>NC_141854.1:22679784-24065950 GCF_024713525.1 Acromyrmex echinatior | reverse complement strand
TTATGACATATGTGTGTTAATAGACCATTGTCAAGTGAAATCTAAATATGAACGTTATATTTTGAATAACCGGTGAAAGATTGGTTATGATGTACAATCCTATGAAAATATTGAACCATGATCATCGATTATGTCCTAGATATTCATCTTCCTCTTCTTCGATCAAATACTTCTTTAAGGAAGAGAATATTAGTACTGTGCAGACATAAAAAATAATGGAAGTCATGATCGCATGTTTTGTTTTAAAAAAACCCGGTATAAAAAATTTAAGGATCTGTGCTCATCGACTAATGAGGCATCACTTTACTACTTATACATGTTTATAATCGTATACTGTACAAATAGATTCCTCCTTTGGAATACCGATCGTTATAAGGGATACTAACCTACACAAACACTACTATAGTTAATTCTTTTGCAAACATAACCTTATCCAACCCAGGTTGGTGCAACCTGCCGAGACGCTTAATACTTGTCTTTTTTAATTATAGGTGATCGTGCTTTTACGCAACATTTCCTACAAGTTCTACTGCTTAAGTAGCCATTGAATACGAAACACTATTCTGAAACGTTGTTACCTAATTATAATAACAATTTTGTATGTTTGTCTTCCATCATGGCTTCTAGGTCGAACTCGAATCAGGTTTCCTAATTCATGGAAAAGGTTTTGGCTGGGCAGTCGTAGTCAATGCATCGCTATATGAACACGACTCCCTACGCGTTCACCAAGACATACCTGTATTACTAAACCGATCCCTCGTCCGCAATGCTCAGTCTTATCCCCCTTTCCCCTGAAGTATTTCGGTTTGCTACTCAGACCCAACATTACTCTTCAGTGTGCACATCAATAGGTTTGATTACGTAATTTCTTTCTTTTTCTTTGTTTTGCGGTTGTATCTCGCTGTCTGAGTATACCCCATTTTTAATCACGGTTCTTATTATAGCTTTTATTTTGATTTCAGTCCATTGTTTACATTCTAGTGTAGGTAACTCCTAATCGAACATTTCACGGCAACTTTCTTATTACGATCTAAATACTCTATAATCTTACTTTATATTAAGAAAAATTATTAAATCCTGACTATAAACGCAAATTACAACTACTTTCTCATCGCTATTAAATTGATGATCAATTTAAATATTTGATTTTTACATTAGCATCATAACCCCGGGATGTAGTTATTTTTGAACTTTATAACTCGTTATCTTCGTAACAACGCTTATTACCCCACCTCCATCCCGACTTGCCCCCGTTTACGTTTCCGTACGAGAGTCCTAAGCCATTAGCCCATCGAGGCATCTTTTTAATGTTATTCATGATTTTAACATTTGTCAAGGCCGTAGTCTTTGAAAGTTGTTACTTTTATTTTATTTTTACTATAAATAAATTCTTTCTAAATTTTATAACTTTTACCTGAAATATTTTTTTTATAAACTTATATTCTTCAGGTATTCAGGAGTTTCTTTCAGGTACTTTTTATATACATTGTATATAAAAAATTTCATATATATTTTAGGATCTGATTACGCTCGGCCTCTGTTTGCCCGCATCCTGTTCCACGAATAATATAAATTTCATTCTAGAAGGAATATTTCGAGATAGAATTCTTTTAATCAATGATCTCTATTTCGTGGACTTCAATCTGATCCAGATAAAAAACTTAAAGGATAATCATCAATGGTTGTTAAATGGTGCAATACCTTTCATATGGTATGTCGAAAAACATAAAGACAAAAAAAATTAATTTTTACCAATAATAATATAATTTTATTTTAATTAAATTTTTATGTCTCTTCCGAGAGTTTAAGAAAGCGATGAAAGAGATATCTGCAAATATTAATTTTATCATTTCAGTGTTGGTTTAGTGCTTACCTTTGCTTTGATGATAAACGGTACAATATATGATATATTCATATATCAAAAATATTTAAAGGCAATGAATAAAACTGTTAGTAAGTATATGTTTAATTATAAAATTTTTTAAGCTTTTTCGGAGTATTCGTAATACTGCTTTTATTATATTCCTCCTACTAAAAAAAAAAATCACGCTCACGTTTTACATACTAAACAGTTTTACTAAATTGGAAGTTATTTTATTATAATAAAATTCCGAAATACAAAGAAGATATTTTTTCTCTCGTACAATATTATTTATTCCTATTGTGAAATATCTTTTTTCTAAATATTTGCTTGTTAATAGTTTTCATGTATTTGTCGGCAAACATCGTTCGCAATTTTTAATACACATTCCGAATTGTGATTTAGATGTAGAAAACGCGGTCCAGATGCAAATGACAGATTTGTCGTCTTCACGTGAGAAAAGTAGAATCGGGAATGTATTAATGTGTTTCTCCGTTTATACAAGTACGAAGATGATATTTAACACAAAATTGGGCACCGAAGAAATAACCGTCTTTCACGGTATAAGATTTTTGACCATGGTTTGGCTGATAATATTTCATAGCATATTTTTCTCGCTACAATATTTAGGTAAGTGTACTGACACAAAAATTGCAGAACTGAGATTATGTACATCTGCTAATGAGTCGTTTTCCATGTATAATAAATGTTGTTTCATTTATGTAGATAATAAAATACAGACATTGAGATTCTCCGAAAGTCTCCCAATTCAAATGTTCAGCAACGGATCCGTATCGGTTGACACTTATTTCTTTTTAAGCGGATTTTTATTGGCTTACACGTATTTAAAGAATAAAATAGACAAGGAACAAATTAATCCGATTAAAGAACAGATAAACAAATATTTTGTCATCATAATGAAGAGATATATTCGGTACATTTCTAATGTTATCTTAAATTTACGTGAACATAAACAAAGACGACGCTGTAAGCATGACAGTATCAAATAACAGAAAATATATATTTATAAATAAAATAATAATAGCTTTCTCTATAGTTTCTAAATGTAGATATTTCTTTAAAGATTGACACCGGCTCATATAATGACAATAGGATTAGCGCAATTGAGCTCAGCTTGGTACGACAAGAATTCGCAATTCTACGTTGAGGAGAGATGAAATTTGCGCAAAATACTGGTGGAGAAATGTCTTGTACATAAATAATCTGTTTGGTTATAAAAAGATGGTACAAACGCCAATTTAGGCCTATGTTCCAAAATTTATTGCCAGGACTGAAAATCTATAGTGCCCGTTACGTAAACTATAGATTTTTAGTACCGACAGTAAATTTTGGAATACAGCTTTAATTATAATATCATTCTGGTACACACACTCCAGAGAGACTCGTTATTCCGAGTTATATTGAGAGAAATTTTTTTGTAGTGCTTGGTTTGGAGTTGGTATCTATCCAGCGATATGTAATTCTTTATAATTGGTCTGGCGCTTTTAATTCTATCAATTGTGTAAGTTAAACGAAAGTTACATATTTTCAACACATGAATCTGAATAAATAAAAGCTATAAATTTCAGATATTTTTATGTGGCTGTTGTCATACTATGTACAATTTTGATAGCCTCGGTTATCTTAAGCGGTTATATCTCATACATTTATGAATATGTTCCGACGTAAGTTGCAAAGCATCTGATTAATTACGAATTATTTAAATAATTAAACACTTTTATATTATTACAGTTTGGATGAACAGTACAGACTTAAAGATGTCCTCTACTTCCCTCCATGGATTCGAATTGGTCCATATATTATTGGAATGATTACGGGTTACATTATAAGAAGATTTAACAAAAAAATAATCTTGAAAAAGGTAAAGTATACAATATTTATTTTTACATAAGAGAATTTGATGCAACCAATTGTTGGAATCACAGAGTATGTAAGCTACCGATTAATAAAATTCAGATGATAATTAGAAATAGTTATTTCTAATTATGCAGATCGCGTCAATTTCAAGTATCTATGCTATAAATGGACTAATATCAGATTTTACAAAAATTTTAAACGTAACTAAGTTTAAATTATATTTGCAGTTATACACACCCAAACACACCCACGCGTGCGCGCGCGTGGTGTGTTGTGTATATATGTGTGTATATGTATATATATATATATATATATCAGAGTATATATATATATATATATATATATATATATATATATTAGGTGTACAACTTTGCTTCCAGTTTTTTTTCCGAAATTCGAGGCTTTATTGTAAAAAACTGGTTATATTGGTTACACTGGTTATGATTCAAAGTATAGTCCATCGCTGGTCACTCTCCCATCTTTCGGGCAGCGTACGAATCCCACGTCGAAAAAACTGATCATCTTTTGAGGCGATCCACGAATTGATTCAACTTTTTACTTCTTCTTAAGACCGGAAGTGCTGGTCAGCCAAGCCGTGTGCCATTGAACGAAACAAGTGATAGAGGGAGCAACGTCTGGAGAATACGGTGAGGTAGAACTTCCCGTTTCAACGTTTCAAAGTATGTCTTGACCACTTTCGCAACATGGGGTCGAGCATTGTCATGCAGCAAAAGCACTTTATCGTGTCTCTCGTTGTATTGTGGCCATTTGTCTTTCAATGTTCGGCTCAAACGCATCAATTGCGTTCAATACTGATCGCCTGTGATTGTTTCAGTCGGATTTAACAGCTCATAATACACTACGTCGAGCTGGTCCTACCAAATATAGAGCATGACCTTGGAGCCGTCAATATTCGGTTTGGCTGTCGACGTGAAAACATGGCCGGGAACTCCCCATGATTTTCTGCGCTTGGGGTTATCGTAATGAACCCATTTTTCGTCCCCAGTCAATGCGATGCAGAAATCCCTTCCGTCTTTGCCTTTCAAGCAGCTGTTCACAAGCAAATAAACGCCGTTCAACATCTCTCGGCTTCAACTCGTACGGCATCCAATTTCCTTGCTTCTGAATCATTCATGACTTTGAGGCGTTTTAAAATGACTTGTTGAGTCACTCCCAATGATCGTGCTAATTCTTCTTGATTTTGACACAAGTCTTGATCAAGCAATGCCTCCAATTCTGCAGCTTCGAAAACCTTCTCTCTTCCACCGCTATGCCGGTCTTCGACGTCAAAATCACCGTTCTTGAAGCATTAAAACCACTCACGACACGTTCTTTCACTAATAGCGGCCTTACCATAAGTATTTGAGAACATTAGATGAGCCTCAGCCGCAGATTTCTTCATATTGAAGCAGAAAATTAAAATCTCCCGCAAAGGACGAGAATTTGGCTCGTAAACTGACATTTTCAATTGAGAATAACTTTATGATGCAGACACAAATCGATTAATGTTTCTATGGGGTTATGTTGACAGATGCCTAAGTTTGTTGTATGACGGCTATGATGTATTTATTTCGACCACCACTTACGCTAGAGCCTATAGGAAAACAGCGGAAACAAAGTTGTACACCTAATATATATATATATATATATATATATATATATATATATACAATATATATATATACAATATACAATATTTTAAACAAAATATATAAATTTCAGAATATTGTAATTTTATGTTGGATTATTGGTGCTGCTTGCAATATTTTGGTGTTATTTGGCCTTTACAAAAAACAAATATCCGTTCTGTCTGCTGCTATCTATGTCGCATTAAGTAGAACAGTTTGGGCCATAGGCATAGCATGGATTGTAATAATGTGTTTTACTGAGTATGGAGGTTAGTTGATTTAATAATAGTATTAAATAGATAAAGAATAAGCAAAATATTCTGACTTAAGAACTTTTAAAAATAAAGATTACTAGAAAGGAAAGGCTACGAGACAAAACATGTTAAGTGCTAATGATTAATCTATATTTAATATTTATCAGTTGATATAAACATTAAATCATACAAATGTGTCAACTTCTTCATCAGATCCTTGGTGTAAAACATAATGATTAAGCTAATTGAAAATAACAATAAAAATAAATATAAAAGAGCAATCGAATGCGTTACGACCGCTTTTGATGTCCTACGCTGGAATTTGCTTTTACTTCCCATCACAAGGTTTTCTGAATCTCTGAATCACCAACTGAGTCTCTGATCCACCACTAACGACAATTAACTAACAACTAAAAAAAAAAAGGAATTTCCATTAATTTGCATAATATAGGGATACGAATACAATAAATTTCATTTTTTTTTGTATTAATATTGTGACGCAACGAACTATATTAATGCAACGAACTATATTATACTACTATACTATTATTTTTTCTGGCTTGGTTTTTGAAAATATTCTGATTACGTTATTAATATGTTTACGTAATTTCAATAGTTACGCAATCAAAACTGATTATATAATCAAAACTGCTAAACTCGCCAATTATTTTTCAATTGATATCATAGCTAAATCGCATGACCACGTTTCGCGTCATTTTTCAGATAATACTTTATTATTTTCAATTTTAAAAAAGATGCCTTTGTAGTTGCCACAGACATTGAAGCAATTAATAAAACCTGTAACGCTATTGCTAAATTTGAAAAGATTTCCAGAAAGTCACTGTTAACTAATTCATTTAAAAATTTTACCTTACCAATTAAGATAGAGCTTTGTATTTACAAGAGTAGCACTGGCTGTTAAAATTTTGCTCCCCTCCAAATTTTACGCTCTACTCTGGAGCGTACCTGCTCAGTGGCTCGTCACGCCTCCGGTCGCAATATAAATCGGTTACATATATTAGATAATTTCAGAATAACTTGATCATCATAAATATTAAATGTTGGTAAATTCGTGTTCTCTTTGGAAGAATTAAGAAAATATTGAACGAGATCATTAAAATTAAAAATTGACGTTACATATGTATGTTACATATATTGTAAATGGTAATAGATCTTATTTTCCACTGCAATCTTCATTTGGAATAACATCTAACAAAAATCCTTTAACGTATGAACTTGCTCAATAAATCGACCCTGACTTTTGCAGTAATCATTATGTACACAAGTATCTCTATCCACATAATTGCAGTCGGTTCACAATTTTCCTTGTGGTACATTCTTTTTAAATTGTTGTCTGATAAATTAGTTATTTCAAACGTAATGCGAAGCAATGACATATTACATTTGAGATAACTAATTTATAAATCGACAATTTAAATTTCGAGATCTCGGAGTGATTTTTAGCGCCGATGAATGCAAGGCTTAATAAGCATTTTTGTAATAGACAATTATATATATAATAAATCATAACCATGCAACGTTATAATTTAGAACAAAAAATTTATTCTTATCAAACGCTTTATTACAGATATTGTTAAGAAGCTATTATCATGCAAAATCTGGATTCCTTTTAGCAGACTTACATACTGTGCTTATCTTATACATCCTTTTATCGTACATTCGATTTATTTGCATAGAGAAACATCTATTCATTTTGAATTCCTATCCATAGTAAGTACACAAACGATCAAAACTCTAACTTCGACAAATTAAATATACTTATTGTCACAATTTTCAGGGCGCTATAATGATAGGATGCTTGGTGATTAGTTATTTCTATGCATATGCATTGTATTTAATGGCAGAGTCACCGTATATCCTATTAATGCGAATGTTCAGCCAATCTCATAACAGAAAAAAGAAAGAGATGAGATTATAATTTCGCATACCTGATTGCAATGGAAATACTGTAATAATAATTGTAAATAAAAAACAATAAAATAAAATCAATTTTAAATGTTTGTCCCTCTATAGATTTGTGTGAAATCATATTCGACTACGATGGAACTAAGGAATAAATTAGGTTCAATTCGTATAAATTATTTCGAAGGAACAATATTTATAATAAGCATAAATTTAATAAATTGAATGATATTTTTAAAGTCAATTATTGCGTAGAATAGATTTCAATTTTAGAGATATAGAGCTATGTGCAAAAGTATTAGGCACTAACAATTTTCTCGCATTTTATGAAAAGTTAAATGTCTCGAAGAAAAGAAATCTCAAAGAGGTTTTCGATTACGCATTTTAAAGTGTAAAGAAAGGGCTTCAAATCTGCGTTTAAATCTTTTGTTTAGGATATTTTGTTTCTAAGTTATATAAACTTTAAAAATTATATTGTTGCAATATTTTGTTTTACTTTAAAGCGCTACAGTTCGATAAAATATTAGCAAACAAAATTTAATATAAAAGTAGGCTTCTTAAGTTTTAAAATATCTTTTAAAAAAATTTGTACGATAATTTTTCGTAAAGTATCGTAATTTTTATTATGTGAGATTATTGTGTAAAAACTTACTTTTTCTAACAAGTTTTTTCAATTTTGGAATTGAATAATATACGGAAAGAAGACAATAGGAAAAAAAAATTTTTTATAATATACATAATTCGTATAAATTATTTCAAATTTTTTAAAAAATTTTATTGTTCATCAATTTTAAAAACGTTTATAATAATTGGTTCCGTAACTTACACATCAATAAAGGGTTGCCTGTCTGCCCATGGGCATAAATATTTAAAAATATATAATTATAAATATTTATAATTATAAAACAAATATTTTTGTTTTGAAATGTCTATATAATAAATATTTGCTTATAATTACAAATATTTATGATTATATATTTTTTTTACAATAAATATTAAATGTCATTTATGTTAGATTAAGTCAGATATTATTTGTATTATTAAGGGGATGCTGGAGTGTCCTGTTTTATCATTAAATTTTAAAAGCACCTTTCTCATAACTGTGTTTATGGACTGAAAAATCCTTCTCCACAATTAAAGTATCGACAGCAACGCAAAGCGCCAGCTACATTTGAATACGAAAAACGAAAAAAAATTAAAGACTTACAGTTTTGTTATCGGCTTCTGTAGTCAACACATCACAATATGTGTTGCATATAAGAGTTTCAGATCTTGCACGTTCATGAAAAGTAGCTAGCGTATTGTAGAAAACCTAAACGAACAATCCCATGCTTTTAGAAACGCGGTAGGAGTTTTAGTTTAAGAGAAAGGTGCATCCAAAAATTTCGTTTGTATATTACGAGTGAAATTGACGTGAAGCCATGAAACTGAGCAGTATTTTAGTTCCGCGATATTCCGACAGCGGCGCTGTCATGAAAAGTGCGTCGCTGAACCATAGAAATGATCTGAATTATCGACCTACTCAGGCCCATATCAATCAAAACGTGCCCTGGTCAAAGTTTTTTCTTTTGAGAGGAAAAATAATAAAATAAATATGATATTACTTATTTCAATTTTGTTGAAATAATTTCTTCCTAAACAAGAAACATATCATATTATTTACATATGAATACAAATGAAGATAATTATTTTAATTATACTGTTCTGTCTTTTACATACATTTTATTTAGTAAATTATTGATGCATATATATAAAATAACATATACATATATATATATATATGTATGTATATGTATGTATGTGTATATATGTGTATATATATATATATATATATATGCATATATAATAGCATACATACATACGCGTGTGCGTATGTATGCGTGTGCGCGCGCGCGCGTGTGTGTGCGTGTACATATATACAACACATGTTTAAACTTTATTTACTGAATTATTTACACATGCATATCAAGGTTCGGAACGTGATGTGTTTCGGTTGAGCTTTCTTTCTGCTCGGATGTCGGAACGACAAGCGGCAATCTCGTAACAGACGTAGCATATAAATGAAATTTTCGAATACACTTTGTTCTTATACTAAAGCTCGTAACTCGTTTCTGCAAGCATAGTATTGTTCTTTGAGGTTTTCTGTAAATCGCCAGCTACTTATGCAAGGTCTGAAATTATTGTATACAGCACATTTTTGACTCGGATGTCGAGTCTTAGTAAGAAGCGCCATTCCTCCTATCGGTCGCGCGCAAACGAAGTAGTATTGCTATTCAACTATAGAAATGGATTGAACCATTGTAAATAAACCAGCAATATATTATCAGCCAGAAACGCCATAATATTATATATTTTTGTATATATAGAAATATATATCAGGATCGTTGTTTAGAGAAGGAATCGTGCGTCCTTGCTGCATCGACGATGATGCCAGAATCGATAGAAATCACATTCTTGAATTGCAGAACGAATTATTGAAACAGAAGTACGACAGAGTGAGACAGAGAAAAAACAAAAAAGGATAGAAACTCCGATTGTAATCGGTGAGACTTCGCATGCCGAGCTGGGCTCGTCGAACGAAACAGCGAGTCTATCCTTCAGAGTGTCTCTCTCTCTCTCTCTCTCTCTCTCTCTCTCTCTCTCTCCTCTCCTCTCCTCTCCTCTCCTCTCCTCTCCTCTCCTCCCCCCCCCATCTCTCTACGGTCGCTTGTTTCTAGCGACCGAAAATGCTTTCTGGAAAATTTCGGCCGCTCAATGTGTATAATTAAGAGGAGAAGGAACATTATAGATAAAATATAAGTTTTAATAAATTATGCTAATCCTATATCCCTCCAATTTATGTATAATAGCAAAAATAATTTCAAAACACGAATTTACGGGATATTTCTATGATTTTCCATGAGCCTTATATACCACGTTCATAGAAAAGATTTGCAAGACCTCGGCGTGGTCTCACGCGTAAGATACGAGATCTGAATGTTAGAGATCTCATGATCAATTCCTTTTTTCTTTTTTCATAATTTTTTTTTTTAAATAAGTGATTGAAGACATTGTTAACAAACATATATTACAGGCTAAATATATTTTTATTTAATTATTGAAATTATATGTGTATTTCTAAACGTTTTAATTTACCTTTAGAAAAAATCCAAAAAAAAATTATGTTTCTGTAATAATGTAACGTCGATCAGTACTTTCTGTGAAATGTTTTTTTTATAATTATCATCCGAAAGAAAATTCTGATAATCAATCAAATCACAAAAGTGCGATTAATATAATTATAAGGATGATTAATATAATTATAAGGATGATGTCAATATAATTTTATAATTAACAAATCAAAAAGCCTTTATATGTGCCTTTATATGCAACATACAAATAATTTTTTATTTATCTATTAAAGTGATTCGGTATTCTTCCTATAGTTATTGGAATACATTAAATTTTGGGTCGACTTTTGAGGCACTTTTGGGTCGCCTTCTTTCCCCCCGCCGCCGCCGCTCAATGCTCGACGGCTGAGCTGCACCGGATCACGCGCGGATGTGTATTTCAGGAGCGTTGCACTAAGAAATATGCTCCGTATCTTCTAGCAAATTATCAATCCTTTACTTTCCTTAGTCTTCTGTGATGTCTTCTTTATTCAACATGCCTTCTTTATTCACATGTTGAATAAAGAAGACATCACGGAGTTATTGAAGTTGAATCATTCCAGTTTAAAATTACGCATCTCGTTCTGTATCGACTCTTATTAGTCTTAAATTGATAATATCAGTATTCTATATTAAAAGATATTACATTTTGTGGCACATAAGCGTAGTCAGTAGCTCTTTGAAAGAAAACCGAATGAATCAATGTAATGTATAAAAATAATAAAGTAAATATTTTAAAAGTACATAATATTTAATAAAATGTATATACTTATTAATATGATGTTCAATCACTATTATTAAGAAAATAACAATTATGTAAGAAGGAAAATATTTTTATAATAATTTTCATGCTAAAATGTTGTCATGATAATTTTCATGTTGGAAGGTATGATAACAGCATGTTTCTTATACTGTGACGCTCCTGAGATGCATGTCCGCACGCGATCCAGCGGTTCAGCCGTCGACTGTTGAGCGGTTGTAAAGGAAAAATAGGCAGCACCTCAGAAATTGGCTCGAAATGTGTAACTAGTTCTGAGCACACTAAAGTACACATATAATTTCTATAATTTTATAAAATATATTTGGAGTAATATGTTGTCATTAATAACGTTATTTATTTTAAAAAAAAATTAAGAAAAAAAGGAAAAAGCAGGATTGAACATAGGATCCTCAACATTCTGATCTTGCATCTATCGCCCGAGACCACGCTGAGTTTTTACAAACCGCCTCTATGAACGTGGTACATAAAATACACGGAAAATCGTAAACTATATCTCGTTAACTATCACGTTTTGAAATCATTTTTGCTATTATATATTAATGAGAAAGGTATATGATTAACTCTTTCACTAATATCATGTGAGACTCGTGGTAAAGAAATCGAGCCAAACATAAACAATATGTTCCAGGCTATTAATTATGGCACGCGCCATCGTAACTTAAATCGTAGGGCAAAGGATTAATATAATTTAATAAAAATTAAGTATTGTCTAGAATGTCTCTTTCCTCCTTATGATACACGCCAAGCGGTCGAGATCATCGAGAAAATATTTTCGGTCGCTAGAAACAAGCGACCACAGAGAGAAGGACAGAGACAGATGACTCATTGTTTTGCTAGCGGGCCGAGTTCGGCGTGTCCGCGCGGAGACTCACCGATTACAATCGGAGCTTCTATCCGTTTGTTTTTTCTCTGTCTCGCTCTATCGAAATAACAAAAATTGAAAGAATTTTAAATCACGAACACGGTTGCCAGTTCTCCGTTTTTTTTTTGACAGACTTCGGTTTCTTGGACTAATATTCAATACTCCAGCAGATGTGAAAATCTCCAATTTTTGTCGAATTAAAATTCTTTCATTTTCTTTTTATTAAATTATATTAATCATATATCTTTCTCATTAACGTAGCAAAAATGCAAATGCAAAAATGATTTCAAAACGTAAACATTGATGAGATATACAATAGTTTACGACTTTCCATACACTATATGTATCGCGTTCGTCGAGGTGATCTGCAAGAACGCGTGGTCTCGGGCGTTGGGTGCCCGAGATCAGAATATTGGAGATCTTATGTTCGATTCTGCTTTTTCCTTTTTTAATTTTTATTTAATAAATAACATTTTATTTATTAAATTTTATTAATAAACATATTACTCCAAATATACTTTTTATAAAATTTCAAAAATTATATACGTATACTTCAATGTGCTCGAAATTAGTTGCGCATTTCGAGCCGATTTCTGAAATGCTGCCTACTTTTCCTTCACAATCGCTCGACGCTTGACGGCCGAACCGCTCACGCGTGGACGTGTATCTCAAAAGTGTCATAGTATAAGAAACATGCTGCGACCATACCTTCCAGCAAATTGTCATGAAAATATTTTCCTTCCTACATAATATTGTATTTTCTTAATAATGGTGATTGAACATCATATTAATAACTTAATGCATTTTACTAAATGTAATGTACTTTTAAAATATTACTTTATTATTTTTATGATACATTCAGTTTCAAAGAGTTACTGATCACGTTTTTATGCCACAGAATGTAATATAAAATTTTACTTTACCGCATCATACATCTGGTCATCTATTTGTACTTTTTTTTAGTGGAATAAACCTGGAGAATACATTTAAGTGACGTATCAATAATAGAACTTCAAAGATAATAGAGAGTCTTTTTACAATAACGTGAATTTAGATACGGTGAATGCCTTTTCTTAATTAGTCGCTAAGGAAAAGATAATGTGATCATGATATCGATTATGTATCTTTTTTCTTAGAGTGATAAATAACAATTTTTGTATGTATGTGTATTATATATATATATATATATATATATATATATATGCATACATATATCATTTTGCGTGACACTGTATGTGTAGAAAACAACGGCATTATACGAGTCAATCAGCTGTAACCAGTATGACCCGCGTTCACAGTATCATTGCCGCAACAGTACTATCAATGTAGTGTAGTGTAGTAGTGTTCTACACACACCATATATATATATATGTGTGTGTGTGTGTGTGTGTGTGTGTATGTGTATGTATATATGTGTGTATATGTATATATATATATATTTATATAGTATTTTTTGTTCACAAAATAGAAAAAATAGTAGCAGAATATTGTCTGCCTTTGATAAGAGAAGGTTATGGGTGCTTTATAACAAGCGACTCAGTACAATATCTCATCCTTGTATTATCGTAATATACAAGATTGTAATAATGCACCGTGTCACACTGTGTCTTTTGTTGGAAAGCACTCTAGAAGACCAAAATTGGTTATTGTGATGTGTGTTTTTTGTTGGCACCCTATAAAGCCAGAATGAGAAAGGTTAGCATCTTTATGTTATTCGTAAAAATATCACTTTTATTTATCATACAAGTGATATGATTAAATTTATTGTTATAACAATAAATTGCGCTTTGCCTAATTATGATCCAATGTCAGAGGCGTTCATCGTGGGCTGACTATTTTTAATTTACTGCCAGAGGCGTTAATCGTGAGCTGGCTAGCTATAATAAAATGTCACAGCCATAAATCATATTTTGGCTAGTTATAGACAAATGTCAGAGGCGTTCATCGTGGGCTGACTATTTTTAATTTACTGCCAGAGGCGTTAATCGTGAGCTGGCTAGCTATAATAAAATGTCACAGCCATAAATCATATTTTGGCTAGTTATAGACAAATGTCAGAGGCGTTCATCGTGGGCTGACTATTTTTAATTTACTGCCAGAGGCGTTAATCGTGAGCTGGCTAGCTATAATAAAATGTCACAGCCATAAATCATATTTTGGCTAGTTATAGACAAATGTCAGAGGCGTTCATCGTGGGCTGACTATTTTTAATTTACTGCCAGAGGCATTAATTGTGAGCTGGCTAGTTATAACAAAATGCCACAGCCGTAAATCGTGCTTTGGCTAGTTACAAATAAATGTCAAAGGCGTTTATATATAATATGTACTGACTATTTTTAATTTATTGGCAGAAGCATTTCGATTATTAAATTTGGTGAAATACAATTACGGAATCAATTTATAGAATTTTGCGTCTGCAATTAAAGAAATGCAAATAGATGCATTGTCATGATGGAATCAAAAGCTAATTGCTTGACATAACCGAAACAAAGAAACTAATGAAGAAAAAAAACTGAATATCAGTAAATAGTTTCTTTGAAACCTTACAACTTTTGTCTGAAACGTTTTTTCTAAAAACGTTATGTAATAGCCTTAGCACAAGGATTGTCGTAATTGAATCGTAGAACGTGAATCATAGGGCAACGCATTATATTTTGGCGTACTATGCATGCCGATACACGTTCACATTCCTTTACGATAGTCATCTTTATATTCAGCTCCTAAATCCGGAGTCTTTTTGGACACCCTATATAATATATATGTTATACATATATGTATGTGTATATATATATATATATATATGTATATATATATATATACAACATACATTACACAGTCAATAGTCACATGCATAATTTTTGTACGATGCTGTACGTTTATGAAATGTATGTAAGTATATCATATTCAAAGTGTTTTAGCAAATATATACACTTACAGGTCAATGTACGTTGACTAACAGCAAGTTACAATAAGTATATTTTTACTAAATGAACACTCTGACTGTGACTTAGATATATTTTCGGATGCAACCATGTATTTGAAATACATGTATACACGTGTAATGTAATAGCACTTTTTCCTTTATTCCCAATGTCATTTTAACTTAGGATGTAACATGTCAGTACGTAAATACATTGCACATACATATGTAACTATTCCATCTCTTTTATTATGTTTAATGGGCCTTTTACAATTATAAGCCATAAATCAGCCATAAATAAGAAGTCAAACGCTAAAAATTGGCTGTGATTGATCAATTTTTAGCTTCTGACTTCTGATTTGTAACTAATGTGTTATTGTAGAAGGCCCATAATAAAAAGAGATAGAAGTTACTCATACTTAGCTTTTCATGCAGATATAATATAGACACAGTCTATTAGTGAATATTAGAATTATATTTTATGTGCATTATGATGTGTACACACATTATAAAATATATTTCTAATTCATATTCACATATGTGTGTAGCTACTTCATCTCTTTTTGTTACGTATAACAAAAAGATGTACTGATGTCTTCTTTTTTCTACGTTTAATAAAAAGAGATATATTTTTTTAGGATCAAATATTAGTGATATATACTTTTATATTTCAATATCAGAATATACAACGAACATCAGACGTAACATCTTAAAAAAAATAATCAAATTACGAATCCTCTGATAAATCCTCATTTTATGTGTGTGTATGTATATATATAATATATATATATATATATATATATATATATATACATGCATTATATATATATATTTTATATATGTATACAATTTTAATATTTCACATTTAAACACAGAGAATGCATAAACAGCTTAGCATTGATAATTTCTATCTGCAACGTATGTATATTCACACATTATAGTACATATATGCAATATTGTACAATATTGCCTATGTGTGTATTATATTTAAGTACATCACTAATATTTTAACATGATTAACTTCTACATATTTTTATTAAACATAGCAAAAAATGGTATAGCTATGTATATTATATGTGTAATATATCTATATATAGCTAATACATATCACATCCTGACCTAAAATGACATTGTACGACAGGAAAAATGCTATTATATAGGCCCATGTGTCAATGTACACTGTCAATACTGAAAATCTATAGTTACGTATTTTCAGTACTCGCAGTGAATATCGAAATACAGTTGTAGTATCACTTTTTCCTATGATTTTTCCTATCATTTAGAGTTTAGTCAAGATGTAACATATATTACTGTCAATATATGGACACGTGTTTCATATATATATATATATATATATATATATATATATAAATGAATACGACATTGCACATACATAATGTAACTCTTTTTACTCTGTCTAATAAAAAGAGATAGATACTTATAGTACTTATACATTACTAATATGTCGACTATATATCTAATATAGAAAATTGTATGTACATTATACTATGATAATTCTAACATTGTTGTAACATATAACAAAACATTATTAGTGAATATAAATTATAATTATATTTTATATGTATTATAATGTACATATACACAATAATGTACAAAATATAATTTTAATATTGCATATATCATTAATTCATTAACATGTTTATGTCTTCACTAATATGTCAATAATATTTTTTGTGTTATTGTGTATATACACATATATTATAATACACATAAAATGTAATTGTAATTCGTATTCATGAATGTCTTTTATATACAACATTAGAATTACATTTTATATATCATTATACATATTATAATATAAAATTTTAATATTGCAAAAATGGACATAGAGAATATCTGCATAAATATCTATATATATATATATTATGATATTCATTTATGATAATATATTATCGTAACCTAAAATGGCATTGGATGTAAGAAAAAAGTGCTATTACGGTTTCGTATCGATATATCTAATTTAATTAAAAATCTGTATTTTATATATATTACAGACTTTTAGTACTGATGATATATATTAGAACACGGCCTACATTGCATGTGTATATAATACAACTAAATATGTATATAATGCAACTAAATTTCTAAGATCCGATTCTACAAATATAAGATTAACTTCAATTATGTTTATTTTTTTTTCAATTCTAAAATTGGAAAATTTTCCAAAATAAATCTTACATTGTGGGACCGATCCTAATACACGTCCCTGTTAAGATGGTAATGTAGGAAACGGAATAAAAATATCGATAATTAATCGATCGAATTTCCTGCATGATCATATTAACTTCAGAGGGCGTAAGCAGATTATACATTGGAAATGAAAACCTGTAATATCGACCTTGATCAAGTTCGGCCTTCGCTCCAGCATCCCCTTAAATACATATTTTATATAATATTACTGAATTTTACACTATACCAGAATAAAATTCAATTTCTCTTGTCTCACACTTCGCTGGACTTTCTTGCGATCTAATCTCATTCTGCATTATCAGTAGAGCGTATCCCTGCCAATAGGCAAATAGGCAACCCGAGTTACTGATGTGTAGATTATGGAAACACTCTGTACACAATAAGATTTCATATAATAAAAAAAACCGATATTTTTGCGAAAAATTATCGTATAAATTTTTTTCAGAAGGCATTTTAAATCTTTGGAAGTTTACTTTCAGTCACTTTCATATTAAATTTTGTTTACTGATGTTTCATTGCAAACTGTAGCGCTTTAAAGTAAGACAAAAATATTGCAAAGATATAATTCTTCAATTTTGTGTAACTTAGGAATAAAATATTGTAGACAAAAAATTCGAACGCACATTTAAGGCCCTACTTACACTTTAAAATGTGTTGAAAATCTTTCTAAGATTACTTTTCACCGAAATACTTAACATTTCATAAAATCCGAGAAAATTGTAAGTGCCTAATACTTTTGCACATGGTTGTATTATATAATGATATTACATATATTCTAAGCAAAGTAAAATCATGCTGTGAGTTATAATTATGGCTTATATTTACTATATCGAGTAATTATAAAAGAATATCTTAGTACCGTAATCACGAAAGATTTAGATTTCTTATCGAATTAATCATCAATTTCTTATAATTTATGTGGTCAATGAATCGAGAGATAAAATTAATTTTTCTGTATACAATGTAAGACAATTCTGTATGACAATATAAGAGTATAATTACCTTATTGGATAATTCTCCCAAATAGGCTATCAGATGCTATTTATCTCAATTTCTTTCTTTTCATACCGATATCTGTGTACATATTTTGAACATTATATATGATAATATGTAATTATATGTAAGATATAATTATATGTGGCATCATATATAATCATATGAGGAACATAAAATGTTCTGAGACGGCAAAATATCTGAAAAACTATAAGTTTTATAAAAAAGATGTTTTAGATAAAAGTTGTAGAGTTTAAAAGACCTAATCACTGACTTTATCATTTTGACTTTGAGTGACGTCGCTAAGGTAGGGTCAAGTCAACTTGAATTTTTTAAGTAAGACCCCCACTTTTTCTTTCATTTTCTTATAGTCTTTGTTGAGACCTTTTTAAAACACTATTCATTTTGTCTATTTTAGGTCGACCATTTAGAAGTTATTGAATATTTTATGATGAGAGTCAGTGATTGTAGGTGGATCGAACACGAAAACTGTTCATTTTTTTGCACTAGATCTTATATGTTTTGTTTAGGAGACCATTAGCTATAATATATGAGAAAACCATTTGATTTCACCGAGACCCAATTTCATGTAGGATTAGTGCGGGATTTTTAGGCTTATTCGAAGCGTTTTTTTTTTATAAAAAAAGAATTTGTCAGAAAAATCAATACGTCAAAGAGCTTTAAGTTTCGTTTCAATTGAAACACAAACTTTATTGTGTTTTTCGGACATTGCTCGTGTCTAATTAGCTGTCTGTGGAACAAACATGTATTGTACATTGACATCACCCGTAATATATACACATATAAATATAGACATAAACAGTCAAATTACATTTATATCCTGGGGTTTCTGCTAAGCCTAGCTGGATGGCGAGGATTAAATCCCTTCAACTTGCTTTTTAGATTATGTAGGTATAATATGCGTGACACATACGTGACATATGTCAACGGGGACATAATTAAATGCATAACCATTCAAAGTTGTGCGCGTATCGGAATAATCGATATCGAATAAATGAAGTACGTAAGCGAAATATTGGAAAATCGAGGTTCGGATGATTGAGGTTCTACTGTATATGTCTGCAACATTTCTGAAACAGCTCTGAAATAGAAAAATGTCTTGCATGAAACTTGTTGAAAGGTTCATGAAATGTTACAGAAAGAATCTGCAGTCTTTTTGAAATATTACCAAAAAGATTTCAGCTATTTCTAATACTACAAAAATGATATTTAAATATATACTTGATTGATACTTAAATAATATTTAAATTTATTATGACATAATAAATTTAAACGGTGTTTAAGAGTATCAATTAAACATATATTTAAATATCATTTTTTTAATGCTTAAAAATTATTAAAGAGGCACATATCTTTTTCGGCTTCAAAAATAGTTCATGTTTATTTTTTTTTTCCCCCAAGAAAGAAAAGACATAATACGAGTTGGTTTTTTTTTTATTAAAGAACATACTTTAGACTTATAAATCAAATTTTATTGAAGTAAAATATCCCCCCCCCCCCTTTATTCCCCTTCAATTCCTCGAAATTGGCCGTGCTCGAACGGAACTTAAATTGCGATACCATATGAATTAGTCCTTGACTGCTCATCTGAAATAAAAATTTAAAATTGCATTTTGAAGTTTATTAAATTTACTCGTATTTGACCCATGCTTTTTTTAAATTTCAAATTTAAAACAAAATGGTGGATATTCAAATTCAAGATATCATTTTTTTTCACGTATAAATTTCATTTTTTAAGTATCTAAAAAAATATAAAAAATTAAGATATCAAAATAATCATAGATCAAATACTAGAAAATTTTATAACCTTTCAGACAAAAAAAAAGAGAGGGAATCGATTGAGTAGTTCTCGAGATATTTATGGTACAGATTTTAAAAACGTGATTTCGAGAAAAACGCATTTAAATTTCGGAATAAGTTTACACTATAATTAAAGGGTTTTTTTTTTGCGACTTACATTATGTAATCACCTATTCCGGAACCACACAGGGAATCCTCCTGGAAAAGATGTTGTCTTTTTGATTTTTGTTCAGCCAGTGACTGATACGGGCCTCCTGTGTCGCGTGCTGTGCTCGGTTGCAGCGCCGAATGTTTATTGATGCAGCGAATTTATGCCAAAGAACTGATATAGCCTAAAAATTACTCAGAAAAACAGTCTAAAAACTGTCGAAAGAATTTGCATAATAAAGAACATACAGCTACATACACAAATTGTTTTTCGCACAACCCGAACAACACGAAGTCGAGTAAAAGTCGACTATAAACTGGAGAAGTCAAGAGTCGATTTCAAAGTCAGCCCGAATGTCGACGAATAGTCAACTAATACTTGAGTTATAGTCGATTAATACTTGACGAATGTTTCAAAAATAGTCGATTAAAAATCGACTGAAAGTCGATTGTAAGTAGACTGGAGAAGTCAAGAGTCGACTTTTTAATCAAATCTGAATAGCAACTAATAGTCTACTAATAGTCGATTATTGTCTCGAAAATAATCGACTATTATTAATCCAGTTAACTATTAGGTGTTGGAATTAATTCGTAGCGTTTTTTAATGAAAGAATGTTATTTATTTCACATGAGCATTAAAAAATACATTAATGAAAGTACTTCCCATCACTTGTAAAACGCTACGAATTAATTCCAACACCTAATAAAATTGACAAATTATCGAATAGTCAATTTCTATACGATTAATGTTCCACTTCTTTGTTAAGTTATGGACATTGATTAAAAGATATCTTATAGTTATCAATACCTAATAAGTTAACAGAAGTGGGAACATTAACTATCCTATCTATATAGAAATTCTTCGGTAACTTATTATCAATTTTGGTTAGCTGGAAAGTTTTATTATAATTTTATTTTCCAGTGAAGCACAATATATACTCATGTAAACTGTTATTGTCATATAAAACAACATATACAAGAATGAACATTTTGAAGAAATTTATATAAATATTTATATAAATATTTTAATACAATTATTAGCGATAATATTATTCTATAATAAATTACCCAACGTTTTTGGAAATATTTTTGCAAATAAAATAGTATAATAATATTATACGCAGGTAAAATAAAATAGGATAATGCAATGATGCAATACAAAATATACATTTTCCTATACATTATCATATATTTTCTCATTTAAGTACAAGAAGCTCTTATAAGCGATCAAAGTTAGATGTTGGGATAAATATATTTCTACTCTTTTATATATTTCACATAACATATATTTTATTTCGTAACGTTTGAAATAATGATAATCTCACAAATTAATTTTTGATTGTTAATTTGCTACTAACATCTTATGTATAAAATGTAAAAAACTTATTGCGACAAGTATTACTTTCAGGATTCAACCCAGATTTCTCGATCTTTAGTCGGGTATATTTAATCTTAACTACTGACGATTGAGTAATATTCTTCGCATTAATCAATATGTATACAGGGTGTTCCATGACAATTAATTAATATTTTAGGTGAAAGAGGATGAAATTTTGAACTAAAAGTTCCTTTGCTAATTTTGGTTAACTCAAACCTATCGAGTTATTAACGATTAAAATTGATCGCAATTAGGTAGCACGCCATATGCCATGGAACTCCTCACGCTTGTTATGCATTATCTCAATTAAAATTTATTCTAATCAATTAAAAATTATTCTAATTTTTCATATTAACAGATAAATAAATAAATAAATAAATCAATCAATAAATCAAGTTTGAGCCAAAATTGGCAAAGGAACTTTTAGTTCAAAATTTCATCCTCGTTCATTCCCTGAAATATTAATTAATTATTATGGGATACCCTGTATATAGAACGTACGCATCAATCATGGCAGCGCGTATATAAATATTTTCTTATATAAATATAATTATACCTATAGTAACTATATTCTTAATCTATTAGGTTGATGCAAAAATAATGTCGGTTTTTAATCTTCAGCTTTAAATAATATTTCAGCTTGTAGCATACTTTATTAAATCGAAATAAAAATCGTTACTAAAAACATAAATAAGTAGAGCGGAATCTGCGATTTAAAATGATATTTATTAATATGGACACAAATATAACCTAAGTTATTATATATTTAATAAAATAAAGCATCAAAGTTTAAAACAGAAAAACTGACATTATTTTTATCCATTTATCTTTCTTCCTCTTCTTTCCTTCTGAAGAGAAGAAAGGCCTAATATGTACACAAAATATCATTTCTTACGACTTACTTTGACGAATTAGCTAGCTGTTCTTGAAATCTCGAATTCTTTGCAAGAAAAAGACTATATTGCACTTAATTGCACTGATTGAAATTTCGATACTTTGGACGGCTTAGATCTTCCAAGTCAGAAACCTTAGTACCCGTATATGTTGCAACTATCAATCCCAGCCTACCTATGGAATATATAATAATCGTAGATACATCCGCTTTGGCCGCTCACGCTGTAAACAACATTTTATCTTTTTTGTTTGTTTGTGATATAACTAAGATAGAATAAAGTAACGCGCTCTTATGGGCGTTGCTTCTGTCTATCTTAGTTATATAATGAATGAAAACACATTTAATTCCAGTGAAAAACTAAAGAATAAAATCTATCATATTACAGAATTTTATAACAATTGTAAAATTGCTTTTTCTGCTGAGCCACTGTTAATTTTCTCAACTGATGTCTTTTATGTTATCAAATCACTTTCAAATTTTTTATTTTTTATACACTATCAATACATCTGTCATCTTGATAAAGATTACTTTAAAACAGATTTTAAGCAACATCTATCTAGGGCGGGATTCCGCCCTTATACTGAAAGCATAGCAAATCTAAAAAATGAATCTTTTTAAATCTCTGAATTACGAAAAATATTTTTCCTTTGTTTCATTTTTGATATCAAAATCATTTTGAATATAATAAATATTTTATTATAAAAATAATAATCAGTTATTACATTTAAGATTGGCTTAAGTATAATCTGTGATTGGCTTATTATTAGGTGTTGGAATTAATTCGTAGCGTTTTACAAGTGATGGGAAGTACTTTCATTAATGTATTTTTTAATGCTCATGTGAAATAAATAACATTCTTTCATTAAAAAACGCTACGAATTAATTCTTAAACACCTAATACAATCATAAAAAAATTATAAAACTATAGTACAAAAATTTATAAAATATTTTATTGGTTTTTCATTAAAAAAAATGTTTTTTATTAGATTGCTATATTCAAAATGTAGACATATTCAAATGATGCAGTGATGCACGTAATGTAGTGGCACGTGACTCTGTCGAAAAAAAAGTTGTCGCGGGATCGAGGACATTTCGTTTTCCACTATAAATCCGCTAACTGCTTCCTATATAAACCAGTCTTATCCCGGTCGTCGAATCTTGCTGACCAATATTAATCTGTATTATACAAATCAAATGGAATATTCTCTCACAAAACTCTAAAACATTACACTAACGTTTGCACAGACGAAGTTAATAACAACGCATTTTTAATATATTATTCATCGGGATAAACATATTTTCTTTCTCTCAGCGAAGAAAATAATTCTAGATCTGTGCATTAATGAAATTCTTTACATGAGCAAAAAATTCTTTACACTTCATTCTATTGTACTTCTGAAATTGATCACTTCATGGTCAATATAGATCACAGTTTAGAAGTAAAAGTGATTGTAATTTTTGGATTCAAAATATGCATTATGTCACGTTTATTTCGTATATCTGCCATTTCGCCACGTTACTCTGCGTTTCTGCACAATTTCGCGGTTCTAAGAGAACAATATTATTCATTTATTACCCGCCTACGCCATCGCCTCGAGAGCTAGTCTTCTCGATTCGGCAACATGTGCAACGGAATTACGAGATTTCCTAGACGCTGTCGATCAACGGATACTGTGGGGTTTAAGAAGTAAGTAAAATTCGTTCTTAATCATGATTAATTTTTGATATTTACCGGATCGATAAAGTAAAATGCAAAATCAAGAAAGTTAATCACATGAACAATCTTGCATTTACTTCATGTTGAGTTATTTTATTGTACCATTAGAGAATTAACTAAACTCCGAAACTGAATCGATCTTAATTTTATCTTTGTTTATAAAATAAATAAATCAGAGGATTGTCAGTAATTATATACCCAAATAGCATATGGACGTCTACTGGATTTCTAATTCTGAACATTGCGATGTCCATAGGAAGTCCAACATAGGTAGCAAACTGCATCATTTTGTCGTCATTTTGACGTCAAATGACGTCATTTTGATGTCAGCTATCTATCAGGAAAATTATGTCCATCGAATGTCTTATGGATGTCCATAGAATATCCAAAACATAAGTTTGGACTATTACGAACGTGTTATGTATTGATTTTGGATATCTTTTGTTTTTGAAGAGCTTGTTGCAATAGTAATTACTGTATGATAATAAGTGGAATATATTGGAATATGCTATCATCCAATATATTCTCTGACAGTATCTTATTAATTTTCTCTGCTTTCACCAAATGTGAGTTAACCCAATATTGCAGAGTTCAGATAGTCAAGCGTACATATATATAGCGTACATATATTATACATTGAATATGTTGTTATATGCCTTGCGGAAATGGACTATTAATGAAACTATTTGATTATTCAGTCGTAGTTTCTTCGCGAACCATTGAGAAGAGCTACTATTAGATCATTGGGAGAATTATTCGGATTATTATTGAAAAAATTAATTAATTCAGTATTACCGCTAAAATAAATGTTGGTGTTTAGCATCATATTTCAAAATGTATGAGAAAAATTATAACAAAAAAAAAAAGGTTTCCTCCTAAAATCGGAATCTAATTTCACGTGCTTTCTAGCCGTCACCCATCCAAAGCTGTATCTTCTCTAGTGTTGCTTGACCTTTGCAATTGAAAACTGCTTCCCCTTAATGATCCCCGAATCCCGAATGTTTATAGATGTATAATTGTGACATATCTGGTCATAGATAATAGATATTGTCAAAAAGCTCAACATTTATTCAATAGTCAATTATTGAAAGCTAATAATCATTTATATAACTATTAAAAGTAGTGTGCTATAGCGATTATTGCAAATAATCTCATTAATGGAATCAATAATCATTCAATAGAAGAACTGTTGGGGAATGATTATTGCAACTAAAATCTAATTTGGCATCAATAATCACTACAGTTGAAAACTATTGAGCAGTGATTATTGTAAATAATCTGATGAAATCAATAATCATTTCATAAAAGAATTATTGGGGAATGATTATTGCAAATAATCTGATTATGAAATCAATAATTACTCATTCAGAAACTATTGGAGAATGATTATTGCAAATACTCTTTATTATTAGATGCTACATCATCACTATTAGAAAATGAATAAGCATTATTGTAAGCCAATAGTAATTATTAGCTTTTCAATAGTTCATTTCCATAAGGGATATTTGCTGTACATTTGTTGACATTAAAATAAGACACATTACGAAATACAACAACGTTACTGCTTATATCAGATGTCGAAATTTCTAGAGCAATGATGATACATTATATTGTCTGCAACATGACAGCAATATGTTAGCAACGAATAATTCGAAAAATCTTGAGCATCATGATGAAAACATGATACAGCAAAGATATATAATGATTTCCATCGATAGTTGCAAATATGTCTTCAAGCTACAAAGTTTTATAATTGCAACTCGTTGCTAACAAAATGCTGACAATATGAAATGTTACACATTTTTGAATGGTCATCGAAGATATTCATGCTAACATGTTTCCATCACTTTGCTATTACAAGACTTCGAATTTCGTCGAGTTCAACACGACATATATATATATATATATATATATATATATATGCAATAAGATTGGAAACAAGACCGTTTATGTTAAATAATATTACTTTAAATATATGTATGTATATATACATCAAGTTTTGAATATTTTTTTGAAACACTATCGTTTAAGAAGCGATCTGCGTGAAAGTTAATAATAAGTTACGAAACGGAACAATTAAAAATTATTTTTCGTAGGATTACTTTAGTCACAAAAATATTTCATACTTGTCATTACAAAATCTAATTATTATTTTTTATAATATTTCTCCAAATTTTATTTGTGTAAAGCGCATAATAATAATGCACAAAATAATCTTCAAATTATATAATTATGTTTTGATAATCATTAAAATTATATTGAATTAAATCGCAACAATGTTAAATTAATGTTAAATAAAATTTAACATCTAAATAATGCGAGATATCTAATAGCATTTTCGAACCAAGCGAGTTTGTAACGATTTGAGTTGGATAATGTTCTCCTATTGATTGACGTTACACATTAGGAAAGCATACAACATCATTAATCTAATCCAGGTTAGTGCACATCCGTTCGGGCCGAATAAGCTATAAGACTTGTCTTTTGTAATTAATAGTGATCCTGCTTTTAGCAATTAATAAAAGTCTCACTGATTAAGTAGCAATGAATAAGAAACACTATATACTAGAATGTTACATAATTATAATAACAATTGTGCATTTTTGTCTTCAAGCATTGGATTCTAATGGCGAACTCAAATCAGGTTTCCTTTATGGAAATGATTTTTGGCTAGGCAGTCGTAGTCAATGCCTCGATGTAATGAACAAGGCTCCTTTCGAGTTGGCAAAACGATACATACTTGTATTAAATAACACGCGATACCGCGATCCGCAGGATGAGTTTCCACCTTTCCAATTGAATTACTTCGTTGCTTATATCAGACACAACAGTACTCTTCAGTATCACATCAATATGTTAACTGAAGTAAGTTCTTTCTTCTTGAGCTTATCTAGATTATCTAAAGTATACGTTTTTAATAAAGGATTTTTTATTATATAATAGATTTTAAATTTTTATTCAAAGCCCAATTTTTTAACAATATATATCAGACAATCCTAAATCACATTTTATGTATCTTTTTATATTACGATCTAAATAAATCTTACTTACATGGGAAAAAATATTAAAGTAATAAATTTTATTAATTATTTATTTGAATAGTACTAACTTGACTTTTATTTATGATAAATAAATATTTAAATAAATATACTAAATAAAAAAATAATAAATCAAATTAATGATTCGTGTTTTAAAAAAATATACATTTATTATTTAGTAAATAATTAGTACTGTTCAAACAGATATTTATTAAAATTTAGTACATTTTTTTTCAGTGCACTTTAAAATTAATGTGAACAAATTAAAGTAATTTTGTCGCTATTTATTGCAAACGGGCTTAAACATGTTAAATTTAATTTTTAGGTCATGCAGCATATAATCATAAATCGTCAAAATGTCAATATATCATAAATCATAAAAATAGACAAAAGTTATGGGTCTAAATCAGAAGCTCAAAATTGACGAGTCACAGTCGTCAATTTTGAACTTCTAACTGTTGATTTATGATTAATAGCTTATTATACAAGGCCATTACACTATAATTGATTTACAGCTCATTTGATATATATATATTTATGTGTGATCTCGTTAATGGATAAATATTGAAATTTTTTAATGTAAAATGTGATTATAAAAAACATGTAAAAATATTAACAAACAAATAAAAAGTAAGTACCGGAACCCTAGATATTTCAAAAAATATAAGTTATATAAAAAAAATGTTTCAATAAAAGTTGTAGGAGTTAAAAAGGTCTTCAATGATCTTATTTGGCCTTGGGTGGCGTTATCAAAATCAGATCAAAATCACATCAATTTTTTAAAATGGAAACCCTCATTTTCTGTTGCATATTCTTAGCTTATCTCGAAAGCTCTTCAAAACACTATAACAATTAAAACATTTTTTCTTGGAATATATTTTGAGTTGAGTTCTGTGACTTGAAAGTTACTATACTGTTAGCATTAGTACCTATTATCTAGATGTCTAAAACTGATGTAAAACTTTTAAAATGTTGTTCAGCGTTATGACCTTGATAACATTTGCCAAGACCGTAGCCTTTGAAAGTTACTTTTATTTTTATTTTTGATGTAAATCTTTTTAAACTTTACAACTTTTGTCTGAAATATTTTTTTTTATAAAATTTATAAAACTTATATTTTCAAAATATTCGGGAGTTTCGGTACTTTTTATATACCTTATACATAAAAAATTATATATATATTTTAGGATCTGATTACGCTCGGTCTCTGTTTGCCCGCATCTTGTTCCACGAACAATATAAGTTTCATTCTAAAAAGAATATTTCGAGATAGAGTTCTTTTAATTAATGATCTCTATTCCGTGGACCTCAATCTGATCCAGGTAAAAAACTTAAAGGATGATCACCAATGGCTGTTAAGTGGTGCGATACCTTTTATATGGTATGTCGAAAAATATAAAAACAATAAAAAATTAATTATACAAATAAAATAATAATATACGTTAAATTTTCATATCTCTTCCGAGAATATGAGAAAGCAATGGAAGAAATATTTGCAGTCAAACCTCCGTAAAGTTAACCTCCGTTTTTGTTTTAACCTCCGTAAAAGTCATGTCTTAATTTCTCATATAGTACCCGAGCACATATGCTCGCGCATGCGCTTTTGTTTACTTTTGGTCGGTATCGACAAGTTACTTTTATAGAGGTTTCACTATATAGGGCATGTGAGATGAATATGCCACACTTAAACAAAATGAGATTTTTGAGTAATTATTTGTTCAATTTAAAAATCTAAAATAATTTTACATATTGATTTTTTTCTTCCATTTTTTATCTATTATTTGAATATGTTTGGAATCAAATATTTTCATTTTTTATTATTAAATTCATTTCATTTATTAATTTCATTTTTTATTATTATGAAAGTGCTGAAAAAATGAGTAATATGCCACCATGCGAGTAATATGCCACATACAAAAAAATGCCAAATACAATATTTATTTTGTTTTCTTTTATATTGGAAGAACATATTATTAATGATTTTTATGATGAAAATAAATATTTGTAACATAATATAGATAATATAACCAATACAAGGATAACTTCGATAGATTAAGTTATACAACATATAAAATAAACTTTGAGACACGTTTTTAACAACATAAATCTTCTATCTTTCTACGAACAGTTCTTGTAAATCTACTGCAACAATTAGATATTATCCAATTTAATTAGATATAATCCATTTAATTATTTAGATATTATTACATTTTAAATCATTTTTGAAAGTAAAAGTATGTAATGTGTAAGTATGACATACAAATAAATATTTGTTTTATTTTATATTTACAAGTGTTATATTTACTAGTTACAAGTAGTCTAACTTCCAGAATCAAGAAAATCAAGAAAATCAAGAAAATTTAATCCATTAAAATGGATTTAAAAACTGTATTCTCTATTCAGAATTTTGAATTGAGCAGTAAATTATTGTAATATAATACAATAATAAGCAAATAAATAAACATTTATGTTTATTCATTAAGTATTGGTCAATACAAATATCCTGTCACAACAGAATTATGCGGCAAAGTGTTTGTTTATAGCACCTTAACCAACTATATATATTATTAGAGAAAATGACTATTGGCATTTTACTCTAATAAAAGTAGTGGCATATTGCCCGAAGACGCCATTTCATCTTACGATATATGAGCCTGTACAATATGGCCATTAAGAAAATGAATCAATAATGTACTGAATATTTTTATTTTAACCTACATTAATAGATTAACAAGCTAATCGAGTCAAATATTATGTAATGTTTAAATATTAATTAACATAAAGCATTATAAAAGCATATATTATAAGAAAACACATTTTCGTATACCATGCCATCATATTTATCTCATAAAAACAATACTGTTACCAGGAAATTTATGATACTTATGCAACACATTAAGCATACAATTGTAAATAATTTTGTAGTACTAACGCAAGCGCTATTAATCGATACCATTGTTTAACATAACGCGAGTGGCATATTCCCTCAACTGACATATTACCCACGTACCCGTTACTCTATTAATTTTAGAATTTTAGTTTTGCTTTAGTGCTTACCTTTGTCATGATGATAAGCGGTACAATATACGATATATTTATATATCAAATATATTTAAAGACTGAAACTGTTAGTAAGTATATGTCTAACTAATTGTAAAAGTTTTGAAGCTTCTTCAGTAATAGACTATTCATAATGAACTGATTTTATTATATTCCTGGTATTTCAAAAGAAAATCACGTTTTACACATTAAAACCGTTTAAATTGGAATCATTATTTTAAAAAATTCCAAAATGCAAAAAGATATTTTTTCTCTTGTATAATATTATTTATTCTTATAATGCAATATCGTTTTTTCCAATTATTTGCTTGTTAATAACTTTCTTGTCTTGCCGGCAAACATTATTCGCAATTTTTAATCAATACAGATTCTAAATTGTGATTTAGATGTAGAAAATGGATCGAAGAAATGACAATGACAGATTTGTCGTCTTCACGTGAAAAAAGTAGAATCGGGAACGTATTAATGTGTTTTTCCGTTTATACAAATACGAAAATAATATTTAACACAAAATTGGACACCGAAGAAATAGCCGTTGTTCACGGTATAAAATTTCCGTCCATGGTTTGGATAATCATATTCCATAGCATATTTTACACGTTGGAATATTGCGGTAAGTGTACTGATCCAAAAATTGCAGAACTGAGATTATTTACGTCTCTTGATGTCGTTTTCATTTTAACGAATCGTTTCACATATGTAGACAATAAAATATGGACATTCAGAGTAATCGAAGATATCCCCTTTCAAATGATAAGCAACGCATTCGTATCAGTTGATACTTATTTCTTTTTAAGTGGATTTTTATTGGCTTACACGTATTTAAAGAATAAAATAGATAAGGAACAAATTAATCCAATTAATTACAAAGAGAAACTAAACGAATTCTTTGTCAGAATAATGAAGAGATATATCCGGTACGTTTCTAACATTATCTTAAATTTACGCGAACATAAACAAAGACGACGCATGACAGTATCAAATAACAGAAAATATATATTTATAAATTCAATTTAACAATGAGCCAAATAATAATAGCTTTCTCTATAGTTTCTAAATGTTGATATTTCTTTTAAGATTGACACCGGCTTATATAATGATGATAGGATTAGCGCAATTGAGCTCAGCTTGGTACGACAAGAATTCGCAATTCTACGTTGAGGAGAGACCACACGAAACTTGCGCAAAATACTGGTGGAGAAATGTCTTGTACATACATAATCTGTTTGGTTATAAAACGATGGTACAAACGCCAATTTAGGCTATGTTCCAAAATTTATTGCCATGACTGAAAATCTATAGTGCATGTTACGTAAATTATAGATTTTTAGTACTGACAGTAAATTTTGGAATACAGCTTTAATTATAATATCATTTTGGTATCACACACTCATGTAAGAGAAATTTTCTATTCAAAGTTATATGGAATTTCCTTGTAGTGCTTGTCCTGGAGTTGGTATCTATCCAACGATATGCAATTCTATATAATCGGTCTAGCACTTTTAATTCTGTCAACTGTGTAAGTTAAACAATCGTTGACTGATCGTGGAAAGTTACATATTTTTAACACGTGCATCTGAATAAATAAAAACTATAAATTTCAGATATTTTTACGTGGCTGTTGTCATACTAAGTACAATTTTGATAGCCTCAGTTATCTTAAGCGGTTACATCTCATACATTTATGAATATGTTCCGACGTAAGTTACAGAGCATCTTATTAATTGTGAAACTAATTTAGTAAATAAATACTTTTTTTATTATTACAGTTTGGACGAACTGTACAGACTTCTAGATGTCTTATACTACCCACCATGGATTCGAATTGGTCCATATATTATTGGAATGATTACAGGTTACGTTACAAGAAGATTTAACAAAAAAATAGCTTTGAAAAGGGTAAAGTATACCTAAAACCTATTTTAAATAAGAAAATTTAATGTAACCAATTGTTAGAGTTACTGAGTATGTAAGTTACCGATTAATAAAATTCAGAAGATAATTAGAAATAATTATTTCTAATTATGCAGAACACGGAAGTATCCATAATTATACATGGACTAATATTAGAATAATTTTTACAAAAATTTTAAAAGTAGCTAATTTTTAAATTATATCTGTTATACATACATATATGTATATACAGAGTGTAATAAAATTTTTTTATTAAGTACTTTTTTTATTATAAAGCTTGAAAATTACAATATCGCCATCATTAACATTATCTAAGTAATGGGTAACTAACTGATGGTTAAAATCTTCTAAATGTTGTTCAGCATGATAACATTTGTCAAGATCAGGTCTTTCGAAGATTGTTCCTTTCATATTAATTTTTACACTAAAAATGAAAAGGGAGGAGCAACCTTCAAAGAACAAACTAATAAGACCAATAAATAGATCTTTCGAAACTTTAGAACTTTTACCCGAACTATTTTTCTGTACAATTGATATCTTTCAAGGTTCTTTAGGGTTTCCATACTCTTCCCTACCCTATATATGTATACTGAATCATTTATAAGTTAAGACATCGACTTTTCTCACGTTACAATTCAATATAGCTGAAAACAGGAAGTATATAATGTAGAAATATATAAAAATATTATATAAAAATGTATAAAAGAATTATTTAATCCACATCTAAATTAATCTCAATATCTTGGAAAAAAATCGCTGAAATCGCTGAAAATTGTTGAGATCTGTATCGGTTGACTTGTTTTAATATACAATATTTTAAACAAAATATATAAATTTCAGAATATTGTAATTTTATGTTGGACTCTTGGTGCTGCTTGCAATATTTTGGTGTTATTTGGCCTTTACAAAAAACAAATATCCGTTCTGTCTGCTGCTATCTATGTTGCATTAAATAGAACAGTTTGGGCCATAGGCATAGCATGGATTGTAATAATGTGTTTTACTGAGCATGGAGGTTAGTTGATTTAATAATAGTATTAAATAGATAAAAAATAATCAAAATATTCTGACTTAAGAACTTTTAAAAATAAAGATTGCCAGAAAGGAAAGGTTACATATATTAAATAATTTAAGTATAAAATGTTTATGATGTTATTAATATTAAAAGAGTTTGTAAATTCATATTACCTTTCGATGAAAGAATTAAGAAAATATTGTACGAGATTGTAAATTAAAAATAAAAATTAACGTTACGTATGTAGCATAAATTGTAAATGATAATAGAACTTATTTTCCACTACAATCATTTGGAATAACGTTTAACAAAAATCCATTGTCGTATGAACTTGCCTCAGTAAATCGATGTCGATTTTTGCTGTAACCTCTATGTACAGTCTACAAGTTTCTCTGTCCACATAATTGCAGTAGGTTCATAATTTTCCTTAGTGGTACATTCTTTTTAAATTATCGTCTGATAAATTAGTTATCTTAAATGCGAAGCAATGACACATTACGTTTGATATAACTAATTTATTAGATGACAATTTAAATTCCGAGATCTCTGAGTAACTTTTAGCGTCAATAGATACAAGACTTAATAAGCATTTTTCTAATAGACAATTATATCTATATATAAAAATCATAACAATGTTATAATTTAGAAAAAAAAATTTATTCTTATCAAACGCTTTATTACAGACATTGTTAAGAAGCTCTTATCATGCAAAATCTGGATTCCTCTTAGCAGACTTACATACTGCGCTTATCTTTTAAATCCTTTTATCATACATTCGATTCGTTCGCATAGTGAAACATCTGCTCATTTTGAATTGCTATCCATAGTAAGTACACGAACAATCAAAACTCCAACCTCGACAAATTAAATATACTTATTGTTACAATTTTTAGAGCGCTATGATCATAGGATACTTGGTGATTAGTTATTTCTGTGCATATGCATTGTCTTTAATGGCAGAGTTACTATATACAAGGTGCGTCCCAAAATTTTCCAAACTTTTTCAATAGGGATAGGTCGGGTGGCGCCATCCGTGTGTTCGATTGCGCGTTTGAAAGGTACATCCCTAGCTGACTTCCAGTAAAAATTTCATGACATTTGGTTCAGTGGAAACGAAGTTATGGCGTCTCAAGTGTCAGTATGTTGTATACATCGGTACGAGAATGAACTTCGAACAAAGAGCCAATATTAAGTTTTGTTTTAAACTTGGTAAAACATTTACCGAAACCCATAATTTGATGAAACAAGTTTATGGTGATAATTGTGTAGCCCGTGCCAGTGTTTATGAGTGGTATACGCGATTCAAGAACGGTCGTGAAGACATAAATGACGACGCACATACAGGTCGCCCAAAATCAACAATTAACGAAAATTCCATCGAAGTTTTTATGATTCCAAGAGTATTGTGCACAAAGAATTCGTTCCAGCAGGCCAAACAGTTAATGCTGTATTCTATGTAAGCGTTTGGTGCACCGCATTCGTCGTATTCGGCCAGAATATCGCGAAGGAGGAAGTTGGCGCTTGTTACACGATAATGCGCCATCTCACCGTTCGACACTTGTCACTGATTTTTTGACTAAAAATCACATTTTAACAATCAACCATTCCCCGTATTCGCCTGATATGGCACCTTGTGACTTCTACCTATTCGGGAAAATGCATTTGTCCATGAAAGGAAAGCGGTATGTGGACGTAGAAGACATCCAAAGGGCTTGTACCACTATTCTGAAGGACGTGCCTTTGAACGACATAAAACACTCATTTGAAATGCTTTTAGATCGTGCCAAACGTTGTATTGAGTCCGACGGGGACTACTTTGAATAAACAATTTGAATTTGAAAAAAAAAGTAAACCATTGTTGTTTTATTTCAAAAGTTGGGAAAATTTTGGGACGCACCTTGTATATGCAAATGTTCAGCCAATCTTATAACAGAAGAAGGAACATGAGATTATAATTTTGCATACATGATTGCGATAGAAATACGGTAATATTGTAATAATTGTAAATAAAATTCAATAAAATAAAATCGAATTTTAGATGTTTGGCTCTCACATTTGTGTGAAATCACATTCGATTGCGATGGAGCTAAACTAGGTTCAATTTGCGAACTATTTAAAAGGAACAAGATCTAAAATAAGCATAAATTTGCATAAATCTAAAATAAGCATAAATTTTAATAAATTGAATTATATTTTTAAAGTTAACTATTGCGTAGAATTGATTTCAATTTTAGAGATATAGAGCCATGTGCAAAAGTATTAGGCACTAACAATTTTTTCACATTTTATGAAAAGTTAAATGTCTCGAAGAAAAGAAATTTCAAAGTAGTTTTTGACCACGCACTTTAAAGCGTAAAGATAGGGTTTCAAAGCCTGCGTTTGAATTTTTTGTCTACGATATTTTGTTCCTAAGTTATATAAACTTTAAAAATGATATTATTGCAATATTTTATTTTACTTTAAAGCACTAAGTTCGATAAAACATCAGCAAACAAAATTTAATATAAAAGTAGGCTTCCTAAGCTTTAAAATGCCTTTTGAAAAAAATTTATACGATAATTTTTTGTAAAGATATCGTATTTTTTATTATGTGAAATTGTCAATATTATGTAAAAACTTATTTTTTTTAAAAAGTTTTTTCAATTTCGGAATTGAACAATATATAGAAAAAAACAAAAGAAAAAAAAAGTTTGTTATAATGTGCATAATTCGTATAAATTATTTCACATTTTTTAAAAAATTTTATTTGATCATCAATTTTAAAAACGTTACAGGATGCTTCCGGCAGAGGTACTGTTAATGCAGAATGAGATTAGATCGCAAGAGAGTCCGGCGGGGAATGAGACAAAATCCTCCAAGCTATAACAGATGCACCCTGGCTTGTTTCTAATGAAATCTTCCACACGGATTTTGGTATACTTACTGTCGAGGAAAAAATTAAAAATTCAGCTGCATAACATAAAGTTAGACTACAGGATCATCTTAATCATCTAGCAACTCTAATTAATAATCCGGATTACGAAGGCTTAAGCGCACAATCCCACAAGACTTAGAGTAACTCCCGTACACTTAATGGGAGAGTTACTAAGAACTCTTACCCTTCAGGGTCTTTATTTCAAATTTTACATAAAAATTACTGAATGTTTCTAGTTGTGACAGATTGTAATGAATAATGGAAATAAAAAATAATTTATGTATCAATCAAGTATATTTAAATATCATATTTGTAGTACTAGAAATAGCTAAAATCTTTTCCGTAATATTTCAAAAAGAGAGATTGCAGATTTTTCTTGTAACATTTCATCAATCTTTCAACAAAGTTTCATATGCAAGTATTGTGGACATTTTTCTATTCCAGAACTGTATCAGAAGTGTTGCAGACATATATTTCACAATTTTTATCAAATGTTTCACTTTTCAGTTAAAATATTCTGAGCTATTTCTGAAAACTTTCGGTGCTGTATGGTATTGAGTAACTCCACAGTCAAAAAATTTTTATCGATTATGTTATATTAAAAATATATCATACAATTGTATTAATATTTTAATATTAATAAAATCTTTGCTATGAGCCTGAAACAAATAATGCGAGCATTGTTCTTTACTAATTCACATATCATTGTGGATTCGTCAATAAATGATACAAGAGTAGTTTTCAGAATGTTATTATCAGCACATGGAAGTTTCGTATTCGTTTCACAAAGTAAAGATTAAGTAGACGCGAAATGTCAACAATTGCGAATCAAAAGAAAGGCGACCTCGCACGCAACTCGCAGACTTGAATGACGCTGCCTTCCAAAATAAAGATAACGTATTTTTTACAATACACCTTTCGATCATAATAATATAGATAATAATGGCATTTATCATTATGCTATATCGTAAAATATCACAACATTAATGTCTGCCGAGCGAATGAAGCATGATACATGATTTCACGTTGTGATTTTTTTTAGTAGGGAAGTAAATATTCATAATTTAATGAAAATGTTTTACAATGAAGTGAAAAGATTCTGGAACTTCTTATATACATTCACTTGTAGGTACTTTATTCAAATTATTCTTGTAAAAGAAAAAAAAGACTAGGAATACGTAGTATTACTGTCTCAGTACTGTGTCTTTTTTAAAGCCCATTTTGCCAAACGCTCATTTTTGCTTACCTTATGAAAAAATTAATCATTACAAAAATTGCAAACAGTATAAAAAAATTGCTTATACTGTCTGATGGAAGACATTTTTTAGTTTGTACTTGTTTTTGAATTTTTATTTTTACCTTTTTGTTCAAGAAATATTGTCTAAAAACAAGGTTATCTAAAAACAAGGTACGTCGGTATCGATGATATTTCTCTAATAATTGATTATCTTCCTGTAATAACTGATTACACTATCCTTATATTAATAAAAATGCTTTTGATATCAGAATCTGAAACGAAGGGAAAAAATAGTTTTCATAATTCAAAAATTTAAAAACAACCAGAGTCTCTACACTATTTTGATATAGGGGCGGGATTCATAAATATTGCTCGAAATCTGTTTTAAAATAGCCTTTGTCAAGATGACAGTATTGATTGTGTATAAAAAATAAAATAATAAGAAAAAGACTCTCTAAATAAATTACAGAATAAATGTAGATGGAAATGGCATTGTGAGCCAACACCAGATCTTCGTGTGTAAACCAATGCATATATTTTTTGAAAATATTGATGGATTAATAAAAAAAATACAAAAAAAACTTCAATAAAAAACTTCATTATATTTTATACACTGAGGAAGACCCAACTACTGGGATTGATATGTCAGTACCATATTTTTAATATACGCATTGAATTTGCATCTTTGATCTTACTGTTATGTTACCTGTTGTTCTCTTCCATTACCACTTGCTTGAAAACACCGGTAAGTATCTGGCTTTTTATCTCGTGATTATCAAGCGCAGTTGTGCAGTCTCTCACAATAAAGAGTTGAAGACTAAATGCTGTAAAATGAAAATATTTATTTACTTACTAAAAATTCCAAATTTTTTTTCAATTTTTCTTACGTTCCAGCGTAAAAAATTATTTAAAAACTAGCTAAAGTAACGTTTTAATACTTTGTGGCGAAAATCTACAGATTTTTTTTTTTAATAAATATAATGTAGAAATATTATAAGAATATCTTAGAAAAAATCTTAAAAAACCTTAGAAAAAAAAGTAGGGATGACTAGCGGTACTGTTTCTGAATGAGAGAGAGAAAGAGAGAGAGAGAGAGAGAGAGAGAGAGAGAGAGAGAGAGAGAGAGAGAGAGAGAGAGAGAGAGTAGTTTAAATTTATAATTTAATAAAATTTTCCTTTTCGAACGCCGAACGGCAAGAGACACGCTGTTGTCACATTTTAATTGTCTTCAGTGAGGACTGAAGTCCGTGTAGCGTTCGTGCACCCAGGTACGACACATTTATGGGTATGTGTATGCTCGTTTCAAAAGTTTCTCTCTTCAGAGAAGACGCGCGAAGAGGCAAATTTGTAAATTTTACGCGATTAAAGCCGGAGAAATACTTTAAGCAGTTCGTCGATAAGAGAATCAGGATTCGGTCTGGTGACGTCAAAGAGGATAAAATTATGCCTGCAGTACTAGCCTCCGCTTTTTTCTACGCTCTTTTCTAGCGTACCTAAGCACGATCCGGAGATTCAGTTTTGCTGAGACCTGAACTGCCGGAAAGATTTTTGCGAATAATAATATATAAATTATATTCATTTTTATCACGTATTGTGACACGTTCTAATGTATTAAATCGAACATTGGGCATAAAAAGCTTAATAAAGTACCAATACTCAAATCGATGAAAGAGATGATCAGAAGACTATAAAAGATTGAATAGTTTGGATTCAAATAACGGTAAGAACAAACCTGATACACGCATGATTTATAAGAATTAATTTTATCTTTCGATTCATAGACCACATAGATTATAAGAAATTGATGATTAATTCGATAAGAAATCTAAATCTGTCGTGATAATGGTGCTAATCTATTTTTTTGTAATCACATGATATAGTAAATATAAGCCGTAATTATAACTCACGGCATAATTTTACTTTGCTTAGAATATATGTCATTATATAATACAACCATGTGCAAAAGTATTAGGCACTTACAATTTTCTCGCATTTTATGAAATGTTAAGTATTTCGACGAAATGTAATCTAAGAGAGATTATCGACCACACATTATAAAGTATAAGTGGGGCCTTAAATGTGCGTTCGCATCTTTTGTCTCAACATTTTGTTCCTAAGTTACATAAAATTGAAGAATTATATCTTTGCAATATTTTTGTCTTACTTTAAAGTGCTGCAATTTCAATAAAACATTAGCAAAATTTAACATGAAAGTAGACTGAAAGTAGACTTCTAAAACTTCAAAATGCCTTTTGAAAAAAATTTATACGATAATTTATCGCAAAAATATCGGCTTTTTTTTATAATGTTAAGTCTTATTGTGTGCAGGGTGTTTTCGTAATCTACACATCAGTAAGTCGGGTTGCCTATCTGCCTATCGGTAGGAGTACGCTCTACTGGTAATGCAGAATAAGATCGCAAGAGAGTCCAGCGGAGAATGAGACAAGAGAAATTGAATTTCATTTTGGTATAGTGTTAAATTCAGTAATATCATATAAAATGTGTATTTAACAATACAAATATCTGACTTAATCTAACATAAATGACATTTAATACATATTTATTGAAAAAAAATATATAATTATAAATATTTGTAATTATATAGCAAATATTTATTATATAGACATTTCAAGACAAAAACATTTGCTTTATAATTATAAATATTTATAATTATATATTTTTAAATATTTATGCTCAGATAGGCATGCTCATGGGAATGCTCAGATAGGCAACCCGACTTTACTGATGTGTAAGTTACGCAAGTAACCACTGGAAACGTTTATAAAATTGACGAAATAAAATTTTTAAAAAAATTGGAAATAATTTATACGAATTATGCATATTATAAAAAATTTGTTTTTCCTTTTGTCTTCTTTCCGTATATTATTCAATTCCAAAATTGAAAAAACTTGTTAGAAAAAATAAGTTTTTACACAATAATCTCACATAATAAAAATTACGATACTTTACGAAAAATTATCGTACAAATTTTTTTAAAAGATATTTTAAAACTTAAGAAGCCTACTTTTATATTAAATTTTGTTTGCTAATATTTTATCGAACTGTAGCGCTTTAAAGTAAAACAAAATATTGCAACAATATAATTTTTAAAGTTTATATAACTTAGAAACAAAATATCCTAGACAAAAGATTTAAACGCAGATTTGAAGCCCTTTCTTTACACTTTAAAATGCGTAATCGAAAACCTCTTTGAGATTTCTTTTCTTCGAGACATTTAACTTTTCATAAAATGCGAGAAAATTGTGAGTGCCTAATACTTTTGCACATAGCTCTATATCCCTAAAATTGAAATCTATTCTACGCAATAATTGACTTTAAAAATATCATTCAATTTATTAAATTTATGCTTATTTTAAATATTGTTCCTTCGAAATAGTTTATACGAATTGAACCTAATTTATTCCTTAGTTCCATCGTAGTCGAATATGATTTCACACAAATCTATAGAGGGACAAACATTTAAAATTGATTTTATTGTTTTTTATTTACAATTATTATTACAGTATTTCCATTGCAATCAGGTATGCGAAATTATAATCTCATCTCTTTCCTTTTTCTGTTATGAGATTGGCTGAACATTCGCATTAATAGGATATACGGTGACTCTGCCATTAAATACAATGCATATGCACAGAAATAACTAATCACCAAGCATCCTATCATTATAGCGCCCTGAAAATTGTGACAATAAGTATATTTAATTTGTCGAAGTTGGAGTTTTGATCGTTTGTGTACTTACTATGGATAGGAATTCAAAATGAATAGACGTTTCTCTATGCAAATAAATCGAATGTATGATAAAAGGATTTATAAGATAAGCACAGTATGTAAGTCTGCTAAAAGGAATCCAGATTTTGAATGATAACGGCTTCTTAACAATATCTGTAATAAAGCGTTTGATAAGAATAAATTTTTTGTTCTAAATTATAACGTTGCATGGTTATGATTTATTATATATATAATTGTCTATTACAAAAATGCTTATTAAGCCTTGCATTCATCGACGCTAAAAATCACTACGAGATCTCGAAATTTAAATTGTCGTTTTATAAATTAGTTATCTCAAATGTAATATGTCATTGCTTCGCATTACGTTTGAAATAACTAATTTATCAGACAACAATTTAAAAAGAATGTACCACAAGGAAAATTGTGAACCGACTGCAATTATGTGGATAGAGATACTTGTGTACATAATGATTACTGCAAAAGTCAGGGTCGATTTATTGAGCAAGTTCATACGTTAAAGGATTTTTGTTAGATGTTATTCCAAATGAAGATTGCAGTGGAAAATAAGATCTATTACCATTTACAATTTATGTAACATACATATGTAACGTCAATTTTTAATTTTAATGATCTCGTTCAATATTTTCTTAATTCTTCCAAAGAGAACACGAATTTACCAACATTTAATATTTATGATGATCAAGTTATTCTGAAATTATCTAATATATGTAACCGATTTATATTGCGACCGGAGGCGTGACGAGCCACTGAGCAGGTACGCTCCAGAGTAGAGCGTAAAATTTGGAGGGGAGCAAAATTTTAACAGCCAGTGCTACTCTTGTAAATACAAAGCTCTATCTTAATTGGTAAGGTAAGATTTTTAAATGAATTAGTTAACAGTGACTTTCTGGAAATCTTTTCAAATTTAGCAATAGCGTTACAGGTTTTATTAATTGCTTCAATGTCTGTGGCAACTACAAAGACATCTTTTTTAAAATTGAAAATAATAAAGTATTATCTGAGAAATGACGCGAAACGTGGTCATGCGATTTAGCTATGATATCAATTGAAAAATAATTGGCGAGTTTAGCAGTTTTGATTATATAATCAGTTTTGATTGCGTAACTATTGAAATTATGTAAATATACTAATAACGTAATCAGAATATTTTCAAAAACCAAGCCAGAAAAAATAATAGTATAGTAGTATAATATAGTTCGTTGCTTTCAATTAGCTTAATCATTATGTTTTACACCAAGGATCTGATGAAGAAGTTGACACATTTGTATGATTTAATGATTTATATCAACTGATAAATATTAAATATAGATTAACAATTAGCACTTAACATGTTTTGCCTCGTAGCCTTTCCTTTCTAGTAATCTTTATTTTTAAAAGTTCTTAAGTCAGAATATTTTGCTTATTCTTTATCTATTTAATACTATTATTAAATCAACTAACCTCCATGCTCAGTAAAACACATTATTACAATCCATGCTATGCCTATGGCCCAAACTGTTCTACTTAATGCAACATAGATAGCAGCAGACAGAACGGATATTTGTTTTTTGTAAAGGCCAAATAACACCAAAATATTGCAAGCAGCACCAAGAATCCAACATAAAATTACAATATTCTGAAATTTATATATTTTGTTTAAAATATTGTATATTGTATATACATATTGTATATATATACAAGGTGTTTCCCAAAATTTTCCGAACTTTTTCAATAGGGATAGGTCGGGTGGCGCCATCCGTGTGTTCGATTGCGCGTTTGAAAGGTACATCCCTAGCTGACTTCCAGTAAAAATTTCATGACATTTGGTTCAGTGGAAACGAAGTTATGGCGTCTCAAGTGTCAGTATGTTGTATACATCGGTACGAGAATGAACTTCGAACAAAGAGCCAATATTAAGTTTTGTTTTAAACTTGGTAAAACATTTACCGAAACCCATAATTTGATGAAACAAGTTTATGGTGATAATTGTGTAGCCCGTGCCAGTGTTTATGAGTGGTATACGCGATTCAAGAACGGTCGTGAGGACATAAATGACGACGCACATACAGGTCGCCCAAAATCGACAATTAACGAAAATTCCATCGAAGTTTTTATGATTCCAAGGGTATTGTGCACAAAGAATTCGTTCCAGCAGGCCAAACAGTTAATGCTGTATTCTATGTAAGCGTTTGGTGCACCGCATTCGTCGTATTCGGCCAGAATATCGCGAAGGAGGAAGTTGGCGCTTGTTACACGATAATGCGCCATCTCACCGTTCGACACTTGTCACTGATTTTTTGACTAAAAATCACATTTTAACAATCAACCATTCCCCGTATTCGCCTGATATGGCACCTTGTGACTTCTACCTATTCGGGAAAATGCATTTGTCCATGAAAGGAAAGCGGTATGTGGACGTAGAAGACATCCAAAGGGCTTGTACCACTATTCTGAAGGACGTGCCTTTGAACGACATAAAACACTCATTTGAAATGCTTTTAGATCGTGCCAAACGTTGTATTGAGTCCGACGGGGACTACTTTGAATAAACAATTTGAATTTGAAAAAAAAAGTAAACCATTGTTGTTTTATTTCAAAAGTTCGGAAAATTTTGGGACACCTCTTGTATATATATATATATTAGGTGTACAACTTTATTTCCGCTGTTTTCCTATAGATGGCTCTAGCGTAAGTAGTGGTCGAAATAAATAGATCATAGCCGTTATACAACAAACTTAGGCGTCTGTCAACATAACCTCATAGAAACATTAGTCGATTTGTGTCTGCATCATAAAGTTATTCTCGATGGAAAATGTCAGTTTACGAGCCAAATTCTCGTCATTTGCGGGAGATTTTAATTTTTTGCTTCAATATGAAGAAATCTGCGGCTGAGGCTCATCTAATGTTCTCATATACTTATGGTAAGGCCGCTATTAGAAAGAACGTGTCGTGAGTGGTTTTAACGCTTCAAGAACGGTGATTTTGACGTCGAAGACAGGCATAGCGGTGGAAGAGAGAAGGTTTTCGAAGATGCAGAATTGGAGGCATTGCTTGATCAAGACTCGTGTCAAAATCAAGAAGAATTAGCACGATCATTTGGAGTGACTCAACAAGTCATTTTAAAACGCCTCAAAGTCATGAATGATTCAGAAGCAAGGAAATTGGGTGCTGTACGAGTTGAAGCCGAGAGATGTTGAACGTTTATTTGCTTATGAACAGCTGCTTGAAAGGCAAAGACGGAAGGGACTTCTGTATCGCATTGACTGGGGACGAAAAATGGGTTCATTACGATAACCTCAAGCGCAGAAAATCATGGGGAGTTCCCGGCCATGTTTTCACGTCGACAGCCAAATCGAATATTGACGGCTCCAAGATCATGCTCTATATTTGGTAGGATCAGCTCGACGTAGTGTATTATGAGCTGTTAAATCCGACTGAAACAATCACAGGCGATCAGTATTGAACGCAATTGATGCGTTTGAGCCGAACATTGAAAGATAAATGGCCGCAATACAACGAGAGACACGATAAAGTGATTTTGCTGCATGACAATGCTCGACCCCATGTTGCGAAAGTGATCAAGACATACTTTGAAACGTTGAAACGAGAAGTCCTACCTCACCGTATTCTCCAGACGTTGCTCTCTCTAACTATCACTTGTTTCGTTCAATGGCACACGGCTTGGCTGACCAGCACTTCGGGTCTTATGAAGAAGTAAAAATTTGAATCGATTCGTGGATCGCCTCAAAAGATGATCAGTTTTTTCGACGTGGGATTCGTACGCTGCCCGAAAGATGGGAGAGTGACCAGTGATGGACAATACTTTGAATCATAACCAGTGTAACCAGTACAACCAGTTTTTTACAATAAAGCCTGGAATTTCGGAAAAAAAACTGGAAGCAAAGTTGTATACCTAATGTATATATGCTCTGATATATATATGTACACATATATATATATATATATAATATATACACATATATACACAACACACCACGCGCGCGCACCCGTGGGTGTGTTTGTATGTGTATAACTGCAAATATAATTTAAAATTAGTTACGTTTAAAATTTTTGTAAAATATGATATTAGTCCATTTATAGACATAGATACTTGAAATCCGTGATCTGCATAATTAGAAATAATTATCACCTGAATTTTATTAATCGGTAGCTTACATACTCTGTAACTCTAACAATTGGTTGCATCAAATTCTCTTATGTAAAAATAAATATTGTATACTTTACTTTTTTCAAGATTATTTTTTTGTTAAATCTTCTTATAATGTAACCTGTAATCATTCCAATAATATATGGACCAATTCGAATCCATGGAGGGAAGTAGAGGACATCTAGAAGTCTGTACTGTTCATCGAAACTGTAATAATATAAAAGTGTTTAATTATTTAAATAATTCGTAATTATTCAGATGCTTTGCAACTTACGTCGGAACATATTCATAAATGTATGAGATATAACCGCTTAAGATAACCGAGGCTATCAAAATTGTACATAGTATGACAACAGCCACATAAAAATATCTGAAATTTATAGCTTTTATTTATTCAGATTCATGTGTTGAAAATATGTAACTTTCAACGATCAATCAACGATCGTTTAACTTACACAGTTGATAGAATTAAAAGCGCCAGACCAATTATAAAGAATTGCATATCGCTGGATAGATACCAACTCCAAACCAAGCACTACAAAAAAATTTCTCTCAATATAACTCGGAATAACGAGTCTCTCTGGAGTGTGTGTACCAGAATGATATTATAATTAAAGCTGTATTCCAAAATTTACTGTCGGTACTAAAAATCTATAGTTTACGTAACGGGCACTATAGATTTTCAGTCCTGGCAATAAATTTTGGAACATAGGCCTAAATTGGCGTTTGTACCATCTTTTTATAACCAAACAGATTATTTATGTACAAGACATTTCTCCACCAGTATTTTGCGCAAATTTCGTGTGGTCTCTCCTCAACGTAGAATTGCGAATTCTTGTCGTACCAAGCTGAGCTCAATTGCGTTAATCCTATTATCATTATATGAGCCGGTGTCAATCTTTAAAGAAATATATACATTTAGAAACTATAGAGAAAGCTATTATTATTTGGCTCATTGTTAAATTGTATTTATAAATATATATTTTCTGTTATTTGATACTGTCATGCTTACAGCGTCGTCTTTGTTTATGTTCGCGTAAATTTAAGATAACATTAGAAATGTACCGAATATATCTCTTCATTATGATGATAAAATATTTGTTTATCTTTTCTTTAATCGGATTAATTTGTTCCTTGTCTATTTTATTCTTTAAATACGCGTAAGCCAATAAAAATCCGCTTAAAAAGAAATAAGTGTCAACCGATACGGATCCGTTGCTGAACATTTGAATTGGGAGACTTTCGGTGAATCTCAATGTCTGTATTTTATTATCTACATAAATGAAACAACATTTATTATACATGGAAAACGACTCATTAGCAGATGTACATAATCTCAGTTCTGCAATTTTTGTGTCAGTACACTTACCTAAATATTCTGGCGAGAAAAATATGCTATGCATTATTATCACCCAAACCATGGTCAAAAATCTTATACCGTGAACGACGGTTATTTCTTCGGTGCCCAATTTTGTGTTAAATATCATCTTCGTACTTGTATAAACGGAGAAACACATTAATACATTCCCGATTCTACTTTTCTCACGTGAAGACGACAAATCTGTCATTTGCATCTCGACTGCGTTTTCTACATCTAAATCACAATTCGGAATGTGTATTCATTAAAAATTGCGAACGATGTTTGCCGGCAAATACATGAAAACTATCAACAAGCAAATATTTAGAAAAAAAGATATTGCACTATAGGAATAAATAATATTGTACGAGAGAAAAAATATCTTCTTTGTATTTCGGAATTTTATTAAAATAATTTCCAATTTAGTAAAACTGTTTAGTGTGTAAAACGTGAGTGTGATTTTTTTTTTAGTACGAGGAATATAATAAAAACAGTATTACGAATACTCCGAAAAAGCTTAAAAAATTTTATAATTATTATAGAAATATACTTACTAACAGTTTTATTCTTTGCCTTTAAATATTTTTGATATATAAATATATCATATATTGTACCGCTTATCATCAAAGCAAAGGTAAGCACTAAACCAACACTGAAATGATAAAATTAATATTTGCAGATATCTCTTCCATCGCTTTCTTAAACTCTCGGAAGAGACATAAAAATTTAATTAAAATAAAATTATATTATTATTTTATTGGAAAAATTAATTTTTTTTGTCTTTATGTTTTTCGACATACCATATGAAAGGTATTGCACCATTTAACAACCATTGGTGATTATCCTTTAAGTTTTTTATCTGGATCAGATTGAAGTCCACGAAATAGAGATCATTGATTAAAAGAATTCTATCTCGAAATATTCCTTCTAGAATGAAACTTATATTATTCGTGGAACAGGATGCGGGCAAACAGAGGCCGAGCGTAATCAGATCCTAAAATATATATGAAATTTTTTATATACAATGTATATAAAAAGTACCTGAAAGAAACTCCTGAATACCTGAAGAATATAAGTTTTATAAAAAAAAATATTTCAGGTAAAAGTTATAAAATTTAAAAAGATTTAGAAGATATTTATAGTAAAAATAAAAATAAAAGTAATAATTTTCAAAGACTACGGCCTTGACAAATGTTAAGAATTATGAATAACATTAAAAAGATGCCTCGGTGATCTAATGGTTTAGGACGCTCGTACGGAATACAACAGGATTCAAGTCTGGGCCGTGGTAATATTTTTCGCAATAAATTTATTAATATTTTCAACATATTAACTTTTTTATAATATGATGCTGAATAGTAACATCAAATTGTTAAATTACTTATCAATTTAATTCGCGATTACTAGACTAGTTTTAATTGCGTTTATATTCCGGAAAACAATTCGGCGCGCAGTTCTAAAGAAAGACTACAATGTGGTAAATATATAGTGTACATTAGTTATTCAAAATTGAATTATTTAAAATAATAATACACGCACGCACGCGCGCGCGAGCGCGCGCACACACACACACACACACACACACACACAAAAGGTGTAAATCCAACCAAGGAATGTCCACGCGGTACACTTTCGGTAATGCTAATGTCGACGGTACTGTAACTTTTAATCTTCATAACTCGAGATTTACTTAATCAAAAGATACATTATTATAGGATTTATTATTATAGGAAAGCTCTTGAAATCGGTTATTAGATTCCAGAATGAGAAGGATGTTTCATTTTAAAAAATCGATGTGATCTTGATGTGATTTTGGCAAAGCCATCCAAGGTCAAACTCAGGATCAATAAATAGATTTTTATAAACCTCACAATTCTGAATTTATTTTTGATTGGATTTTATCCTGCGAAAATAAAAAGGGTGGATGGGTGATCTGAGACACCCTGTAAAAACAAAAATTCTTCTGTGCTATCACTAGTACGTTCCAGTACTTAATATTTGATTATTAGTATTTTTACATATTTTTTATAATTTCACATTGAAAAATTTGAATATTCATCCATTAGAGAGATCACGTAAGTGCCATGTGAGCTGTAAGTCAATTTTAGTCTAACTTTCTCTTTTTACGATTTATGACATTACACATGCCACGTGACCTAAAGACTAATTTTAATATATTTAAGCCCGTTTACAATATATGTTAGCGACAACGTTTCTCTAATTTTTTTCATTGATTTTAAAGTACACTGAGAAAAAATGTATTAAATTTTAATAAATATCTATTTGAACAATACTAATTATTTACTAAATATTTGCACAGCACCTTTTATTGAAAATATATATTAAATGCGTATCTATGTTGCATTTTGTTTCATTTTATATTAAATATAATGTGTTAAATACGTAATTTAAACAATGGATGTGAAATATCCAAGTCAAAATATGTATGTAATACGTATGTAATATGTAGCAGGTTTATTGTAGCGTGCATATTTAAATGCATAAATATATAACAAACACGTAGTGTTGACACAAATTTAACAGAATGTAATATTAGGTGTAGTAAAAAGAAATCCATTATTTTTCCAATAGATTTTTTCCTCGTCTACGCGTGATACAGATTACTAAAACCATCTATTGGAAAAATAATGTATTTCTTTTTACTACCTAATATATTATAAGATGACGTATCGTAGTAGCACCACATACATTTAAAAAATTATAAATGGACAATTTTGAGCAAGTTTCTGCAAGTTTGTGCGCGGTTATTATCTGAATCTATTATATAAGAATAAACAAGATTTAACAAGATATGAACAACAGACAAGAAATAATAGGCTTATTTCAGTCAAGCTAGGATTTTTAGTGATCAAAATATTTCCATATGAAACAAATTTAAGTTAAATAGTAACAAATAATTTAAATTAAATAATACGTCAAAGGTAAATTTTTATTTTATAACATATTTGAATATCTATGTATCAGTAAATGAATGTAATTATTGTACAATTAATGCATATATGATTTTATTTTAATAGTACTAATTATTTATTTAATAATAAATGTATATTTTTTTAGGGTCAAAAACTATTAATTTGATTTATCATTTTTCTATTTATTATATTTAATACCAAAAATAATTTTAAGGCTAATGAGAGTCACGGCCGATGAAGATACCAGAGATTAAATTCAAATTCAAAAATTAATTTCCGTCTTATGTAATCTTTTTTATTAAATGTTTCTTTAACGACTTTATTTAACGGATCTTTTTGTTTATTATCTGAATCTATAAGAAAAACAAATTTAAGATCGCGATATGAACACACAACAATCAACAAATAAAGGCTATTTCAGTGAAGCTTGGATTTTTAATGCTAATCGGTACATTTATGTGTGAAACAAATTTAAATTAAATAGTAAAAAATAATTTAAATTGAATAGTACGTCAAGGATAAGGTTTTGATTTTACGGCATTTGAACATCAGGAACTGAATATAATTGTTGCATAATTAATGCATATCTGATTTTTTTATACATAGATTACATAACGTACATAGAACATATTGAATGTGTATTTGCACTATTAGATGCATTATCAGATACATAATTTACATATTTAATATGTAAATTGAATCACAGTCGTCAATTTTTAGCTTCTGACTTCTGATTTATGACTAATGGCTTATTGTAGAAAACCCATAACTTTTTTTTCTTTTTACGATTTATGACATTACATATGCCACATGACTTAAAGACTAAATTTAGCGTGTTTAAGCCCGCGTTTGCAATAAATATTAACGACGAAATTATTTTAATTTGTTCACATTGGTTTTAAAATGCATTGAGAAAAAATGTACTAAATTTTAATAAATATCTGTTTGAACAGTACTAATTATTTAATAAATAATAAACGTATATTTTTTTAAAACAAGATCATTAATTTGATTTATCATTTTTCTATTTGTATATTTATTTAAATATTTATTTATCATAAATAAAAGTTAAGTTAGTACATAAATAAGATTTATTTAAATCGTAATATAGAAAGATGCATGAAATGTTCGATTTAGGATTGCCCGACATATATTGTAAAAAAATTGGATTTGAAATCAAAATTAAAAATCTATAATAAAAAACCCTTGATTAAAAATGTGATATACTCTAGATAGTCTAAATAATTCAAAATGAAAAAACTTACTTCAATAACCGTATTGATGTGATACTGAAAAGTACTGTTGTGTCTGATGTAAGCAACGAAATAATTCAATTGGAAAGGTGGAAACTCATCCTGCGGATCGCGGTATCGCGTGTTATTTAATATGTATTGTTTTGCCAACTCGAGGGGAGCCTTGTTCATTATATCGAGGCATTGACTACGACTGCCCAGCCAAAAATTATTTCCATAAAGGAAACCTGGTATGAGTTCGCCACTAGAATCCAATGCTGGAAAACAAAAATACACAATTGTTATTATAATTATGTAACAACATTCTAGTATATAGTGTTTCTTATTCATTACTACTTAATCAGTAAGACTTTTATTAATTGCTAAAAGCAGGATCACTATTAATTACAAAAGACAAGTCTTATAGCGTATTCGGCCTAAGTGGGTGTGCACCAACCTGGGTTGGATTAATGATATTGTATGCTCTCCTAACGTGTAATGTCAATCAAGGATATCAATCAATATTACCCAACCCAAATCGGTGTAAACTCGCTTGGATTGAAAACGCTATTAGATATCTCGCATTATTTAGGTGTTTTTTAATTTTATTAATTTTACGTTGTATCGATTTGATTCAATATAGTTTCAATGATTATTACAAAACATAATTATATAATTTCAACATTATTTTGTGCATTATTATTATACACTTTACAAATAAAATTTGGAGAAATATAATTAAAATAAATTAGATTTTGTAATAACAAATATGAAATATTTTTGTGACTAAAGTAATAGTACGAAAAACAATTTTTAATCGCTCTGTTTCGTAACTTATTATTAACTTTTACTCAGATCTCTTCTTAATATAAACGTGATAATATAAATATAATAGTATTAAAAAATATTCAAAACTCGACGTATAGGAATATATTTATTTAATTAAATTACGTAAGAGAGTATGTACGAGAGTGTGTACTCTTATCTGTAATGTTCTTCAAACTACAGATACGTGTACCGCGTACGACATGCAATCTCATGAGATGTATAATACTCATAGCACAGAACATTGAAAGAATGTTGCTTTGCAACGCTAAAGTATTAATGTTTTATTCAGTGTTGTATATTGATCCTTCAACATTGATTGTTGATGTTGCTACAACATTGAAACTATATTGAACAAATTTGGATCACAAGTTGAATTTTCATTGATTTTTCCACACTAATTATTATTGTTGCTGCAACATTGAAATAACATTGAATAGATTGTATATCAACATCTATTTTATTTTGTAAAAAATGAACAAAAACAGAAAATTCAAATCGATTTTTTGACGGAACTCATTTCTAAATAATATCTGCATGTTTACGGAATCGGCTGCGCATGCAGAGTGCGTATGATATTGTTTGTCCGGTGTACGACATCGATTCGTACTGGTCCTTGTACATATAGCTATATGTTATAAAAAATAATCAAATATATCAGATTATAAGAGTATTAACACAGCGTGATAATTTCAATATAATTGACCAATAATATCTAAATAAAATATAAATATAAATATACAATAATTGTCAGTACTATCTTATTCGAACGTTTCGGTTTTCTTGAAACAATCATCAGCGAATCCATAAATACTATCGTAGTCGTCTTGACAATAATCTTGTGAAAATGTTGAATTTTAAATTTATGTAAGACTGAGGATGAGCATTTCCCTATATTCTGGTTGGAAATAGCTGTAATTTGTCTCTTCATTACTAAGCCAAGTGACTAGAGTACGAGTATATAGTGTTTCTTATTCATTGCTACTTAATCAGTAAGACTTTTATTAATTGCTAAAAGCAGGATCACTATTAATTATAAAAGATAACTGTTATAGCGTATTCGGCCCGAGCAGTGTGCACCAACCTGGGTTGGATTAATGATATTGTTATGCAAAGAAATTAATTATATTGTTATGTTTTCTATGTATTATATTATTTACTCATTCTCCACAGATTCGTTATTCGAAATGTAGGAAGTCTATTTGTACATTATAAATATTTATAAACATGTATAATTATGTATAAAATGATGCATAATTATGTATGAGCAATCTTTTTAAATTTTTTCAAACTTGTTTTTTTTTAAACAAACAGTGCGAAAATTGTTACGTTAATTATTTTTTATGTTTTCACATTACTATTATTATTTCTATTTCATTAAATAGTAATTTTATAGAAGAAAAAAGAATGTATGAATACATATGGACATAATTCATGTATGATATAATTATATGTGTTTATAAATATTTTTTTTTATACGTATTTATACATATTCATGCATAATAAATTTTTTATCGGGGTTATACGGATATTCAAAACATTTAATAGATGTATCCGTATTTAGATTTTACTTTTACAATGTTTTTCTATTAAAATACACGTATGTGACAACAATGCAATGCATTAGTTTGCACCATATGCTATATCATGGGTATCTGGACTCTTACTGCAATATTAGGCCAACTCACATTTGGTGAAAGCGGAGAAAATTAATAAAATACTGTCAGAGGATATATTGGATGATAGCATATTCCAATAAACACTTATTATCATACAGTAATTACTATTGCAACAAGCTCTTCAAAAACGAAAGATATCCAAAATCAATACATAACACATCTATAATAGGTTCGAAATTAAATATGTTTTGGATATTCTACAGACGTACAAAGTTGTTACAAATGTACATCCTATGGACAGAAAATGTCCAGAATCGGAAGTCCAGTGAATGTACAATGGACGTTCATGTGTTATTTGGGGATATGATTACTGACAATCTTTTGATTTATTTATTTTATAAACAAAGGTAAAATTATACAACAAATCGATTTAGTTTCGGAGTTTAGTTAATTCTCTAATGGTACAATGAAACAACTCAACATGAAGTAAATGCGAGATTGTTCATGTGATTGACTTTCTTGACTTTGCATTTACTTTATCGATCCGATAGGTATCAAAAATTAATCATGATTAAGAACGAATTGTACTTACTTTTTAAACCCCACAGTATCCGTTGATCGACAGCGTCTAGGAAAGCTCGTAATTCCGTTGCACATGTTGCCGAATCAAGAAGACTAGCTCTCGAGGCAATGGCGTAGGCGGGTAATAAATGAATAATATTGTTGTCGTTAGAACTGCGAAATTGTGCAGAAACGCAGAATAAAGTGGCGAAATGGCAGATATACGAAATAAACGTGACATAATGCATATTATGAATCCAAAAATTAGAATCACTTTTACTTTCCCGTTAATGCAAACTGTGGTCTATATCGATATCGACCATGAAGTGATCAATTTCAGAAATACAATAGGATGAAGTGTAAAGAATTTTTTGCTCATGTAAAGAATTTCATTAATGCGCAGATCTAGAATTATGTTCTTCGCCGAGATAAAGAAGACACGTTTATCCCAATGAGTAATATATTAAAAATGGATTGTTTATTAACTTTGTCCGTGCAAACGTTAGTGTAATGTTTTAGAGTTTTATTAGAGAATATTTCCCATTTGATTTGTATAATGCAGATTAAATTTGATCAGCGAGATTCGACCACTGCGACAAGACTAGTTTATATAAAGAAGTTAGAGGATTTATATAGTGTAAAACGAAACATCCTCCCCGTGACTTCTTCGTCCTGGCGGAGCCCCTCCACTTTATGTGCACTGCATCATTCGATAACATAACATCTTGAATAAAGAGCAATCTAATAAAAACATTTTTTTAAAAATCAATAAAATAGTTTATAAATTTTTGTACCATAGTTCTTTGATTATGATAGAGATTCTCTTATGATCTTGTAATTATGTAATATGACAATGTAAAGGAAAAAATGAAGAGAAACCGATACTAACACATGTCTTCTGAAGCCATTATTTTTCATAAACTAACTATACATATTTTAGTACAACTACTGTACTTTATTAATACTAATAAAATAATGATCTTTTTGACTAATTAAAGAGGTACAAACTCATAATTTGTATATTTGTGACTTGTTTCTATCAAATCAGCTAAAAACGAATTCTACGAATACAAAAATAAAATTCTTACGATTTTCTTTTGCAAATTGCGTAGTTTAAATAATAGTATAAATAATGATCATATTATTGATAATATTATGTCATTTTAAATGTTTGTAATTTCCTAAATTAGTTTTATTTATATTACTTTTTCTCTTAATTTTTTCATAATGCGATTTTAAATTTAAAATTGTGCAGCATAAACCGCCACACCTATCTGTAAAACAAATCATGAGCTAACTTAAACTTTGTAATGTTGTTTTACTGTTGTGCTTTAATGTTGTTAAATGGCTTCATTAGAGCCGAAAATTATATATGGAAAAAATTAAAAAAATTATCGCGTTATATATTTGCATTTTGCAGAACAGCGTAAACTCCAATGAAAAAAATCACGTCACACAGTAGAAATCATAAAATCATGAAATCATGTAATTAAAACGTAAATCATGTACATAACAGATTGTTCCAAATCAGTACGTGAGTCTTTAAAATTATATAATTTAAAAGTCGCATGATATGTTCTCTTTTCTTCCATTTCAATCATTCAATTCTTTAAAATTTGACATAAAATCACATAATGCATAAAATTATTTCTAATATCATGTGATTTTATAAATTATGTCATTTAAAAAAAAAATTTATTTGGAACAATTCGTTACGTGATTTACATGTTTTGGTTACATGATTTCACGTTGTGATTTTTTTTTTAGTAGGGAAGTAAATATTCATAATTTAATGAAAATGTTTTATAATGAAGTGAAAAGATTCTGGAACTTCTTATAAACATTCACTTGTAGGTACTTTATTCAAATTATTTCTGTAAAAGAAAAAAAAGACTAGGAATACGTAGTATTACTGTCTCAGCACTGTGTCTTTTTTAAACCCCATTTTGTCAAACGCTCATTTTTGCTTACCTTATGAAAAAACTAATCATTGCAAAAATTACAAACGGTATAAAAAAATTGCTTATACTGTCTGATGGAAGACATTTTTTAGTTTGTACTTGTTTTTGAATTTTTGTTTTTACCTTTTTGTTCAAGAAATATTGTCCAAAAACAAGGTTATCTAAAAACAAGATATGTCGGTATCGATGATATTTCTCCAATAATTGATTATCTTCCTGTAATAACTGATTACACTACCCTTATATTAATAAAAATGCTTTTGATATCAGAATCTGGAACGAAGGGAAAGAATAGTTTTCATAATTCAAAAATTTAAAAAGAACCAGAGTCTCTGCACTGTTTTGGTATAGGGGCGGGATTCATAAATATTGCTCGAAATCTGTTTTAAAATAGCCTTTGTCAAGATGACAGTATTGATTGTGTATAAAAAATAAAATAATAAGAAAAAGACTCTCTAAATAAATTACAGAATAAATATATAGATGTAGATGGAAATGGCATTGTCAGTCAATACCAGATATTCGTGTGTAAACCAATGCATATATTTTTTGAAAATATTGATGAATTAATAAAAAAAATAAAAAAAAATTTCACTAAAAAACTTCATTATATTTTATACACTGAGGAAGACCCAATACTGGGATTGAAATGTCAGTACCATATTTTTAATATATGCATTGAATTTGCATCTTTGATCTTACTGTTATGTTACCTGTTGTTCTCTTCCATTACCACTTGCTTGAAAACACCGGTAAGTATCTGGCTTTTTATCTCGTGATTACCAAGCGCAGTTGTGCCATCTTTTTCTTACAATAAAGAGTTGAAGACTAAATGCTGTAAAATGAAAATATTTATTTACTTACTAAAAATTCCAAATTTTTTTTCAATTTTTCTTACTTTCCAGCGTAAAAAATTATTTAAAAAACTAGCCAAAGTAACGTTTTAATACTTTGTGGCGAAAATCTACAGATTTTTTTTTTTAAATAAATATAATGTAGAAATATTATAAGAATATCTTAGAAAAAATCTTAAAAAAATCTTAAAAAAAAAATAGGGATGATTAGCGGTGCAGTTTCTGAATGAGAGAGAGAGAGAGAGAGAGAGAGAGAGAGAGAGAGAGAGAGAGAGAGAGAGAGAGAGAGAGAGAGAGAGAGAGAGAGAGAGAGAGAGAGAGAGAGAGAGAGAGAGAGAGAGAGAGAGAGAGAGAGAGAGAGAGAGAGAGAGAGAGAGAGAGAGAGAGAGTAGTTTAAATTTATAATTTAATAAAATTTTCCTTTTCGAACGCCGAACGGCAAGAGACACGCTGTTGTCACATTTCAATTGCTTCAGTGAGGACTGAAGTCCGTGTAGTGTTCGTGCACCCAGGTACGACACATTTATGCGTATGTGTATGCTCGTTTCAAAAGTTTCTCTCTTCAGAGAATACGCGCGAAGAGGCATATTTGTAGATTTTACGCGATTAACTTTCTAGCGCGATTGAAGCCGGAGAAATACCTTAAGCAGTTCGTCGATAAGAGAATCAGGATTCGGTCTGGTGACGTCACAGAGGATAAAATTATGCTATGCAGTATTAGTTTCCGCGTTTTTCTACGCTCTTTTCGCGCAATCTTAGCACGCGTTTTTCTAGCGCAATCTTAGCACGATCCGGAGATTCAGTTTTGCTGAGACCTGAACTGCCGGAAAGATTTTTGCGAATAATAATATATAAATTATATTCATTTTTATCACGTATTGTGACACGTTCTAATGTATTAAATCGAACATTGGGCATAAAAAGCATAAATAAAGTACCAATACTCAAATCGATGAAAGAGATGATCAGAAGACTATAAAAGATTGAATAGTTTGGATTCAAATAACGGTAAGAACAAACCTGATACACACATGATTTATAAGAATTAATTTTATCTTTCGATTCATAGACCACATAGATTATAAGAAATTGATGATTAATTCGATAAGAAATCTAAATCTGTCGTGATTATGGTGCTATCTATTTTTTTGTAATCACTCGATATAGTAAATATAAGCCGTAATTATAACTCACGGCATGATTTTACCTTAGAATATATGTCATTGTATATACAACCATGTGCAAAAGTATTAAGCATTTACAATTTTCTCGCATTTTATGAAATGTTAAGTATTTCGATGAAAAGTAATCTAAGAGAGATTTTCGACCACACATTTTAAAGTGTAAGTGGGGCCTTAAATGTGCGTTCGAATTTTTGTCTCAATATTTTGTTCCTAAGTTACATAAAATTGAAGAATTATACCTTTGCAATATTTTTGTCTTACTTTAAAGTGCTACAATTTCAATGAAACATTAGCAAAATTTAACATGAAAGTAGACTGAAAGTAGACTTCTAAAACTTCAAAATGCCTTTTGAAAAAAATTTATACGATAATTTATCGCAAAAATATCGGTTTTTTTTATAATGTTAAGTCTTATTGTGTGCAGGGTGTTTTCGTAATCTACACATCAGTAAGTCGGGTTGCTTATCTGCCTATCGGTAGGAGTACGCTCTACTGGTAATGCAGAATAAGATCGCAAGAGAGTCCAGCGGAGAATGAGACAAGAGAAATTGAATTTCATTTTGGAATAGTGTTAAATTCAGTAATATCATATAAAATGTGCATTTAACAATACAAATATCTGACTTAATCTTACATAAATGACATTTAATACATATTTATTGAAAAAAAATATATAATTATAAATATTTGTAATTATATAGCAAATATTTATTATATAGACATTTCAAGACAAAAACATTTGCTTTATAATTATAAATATTTATAATTATATATTTTTAAATATTTATGCTCAGATAGGCATGCTCATGGGAATGCTCAGATAGGCAACCTTTACTGATGTGTAAGTTACGCAAGTAACCACTGTAAACGTTTATAAAATTGACGAAATAAAATTTAAAAAAAAATTGGAAATAATTTATACGAATTATGCATATTATAAAAAATTTTTTTTTCCTTTTGTCTTCTTTCCGTATATTACTCAATTCCAAAATTGAAAAAACTTGTTAGAAAAAATAAGTTTTTACACGATAATCTCACATAATAAAAATTACGATACTTTACGAAAAATTATCGTACAAATTTTTTTAAAAGATATTTTAAAACTTAAGAAGCCTACTTTTATATTAAATTTTGTTTGCTAATATTTTATCGAACTGTAGCGCTTTAAAGTAAAACAAAATATTGCAACAATATAATTTTTAAAGTTTATATAACTTAGAAACAAAATATCCTAGACAAAAGATTTAAACGCAGATTTGAAGCCCTTTCTTTACACTTTAAAATGCGTAATCGAAAACCTCTTTGAGATTTCTTTTCTTCGAGACATTTAACTTTTCATAAAATGCGAGAAAATTGTTAGTGCCTAATACTTTTGCACATAGCTCTATATCCCTAAAATTGAAATCTATTCTACGCAATAATTGACTTTAAAAATATTATAAAATTATTCAATTTATTAAATTTATGCTTATTTTAAATATTGTTCCTTCGAAATACTTCATACGCATTGGACCTAGTTTATTTCTTAGTTCCAACATAGTCGAATATGATTTCACACAAATCTATAGAGGGATAAACATTTAAAATTGATTTTATTTTATTGTTTTTCATTTACAATTATTATTATAATACAATTATTATTCCCATTGCAATCAGGTATGCGAAATTATAATCTCATCTCTTTCCTTTTTCTGTTACGAGATTCTCTGAACATTTGCATTAATAGGATGTACGGTGACTCTGCCATTAAATACAATGCATATGCACAGAAATAACTAATCACCACGCATCCTATAATTATAGCGCCCTGAAAATTGTGACCATAAGTATATTTAATTTGTCGAAGTTGGAGTTTTCATCGTTTGTGTACTTACTAAGGATTGGAATTCATAATGAATAGATGTTTCTCTCTGCAAATAAATCGAATGTATGATAAAAGGATTTATAAGATAAGCACAGTATGTAAGTCTGCTAAGAGGAATCCAGATTTTGCATGATAATAGCTTCTTAACAATATCTGTAATAAAGCGTTTGAATAAATTTTTAGTTCTAAATTATAACGTTGCATGGTTATGATTTATTAATATGTAATTATCTATTACAAAAATGCTTATTAAGCCTTGCATTCATCGGCGCTAAAAATCACTCTCGAAATTTAAATTGTCGTTTTATAAATTAGTTATCTCAAATGTAATATGTCATAGCTTCGCATTACGTTTGAAATAACTAATTTATCAGACAACAATTTAAAAAGAATGTACCACAAGGAAAATTGTGAACCGACTGCAATTATGTGGATAGAGATACTTGTGTACATAATGATTACTGCAAAAGTCAGGGTCGATTTATTGAGCAAGTTCATACGTTAAAGGATTTTTGTTAGATGTTATTCCAAATGAAGATTGCAGTGGAAAATAAGATCTATTACCATTTACAATTTATGTAACATACATATGTAACGTCAATTTTTAATTTTAATGATCTCGTTCAATATTTTCTTAATTCTTCCAAAGAGAACACGAATTTACCAACATTTAATATTTATGATGATCAAGTTATTCTGAAATTATCTAATATATGTAACCGATTTATATTGCGACCGGAGGCGTGACGAGCCACTGAGCAGGTACGCTCCAGAGTAGAGCGTAAAATTTGGAGGGGAGCAAAATTTTAACAGCCAGTGCTACTCTTGTAAATACAAAGCTCTATCTTAATTGGTAAGGTAAAATTTTTAAATGAATTAACAGTGACTTTCTGGAAATCTTTTCAAATTTAGCAATAGCGTTACAGGTTTTATTAATTGCTTCAATGTCTGTGGCAACTACAAAGGCATCTTTTTTAAAATTGAAAATAATAAAGTATTATCTGAAAAATGACGCGAAACGTGGTCATGCGATTTAGCTATGATATCAATTGAAAAATAATTGGCGAGTTTAGCAGTTTTGATTATATAATCAGTTTTGATTGCGTAACTATTGAAATTACGTAAACATACTAATAACGTAATCAGAATATTTTCAAAAACCAAGCCAGAAAAAATAATAGTATAGTAGTATAATATAGTTCGTTGCATTAATATAGTTCGTTGCGTCACAATATTAATACAAAAAAAAATGAAATTTATTGTATTCGTATCCCTATGTTATGCAAATTAATGGAAATTCCTTTTTTTTTTTAATTATTAGTTAATTGTCGTTAGTAGTAGATCAGAGACTCAGTTGGTGATTCAGAGACTCAGATAACCGTGTGATAGGAAAAGCAAATTCCAGCGTAGGACATCAAAAGTGGTCGTAACGCATCCGATTGCAACTCTTTTATATTTATTTTTATTGTTACTTTCAATTAGCTTAATCATTATGTTTTACACCAAGGATCTGATGAAGAAGTTGACACATTTGTATGATTTAATGTTTATATCAACTGATAAATATTAAATATAGATTAACAATTAGCACTTAACATGTTTTGCCTCGTAGCCTTTCCTTTCTAGTAATCTTTATTTTTAAAAGTTCTTAAGTCAGAATATTCTGCTTATTCTTTATCTATTTAATACTGTTATTAAATCAACTAACCTCCATGCTCAGTAAAACACATTATTACAATCCCTGCTATGCCTATGGCCCAAACTGATCTACTTAGTGCAACATAGGTAGCAGCAGACAGAACGGATATTTGTTTTTTGTAAAGGCCAAATGCCACCAAAATATTGCAAGCAGCACTAAAAATCCAACATAAAATTATAATATTCTGAAAATTATATATTTTATTTAAAATATTGTATATTGTTTATATATATTATATATAAAATATAAATATATTAGGTGTACAATTTTGTTTCCGCCGTTTTCCTATAGATGGCTTTAGCGTAAGTGGTGGTCGAAATAAGTAGATCATAGCCGTCATACAACAAACTTAGGCATCTGTCAACATAACTCCATAGAAACATTAGTCGATTTGTGTTTGCATCATAAAGTTATTCTCGATTGAAAATGTCAGTTTACGAGCCAAATTCTCGTCATTTGCGGGAGATTTTAATTTTCTGCTTCAATATGAAGAAATCTGCGGCTGAGGCTCATCTAATGTTCTCATATACTTATGGTAAGGCCGCTATTAGTAAAAGAACGTGTCGTGAGTGGTTTTAACACTTCAAGAACGGTGATTTTGACGTCGAAGACCAGCATAGTGGTGGAAGAGAGGTTTTCGAAGATGCAGAATTGGAGGCATTGCTTGATCAAGACTCGTGTCAAAATCAAGAAGAATTAGCACGATCATTGGGACTCAACAAGCCATTTTAAAACGCCTCAAAGTCATGAATGATTCAGAAGCAAGGAAATTGGGTGCCGTACGAGTTGAAGCCGAGAGATGTTGAACGGCGTTTGTTGGTTTGTGAACAGCTCCTTGAAAGGCAAAGACGGAAAGGATTTCTGAATCGCATTGACTGGGGATGAAAAATGGTTTCCTTACGATAACCTCAAGCGCAGAAAATCATGGGGAGTCCGGCCATGTTTTCACGTCGACAGCCAAACCGAATATTGACGGCTCCAAGGTCATGCTCTATATTTGGTAGGACCAGCTCGACGTAGTGTATTATGAGTTGTTAAATCCGACTGAAACAATCACAGGCAATCAGTATTGAACGCAATTGATACGTTTGAGCCGAACATTGAAAGATAAATGGCCGGAATACAACGAGAGACACGATAAAGTAATTTTGCAGCATGACAATGCTCGACCCCATGTTGCGAAAGCGGTCAAGACATACTTTGAAACGTTGAAATGGGAAGTCCTACCCCACCGTATTCTCCAGACGTTTCTCCCTCTAACTATCACTTGTTTCGATCAATGGCACACGGCTTGGCTGACCAGCACTTCTGGTCTTATGAAGAAGTAAAAATTTGAATCGATTCGTGAATCGCCTCAAAAGATGATCAGTTTTTTCGACGTGCGATTCGTACGCTGCCCGAAAGATGGGAGAGTGGCCAGCGATGGACAATACTTTGAATCATAATCAGTGTAACCAGTATAACCAGTTTTTTACAATAAATCCTCGAATTTCGGAAAAAACACTGGAAGCAAAGTTGTACACCTAATGCACATATACTCTGATATATATATATGTACATATATATATATATATATATATATATATATATATATATACACACATATATATACAATACACCACGCTCGCGCACGCGTGGGTGTGTTTGTATGTGTATAACTGCAAATATAATTTAAACTTAGTTACGTTTAAAATTTTTGTAAAATCTGATATTAGTCCATTTATAGACATAGATACTTGAAATCCGTGATCTGCATAATTAGAAATAACTATCATCTGAATTTTATTAATCAGTAGCTTACATACTCTGTAACTCTAACAATTGGTTGCATCAAATTCTCTTATGTAAAAATAAATATTGTATACTTTACCTTTTTCAAGATTATTTTTTTGTTAAATCTTCTTATAATGTAACCTGTAATCATTCCAATAATATATGGACCAATTCGAATCCATGGAGGGAAGTAGAAGACATCTTTAAGTCTGTACTGTTCATCCAAACTGTAATAATAAAAAAAGTATTTATTTACTAAATTAGTTTTACAATTAATAAGATGCTCTGTAACTTACGTCGGAACATATTCATAAATGTATGAGATGTAACCGCTTAAGATAACTGAGGCTATCAAAATTGTACTTAGTATGACAACAGCCACGTAAAAATATCTGAAATTTATAGTTTTTATTTATTCAGATGCATGTTTTGAAAATATGTATTTTTCCACGATCAATCAACGATCGTTTAACTTACACAGTTGACAGAATTAAAAGTGCCAGACCGATTATATAGAATTGCATATCGTTGGATAGATACCAACTCCAGGACAAGCACTACAAGGAAATTTCATATAACTTTGAATAGGAAGTTTCTCTTACATGAGTGTGTGATACCAAAATGATATTATAATTAAAGCTGTATTCCAAAATTTACTGTCAGTACTAAAAATCTATAATTTACGTAACGTGCACTATAGATTTTCAGTCCTGGCAAAAAACTTTGGAACATAGCCTAAATTGGCGTTTGTACCATCGTTTTATAACCAAACAGATTATGTATGTACAAGACATTTCTCCACCAGTATTTTGCGCAAGTTTCGTGTGGTCTCTCCTCAACGTAGAATTGCGAATTCTTGTCGTACCAAGCTGAGCTCAATTGCGCTAATCCTATCATCATTATATAAGCCGGTGTCAATCTTAAAAGAAATATCAACATTTAGAAACTATAGAGAAAGCTATTATTATTTGGCTCATTATTAAATTGTATTTGTAAATATATTTTCTGTTATTTGATACTGTCATGCTTACAGCGTCGTCTTTGTTTATGTTCGCGTAAATTTAAGATAATATTAGATACCGAATATATCTCTTCATTATGTTGACAAAGTATTTGTTTATCTTGTCTTTAATCGGATTAATTTGTTCCTTGTCTATTTTATTCTTTAAATACGTGTAAGCCAATAAAAATCCGCTTAAAAAGAAATAAGTGTCAACCGATACTGTTCCGTTGCTGAACATTTGAATTGAGAGACTTTCGGAGATTCTCAATGCCTGTATTTTATTATCTACATAAATGAAACAACATTTATTATACATGGAAAGTGACTCATTAGCAGATGTACATAATCTCAGTTCTGCAATTTTTGTGTCAGTACACTTACCTAAATATTCCAGCGAGAAAAATATGCTATGAAATATTATCAACCAAACCATGGTTAAAAATCTTATACCGTGAACGACGGTTATTTCTTCGGTACCCAATTTTGTGTTAAATATCATCTTCGTACTTGTATAAACGGAGAAACACATTAATACATTCCCGATTCTACTTTTCTCACGTGAAGACGACAAATCAGTCATTTGCATCTCGACCGCGTTTTCTACATCTAAATCACAATTCGGAATGTGTATTAAAAATTGCGAATGATGTTTGCCGGCATATACATAAAAACTATTAACAAGCAAATGTTTAGAAAAAAAGATATTACACCATAGGAATAAATAATATTGTACGAGAGAAAAAATATCTTCTTTGTATTTCGGAATTTTATTAAAATAATTTCCAATTTAGTAAAACTGTTTAGTGTGTAAAACGTGAGCATAATTTTTTTTTTGTAGGAGGAATATAATAAAAGCAGTATTACGAATACTCCGAAAAAGCTTAAAAAATTTTATGATTAAACATATACTTACTAACAGTTTTATTCATTGCCTTTAAATATTTTTGATATATAAATATATCATATATGGTACCGCTTATCATCAAAGCAAAGGTAAGCACTAAACCAACACTGAAATGATAAAATTAATATTTGCAGATATCTCTTCCATCGCTTTCTTAAACTCTCGGAAGAGACATAAAAATTTAATTAAAATAAAATTATATTATTATTTTATTGGTAAAATTAATTTTTTTTGTCTTTATGTTTTTCGACATACCATATGAAAGGTATTGCACCATTTAACAACCATTGGTGATTATCCTTTAAGTTTTTTATCTGGATCAGATTGAAGTCCACGAAATAGAGATCATTGATTAAAAGAATTCTATCTCGAAATATTCCTTCTAGAATGAAACTTATATTATTCGTGGAACAGGATGCGGGCAAACAGAGGCCGAGCGTAATCAGATCCTAAAATATATATGAAATTTTTTATATACAATGTATATAAAAAGTACCTGAAAGAAACTCCTGAATACCTGAAGAATATAAGTTTTATAAAAAAAAATATTTCAGGTAAAAGTTATAAAATTTAGAAAGATTTAGAAGATTTATTTATAGTAAAAATAAAAATAAAAGTAACAACTTTCAAAGACTACGGCCTTGACAAATGTTAAGATCATGAATAACATTAAAAAGATGCCTCGGCTAATGGCTTAGGACTCTCGTACGGAATACAACAGGGTTCAAATCTGGGCCGAGGTAATATTTTTCACAATAAATTTATTAATATTTTCAACATATTAACTTCTTTATATTATGATGCTTAATAGTAACATCAAATTATTAAATTGCGTATCAATTTAATTCGCGATTACTAAAGTAGTTTTAATTGCGTTTATAGTCCTGAATTTAATACATTTTTTCTTATATAAATAAGGTTTATTAGATTTATTTAGATCGTAATATAGAAAGGTGCGTGAAATGTTCGATTTAGGATTGCCTGACATATAATGTAAAAAAATTGGACTTGAAATCAAAATTTAAAATCTATAATAAGGAACCGTTGATTAAAAATGTGGTATTCTCTAGACAGTCTAATAATAATCGCAAAAAGAAAGAACTTACTTCATCAAACATATTGATGTGATACTGAAGAGTACTGTTGTGTCTGATGTAAGCAACGAAATAATTCAGTTGGAAAGGTGGAAACTCATCCTGCGGATCGCGGTATCGTGTGTTATTTAACATGTATTGTCTTGCGAACTCGATGGGAGTCTTGTTCATTATATCGAGGCATTGACTACGACTGCCCAGCCAAAAATTATTTCCATAAAGGAAACCTGATTTGAGTTCGCCACTAGAATCCAATGCTGGAAGACAAAAATACACATCTTTTGGGGAACTTTGAAGAAAATGGCCGAAATACAAGAGAGCACGAAAAAGGGGATTTTCCCGCATGAAAATGCTCGCCCCCATGTTGCGAAAGGGGTCAAGACTACTTGAACTTTGAAATGGGAATCCTCCCCCACCGTATTCCCCAAACGTTTCTCCCTCTAACTATCACTTTTTCTTTAAAGGGCACACGGCTTGGCTGACCAGCACTTTTCTTATAAGAAGAAAAAATTGAACGTTTCGGATCGCCTCAAAAGATATCAGTTTTTTCGACGTGGATTCGTACGCTCCCCGAAGATGGGAGAGGGCCCCACCAGGTGGAAAATTTCTTTGAATCAAACCATGTAACAGTAAACCGTTTTTTAAAATTTAACCCTAAATTTCGGAAAAAAAACGGAAGCAAATTTGAAACCCCAAATGAAATACTCTGATTATTTAATATTAAAGTCATATATAATAAAAAATTAAAAATTACACATAAACCCCAAAAAAGCGCGGACGCGTGGTGTTTTTGATGTTGCTGCAAATATTTTTAAACTTATTACTTTAAAATTTTTGAAAAACTGAATAGTCCTTTTATGCAAATCTTAAATTCACTGATAATTAAATAACTTTTTTTCATTAAATTTTATTAATCGGTAGCTTACATACTGAAACCAAAAATTTGGGGTTGCAAAAAATTCTTTATGTAAAAAAAAATTTTGTATACTTTCTTTTCAAATTTTTTTTTGTTAAATCTTCTTAAAATTTAAACCGTAATCTTTCCAAAAAATGGACCAATTCGAATCCAGGGAGGGAAAAGGCACTTTAAGTCGTACTGTTTCCCAAAAGGGAATAATAAAAAAATTTTATTTACAAATTATTTTAAATTTAAATAAAATCTTTTAAAAAATTAGTCGGAACAATAAAAATGTATAATGTAACCGTTAAAAAAAATGAGGTTCAAATTTTACTTGTAAAAAAAGCCCCGAAAAAATCTGAAATTTTAGTTTTTTTTTTTCAGATCATTTTTTAAAAATGTATTTTCCCGATCAATAAAAGATCTTTTTCTTCACAGTTGAAAAATTAAAAGGCCCCCCCATTTTTTTTAAACATATCGTGGTAATACCAACTGGCAAGCAAAAAGGGGAAATTTATATAACTTGAATGGGAAAGTTTTTTCCCCCTATGTGTTCCCAAAATTTTATATTTTTAATTTTAAAACTGTTTCCCAAAAATTTCTGCAGTAAAAAAAAATTTTTTTACTAAAGACTATAGTTTGGCTGGAAAAATTTTGGAAATACCTAAATTGGCGTTTTTACCTCGTTTTTTAACCAAAAAGATTATGTATGAAAGACTTTTTTTCCAAAGTATTTTGGAATTTTCCCGGGGCTCTTTTTAAAGTAAAATTTTCAAAAATTTTTGTCGTCCCCAACTGAGCTAAAATTGGGGCTAACCCTATCATCAATATAAGCCGGGGGCAATCTTAAAAAAAATTCAAATTTAAAAATATAGGAAAGCATTTTTTTTGGCCATTATTAAATTGATTGTAAATATTTTTCGGTTTTTGATATTCAGCTACGGTCTTTCTTTTTTTGGGGCGCGTAAATTTAAAATTTAAATGATACCGAATATATCTTCATTAGGTTACAAAGTTTGTTTTGTCTTTAAGGTTTAAAATTTTTCCTTTCATTTTTTTCTTTAAAACGTGTAACCCCCCAAAAAACCGCTTAAAAAGAATAATGTCAACCATCTGTTCCTTGGAATTTTAATGGGGAATTCGGGAAAATTCAATTTTGATTTATTTCTACAAAATGAAAAAAACATTTTAACTGGAAAAGAAAAAAGCAGTTCAAATTTTATTCTGCAATTTTTTGTCAGTAACTTTTCCCAAAATCACAGGGAAAAAATTTGGGGATAATTTTATCCCAACAAACCTGGGAAAAAAACTTTACCGGAAAGACGGGTTTTTTTTGGTACCCAATTTTTTTAAAATTCTTCGTAGGTAAAACGGGAAAAAAACTAACTTCCCATTCACTTTTCTCACGTGAAGACGAAAAACATTTTGCATCTCGACCGCGGTTTTTTAAACTAAAAAACAATTTTGGGAATTGTATTAAAAAAATTCGAAAGATGTTTTTCCCCTATACTAAAATATTAACAAACAAAATTTAAAAAAAAAAATTTCCCATAGGGAATTTTAAAAATATTTTACGAAAAAAAAATTCTTTTGTATTTTTGGGAAATTTTTAAAAAAATTTTTCCAAAATTTGTAAAAAAGTTTGTGGTAAAACGTTGGGGCCTAATTTTTTTTTTTTGGGGGAATAATTTTTGGTATTTCGAAAACCCCCCCCCCCCAAAAAAAATAAAAATTTTTTTAAAAACAAAATTACTAAAAGTTTTTTCCCCTTCCTTTAAATATTTTTAAAAAAATATATTTTATTTAACCCCCCTTTTTATCAAGCAAAAGGAACACCAAAAACCAAAAAAAAAATAAAAATTAATATTTTTCAAATCTCTTTTTTTCGCTTTCTTAAATCCGGGGAAAAAAACTAAAAAATTTTTAAATTAAAAAAAAAATTTTTATTTTTTTAAAATTGGGAAAAAAAAATTTTTTTTTCTTTTTTTTTCGAAACCATATGAAAGGGGTTTTTTCCCCTTTAACCCCAACCTTTTGGGTTATTTCCCCCTTTTAATTTTTTTGGTCAGGTTTGGGGGCCACGAAAAAGAATCATTGATTAAAAAAATTTATGAAAAATTCCTTTAAAAGAAATTTATTATTCGGGGAAAGATGCGGGGGGAAAGAGGCGGGGTATCAACCTAAAATTTGAAATTTTTATTACCAATTAAAAAAAAAGTCCCCAAAGAAAAAAAAACCTGAAGAATAAATTTTTTAAAAAAAAAAATTTGGTAAAATTAAAATTTAAAAAATTTGAAAATTTTTTTTTTGTAAAAAAAAATAAAAATAACACTTTTAAGACTCGGCCTTTTCAAAAGTTAAGATCAGAAAAAAATTAAAAAAAAGCCCGGCTAATGGTAGGCCTCGTACGGGGAAAAAGGGGGTTAAAAAATGGGCCCGGGGGTTTTTTCCAATAAATTTTAATATTTTTAAATATTAAAAATTTTTTTATTAATGCTAAAGGAAAAATCCAAAAAATTTTAAATTCGTATCAATTTAATTGCGATTACTAAAAAGTTTTTGCGTTTATACCGAATTTTTAAACCTTTTTTTTTATATAAAAGTTTATTAAAAATTTTTTTAGACGTAAAAAAGAAAGGGGGGGGAAATGTTTGTTTAGGAAAATTCCCCATATAAGTAAAAAATTTTGGGCTTGAAATAAAAATTTAAAATTTTTAAAAGGAAACCTTGTTTAAAAAAAGGGGGTTTTCTCTAGACGTCAAAATTAACGCAAAAAAAAACTTCTTATCAAAAAATTTATTGTTTGAAATACTGTTTTTTTTGATGTAAGCAAAAAAAAAATTTATTGGGAAAAGGGGGAAAAAATTCCGCGGTCGCGGTTTTTGTGTTTTTTAACAGTTTCTTGGAAAAATTTTTTTGGAAAAATTTTTTTATTATCGAGGCTTTTTTTACTAGGGGTGCCCACCAAAAATTTTTTCCAAAAGGGGAAACCTTTGGGTTTTTGCCCCAAACCAAATGGGGGGAAAAAAAAAACCCAAAATTGTTTTTTTTTAAAAAGTAACAACGTTTAGAAATTTTATGTTTTTTTTTCTTGCTACTTAACAAAAAAACTTTTAAAAATTTTTAAAAAACGGGTCACTATTAATTATAAAAAAAAAGGTTTTAAGCGTATTGGGGCCCCCGGAGTGGACCAACCGGGTTGGTTTTAAGAATTGTTATCAAAAAAAATTTAAATTTTTTATTGTTTTGTTTTCTATGTATTATATTTTTTACCTTTCCCCCACGATTCTTTATTCGAAATTTGGAAGTCTTTTTGTACTTATAATATTTTAAAAATGAAAAAATTTGAAAAAAATGATGAAATTTGTATGGCAATCTTTTAAATTTTTAAACTTTTTTTTTTTTTTTAAAAAAACTTTTCAAAAATTTTTTACGTTATTTTTTTTTTGTTTCACTTCTAATTTTTTTTTTCTTTAAATGTAATTTTTTTAAAAAAAAAAAATTTTTGAAAACAATGGAAATTTTGTTTTGATAAATTAAGTTTTTAAAAATTTTTTTTAACGTTTTTTACATATTTTGAAAAAAAAAAAATTTTTTTGGGGTTTTTTAAACGGAATTCAAAACATTTAAAAAGGGGGGCCCTTTTGATTTTACTTTTCCCCAAGTTTTTCTATTAAAATACACGGTTGGGGCAACAAAAAAGCATTTTTTTGGGGCCTATGCTATACATGGGGATCGGCCCCACGCAAATTTGGGCCAAAACAATTTTGGGAACGGGGGAAAATTAAAAAAATACTTCAAGGGATATTTGGGTATACATTTTCCAAAAACACTTATTAAATTCATAATTCCCCGGGGAAAAACTCTTCAAAAACGAAAAAAATATCCAAAAACAAACAAACACTCTAAAGGTTTTTAAATTAAAATTTTTGGAAAATTTTTTAGACTACAAAGTTTTCAAAAAATAAAACCTATGGACAAAAATTTTTCCAAAACGGAGTCCGGGAAAGTAAATGGGCGTTCAGGGGTTTTTGGGGTTGGATTCTGAAACTTTTGATTTATTTTTTTTTTAAACAAAGGAAAAAAAACAACAAACGTTGTTTTCGGAGTTTAGTTTTCTAATGGGTACAATAAAAAATCAACGAAGTTTTAAAGCGAGTTTTTCTTGATTGAACCCCTTTTTTTTGATTTTGCAAAATTCTTTTCGTCCGTTTTACAAAAAATTTCGGTTAAGACGAATTTTTCTTCTTTTTAAACCCCCCCGATCCTTTTTCGACGCGTTTTTGGAAACCTAATTTTTTTGCACATGTTGCCCCAACAAAAGACTAGCTCTCGAAAAAAGGGGTAGGGGGGAAAAGGGGAAAAAAAATGTTGTCGTTAGAACGGGGAAATTGGGGAAAAAAGCGAATAAAAGGGGGAAAAGGAGATATACGAAATAAAAGACTAAAAAACTTTAATCCAAAAATAAATCACTTTTTTTTCCCCCTAAACAAAAATTGGGTTAAATTATTCGATTATGAAGTGATCAAATTTTAGAAAACAATAGGAGGGGGTGTAAAAATTTTTTGCCCCCTTTTTTTAAAAATTCTTTTAAGGAATCAGAATTAGTTTTCGCCGGTAAAAAGGGGCCCTTTTCCCAAGAGTAATAAATTTAAAAAACATTGTTTAAAACTTTTTGGGGCAAACGTTGTGTAAGTTTTATTTTAGAAAATTTTTATTTTATAATGCAATTTAAATTTTAAAAAGACGACGACGGGGGGCCCAAGGGGTAGTTTATTAAAAAAAGGGATTTAAAGTGCAAAATTTTCCCCCCGACTTTTTGTCCGGCGGAGCCCCCCCCTTTTCGTGCCTGCACATTCAACATAAAATCTTGAAAAAAGCAAAAAATAAAAAATTTTTTCCCCAAAAAAAAAACCAATAAATTTTGATTTTTAATTCCCAAAATTTTTTGTAAAAGAAAGAATAAAAGGGAACCGATACTGACACAGCTTTTAAAGCGAAACCCCCCTTTTTTTTCAAAAACAAACTGTTCTTTTTTTAGTAAAAATGGGGGACTTTGAACCCCAAAAAATAAATCTTTTTGCAAAAATTAAAGGGGGAAAAAATAAATTGTTATTTTGATTTTTCATATCAAAAAAAATTAAAAAAATTTTACAAATACAAAAAAAAATTTTTCGTTTTTTTTAAATTTTGAAAAAATAATACAAAAAAAAAATAAAAAAAAAAAAACAATTTCAATCCATCAGTCATTTTCAATGAAAATTTCAAAAATAAATATCTTCTAAAAATTAAAAATAAATTTTTTTTAAAAATCTTACAATTCTTAAAAAAACATAAAATTTTTCTTTCTTTGTAATACCTGCGGGGTCTTTTTTTAAAAAATTTTAAAATATAAGAAAATTTGGGAAAAAACCCCAAAAAAAAAAGAAAAAAAATAAATTAATCACAAAAAAAAATAAATAAATAACCTTAGTAAATCTTTTTAAAGAATAAAACAACGGAAAAAAAAAAAATGTGGTCCATTTGGGGCAATAAAAAAATCTTTTTAAAAGGTTTATTAAAAAAATTCCAAAGGAACGACACGACTACACGATGTCAAAAAAGAAATTCAAGCAAAAAAATTATCGGGAGGGGGAAAAAAAAAAGGGGGGAAAAAGGAAAAAAGTTAAAAGGAGAAAGAGAAAGTTAAATGAAAAAAACCCAAAAATCCGGCCCAAAGCTTTTTTTTGGAATTTTGTCCTTTTTTTAAACCAAAATTTTTCCCTTCCCTTGTTTTTTCCCAAACATTTAAAAATACAATTTTTTATTGTATGAAAGCTCAACAATTTTTTTTTAAAAATCCACTTAAATTTTAATCCATTTTTTAAGTTTTAAAATTTTTTTCCTTCCAAAACTTTAAAATTTTGGAAAAAAAATTTTTAAATTTTTAAATTTAAATAAAAAAAGGAAAATTTGGTCCAAAAAAAGGGTTTTTTTTTAAAAAATTTTTTTTGGTTTTTTATTTTTTTTGTTGGCCCCAAAAAAAAAAAAAAACCCTTTTTTTTTTTTGGCTCAAAATTCCTTTTTTACAAAAGGGGGAAAAAAAAAAAACCCCACGGGATCGGGGTTTTTTTAAAAATTTCAAAAAAATTTTTTCAAAGGCCAATTCCCAAAAAAGGCAAAAAAAAAATTTTTTTTCAAAACGGGGTTTTTTAAAAAAAAAAGGGGAAACCCAAAACAATTAAACAAAAAAAGGGGCCAAAAAGGGGGGGAGTCCCAAAATCTGCTTTATTTTTTTTTAAAAAAAAAAAACCCGAATATACGAAGGTATAAAATCGTCCAAAGGGAATTTTAGTTTCTTTACTCCCCCTTTTAACCACACTATCAGATGCCAAAAATTAGGGGGTTAGTAAAAAAGGGGAACACAAAAAAACGAAAAAAAAATTTTTAATTCCCCCTAAAAATTTTTGTTTATTACAAAACAAAACCGTTTTTTTGAAATGAATCTCTTATAGGGGAACTGAAAAAATTTTGAAAAAAAAGAAAAATTTTTAGGGGATTTAAAAATGAGACAATAAACTCAAGGTAGGTTTTTTTTTGGGTTTTTTCCTCAAAAAACCTAAGCTGTTTTAAAAAATTAATTTTTTTTACTTTTTGAAACCTTTTTTTTCTTTTTTAACCTTTTTTTTAATCAGACCTTTTTTTTATTTTAATTTTTAAATTTTTTTTCAATTAAATTTTTTTTTAATTTTAATGGAGTATTTTTTAAATCGTATTTTTTAATTATAATTTCCAAAAACAGTTTAATATTTTTTTTTAATTTTTTATACGATTTTAAAAATTTTTAAAAATTTGTACAGCGTAAATTCCACCCGTCTTAAAACAAATCATGACTAAATTAATCTTTATAAAGTTTTTTTGGGTTTTAAAGGGGGTTTTTGGGGGTGAAAAAAATAGTGCATATAGAAAAAAATTTTTTAAAAAACGCGTTTTTTTGCATTTTTTTAGAAAACGTAAAATTTCTGAAAAAAACCCCCCCCAAAAGGACTAATGAAATCATTTAAAAATTAAAAAATTAAAAAATGGGGAACGATTTTTCAAAAAATCGTTTTTCTTTAAAATTTGTAATTTAAAAAGTCCATGATATTTGTTTTCTCCTTTTCATTTTAATTTTTTAAAATTTTGGCCTTAAAAAAAATTAATGGTAAAATTTTTTAATATCATGGTTTTTCAAATTTTTTAAAAAAAACCGTATGTTTGGGGCAAATTGGGTTTTGTGTTTTAATTTCATGATTTCATAATATAACGTTGTGATTTGATTTTTTTTAATAGAGGAGTGAATATGCACATAATTCAATGAAAATGTTTTATAATGAAGTGAAAAGATTCTAGAATATCTTATATACATTCACTTGTAGGTACTTTATTTAGATAATTCATAAAAAAGAAAAAAAATAGATATACGTAGTATTACTGCATCAGTTTTGAACCCCATTTTATTCAGACTCATTTTTGCTTATGAAAAAATTAATTATTGCAAAATTGTAAAGAATATTATAAAAATTGCTTATACTGTCAAAAAACATTGATGGCTTAATATCAAACTTCAATATATTTTATGTACTGAGGAAGATTCAATACTCGAAACGTCTGTACCATATTTTTAATATATGCATTGAATTACATGAAGAACTGATGTTGGCATTTACATTGCCATTTCCTCTTACATCTACGTATATATTCTGTAAAACATATTATAAAAAATTTGAAAGTGATTGGATAGCATAAAAAACATCAGTTCAGAAATTTAACAGTGGCTCACCAGAAAAAGCAATTTTGCAATTGTTGTAAAATTCTGTAATATGATAGATTTTATTCTTTAGTTTCTCACTGAATTTAAATATATTGATTACAACCAATGTGTGAAAAGATGAACGAAATATACTCAAAAATTTCTCTAAAATTAATAAAATAAGTAATAACTGTAAGTCCATACAGCACTGGTTATTGAAAAATTAAAATTTTCAGAAATGTTTCAACCTTTCACATGTCAGGTGCAACAATTTTGAAAGGATTCTGCAATATGTCACATGAAATATTTTAACATACCTCAATACGATTCTCGATCAATTTTTGGCTCGTATAAGATCGAGCACGTAGCTTCATTCTTAGTTATATAATGTACGAAAAAAAAGATAGAATGAAATTTACAGCACATAGCCTAAAACGGATGGACCTCACGTCGACGAGCGTTATGCGATCCTATAAGCGTCGAGAGATATCGCATTTGGACTATGCCAGGGGTGATGAGGTGAGAAGAGTAGCAGAAGGCGGAGCCGAGTAAAAAATTGGCCGAGAAGTGCAAATCGTAAATAAAAATCAAAAAGACAGCACCTTTTCCAAGAGGATTCCCTGTATGGTAATTGGCCCCGGAATAGGTAATTACATAAAGTCGATAACCATAAATATCTCGATAACTATTCAACCAATTCCCTCTCTTTTTTTTTGTCTGAAAGCTTATAAAATTCTCTAGTATTTGATCTATAATTTTTTGATATCTTAATTTTTTGTATTCTTTTTACACATTTAAGAAATGAAATACGTGAAAAATGATACCTTGAGTTGGAACGTCCGTCATTTTGTTTTAAATTCAAAATTTAAAAAAAGTATGGATCAAATACGAATAAATTTAATAAACTTCAAGATGCTATTTGGATTTTTTATTTCAGATGAGTGGCCAAGGACCGATTCATACTACCGCGATTATATCCCGTCGAACACGACCAACTTCGGAACTGCAGAGGAATAAAGGGGGACTTATTTTACCTTAATAAAATTTGATTTATAAATCTAGAATATGTTCTTTAACATAAAAAAAACTCGATCCTAATGCGCCTTTTCTTTCTTGAAAGAAAAAAAATGAACTGTTCTTCGAGTCGAGAAAGGTACATGCCCCCTTAATAATTTTTACGTACTTAAAAAAATGATATTTAAATATATGTTTAATTGATACTCTTAAACATCGTTTAAATTTACTATGTCAACATAAATATTATTTATGTATTCAGTCCAAAATCCTCCAAGCTATAGCAGATGCAACCTGACTTGTTTCTAACGAAATCTTCCACACGGATTTTGGTATACTTACCAAAGGAAAAAATTAAAAATTCAGCTGCATAACATAAGGTTAGACTACAGGATCATCTTAATCATATAGCAACTCTAATTAATAATCCGGATTACAAAGGCTTAAGCGCACAATCCTACAAGACTTAGAGTAACTCCCGTACACTTAATGGGAGAGTTACTAAGAACTCTTACCCTTCAGGGTCTTTATTTCAAATTTTACATAAAAATTACTGAATGTTTTTAGTTGTGACAGATTGTAATGAATAATGGAATTAAAAAATAATTTATGTATCAATCAAGTATATTTAAATATCATTTTTGTAGTATTAGAAATAGCTAAAATCTTTTCCGTAATATTTCAAAAAGAGAGATTGCAGATTTTTCTTGTAACATTTCATCAATCTCTCAACAAGGTTTCATATGCAAGTATTGTGGACATTTTTCTATTCCAGAACTGTGTCAGAAGTGTTGCAGACATATATTTCACAATTTTTATGAAATGTTTCACTTTTCAGTTAAAATATTCTGAGATATTTCTGAAAACTTTCGGTGCTGTGTGGTATTGCGTAACTCCACAGTCAAAAAATTTTTATCGATTATGTTATATTAAAAATATACCATGCAATTGTATTAATATTTTAATATTAATAAAATTTTTGCTATGAGCCTGAAACAAATAATGCGAGCATTGTTCTTTACTAATTCACATACCATTGTGGATTCGTCAATAAATGATACAAGAGTAGTTTTCAGAATGTTATTATCAGCACATGGAAGTTTCGTATTCGTCTCACAAAGTAAAGATTAAGTAGACGCGAAATGTCAACAATTGCGAATCAAAAGAAAGGCGACCTCGCACGCAACTCGCAGACTTGAGTGACGCTGCCTTCCAAAATAAAGATAACGTATTTTTTACAATACACATTTCGATCATAATAATATAGATAATAACGGCATTTATCATTATGCTATATCGTAAAATATCACAACATTAATATCTGCCGAGCGAATGAAGCGAACGATCTGTGATCGTGGCTTCTTGCGAAGGAAGAGACTCAGCGAATGAGTGGAATCTGCACTTTTCACATCTATCGGATCTACCCTCTTTGTCTTGATATACAAAAAAAAAAATAAAAGAAACGAGGAACTATTGGTATTTCACTCGGGAGAGATACTCACGCATACTAGAGTCGTCCCTTCGCGAGAAGCTCCGTTTAATAAATTAACTAATTGTCAATCGGCAAACGTGACATCGCCACGGAGAAATCACATCTGGTCGCACGTGTATGTTATAAATAAAAAAGCTGTACGCGAGCGGCATGTTGAAAAAATAACTCTCACGCTCATCCGCAGGAAATCTTGTACATCGACTTGCGTTTTAACTCGCAACCACTGTGAAGATGAATAATATGACTACATAGATTCAGTTTTTATTTTGATAATAAATGACACTATATTTATTAACGAATTGACAATTCTAATTATATTCTAATTATTTATATTATTTATTCTCATAACAAATAAAAATGTATTATAAACGGACAAAAAAACATATGTATATATATTAATAAACATATAAGTATAATTAAAATAATTTATAATTTTAAATTAATTAACAAATTATATACTCTATATTTTTCACGTATTTTTTGAAAATAATTGCAAGCTTTTCCAATTGTTCAAATTTATCTTTGTCAAATTACAATTACCAAACCTCTGAAATTTCTTATAAATCTTTGAAAATCCTGTTTTAAGATAAAGCAAGTATGCGTATATTGAGCAATTTTTCTGTTACTTTAAAATATGTGACATGAGAATAGATCCGATCTCTTAGTGGTTGAAAGTTAATCCGGAAGTCGCCGTGACGGAACTTGTACGAGTACAGTCGTGGTAATATAAAATCGAAGTAGTATCGAACGGCACTCGGGTATGATCTAGAAGAAGGAGAAATACGTACGTACAAAACGAAGAGGAAACGCAACAATGGAAGGAACGTATCGATCTATTTATAAAAAAAACGCACAGCGCGATGGCTGCTTATTATCAAACCAGCGATCGGATAAATGAATCTGCCGGAACATCGGCGATTATCACCGTTTCTACAGTCTTCCCGGTTTAGCGTAATTAGCGGACTTGATTTCCTGAGCGGAATCTGATGGGAAATTCTTGGGGAAAAGTCGCTCGCGAGCGTGTTTAAGATCAGTACGGTAAATCAAATCGGCAAATTGCTTCAGAGAGCAAGCTCTGAGGAAGCGTTTGTGCATGCGATTTTATCAACTTCATACTCCATTATCTTATTTTTTAGCCACGAGGACTGAAACGCTCAAACTAATTTCCGAAATCGGCTTCACGGACATTGGAAGTACTCACTACCCTCTGCAATGATTCAGGCATACCTAAGCACACGCATTTAACAATTCTTTCTTTCGTCTGCAGACATACAAAAAATCTTCAGAAAGGGACACATTCGCATGCACACATGCACACGCATATACATATACACAAGCATACGCACGCATTCGCATACGTTATTTTGATACGTTTGCACAATGCTAGCAATTACAGATTATTCGAGTACGGAGAGAATGTGTATACAATACCAGCGATCTAGCTACATAACAATTACTACAACTATATACACAGATTACTACCGGACAGCCGGTCGCGTCAAGTTCACCTTCACGGGCCTTTGGAGAACGTTCGACGAAACGGTGATCCATCTTCGTCGAGTTTCATAATACAAAATAATAATACATTTTATACAAAGTGTTCACAAAAATGCATTCAGCATTTACATGGTAATAGCATATACCATACTGAGGAAAAAACTTTAGTAAATATAAGTCTGAATCTTTTCTGAGATATAAACAATTTTATGTGTTAGTATATTGGCTCCTACAATGTGTCGCATGCAATGTGAAAAGAAAGAAATTGAGATAAATAGCACCTGATAGCCTATTTGGGAGAATTACAAGTCCAATAAGGTACTCTCTTATATTGCCTATTCAATTACAATCGCCGATTGATGTCAACTGATTCCTACTGAAATTTTTATAAAATATGTATGAAAATTGACTGGAACATATTCAGAAAATATTCTCAATTTATAAACACTGAAGTAAATCTTTACATCACATGCGAATACAATACTTTACATCACGTAGAATACAAGAAGTTAGTTATGAACATATAAAATTGTATATATCTAAAAAACAATTCAGTTTTCGATCTATAAAGTTTTTTTTACTCTTATTGATATAATGTGTACTATCTACCATATAAATGCTAAATGCTTTTTAGTAAACAGTCTGTACACATATATATATAATATATATATATATATATATACACACACACACACACACGAGTATGTATGTATTGTGTGTATATGTATGTATGTATGTATTCAGTCGTGAAATATTTATATTACACAAAAACATATCTTCAACTTTATTTCTATTGAAAAAAAATGAATCGGCTTTTTTCGATATTACAGATCGCGAAACGGAATTGTTCAGGAAGTCAAAATTATGTCGTTTTCAAGCAAACTTATTTGAAAACAATAATATATTTATATACAAATTATAGATTTACGCTTTCATAGTTTCACAAACGCAACATGCAATATATTTAAAATTATAAATTTATATTTTCCTCTCTCTGTCTCTAACTGACTAATTTGTTTATTCAAACTGATTTCATCTTTAGCGTAATTTAAACGCACTTTTAGATTAATTATGAATGAGGATGTCACAAATAGTAAAAGAGCACAACAAAAAATAATCAGAAATGATAAAAAAATATGTGCTATAGTATGAAGCAAAATAAATTGTTAATACGCAGAAATGATAAAAAAATAATTTAAAAGCAAGACATCGATAGAATGTAATTTCCTCGAGATGCTTTTCCTAGAAATCATTTTGAGCCATCTTGGAGAAACATTTTCTATTTGATTAATATTGTCAGAAATGCTGTCAAGAATACTTTCATATAAAGATACACGATATTTAATGTCTCAATTTGATATTTCTTTTCACGCTAACTTCACAAGTTGTTTTATAATGTACGTTCACATTAGCAAGATTATATCGCCGTCGTATTGCTGTAGGTGCATAAATAAAAATTGGCGCTTAAATTTTGCTCGATGTTACTTCCCATTGCGAAGTTTCGCCAGACCTTGACTGTGTTTCACCTGTCATTATTTTTCTGTAACTATACTTCTTCACTACGCTCCCTCTCGGTTAAACTTTATTGATCAAGACCTAATTCTACCAATGTAAGATTAACATTAATTTCGATTTAACTTATTGTTTGCCTTTTTTTAATTATTAGAATTAGAAAGTTTCTTAGAATTAGAAAAAGATAAAAAGTAAATTGAACGGAGATTAAAATCTTACATTGGTGGAACCGGGCTAACACTTCCTTTTTAAGCGAAACATGCTTGACGGAAATCATTATGCTTCGTTTAGGAAGAAATACATATACCTGTCTTTTTGAAATAGTTCCGAAAACATGTATTCATTTAATATCGTCCTTAAATTGTGCACGCAGCTGAGGTCATTCGTCATGAACAGCAACACTGTACATAGATTTCGTTCGTTGCACGGGATTTTAAAAAACGCAAAATCCACGAAAATTATCTTGGAGGACCGAGTGTTAAAACGCAATTAACACTCTTGCAAGCTGCATATGATTGTTCGATTATTCGCACATTTAAATGCGCACTTATGACATAAATATCAGCCTCGGTCTTGCGAATCCGTACAATAAATTTCACACGAAGTAATCAACTCGAACATACTACTTCGATGAATATTAGTTTGACTATTCAGAGGCGTCATTTTTTTATATGGAGGAAAGATACAGTCTAGAACGAGGATGTACTTCGTATCGTGTTTAGCCGCTCTTCTCAAGTCAATGATTTCCTTCCTCATTCATATCGTTATCTCTTGTAACTACCGCGGCTCGTAGGCCTCATAGACGAGCTCTGGCACCAGAGCCAACGAGAACGTGGCACTGGTCTGTCTTGCGTACTGCCGTCTTGTGGTGATGGCTTCGTGTTACCTGTTGTTCTCTTCCATTACCACTTGCTTGAACACACCAGCAGGCATCTGACTCTTTACCTCATGACTGCCAAGCGCGGTCGTGCCGTCTTTCGCAATGAAGAGTTGAAGACCAGTTGCTGCAAAATGCAAATATTTATTTATAAAATTCATCTTTTTTTCGATTATTCTTACTTTCCAGCGTAGAAAATAAAGAAAAAAATCAATTGAACAAAAGATGCAAAATTCTCCGATCTAGTTTCTGTAACGGTCATTTTTTAATGTAATAAATACAATACATTCTAATATAATAAATACAATAAATTAGAAAAAAAACATACTCTCGGAACTTTCAAGATCCGTCTGCTCCAAATTCGTTGCTTTAAGCAGTTCGTCGATAAGAGAATCAGGATTCGGCCTAGTGACTTCAACTCTACAGAGGATAGGATTACCAGCACCATCCTCCGCTTTTTTTCTACGCTCTAGCGCAGCCTTAGCACGATCCAGGGATCCAGTTTCGCTGAGACCTGAACCGCCGGAAGGATTTCTGCAAATAATATACAAATTACATACATTTTTCATCACATATTGCGACACGTTCTAAATCATATTAAATCATTCTAATTCGTATTAAATCGAGCACTGGGCATAAAAAGCAGGAATAAAGTACCAACACTGCTCTTCGATGAAATCAGAAGACTATAAAAGATTGAACAGCTTGAATACAAATAATGGTAAAAACAAATCTGATACATTTATAAGAATTAATTTTATCTCTCGACTCATTGACCACATAGATCATAAAAAATTAATGATTAATCCAGTAAGAAGTCTAAATCTTTCGTGATTATAGTATTAATCTATTTCTTTGTAATCACTCGATGTAGATATAAGCTGTAATTATAACTCACGGCCTGATTTTGATCTTGCTTAAGATGTCATTGTATAATATATCTTTAAAATGGAAATTAATTCTACGCAATAGTTGACTTTAAAAAATCATTCAATTTATTAAGCTTGCGCTTATTGTAGAGTTTATCAGAATAGAGTAATGAAATAATTAATTAAGTCTTGCTTTCAAGCAAGATTTGATCAATTGTTCCTTTTTACGTTCGTTATATTATATATATATATATATATATGTATGTATATATATATATGTATGTATATATATAAACTTATTTATTCGTTCAATCTTAGCTAAAATATATAAGTTCAGAGTAGCAAAAAAAATACCTTTAAGGTACAAAGTTTCTATCTAACATTTTAGTTCTGTATTGCATTGATTTCTCCGCAGAGTAGTGTCATAGTTGTATTTACAAGCAATAAATATGATGTCAAGTATGTACTTAATAAATAATTGTGTAGAATTTAAGATTTTTTTTAAATTAAAGGAAGTATTACTTCCTAAACAATAGATTTTTTGTCGATATGCTCGCATCTGTTTAACTTTTGAGGTGAATATTGATCGAGTGTGATGTATAATGCATTTCTTTAAAAAAAAGGAAACATGTTAAGACGTGAATGTCCGATGCTTCTTTGCGTGATACTAACAATCAATTTAATATAAGGGAGACGACTTCTCGTGCGGGTAGTGGTCGATAGGATTAATTATATGTGTGGATGTTAGGGGAAAACGATTAATTAAGCAAGTGAACAAATGAAAAAAAAAAGAAACTCACAGAAAGAATGACCATAAATATATATTTATAGTGACCAGTTTTTTGTGGTTAAAAGTTTATGTTATGTTAATTAAAATAAACAAGTTATTAAAAAAATGTTCTTAATAAATAAAAGTTGCTGTTAAGTAAGTTCTTTAAAAATAAAAGCAAAACATATAATGATTATGATATTAATAACATATTGGTAATTTAAATAATGTAATTTAAATCATTTAAAGAAAATAAATATTATAAATATTAGAAAACGACTTCAATTAATGAAGCAATTATTTGTTTAATTTTAATTTTTCAATTTTGAAGACTTAAATATTATCAAAAAATAAGCATAGAAAACAAAAAAACAAATAAATGAATTTAAATTTTAAATAAATTTTATTAAAGAATAATATTTACACTTTTAATCTATTTGTCAAATTCAGTTCATAAGAATTAAAAAAAATTATTTTATTAATAGGAACTGATTATAACTCTAAAATTAGTAAAAGAACTTGTCATTAAGACTTAATATATAAAATAAATTATATTTAGCAATGAAATAGTTCACATGAATGTGAGACATATCCAAGTAAATTAATGAGTGTATTGTTAATAGTAGTATTAATAAAATATATCATTTGTGATATATTTTATTAATACTACTATTAACATGAGAAGTGGATATGGTACAAGTATTATTGAATGAATTTTTGTAGCAGAACTACTTCTTTTGAAAAGCGTGCGTTTTAGATGCGATAAGTCATGCAAATCTGAATTCTTGTATGATTAATTGCATGATGAACAACGAAGCAAGAAAACAAGAAGTTTATAAGGTGCTGCAGAATGTTAAAATAAATCATCGTTGCTGTCGGATCACTGGACGCGTCAACTTCCGAAAAGCATAGGAAAATTTTAACATTGATAACATCCTAGACTATCGATTTTCATTGTCAGACAATAATAAGCGCTGGATTCTAGTGTTTTAAGAGTTATAACACGGTGAAATAAGATTTCATTCGTAACTTGCTCATTCGCAACGAGTAGAAGCAAACTTGGAGAGCACTTAAGTCTCATTGAGGTTTGCTCGTTCTCGTTTCCTGAACTATAGCTAGTTCAAGGCTCACTTCATCACACTTTCATTCCACTATGTAATTAAAACAAACAATTATTTTCATTTCCCTTGCATAATAATTTATTTAATAATTAATTTGTCACGGTTAACAAAGAAATAAAATACGCTTTGCATCGGACAATTTAAATGTGCGATTCAAAGACTTACAACAAATATATAAAGACAAAGTAATTGATATAAATAATCAACCTGAAATCCAAATTTATTTTTTCGAATAATATTTAATCCGCCTTCAGCTTTCTGCTTATAATAAATAAATATCATAAATACATCGTTAAATTAATATTCATTTATTACTTTATTACCAAATCAAATAAACATTGATTCAATAATAATTGGCTTAGTTTTGATCTATTATATTACAGCTTAAATATTGATCATGAGAGAGTTAATATTAATAGTGAATTGCATGTGAATTGTAATTGGAAGCTTTGCAGAGAAAATAGCAAAAAATTATATTTATGCATGCTTTAGCTACTTATTGTCTTCGGATTAAAGTATGCTGATACAGTGTTAAGTATTCTTCATATAGAGGCTAGAAGCTACTGCAATAGCGGAAAATAAAGATGTATGCATAAAGGAAAGGTATACGTAAGACGAAAGCATGGACTGACGGTGGGGTAATGCTGTTTCGATGCTGCGAGATTGGTGGCGCAACTTCCGGTACCCCTAACGAGGACTCCTCAGAGTCCGCTGGACTGGTGGCGACCGTAGCTAGCTTGCCCCCCGCCCCGTCCAGCAACTTCCGGTGACCTCCGCCAATACCCCTGCAAGGATTCACAAAGCCATCCAAACTGGAAGCATAGCTACCGCATACATACACTATACACCCCGATTTGTATTTCTTTATTTGTATAGAAATAATCAGCTTTTAATTAGAATAATTAAATTTGGATTAATAACGATATTGCTTCTGATCCTGACAATGCATTACTTTGTACTTTATGTGTTTATTCGTTGAGATGCAGTTTCAACTTTTCGTTATTTATTTTATTAATTTATCGAAAATTAAGAAAATGACTATATAAGATGAAAATTGAAGAAATCAAAACCTTAAACATTTTTGTTATTACTTTTCTAATTAATAACTCCTAGAATTTTCTTCTGCTATCTTTTTTAATTTATAAGATATTTATATTAGGTTTTATTATTATAACTAAGGAATTACTTAGTTAAGGCTCAATATAGTCTGGAAACTATATAATAAACTAATAATAAATGTTAATAATAATTTTGATTTTGCAAAAAAATATGAGGACAGATTGTATATCGCGTGAGAATAGTAATGAATTTTTAACAAAACACATATTCCTTAATGTTATGTTCATGTGTTAGACGTACACATACAATTCCCCTTACTGTGACATTAGATAACTTTCCTTACTTGGAACTGCCATGTAACGTAGCATATATTTAGTTAGCTCACATCAAAGGCAGAAATGATAATGGTCGAGCATGGTTAATGAAACACAAGTCATTGCACTCATATGATAAAAGTAAGATATAGGGAGATAATTAAGCAGCAGCATAATATTAAATTTGTCCAAAAATTCATCAATTTTTAATAAGTAAAATGTACATGCCTATATACTTTAATATATCTGTTATATTCTTATATTATATGTATGATCGATTATGTATGATGTACCGTTAATTTCTTGCGATAAAATTTAAGCGAATCGATTACGCGTAAATGAGCTTTTTTATTGGGTTATCATTATTTATTTTGTCTCAAGCATCATCACTCTACTCTCCAAACAAAATTAAATAAAAATTATAGCAAAATAAAAGATATCGAGAAAATAAATACGTAAAACAAATTAAGTGATTAATATAAAGCAAGATTGATGAATATAACTTGATTGGGGAAAATATTTTTAACTTTCTGAATATAAAAAAACACGATGTATTACAAGGAAAAAAACACTGGGGGGATTGCTTCTTCGAACATCTGTTGGTTCGTTCAGGACGGAATCAATTACTCTGGAATGCCGGACATACAGTCGTTAACGATTTGTAAGTGAGATGACCTCACCTTCGAATAAAGACCATTTAATGCAAGAATAAAATGCGACACACCATCGACTAATCACAAATAATAATAATAAAACACAAATGCATTGTTGTAAATATAAGTATGGAAATATCTCCTTTTTAGATATCTTCTGCCAATATGCGTTTTTGTGGCAGAAGGATATTAATCATTCAAGATAAAGCCAGATATTACGATACGTAGAATCGTTTCGAGGATTTTAAAACTGGAAATACACAAAAACGCCAGGGAAATAGGAGAATAGAAGGAAAGAGACTCTTCAAGGAGAGAGATCGTCTCTCGTAAAAGAATCGCACAACTAAAAAATTCGCTGATGAATAAAACCTACCTGAGGGTTTGAGCTGTCGTCGTGGGACGTAGTGGGGCTCTTTGATTGTCAGGCCTATGGAGAGGATCAGGAGAGGACACAGCTCTGGCCTGATCGACTAATCGCAACACCGGGCTTGTTTTACCCTTTTCGATGCAATCGCAGGTCTTCGACATGCTGCGCCAACCCGCGGCACTAATTCTCGACTTTGCGATTGGGAAGACGTTATTCTGTTGCCCATTACTCTCCTTGACGATCGAGCTCATTATCATGTTACGTTCGTTACGCGTCTCAAAGCTGTTCCTCTCGTAATTCTTATGCGAGTGGCGCGGCACGTCTGGCACCCTGAAGATCCCGGGTGTTACTCGGGTGTTCGCGTCATTGCGACATTCGCGTGAATCGCTGTCATTTAAGAAACCGTTCTCGATTTCGTAAAGTGGCTGCTTTCCGACCGAATAAATGTTCTTCGCAATAATGTCTACTTTCATCGGATCTTCCATATCTGTTGGACCAATACGAGAGGAGAGAGGACTCGATGCCGACCAGAATCGAGTTCTGGAGGCCGTGTGCGACAGAGAAGATGGATGCAATGACAGAGGTTCGATACAGGTATCAGGTCGATAGGCAATCGGTTGTGTGGATAGGTTCTGAGAGGAGTTGAGGATTCGTGGCGCCCATACCGGCCAGGAAGGTGACCTATAAAGATCACAACACAAATGTACAAGCATGCAAAAATCATAAACTCATATAAATAAAGATAAAAAAAGAAAAAAAGACATACGTAAAGTAAAAAAAAGATAGAGAGTCCAGAGTCTCATGGTCGAGAAATTGAGAATGAAGAGATTGCTTGAGGCTGGAGCAAAAATAGGAGATTTTCTCGCGTTATTGATTCGCTCTTTTGTTAATCATTTGTCAGACCGTTTATATCATCATATATAATCCTATTCATATAATTAATTTAAAATAAAAATAGTTGGCTATTTAAAAAATTACACACTATGAAAAAATATCTGGTTGAAAATGGACGAACTAGAAAATTTTGATTATATCAATCTGAATTCCGACTGTATCAATTAGAATTCTAGCAGATTTAACCAGAAAATTTTGATTTATCCATTTTCAACCAGAATTTCAATTAATTCAATCTGACATTTTTTTCAATGCAAGAGTTTGCTCAACAAGCAAGTTTTATCGATTAGCGTATAGAAGGTTGATATCGTTAAAGGTCGAAGATAGAATATCTTTCTAGAGTCAAGATAAAGGCGAATAATATTTAAAGCAAGATATAGTGTAATAATTGTAGCTGAAGTATTTTATTAATAAAGCCAAGTGTCTTGCATTATAAAAAAGAAATCGTTAGTTTGTTATGGTAAAATTATGAATGAAATGTATTGATCATTTATTTATCATTCACGCGTTATTAATCATTTATAGTTATTACTATAAACAAACATATTTTTTAAACCTTATTTTCAACTCATGCTCGTTGCTGTTATTATATAGAAATAGTAAAATTAGGCAATTCGCAAGTAGATTAGAAGAAAAATGAACTAGTGAACTAGATATCGATAATCTTTCCACGTCATATAACTGACAATTAAAATTCTATATAGTTTCCTATTTCAATTAAATGTAATTGAATGTGAAAAATAATGCAACATGAAAAGTTTAAATCGTTTTTGTCAATAGGAAATGAAAACGTCATCGTTGATTATGCCCAACTTGAAAATATTTTTCAAGATATAAACCTTCCTGATTGTTTTGTTTTATATTATGACATCAGAATCTGAAGATTTCGAAAGTTGTTCAAAGTAAACGCATGAGATCGCATCGAGAAGTAATCGAAACGCATGATAAGGCTTACCTAATGTGACCGCTATCACCGCTACTGCTCTGTCTGCTATGCTGACTGTGCGAATTCAAGGAACCGTAGCCGGATCCTTTGCTAAGTTGACTCGTATTGCTACTGTTGCGCGAGTGCCCAGATTCCGTGTGCGCCTCTACTAGAGTCTCCACAGGAACTGCCGAGGGTACGATTTCGCTAAGAGTCATCGGATCGTACGTTTCTGTTCCGCTGAGAAGTTCTAATTAATATATAACTCATTAAAATAAGTTTCCTTTGTTTCTTTCTAAAATATATTCCAGAATTAATATATTTTGTAATTTTAGACTTATATTATCCTCGACGCTTTGTACTTAGCTATGTAACGTTTTTTTTTTATTATTATTAAATATGAAATTTGTTTTATGAATCATATGTATATATTGGGTGGATCCATATATTCGTTCGGTTTTTGTTAGTAGTGCAAAAACGCAGAATCATATCATTGATTAAAATTCATTCTTTGTAAAAACTTGTTTCATTTTACCTTCAAAAACCGAACGATTATTTGGATCCACCCAATATTTTACACATATATCGGATACGGCATAGAAAGCGGGCAAATTACCGGAAGTGAAGAGTGCGGGCCTCTTCTTAGGAAGACTGCCGAAACCACTGCTGGCACTTGCTATACTTCCTGCCAAGGAACCGGTAGATACATAATCCTCTCGATTAGAACATCTCTCGGATGCCGTCACTTCGTCACCGGTAACACTAGGTACACCTTGCACCCCAGGCACCGCCAACTGCGTTTGTTTCAATGATGGGGAAGGGCTGAGGCAATAATTGATTAATTTATTAATCAAAAAAATGTCCATGTTCTTTCGATTAAAATCGTAGACACAGTTGTGTCAGTAGAAATAAAATTAAATCTTAACTTTTAAAAAGAGCCTTAATATAAAGAAGTTCTTTATAGCATAAGATAACCGAATTCTATATAGCCTAGTATGCTCTATTCGTTATTTGTGAGTAATTACATGATAAATTTAACAAAGGCATTAGTAAATCGTGCAGATTGTCTGCCTGACTCAATTGTATCAGTTTATTGCTCAATTTATTCATTCTGTTATTATCAGTAAAGCAAAATGCAGAACGTCGTAGTCGTAATGTATTTCGTAATTTAACTTTCTATAACTATCAAGAGATGATTATTAATTTCCATATTATTATAACTCTGTATTTATATTTTATAATACTGTATTTAATTTATATTTTAATGTTGTATTTATTAGGTGTTGGAATTAATTCGTAGCGTTTTACAAGTGATGGGAAGTACTTTCATTAATGTATTTTTTAATGCTCATGTGAAATAAATAACATTCTTTCATTAAAAAACGCTACGAATTAATTCCAACACCTAATACAAGCAAAGAAAAAACTATTTATAAGGTACTTTTCATAAGACAGAACCAATATGGCTAATCCAAGCATGTTGAGTGTAACATTTTTTTTTAATACTTTTATTATTCCAGATCATGAATTATAATTTATCTGTTAAACTGCTAATTGTAGAGATAAGTAGACAAATAAATCAGTAGATTGTTAAAACAGTTTCTTTATGTTTTCTTACGTGTCCAATATATTAATAAATTTATAATTTTTCATTTCTCTAACTTTTTTTTTACGAAAAAGAGGAAAATTATATGTATACACAAAATAACCTAAATGCTAGTTTTTCTTAAAATTTTTTTTTTGCATTCATGTAAATATTTGAAAATGTCTTAAATTTTTTTAACGTTCAAAAATATTTTTTCTTTTGAATCAGTTTTCAATTTTGGATTCAGTAAAAAATTAGAAATAATTACAAAGCTTAAGCAGATATAGAGTCTGTCTGATTGTCTTATTTTCTGTTTCTGCTTTTTTCTGTTCTACTACCACGTTTTCGCGTGATATAGAAAAAAAATGGCAGAAATGAAAAATACACTTTAAAGAATATTTTTCATTAAAGCTTCATTTAAAAGTTAGATTAGTTTTAAATTTATTGAACTTAAGTCCACTAACTTAATTCAATATACTAACTTATCAAATTAAAAAAAAACTATTTATACTAAAGATTACATACATATATACTAATATAATAAATCCAAGAATTTAGATTATAAATTTGCACATAAACATTCAACAATTTATAATAAAGCACTATTTCAGATAAACAGATAGTATCTTACACTTTAAATAGGATATCTCCGGAGAGCATATTCATTTTTATGGCTACGCGCAGCATAGAATTATCTTGACGATGTCGCGCATCGTAACCCTCCAAGAGACATCTTCTTCGACAGAAGCCAGCTCCTGCGAATTCGGCCAGGTTTAAATCGGTGAAGCCCAGCTTCTGGAAGGATCTGCCTCCTTTTAATTCCTGTCGCACAAAAGAGTTTCATAAGGACATGTTTTTAAAGCTAACCACTTGTCTAATTATAATATATTTGTAAGAACGCGATGAAAATTATTTTTGTAGTAAAAAGAAATATATAACTTCAATATATGAATATTCCGAATCTTTCCAAGAGAGAGGTTCATACATTTACAATTATTCGAACTAATTAACTAATTGTAAATAATAAAATTATTAGAATATTTTTTAAACAAAATTAGCAAATATTTACAACAAGAAATACTTTTATCTTTCATCATTTATTAATTTTTTTTCATATTATTTATTATAAGTTTACAAATAAAATAAAGAATTAATAAATCAGATAAAAACATTTTTCTTAGTCAATTCTTGCTCTGTAGTATTTCGAGCGTGAGAATGTGAATGAAGAGTAAAACATTTGTGAAAACAAAAGTTGAGAAAAATCTCTGTCTTCCTTTCATTTCGTTTCTCAGTCCGGTGATATTCACACCTCGAAGAAGTTTGCTCTCACCTTTCTTACAGATATCCTTAAAATGCATGGATCGAGCACGCCCGTGGACGCGTTGGCGCTCATCTTGCATAAAAACTCGAACTTCGCGTTCCATCTCACCGTGTGCTCTTGCACTTCCTCCCTGTAAAGATAGACAAAGATTTCGGATGAAACGGAAGATTAATGTCTTCCCGTGTTATTCAGCACGTTACTTTTATTATTACTGAAAGTGTACTAATTGCTTTCTCTTTCTCTCCCTTTCTCTAATAAGTGGAGAAGGGTATTTTCATTTAATATTACACACTCTCAATTTATGTAGATATTTAAATTCCTTGAAGTTTTATTAAATTTTCATTAATCTTTTTACAAGCTGTGATTACAATCGTCTATTTCTTAATTCTTATAGCAAGTTGATAGATCTCGTAATAAATTTATGTTACCTTGAAATCTCTGTTTTAAACTGAGATTAGAATAATTTATTTTTTTATCATTGATTCTCCCTGAAGTTCAATTCAATAAATTATTTTAATTATCATTGTTACAAATTTCAATATTTTGTCAGTAAAACGTCACTAGAGAAAAATGAATTCTGCATTCATGAGAAGATCTATAGCCGAAAGGAAATGCGTTCTATAGGACAGCTCATACATACTCGGGGAAAATGCATTCTGGGATAGCCCGTGTACTCAAGAAAAATGCAAAGTAACGTTCGAAAACTCAAATACTCAAGAATTCTTTTAACATTCGTGCTTTACCGAGAAAAGCGATGAAATAAAAAAAAAAAGAAACGTTATCGTTAAGATAGAAAAAAATGTAAATTATCCACCGATTGTCGCGTTATCATTTTTAATAACGTTTTGCATTTCCCAGGAGTTTCAAGTGAATTTTTCTATGCGGCAACGCTTTTCACGCCAAGTATGCATGCATAATAATATGAGAAAAGAGATAAAGAACCTCCCGAGAAGACGTGCCGTTCTCGTCTAATGCAAACGAAGACAAATTGACGCGTATGCATAATGCCATGCGATCAGCAGTTTCAGTTCCGCTGGGAACACGAAGACACCAATGAATCATGACTCGAAATGACGAGGGCGTCTCCCTTCGTCGCGCCGAGGCCCTTGACCGACATGTGTATCTTGTTAATGAAATGTGCGCGCCGATTAATGTCCGATGCTCTTCACTTCCGGTAAGAATACTTCCAGCACACGTTCCCACATGCACCAGCACACATATTAGATCGTCAAAGGGATCGATAGCGATTTCAACGAATTACCATCGACATGTCTGAATTTCGTCAACTAATTTCCACACCTATAATGAGATTCGCAATATGTCATATGGAACAAGCAACATTATTATTATCGATTTCACTCGGTTTGTGAATAAAATCGTAATTGATGTTAGTACGTATTGATAACTGTAACATGACGCCCCCCAGCTAATTACATTCGATGATGTAAAAACTGAAATTGCAAACTATGTGGATAGCGAAACTATGTGAATAATTCCTATTTATTGCGATGTTAAATGTTATTACTGATTTAACCAGGCAAACAGCGTTCTATTATTTCTGACTTTGTGTAATAAACTTCTTTATATGACGTGGCTCTATTACTGACAATGAGCAGGCAATTGCGATAAACTATTATCGAAAAATAATTAAGCTATTCCAGAATAATTAACTGTAATTGTAAACGCATAAATGTTCTTACAATTATAATAGTTGTACAGTCATATATATATATATAATAGAAATTTAAATTGTGTTTTAAAGACTTCTGCAAAACGAGAAAAACTAAAAAAAACTATCGATAGCATTAAATAAATTTATTGATAATATTAAATTCAACCCAATCTAACCCCTGCGTATCCCTGCCATTTTATATTCCTCTTCTCTCTTTTTTTCCTTCAATATACAGGGTGGGCCATCTATTGGTACGTTTTTAAAAATGCGATCAAATGAGCATACATTGATATTTTTTATTAATTTTTTTTTTGTTGTGAAGCTAAAAGTATCCGCGTCAAGAATGAAAAACGATTTCGTTCATGTGGCTCCCTCTACTGGCCTTACAGTATGCCATTCGGTCACCCCAATTATTAATGACATTTTGGACTACCTCGGCGCCAATTTCACTCAAAACAGTCGTAATATAATGTCATCCACTAACATCCCTTTCTCACGAACTTTCCTCACCAATTTGCGTATAGCTCCTTCGGTGGGTGCTCTATCACGACCCATATTTCTTTTTAAAATTCGTACAGTTTCGGCGACACAGCACTGACTTTGAAAATAAGTTTTTAAAATTTCAAAACGCTCTTCAAGAGAAAACATATTGTTTCGTGCCGCGGACGGTATGACTAATAAACTGTCAAAATTTCGGGTCTGTAGCTCGTTCGGTGTTGCCATACGACGAAATTCAAAAACGTACCAATAGATGGCCCACCCTGTACCTTCTCACCTTACTCATCTCACGGATATCTTAACTAAGCAAGCGTAAAGAGCGATCAAGGCGGAGGCCGATATTGACTCATGGTGTACCGAATAATGCGTGATGACATGAGTTTAAAATAAACCAAATGCACCCTGTGCACAACACCCACCACTCTACAGCGCCCACGTAACCCCGAAGAAACGCCTTATCGTAAATATCATCGCCAACCCTTCTTATCATACCAGGCAGGAATATCGATAGTGGTAGGTAATGAGAAAGAAAGAAAAGAAACGTGCGGGCGGAATATCACTCAGAATGACGAAAACGTGCAAATAATCACGGGGAGGAGGCTACAGTACACATAATTGCAATTCGAAAAGAAAACTTAATATTATTTTCTTTTTTTTTCTAAACAGTTGCTATAAGCTAAAAATATCTTTGTGACGTCAATAGAGCGTTTTATAGGTGCGCGCGCACATGACAGTACACTTTATTTTACAATATCGTAATTTTCAGAACCTATCAGAAGAGACAAATAAAGTAATACACGATATACGTTTTTGTATTTTTTTTTTGAAATTTAAAAATTTATTATTAAAGTTTATTATTGGAAACGTGCTTCGTATGGTAAACGAAAAAAATGAACCTTACGATAAAGAGTAAAATTCGATAAAAAAAAAAGAGACGAATATTTTAGGGATAAAACAGTAATGGTTAATACCGCTTCGCCGATAAACGGTAATGTAGGAATAAAGTGCCTATGTGGCCACAATAACATTAATAAGTGGTTTAGTACATTTTAGTACATTCGCTATGATTGTAGTACTATATAAGAGTGTGTGTGCCATTAATTTTAAATGTCGATGGTTTCTATCGGAATGAAAGGCCCATTAAAACGCATATCACTTCGTGATATACAATTCGTGAAACGTAGATACTGCTCCTAACAAAAATCGTGCGACTTAAAAAATAACGAGAGGTAATAGAAAAGAGCAAATTTTCATTTTCCACGTTAGGCAACTCGACTCGAAGCATTTGCGTAATAAAAAAAAAATAATAAGCAACGCAACACGATGACGCCTGTTATGATAACAGCTGATAAGAAACTACACATTCATAGAAACACATTCCTTGCACGCGATTATGCTATTGCAGTTCAAATATTTATACATATATAATATAAAATATATTAAATACCAAAATATGTTATATTTTTACGTATATTTTACGAGAAGAAAATATTTTATTTTTTCAAATTATTATTTTTCCAATGTCTATTATTTTTTCGGTTGTACAATGATTGTACAGACATCTAAAAAGTATAGCTTGTATATAATCAAGCGGAAAACTTATTTAATAAACTTTATTATTATATGTACATTATTGTTATATATATTTGTAAATCTATCCGATCATCTTGATAAAGGAGGTAAATTTTCAGAGAAATATATGAATAAAACATATATTTTGTACATGCAATTTTATATAAATTTTTTATAAATAAAGAATCAAAATTGAAAAGAAAATTTTATAAGGACAATCTTTAATATAATTACCTTCTATGTGTGTGACATTGACGTTTAATTAAAGTTTATAAAATTTTTACAATCAATTTTCTAATAACCTTTAATTTCGTTCTTTTCACGTGACAAATTGCAAGAAATACATGTTTCTCTATATTTCATAAAAATTAAGGGTTAAAAAAATAATAAATATAAATAGAAAAAATGGAACTAATTTATATATTTTAAATATATAAATTTATATAATAAACATTATTAGCATTTTTTTAAAACTCAATCTCATCAAAATTTGCCATAGCTTTATAAAACATTATACACAAAATATTCCAGATTAACTTATACATTTTTTAGCAAATTTAGTGTCAATCTCGTTTTTTTCTTATTTATAATTTTTTAATTATTTTCCATTTAATTTCCGGAGATCGCAAATAAAAATCTTTGTTAAAATATTGGTGCAACTAAAATACAAAATATTCATATTTATTCATATTTTTGAGGACATACAAATTGTAAAATTACTAGCTTGATATATATTATAATAATTATATTTACTGTTCAGCGTTACTCATTAAAAGGAAAGTAGAGAACAATGCGATGCATTGTGGAAAGTAACGATCCTAAAAAATAAACGATATGAACAGGAAAACAACGAGATAGCTGAAAAAACAACGAGAGCTTTTAAATTAGGATAGTGAGTTAAAAGAACCGGTGGTATCAAACGTCATTATGGGATAATAACGATATCGTTGCATGCGGTATCGTTGTTCCATTGATAACAGACATGAGATTACGGCGATGCAATAGAGAACGCAAGCTACAACACGAATTCTCTTTTTGCCTCGTAATGTTGAAATCTTGTACACGTGCAAACGAAAATTGATATTGCGATATTTTCCCGATCTGTAAATTCGATGAAAATTTATTCCATGTAGCTTTTACTGCTCATGTAGAAAATCCGAACGAATTCATTAATAAAATAAAATAATTCTAGAGCTTCAATATTTAAAATGAAATATTCATAATAAGGAAAAGTATAACTGAGAGCAAATACCGCAGTTATGTTAGCGTATACAATTTTTAATATATTTATTCCATTGTACATTTTATCTTCTCACAAATATCAATCACCATAATCCGTACAAATGTTTCGGTTTTTTTTCAAGTCATACTCAGTATATAATCTAACGAAGGTAGAAGTAAAAACTCTTGTGAACTATAGGTAATTCAATATATCCCTTCTTGACAATTGTCTTGACAATTCTATGACTGATATAATTATGATAAGATTAATTAACATTCCATTAAGAGTGCATCCATAATATATCAACATAAATTAAAATCAAGAAGAATAATCTATATTTAAGAAATCATTATAGACAATCTGTCTACGTCAGAATTTACAAAACGAAAAAATTCATTTCGCAAATAAACTTATCAATTACGCGCTTCGCAAATAATCCTGTTTGCGTCGAGCTATTTTTATCATAAATGTGTCGCTTTACAGAATATGATTTTAAAAAGATCCCCGATTCAGTCAAGAATCATTGCAAAGTACAATCTTACTTCACGTAAAGCCGTATTTGATAAACATGATGTCCCAAAGCCATTAACTTTATTCTTATTTATGAGATAGCAATTTATTAGTTATAATTTATGTAGTTTCGTAACATCGCGTGTACATCGTACATTACTTGTTTCGATAAATTATCCTCTTTCCGAACGTCAAATAATATAAATCAACCTATAATATAAATCAAATAACACCTATTCATTCATTAATATCGATATGCTACGTACAATGGTATTGCAACTTCTTATTTCCTCAAAGTAGCCCAATGATATTGTGAGTTACAATCTGCATTTGAATGAAACTATCGCGCTTTCTTATGCAACACTTATCGTTCGTATTAAGATCGTGTCAAAAGGGAAGAGACATCTCGAAGACATCGCAATCTTCTTCAAGACAATTCTCAAACGTGACGAGCTACCGAAATGTTAGATTACAATATAAGAAAATATTCAGAGGCCTGCGATATAACGAGTTTCGCTTCGTTTTCGCTCCTGTTGTATCATGTGCATTGTCCTCGTCACGAATGAAAAGAGGATCGTCACCAGGACTTCTCGCCGGAGCATTGTACGCCTGCAAGATCCCCCTTTGTTCATAATTCCGTAATGTTTTTCATTTCCAGAGGCTTAACAGAGTTACTCGTCATGTCTGCCGCGTGACAACGACGACAACTCGCGGATTATCACTCGAACGAGCGATCGGACGTAAATGTAATAAACATGAAAGTAATGTTTGATTAAATTCTTAAATAATGCACAGCATTCGTGAAAAAATGTAATATAATAGGATCATTATTATAAGATTGAGATCATTAAAATTAATATCAATAATTTAATTTAATAATTTCGTTTTCATGTTTTTTCATTCATTCTTTTTATAATGTAGTTTATTTTAGGAAAGAATAAAAATACATTATGTATAATTATTATGTTGCGAAAGCTGAAAATCTTTCCTTCATATATGCGAATTACTACTATATGCAAAATTATATAAACGATGTTATGCAATGTGTAATCGAAAATACAAATAAAGATATTTAATAATATATTTTCAGTAGTTGAACATCGTTTATAATCAGACAAGCTTTTGAGATTTCGTGCCATACCGATTGTTCAAAGAATGGTTCGAAAACGTGTAAAAACGCGAACGTATAAATATCTGTAATGAATTGCAAAATGAGCTCTTTTTTTGTCTCAAACATATAAGCGAGTAAGCGGTATGACGTAAATGCGCTCGACATGGTGAGCGAAAGCAAAGCTATAACCAGCGGGATTCTCCAGCAACTTCCCATTGAATTCCGGTATTCATAGGCGGGAATGTAACGAGAAATGGCAGTTGGTGCTGCAAATGAATTGCAACGTCAGAAAATACTGCTTAATGAAACGAATTCTGAATGGCGACCAATAATTTCACCGCTGATTGTGAAGTGCGAGGAATGGAGGAAACGCCCGGATGAAATAGCTATGCCGGTCTATTCACGTTGTGAGATCTCCATCGGTTCGATGCCCGTAAAATTGTTTCAAAGACCTCCCCCTTCTATCCCTTCTACGTGTGCAAAATGTGAGAATTCATCTCCGTAAAACTTATCGCCTACATATTCGCGTGAAAAACGTTGTCGGCGAAAAATCGCGATTAGAAACACCTGTTCGCAAGCATGTTCCAGAAAAATATATCGACGCGTGAATTTACAGCAGCATGTTTTCCAACGAAATTCACACGAATCGCTTTTAATAAATAACGTCTTCTTTATTTTCGTAGATATCATTAAATGTAGCATTTATAAAAGAAAATATTAGGTGTTGGAATTAATTCGTAGCGTTTTTAAATGAAAGAATGTTATTTATTTCACATGAGCATTAAAAAATACATTAATGAAAGTACTTCCCATCACTTGTAAAACGCTACGAATTAATTCCAACACCTAATAAAAAAATTTTATTTGATTGAATTAAATAAATAAAATGAGTAATATACAATTAGATAGTCAGAAATAATCTTGAAAGAAAAATATCATATTTATGCAATTTTATCGCATATATTTAAATAAAATATATTTTAATCTCAAAATCTCTCTTAATAAATCGTTTATCATTGTTTAATCTCAAAGTCATTATTCTTTGTATTTCTTAATAATAGAAATTTTTTATCGCTTAAAATAATAATAAATAAAATATATTATTATGATTATTACATCTGCTCTTACAATAAATATAGGTGATAATTTACGTCTGATTAGATTTCAAATCTAGCATCTACTCATAAATTGAATGTGACTAATCAGATTGTGTGTCGTCTAAGACATCGCGATAACTAAATTATCAATCATATAAAACCTGCTTCAGTATACACGAAACTGATGATTTATTATTGATTGAGTTTCAATACAAACCCAAATCCCACCGTGAATTCTCTTCCAGCCTCCACATATTCTGACAGTTTTTTCCGCATTCGATGACCGATTTTGATACTCACGGATATCCTCTGAAAGAGCGACGCGTGTCGCAACGCTCATTATCGGACTATTATCTCGATAGAAAATTTCATTAGTTAGACGTAACGCGGACGTTGCCGTTACGGACGGTTCACGTCACGGATGTGAGAATGCGTGCAACGATGAGCACCAGTCAATACTTGAGCGGCGTCGTAGGCGTCGCGACGTGCCGATGGCGTTGAAATCGTTCCTGCGGTTGCCAAAATTTCGCCAGAGCGAAAACGTAGCGAGCCAATTACCGTGGAAAACCGGAACAACACGTCCGGATTCTGGTTCTTGAATATACGTTCCTACGAATCGGATTTTTGGTACCAAAATGCGACATCACATCGCAAAATTTAGCGACCAGATTTTCTTTCGCACGAGTTACGATTGAATTTTTACGACCATAGCCGCGTCCCATTATTTCAGTGTCAAGTTTATCAGCGGTTTTCTATTGATGATCATAAACGAAAATAATCGTAAATTATTTATTAAGAAACATAAAGTTAAAAAGTTTTTTATGATTGAGGAAATAATTATATAAATTATGAATAATTAAAGTTAAACTGTAAACAACTTTAAAAAAGATTTTTCTATAATTAAGAGCTAATTAATATTTTTTAACGTGAAAGTTTTATTTTTAGCTTATATTCTGCACAAAAAAGTTTCTAGTTTCTATTAAATTTTCAATAAATGTCATTTATTAATTAATTTCTTTCATTAACTTTCTACTTATATTCCTTTTTGAAACATCTCATTAATCTATAAAGAAGAGTGCAAAATTCATACGATTTCAAGTATAATGTTCCGGTACACTTTTAATTACTACAAAAGATTAATCGCGGAAGTCTACATTTTTGCATTCATCGAATTTTTCATTAACATTCTTGTTATATTTGCGCAAAGTGCTGTTATAGATTTAGGATGCCGTCTCATAGCAACAAGCGCATAACAAATACACGCGTTTCTTCACATGATAAAAGATCTATTGATCGATCGATAAGTACATTGTTTGTTGAAATGATTGACACAAAGAGCATTGATAGTGAAGCGTTTGCGTGTCGCATTTGTGTTCTGTAGGTCGAAAGTGTGACCTTATATTTTATATTCAGCAAAAATCTGATATACGTATTTATGTGTGCCTTCCAACAAGCGACACAGTGCAACACAGTGATCATGTCATCTTTGTTTAACATTGGCAAACAAGGATATAGTGATCCATTGTGTCATACCGTGTCATTTGTGTCGCTTGTTGGAAGGCATACTATATCTTTCGGATATGATAATTAGTCAGTGAATAATAAAAAAGTCTCATGTTTCGTTTTTAGATGTGTTAAAAATATAAAAATTAAAGTAACACGTTTTTGAATGTAAATATATCGGATATATGCAATTGTATTAACTGTAAAATATATAGGATTAAATAAGAATAGATTTTATTGTTATTTTCGTCTTTAGTCCATTTTTGTTTGCAAAAATGATAATATCTAACAAAACTTGGGACAAATAATTATTACGATTTGTTAACAAAATGCTTTTATGCTTATACCGTACCAAATATTTTTTTCACATAGTACAATCGATTTAGGTAATCTACGTAATAAACCACCATTAATTTAATAATTTAAGATCCTTGAAAAATCCTCGTGAGAAACCCGCATGATGAGCTGAGTATAATCATTTCACGTATCTTAAATTGCAAATTAACGATTTACACGAAAAGGAAAAGAAAAAAAACGATTATTTGTACAGCAGCAATTATTAAAAGACAAGAGGAACAATCGAAAGCATTGAAACGAATTATCCGACCTGTAAGCCGATCCGGGCGAGCATTTAATTCAGCCTCTCCGTCGTGTAACTTGATCGTTGATTCTACCTAACGCAACCGCACCATAGCTCGGTATTATAGTCGGATGTCAACAGGTCGATCACCCCATTACATTCGCTGATTTCTATGTCAGATATTGTTCGACACAATTTAACGCATTCTTATATAATGTTGTATATTGCAGTGTAGAATTTGCCGAGATATAACGACAAAATTGTTACCGTGATTTATGTACTACGTCGTTACATATTTCGCGACCGATAAGCGCGTATCGCTGCGCAGAAATATATCTTCCAAGTTTTATTTATATACACATTGGAATAATGTGAATTCTGAATAATTTATAGACATTCTAACTGAAATAAAAGAATAGAATGTAAAGCATTTCAGCAGAATCAATTACTCACAATCAGTTATATTAATATTAAATGTCAGGGGATTTGCATTGATGCAAAATAATTAATTAATTATGTAAGAAAACCGATCACGATTAATAATAGGTAAAGGAAACTATAATATAAAGATTGAAAAAATTGGCTATTTTTCTTTGCTTCCATCCCAGGTTATCTTCTTTATTAAAGCGATATGGTTTTAACATACGATTTGGTCGAAATCTATTAGCTGCCGAGAGAATCCAAAAAGAAATGGAGAAAAAGAGAACGGGACAAAATCAGATGTATATTGAATGAAAGATTACCACTGCAGTAGTCTTGCTGGTTTAAGCGAGTCGTTCCACTGCTCCAAATATGCCACTTGGCGTAATGCAACTCGACTCCAAAAAAGCGAAAACACTGTCTACTACATGCTGTGCGTGTTTTAGAATTGGTAATAGTGGCGCAAGGATTTTCCCGAACTGCAAATCTTCAATCCAAATATCACGCGTCATAAAATTTCAAATAAGACTGATCGCCAGAAATCCGATGCTAATTTAAGGATAAGTATTTAAATTCCCATGGCTGTTGTATTGATCATTTTGTCCACTAGTATAAGAATAGTAGTTTTGTAATTCTTGAGCCTCCTGATAATAAAGGAATGATATAAGAAAGGAACTATATTGCAAAAGTAATATAGAAAAATTAACGTTATCAGTCAAAAGATCACATTTGAAATAGGTACTCTAGATGGTCAAATCTTGGAAACCTATGGATTCAGCACTCGAAGCACGTTTGGCCATTTTAATTTAGAAACATCAAGATATTTCGAAAACAATAAATTCTTGAAAATACATCTCTGGATCCAAGATCTAAGTAGTTTATCTGATGACCCTCTTCAAACCCTACACTTTTTAATTGAAACATTTTTTTTTAAAACATTGTTTTCGAGATATTTTGGCGTCTAAATTAAAATGGCCAAATATGTTTCGGTCTAAGTTAGGTATAGAATTCATATATACTATATACGTATAAGGATGTGATTGTCTAGAATACTTATTTCAAACGTGATCTGTCAATTGATAACGTTAGTTATTTAATCATTTTTACAATATAACTCGTTCCCTTATAAAAACTCTTCGCTTTATATACCATAAAACGTACTTTCGAAAATTGATAATGAAGAATAATATAAGTATACACAAATATGTAAAATCATGTACGCGCGCGCGCACATGTGTATGTATTTTAACTAAATTTTATAATTATACTGCTATTGAAAGATATTAATTACTGCTCGATCTTATATTCTTTTTAATTAATCGATCAATGAATTAATGTGTCTTTGTGAGTTATGTACTGGATCTCGGTGTGAAATATTTTCTTTATTTAATCTCTCACACAAACTCCAAACGTTTCGATCCTAGTTCGGATCCTTTTCAATGTCAGAAATTTACATTCGCAAATCATTGTGTGTTTCCTGATACACTGTACAATAATAAATGAAAGCATTATAAATTAATATATATTAATCAGAACATTACTTAATATTTAAATTAATATCTGTACATAAAATTTAATTTATCTTATATGAATTTCGTCAAAGGTAATGAAAATATATTGACAATTATAACTCATCTAACAATAAGCATGTATCGGTAAAATAACTAAACATAGATAAAGAAAACATTGAAGAGAGGAAGTTTTATTTGTTAATCAATAGGTTCTCATAAACGCTGTCTAACACTCTGTGTCTGTAAATTTAAATTATATTTTTATTTACGAATGAAAATTATTTCCAAAATAAGCCTTTTATTTAAATTTCTTTCTTCGTCAAGAATCTCTGTGTTATTCCAATCGAATTCATGTCCATGTTTTAATGTCAATAATCCGTAATTACAGAACGTTGTTGTGTTCTCCAATTTATATGATTTTTGTATTCACCTATCCTCGTTTTCAAAGTTCTGCTCATCTGGCCCACATCTGGCCGCATCACAGTCCCCGCAATTTATTTTGTATGCCACATTGTTATGGATAGAAGGAAGTCTGTTTTTATGGACTCTAATAAACCTGCTCAACTTATATAATATTAATTCTTGATTTTATCAGCAATGCTTGTTATGTATAGTATTGTAAAAAATATTTGTTTCCTTTTTGTTTTTAAATTATTCTCTTCATTCTTGTCAGCATTACTGTTCCATAGGTTAAATTTTTTATGTAATCTTTTTTTAATGGTGGAGAAAATCAACTCTAATCCATTATTCAACAAGATTTTTATAATTTTATCAAAATTTTTTTCATGAAAGGAAGGGTGTGACAGTAACAGAACTCTATCTATCAAGCCCAACATTATATCTATTTTTCGACTTATAAGATGCTGGGAATAAAAATTCAAAAAACGCCCTGGTAACCTTCTGGTGCTAATCATAAATAACCGAATCCTTGTCTTTTATCAAGATAACATTCAAAAAGTTCAATCTGTCACCCTCCTCCTCCAATGTAAAACCAAGTCAAGATAATTGTTGAACATATTGCAAAGATCGTCAATGTGTGTTTTGTCAATTGCAAGAGCAATGTCACCTACGTAGTGTACATAAAATGAAAGTTTGATTGTCAATTTATTTAAAATGTCAGATTCTAAGTCTTGAAGGATTATGTCGGATATTATTGGCGATAACGGTGAACCCATTCCTTTTAATTACTATTTTCTAAATATCTGTCTTTAATTTTTTTATAAAATACTCTATTCGCATTAAAAAATGCCTCGAAACCGCAGCAATCACATTAACTTTTTTTCTATTTGGAAAGTTTAATCGTAGATAGGATTAATTTAGATTACTGCACGTACGCAAAATCGTAGTTGCACAAGTGGTAATATTCTCAAAAATGCAACTGAAATGCAGCCAAAATTTATGAAGTAGAATTCAAGTTGACTTACGTGCGACACTTTTACAAAGTTGTGAGCTCTCACAGAACTGTAGAAACGCGAGACCGAATTAATCTTCTAGATAACAAACTCAGAAGTTCGTTGTACTCAATCCACATTGCAATTAGGTGTTATCCATAAAGCTCTATTAAGTTCACTATATTAACCTCGTTTCGGTTTGACCTTTGCACGATCAGATTCATACGCGAACATGAAACACGACAAATCACGTAATACAGTTGATATTTGTATTACAAGTGATAATTTTAGAGATAATTTTATAAGCAGACAAACTGAAAACATAGTTGTAATAAATATTTATGCGCATATTTGCGCATTTATTTTATAATTATTAATATCAATATTATAAGAGTTCCCATTTTTCACTAAAAAATAAACACGTGAGAGAAATGGGAGATATAAAAAAAGGCATAATTGAAAGATGTTCTATCAAAAATATTCGTGGATGACGATTACTTCATTCTGAAATACATTGGAAAAAGAATTTAAAATATACGTTTGTACGTAATTTATATTAATTAAAAATTCGATATAAGCAGTGTGACATAACTAGACGGTTGCGATAGACATGTATGTATAATAAATAGTAAAATATACGCTTTCGCTTTCCTCCTGCTTATTATTTCCATTTGATGGTTGACCTTTGAACAGTGCGACAAACATTATAGCTTACAACATTCTGAAGGCCGAAACCGTTAATGTTGCACAAAGGTAGTAAATGAGTCACGTAACGTAAAAATTGAACTGTCGTCTCGATATTAATATGTACGAAGAATTAAATGCGTTCATGAGGTCAATACGCAATATCGATGTTATTTATGTCCAAAACAACTAATTAATTTTCATATTCAATTCATTTGGCACGCGAATAAAATATAAAAATTATCAAATCATGCATAATAATTTCTTGAAATGTAAATAGGTGAGCGACTGAAATATCAAATTTTAGTACTTTTAAAGTGTTTCAATAATGATAAAAAAAAATCCATCAAAGGATCAAAATCGCAAATTGTATCATCAAATATTTCGTCGTGATATATAAATTCAAAAATAATTAATGCTAAAATACGCTGAAAAGAATTTTCTAAGTGTAAGTATTAAAAAATTTAACTATAAATTTGAAAATAATTTCGTTAAATTACTAAAATAATTACGTAGGACACTCAAGCGTAATAAGCAAAATGCTGCAAAAAATTTTGACATTCTAGCAACCAGTTTGAGTATTCTGCATATTATTTTGAAGGTCAAACAAAATTATTTTCAGATCTGCATCTAATTAAATTTTTAAATATTCAGGGAAACTGTTCTTTTTGTATACAATTGATTTATCAGTATAGAACTGTTTTTATCGCTTTTAGGTCCGATTTTTCTTTTTTTTTTTATTAACTTATGATTAGGCTTAACTTGATGTTGAGTAAACACTAAATTTGAAAAATAATTGCCTTAATATATTATAAGTATGACTCCATGTCAATTCACCTTACATAATCGCCAAGTTAGAATACGCTAAATCGATGATCGTTATTACGTATTACTGCAGGCGTAATTGATTAATCGCATCAGTCGAGATCACATCTGTAAAATGTAACGCAAGTAGAGTATCAAACGCGTTTCGCCATGTCAAACACATTCTCTTCGCCCACTTCACTCTTACCCTCGGCACACCCGGTATGGGTCTGCAGAAACACGAATGTGATTGCAACAGTTACATTAGCTGTAGGCAAGGCTATTTCAAGGCTGTCGGGATCGTGTGTCGTTCATGGTTTTGCAATGCGTCCTGTGTACAAACAGAAGAGCGTGTCCCATAATGAGAGCATATGATGCGTGTGGACCATTTTCATTTACTGCTTTAAATTATACTATGTAGTTAAGAAAAAATTTTTTTTAATTACTTTAAACTGGACAAAATATTAGATAGATTTTGAATACCAAAAATAATGCCGCAAACCAATACTAGCACATCAGGTATCCAAAATAATTAAAGTTTAAAAAGGTACATAATATGATCATGACTTCTGATCAGAATTTCAATTTTTTTTACAAATAAGTCAAAAATCGCAAAAAAGCTATTTTTTCACATTAAACGTCTATTATTTCGAAAATAATATACTAGTAAAATTTTGTTTGCAGCAAATTGTTTTCAACATCCAAAAAATTTATAAGAAATCCCTTGTCTGGTTCAAAGTAATTTTTTGTTGTAAATTAGTATTATCAATGTAATAATAAATTATATTTTCGCAGTTTTGTTTTCCCAGCAATAAATTACTAACTCAGGAAAAATGAAAGGTTATTAGGTTATGTGAAAAGCATAAATATTGCGATATAGCATAAATATTTAAAAAATTTAATTTTCAAATAAAACAGAATAAAATCACAAGTGCGGGGCATTATTTAAATGCGTTGTTTTTCCTCTGTGCTTGACCTTTCTGTGTTTATCGAGTTAACGGAGTTTGGACGGAAAACTGGACTAGTTGAAGACTCGCATAAATACGTATGCTGGTGTCTATGCGATTTGTTCTCTATAGAGTGAAACCAAGTAATCGTCCACTTTTCCTAAGCTTTCAGCAAGTTAAAGAATTTTCTTTCTGCATTAATTGCATATCATATCGCGTGTTACTTCACTATTGACATTTACTGAAACATATCTATTTATCCGTAAATGTATTCAAAAGTTAGAAGTATAAACAATATAAAGTCTTAAGCCAACCCGTATAAAATACTCTAATCGGTCCGCGCAGACAAATCGATCGCCAGATCCTTCAACGTCAAGTCAACAGCTATATTTGGTTCACCTTGCACGTGAATCGCCGAGAATACCGTTTACGGAGAATTTATACGACATTGATGTACGTTAAAGTACCAAAGCAAAAATATCCTATTTAGACGTTCACGATAATCGTAACACTTGCGATATCCTCGTCCATGTTTCCCTGTGAATGATGTGACCACATGTAACAGGTACGAAATAATGATTGGCTACGTTATATTTATAAATAAATAAATTATATAAATAATTTAGATTTTTCTTGAGAAGAAAAAAATAAAAATTTACAAATTTACATGTCGTGTAAAGCAATTTTATTGACTCCATAATAAAATCCTGCTCACTTTTTCTGTCTTAACGAGCTATTAATATCCAAGGACTACTCTCCTTAAATGTAAGAATTGTAACGAAAGATGTGCATCGATTGTCACCATTCTATCGCGGAATCTGTTACGATCTCCGTTATACCGGACGTCGAACGGTATCAGGAGGCGTTTCAAGATAAATAGCGGCTTGTTTGCATGGCAGTAAAACTATTAAACGTAGTTAAGCGTTGCCGAGGCGGAACTGTCGCGTAAGGTATTTCGAGCTCGTCGGAACTTGTTAACAGAGCATCTCTCTGGAATTTGACGACGCGAAGCGATAATCGACATTGACATTCATGCCGAAGTTACAGATATAATATAATTGCATAACTGATGGATAAAACGATAGATAGACAAATAATATTCGAATTCATGGATAAAGTATCATGGATTCTTTGAAGTATGACGTTCTCTACCTTGTCTCCAAGTCGCGATGTAACACGATCGACGAGCGTTCCGGAGAAAACCGTTCTGTAGAATAATGCGCGTAACTGTAAACGAGCCACCGTAACGCATCGGGAATTCACCAGTTGAGTTTCTCATTTTTATCCTCGACTTGGCCGAACTGTGCATCGAATCTTAATCCGCTATTCAACGACGAGAAATCGTCGCTGCACTAATGAGATCTAATAATCGCAGTATATGATACTGCATCAGCAAACAAAGCTAATAAAACTGTCATCCTGTTCATTCTGATCTTAAGTGAAATACGACAATCAGCATAATCTGATTCTATATTACATAACTATTAACATATTATTCAATTAAATGGCAGTCAATTTATCACATCAATTAAAATTATAATTTTTAAAACTTATAAATAATAATATATAAATTGTGAATAAAAATAATATATTTATGTTAATTTTAAATATACAGGTTGTCAAAATTTACAAAAATATTATAGTAAAAAAGTTTTCGAAAAATTAACTAAATTAGTTAAAAATTTGTATTTTAAGCAATTTTTCTGAAATATAATGGTTTAAATACGACCAATTACAAACTACGTTTGGATGATCAACTATGAGATTAGTGAGCACGCTGAAGTGTTCGCTAATTACCACATGCGTGACTCATGAACAGGTGGTCATTTAAATGTAGTCTGTAACTGGCCATATTTGAGCCCTTATCTTAAAAATTGCCGCTGAAAATAAAAAAATTTACAAACTTTTTTATTTAATTTTTCGAGAACTTTCTTATTATGATATTTTAAGTCACAAATTTCAGGACACCTTGTATATAAGCTTACGACATCGTATAAATAATTAATTACTGTCATGTCGTCAAAAATCTATATATATACACATAATTTTTTGCCTTTCTTTTGAAATTCTGTTCTTTTGATCTTTTATCTACTTTATAACCTTTTCTTAAATGTCGAGACAAAATCGGTGATAAACATATAGTCTCTACCACAACTTGAATAATCTCTCGGACGTGCCTCGTATACCAATAAAAAATGTTACCCGGATTTACAAGTCGATTTGGTTTCAGATTTAGGAACCAGGATAAAATCTTTCTTTTCAACATAGGTCTTTGTAAAACAAATTCCTTTGTCGACAAAAGCTTATAACGATCGATTTCAGCACCGTACAAAAATTCGGATCGATTTCTCTACAAAAGATGTAAACTCGCAACGTGCTTGCGACATGGCGGCAGCTAATTGTTTGTACAGACGTTGTAAGCTTGTGGATCTTGTTTGCACTTGCCAGCTGCGGAGCGCATTTAAAAAAACGAGAAAAAAAAATAGCTTGAGCAATATGCGAAGGAGGAACGATGGCGCATAGCGACTGATGATGTAAGCTAATAATAAGCGTAGTTTATTCTCGGTGATGCACACTTCGCGCGCGAGATCTGCTCCACGAGGGAAGATCCCCGAGAGGCGCAAGGATTCGAGATTCGTCGGGGGAGACACGGCGATTGGCCGTGAACTCCTGCAGCATCGTCTGCGATTATTGTCATCATTATGCCATTCCTCCGTACGCGTTCAAGAATGCATACCAAGGCAAGCGCTAGTTGGAATGATCGAGACTGATCGGGAAGAGAGACTTCGCTAGCGATGATGCCAATCGTAGATGCAATCGATACGTTTAACGTACACAATATAACGATGGCGTAATAATGTTAAGGAGTAGTTAAGATTTCTCAATAAGGATTCGTGATTTTCACAATACACGTGGATCGTGCGCCAAGTTTTTTCGAAATTACCACATCCTTTGATTTTTCGATAACATGTAAAATTTCCTATGTGCTACCTCATTTCTTTTTCGAGAATTCTTTTTCCTCATATATTCTTGTAACTTAGGGTGCGTTCCATTTGACGCTAAAAGCATTCATGAGCATTACTTGTCCTTGTAACATTTGATAAGTAACAAAGATAAAATTATTTCAAGAGCGCTGTAAGCAACGATGCAGCCTTAATATCATCTTGAAAGGTATGAGTAATCTGCGAGATAATGCTGACACGAAATTAAAATCAATAACAAAATCTTATTATCGATTCTTATCTGTTTGCGAAATTTTTTCCATTTTCAAGCATTTAATACTTGACTTTAAAACTGATATAAAACAAAAACCGTGTTAATTATTCTATAATAAAGTAATATTTATTAACTGCAGTTAATAATAATGTGGAGCACTTAATTTTAAAATCAGAGCACAAAAAATAAAATCGTTCAAATAAAATGTGAATGACAGTGTATTATCCACCACTACTTATTATTAGTCATTATACTGTATTCTGAGTGTCTAATTTTTTTCGGTCATTTTCAACTCTAATTATGTGTGTTTTCAGGGAAATTCTTTCGCAATATAATGTATCTCTCTCTTTATTCTAGAATCCAGCAGCTGAAATTCAAGAACGGAAATAAGCGAGTACAGCCCTCTGTCCGCAAATATCCGCTCGTAAACCGGCAAATACGTATACAGCATGCGATGATATACAGAATCATATTTACTAAACGATATTAACCCTTGTTCAAGCAGGAAAAAGCCCATCATAAACGGTTACTTACAATTTCATGGCTCCATGCGTTATCCGTAAACCGAATCAGTAACAAAATATTCAATTATGCACGAAGCGCATAAATTTTTAATGATTTTTGCTTCAAATATCTCGAGCATTTCCAAAACTCCATAATGAAATGTAACAATTATTATATTAATAGACAGGTAAAAGTTACTACTGCGTCAAAAATTACGTTTAGCTTATATTATCATAATAAAGTAAGCAAATAAATTGCAAAAAAAACCGCGCGAGAACTCGCACTCTGTGATGGTAGATGTTCACTTGATGAAGTAAACCTTCATTTACCCTTCGGGACCGAATTTTTGTACGTAATTTCGACATCAAACTCGCAAGCATCGCTTCAGGAGGAAGCAAAGTCGTTTTGAAGCGAAATAGATGCATTTAAATATCCATAGAGATGGTTTTTTGCTAAACATGAAAGAGAGAGAGAAAAGTCGCTGGAGAAAGGACTAATGCTGGAAAGTTAACTTGCGACACTTCATTGAAAAAACGATATTTATGCAACGGATCAAAAATGGTACGACGAAGTTGTTGTTCGAATCGAACGTTCGCAAAGTGAGCAGTATCCAAAGCCGTTCCCTGTCACATTAATCCGGTGAGACCAGTTTTCTTTATCTTATTTTGAGTTGGCTGATCGTGATTAATCGGGTTACATTTAGGTTAAAAATTTGCGCTCGAGGCAAAACGTATTATACAAAATCAGAACTTAACCAATCCAAAATATATATTATATTTTAGTGTTCTGAACTGTAAAATCAACTCAATTATCTAACGTCTTATTATATAAATAATAATATGATAACAATAATAATACCTCATTATTATTGTTATTATTATTATTATTCATAATTATTTAATTTCTGTAAAAATAAGACATGAAATAAGTATGTAATATTTTCGGAAAACAGCTTTTCCATGTATTTCAATTTAAATATAATTTTCAATCCTATTTTAATTTAAAAAGATGTTGTTAACTGCAAGCACATAAATATATTCCAGCGCACAGATATAAGCATTATTAATGTCTAAAAATAACTAAAAATCCTACTACCTTTTAATAAAATAAAAAAATCCCATTTAAATATAATACTATTTTCCGTAAAAATAAAAATAAGATTTGTAATATCTGTGAGGCAAAGCATTCCGTTCTATTTACGGATCTGGATGCGAATCGAACGATAACGAAATCGAAATCGAGCCGTCTCGTTCTCTAGATTCAATTTCATACGGAAAGGCAGATGAAGGTAAAGTGCTCGAAGAAGCACGAATTTTAATATAAAGGGGCAGCTTTAACGGAGAATACAGGACTTGACTGATTTGCCGATAATTAAGGCTGCGAAGTTTCAATCAATGCGATGTACGAAGTTATATTCCTCATTATTTATTTCTTTGTCATTCCGTCTGCGTAAAACGAGTTAATAGTTTATATAAATTGCTATTCAGTGCACGTGCATTTATTACATACAGTAATATACTATTATTTTAAAGTATTAAAGGTATTTGCTAATCACAGGTTTTTATTTAATTAATTGGTTATTAAAGTGTTGAAAGATCTTGTATTCAATATTACTCTATGAATACTTTATGTTACAGGCTCTATAATAAATAATTTTGTTTCACTTTATTTTTATAGAAATTTATAGAATTAAATTACAAATATTAGAAACAAGCATTAATTATTAAATTTTCAAAATAATTAAATTTACATTCAATTATTAAATCCATAATTTTATTAATCACTTTGCCCTCTGTATTATTTATGAAATACTTAATGATTTAAATGTTAAGCATAAATAATTATATTGATAATGCAATAGAAAAATTCTTATCGAGAAATTCTGTACTATATACCGAATGTCTGGAAATTTTTTGCTTGCTTCAACTTTCTTCGCATCATTGCACCGGAGTTTTCGTGTTTCCTCAGCAAGAAATATATTCTCAGTGAGAACCTTATAGCTACCTGTATGTATTACATGCGCGCGTACATTTACCTACCTATCGAATAAATTCGCATGACGTTCGCGACGAAAACTTTCTATCGATTTTCGTATAAATATATAAATGGTATTATGCATTTATGTACGATACTACTACTTTCATTAATATTGATTAGTATTCAGCAAATTTATAAAATTTGCACTATCAAATTTTATTCTTTCCTTTCTCAACGTTAAACACAGTTGTTTTATATTTTACATAAAAGATCATATATATATATATATATATATATATATATATATATATATTACGTTACTCACATATAATTTATTCTAGCTTTATTCTTAGTTCTATGTAATAATTATTTTAAAGTATTTAGAATAAAGTTTTTTTCTTAATTGAAAAAAAGAATTTTTCTTTTACTCAATCATAACAATTTCAATAATAATATATAATAATTAGTAGGTATACTTAAATAATATCATAATTTGAACAATTTATAATTATTTAAGAATATAAATATCAGAAAACTAAACTTGAAAGACTTACATACTTTTAATTATAATATATTTTATCTACTTTACGGATTCTTTTTATATTCTTTCCTAGATAATAATAAAAAATACTTGCATAAAATAAATAACTTTATCACTAATTATTCAAAAATTTTTGTATTCTTAAACAAGGTATAAAAGAATCTCGAATTCAAATAATAGAATATAAACGATTTAAATAAAAAAGATTAAGCCTTGGATTGTTCGAAGACTTATGACCTCAATAATATACGTCAATTATCGCGACGTGTTCAATCGAGCCACACGCAAAGGGAAATCGACCGTTACATTTGTGGAAGGGTCATATTAAAAAAAAAGCGAACGCGTGTTCTCGGTAGCGTTTCCGGTAGCAGTGCGGGCGAATTAACACATACGATCGTCGTGCTAAAATTAAATGCTAATTAACTTCCTAGCATTCGTGAGCGAAGGCGCAGAGGAAATATTCTTTCATAAACTGTACACGAAGCTTACCTATATAGGTTTTTACAGTCATATGTTGATGGTGATATACAAATTTAAAAGTAATAAATAATTTTACGTAAAAATTTAAATAAAATTAACAATTCATTTTTTACAATTTAAACAATTTTTATTTTTATTAGTTATAACAGTATTCGATAGTGTATCAATTAAAATTATGCAAAATACAAGTTATAATAAAAAAATATTATATAAAAAATATGTAACCAATTTCTTTCAATTCAAAAATAAATTATACACATGAAAGGAACTAATTAACACAATAAATATAAATATAGATATTGAGAAATAAGAAATTATTTAAAAACAGTTTCTTGAAAATTTATTTATCTGAAAAAAGTGAAATGATAATCTTTGCGTAAAATCTTGCTAAAGCATTTAATAATAGCTAGACAGTGACGAATGTGCAGTACTAAGAACTCAGAATATCATAAATAACCTTTGAACAAAATGAAAAACATGCTGTTCAAAAGAATCGTTTAAATCACGCAATAATCGATAAGTGATAAGAGTTATCAAAGAAATAGATAGTATCTCTTCTTAATGTTAACGTAAATAACTGAACAGTTCAATAGTTCGCAATAACTAATTAAATGTTCTCCATTTTTACAGACAATACTTTTTATTTTATCGCAAAATCGAATGAATATATAACGTAAACAATATAAATTTCCTTCCGATTAAAATAATTTCGCATTGCAAGACGAGACAGCTGAATCACATTTCGATTCGCGATCGCTCACAACTCAAAAGTGATAATTAATAATCCTGACTAATAATTAACAAGTCTACAATTGTGTAAGATATTAATATGAAAAATCAAATGATAATTCATCGTGTGAGCTGTATAAATTCTCATCGAACAATACATATCAGAATACATGTACTTATTAAACTGATTCTCACACTTAATATACTCGAGTTACCGCCAGTTTCTATCTCTGCAACATACTTAATTAAATTTATATCTTAAAGTAGTACGCAGGCAAAATAAATCTAGCGTAAGGCATTAGAACATTGTATAACTTTCTATATGCTTTTGTTTAACTATCTTGCATATGAAAGCCAAATATAATATATAACAAAACTTAAATCAGTAATTGTATTATAATCATTAATGGTCTATAATTTTCGTACTATACTTTTTTAATCACTAAAATTTTTAAATATTCTTACACTTTCACTGCGACTAAAAACTTTCTGATTTACAAGGAATAATACGCAATTATTGCATATAATAGAGTTACCGCTGCTGCTGAAATACTTCTTCAGCATAGACGTTTACGTAATGTATCCAATTACAGGTACGAATACGATACAAGAATTTTAAATACAGTGTAATTTCAATTGCGAGAATCGATCTTGTTACCGTGAGAGAAAGTAGTATTAATCATCAAATTGCTTATATACTATATATATTACTTTATTTATATCAATAGCAAATATCTACAAGTGTTTGTTCCACGAAAAAACAATAAATGTCGAACGTAGATCAATTTTCTATTCACGTCTTTATCTACCTGAAAAACATAAATCATCGATTTCGTTCCGTCAATTTATGACTTATCACAACTTTAATGAAGGTCCACAAATATCCATTCTGACGTCTGTTGAAATTGATGACAGCGCATATAAATTACCGCGAAGTAACAGTGATATGAAAGCAACGCGTGAAGCTGATTTTAGGATCAATGCCAAAACGTCTTTGGACATTGTAATCAAAACTGAAAGACTGGCCTGACACTCAGTTCTGTATAATCAGGAATCACTTTTATCTTCTGAAAAAATATTTTTATATCTTACCCTTGATATGTAGACTCGCAATTTTTTCAAGAAAAGAGACAAATTGAAACAAATTTTGATCTGCACGCGATATAGTCTTTTATAACCTAAATACATTAAAAAATGGTATCACAGCAATTTTTAATGCATTTAAGTTATAAAAGATAAATAATAAAATACATGAAAAACACGAAATACATTATATATCACAAAAGTTTTGTTAAAAACATTTAAACATAAAAAAAAGAGATCAATATTACACATTTAAAAATTACAATATCTATTTTATATATATAATAATTATAAATACAAATATTTTTAAAGAAAGATTGAATAATAGTTTACTTCATGTAACATTTAATTAATAGTCTCAACTTAATCACAAAATATATCGTATTTAAGTTTTTGCAAGTACAAGCATAAATTATATACAAGCATAATAGTATAAACATTCAGATTAAAATTACACTGCTGAATTCCCTGATGAACATTTTGACGCCAAAGAAGTAAATAGTAATACACTTTTATATTACGTATATCGAGAGAAAATAGATAAAATTATTATTATTAAAATATCATCCCGATTGAAGTGATATTTTTCGTAATAAGTTCTTTACAGTTCTTTTAAGATGCTAGTATTATAGCATCAAAATAAAAAATCTAATTTAATTTGGAAAGAATACTATTATTTTAGTTTGATTGTATCTCAAGTCTAAAAATAATCAGCGCGCAGTCATAAAACTGAAATAAATTTACTTAAAATACACGTAGATATATTATTCTACATCTAACAATAAATAACTTTGACTGTTATAGATACTTCTCTTATTTATGTTAGTTATGAAAATTTACCTTATCGACAAAATTTTACGATCGACTATCAAATATAAGTTTAGTACGTTCAGCTATCGCTCGTTGATGTACAACTTGCATGGTTAAACATAATATAGAACAGCCAATTTAGACGAATGTCATCGTTATATTCATTTATGAAAAACAAACATACGCACCCTCAGATGGAGACATTATCAGGAAAATTATTGTTTCCAACTCTTCTCGTATAACATCGTGTGTGTGTGTACTCAGTCATTTTATCGTTGCGCGTATAAATCTATTCTGTCGTGGCTAATATTCTCCATTAAGCGATAAAATTCTTTGCAAGACCATAAATTAACTTCATCATTTTCACAAAAGGGTTTTTATTTTTAAGCGAATTCCACGTACAAAAACTACGTGCCCGGATTTGAAAACTACGACAGAGAGAGTCTACTTTTAGAAGGTGAAACTATCTTCAGGAAAGTCAACGGAAAATTTCCCCTGAAAGTAGTCACGATTCCATTTACCAATTGGCTAAAGAAGACGAAAAAGTTTCCTTTGAATCGTGATACTATTAACTAGAATAGCGAGTTTAAAAGCAATCTCTCTCTCAGTGTATAACAATTAAAACTACTAGCGTCACATAGAATAGCCAGACATAAAGATGAATTGATTACAGTCGTTGCATCGATCACAATGAATGCTTGCGCGCTAAAATTAAATGAACACTACAGTTAGGCAATTCTCTACTGACAAATTAAAATTGTAGCTAGCACATAAAAATTTAATTTTCATATTATAAGCACCAATTTATATTTTAATATATTCTAATAAATAGTTTCAAAAAAAACACGAATAAACCATTAATTAATAATCTCATTAAAAAAACGAGCATCCATTTCCAATCCATTTTCGAATTTCAATCGCAGTTTTAATCGCAATTCGACTATTTTAATTGATCCAAAAATTATTGTATATTATATAATTTTATGTATTCGTTAAGAAACATATACAACAGTAAATTCTTTATATTAAATAGAGTAAACGCGCGATGAAATTACCATTAAAGCAGTTCTATATATATATATATATATATATATATATATATATATATATTAGGTGTTGGAATTAATTCGTAGCGTTTTACAAGTGATGGGAAGTACTTTCATTAATGTATTTTTTAATGCTCATGTGAAATAAATAACATTCTTTCATTAAAAACGCTACGAATATAAAACAGAAACATTGGATGAAACATCCATGCTTATCAAAGAGTTCATAATGATTGCGCGTGATTGCATAGCGAATATATAACACTGAATCAATAAGCCTATGGTCAAAATTACATCATATTTGTTTTATATTGCGATATTGCGTGCATAAGAGACGTTTGTAAAAGCAACGTTTGACGACATGCCGCACTAAACGACGACCAGGCGAAATTCAACGTTATAATTTCGCTCTGGGTTAATCCAATCATAGAAAATGTAATTTAATGTTCGCCATAAGATATACAGAGAACGTCATATTATAATCATCATTATTATTAATTCGATGTTTACATACTCTCTAAATCTTTTTGAGAAAATTGAGCCAATCTTGAAAAAAAGTGACAACTTTTTACTCTTGAACAAGAGTGACAGATTTTCTTTCTTTTTGGAGCGAGAATCTATCTATCTCACTCCTTTTTTAAAAAAGAGATTTTATTTCTTAGAAAGACTTTCACATCTAAAGAGTGAAAATCTGTCACTTTTGTTAAAAAATAAAAATATTTTCACTCTTTTTTCAAGACTGGCTCAATTTTCAATCTTTTGGAATGAGATTTCCTCCCAAAAAATGTAGAGTACACAGATGAAAAAATTGTGTAAATTTAACACAAGATAATATAAGATTAAGATACAATGAATATTTTATTAGAAGAATTTTATTAGAATTTTTAGAAGAGCACGAGCATGGCATATGGTAGTGCACTGGTATCATACCAGAGATTCCGAATTCGATCCCGGTAAGAACCAAAATATTTACGTTCGTGTCTCCTCTCGAAAAAGACAGCCTCCAGAGAGTATCTTTGCCTACAGAAACACCTCTCGAAAATTTGCCGTACGGAATCGACATTAAAACCAACAATAAGCCCCATATGCTTGTGGCAATTGAATAATCAGCGTGTACACCACAAGCATATATGAGAAAGGTAAACACAGGTCAGAAGTCTAATGTAAGAAGAAAAAAAGAAGAATATGTTAGAAAATAACACAAATATTTAAAAAAAATTGACGCAAAATAAGTAATACTAGGTAGACCGAGGCGAATTGGATCATAGGAAGAATCGAATCAATGTGAATTTTGAAACAGTTATTATTTGTTATTGTTATTATTAATTTGATTACTTTTTTATTTAAAAAATAGCTCGTTTGAAACAAAAAAATAATAAAATTAATGACAAATATTGACTAACTATTTCAAAATTTAAATTGATCCGATTCGCCTCGATTTACCCTACTATAAATTAGACAAAAATAATAGTAGTAATACTGATATAAAATAAGTAATATTGATACAATTTGTAAGCAAACTATGGAAGTATATTTTTTTTAGTAGAATTAACATTTTTAATATGTAAAATACGTAATTGTCTATTTATCTTAGAATTTACATTTTAAAACATATCATTTTTATGTTATTTGTTCATTTATTTATAAATTGTGTTATTTACACTAATAAATATTGACTATCAATTTAATACAAAAGATTTAAATAACATAATCACTTTATGTTATTAATAACGCTTAAATATGTTAAAAATTTAACACAAAAATTTGAATGGATCGTTTCTAACACAAATACAAAATGTTTTTTTTTACTATGTTGTTACACCAACAGAAATTTCTTTCATCTCATTTATTCTTATTATAGTAAAAGATTTATTATTATTCGACATAAAACAGAGAAATATTAGAAAGTTATAGAAATTTCTTCTAACTTCTTTTTTATTTATTCTTATATAATTTTATGCAAAATTTAACTCTCTTTAGAAAAAAACGAAATCGTTGTCTAGTGATTAGAAAATCGTAAGAAGTCGATCGTAGTTAATTCGATAAAATAATTATATGTATGTGTGTAAAAACTGGACCAGTGTCGCGAGGACGTGGACTATATTACATTTCTAATTACATCCGCCGAACACGATAACATTACGTTTGAGCTTTGATAATGACAGAAGAACTTTGTTCGCACTGCAAAATATTATTATGGCCTGTTTCATAAGAAGCATATATAATTCTGCACAACAAATAAAAATGATTACGTGAGAATTGATGAATTCGATAGCGATACGCTGATGAATTGATCTTCAAAACTACATACAGGATGTTTCATAAATTTTCTCCTGATCGTTATATTAACAAATGTATATCAAAGATAAATAAGAATGAAAAAAAAAAATCTCTCTGCATATTTCGAAATTTATGCAACAAGATTTTTAAATAGAAAAACTTGTGAGATTTTATAACCATAACTTTGTATATTTAATAAACTTTAAAAGATGTAATTATAGTGTATCATGAAAGAATGTAACACGGAACAATTTTTATGTGTAAAAATAATCAAACTTACGTAATCGTCAAATTAAATTCATAAAAAATTCGAGACTTAGAGAATACGGAATTAACAACAAAGTTTACAAAATTAATCTCTAATCGAGATTATTTAATATATTCTTTCTACAACAGAAAGTTTCTGGCTTTGATATTTTATCACAATTTTTAAAAAAGTATCCAAGGTTAGTCGTTTAAATATATTCAACCGACACGTCTAAATATAAAATCTATTTATATGAACGTGCGATTCACAAGTAACGATGCTCTTAGTCTATACCAAATCAAAACGCTTGAAGAAAGTGTCGCGCTGATTGCTTATAACAGTTCTAATGACTGTTCTCGTTAGACTTAGCAAAATTTTGTGCTCTATAATCATTTTTAAACAGAGTTCAAACAGCTGTGTATATATGTTTTTAATTATTTTTTTAATATCAGAATCCAATACGATATTTGGAGAAAAAGCTTGTGTCAAATTAAGCTCTCCGAAAGCTCAGAGAAATGAACTCCCGAGGAGCTTGTTTTGTCAAATTTCATAAGCTTCCTGAGAGCTTATTATGTCAAATTTTGTAAGCTCTACGGAATAAATTCCTTTAGAGCTTGTTTTATCAAATTTTGTAAACTTTCTAGCTGTCACTAAAACTGCTATAAACAATCAGCACGATACTTTCTCCAAGTATCGCTCTGTCTTCTATAATTAAAATGTAAAAATTGATAATTGTTGGAATTTTATTTTCAAAGTGTATATATATATATATATACATTATTAAAACTTTAGTATTTTTAGAATTAACGGGAACTTTCAAAAGTAGTAATATTTATCGTTTTCTTGTATTTTAGAGGAAAAACTGTACTAGATTCGCGAAGTTAGCACGCCATTATTTTCATATTTCATTTTTTAATATAAAAATGTGAAATTTTTTTATTTGTATATAAAACTGTGGAACTATGAAGCGAGAGAGAGAGAGAGAGAGAGAGAGAGAGAGAGAGAGCTAGCTAGCTACCGGAAATGTCATTATTTTTTTTATATAATGTCATGCTAACTTCACAGCTGTTACGTAATCATCGCTCGCGTGTCACAATGTTAATTACTAATTCAAAATCGGTTTATCATCCGACCGATTACGTTTCACATCTCAGAGAGATGTTCAGTTCATCTGTTATAACAAGGGAATACGAGTAAACAGCAAATCAACAGAGCATTCTCATTTGTCATTCAGCCACTGCAAAAGACATTAACACTTCGTAAGCAATTTACGTATATGCTAATCGAATTTTCCGTTTCAACGAAACCCACAATTAAATTATATACAAGTACAATTTACATATTATACAATTTATATAAAGTTCTGAATCCTCTAATTTGATTTTAACGATAGTTATTCGATGGATTCAAGATTTTTAAATTCTTGAAAATTGAGATAAAATAGTTCGATATTCTGTAACAAATAATATTTTCAAGTTATAAATCCAATTTTTGAATTACTTTCCTCGATGTAATCTTTGTTTATTCGTATCTAATTCCATTTTAATTGCAAACATTGCAAACTTAAGCTGACATGTAAATAAAGCTTTAAAAAACTAGAGATGTAATATTAGTTGGGTTTGTTATTGTCATATTAGTTTCTTATGGGAACCCAACGTAGATACTGATTGACTGCGTTCAGTAGAAAAAGCAGCTTTGCAACTTGTAAGATTTTTTAATATGATTAATTAGATCCAGTAAGGAACTAAGGACAAAAACCAATTACATTAAAAAAATATTATAACAGTTTTGTGTGTGTGTGTGTGTGTGTGTGTGTGTGTGTGTGTGTGTGTGTGTGTGTGAGAGAGAGAGAAAGAAAGAGAGAGATCGAGTACTATATTAGTTCCTCACTACAATACATTTTTTATATTACATCTCTGCTCTCTAAATCTGAATCAGTGGATAGTCACTAATTACCCAGTGACATACTTGGCACTGATAATCAGTAAAGTTCAACTAAAAAAGAAAGAATGTTTGAGCATTATATAACCAAAATACTGAATATCTAAATGTTAATTTCAATTATTTTCCAATATCATATTCATTGAATTTAAGCACTAAAACAAAGTTAGTTAGATCACATAATAAAGTTTAATTAGGTTAAGGATCTCGCATTTAATTCACTGATTACTACTGATTATTTGGCACTGATATCAGTGATTATCTACTAATTCAGATTTAGAGAGTGGTTTTCTAAGATTCTAACATGAAATTCCACAGCATACATTTTTTTAGATCAAGTATCCGAGATCGTAGAACATGACGTCTTATGATCACGTAACAATTGGCACATTTTTAAGACGTCCATGTAATCAAAATCTTTCATTTGATATATGAAGTATTCACGTTTTACGGAAATATATGTCATATTAGTCGGCAGAATCGATCATAAATATTGATTATATGATTACGACCAAAGAAAAAATATATTGCACAGCTTACTCTCAATAGATTCCAAAAAATTGTAACGTAAAATTCGCGACTTTCGCGCTGCAAAAAGAACGTTTTTCATTGCGTGAAAAGTCTCGAATATAAATGTCCGTTACAGAAACATCGCCCATAGGGAACAATCCACATGCATGCATGCTGTTGTGCTATTAATCGCGGTCATCATTCCTGGTAGATAAATAACGCGTGCAAGAAGTCTTTAAATGCGATATATTGCAACTCGGATCGTACGAAACATGTCGTGCATTTGATTGTCACGGGAAAAGAAACAGCGCGTGTAGTGTGCTATAATCTCGATAATGCATACGAAGGAGAAAAATGTAAAGTAATGTGCGCTAGAATTCTAGTAAATTTTACGAAATTGGCAGGTTCATAGGGACAAGAGCACGCCTGTGTAAAATTTACTGTAGATACTTTTCTGGTAAAATGAGCGATTGTCATGCAACTATACAAGGTAAGGTACTTTTTATATTTCGTAAAAGAATTCTATAAATTATCATACAATAGAATTTACTTTACTCGACGAGTATATTTTTTGTCTTAACGCTGATCGAATTTATTACACAGTAAAAAATACAAGTATATAAAGTCTTGAGAGTTGTTCATGCTTATACAGTTTCCAGAATAATATGATTTACTTTACTGTAAAGTAAAGTAATAATTTAGAGGGATTTACTATAATATACTTTCTACATTACACCTCCGATATTTTTAAATAAATAAAGTTTGTCATAAATTCGGCAAAAATAGCTAGAATATTTTTATGTTTTGTAAGGTAAAAATTACTCAACCATTTTTCTTCGTAAATAAGGTTCTAAAAAAAAAAGAGCAAAAGGAATCTCAATTTAAAGAATCGCATAAATGAAAAACTAAAGTCAGATCGGATGAAGCGTATCAGATACGTTGCTTTAACAGTGTATCTATATTAATTCTTACTTCTGCAAAACAAGCGATGCAAAAAAGATCAAAGTGCATAAGAAAATATCTCATTTCAAACAATCATTAATAAAATATCTCTATGAAAAAAAAGTCAAACGAAAGACGTTATTGCGAAGATATTTACGGGAGTTTGCTACGCTGAGTCTCTCTTTGGATGTTTAAGTGGAAATTAGACATTGCAAAGTGCAGAAGTGCGTGAAATGAGACTTTAAAAAATGACGCAGAAAGTATAAAACATGTTGCGATATTAATTAAATATCACAGTTTGCGGTTTTTCTTCGTCAGAAAGACCGCGGACGGTGGCGGTGCAGTGCGGTGAAATCAAATCCGCGCTAATTAAAAAGCGAGAAATATGCACCGTTGTTTAACTGCTTATCTCATTTTTACCGAATGTTTTTATTTGGTTGGATTAATAGTGAATTGTGCATGGGAAAGGTAAGACCAATTTGTAAAAGCGTGACCGTGTATTTGGCGGCGCGGCGGCAGCTTTTCTCGTTACGCTAATTATTATGGGAGGAAGAGAAACCTCCGCATAGAGGTGTCAAGTGTGAAATGCATGATCATGATATTTCCGTAAATTTCACAGCACTATGAGACTGGACTTTGAACTTTCCAAATGACGATTGACGTTAACGACGTGGAAAAAAATGTCTACTTTGTGTTTTCAGCCATTCGTAAAAAATACCGTATAATGCAACATAACATATTACGTTAATACATGTTAAAATAAATAAATTGCATCTTTATCGAGACTACAATCGAGACTACATTTCCTGAAATTTTATTTCTCTCTCTGAAAAAATGTTATGATATAAATAACAGTTCTATTTTATTACATTAAATTTCGTGGAAGTGTTAAATGTCTATGAAACCTCTCTCCGTTCAGAGAATTTAGTAATATCAAATTGTCCTAGTTTCCAATCCGGCGATCAATTATTAAGTTAATCCGACTATAATTTACGTAATGTGTGAGAGCTAAAATGACGACGACAAGATGGATATAATAACGTAGTATATCGATAGCTACACTCTTCTCTATGGATCTCTCTCTCTCTCTCTCTCTATATATATATATATATATATATATATATATATATATATGTAGAAATATGTACCCTGCGTCAATTGTTATGATTCCCCTATCAGACTATCACGATTAGACAATTTACATGCATCTATAGCACGGAGCTCACCGACCTGCTGCCTGTTATAAGTCTCACACCTTTGACTGAGATAATCGGATAAAAAAAACTACGGCAGTCGACATTTTCTTTAGAAGTCTTCTTCAAGACTACTATTTTAATTCCGACAGATTCACAAGATAAATCGCGCTCATTTTACGCTTGCCAATGACAAGCGTAAAATGAACAACGATAATAAACACGTGTCTTGTGATATTTCATATACAGGAAATCTACACATTTGCGCCGCCCTTGCGACTCATATTTTTATCGCGAAAGCGAGTGAAAGGCCGCGTTGTTGCACGAAAAAGAAAGGAGAGGAAAAAAAGAACTCAATCTCGAATTTGCATGGTTACGACAAATGTATTACGTGTAACGGATTATTACGAAAGGTTGATCAGAACGAGACTCGACTCGACGGGATCTGCGTCACGTGGCAATTATGAAGATATACTTTCTTCTGAACAGAAAAGACACACTTGCGTAATTGACAGATAGGAGAAACGGATGGAAAACACATTTGTCTGAACATTTTTTTTGCTCTGAAATTTGCTTGAACTCTTTAAATCGTTTGGCAGATTTCCCTGATTCCACGAAGTCTTGTACGAAGAAAAATCCAGATTCGTCGTAATCTTCAATCAGAATACTCCGTTTTTACGATGACCAACAATCTTGATATGCAATATATGAATTAAACATTTACGTAAATTTTGACATTTCAAACCAAAATTTTATTATGTATATAATTCGCGAACGAATGAGTAAGTTGACTTTAAAATTATAAAATAGTAACAACGACGAACATATTTTTCATGTGCATAGACGGCACAATTCTGAGTATATCAAAAGAAAATTTTGAATAGTTTATGATCAACAGATTGTTTAGATTGTTTAAAAAAATACGTGAATTGTTCAAATACCACGTAATTACAACAATAATTAAAAGGTTTAATTTTTAGTTTTCGCTCTTTTTTAAGTCTGTTAATATTTACATAATATATTTTGTTGGTCATACAGTATTTACAATTTTTATGAAAACTTTTGATAAATAATAAACGCGGCAATATATCAGTCATTTAATCCTTTCGCGCCAAACGGGTTACACGTATTCTACGAAGTAAATAAATTAATAAAATATTTTATGACTTTATTTTATAACTATTTATGAGACATAATCCGTATGACAATTGTAAATTATGAAAATCATAATTCATAAAAAAGATCAAACAAATATGCTCGCTGCACTTAATCTGATTTTTTTGTAAAAGAAAAGAAGAGAGCTCGGAATCTTGTCAGTGCACTGTTTGTTATTGCGGTTATCTTTATGGATTTTATTTTTCACTTATATTACAGGAAAACGATATCCTTCTCAGAAGTAGTGTATCACGATTTGCCGTTATATAGATAAGCTTAACAGGCATTGATCTCAGTATTTATTTTGAATATAATTATGAAAATCAAAACAAGTAAGATATATGTCCTTCTATTTTCCTTTATATATATATGTGAGAAAATTAATTTTATTTCTTATCGACGTCTCATAAGTTAGCGGAACAAAGTAAATAGAATCAATTCTAATTAGCATTTTTATTTGTTGCTCATTTATTACTAAAAAGTTGCCAAAAAAAAAGTTCATTAATCTGTAGTTTTCTTAAAATAATATTCCGCTAAAAGAAGATTAAGTTAGCAGACATAATTTTCTTAAGAAAACTTGCAAAGCAACAAAATTGTTTCTTTGACAACTTTTTTAGTAACAAATAAGCAACAAATAAAAATATTAATTTGAATTGATTCTGCTCACTTTGTTCCACTAACTTATAAGACATACAGTTTCCGTTAAACTGCTTTTATACCAATATATGTAATTTGAAAACAAAATTCTAACAATTATCAAATTTATCAATTCAGATTTTACGTATCACTGCACTTGGAAAAAAGTACTGTGCCGATAATTTATCGCTATTCCAACGACTTCTCGTTATCACTAGCAGAATTTTATACTCTACAGTCATTTTTAAACAGAGTTCCAATTGCTATTTTTTTAATTTTCATTTTTTAATATAAAAAATGCGAAACTTTTTTTTATATTAATAGAATGTCATATTTATGTCATTTTTATAAGGAAATGTACAACTATAAAAAGTCCTACTGGAACTGTCATTATTTTTTTTATATTAATAGAATGTCATGTTAACTTCACAGATTCATATAAAATTGAATTGTGAAGTAAATACGTCATTCTGTATATAAAAAAAATAAGTGATAGTTCCAGTAGCACTTTTCACAAATCTAGTTTCTAACCAAAATAAAATAAAATATACATTTTTTAAACTAAAAATGAAAATTGAAGATGTGACGTGTTAACTTCGTAAATTTGTAACTTGCATACCTCGAGAGCAACAAATTCAGAGAATATCTCCGTACAAACTTTAAGCAAGCAATAAATTTTGTGTTAGTACGTACTTTACCTTTATACTGCCTACACGCTAAGAAGTTTTTCGATATTACTTATTTTGCAAGTAACTGATTCGAAACTTGAATATTTCGATAGCAATAAATTAGCAATAGATTTCTACTTTTAAGTATAATTTCATTGTTTTATATATATAGTTTTTTAATGTTCCGTTAAAGGAAGATTAAGAAGATTAATTAAAGTATATATATATATATATATATATATATATATATACTTTAATTAATCTTTATAATCTTCCTTTAACGGAACATTAAAAAAATTATAGGGCAACAAATTTCTTTTTTAGTAACTTTTTAACAACAATTAAGCATCAAATAAAAAATGTTTGTTAGAATTGAGTCTGTTCACTTTATTTCGCTAACTTATAAGATGTTTCTTATTATAAATATGGATTTGTTTTATTATAAATACAAAATCTATACTTATATAATTGAAGTTAATACAATATACAAGACTAGACAAAAACATAGAATACATTTCTTTATTTAATATTTATTTATTCGTAAAAATGTATATTGTTCAACAGATTACATGTATTTCATGAAATAAATAAACTAATAAAATATTCTCTATCTATATTTAACGTAAATCGCCTTTGCATATAAATCTGGTAGTGAGATTCTTATTTTAATCCATGAGCTATATAAATTACTGCTAAGTATAAAGAATAGCTTTAACTAGTTGAAAAATCAACTTCATTGTTAAGTTTCGTAATATGACGTACTTTGCCGCTAATAATTATACTACTATGCGTGACTCCAATGCATGCGCTATCGAATAGAAGAATAATGCATACTAATTCCCAAGATTGTTATGACATAAAATGCTGAATAGAGATCTTACGTATTAAAAAACACAAGATGACGACGACCAAGGTCGTATCGATGAAGAGTCAAATAATCAAAGAAATGACAAACAATGATCTAAAGAGCACGCTAATTGTTAAAATAATTCTTATGTTCCTATTATCTTTCTTCAAATGCATATTTCGTTGATTACACTTAAAATATGCAACATATTTACTAAAAGACAATTTAAAAAAACGTTATAAGGAAATTTTCTTTTAACCATTTTTCAACCGCGATGTGTTAACAGGAAAATAATGGAGATAGAGCATAATTAACAATTTATATCGCGACAACCTGACGATAATAAACAGTAATCTAATGTTCGATGTACGGAGCTTTCACTGACATGCTTATTGCATGCTTACTGCATGTTAGAGATCATGTGTGAAATCAATAAATTGACGCATAAAAGTTCGTCCACGCGTTGATAGCGTGACTCGTCGTTGCAATGCTGACAGTAAAGTGCAACAAGTGCAGCCGCGGAAGGTTTCCATTTTTTACACACATCCAAAGATTCTCCACGACAATAGCCTTGTCGGCGTCATTTTTAACTGCGTTTAGCAAAATTTACGAACCAATATTATAGTACAAAACAAAAACACTCTTTAATTAAACGTTTTCTAATTTACGAGATCAAACAAAAAGTTTCGTTTAATGAAAACAAGTTTACAAAAAATAAAAACAAAAACAAGAAAGTAAAAATTTCTGATCAGATGTTCATAAAACTGGTATTAATTAATGTGTTTTTAACGCAATTGTGTCTTTTTTTACAAAATTTTTATGCATATAGGTATATTGTATCCAAAATTGCATTAATTATAATAAACTATGTTTCACTTTTTTATTATTTGAACACACCAACATCATAAAAGCCCGTTAAAACCACACTTAATTTTAGAAAGACCGACCATTACCATTGTATATTAACACATTCCCCTAGGAACTATTTGTCATACCAACGCTTTCCTCGATGTCAAAACACTTTCGTGCAAAAAGTCCTCTTTGTCGTCACGCAAAAACATAAGGATGTTCCCATGGGAAAAGAAATGTGAAATGCTATGTGGGCGACCCTGTGATAAATATTACGTTACTAAGACGGCAAAAGGGAAGACGAGCATGTGGTTTATATCCGATGAAGCGATCGTGTCGTTATACGACTGACATTTACCAGCTGTTATATCCCTCTGGCACCAGAAGTGCCCAAAGATAAGGAAAACATTGTTAACACACTACGAGTCGGCGAGTTTGGCTCAAGTATCACGAATACTTGTTGAATCCTGGGCCAAATTAAGAGAAAAGATTCAAGCACAGATAAGTTACAAATATAATATTTAAGAATGCATAAAGAGAATAAAATGTGTAAACGATTATTAGTATGTTATAAATTATATATAGAATATAAGAAACGGAATACGTGAAAATAATTATTAATATTAGGTGTTGGAATTAATTCGTAGCGTTTTACAAGTGATGGGAAGTACTTTCATTAATGTATTTTTTAATGCTCATGTGAAATAAATAACATTCTTTCATTAAAAAACGCTACGAATTAATTCCAACACCTAATATATAATAAAGTATATTAATATATGTATATACAATATATATATATATATATATACATATACATATACATTAAAAAAGAGAATATGATAATTTATGTGATTGTCCAAAATTGAAATTAGCTATTCCGCGTGATAAAATTCGAATCAATAACACACAAAAGTAGGTACTAAATTAAAATTGTCCTCAGACGCGAGAGTCTCAATAATCACGTAGTCAATCGATTAATCAGATACGCTAAAAACGATTGTATCGCAATGTCATATCTACGCGCGTGCACAAGCACGTGAAGGCGAGAGCTTAAGCGCGCACATACGCGTGAGTGTATGTATGCATGCGTGTGCATGCGTATATGGTCAGGTAATCAATAAGTCGCTCGAGAATCTCGAGACTGTCGGTTAAACAATGCTTAGCGCGAGAACCGCTCTCGAAGAAGGCAAAATGCCACCCGCTTTATACTTCAAAACGAATAAATAAATAAATCGCCACTTTTCCGAATAAAATATCCAAAAAGCTCCAGAATTAATAAAAACAAACGTGTGGATGAAGAAATACATAAATAAGCTGTTTCTTTTTATATTCTTTTTTTTTTTTAGAGATGATACAATCAACGTTTCACATTGTGTGAAACATTATTTTCTTTATATATAATACAAATGAAGGTTGAGGTCGATTTTAGCACGTCGATTTATGAAACCGAGATTTATTTGTCAATCAAAGAGCAAGCATTATTGTTACATAAAAAAAAACCTGTTAACAATTTACATCGTTCCAATATACTTAAGGCAATTTATCATTATTACATGCTCGATCTTAATTTTGTGCACCGCAAAAGGAAATTTTTGTGGAATATATATAAAGATAAAAGGGGAAGAAAGTAATCTTCTCTAAAGTTATCCTCACAATTTAATGATGGAATAATAATAGCTATAATGATAAAATGATGAAACATCTAAGAGATTTATAATAGCAAAATCGAGATATTACTTTCTTGTATTACTCTCTCAATAATTATGTTGCATGTAAAGATTGGAATCTTTGCAATTTCTGAAGAAAGATTAAAGATTAAATAGATTTTAACAATTTCTAATTTTATTAAATGCATGTTTCTATATTTAATAATGTATGCAATTATTTCATATTAATTATATATGTGGCTAAGTTAATATATAAATAACATCTTAATTTTTAGGGATAAAATTAAGATTATTTATTGATTCACCTATTGTATAACATGAATTATTTATTTCGAAAGCATTTATTTAATTCATTAATGGCTAACTATTAAACTGGCAATATTCTATCACTTTTATCTTAACAGCTGTTTTACGTCACATACGCGACGATTCTCTGAATACGATCCTTCTTGTAAAAACGATAATAACGCTACACGTGTGCGATAAAGCATATATTCGTGATTGCTATTTTTTATTGAGTTACGTACGATTGAAACTTTGTAAGTAAACTTTATCAATACGTTTTTATTCCAATGCGAATTCTCAAAGAGAATTCACGTCGCACGTGTTGCCAACAATATTTCAAGGCCGTATCTGGATGGAAGTATTGGCCAAGGTTGAATAAATAACGTATTGAAGAATATATATTTCAGCAACTGGCTCGCTGATGTTTCGCCAATATTGTTTAAATAAAATATTTTGATTCGACAATATGATATTAGAGGTGATATCGAAGCTTTTTTGGAAATGTTCTCTTCATGCCTGTAGATCTATACCTAGACAGAATATGTACAATGTAATTTAAAAAATAAAAAATCAATTAATTGTAATATAATTTCTTATTTAAAAATTTTATAGCATTTCCACCTTCTCTTCTATAATGTATATAATGTATATTTTCAATATTAAATAGATTTCACGTCATTGTCTCATCCGCAAACTATTATATCAAGGCATTTCATCGCACGTTTTTCATTAATCTTATCATATTGAAGTAGCAATTGAAGCTTTATGCTTTACGATGAAATATATCACTAGCGTTTCAATATCTGAAGAAAGACTATTCAAGTAATCAATACAGAAATCTATGTGGTCCATAGATCGAGCTCGTCGGCATAATTTGACCATCTACATGAAAAACATTTTTTTTCCTCCGCTATACTAAATTCAAGCAAAAAACTGCCGAAGCGATTGCAGTTAAGAAGCAATAAAGTTAAGAAGCAATCGCTGCAAATGAAATTCAGTGCGACCTCGAGAGAACCCATAATTTCGCCAGCGGGGATGCTATTGCGCCTTTTTGCTGCGATATAAAACATATAGTTGAGTCCACACAAGTGTAGATTCAGAATAAAAAATATGATTTGTAGGTTACGGCTTACGCGACGGTCTCAAGGTTCAAGATAAAAGAATGAGAAGATCAGAGGAGTCAAGGGCTAATTAAATTGACGTTTGATCACTAAGTTCAAATATTAGAATAAAGATTAAAAGATCATATACTTAAATTCGCATTTATAAATGTAATATGAATGGTGGACTTGAAATTTTAGTGAAAACATGATCACATATTAGATCTTAACATTGTCTCATAATTTATAGTCAAAAATATTATAGTGTTCTGATAATACTAATAAATAAATGCGAAACGAGTTCAGTTTCACATTAAATTGCATATATTATATAATATTTAGCATATAGAGATTTATTTGATTATTTCAAAGTACTAACAACTGAATATTTTAGCAATAAAAGCGTGTTATCCAAATGTTTCATAATTTCCTAGCTAATAGTTTTTAAGTCCGTAAAGTTAAGACTATGAATTAGAGGTTATAAGGATTGCAAATTGAAAATTAGAATTCAATCAATTAGAATAAAATGGATTAAAATTAAAATTATCTCTGTGTGATTGATCAAATTATAATCTTCAATCAAGTTATATAATTTTATTTAATCCTCATTCTCTAAAGTATAGTCTGATACGGGCTTAACACATATTGTATTGATAATATATGTATAGTAGTTAAATAGATGTTATTTTATTTTACATTTCTAAGAAGACAAATGATAAAATAAATTATACAGTATAAAGCGCATTTCAAATGTCAAATGCTATTAGAAATAAACTAAACCATTAACTATACACATACTTTACATTCGCTGTTTCCAAGTTTACTTCCCTTCTTCAGGTGTTAACTGCCTTTTATTATAGATCTTTTAAGAGTTATAGCTCAACATGATATTCTTTACACATCAATTGAAACGAATTAGAAAATGGTAAAACATCCACGTGAATTCAAATTTAATTAAAATGTAATTAAAGTAATTACATTTAAATTGACGTATTTTTAGAAATATATAATTTTTTACACTATTTTGAAAGATTAAAGGTAAAAACAGGTACAGCTCCAATACCTAATTTGTGATGATTGAACATTTACCATATTTATCCCAATTAATTCCGCATCAAGGAATGGTTCTCACTTTTCTCGATTTGTTTCTTCTACCCGTACCAGCCATTTATCTTGGAGCGAAAGAGACACATTCAGCAAATTTGCGTGGGCATTCAAGGTCAATAGAAGGCGGAAACATCGGCTCATGCAATCGATGCCGGCAATCCGGATTACCATTTGGCAGAAGAACCTGGCGGGTTTTAATACGCCACTGGTGCTATGGTAAATTCATCGATTCATCTTCTGTCCTCTCCATTCTCAAACTTTCTGTTTTATTCTCTAGCTAATAATACCGAAAAATGGAAGTTGTCTCTTCGTTACTACTCGCTCGTTCGACCGCGAGCACGATTGGCGTTTTAATTCGAAGTTTCAGTGAAGTTCGGCAGAAGAAAGATAACTATCTCTACTCTTACAAAATATCGCTCGAAAAATATCTCGCGCAAAAGGAAATAGAAATGTCAAACGCGCGAACTTTTTCGGAAAACTGGCTTGCTCCTTCTATCACGAGGTTCCTGTTTCGATCCTACGAAAGTTCAAACAAACTCGATTTTTCTGGGAATTTTTGCTCGGGATTTCGATGAGAAACAATTTCGAGAAAAAGAAACGATCTCCGTTTTCAGTCATTGTCAGATAAACGATAATCTTTAAATTGGGTGCATCATACAGCTCTCGAAATTCGCGAGAACTCGAACGTGCGGGAATTAACGAAGTCCTAGGAAATTCAACTCCCAGAAATGTCCGCTCACCCGAATCTCTGAATTGCTCATTGAACCACTAAGTTTCGAAGATTCGATATCACAACCCATTCGCGCGCGTTACAAGTCATCAATGCGAATCTTCGTGAGACAATAGAAGCTTTGGACTAACCACGATGTCGAAAGATGCGTCCCGAATGATCTAATGAATATTCAGAGAGATTCTAAGATCATGGTTCTTCAGTAAAGAGCACGCATTGAGGACACTTCAATTAAAGTATAAACACACTTAGCTTTTCAATTGAAAATTTGTTTGCGTTAAAAGGACTGTTTGTAGCATTTTCGGAAAAAATAAAACAGAGCTATATAAAGTATAATTCTATATAATATGCTTTATCTTGAATCATAATAATTGTAAATTGAATTATAAAAATAAATTAGCTCGTTATTTCGCAGAAAAATTTTCATTAATATAAAAAAATTATAATAAGTATAGATATTTGTACTATGGGAATTTTTTACAATATATAATTTTGTATAAATTTATTAAATGGTCTATTTGATTGCTAATGTCAACTATTTCTCTTGTTTCTATCAGATTTTAAAATATTTAATTTTAATAATTAATTTTTCGCCTTTAATTTCGCGCCTTTCGTCTAGTAATCTAATGGTATAGTATAATAATCTAAATGTGATTTATAGTGGTAAACAATTAATTTACTGAAAAACGCCTCAAACTCTCAATATTTGTCGCTTACTGTAATGGGTGTGATATACAGCCAATGAAATAACCGCTGTGAAAATTGACGTCTGCTCTACTTCCGCGTCACAGTCACAATTTTCAAAGGTAAACGATCGCGGCGGCTGGGAATATATTCAATCGAGCAGGAAGTCACATGGAAGAAAGAAACAACTTCGCTTCCGGCAGTTCGTCTGTCAATCCTCTCGAAAGCACACAGAAAATGACAAAGCGTAAGACGAAGACAGAAATCGGGAGCCATTACATGAAAAATCGAGATACGAAAGAAAACGAGAAGGCAGATATATAGTATAGTAATAGAAATAGCAGAATAAAAAATTTACCACATGCGAAGTTTTTCACGCCCGACAAATTTAGAACGCATCTGAAAAATCGCAAAAGAGAATACTGTCGAAAGAGCGATTTATTCCCGTTGATCGCGGATTTTCCCTGTACATCCGAATTGAATTGTACAATGGAAAAAAAAAATGAAAGTGGACGTTTCTTAGAGAAATGTGTTTTTATTTGGCACCGGCGCAAAATGAATCGGGATGTACGAGTATCTAAAACCTGAACTATCGAATTTCCGAGGGAAGCATATTGCGGTAGTTTAAAGCTCGAAAAATGTTCCGTAAAATAAATATACGTATGAAAGGAAAGATTATCGAAGTTATTGAACTTTAGCTTTTACATAAATATATGTAAATATTTACAGTACACATACAGTATCTAAATATATTTTCGTAAAATACCCGAAAAACTGTAACGCTCTAAAATAGATAACTAAATTCTAAAATTGGGTAAAACTATATTAATTCATGCATTGTTATTTAAATAGAGAATCCTATATTGTTATTTCAGCAATAAAAGTTGGGAAGAGCAATTTTGTACTGGTACATATAGTGCTGTTACATCTCTCTGGATGTATTTCATGCTGTCGCTAATACGGGATTTTTCATATTCGGGATATTGAAATGCCCGAATCGATTGTCGAATGTGTAAACGTGTTTCAGATTAACTCTCAAATCCGATGGCGAAAAACGACCTGATGAAAACAGGAGAAATCGAACGTAGCCACCGTCTTCTTCGGACGATATCCATCAATGGGAAGTGGCCGAACATGTTCTTCTCCCCGATCTTCTCCTCGGTCTTCACCTGGCCAGTGTGAAGTAAAACTTCAAGCACACTTGCAACTTTGCTTTTTCAGCAAGAAGTATTTTCGCTACGTGCGCTAAGTTACTTTCATTATTAATGCTTGTCTGCTGTTTCCATCATACAGAATTTATCGTTGTATTTTAATAAAGTTTATATAATATATAGTTAATAGATATAATTATTAAATTAATAAACAAACTATAATTAAAATATCATTCCATAATATTTCATTATACATATTTTATAAATCACAAATTATGCTTATATATATAATAAATATAATATAATTTATGATTTATAAAATATGTATAATGAAATATTATGGATAATATGATATTTTAATCATAGTTTGTTTATTAATTTAATAATTACATCTATTATAAGCTTTGTCGTCGTGTAATTGCTCTTTCTTCTATATTTATTACTTTTGTTTCTATGCCTGTTTTTTAAACAACAAAATATATAAACATAAAATTATGCACAATGTTTGCGAAATAAAAACTTGAAAAATTACTTCTTAAAAAGAATAACACTAATCTCAGAAATCGTAGATCAAATACAAAAATATATTCCCCGAATGCAAAGTTCCCGTTAAGTTATCAGCATTCTACACGAGCGTTCTACCGTAAAGGATAATGAGCTTATCATTTATCATGAAAAAGCAGTAGACTGCGAAGAATGCAAACATCAAAGATTTCGGCAGACGTTCTGATAAATAAAGAATATCGAGACGCCCGCACATACGAAAAGTTCCCATTTCTGCGTGTACGTGCATAGCGCGTGACTTCCTGATGGCGACGATATGCGTGTGAATGGCGACATCATACAGCATCGGACATTACGATTATTACGATCAAATGACCGCGACGATAACGCAGAATGGAGTGGTGCCATGGCCCTGCTCACGAGGACGAGAATCGGTCCACTTATGAATTACCGTTACTACTTACCAGTTTGCGCAGGCGAAAGCCACTTCAAGTGATCAAGGAGTGCATTCGAAGAGTACACGAGAAACAATCGTATATGAGCGATCAAGACGTGCCATGGCGAAGAAATCGGGAATTTGAGCGATTTTCCACGGAATCAATTCAGTACCTTAAACCTCAACATCGGTAACGACATTTCATTTCGCAGAAAGTAGGCGACATTATCGCTGCGGGAAATAAAAGTTGTTTCTCGCATTCAACGGAAAGTATAGGAGGGATTACTTGAAATTATACAAATGGAATAATCGCAATTATTTTTGACATTCAATTAGTTTTTCCAGTCGAAAAATATTTTACGATTGTGACCCTATTCCTTATTCGATCTGAGAAAAATGCTCCTGCATTTTCTGATTACATTCTTAAATTCTATCATAGTCATCCTCCCCTTATTAGAATAATATTAAGCATCGTTAACACCGCGCACGATAATGGTAATTAAACCGATGTCGCTGAAAGTTATAAGCCAGAATATTATACGTGTGATATAATCCCGCAACTAATACAACGTAGTGCTTTACGGCGCATAATTATACACACTCGATAATTGAGGAGCCAACATTCTTATAATGAGCGATTTCGCTTGATAACTTTATATGCTCATTTATCTTGCGCGGAGCGGCAATTCTATTCATAATTCGATGACCGGCGATACTTTCGCTTTTCCTTTGCGTATCATCAATAGCCGTATAATAATCGATCCCACCGCGGGACTGTGTCATATAAATGAGTAATACAGTCGTATTGTACAATTGAAGATATTCTCAAGAAAATGTAAGCGTTAACTTATTCTTAATAAAAAAATGTAAAAGAGATGGAGGAAATGTGATAATATAAATGGAATCTGCACATCCTGACGATAATCTTTTTCCATAATATTTTAATTTTATTCAATTGTGCATTAAATAAGTATTATCCAATATTTAACAGATATTATTTTCAAGCTGCATCAGGCTTTTTGCTAAAGCATTATCAATAGAGGTCAGTTTTTAATATTTCGGGGAAATCCTTCAATTACGCGTTACGAAAATATTCATTTTTAAAAGTAATTAAATTATGCAAGAAACACGAAAGCATTAATTTGTATTGTTCTTAAATAAAGATATCGTGGTATCAAACGCAAAATGTAATTGTTACTAAATACTCTTGCATCACATAAATGACAATTACAAACAGCAAACGTGTTCGCACTCGATTCCCTTATAATGGATTATAGGGCAAACTGTGTGGCAACTATTATCTTTAATGCATGTACACAGAATATCGATATAAATATGTACACGTTCATGGATTTTGCTAACTCACGATATAACACAGAAAATATTAATACTGTGGAAAATGTTTAGAATAGCGTGAAAAAAAAATATTAATTTGAAAGTTCACAAAAGCGTTACAAACTTTCATATTTTTCACAAAAAAAGAATCTTGTTTTCTCACCATAAATGATAAATTATGAAGCCAAAATATGTTTATTTTTATGCACAAAATATATAAAGCCAAAATTACGATTTTATTATTATAAAATCGTAATTTTTTTTAAAACGTCTACCGAAATAAGCGATATCGAAACAATACAGGTGTCAGTGACACGTAAGCGTATCAATTGATACATGTTACAACGTGTCAGACATGAGGCTGCACGGTCAATCCCTTTCTACAATCCTTTTAATTCCTGTCCCTTCGGCAAATATGCGCACGGGAACACAACGTATCCCGTCTATCTCCGCACGCGTGCGTGCATCAACATAATCATCCGCGTTGGTACACGCAGAAATATTAATGTAACGCTCGCCGCGGCTGTTGGAGCAGCAACAGCGTTGTAATCGGGCGTTTCCTCATCATCACATATGAAGTGGTGTCAGGTCCTCCAGAGCACGGCCGGTCGGTCACTTCCATGCAGGGACATCGTATACGACAGGACATTGTCCATTATCATCGCATGCCATCCTCCTCCTAATTTTCTCCCTTCTTTTTCCATGGCCATCATCAGTACGTCGCTCGTAAATCTTCTCGAGGCTCTCCAAGTCAATGGTCTACGGGAATCAAAATCCCTGTTGGATCCACGATCGTAAAAACCCAAACCGATCTTATATTTTAGTTACGATCGTCGTGGGAGAAACGTAAAACGTTCTCGCCTTGTAAATCCAATTTCCTTTTCATCTCGTAATTAAACACGGAAAGAACAGTTTTACTAAAGTTTTATCTTTATAAAAATTTAACTGAACATAAACCTAAAAACAATTTTGTTGGGTTATCAAAATAATTGTGTAGGATGTTCAAATTGATTACTAAAAAAGTTTTACAGCATTAGTTGCTCATACTTGAGATTCCTACGTAATTATTCTAATAGTATAACAAAAGGATTTGTGAAATTAGCACGACATGCTACTAATTAAAAAAAAATTATAATTCTAGTAGCGTTTTTTATAGTTTCACAGTTTCTTATAAAAACAAAAAAAAGTTCTGCATTTTTTATACGAAATAACCAAAAATAAAAAAATTTCGTGCTACATTCGCGAAATTAGCACGTCATATTTTTATTTCTGATTTTTTTTTGTATAAAAAGTATGAAGTTGGTACCTTATCTTTTTGCACTACAAATTTTAACGCAAGTTCCATTTGCAGCCGTATTAATTCTATAATGTCTAACAGAATTTATATAGAAACAATTCCATTGATTTAACAAAAAAATAACATTTAAAAATTTGAGATGATAATTTCCCGTGGCACCTTAAAATAAAAAAAATTAATTTTAATCATGAAATTTTATAAATCTCGAAGAGTTTTATAGTTCCTGATAGGTTTTAGCTATTATAGTTTCTCTAAGTATTTTTAAATATTTTTTTAATCTGATCGCTGGCATCTCATCACACAAGTGAACTATCAGGTAACGGCCAATTTCAACCAACTTTTTGGTATTTTCCGATAGTTCCGCAATAGTTCCAACACTTTCTGGGAATACTTCCCATAGATGAGGATGCCAGAGAGCATTCATGTTTAATAATTATTTAAAAATACCTATAAAGGCCAGGATTTTGAGCAAAACATATAGAAAGCGCTAGAACTATTGCAGAACTATCAGAAAATTCCCCAAAAAACTAAAAGTGCTATTATAACTGTCATTATTTTTTTTTTATATTAATAAAATGTACTAACTTCACACATCCACAACAAAATTATTTTTAGATCTGTATCAAAAATTGTTTAGCATTTCAGTAAAATCGTTCTTTTGTGTACAATGTTCATATATATAATATGCTTGTAAATTACATGGGAAATAATTTTATTTTTATCTTAAATTTTATATTAGTTTTATATCCATTTCACGAAAAAATTATTACAATTTTAAGCGTATAAAGACGAATTACTTTTTATATTTCTTTCTCATTTTATCTCACGTAAAAGTTTGATTCAATTCGAACTTTTAGAGAAAGTAATTAGAAGAGAGAAAGAAAGAAAAAAAAAGAAAAAAATTATCTCAGCCAACTATCTAGATTCACGGATAAAATAAAGAAATATTCAAAGGTTGCTATGTGCGTTCTTCTGCAATGGCAGTGGAACAAGTTTGAAAATTAAACGGATTGCTTTTTTCTTTCTATTGGACACAAAGACGCGCCTGATAATTTCCCATCATTGTTCTTTATTCTCTGCGTTCCACCATTATCGATTTCTTGTCGACCGTAAATTTGGAGATTCGTCGCATCGTCGCGTGGAATTTTCGTTGCGAAGTTAGCCGAATAGAAGGTCTGAGAGACGATTTCGCAGAAGGTCATGGTTCAAAGTGACGCAGCTGACAAAAAGACGATGGACAAGGTAGTTACTGCTAGCTTGAAGCACTTATCTCGATCCGATTATAAAGCTCAGCTCAGTCTAATCATACCGTCAATTTAACGTTATTTATTTTAAACAAATGTAATTTAGATAAAACTTTTACATTGTGAAATAAAATTTGAAATAAAACTCCTGTTATCATAAAATATTCGGACAGATTTATCACAGATGTATTACAGTATTATTTATCTTCCTCTTACTTTACGAATGCAAAAGAATAAATCCAAGCAATTAGCTGATAACAGCTGTTATTCGCATAAATATTTTAGTGTTTTAAAAATTATTTTTATACGTTCCTTTACATTCTAAAAGAAATTTCATTCGAGGGAAGTTCTCTCGTCAAAATATGAAATCGCTTCTCCTTTGTTACAGCAAAATGCATAAATAACTACACAGCAACTGCAAAATAGGAAAATTTTATGAATTAAAGTCATTTTTTTTTGCGGTGTACAAACCATCATTTTAACGAACAAGACAAATTCTCGCAGTTAGCGAGCCGAAAAAACTGGGAGAAATTAGTTTTCGCCGAACTAAATTCTCGTTGAATTCAGTTTTCCATTCTAGACACAAGCGGTGGAGCACTGCACAAAGCCTGTAATGAATTAACACGCGAACGCCCTCAACGCATAGACTGTCTTAAGTACAATGTGGAGCTCGATCGCAGCATCGACCTCATCTTTGTCACCGTTTCTATCGCCACTTGTTTTGATTTCAAATGTCAATTAATTGCTACCGGTTTCGCAGAGCCAGCTATTATTTCTCGCCATGACACAGTGCGCTATTCAATATTGATACTATTTATTAAACATCCTAATTAATATGCCGTATCTGTATTAACTTCTTTTTAGCACATTTGCTTGTTCTCTATTATGGGTACTATTGATTTCATTTATAATATACAATTATAGTCGTGTACTTTTAAAAATATCGTTTCAATTTACGAATGCATCCTGTATAATGATAATTTCATGTAATGTCATCGTATTAATTTTAGAACTAATAAATCATTCCTCTTATAAACAATGATTCAGATTTTCAAGAAATAAAAGTAAAAATAACGTACACATTCTAACTGTGTTTCATGGCAACTGTGCCTATTAATTTCTGAGAATTCATATTTATATATTCAATATATGTACAATATATATACAAAATATTAAGAAATTCCATTCCTTTTATTCATTTCTTTGAACGATCGATATTTCATTAATGGAAATTTGATTTGACGAATTTTTCTTTCAAAGAATGACAATCAAAACTCTTTAATTGTCAAACTTAAATATTCCGATAGTTAAAGCGCAAATTAAAATTCTATTAATTGAAAAATCTGAAAATACTTGCTTAGATATAATAAAACTTTACTATATATCTGTATAGCTTAGTTAAATGAAATCTCCGTGCAATAATGCATACTTTCGATTATATACAATCGGAAAAATTAATTTTCGAATGATAATTTCTGTAGTTGAACAGAGTGTCGGAAACTGTGGAATATCTACGTAGATTTATGACAATTATGACAGTCATACTTAGCACGTTAAATGCGTGACGGAAATGTAGGTCAATGCGGTATCGTACTATGTAATTCTTTGTTATGACTGAGAATGCAGTGAAGTGCAACATGTAATCAATTAGCAACTAAATGAACGTCTCGTAAGTAAGCACAGTGATGTTTAATAATTCAATTATTAAATCACGGTTAATGCGGTAATACGCAAGTAATTAACATAATTCGTCAAAAAATTCATCATCATTTTCCTTGTAAGATGTAGCTGAGTAATCGTTTTCGCATTGGCGCAATTAATCAAATTTTTCATTATCCTCTCCTGTTATGCACTTTCAAATTAGCGAATTTTCTTCCAGCTACATTGAAGAATCAGTTATACAAGCTATTCATGTTAATTGATAATTTTTTTCCTTGACGAGCGCATAGAAACGATGCATTTATCTTATATGCGCAGTATAATAGCAAGCAGTATAATATACTTATTATAGCTAATCGATAAACCTACTAATGGATTGGTATAGAATTATTATCAGAAACCTTGTCACGACCTTGTTTCGCTTTTTTCAGCTATGGCTATCGTTATTCACTGCGAATACTAAAAATCTATACTATACGTAAACATATAGATTTTCATTATTTGTAGTGAATAATGGAAAGCAGTTTTCCTGTAAAAATTTACATATCATTCTATATATAGACTTAAAAAAAAAATTGTAAAGGTAATAAAAATACTCTTTTTTACGACAGCCTTTTTTGTATATTTTGTATTTCCTTCAATAATACTTTAAAATCAGAAACTTTAACAAAAAAAGCTTATGTGTCACAAATAGAATTTATTATTATTTCCTGAATCAAAATTATACTTTTAAAGTGTAAGACAATTGAGGAAAATAAAAATAACTATAAAAAATCATTTAAATGCTGTAAATGTAAATCCCTTTTCATATTTTCCACTTTTGAATTATCTCTGTAAAAATGTCACGATATCATTATTGGTACAAGGAAAACTTTGAAACAGCGCGAGCAATCGATAGGAGAAATCGTTCAGAAAGTCGATAGAATTAAACTGAATTAAAGTTTTCTAAGCGTATCGGAAATACGAGAATTAATGATGCACAAATAATTGATCAATCTGTTTAACTTGCGTAATTATTGCAGTGATTAAGGGCACAAGCGAGATTTGCAAAATTAGTTCAAATAAGCTTTCGTTAATTAATTACTAAAATTATGTATTTAATAATCGATTAACCAAAAGCTTATTCAATTATTTCTGCAAACTATTATATACTATTTTATATATATATATGTATATATATATATACATATACATATATCATTACACATATTATATGTTTCTGTAGATATATGTGAATTGTTCTGATATAAAAAATTGTCTTTGTTACGTGGCAATTTTATATAAATACGGAATTAAAACTCATATTTACAAAATTTAAAATTTTATACTTTAATATCGCTTTTAATATCTTGCGATATTAAAATGTTATTAGACAATAAATGAAATGAATAAATGAAATGACTTATTATGTATATCATTTTTAAATAAATATCTAACTTTTTAAAATATAATAAATATATCTACATGTGACAACGAATGATTCTAATTGGATTAATAAAACGTGCTAACATTTCTTTCACTTTGTGGCTAGAATACTATATCACAGTTCGTTAGCGGTTTAATTAATGTGAAGAAGAAATTAGAAAGGAGGGAATTTAAGAAAGACTACATATATTTAGAACGAAACAGAAAGCGACTAGACAATTAATGAGCATGATGCTATTATCATGCAATGGAACTCTTCTTTTTTTAAGTCAATACTAATGGAATACGATTGGAGTGCCTTTCATGGAAACTGTATTCTGACACAAATGCAATAGTCGTCCCCATGTTTCCACGAACACATCGATATCCGAAATAAAAGCGACGGTTTTAAAAAACGGTTTCATACGAATGCGATCAGTACACGTCATAGAGTCGGATCATTTTTGTACGACTGGTTTTATCGACTTATTCTACTTTGAACAAGAAAAATATATCACATGGCAAAGAAATGAAACGAATATTTGAAAACGGAGAAATAAATTCGAAAGTGAAGGAATAATATAATACTTCCACGAAAAATATGCGGTGCGGAACCATTTCTTTATATATTTTGTTTTCATTATATACTTATGTTTGCTTTCTAGTAAGGATATTATTTGAAATTTGAGAAGGTAATATACAAGAAATAACACTTTGATATCCCACTTCTGAGAAAAAATACACAACGTTTCACCATTATATTTTCTGCTGGTGAAATGCCTCGTTAAGCAGAAACGCTTACATAAACGATGGTAGAATTTATGCCGCACGCACTTGCACACAGATAGAAACATTATTCTACTTAGAGAGAGAGGGGGAGGGGGAGAAAGAGAGAGAGAGAGAGAAAAAAAACATATGACACCGCGCATAACACACGGATACAAACAGTAGTGTTGTTAGTTCTCTCGCTAGTAAGACAATAGCTCGTTTTGTTAAACAACAAGACGGGCTCTCTTTAGACTTCAATTTATTGTATCGACATCGCGAGTTCTATGAGAAAAAGCAAAGATAAAAAGTAAATATTAATTGTAAACCCGTTAATTTCATACCTTTAGTATGCACAACTCAATAATTGAAACAATGATATGCTGTTTTACAGATTTAATTGTACCATCGTACATGTATTGTAATAATTTTCTTCTATCCGTGATATGTTATAAAAGGATTATAATAATTGAATGGGATTTTATTGAAGTCCGTTAAGAAGCTTTGAATGTGAACAACTGAAGTAAAATTAATCAGTCGATAAACATCGATTTAATATTACTTTTTTTTTCGTTTTATGAACCGTATAAATTATGAACATGTACATTTGATGACAAAATAATTTATTGCTCAATATTTCACGGAGTACTATACAATTTTCGATAATTTTTATATTGATATGCAAGTGTAAAATAATTTACTAATATTAAGTCATTTAAAAAGTATCCGCGGTTTTTTGTTCAATTTTTGAATGATATATTCGTGTACATCTTGCAAATTTTGAGCATTATTGATTAGTTACAACACATAATGTTTAGTATTCAATATTTAATTCATTTATTTGTATCAACAAGCATTAATTTGGAAGGAATCTTTTTTCTGCTTGTAATATTGTGGCAAACAGCGTTGAAGTTTTATCATAAAAAACTATTATGACGATTTATTAAGATTTATATTGCTGTCCATAGAACTCAAGACTTTCTAGAAATAGATACTCGACGGAAATAAAGACTCAACTATGCCCGGCACGGTGAACTTTACATTTTTGCGCTATATAATAACATATACGTCACGTTTCTATGCACCCGAGAATGCAGTTCTCGGTACATACTTATTTCACCTTGTTATCCGACATATTGTATGAGTTCTGTTAACTTTTCGATATTTTTTATTAATATCGATTAATTTCACTCGTTATTAGAATAAATTATTAGGTGTTGGAATTAATTCGTAGCGTTTTTAATGAAAGAATGTTATTTATTTCACATGAGCATTAAAAAATACATTAATGAAAGTACTTCCCATCACTTGTAAAACGCTACGAATTAATTCCAACACCTAATACTTTATCGTATTTTCAATGTAGATACGATTCCGTAAATTTATAATTCTGAAAATAGCAAGCGAGAGAAACATTAAAAAAAATTTATTTATTTTATGACTTTAGTTCGTAAAATGCTTCAAATGTTCCAAATTGAGAGAATGTGTATATAATTTCGACGTAACATCTCTACAGAACGCGTTTGTGGATTAGTCTCACACAAAAATTGAATTTTTTTTACTTTATGTATTCTCTTTTGAAATGTGTACATTTTCGAGTAATTCTATTTCAAACTAGCAGGAAAAGCACGTGCAATTAACTTTCTAATCTTTTCTAATCTTGGGAAGACGTTTTTATTACGTTTTATTTTGTCTTGCAAAGCTATTCATCAAAACCTCAGCAAATCGAGAGAAAAGTGCAACTAAAACTGAAAATTGTATTCTCGGCGATGACGCGGAAACACATTTGGGATTCTCTTATGGCGAGACGCCGCAAGATGCTGTATAGAATTTGCGAGTGTATAATGGCCTGCCATAGTCGAGACCTATATTTAGCGGCCCGCAGTTTGCTTTTTCTGATGAACCATTAAAACTTCGTTGAACCAAGCCGGAAGCTCAGCTCTAGATAGTCTCCAACTTGAAGACTGTTCAAGCTTTAGGACGCTTAAGCACGGTCTTAAGGCTAGACTCTAGAGAAACAGCATATAGTGAAACGGATTACACGAAACGCACGTATTTATGATAAATACATGTATTATCCGAGTTACCGCAAACATATTCCATTTTAGAAGAATATATGTTGAGGTGTTGATTCTTTCGTAAATTTGATCGAAATTAAAAAGAATATATTTCCATAAATATTAAGTCTAAGGTCAGATGATATTGATCTGTTGACTTGTTAATTAATTAAAATGATAGCAAATTGCGTAAAATAATTTAAAAAAAGGATGAGGCAGGGTAATTTGGATAGGTTAACAAAAATTTTGAAATTGTATAAAATTAAGATCGCATCATGAGATATTCAATTAAATATACAAAACATACATTATTGCTGCAATAGAATATGTTTTGTATGTTTGATTAAATACACAATGCGACCTCAATCGTTTATATAATTTAAAAATTTTTGTTAACCTATCTAAATTACCCCACTTTATCCTAAATTAAAAAATAATAACAGTTCTGAATTTACACCTTTCATAATTTTTTATTACATAATTGTATCAATGATCAGTTGTTAATAATCGTGATTCCAAGTGATACGTTCATTTTACAAACGTGCATTGAAATATAGCATGAGTATTTTTCCTGTGAGATAATTTATATAGATACTGTGTTGTAATTGTACTTATGACAATACAGCGAAGTTACGTAAACCGGTAAACTCGGATTTGAAATAAACGTGTGTTAGATAAAACAGCCGGACGTTTGCTATCATCAAAATAATCTACATTGTTTGAGATTAATTTATATTTTGTAATTTATATTTATATATGTTCGTATTAACATTCTGCGAATTGCCCAATGCCAGCACGTTTCGCGTGACTGTTCATCGCCTCGCTACTTTAACTTTCTGTTATTATTTTCACTTCTTGCTACTTGCTTATTAAACGCGCGTGAACACAAAGATTTCTCAGAACAATGCGTTCGCTTCTTACATACAACCGAACTCTCTTTCTCTATAACAAGCGCACCGCAAACGCTTCTGAAGTAAAGTTTCAGTCGATTTGATCGCTATCCAATCCACTTGAAATTGATGGTACATGTCGGAAAGAAATATTTTGCGCGTTTATAAAATCCTACGTGCTGAATAGGATCAGTTCAGCGAGTTAAAATTGATTTCACACTTTGAGTGCGCACAGGAAAGTTAAAGACGATGTTATTGAAAAGCATATACCTTTGTAGATAAACAAAAACACTGTGTATCTTTGTGTTCACGAATTTAACCAGGAAAGTATTAATCGTATAACATACATTAAGTGTCCCAGATTTCCCAGTTCTTTTTACGAGATGAGTCGAGTCACAGTACACAAAAAAAGTGTATTGATTCTAAAAACTCTCGACTCATCTCGTAAAAAGTACTGTGGGAAATCTGAGACACTTAACGCATATCATACGATTAAAACTTCTCTGGTTAAATTCGTGAATACAAACATACACAACATTTTTTTTTATCTACAAAGATATATGCTTTTCAATAACATCGCCTTTAATTTTCCTGCGCGCACTTAAAGTGTGAAATCAATTTTAACTCGCTATCCCCATTAATGGTATTTCAGAATAGCAACACTCACCTAGTGGAATGATCGACAAAGGAACCGCCATCCAGAAGCCTCAGCTTGGCGAAAAGCACGGCACTGACGAATGGCACCGCCGTGAGCTCCTCGAGGTCGACCTCCACAGAGAATTTGTACTTTTTCTTTTTCATCATGAAGGCCATCTCACTGAGGCCGGGACACCGCACTTTGAATCCTGTTTGCGTGTAACGTGCAAGTCCTCAAACAAGTCCTGGAGGCAAGCAGGAATCTCGAGTTTGCCCACCTGTGTATGGACCCCTCCAGCGACACTACTGTCCCTGACTTCAATTCAACAATCGCGGATGATCCCGGCCGATCGATACATACGGCCAATTTCGTAACTTCCTGGAACCGGTTCGCGTTTCTTCGACTATCACTTCGCGTTTCTACGCATCATCGATCTCACTAACATTTCGCGCGCGCACGGGAAAGTCATTCCCGATGTTTAATTATGGAAAATATACACCGGGAGAGATAACGAAGCTCAATTGCCTAAAAATCTTCAGTTATTCGGTTCGCGCGATTGAGATTGCTGCCACAACTGAAGGAGAGGATTACGCCACACGATTTCTGCCATCGGGAGTTCTCCCCCAGAAGAGGAACGTCTTAGGAGCGAGTGCGACGTGACGGACGATGGTTTCGTGATCCCGCGGATGCTTCATCGACGCAACTTGTCGTTCCCACGTTCATCGACGTCGCGATAGGATTCAAGAGGAAGAAATGCAGCTGGCACACTTGCTCACCAGTTTCATTGTCTGGAACTGCAAGTAAAATTCAACGTTTTATTAGTGTGAACATAACGATGCGGGGCAAATAGGGGAAAAGTAACCGGTTTACGTGGCAAGAAAAAGAAAACGCAACTCACTTGTTGCGCGAAGAAAAAGAACGAATGAGCATAATGCGTATGACAATATTATTATACTTAAAAATGTAATAAAATTAAAATGTAATTAAGCCTCATCGAGACGTCTATTATTGGGTCATATAATTGCGAAAACACTAAGACTAAGTATTTCATACAATATTAATTGTATACAATAATAAATGGAAATTCCTTTATTAAAATTGGAATTAAAAATGCTATGCGTAAATATTGCGTCGTACTATTATGTATATAAATAACAAACTAACATGTATAAACAACAATAACAACTAAATGTATTAATAACAAAAAAATTTTAATCAAATAAGTAAGAAGTACAATTCGTCTAAAGTACAATTGAAGCTAGATTTTGTTAATTCAATAATACTTAATGAAACAAATATACGTTATGTTCTTGATTCAATAAAATTTTTTTGTTTCATTATATTGTTATTAAATCAATAAGATCATTTTCAATTAAAATTATTCTGTTGATACATCTTTTTTTTTTAACTGCGCGCCTATTATTGTAAAAAAAAGTATAATAATCGATAATAATAAACATACATGCATCATACAACAAAAAATAATATTTGTTTTTTTAAGTTATACACACACATATAATTATATATAAGAAATTGTTTAGATATTAATTAATAAATATTTACTGTAAATAAATGTTTAATCTCAATAATTAAATCAATGGTTCTTATACTAAATAAATATATTTACATTTAATAAATATTTAACTAGTATATTATTCAATATTTATTAAAACAAATATTTATTAAAATTTAGTCCATTTTCTTCAGTAATAACGTCATATCATATACATATATTACATAATTTGCTAAGTAAATAGAAAAACTTAACAAAGTCTAACATTATCTTTTTCTTTATGTATCACAGTAAAAAAATTTGTGTATTTGTGTTTGAAACAGTCCATTCACGTTTGTGTTAACAGTTTGTGTTAAATTTTTTAACATATTCGAGTATTAATTTAACATAACATGTGATTATTTAAAGATTTTTTTGTGAAATTGATATTCAATGTTTTTTAGTGTCAAAATGATACAATTTATGAGTAAGCGAACAAGTAACATAAAAATAATGTGTTTTAAAACGTAAATTCTAAGACAAACGAATAAAATCCGTTTTAATGTAACATATCATAAATATTAATTTTCTGACAAAAATGCTTTCACGGTCTGTTTACAAATTGTGCCGCTGTTATCTTTCTTTGTATTTATTCTCTTACATAATATTTGTGTTACCTTCTAACATATTCATCTTGTGTAAAATCAACTCAAAAATTTGAGTGAATCATTTGGGACATGTGATTTATGTTAAATTCAACACAATTTTTTCCAACTGTGTATGTTTATATTTTAATATGTATCAATATGAACGCATGATAACAAATTTATACACTATCAATTTAAGAGGCAAGATTCGTACATAACATGTCACAGTATTTTCCAAATTTATGCAGTTTTAGATAAAATATATGCAAAATGAAATATCCATTAAACACTTCGAGATTACAGCAATAACGGTAAAGATAAACGATAGCATAATTAATTACGCGGTAACAGAATTAAATAAAGCCAGAAAAAATATTATCTACATACGCTTGATGAAAGCAGAAATCATCCAAATCGTTATCTTTCAAATTTGCGGAAGACATCAAGATAACATCCTAAATATCAATGTTCTATGTACATTTCGTATTGCCAATATAGACTTTTAAATAATGTGCACATTATTGTGTTCTTTTCAAGTACATTCTGGTTCATTAATGGAACAAAAACATTTCCTCAAATAGAGATTATTGTTAACCCGGATAAGATAAAGAGAAAGATTAAATTATTATCTAGCAGTAATATTTAATACACATTTCTGTCGTTTAGTAGATGATTACAAAAGCCACACGCCGCAAGTGTTTTATTCACAGAAAAGCAAACAGCGTTCTTCGCCATTTCTTTGTGTTACAGAGTGTTTTAATAATTTGCAAATCGTGACAAAATTTATCGCGCGGCGAAATACCTGCGAGAGAAACGCTAACTACATAACGACTAATTAGAGAAACGGATGTTCTGAATATGCTAATGCGCTTGGAAATGCGAAGTCCATTCCTTTCCGGAATCGAGTTTCGGGATACGAATTAGATGAGCGCAACGTAGTAACGTGAAACACCAATGACTGATGCAGGTATAAAGGAGATAAAAACACAAGTACAACAACTGGCGCACAGTCCATTACGAAGCGGGAATTTAAGCTACTGGACGACGATGCCAAAATTATAAAGACCAGTGACAGCGATAAAAATATTTGAAAGCCACTTGACGTAGCGGGGAAATTTAATGCTTTCCAGCAATATTTCAATAGACTTCTCATCGCGGCTCAAAATTTATGATACAAAAGCAAAATATATTTCTTAATAAAATAACAAATGTTTGTGAAATAAAATATATGTAGTTATAAAAATTGAAATTTTCCAAATCAATTATAATATATGCATATATAAGTCATATAAATCAAAAGTATATATGAATATATAAAAAATATTATAATTTAAAGGTTTCAACAATACAAAAAGATAAATATAAAGAGAGTCGAAACGTTCAAAAAATAAAGAAGATCACATCAATCTAACATCTGATTATTGATTGTTCACTAAATAATTGCGCCGTTTATCGTTGCTGACTCTTATTAGCCTACTATATTTATCTTTTTGTATTATTTAAAATTCGAGAGTCTTAATATAATTATTGTTATTGTTTAAATGTTTTCGTTTAAGTTTCTTATACTTTTCGTAGAAAGAAAATTTTCAATAAATTAATTTCTTTTTCATCAAGTTAGAGTATTACTGATCTTTGAAAGTTGTAATCGATTAACAATAAAATATTCTTCACATATTAATTTTCAAAGACGCGAATAAGCGACTTTAACAGAACTTTGTATTTTTAATGTAAGTATCTTAAAAAATTAAAAAATTTTTGTTTAATGTATTTTAAATATTTTATTTAAATAGAGGGCTTCACAAATCTGAAAATTTTTAGAAAAATCAAATCAATTTGACTAAAGAAAAATCGATTCGAAATTGATTTAAAAAATCAAAATAATTGGATAATTTCAGAATATTAAAAGCTTTTTGAGATTATTGTTCTTGACAACTAAACTAATTTGAATCGATTTGATATATATACTTAAAATCGATTTTTATTATTAGGTGTTGGAATTAATTCGTAGCGTTTTTTAATGAAAGAATGTTATTTATTTCACATGAGCATTAAAAAATACATTAATGAAAGTACTTCCCATCACTTGTAAAACGCTACGAATTAATTCCAACACCTAATATAATTTGTCATTTTAATAAAAAATAAGATATCTTGTAGCTTATGATATCTACTATTGTTTTCGAAATAAAGAATTTATTTCATTTCAATAATTAAAATTTTTATTTATTAGAAATCGCCTTTAAAATATCCGTCAATTTTCGATTACGAGCAGTAATTCTATCCCAGTGTCTTTAAAAATTAAGGGGATATTCATTGATGGATTATCCGCTCATTGAGCGTCATTGACATCGATATCCACTCAACGATCTCGCTACTCTCCCTTAACTCGTCCGACTTTTGGATGAGATCAATCACGATAAGTGCAATCGAGAAGTATATAATTCCTCTCTCCCTAGATACTAATCTTTATAGGATTAATTTCTCCATGTCTAAGTAATGTGTATCAAAAACTAGATCGTTCTAATTTACACAAACCTTCTTCACATATATTACACTGAGAGAAAAGTGTTCGATATTTATGACTGTAACTGCATAGTAAAATAATTATGGTTGAGAACTCCATTTTTACAATTATTACTGCTATAATGTTAGTAATAACAATTATATTTATAGTTCTTGCAAAAATGTATATAGTTATTATCGAAAATCACTATAAATTATGGTAATTAATTGTAATTATTTTTTCTCTCAATGTATGAATTACTGCAAAGAAAACAAGGTTTGTTTCTCATTTACATCTTTAATATAAATATTAATATAAATATATTTGCATATATCGAATATACATATAGAAGAAGCAGTAAATCAAATATTTATATTAATATTGATATTAAACATGAGCAAAAATAAAATTTTTTATACACACATGTGTACATGTGCGTATATATTTTCGAATTATTTGTATTAAAAATATCTATGAATATTATATACGTACATATTACTTTATAAACTTTCATATAGTATGTATAAAATATATATTATATTGTAAATACTATATACATATTTAATATTATACATTCATACATTTAAGCACACTCACACGCACAATTCGAATAGCCAAATTTCTCGTACGTGCCATCTACAAATTTCTACAAATCATTGCTCAACATAACCTAAAACGCCTTGAACCCTACAGTCCCGCAGAGGTGATCCCCATGTATATCGCATTCGTGCTCGACTGCGCGCATCGCGCGCACGCGATGATTGTGAAAGTATTGCGGAACGAGAGCAACGGCGATAAGAACGCACACGCAATGTACACACGTTCTTATCGCTCGGTCGGTCGTCGGCCAGTTGACAGATCGGTGATTGAGTTAGACGCCTCCGGACGGGATACACTGTCCTCTCTGACTCTCTGCGAGTCGCTCCGCGACGCCACGATGCCGTTTGCGTGCCTGAGTTCCGTCAGATTCTACCTAAGCGATCAGATTGCGTTAAATCCTAACAGTATATCATCGACTCCGAATCCTCCGGGATTACAAACCAATCTTCGCGAGGAAACTGAGTGCGCATTGAACGTGTTTCAGGATTTCGCATGATGTTTCAGGCGCGAAGGAGCGACACGAATGTCCCCTTGAGACACGAGATTTACTTCTTTTAATGTACGTCTCTACCAATGTGAATTAACTTTGTTCTTTACCCTTTCTAACTCCCATTTTTATCAATATAGATTAACTTCTACCTCGGTTCAACTTACTCTTCAGTTTAATCTCGTACTTAGAACTAGAAAACGATAAAGTTAATTGAACCAAGATTAAAATTAAACAACATTTATAGAACCGGGCATAATTCTTAGAATCAGAAAAAGATAAAGACTAAATTAAATGAAGATTAAGGTTAATTTCTATATTGATAGAAACGGTGTTAAATGAACTTCTTAGTCAGCTCATCTGTTCTCTCCAATGTGAAAAGAAAAAGTGAAAAGGATGAGCCGTGTAGGAAGTTGAGCTAAAAAAAAACAGGCCTAATGAGATGGTGAAAGCGACCGTGTCCGGTCGCGAGGCAGAACGCCGATGACCCTCCAGCGACTTCCTAACCTTTTGCGCGCGTCAAGCTAGCGGCATCAGGAGATCGATCTTCGGTGAACACTCCGATCCAGGACCCTCGACTCCGCGACTGGACGAATTTTCTCACGCGCGCGAATTGCAGCGGAACGTCAGACGAATCCTCGGGAATTCTCTCCACGAGAGAACCTCACCCGTAAATCGTTCGATGACGGCGCGGATGCGACAGTTTTATAACCTATCTCGCGCGCGTCAACGACTCGATGCCCCGATTTTCCTTTAATTCTCTGCTTTAATTCTTTCTCTTTCACCTGCTCGCGTTTCGTTTCGAACCCCATGGGGATGACATCACAAGACGAGAGAAAGAGAGAGAGAGAGAGATATTATCGATTCATGGATTCAGAAACGAATGCACAACATGAGAAAATTGACGGATGATACTTACCATGTCTCTGTAAGCTTCTCCTTGCACACTAGCCGATTTCACGCACTCTCACACTTTTCATGATCACAGACTCTCTCTTTCTGTGCGAGCTCTCGCGACGTTGATTACCACTACGACTACAAGTACCGCGGCGACGATGATGGTGACGGCGACAACGGTGGCGATCCTCGACGCGAAAGATATCAGAATCCCGTGAACGAAGAGACTGCGACCGCTTCACCTCACGCCCGACGTAACACAGCTCATCTAGCTCGCCAACAAACTGAACTGACTGCTGATTCGAACTGCACTATTGCACTCGGTGTTCGAGAATTACAGACTAGGTTTCGCGCGCATGCGCAACAAACGCGCTTCCCCAGTGAAGCACCTAGCTCGGGGAAAAAAGGCGCCGTTAAACGTCCAGAGAAAATCACAGATAAATTTTTGGTAAGTTAGTAAGAATTGTAAAATATAACAAATATATATACAATTATGAAAATCTATTGAATATATTGTAAAATTTATTTATTGAATACAAATAATAAAATATATATTATATATTATATATATATTATATATATATATATATATATATATATATATATATATATAAAATTAAATATTATACATTTTTGTATGTGTTTATAAGATACATATAATTTAAAGAGTATTTTAACTTTTAAAATGCACATGTCATTTATATTAATTTTATAATTTTTTAGTTTAATGAGTCAAAGGTTTTAACTCATGTATATATATGTTAATATAATTATATAAGCTTAATAAAGAGAAATTTTCTTCAATTTCTTAGATATCTTTAAAGAATTTTTAAAAAAATCTCTAAACTAAAAGTTTTGCTAAAAGTCTTACATTTATTCTGTACATACATTGGTATATAAACCTGCTATTTTAGATTAGTAAAAAGAAACTTTCTTCAATTTCTTAAAATATCTTTAAAAGTGAAAAACACAAAATTTGTTTTGTCGCTTAATCGAAACTTAAATAAGAAATGTTTTGTCGCTATTCGATTATTTTTAATTGAAAGTTAGTAATTTCGACTAATTAAGATATTTGATGATTTCAAAATATGATTTTGAATCAAAGAAAATATAATTTCAAAATTTTCTTTGATTATAATATATTTTTCCTGAAACTTATAATTTAAATTCTAAAATTGTATCTATTAAATCGCATATTGATTCAAATAATTGGCATTATTATTTTTATGCCATTTTTGAGAATCATTTCCTGTGAAAGAATTCGATTTATCATAAATTTGAATGACATCATGTCGTATTATTGCCAATTTACAAATACAAATATTTATATTAAGACCGAAGCGATAAATAAAGATAATAGACAAACAGAGATAAATAAAGATAATACAAACAAAAAATACAACATAATATTATTATTTGTCGATATGTTTCTCAGTATTCACTTCTTCATTTCTTTTTATATTGTAAAGAAAAAATATATAGATATACAGATATATAAATATACAGATAATTTTAATCAAGCGAGTTAAAATTTATACATAAAAAATATACGCATTTTACAAATTAGAACAGAATATCGCGAAGATAAAGTATTTTTTAAATATTGCATGCCGCGCACAAAAAACCATTAAATTAATAAATAACATTTATTAATTGATACAATTTAATTTCTTATACATCTTTATAAAACTTGCAACACACAGGATAAATACATGTACAATTTCAATTAATTTTTTTCATTAAGGCTAAAAAAATTTCTTTGTTCCATAACAATGTTTTACCCAATGTAATTTACGCCTAGTATAAAGATAAAAATAATTAATTCTATATATCTTTATATTTTTATAAAAATAATAGATATATATATAATAATCTTTATTTGTCTCGATTCTCATAACACGATAACAATATCTTAATGATGAAAACTGTATCCATTGTATCAATTCCCCATTCAATTTTTCTACAATTAGATCACTTATTATTACAATAACTTTTAAACATTTTTGAATAATTATTTGTTAATTTATTTTCGTTTACAATTTCGAAACTACGTACAAATATAAAAAAGTTTAGTTGACAATATAAGAATTAAATACACTATTTTTATAAAATTTAATAATAAACTTAATAATAAACTTAATAATAAAGTTAATACGTAAAAAATCATTTAATATATAAAATTATGCAAGAAAGTCTGCACAATACGAATTTGTAAATAATATCAATCATAGCATTGTGTTCGAATTTGTCGACCAAACTATTAAATGTAATGTATTAGTATATTTTGCTTTACTGGATAAGGTTCGATTGTTCCACTTTTTGGTAAATTTTACCTAAATCTGGCAATCCGCGCATGTGATTGGATAATCTTGCTTACCCAACAGGTAAAATTTACCAAAGGTAGAACAAGCGACCCTTAATCACAGAAATAAATTAAATTATGTGAAGTATACTTTTATGTACGAAAATATCAAAGTGTTTTGCCATTATAAAAACAAAGAAAGCTTGAGACTGACTTGTAACCTATTTTCTGCTTAATCTATTTGAAAAAAAAAAGGAATCTCTCTCCGCGAGAGCCCCTATTCAACAAATTAAAAAGGACTATGTACATACGTGCCTTATTCGATACGCTCTACATTCATTTGCGAGTATCGATATCAAAAAAGACTCAAAATCGCAATACTTTGAAATGCAATCTATCGGAATATAGTAGCTCTCGCTGTCGAGTATTCCGATCTATCTATTTCTCTGCAAAGTATATCGAGAGGAAAGGTATCGACATGCTCCTCGCGGTTTCGGAGTCGGAATATCAGTAGCGATTCCTACCAGAGACTTCTGGGCCGTGGATATTCGCGAATGGCTGACCCGACTGTCGTCGTCGTCGTTTCTATCAGGCGCGCCGCTTGCTACGGGAGAACCATGTAAATGTCCGTCACGTCGCGGGGAAAAACGCGTGCGGATTGTATCGGCGAAGCGAGGCGCGGCGACGCGCGCCGGAGAGACGTGAGACGCAGCAAAGAGTTGCCCGACGGTGTCGAGTCGAAGGCCACGAAGATTCACGCCGGGAACGAAGGGGAGGAGGATTCACGCCGCAGAAGGCGATCATCTTAGTCTCTTGCCTCGCGGATTGCTCGAGAACAGATCCCAGGAGTTGCCGTTTCGTGTCGGGATAAGCTCGGCGACTAGGGCGGATACGTATGATCTGTCATCATCTGAAATAATACATCAGGAAAATCACGAAAGAGAGAGAGAGAGAGAGAAAGAAAGAGAGGGAGGGAGAGAGAGAGAGAGAGAGAAAGAGATAGAGAGAAATCACGGATGCATTGCTTACCGCACAACGGTAATGCCGTCGACACGAACCTGGCACATGCTCCGTTGGCTTCCTTTGGATTTAATTACGAACGAACGGACTGTTTCGTTTTAATGGGTCGCGTCGACAGAGCACGAGGGTGACGCGGCTGAAAATCTAGATTGGGGCAGCAGGAGGAGATTTCTCCCTTGGTATCAGCCGTGTCGCCTAGGGGACGTTTCCAGGGATACCGGGTCAGAGATAACACTAAGCTACGCTGGGAAGTACAATCATTTGTGTTCTTGAGAGGAAGTTGTAGGCTTGTACGTGTTCATTGTTATTGTTCTAGAATGATGTTTGTAAATACTGCATGGGATCTTTTCAAGGATGTAAGATTGTCCTTTGTATATAGATGAATTTGAGATAAATACGCACTTTGTATAGATAATTTGAGATAAATAAGTTTCTAATTGAAACTTATATTTCAAAATATTGAAATTATATTTTATTTATTTATTGAAAATATGTACAAAATATTGTGTGAACATTAAAAAAAAACATTAGGAATATAATATACGTATGATATCTTAAAGAAGCTGCTGCATGCTTTTAAAGATTGTTGCTAATTGTAAAATTCGGCGTTCATTGAATATCAATGTTGCAGACCTAGTTATGGAGGATAGTATGAGTGTAAAATCCATGGAATCAGTGGCGACAAGCGATGAATATGAATTTGTGAACGAAAAAGGTACTAGTAAGCAGCAGCAAGCCCTTTCAGAACCACCTATGTTAAAAATTGCCAATAACGGTAATCTGGAAGATCTGCAAAATAATCTCCGTGAGGTCTGTACAACCTTTATCAGCCTTACCATGTCGTCTTTCATCTATATCTACAATAGATGAATGCTATAGATCAGGCCTATTCGAAATATAGCTCTTGAACTAAATACTCCCACTTCTCTATTGTCTCGTTGAGCGAGACAAATAGAAAACAGAAAGGGACAAACACTAGAGAATAGTCAGCTTCTTAATATTGTTACGTATGTGTTACTGAGTAGAGCTCTATCTTTTTTTATTTTTTTTTCTCTATCTCGCTCAACAATGCAGAGAGAGAAGCATTTAACCTGCAAGCTAAGTATAATTTTTGGATAGGCCTGCCATATAGATAACGTATATATATATATATATATATATATATATATATATATATATATTATATATATATATATATATATATATCTCCACTTTGTGTGATAACTGCAGATTTTGACAGAGGACTCGAAAATGGAAGGAAGTGAGTTCAAAGTGACGAGTGCCAGCCAACAAAATCAGGAGAAGACGAAGAAAGTAGGCCACAGTAAATTCTATGATGTTAGTTGTGTTGTTTCATCAGAGAAGCAAGATATTATGAAGCCAGAAGATTATGTTGAGGAAGGTAAGTTACTGACATAATTGTAAACAAAAATGAATAATACAAAATATGGCTTAAGATCTAAACAGGCTTAAGATCTAAAAGTATGTTTGTGTGGTCCAGAATTAAACACATTGTCGCACGTTCAACAAGAATGTACTATTTTCAATGGTGTTACATATCTGGGAGCAGCTGCTATAAATGCACCAAAATCAGAATGTGAAATCCAACGTAATATGAGTATATTAAATGCAGAGCAATCCTTGACTTTAGGAATAAGAGTTTCCGTCTCGGTACCGAACAGTTCTCAAGGTTCAGTTATGTGAGTAATTCAGTCTAAATTTAGGTGCACAAATAGGTTATCTGTATATATATATATCTGTATATATATATATATATATATATATATATATATAAAATTCTATAATATATATCGTAATTTTTTTTAGTTTATATGATGCAGCAACACAACAAGCTATTGCACGTTATGAAGTGCAACGTATTCTGTTTTATGCACGTGGTGAGAGTACTGGTTCATGTGCAGCATGTTTTGCTTTTACATGGTCACACGGTGATACTTTAGAATCTGCCATTTATCAATGTCATGTTTTCCGCTGTGATATACCAGAAGCGGTATGTTTTACACTAATTGTCATATATATGCAAATAAAAACTATAATTATAGGGCTATATTCTGTAAATACTTTCTTGATTTCATAATTCATTATAATCATTTTAGTATATAAAGTATGTTGTTATTGATAAAACATTTAAAAGCACATATATTACTGAGAGATAAATATATTTTGTCATTTTTAAATACATGTACATATATATAATATTAATATGTATAAAATAATGTATATCTTAATAATTAATTTATTATTAATAAAATAATTTATAATTATTTTATTTAGGTCGGACAAGTATCAGCTTGTTTTTCAAAAGCATTCCACAGAATACCGCGTTCAATGACAAGTTCTTTAACAGGCAGTGATTTTAATGGTTTCAATGCTGGTGAAAAAGTTAATTCTAGAGTATTTATTTTTGAAGTCACTATGGAAATAAAAGAAGAGGATGGAAAAGGTGGTTTTAGTACAGTTCCTAAGGATAGAAATTGTTTCAAATTACGAAGCAATGTGGCAAAACAAGTTTGTTTAAGTATTCAGCAAGTCTCCAGTAAAGAAGGTGGCATTACACTTGAAGTCGAGAGATGTTTCGGAGTTCTTGTTAGTCCTGGGCGAAATGTTAAACACAGTGATATGCGACTACTCGAGATGGTAAAACGAGATTCACACCAGCAAGTTAATTTTATGTCTATAATCAGCTCAGATGTTCGCAATATTACAACAATTTTGCAGCAAGTTAATACTGGACCAATAATGCAAGACAAACAGTGTTATAATATTTGTGGACGTTGGGATCCTGCAGATCCTGCTTTGGAGACACTTAATATAGAAACTCCCAGAGAGGGTAAAACTTTCATGACTATAGCCGTCGATCTGGTTATTAGAGATATTCGAGAGCCAGTAAGATTTGTAATAGAAACATCAGTTAAAGTATTTCCGCAAAACGAGAGATTTTGGTATTTTAATAAAAGGAATCTTGTGCAACAATTTTATCTTAATTCAAAAGAGGTGAGCGATAAATGTATTTATTAGTTTGTTACATTTATATGTCATTTTTCATTTCTATATTAATTTTTTTTATAATAGGTAATTTCTGGAGATGGTACAGAGATACATTATGAAGTACAAAGTATAGAAACATCTGGTGAATTAGATAGAAACAGATTAAATCTTGCTTTAAATCTGGCATCTTTAATTAGATCGCCTTCTTTAACTAGTATTGACACACTTACACCTAAAGAAGAAATAGATTCAGGTAATAAATTCAACATGGAAAAATTGTCTCATTAATTTAATAATACAAAATATATTTACTAACGTTTCGATTTCTACGTATAGATGGGGATGAACCTATGTTAAGTGGTACAGGCGAAGTCTCGAAGGATTGCTCGGCAGATGAACTGGCTAGTTGGGCTGAAGTTTTAGATAGTTGGCAAATTAACGAGCAACGTCCAAAACTTCTTATAAAACTAACAAAACAAGGAATTCCTGAAGCTTTACGCGGTGAAGTTTGGCAACGTTTGAGTAGCTGTGACAATTCACAAGAGATGATGGACAAATATAGAATGTTAATTACGAAAGTAAGTACTTTATATAATTTCATATAATAAAAAATGATTAATAATCTTTTCTGAGAGATATAACATGAATTTTGAATAAATATACAGGAAAGCAGCTGTGAGAGCGTAATTTTAAGGGATATTAATAGAACATTTCCAGCTCATGACTTCTTTAAAGAAACAGGTGGTTTAGGACAAGACTCTTTATACAGAATAAGTAAAGCATATGCTGTTCACGATGAAGAAGTTGGGTATTGTCAGGGCCTCAGTTTCTTAGTTGCTAGTCTGTTACTCCATGTAAGTAGTTACTAAATAGTAATTTTATAGAAATTTGATTTTGTTGAAGTGGCAGTTCTTTACAAATGATATATTTTGTAACTTTTTGTTAAGTATTTATCGACAAAAACGAATGAACTGGTATTTTTTTTAGATGCCTGAAGAACAAGCATTCTGTGTTCTGGTTAAATTAATGTACGACTATGGTCTTCGAGATTTATACAAGGATAGATTTGACAACCTTTACATGCGATTTTACCAACTAAATCGTTTAATAGAAGTAAGTCAATCTATATGTATAATAATCTGATATTTATATTACAATGAGTTATGCACGAAGCTACATTCTACATTTTGCTTCTAGGATCAATTACCGGAACTTTATAAGCATTTCTGTGATCGCGGTGTAGAAACGCACATGTTTGCCGCACAATGGTTTCTAACTCTATTTACTGCTAGATTTCCATTATATCTTGTCTTTCATATCTTGGACGTATTTCTTTTACAAGGACTCGATACGTTATTCCAGGTCGCCCTCGCTTTATTGATGGTAGGCTATTAGAAACAATTTAAAAAGTTCATTATATATATTATATATATATATATATATATAAACAAATTATATAATTATTTTGTTGATTTAATTGATATTTTTCTTACATTTATTTTATAAATAATGTGTATGTTAAAAAAAGTAATTTTATTTTTCAGCTTTGTAAAAAAGAGTTATTACAATTAGATTTTGAGAGCATATTGAAATACTTTCGGGTACACTTACCAAAACGTTGCCGAAACGAAGAAGTTGCACGCTATGTTATGAAGTTAGCTTGTTCAGTGACGTTAAAGAAACTGAAGAAATATGAAGCAGAATTTATGACGTTAAAAGGTAATTTTATATTCTATGTTTGAATTACATACTTCCCTGTTCATCTTTAAACACAACATTCCATCAATTCATTAGAAAATACTACATATCGTGTTGTACATGCATGTACATTTTATGTATAATTGAGCAACATTCAGCAATCATTGCCTATTGATTATGAATTTGTTGTCAATGTTGGTATAAGTTTTAGGCACATGTAAAAACATTCGTACATATTACATTTAAAACCAAAGAGGCAAAGATTCTTGCATGGCAAGAATTATTACTAACATAATTACATATAAAATGCAACGAGTTTTTAAGTTGTGCCATAGAACATAAATATATGTAGAAATTCTTTTGTAATTTTTCTTTTTGTAATTCTTAGAAAATTCTTTTTAATTTAAAATCAAATATAATTAAATTAAAATATAGAAGAAATATTGTGCTATATATTTTAATAATAATATGATAGTAATAGTAATATAGTAAATTAAATTTATTACAAAATAATTGAATATATTATAATATATATATATATATATGAATTATATTAAATATAAAATAAATCTAATTATGCGTAGGACATTGCGTGCACGTGCATATTAAACGTAGTTACATGTAAATTCGACAAAATACACACGAGATAGAACTTGATACTTTTCGAATTAAAGTATAAAATAATGTTTCTAGTCTCATAAAGAAATATGTTAATATATAGCTGTTTAAATTAACAAACATTAGTAAAAATTTTATAAAAACTTTATGGCTCTCTATACAGCAGTATTTAAATAGTTTACAAATATGAAATGTGTGTGTGAAATTTGTAAATTATTTTAGTCAGGTGGTGGTTTTGTTTGCCTGGTTATTTTTTTTTTTTAAATTGAGTAGTGCACTACTTGGCGAAAATACATCTTGATTATTGTTAAAGTATGAAAAATTTGTTAAGAGTTTTAAAAAAAGCGAGCAGAATATTTCAAAAATTGTTAATAAATTGTTAATAAATAATAAGACTAAAATGCGTGAAAAGCACTTATCTAATTTTTCAATATAAAAATTATTTTAGTAATCTTAATTTATGCTATATGCAAATAATTTTATTTTCACACGTAAATATGTTTGCTTTCATTTAGTTGCAAATAGCTCGCAGTTTAATATAATATTTCTTGATTATATTATGATTGAATATTAATAAAAATATTATATATTATTAAATACACAATGAATAATTATTAATGATATTAATGGTAATTTTGTAAAGTGTAAAGATTTAAAAATAACAAATAAATTAATAGATTTATTATTATGGTCGATTAATATTTTTTTATTCTTAAATTTTTTGCAATTATGAAATTTATTTAAATACGTATGAGTAAAGAATGAAACTTGGATATTAAAAAAAATCAATAAGGATATTAGAAATATTTAATTGTATTTTTTTTTTATTCTATTGATTGAATAATGACTGATGAGCAACTGATCAAATATAACTTCCGTAATATAAAATACTCATGTCGAAAATTGTAGAACTATTATATTCTTCCTGTGCTATTGTATTACAATGGCTATATATGTGTGCTGTGAACATATAGTACATTAATATCTTAGAGAGATGTCATGTTATCAAACCTTTATTGTAAGTTTAATTTTGTAAAGTATTATTTATTTTTTAACGATATCACATTGGAAAAACTGTTATTATGTTTGTTATTAGAATCCATGCTTATTGGCTGTAGCGCTTGTGTCTACGACCTCTTGTATTGCTTTTTATTTATACATTATTTATTATTGCTTAGTGAAAAATAAATCATCTCAGAGTACTTTTAGTTTTGTGAATTACCTATTTTATCCGATAATATCCTATTCCTAATAAATATCTAGTAAGCATCTGCACTTCCTATCTTCACATTTTTGTTTTCTTGCTATATTGGGTATGCATGGCGCATCAAACAAAATTGTCAGCACTTGTTTGTATGGTACTAATTATTTCTCTTATATATCTATAGAAGTAGTGTAGTATCGCAATATAGGGTGCTTTCTAGCAAGAACATAGTCAGACACAATGTAACAGTAAATCATTACATTCTTGTTGTTTGCCTATGTTAAACAAGGATGAAACGATTCATTGTTACACAGTGTCTGATTGTGTCTTTGCTGGTACCTATAAATACCACAATGCTAGATTATAATTAACAAAAAGAATAAAAATAATGAGATATAATTAGTTATATATACTTGTATTTATAATATAAAGAAAATTTTATCTGATCTAGAAATTATATCTATGTGTAAGAATGATAAATAGAAATATTTTTATGTTGAAGTATGCATAAGCTGTTACGCAATAACATAGGCTGATAAAGCAGTGACTATAGGCTGACTAATCATCAGATAGCTTTCACTATGTATATACTGAAATGTCGTTTATATTTAAATTTGAAGCTGACACAGTTAACAATATGATAGTACAGTGTATATCAATTATTATCACAAGAAATCACAATTTGCAATAATTGGATATGTGCAAGGAATGATAAAGGCATCCTTCTAGATATATTTTATCAGTCAAGTTTGTTTTTATTACAATGTTTCAAGATATAACAAGGTTGTAAAGTGTACGTGGAAATTTCGGCTATCAACATTGTCACTTGAGATATATAACAGATAAAGATATCCAATATAGCTATATCAGCGGTTTAAATTTGATCATAGTACATTCCTGTAGTACATAGCAAAGTTGGCCGTTCGTGTTAACACGATATCTGTCAGTTACGTTCGGATTATCTGTTTTTAACGTATCGGTGGCGCAAATATGAGCCATGCAACGAAAGAATTAATGAAGAGTAAGAGTGAAAAGTGTGCTTATATAATACTTAAATGTGCAATGTTCAGAAATTGTTGCCGAATTTCTTTAGAAGAAACGTGTGCAATTCAAAATAAAACATTTGTAATACATGTAGCAACATCAAACATGACTGATAAAATACATGAAATTTTTAGCAAAAAAATCTAACTTATGCAAAAAAATAAAAGTGTATTAAAAAAATATTTTTATAACTATTTATAATAACTTTTTTAATAACATTGTATACAATTATGCATTTTACGAATTTTAGGAATTTATAGCTATAAATTTATACGAGAGAGAGAGAGAGAGAGAGAGAGAGAGAGAGAGAGAGAGAGAGAGAGAGAGTAAACATAAAACAAAATCTCGACATAATAAACATAATCTAATTGTCTAATCCATTAAATTCTTAAACTTGCCTAAATGAGAATTGTTTATTCCTCATGTAGAAGCACAGGAAAATGCTGATGAATACAGTAACGAAGTGGAGCAATTACGCGGTACAGTGGCTAGAAATGAAGAAGAAAAGCAAAGATTGGAGGCAGAATTGTTGCAAATTAAGGAGATGTTACAGCGTGAGGTAGCTCGGGCAGACGCCGAAAGCCGCAGAAGCAATGTCATTATAGCCGAATACAAGCAGGTATTTATAAGATATTATATTATACATTTGAGTTTAAGTATTACAGATAGTTGCAAAAATATTTACACGTTCCAGATCTGTCAGCGTTTGGAAGATGATTACAACGCTGCGAAAACAACATTGAGCGAATTACGAGTATGTAATCTCTGGTTTAATTTTGATAGCGTTAACGGTTTATCAAACACAGACTGATAACAATATATTTCAGGCAAAGGTTTCAAAATGCGAAAAATGTAGGACATGTATAATGGATTCATCAAACATATTGGCGGATATCGCACATCCTTTGGAGAATCGAATAGATCCCATGCTTCATAGGGTGCAGGAAAGAGTGCGTGAGTTGGAGCTAGAATTAGCGCAGACGAAATTAGCACATGTCGAGGCCGAATGCCGGAATCAGGTGGGCGACAAGGATACGTTTTGCATAGTTGATAGTTTGTATCTTTGAATTCTAACGCAAATCATTTGACAGTATCTGACACATGAGTTGCACGCCACCGCTTCAGAGCTGCAAGCCGCGCGAAATAGTTGGCCATGGCTCAGCAAAACTTTGTCCAGTATAAAGGAAGCGGCAAACAAGAGAGAAGCAATGGCTCCTACCGCGCTGAGAGATCTGAGACGCGACAGTGCGCCCGGAGGTGATCTGCACCATTTGATACATTCTCGTGGTCGTGAAACGCGCGATAGTCTCAAGGAAGTTGTGTGATGCAGTAAGTACAAAGTACAATACCTCCTAAAAAATAGCACTACAGTGAAATGAATATGAAAGTAGAATGAAATATATATATATATATATTACGTAAAGCAGTTGCTACATAGTTGCTGTATAGTTGTTGCATAGATATAAAACAGAGACATTCATTGACGAATAAAATATCTGTCAACAAGTAAAATATATATGTCAACTATCAAATATTTTTTAAAGCAAAGAATAAGATGGAAGACATAATGATTGCGTTTAGTAGGCTCAACTGTTGCGGAGCGAATCTGTGAGCGCTCTCTCATTGCTTGGTGTATTCTTCTAGATCATCCAATACAGTCTGCTGAACGCGACCATTGTCGCACGATATAAAAAAATCTTTTATATCAATGCGACTATGAAGCGACTATTTGTGCAATCTACTTCCGTGATATGACTTTTAATGCCCTTCCTGTGCGTGCTTGCGAATAATGATAGTCTAATATTCGATATTAAATCATGTTATTTTCATGTTTTCACTATGCAGACAAAATGCCATTAGGAGAAGAATACGTACATCTTGGAGTCGTGCGCCAGGCACGAATATGTGAACATAACGTATGTTCGTAGTTATTTAATGTACTGTTATTTGTTAACTTGATATATTCTTTGTCACGCTCCCCAATTGAATTGCGCATCAAATGCTTTTGATCAGGCAGCCCCATTTACATAACAGCTGATATTATATTGAAAATCATTGTTATAAATTTTGTTACATTTTAAAAGTAGATTTGTTTCTGTGATTTTTTTTCCTTTTTTCGACACGCGTATAAACGCTTATAATAACATTATTTTTTACGTTTATTCTTTTTTCTTTCTTTCATTTGACATATATCAATATGTGTAAATGTTGTGCTCGATATAAAAATTTACACAACACGCGGGTTACTAACGAAGAACAACCGAAAAAGAATCACATTACGTACGTAAACATGATAAATTATTTACAATAATAGAAAATAAAAGTAAGTACATATGCCACGTTTTGTATGAAACTAGTCTAAGCATGAAAGGGAGAAAATGCTGTAGAGACTTTTATCTATACATACAGTAACTTTCGAGTAACAATAGTCATGACAATTCTATTGAACAAATGCGTGATTACGAAAATCGGAATTTACATAACAGAAGTAATTGTTTTATTTATTTTTCTATTAATTGATTTTCCATTATTTAATTTTATCTGAATTAATATAACATTCCAAAATAGTGCGAATGCGTTTTCTTCCATGTATCTTTATTATTAAGTCCATTATATATTCTGCAATAACTTCAATTCAACTGATAGTAGTAATTGATAGTTACATACGTATATATAGTCTTGACAGTTCTGCTGACATAATATTCCGATAATTCTACTAATTCTATACGTTAAGTTTGATATTAAAAACTTTCACTATTTTAGTTTTATATATACTTTTGTCACACTGATAAACACGCGAAAAGTATATTTTAATTTCCCATTTAATCATGGGATATTAATAGTAAGAATGTAGCAGAATAGACACACATGTAAATTACACGATAGTTGCAAGATATTTATAATACTGTTTAATTATAATTTGCATTTTGTTTTGATAAAATTTGTAGTAAGACGAACGTTACTAAAAGCCATAGATTGTAGTATTAAGGCACTACTTAAAAATGCAATTCCATTGATGTGTAATTTGTCTAGTATTATAAGATGTTTCCACAATAAATTTGCTATACACTTATAGCACATTCTTGACTATCAAACTTAGCTTCGTAAGTCGTGCCATTTACTTATATACAAGTGTGATATATTTATTTATACAGATTTAAACAAGAAAGAATTAAAAGAGATTAGAATCTTATGCAAAAAAATATTAAAATTGCGTATATGTAAAATTAAAGCATATTTGTGCCATTAAATTATATTATGAAATTTACTGAAACAGTCAACGCACATTTTTTATTGTATTTTATTTTTATTTTATTTTTTTTATTAAACTAAATTTAGTAAAATTATTAACGAGTAATATGTACACGATTTCAAGCAAAGTTTATGGTCTCTTTGACTTACACTCTAGCAAATAACCGCTTGTATTGAAAAATGGAAGACTTTATTTCTGTAAATACTAAAACACAACAGTCAAAATCGTTTCAAACTAACAGAATCATGTAAAGTCTTAGGCTAATTACGTATGAACCATTGTATACCCTGTAATTTCATTCCACTGAAATAAAGAAAGATATCACGTTTCAATGTAAAATATTTAATATTAAGAAGCTCGTAACTTTTATGCCATATAATGTGTACATGTTTACCTGTATTAGGATAAAATATATTGAGAACATTACATTTGTTCAAATTTTATATCGATTTTATTTGTCCAAAGTTTTTGCATCACTGCGAACTTAACTATGTAGTTTCAGTCTTAGGTAGGAAATTTTAACGAAATTATCAAACAATTACAAAAATTAATTTCATATTAGTTATCACGTTTGCTATTGACCTACCAGATATCACATAGATATATGTTACACTCTATCAAAACTTAACATATTGATAAATTTTCATAAATCACATCAAGGACTGAAATATTAGAGATATTTAACAAACTATTGAAAAAAAATTCATAAAATTGTAAGAAAATATACGTATATATATATACGTACATGTATGTGTGTGTATATATACATACATATATATATATATATATATATATATACACACACACACATACATATGCACCCATACAAATCGATATGTGAATATATATTATGTACATGTATGTACTTTTATATATTACGTATACGTAATGTGCATACACGTGCGTGCCTGCGTACGCGCGCGTGTACACATACAAAACATGCATACATGTACATATATTATATACGTGTATGCATAACATGTTAAGACTGCGTAATAATTTGAATAATAACAAGAATATTTCATATTCATAATAATAGAGAAAAGCTCATTGATATTTTAATACACGTTTATAATACAGGAATGAAAAATTCTTGCAGTTATTCAAATGAGAGAAAGAGAATATCATAGAAAATACATTCAATACATACAATAAAAACAAATATTATACTTAATGAACATAATTTATCTATTTAGTTTAGGTATCTAAGATTGATTTTGGCTACATTCCGAAACGTCCTCTCTGAGGAAAATTTTATTCGAAATATAGTGTATGTAACATATACTATTATATTGAATAAAATTATTATTCTCGAAGACGTTTTGGAATGTAGTCCTAGATATTTTATTACATAAAACATTGCATAGGTTTGAAATATTTAATAAAATATTATGTTAAAATATATAGAAAGAGGTAGTTTTATTTATTAGTTTGATTTTAATGAATAAAAAAATTTATCCATGATTTGGAATACTCTTTATGTATGAAACGCAAGCAAAAATATTTTCTAAGATATTTACTTTTCAAGCCTATACTGCAAACTTGTCAGGAGCATCGAAGAATGATATGTAAGATAGTACTTTAATGCTGCAATTATGTCACGCTCATGTTTTACTTTCTCTTTTCTTCCTTTTTCTCTTTAAAACAAATCTTTTTATTTACCATGTCCATTATCATTTTCCATTTCATTGTAAGCTACATCACTTTCACTTTCTGAAGAACTGCTATCAAAACCTTCATCCTGACCTACATAGTTAACATCATCTGGAAATATAAAAATATTATAAATACATTATCTTTAAAATATGCACAGTATGAAGAAGATAGAAAGATACAGTTACCTGCAGCCTCATCAGGAATTCTCAGATTTTGTCGAGCTTGCATATCAAAATCAAGCGGATTTGCCATATCCAATATCCTCAGTAACCATATAGGAAAACCATTCTGCATTACGTAAATATCGTTTTCGTTCTCCAGATCGTTTTCGAGTACGTCAATTAGAGGTTGTAAATTTTCAATATCATTAGCATCCACAGCCATCATATTATTACCTTCATCATCTCTATTGTTATTTGCTAAATCGCCGTTTTCTACCTCAATCGGTTCCAAAACACCAAGTCTTGGTGCTTCCGCAATACTTGGCGATTCGGAATCTGGTATATAATCCTGAGCTATGCTAGGCAACTCATATTCTGGTGTTATATCTTGCGCGGAAACAGAATTTGGATAACCAGAATCCATGATCTCGGGAGACCAACTATTCGGAGGTGTTTCAAGCGGAGAAAATGGTTTAACTTCAACATTATTCATTCCAGCAGCATTTGATACATCTTTACTTGTACTAACATTCTCTTCATTTTTCAGTGCTGACGTGAAAACATTACTTGTATCTTCACTACTTTTACAAGGTACAAACTTATCATTTCTTAAAATGCTAATTTCTTTGGCACAATCAGATAAAGAATATTTGCTAATACTCTGTGACTTGGAATTTAATAATTCTCTAGGCGGATTTAAATCTTTCTTCTTTATGCTTAACTGTGCAAGGTCACTAATTATATTTTCTAAGTGTGCTTTTGTCAGATCTGTTTTTGCTAATGTACAATATACACTTTTATCTTTATGATTAATACTCTCATTGCCTAATGAGACATAGGATGCATCTGCATTTTGGATATCACTCACAATAGATTCATGATTGATATTATTTTCCGTAAATTCTTTATTAGTACCTTGTATTAATTCTGCAGACATGGAATTATCAACATCACTAAATTCTTTATTTTCTAAACACAAGTTTTGTTGTGTGCTATTACTAGCAGAAGAGTCTATGTCTTGTCTTGAAGTATTTGTAAAATTACTACTCGAAGAAGTGGCATGTGGTTTAATTGTTTCTGTAATACTACTATTAGACTCTTGACTAGATTTTAATAAAATATTATCAATAATATCTGATACAATTTCCTTAATTTCTTCTGGTGTGTCCAGTAAAACACTGCTATTCATTGCGGATTTTAGTTCTCTATATTTTAAACTTTTGTTAACAATATGAGTAGTGGATGTTTTTGTATGAGGTGAACTTGTATATTTTGGTTTATTATTAAAACTATAAGCATCTAATGACATCACATTTGTCATATCGTTATCTTCATAAATTTGATTTTTATCTGGAGTATGTAACAAAAAATTTATTTCATCTTGTGTATTTTTCTTTGGAAGACTTTCTTTGAAACAAGGTATATCTTTTGCAGTAGAATCTTCTGTATTCATAGCTGCTCCAGTTGCCATTTCAGATTGATGAAAAGTACTGTTCAATAAACATTGATTGTTGATTGATGATTCATTTTGATAACATGTACTAAAATCTTGCAAAGAGTTATTCATCTCAGAACTGAAATAAAGTGTTCTTAGTGATGTTGATGAACGTGAAACAGACATATGTGATTGGAAATTCGACATTGAAGCAACTTCTTCCATAGTTCTTAAATTTATCTGATCATTTTGTAATAAAGCTGATTCTACTGTAACTTCATCATCTGAAGTTTTTAATGTCAAACTGTTGTTGAGTGCTGCTGCGGACATATTAGAAGCAGTTACTTGGGCTTCTACCTCATTTAAAGTTAGAGCAATCGAATTACTTGGTAATTCTCGTTCAGTGTATACTAAAGAATCTACATTTTTAACTCCAGATTGTTTGATATCGTCATTATTTGCATATGGCTCTTTTAACGGTTGAGATTCTTCTACTAAATCATTTTCACCATCAAATAAATAAGTGTTCTCTTGATTAATAGAGCAATTTTCGGGAATGATAATACTGGGTTCTTCATGCCAATTTTCAATATGAGGATTTTGCGCAGATGAATATTCATTTGCATCCAATACTTGATTTATATATGAATCATCAGATTTATTGTCCCATCTATTCATTACATCTGTAAAATTACGTTCTTCAAACCAATTTTCAGTATCAAGATTTTGTGTAGATAAATATTCCTCATCTATGTACGCAGGTGTCTCATTTATGCTGGATTCATAATCCCACCTGTTCTCATCTGTAAAATTGGGACTGTCATGCAAATTCTGAATATGCGGATTTTGTTCAGATGGATATTCTTCATTTGTATCTGCAGATGTTTCATTTATGGATGGATTAGTTACATGATCCCATCTATTTTCCTCATTTGTAATACTAGGTTCTTCATGCCAACTTTCAATATGTGAATTTTGCTCAGATGAATGTCTTTCATTTTCGTCTACAGCTGTCTCATTTATGGGTGGTCCAGTTGCATAATCCCATATATTCTCTACATTTGTAGAATCAGGATCTTCAGAATCATATTCATTATCCCAATCATCCTCCATGTTCATATCATCGCTAGATATTTCATCATAAGAATCCACGGAAGGATTAAGTACTGCTGGTCCATTTTCTCGATCTACAATGCTCCATCCTGCATCTGTTAGAATCGACCTCAGTGTTTCTGTCGAGATGGTGTACTTAGTCATAAAGCTTAATATACGGTCCAAGTATATTTCATAGACTCTGGGTTCGTCTTCATCATTTATACTATAGGATAAATAATTGATATAATATATCGCTTCATCCAGTACTTTTTGTTCGTCTGAACGAATGTCATGTCCTGTAGAGTATTTATACGTAGCAACTGTATTAAATAATGAGTGTTGACCTTTTAACTGAATATATTCATCTGGCATTAAAATTTCTAGTCTTGAATCTTTTCTTGGTGAAATTCTATGAAACACTGCCATTTGCGTTAATGCACCAAATTCTTCAGTGCCTTCAGGTCCATTACAAATTCCGTGAAATGTCACTCTATAATATGGATATCTTACCACAATATTTTGTGCCCTGTTAACAAAGTGAAGATAAAAATTAAATTTTTTTCATGAAGTAAATTTTCAAGCTTTACACAATTACTTACCAGTCTTGAAATTGTTCCCTTGTCCATTCAAACTTATGATCTGGATGTCTGTAGCCTGATAAATGTGGAAATACTACATTATATTCCATATTTGGTGTTGTTATTATTGCTACTTCTGGTTTAATATAGCCAAAAATATTAAAAGGGAGATCGATTAATGTATCTGGATATAAATGTTCAATCCTACAATTAAAAAATATTTTTCTAAAATAACAGATATATATACAAATAACTTTTATAATAATGTTCATGCAATATAAGAACATACAATTCAATGCAAATTACAGCGTTTGCATTCTTCAATTTTACGTCATTGTCTGTTACACTGCCTTCACAAATCTCTATTGTAAGCTTCCTTTCTCGAGAAGACAACAATTCTGTGGTTAACGGTGCTGCTTTTTCTTTGTATCTCTCTAGCACTTCCCTATCCACATCTACACAAAGTATCTGCTCCACTTCAGGTATCCCTTTCAAGTACAACAATAAACCTAGCTCGCCGCAACCATAGTCAACAATCTGTAAAAAAAAATTTTTATATGCATTCATAAATATAAGAGATTATGGGAATTAATATAATTTTATATTTTGAAACAATATGTCAATATATTTAAAATAAACAAGATATTTAAACGTACAATACTCTATCTGGTGATTTTTACACAAAACAGGCGGCTGACAACAAGAACCTACTCAAATATTTCACAATACCAACTCTACACTAATGATTGCGAGTAGTGTTGTTATAATAACACATACGTTAAATTTACATTGTTATAAGCATTCAAGATATCGATACCTTCCACAATTTTCCTTTGTATTCATTGAGCACATTCATCGCCGCACAGTATCTTTGTATGTATGCCGGTGGATAAAAGTTGCCTATTGTCCCGTGTGTCCACCACAACGTATTTTCCAATTCCGAATCGTTGAGTGCATCATAATCGTACCTGAACAATTCCTCTTCATATGCGACATCGGGCAAGAGTCTCGTTTTTCTGACACGATATCTATCGTATATGCACTTGCCCAGCAAATAGAGCACGTGGAAGAGTAGGCCGACCATGTTCGTAAAAATCTTTTGAGACTTTTTCTAACACCGCTCTGCAAACTCATACCGTTCTGTGTACTAAACCGACAAACCAACACAGCGCAGCGATCAAGCGGCTTCAGTATCGGAAGTCGGAAGATTCCGAGACATGCGCAGTGAAGAGAATTGTAGCAGACGCTGATTATTGTTTTAGGATTCAATTGCATATGTGAACGTATCTGTGCGTGTGTATGGTGTGTGAGGGGTGTATTGTAAGTGCTTCTCATGGAGGGACGAGGGGGAGGGAGGGAGAGGAAAACAAAGGAAATAATGGAGGGAAAAATTTTCTATCACATATAGGTATGTGTGTGTGTGTATTGTAATTTATAAAATTAACAACAGTCGATTTTATTAGTTTATTATGTTACCAGCAAACGAGAATGGATTAAAATTTTTTTAATGCGTACTTTAAATCCATGAAAATGGATTAAGTGGATTGAAATGGATTGGATCCGAGCTGACACTAGTTTAATATTTGAAAAGAAAAAAACATTCATATTTAAAGGTTACAAATTTTATTTCTAAGACATTTATAATAATTATACCTAAAATTAACTACTTCAAATTGGTATTAAAAAACGCACCTTAATGAGAAACCTGGCATCTCTGGATTATGAATCTTCTACGTTACATCATTTCTTCAATTGATAAATGTATTATTCATTCTCTACAATTACAACCAGCTAAACTAGTAATGAAATTATATAGATATAATAAAAAAATCATCATTTAAGATATATTTACAGATATAATAAAGTATAAACAATTTACATTACTATGAGATAACATTGGGTAAGTGATAATTTAATCTCGCTTAACCGTTGTCACGTGATTAGCCTAATATTCGAGCTGTATTCGAGCTTGGTTTGCGAGTGTTCAAATTTATCATTTATTTTACTTCTAATCAAAGAGAAACAAAAGAACATAGCTCAATTATTTTTACGTTACAACTTTTAACTTAGTTGGATTAAAATGAAAAATTTTCTACTTATTTTGAATAATTTAAGTAGCATTTATGGTCCATTTTTAAATAAATACTTTTTTTATTTAATTAGATTGAAAAACTGCATTTCACATTCAGAATGTTGAATTGAGCAGTATTCACGATGTACAAAAAATGCTAATATTTTTAGATTGGAAGGCATAGAGATATGCTCTATGCAATTCTTATAAATGAATAAAAATGCATTTGGGATTGGAAAGGATTCATTTTAACATTTATGAATCCGTATTTCTGAAAATATGAATCCGTTTTAATTTATTTCAATCCATTCTCGTGTGCTGGGTTTGCAACCAACAAATAATAAATGTAATACCAAATATTTATTGCAAGGAAAATTACAAAAGATTTTACTATTCCAATAGATATTGTATAAATAATTTATACAATACTGTAAAACGTCGTATAAATCAGGTCATCATCGTATAAATTAGTACATCGTATAAAATAGGTCTTAAACTAATCTTTGTAGACCAAGTTTCATCAATGTATAAGATTAACAATATAATCTTCTCAGACAACAAAAAGTATCTAAAATCAGGCCATAAGGCATTTTTTGCGTCTAAAAGACTACTTAAAAACATCTTATGTCATAATTTTAGATTTTGTATTATTTGGATTGGTTTACTTTAGTCTTTATCTTCTTTTAATTCGAAGAATTAAAAGTAATAAATAGAAAATTAAACCGAGATTAAAGTTCATTGAGTTAAGTTAATCTTACATACATTTATGGATGAAATCAGACCTTAGCTTCTTCAATTTTCTTTGCTATTCATTTGCTGTTTCATATTACATAACATTTCAAATTATCAAATTTTTATAATATAAATATTTTAAATTTAATAAATATAAAAATATTGATACAATAAAAGTTAACATTTTAAATAATTTAAGGAGCTCATTATATTAGGTGTTGGAATTAATTCGTAGCGTTTTTTAATGAAAGAATGTTATTTATTTCACATGAGCATTAAAAAATACATTAATGAAAGTACTTCCCATCACTTGTAAAACGCTACGAATTAATTCCAACACCTAATACATAAACTTATTATATAAAGACTAAGAAAAGTTTTATATTATATAAATGTTATATATATATATATCTCATATATATATATTGATATATATATATATATATATATATATATATATCAATAATATAATCACTTTCAATCTCATCAATCTTTTTGTGACACTGCAAGGATATTTTATATATAATACATTTTCAAAATGATAAAATTATAAAAAAATTACAGATTATTCTAAATCATATTTAAAAATAATACGACAAATTTGGTGACGGTACTATCTTATAAGTTATTTTAATAAATGATAGTATTTTTTAAATATGTGCTCTAATAAAAATATATGGAAATGTATTATACAATAAATTATAAAAACTTCAATTTTTAAATATAAGTATAATGCACTATTTACGTAAAGTATATTACATTGCAATGCATGAATTAGTTCTCCAGTAAATAAACAATTTATTTGTTCTATATTTTTGTAACTAATCAGTGAATCGCAATGAAACTTTGCACAAATTATTTTTAATATTTAAAATACTTATAAAAGAAAAATGTAAAATTTTTTATCCATTTTATTTATTTTTTTAAATTTTCATTTTTACAAATAAAATAATTAAACTACAAAAATGTGTTATTAAACAAAATAATAATCTTATTCACAACTTTCATACATGTATAATTTATTTGAAGTGTACAGGACATTTAATAGTTAAATATATTTTTATAGATATCTATCTCTGACTATTATTTATTAAAATAACTTATTATTTATTAAAATAACTATAAGGAAGTAAACCGTCACCAAATTTGTCATATTATTTTTAAATGTGATTTAGAATAATCTGTAATTTTTCATAATTTTATTTTTTAAATTAAGAGTGCTTGGTTCTTGTAATAACTTACTTTAATTAATATTATACATTTTACGAATATTGAATATATAATACCACAAACGACAAGTAAAGTTATAAACCAATAAAATTATAGCGGAGAGAAAAAATTTGAACGTTAATTCTATGACATAAGAGCAAATTTAATTTGCAAATATAGGGATCGCAAATTATTTGCAGATGTAACGAATATTTATTCTCTTTTGTACTCGCTACAAAAATTATTTCCAACAAATGTAAAATATTTATTAAATAAAACAAAAATAAGAAAGAGCATGCAGTCGCATACCTAAATTATTTGCACAAGTATATATTTAAAATAAATTAAATATGTAAATGTTTCGGTTAAGTGGTGACTATCATTAGTACAATCAAGAGAATGCAAATGTTAAAAAATAATAAATTAGCACATTAAGATGTCGCAGTACAAAATTCCAAAAATTAATCTTGTCTTCATAATCTCTTTTATAGAGAAATTAAGAATTTATTCTTGATAACTTGTATGTTAAAATACGGGATTATCAGATTCTAATAAAACAAATATCAATAAGTAATAATATCATTTAATATCATTCAATTAAAAAATTAAGTGTACTTAATTATAAAAACTTATCCGTGTTTTCATAACTATCAATATAATACAATAATGCGATGCTATCTTGTTAGAAAAATATTAGTGTAAATGGAAAAATATTATATACGATGGTTATATATGCGAATAACAACTTGCGTATGTGGCTGTATACTCTTTCTTATTTTTGTTTTATATCATCAAGCCATCTTAACTGCAAGCTGAGCAGTCTTAACTGACATACACATTTCATGATATTAAGACTCCTAATGTTAAGAAAGTTATAGGGAGAAAAGGAAGGTTTTTATTAAAGATACATACAGTATGTTCATGAATGATAATAAATTTTGTCTTTTATTACAGCCGATTCTGCAGCCGATTTATCATATGAATATCAACATTTGTTGCAAAAGATAAGGGAAACTTCAGAAAACCTTCCATCATTGGATCAAACTGCTTATTTTATTGTACTTTAACTTTGTTTTTACTGTACGCATGCGCACAAAGTTTCCTAGAGTAGAGTGAATTCTTGTCACCTCTCATCGCACTAGCGGTTATAAAAAAGGAAAATACAAGAAGAGCTCAGTCAATCACTTAATCGTTTAGTCAATCGGATAACGCATTATTACATAAACGTTTATTGATTTATTAATATTTAAAAAAAACACAAAAGAATCAGTTTGTTCCTAAAGTCATTGTGGAATTAAAAGAATCCCTGTGACGGCATCTTCAATTAATGTTAGCATAATATATTTTATTTTATTATTTTTATTGGGACACGAAAATTGCATAATCGAATAAAATGTCCCACGAAAATTTTCAAAAATGGCTCGACGAAGTGATGTCGAAGATCATCAAGAATTTTGAGTTGGACGTTGACAGTACTCGGTACAAGTTATTAGAATCTATCAGCATTTTTATTACATCCATCGTGTATCGTATACATTTGCAATTTGAAAATAAGACAAATAAACAGAATGAGGAATTGTTTATAATACTAAAAAGATTCAAGCCGAATCTTTTCCAGATATATCGTACTGATCTTCAATTTCATAATGAGATCTTGTTTTATCAAAAGTACACCCGACCGGATGAAATCTATGCTAAATGCTTCTATGTCGAAGAACGGCCACCTCTCGATTATGTAATTGCTTTAGAAAATGTTAACACACGAGGATATTACGCTTGTTCATGTGTACACAATCCTCCAGTGGAATACACATTAGCAGCAATGCGCGAGTTAGGACGATTTCATGGCAAAGGATATGTCATGAAACAGATGCAGCCGGAAAAGTTCTTCGACATCGTGGAACAAATTCAAGAAATTAGATACACAAATAAATTTACAGATAATATCTTCAAATTTTGTTCCAACATTAATACATTACGAGCGATCGAATATCTTCGCAGTCAGAACTATGATGCAATTTTCTGTGATAAGATGGAAGCTTATCTGTCGAATGCATTTGACAAAGTGATGATAAAGACGATACAACCGCTTGAACCTTTGGCCACGTTGTGTCATGGTGATTTTACATTAAGCAATATGCTCTTCAAGACAGAAGACAATGGACAACTTCACTCAATGCTAATTGATTTCGCGCTTATTAAATACTCGATGCCCGCCATCGATCTTTCTACATATCTTTACATATGTTGTACAAATGAAATGAGGAAAAACAAATTTTCCGAGTTCATGCAAGCCTACCACGACGCACTAAAGGATTATCTATTGGACGCTGGTATTCAAGACATTGAGAAATACTCGTATGACGCTTTGTTGGACGATTTTAGGAGGGGTGCTCTCTTCGGTTTCGTTATTATGTGCAGCTTTATACCGATATTACTAGGGCATCTCAATTCAGAATTAATGATACAAGAGATAATAAATTTGGGTCCTTTGGAAAGTGTAAAAAAACAGAAATACATGGGCGGAGACGAAGTATCCAAAATGCTAGCTGAAGCGTTACTGCATCTGAAAGATCTTGGCTGCCTGGAACATGTTTTGTAGTTTGCGCGAGATAATTCGGACGCACGAAATGTAGGATGTGTTCCATTTGTAGAAATTATTTCATTCTTGTTGTTTATCAAATGTTAAACAAGGACAAAATGATGTTTATAAGCGCTGTGAAACATCAAATGGAACGCACCCATAATCTATATCGATTAACAGCGCATTAACCTATGGGCTTTTTTGGGGTTTGAGCCCTAGGGTACCGAAATGTTAGGGGCGCCACAATTTAAAAAATAAATGTAAACCGAAGATTAAGCAACATTATTTTATAATAACAATTGTTCCGATTTCTAAACATATCATAGTTAAACAGATAAAAGATCAAAACTTTAAGCTTTCACTAGCAGATCTATTTTATAATTCTTGATGAAAATTTCGTTACCGTTATAATACCGTAATAAAAAAACAGCGTAATGACGTCATAACGATAATGAAATTTGCGTTAAGAATAATAAAATCCTGCAGCACTGTTCTGTAAGAACAAATGACAATGAAATCGATGTCGAATCGACGTCGATTCCAATATCATTTCTTACTGGAAATATGGTAATGATGTAGCAATATTGTATTGTTATGACGGTAGCAATAATAAAGAGTTTAGATAATTGTTTTAAAAAAGAAGTCCGTACTATTACACGTTATTTTTGAAAAGTGGTCTTTGCAACATTGACACTATCTGTGGAAAATTGTGACGTTACCACAAAAAAAGGTCATTAGAAAATCATGGAAGTAGGTAATAGCGTTTCTGAGGAGAGATCACAAGAAGCCCTTGGGTTCAAATTTTGTTAACGCGGCCTTATCGATTAATAACGTCAGGCGCAATAATACACAGTTTTTGAACTATAATTTATCAAAGAACTCGGTCGCTGTGATGTGCAGTGTCCAACTGACATTATTTTATATCTTTTACATAGCATATTAAAAGATATGTAACACAACGTTATTTTCATGTCAGCAATCATATAAAACTAAATGTATTAAAAAAGTAAAACTTAGTTCAAGTGATTTTCAATAGTCTTCCTATCACGTCCACATTGTTGAACTCAGGTTATTTCAAAAAGATGCCAAGAATAGAAACATCGAAGTAATCATTTTCTGTATCAATACTGTTTCTTTTTTCCAAATTAATTGAAAAAAATTAGAATTGAATGAGACATATGTAAGATTTCCAGATATATCGAAGCTCCATTTATAATTGTATACTGTAAAATACAATTCGTTTCACACTTTTATTACATCATAGCTCAGAAAATGTCCATTATTGACGTCCATGACATATATTTTTTTGTTTATTAGATTAATCATCATTTTATGTAAAAATTAACTTAATTTACTGATACCCTACAATTTACCATACATTTAGTGCGGAGTTCTTTAAAATGAATCGTGAAAGTAAAAACAATACGTAGCATTAATTCATGTATACCTTAGAATTTAATACTTTAAAACTTAAATACTGAAAATGAGCTTACATAATTAATAAACATTATCTTATGAATATTTATATGTATGCTGTAATAATGTTATTATATTAATTTACTTGAACCAGAATTTATATCCTTTATGTGTTATATCTTGTTAACATTCGTTTGAAATTTGTTTGAGAACATTCAATTTTTATCTTTTATCAAAAATCCAGCGTCTATCTTTTGCAAAATATATGTGTATATAAAACCATCAAGGGTAGTAACTAGTAAAAAAAATTTTAAAAAGTTAGATATTAAAGTTAAAAAATTAATAATTTGTAACTTAATGATTTCTATAAATAGAATTAACTTTCAATTTTTCTTAGTTATTTTTAACACTAATTGTAAACATATTAAATTTTTAACTTAACTTTTTTCTTAAGTTAAAAAAACTTTTTGTTTCTCTTTAAAAGCGCTAATATTCTCTACTTCTATAAAATTTGAGCATTAAGCAATGAATAAACATTAGAAAATAAATATTAGACAAATATAAATGGATAGAAAGTAAACATGAACATTAGACTTCGAATGAACTTCAGATAAGATATGATAAGATAAAATTAACAATTTTTATGTCTGATTATCAGCAACTTTGTGTTTTTGAATAGAAAAAACAAAGATTTTACTAATGAATGTGTTAATTTAAAAGGAAAATTAAGTGTCATAAATTTTGAAACGCTATTTTTATTGAAATTGAATAATTATTTGTAACATATATTTCACATTATACATAATAATAATTTTTATATTATTGTTATAAATAATTTTTTAAAAAATATAGGTTTCCATATTGAAAATTATACTTTTTCATTATTTCATACAAATTTTATGTATAAATAAATATTAAACTTATAATATATTCCATATTGCAATTATTTATATTTTCATTTTAACCGTACAAAGAAAAGCTAATTATAAAAATTCAAATAATTATAAACTATTTTAATAAAATTTATGATTATAAAATTAACTTACATTACCTTATGTTAAAAGTTATCAAAATTATCAATTTATAGTTAATTAAAAATTAATTTTAAATTGAAGATAATTTTTGCAACTTTTAACATGATGTAACGTAAGTTAATGTTATAGTTATTAATTTCAATTTTAATATACAGGGTATTCAATTAGTCTGACAGAGTTCGTGGAGTATGTAGAGTGGACTAAACTGAGACAGAAAGTCCTTTGCAATTTTCGCAATAGTTAACAAGATATTAATTTCTAAAAATTGCCGAAAATTGATCTTTAATAATTTTTTACTCAATTACTATCAACTTTACAGAAAACTACAAGAGACAAAAATTGTTTATTTTATTCTCATAGAGCTCTAAAAAATTTTTTTAGAATTTTTTCAGAATTTTTTAATACCGGACTTTTTTTTCATGTTGATAAAAATGAGAAAATGTATTACTAAAAAGTTGATGAAAAATTCTGAAAAAATTTGTAGAGTTCTATGAGAAAAAAATAAACAATTTTCATTTCTTGCAGTTTTTCTGTAAAATTGATAATATTTGAGTAAAAATTATTGACTTTCTGTCTCAGTTTAGTCCGCTCTACATGCCCACGAACTCCGCCAGAACAATTATCGGACACCCTGTATTTACAAACAATATTATGCGGTCACCATTTATAAAAAATTTATTTATTTAAAATAGGCGATAAAATGTAATACATGAGGTTTCTTTGATAACAGAATGGAAATGAACATGTAATATTCTTATTACATGTTCTTCTAGAAAATATTCTCATTTAAATTTGCATTTCCTTCTTTCAAAAAATTAATTTATTTAACATAGATGATAAAATGTAATGTACAAAATAAAGAAAATAAAAGTAACGATTAATATAAGATTTTGGAGAATCGACAGAAGTGCAATTTGAATTTTACATGTATGAATTATTGCGAAAACATCTAGTATCATTAAAGAAAAATTATTTTTATAGTTATAATCCGTAGCATTAAAAAAATTATGGACACACACACATTTTATATATATGTATATGTGTATATGTGTATATATAATGTATATAGAACAGTGCAGTATAATGTACATAGTAGATATATTATACATAGTAGATACATAGTAGATATATTATATATAATATAGGTATCAAACCATTTTGAAAATCAACCGAAATTGTTCTCATACCTCACACTATTATTTTCTTGCTTAAATATAGCGGAAATGCAAATGATGTCAAATGTAAAATTATCTTATCAGGTATGTATAAAACAAAGAGATCATTCTTAAAATAATATTTCTAAATTGCCGCACTGTTACGATAATATTGTATTTCTTCTCATAAACAATGCACATTCACACATGTGTATCTGTGTTTATTTTTACATATCCCAAAGAATATACACATGTGTATAAAAATATGCTTTTAAATATCTATAGCCCCTTTTCTTCGATAAAATTGCAGTCACTATCAAGTGAATTGAATACTACTAAATAAATCATATGAAGTCACATATAAAATCTTTAATAGCGTCTCATTGCTGGTTTCAAATATTCTTCTCGTAAGAAGCGAGAGGTTTGTATTATATATATATATATATATATAATATATTATGCGATTTGTAACATTTAATATAACGGGAAATAATTGGAAAAGATAGGAATGTATAATAAATATACTATCTTCCATTGACATAATTTATTTGGGATCTAATAATAATTAAAATAATTACGTGACAGAATATCAATAGCAGTCTACTCATTTCCTAGTAAAGCGACAGCATACACGTTATACGAGTTTATATAAATTAAAATAATTATTCAATTCAATCATTATACAATTTTTTCTGTACTGAAGCGCCATTGCACGTGTATACTCGGATTATGATAAGCCAATGTGACTCTTAATTTCACATGATTTGCTTATGCACCTCAAAAATTTTATTTTTTTACATCATCTAAGTAGACTCATCATATTATACTATTTCGACATATATATACTTTATATATATATATATCTCCATATTTTTTATATGCATATGCATTTGTAAGCGCGTGCAAATATACTATGCACGAGATCTCTCGGTGACTGTTGCTCAGTCCACAGGAACATTAAACTCAAAATACAATAATATTACAATTTATTATTTCAATATATATAATAAGGCTATCTACATAATATATATAACTATCGCAGAATCTATATCTAGTATGAACGTTACGTCCATGTTTCTAATTATTTACAAAGGTACTGCCAGAGGCATTCACTTGTTTCTTCTTTTTCTTTAAGCTTGCAAAAATACAGATTGTCAGTAGCTTTCTTATACCCGTCTGCTCGAAAACACGATAATGAAAAATGAATAGATGCATTCAAAATGGAAAAAAATTGCACTTACATCACAAGCAATTTGTCCAAAACAATAATTTTCGAGCGTACTTTTTTATTTCGAGAAGAACGGTAAAATGCGTGTGCATGTAAAAATATCATTATAAACAGTGCGATTACGAAGACATGTTTTCTTTATAAAACGCTGCCATATACGGTATATATAATCGCAGATCATCAGAATTTATATTCAATATAAAAGTACATATAGCTTTAGAATTTTATATATACAATGAAATATATCTAAATTTTATAAAATTTTAATTTAATGTGTAGGAGCACAGCAAATTTTATTCATTTCAATTTTCGATTTTTTAAAAATATTTTGTTGTTTAGTTTAGCGAAAATGTTTAAAGTAGAACAATATAATTATAGGAGTTTTTAACAATTAAGCAATTGGATTTTAACTATAAATTTAACTATAAACAGATTCTTTGGATCAATGGGATGCATTAAATAGAAATTTTCAATTTTTATGTAAAAAGATTTAATCAAAAATACCTAATATATTTTGCTTCACATGATGTAATTATCATTTTTAAGATTCTTAAGATTTTAAGTAAACATCAAGATAACGATTTTTATATATATGTATTAAGAATACAATGTCCTCAATATTTGTTTATAGAAAGATAGGCACACAAATAATAATATATTTGAGTGGATTATCAAGAGCATTTAGTTTATATTTTTTCTTAATTATATATATTATGTGACTTTTAAAAAAGAAACTTTTTAATTAAAAAAAAATCTTTTAAAAAATTCGTCTTTTTAAAATTTCTCAATATATGCCTCTGTTTAATACAGAAATCTCGGTATAATTTCTAAGTTTTTTCAAGTTACAGGAAGAATTTAATTCTAAATTTTCTACAGTAAAATGATATAATATATCTTTCTGAACTGAGGATAATTATAATAAGTTGCATTTAATAGTAAAAAGATATCTTATTTTGATGTAATTGGGTATGTGCAGAAAAACGTGCGTAATATTTAACATTTTCATGTTAATAGTGAACTTTCTTGATGCTCAAAGATGTACACTATTATTATATTTGTAGTTCATCAATATTTAGGCCGCTTAAAGTTTTTTTCGTACACATTCAGAATATAGTCACACAAGTTAATATTTATTATTAACGAAAGAAGAGTCAAAAATATTCATGCGCAATTCACAGCATGTTTCGAGTTTATGTTAACTCTTAAGTATCATAATATAAATGAATCTCAAATTCGTTTTGAATCTTAGTAGATTATACATTACTTTTCAATATATTTAATATATTTGATGTTGCTTTTCAGATTTTTTAATGCTATCTTTAATTTCGAACAAATGATATAAGAATGCTATTGATAAATATTTAAATGTTAATAATATTTGAAGAATTTGTTATAACATAAATAAAAACAGAAAACATGAAAAACATGAAAACTATGTACAATATTTGTTATAAATTTTTATTATAATACTTAAGAGTTACTTATTTCTTCACCAGATAATAAATTCTTCTTAACTACGCGCTTTTGTATATAATAAAATCATATCACAAGTTTCGAATCATTTATCTTTGATCTAGGTGCATAATTAACATGACAAAATATTACAGTAAATATCACATGGAGCGATGATATTTCAATTAAATAACAGTAGCGACTTTACTAAAGATAAAAGTCCATTCCTTAATCTTACAAATAGAATTATAATTTTGGGCAATACACGTTTTCGTTCATAAAATAATAATTTATATACTTTCATATATAAGGGTAGCAAGCTCAAGCATATGACTGATCCAACGATATAGCTATTTTATTTCCTTTCTCGACCCAATTTCTAAGACGTCCTCTAAGTTCTTCAAGACTTTTCGATTTTGCCTTATTTATCCTCTTGTATTTCACGTCTTTTGGCTTCGTCACGGATCTATGATTGCTCATTACCCTATTGTATGTCACCTGAAAAAATAAATAGATTTCTTATGGAAAGATCAATTTATACGTAGCGTGGAGTTTTAAAGTTAAACATGAGGAAAATCTAAATGAAGAATATATCTTAAATTAGAATGTAATTTGCATTACGTTTTAAGTTTATGTAAATCTTGTATCATTTTTTTTTCATTAGGATATTTCAATCCGAATATTTCACAAATATTTTTTCTAATAAATCGAATTCTCTTATATGCCGATAATATTTCAAATAGTTTCTGTTACCTGCGCTTGTTGGCTTTCGTCTCTAGGTCTTTCGCTGGGTGGAGAATCTGTGTCTTGAGCCAACCTTTCGAAACTGCCGTAGAGATCCTGAAGCCTGCCCTTTCCGTTGCCTAAGTTTTTCATTCTCCTGTCTTCGTATTCCGAATTCTCTGTCGATTCCGACGGATCCTGATTATTTTCGCTGTCACCGTCTTCCTCCACAGAATACACGGTTTCCAGAATCTCCGGTCTTCTGAGAAAACCGTTGCAACGTCGCATCGATGAATATTTGTTCGACGGTTCCACCGCATCGGACACGGAACGGATCACAGTTACATCAGTAATGTTAGAACGAAATCTGTGGATTACAATTAGAATATATATAAAATTACAGATGATCTATAATTTGTGAAAGAATTTGTGAGAGAATTCTATTTATAGAGTTTCATGTATTTTCTCATGTGTACATATCTGTTAATATTTTGATTTGTATATTAGATATAAACTGCGATTTTTCAAGTAATTTTCGTTAAAAATAAGTTTTTACGTATAAGATAACAAATAGTTATAGTTTCGCATTTTATCATAAATTATAAATTAAAGTGAGCTTAAGATACATTACATACTTTAAGTAACTTTATCATAGAAATTTTGAACGTATTTCAATATAATTATTATACACCGACATAAATAAATATTTTTTAAACTATTTATCATTATTCTTAATGTCAATCCAACGCAGTCTGTGCTGGTCGCAATCACATTGAAAACGATATTTTTCCAAAAAAATTCAACTTATGAAATAAGAATGCTTTCAACATGTTTAAATCTTGTTTCTATTTTTGCTTTTGCATATTGAAAAAAATAATGTATTAACAGCATTATTTTATTATAATTGAAAATAATTTTGTTAATTCAATGACATTGTTAATGAGACAAATATGTTATGCTCTTGTTTTAATAAAATTTTGTTTCATTAGTATTCAAATAACAAAAAATACAGGATTCTTAATTTTTTAAAATAATACAAAGATATGAAGGGCACATAAGAGTCAAATGAACAATTAAGAGCCTAGAAAAACAAAATATAAAATATATTCAATTGTATAAATTCAAAAATTACAGAAAAACATATTACATGTTTCAGTTTCTCCATTAAGTCATCTGCAGATAATTAATACAAAAACGTAGTCACGATATTACTTGAGTACAACTATAGTGATATAGAAAGAAAATACTGTATTAACATAAATAGCAGCGAACCGATGGATGTCTCGCAAAGAATCGGAGAAAATTGCTTGCAAACGGTTTGTAGATTAAATGTTTGTAATCTCTCGGTATTCTAGAGAAAGAAAATTGTGTTAAAAAATATATAGTTGTATTTAAAGCAAGCAATAACAACCGCTAAGGGAAACACTCACCCATATGTTTTGACGAGTTATTATCATGCAGAATGAAATTTGCTATTGGGTGAGCATTTCGTTTAGAGGATGTTGCTATTTGCTGTAAATACATACATTATATATTTTTTAACACAATTTCCTTTAATACATATTTTTTGTAATATATTTTTCTATAATTTTTGAATTTATACAACTGAATATATTTTATAATTTGTCTTTCTACACTCTTAATTGTTCATTTGGCTCTTATGTGTCCTTCGTATCTTTGTATTTCATTAACACTGTTATTATAAATCAATAAGATTATTTTCTTTTTTTTCTCCTTCTTCTTCTTACGTTAGGACCTCTAACTTGTGTTACAACTCTCTCATATGCTTGTGGTGCGCACGTTGATTATTCAATCGCTACATATGAGACCTACGGTTTTAATGCCGATTCCAAATGGCAGATTTTTCAAGAGGTGTTTCTGTGGGTAAGGATACTCTCGAGAGGTTGCCTTGTCCGAGAGGAGATATGAAAATATTTTGGTTCCTATGGGGATCGAACCTAATGGTTCTATTGGGACCTCTGGCATGATCCATGCCACGTTCGCGATGAAGATTATTTTCAATTAAAATAATGCTGTTGATACAACATAATTTTTTTCCAGTACACTTTTTATTCTTATATTCTTTTCATGTCCTTATATTCTATTATTGCATAGACGCAGTAAAAGCTATCTTAATTTCATAGACGATAGCTGATGTGTATGTAAACCTATTTAAAAAATATTCACCTTGGTGGGGCAGGATCGTCCGCGGTTTCCTCGAGCACCACGGCGCTGTCGCTATCCCCGAGACTGTCTAATCTGTCCAGGGCATCGCAAGGTGGCGAGTCCCGAGTGCTCGTGTTCCTCTCCGCCAATCTGTTCTGCAATTGCCGGATCACCCTTTGTTGTCGTAAAATAATGGATTCTCGCTGACTCAGACTGGCTTCGATTTCCTTCTGCTTCCTGCAGAGCCTTGACTCAAACAGCAGAAGTTGCGACGACAACGTCCGCAGCTGCTCAGCTTTTTCCCGCGTCAATCGAGCCACCAGGTCCTCCTGCAAAACGTCACGATTACAAAATTGAACGAGTCGGTAGCGTTAATTTCCCATTAATTCGCGGGTACAATAAACTGCGGGCTCTTCACTCGATAATTCATGTATGGTAATTAATAACGGCGCGAATTCGTGGCTGCGAAACTACAACCGGCGTTTCGCCATTTACTTTCAATATTAAGTAATTAATTAGCAAACGATCTCTCATTGCCATTATTATTATTTAATATTTGTTTAGCGCTGTTAATTGATTTCCCCGGTTTTCTCATCTCGTTTACCGGTAAATACTGCTCGAATGGATATCGCTCATTAGGACGATATAGTGTTGAATCGTATTCTTTTTTCCTTTTTTTTTTTATCAAATACCGCGCACCGGTTCATGCGTATTTGTGCAAACATCTCTCGAGTCCACTTGCTTTACGCGAAGCACGTTATCAGTATGCGTGAACGGCAGATACATGCCATTCCGCTGCACGCATTTTCTCTGTACGCGTCGATACGTGCGTGAAGCTGCATGTTTGCACAACGATGTACGGTATACCTACACGTCGTACATATCCGGCCGATCGCTTTGCATTGCTCGCATCTCCTTCCTTTCGTCCTCCCGCACGCGTGGAGGATGAGTCCATTACTCTCGCTATTGTGTGCAATATAAACAGTACCGTAAGACGACCAGGTGCTATTGCCGGTGCGTGTCACGCACTTTGGAGACGGACGCGGAAAATAATTGACGGAAAATAATTGACATTTGGTCAATGGACATTTGGCATCATGTGAACGACCAATTAATAGGCAGATTCTGCATTCAGGAAAGGGAAGTAAGAAGACATTTTTTTAATTGTTAGGTATCAAAGAAGAACAATGGTAATCCAATCTCTGGAATTAAATAATATTTTGTTATTTTTTATTTCTATGTGTGTCAAAATGTAAATTAATCCATTTCTGTGGTTTCAATTTTAAAGTAATAATCGTCCGTATTAATGTAGTTTAAATTAAAGACAAATAAAATTTAAATTATTGTTTTATTTATATAGAACAACTTTTTATTTTATAATGGAAAATATTATTAAATTCACGTAGAGTATCATTATTCATATTTTCATTAAAAAATAAAGGCCGCAACACAGATGACTTTTGCATAACGCATAAGAGAATTTGAGAGAAGATCAATCAGAATCCTTCATTTTCACATATTATGCAAAAATCTGTGTTACGGTCTTAAAAATTTAAATTTTTCGTAATTATGAAGAGAAAGGAAATAAGAATATTGTTTTACATGTGGCAATAAATATATCAAGTTGACAATATGTACATTAAATATGAAAAATCTTAGTCATCAGAGAGGCTCATACTTGTCTTTTTCTTTTTTCTGCTTTAGAATACACATTTCTCTACACATTTTTACTGATTATCACATTAAAGAAAAATATATTTTTACAAAAAGAAATAGAAAACGTACAAAAATTAAATAAATGATTATCAAAAAAGGAAAGTTCTATTCGAAAGCTTTCTTTTAAACCCGAATTCCATAACATATCTGCGCAATATGCATAGGCATATCACGAAAAATTGTCTTTTATTACCAAAATGAACTCATCAAGTATTAACATTTCTCCATTTGAATTCGGTAAAAATATATGGAAAAGTTGTTATTTGATAATCGGCCGTCCCGCTGGTATTTTTCCTGGCGCCGGCTAAGAGAGAAAGAAGATCATTTTGTAGCAATTATTCCTTCGCAGATTGCCAGCAAATTTAGTGGGAGTCTTTTTTTTTCTCGCGGGGTCTACCCTCGCAAACCGAGAATTACCTCTAGTCACGCAAAGTCAGACGCGAAATCGTAGGATGTCACGAGACGCTCCAGGCTTATCCCAGAAATGCTCGGAAATCTCTCTTTACAGCAATGACTCGTGACGGCAGCATATCGTTTCGCTTACCTGCTGAAATTTATCTTTCCCATTGGCATCATTATAGGTCTAAGATGCAGACCTGTCCAATTTGAATTCCAGTGCCAAAACGCAGAACAAAATCGATGCAAAAAATTCAATGTGAGTAAGATTTCATGGACTGTAAAGTGTTGATAAGCATCGTTCAAACGTATATCAACACTTTAGTTCCGAAATCTTATCCATATTGATTTTTTTGCGTCAATAGCTTTGTATTTTAGCTTTGGAGCTCAAATTCGACATGAATTAGATAGAATGTTCAAGATCAAAATTTTTTATTTCATGAAAAATTATAATTCAGATTTTTCATCAAAATCTCTACGAAAATGCTTAAAAACAAAGGATATTTCTAGCAAAAGTTAAACTTCAATTAAACTTTTGATTAACAAATTATCTGATGAAACTTGTTTTTTTTTTTCAATCAATTTGAGCCTTAATTTTGATTTAATAGATATTTTCCAAAGTATGTCTGTGTAAGCAACGTTCGTCTTAAATATTCATTCGTTCGCTTCGTAAAGCGACAAAAATATGTACTTCTTCGCGTCTAAATGGATCCATCTAATATTTCACTGTCTGTAACATTAGTCCGTGGGCTGAGCGTGTTTTATGATTTTCAGAGGTAATAGCTTTGATCGATCGTCTTGCGTTCCTCCCGACTGATTTCCTCGTCGAAGACTGCAAGTGGGATTACCTTTGCATGTAGAAATCCTTCCTGGTAATTGAAACTTACCTGCAATTTAAGGGTCCTTCGCCAAGCGAGCATTTGGTGGGCTTGTGCCCGCTGTCTCGCTCTGAGTGCCGCTATGACCGACTTGGCTTCCTCCAATGACGTCACTTCCACCTCGTTACTGTCCTTCATCGACTCGCTCGATAAGTCACTGACTCGGCGGCCCTCGTCGATAGTAGCCAATATGCAGCTGTCCATCGACGTCTCGTCGAAGCTGCAAACAGAAAGTGATGCGATGAGCGATTTGTCATTCTACTTATCTAACGATCTTCTTAACAAGTTATTTTAGGGTATTAAAACGCCCTCTATCCAAGTAAATTACTGCTCAAGTGATCCCTTTTAATACAAATGACAATAGAGGTATTGTAGAGAAATACGATTACATTAAAATAATTCGCCTTATTGTCCACCTATTAAAATTATTGTCTTTATACTAGGTGGGGTGAAAAGTAACCTCCTTGGGAATGAAAAAAATTTTTTTCTTATGCAGAATCTCGCCCAAAATATGGCGTGTTCGCTCAGTACTAATCTTTGTAGCATCTGCTAGCTCGCGCACCTTCACTTTCCGGTCAGCCAACACCATTTCATGTATTTTTTTGACATTTTCCTCGGTAACCGCATCGGAGGGCCTGCCGCTGCGGACTTCATCGGTAGTGGAGTTGCGGCCACCACGAAACTCTCGAAACCAATATTTAACGGTGTAATCTGACGGAGTATTAGCCACATAATATTTATCCAACTTTTCTTTTGTTTCCTTCGCCGTTTTGCCTCTCAAAAAATAATGTTTTATGAGAGAACGAAAATCGTTTTCGCAAACACGTCAACAACAATCAGCTCTCAAAACAAAACTAAGGGCAGTATCGCACTGCCACTTGGCATGTCTGCCTAAATATGAACGGACTACAAGGCACCATAAACTTTTTTGCAGTAGTGGCGCATTCTGGCGGTCAAGGAGGTTACTTTTCACCCCATCTAGTACTTGAATCATTTATTCTTTTTAGTACATCTATTAACTTTTATTTTTAACTTACAATTTCTACCATATTCTTTATTTTTCTAATCCCACTTTAGCGTTATAAAAATTAAATTATACAATAATTTAAAAACACTATTATTAAGAATGTTACTTTTAGATGCGTTAATTCTAAAGACACTGTACCATTAAAATTAAATCTAAATTAATTAGAATCTAATTGAAATGTAATCAAAGCAGGAACAGCTCGCGTTCGGATAAGTGTATAATAATATTGGAAATTTTTGCGAATGATTGACAGGTCGGAAATCGGTATGTTTCTGAACAATTACTTATATTTCGACAAGATATCGCAAAAAGAAAAGCTCGGAAAGCTCGTTTTCTCCGAAAAGAAAAAGCAACTTTCGCGTTAAAAAAAACGAACCCACGTGATTTAAGATTTGCTTGGATATCTTTCGCATTTGCATGCCGTTATCCTTCATTTTCTCATCGGTATAGTGATGAATCATCCGACTATACAACTATATGAAACTCGACGCGAATCCCTGGCGCACGATAAGCATGCACGCGGTAACTGATCCTAATATCGAGAAACGCGATCGGCAAATAAATCAGTGATCATGGAAATGATACAGCTCCAGTTTAATAAAGCTTGACGATCAAACTAGTACGAAAGCGATACGCGATAAATGATATACATATGCTCAGTGTTATTATTTCTTCGTAAACATACAATAAAATATAATGTAAAAACGATGCCTTTGTCGCAAGTCGACGTCTTTGTTGCTCTGTCGAATTTACAAGGAATTTTCGATAAACTTAATAATTTCATACATTCATCATTTTTTTATATATATTTTTAATTTTCCTTAGATTACTCTGTAATCTTTACATACTGTCAAATTTATTCTTTATTTATTTTTACAGTCAGTAAAGAAATTAGATATTTTCGAATCCAAAGCGAGACAATTTTCTGTTGAAAGAATGTATGGATGTAAAGACAAATACAATAATAGCAATTTATTTTTAAGAAATAATACAATTATATATATATATATATATTTTTTTATATTTGACGGAACAGCAAAATAATCATCTCAAAAGCGAGACGTCTGGTCTTATTACATATACGTTACAGCTATTACGCGAGGCTGATATACGTCCGTAGAATAGAACGTCTCTAAAAATCGAAGTTGCACTTGCATGGAAACTTTAGCTTTGCCTTTGGCTCTCACGAGAGAACGCTATAAAAACAGTTGGTACCATACGAGCCCTGCGCAATATCGATCTCTATCTAGAAATTTACATCGCAACGTACATCAAACGCTGTATATACCTATCGCAATTCTGTATTCAAGATCGACCGAATGCACACGGCTAGTATTACGTTCGCCGAGAACGTAAGCTTGTTCTCGATTAAAAGTAACTCGGCTTTAAGGAAGAATACAAGATTTGTATAATTGAATTGTAGACAAAATTTGAAAAATTTATTTTTTTAAGGAAAGGAATAAATTGATACAGTTTTCCGTTCAATCTTTTCCTAAAAATGAATTTAACATAAAACTTATTAAAAATGTAGGAATTTTCTGTGTTATTGAGGATGGAAACATTTCAAGTGTCTTATAGTTATTATGGTTCTGTGAATTTCTAAGGAAATAATCTATTATTTTCTCTGATTTAGTTTTCTTCAAAATAATTAAAGATTGAATCCAAAATCGATAAAAAATGTTGTGATAACGTAAAATATAAACAAACAGATAAAAAATAAACATAAAACTCTAATTTCTACATAAAAATTGACGCTATTTATATTGTTACCATTTTATAATAATTTTTCTAATTTTTCTAATTTTATAATAATTTGTCTAATTTAATTTTGTACACTTTCAATTAATCTTTTACATCTTAAATTATAGTAATAACAGTCTAAATGAGAATTGTGTCTATTTATTCCTTGCATTGAAATAAATTCGCAAATTTCAACTTCAATTTAACTATACAAATCTTCCAGTTCTGAAACACGCATAGCAATATCGACAGAGTGTCTACAGATTATCTTCCCATCGATGATTAACGGATTCCTTTTGGGACGCGTGTTCGTTCGAGAACCTTTGGAAAGCGCCTGGCGAAAAATTCTGCATTGACTACTGAGAGAGAATACATAAACGGAAATGATTCCTTATTGTAAGAATTGGAAACTCTTGTTACAATACATACAACTTTCGGAAGTAAAATCAAAATGCATAATTTTATAACGAAACTTTTACAACTATTCCTTTCAATTGTTTCTTTTACGACTTTTTAATCTAATTTAATATAATTTCAGTAAGAAAAAAAAATGTGAATTTTAATGGAGATTCTTGCAACTGAAACAGCTTTTCATAAAGTTAATTTGAAATTTTATTCTTTCATGAGTACAGATGTAAATTTCACGAATAGTTCCGGAGGAAAATTAAGATTTTTCTTACAATTTACAATTTACTTGAAAAATCTAAATGTATAATATTACAAAGCGCTTTCAATGTGAAACTTCTGTCTCAAACGTTCATTTATAGTTTCGCCCTTAGTTTCAACCTCTAAGACTGTACTATATAGTAAGCGAAGAAGAAAGTGCACGTCTCTCGTCGCAAGCTACTTCACGATATACACTTGGAGCTCCATGAACTTCAAGAGAGACAGTTGCGAAAGTTTCCTTGTTAAAGTCATTCCCGGTCGTTACGCATTCATTCTAATCGAACAGAGAGAAATCGAGGAAGACAGGGGAACTATTAACGCACATAATCTACATAACGAGCGGAGAGAGAGGCTAAATCATTTATATAAATTTATATGAGATTTACTTAACATCGATGGATTTAATTATCGATTATTACTTCTAATTAAAAAATATTGGGATTGTTGTTGCAAAATTTATTTACGATTGTTATTTATGGTTGACTATTATACGGTTAGTTGAGAATTTATAACGCACAGAAGTTATAATGTTTGAAAAGTTACGAACATATTTGGAAAGCATTTTTCCGGTTCGCTTTCTCTCTCTCTCTCTCTCTCTCTCTCTCTCTGACCTCTGACTAATTAAGTCCGGATAAATTATGCATGAATCGTCCAGCTGAGTCATGCCGCGTCGTGAATTTGACGTTTTCCCTCTCGGAGGGCATCGATCGCAGGGTAACCTGCGTGATGAGAGAGCCAGGGATCGAAAACTCCCGCAGTGCGTACGATAGGAAAGGCACGCGTTTCCGCCAGGTAACCTCGAGAGTGAAATACACCGCTGCGATATAAATGCGTTTCCGTCACGAGTAAAAATACACTGAAATAATAAAATAGCAAAACGCAATATCCGCATGAGGCAACCTAAAGGATGACCGAGGGTGCTGCGAGATATTGCGATCGACACGAGCTACGAATGTTATCACGGTTATACGGTTATACTCCGAGATATATTACGAGAAATTAATACGTAAAATTTAATTATTATTTATTATAAATTATTACTTATTATCATTTATTACTCGTATTCTCGCGTAGTCGGACGCTCGTTATTAAAATATATATTTGAATTGATTGCCGATTATTATTTCTGATTTAAAAATATTGGGATTGTTGTTGCAAAATTTATTGATGTCAAATTTATTTATTGACGGCTGTTATTTATTATGGTTGATTATTACAATTGGTTGAGAATTTATAATATAATGCACAGAAATGATAATGTTTAAAAGCGAATATTTTATTTTGTACTTTACATTTTTTGTTATTTAATGATTTTAGACTGTCTCTAGGTTATTCAGTTCTCAACGTACGTGATAATTAGCGATTCCATGATAATTAGCTTTACAGAGAACTATTAACTCATTGTAGTCTTCATTGTAATAGACATTAGAATAATTAGAGACAAATTGTGAGAAAATTTAATCTAAATAGCAATTTGCTTTTTAGAAAAACTTGTTAAAAAATATCTTAATTATTTTTTTCCCTGTTAGTGACATTTTATTTCTTCTATTTTATTATTATACTTGTTATTACAGTAATGAGAAATCTCTCATCTCGGTCTCTTAATTAAACTCATAATTAAAGAATTACCAGAAAAGCAAGCCTCATCAGTCTCAAACATTGTAATGTCTCCGGATAATGAACGACAAAAGATAGAATCAAATCATGTTTTTCCTTTATAAGAGAAATGCTATAAATTCAACGCTTTTTCCAAAAGCAAGTATTAACCGCAATCTCTGTCACTGATGAATATGAGAGACCAGTCAAGCCTCGCTCTTTCCTAAGGGATTAATTCGAGTTTGCCATTGTACGAGGCAGATCTCACGATACGTCGCCCTGAGGGGTCCAAACATCTGAGGTGGGTCCTGGTAAATATTCCGTATGCGGTATTTCACATACCGCGTATACGTACATAGAGAGGTATGCATATACGCGCATACACACACATATCGATTGTACGTTGCGACCAGGTGGACATTGTGCGCGCGAATCCACACGCACGACGCGTCCTGGAGCGATGCGTATGTACACGCAGACACACCGCAGAAATACCGGACGCTCCGGGAGCGCGGATAATGCTCGACAGGAATTACAGTCAGGTGGCATCAAACGCGGAGAGTGCCGTGAAACCGCATATTGCCGTTTAGGTCGTCATCGAATTGCCGAACAGACGTTCTCGCAATTGATCGGATGGATGAATAATTTTTAGACAATATGAGCCGTGTGTAAGCAAATTTGATCTTCAAATAAAGATCATTCGCCTATGAGATGAATGCAAAATGAATGAAGCGCAAATGAAGTGAAAATGAAATTATTAAAAAAATACATCAAGAAATAAATATATGTAAATGATATATGTGTGCAATCAGAATATAAAAAGTGGGAAATAATAAATCTAAAAAATCTCTCTCAGATAATCTGCACAACGAACCGTTCGTAATTTAATATAATTTTAAATAATATTTACATTTGAAAATTAATGTACCACGCTGCGTTTTATACATGACTGCGATCCGCGCTAAACAGCACATAACATTATATATACAATATAAAAAATTACATTTCGTTAAAATATATTCAATAAAATTAATTCCATTATATTGTGTGCTGTGATTGCCTTCGTTAATTAATTAATGATTTTAATTAATTAATGAAAAATTAAAATTTAAGACGCACATCATAAAATCTTTTCTTTTAATTTATTTTAATTTACTTTTAACCTATGTTTCCAATTATGTTTATAAACTAATTTAATTTATTTTTAATTAATTTATTTTAAATACATACAATTACGCAATTTCGTGCTGTGAATTTTTTGTAAATCGTAGAACAGGTGTATGTTGTACACACGTGACATGTCAAACGTAAATAGCGGATTGCTAAATTAACTTTGACTCGAATATTTGCAGATACGAGTAACAGATGCAAGTGTGCGTTAGAAGACCGCTATCTTCGATTATTACTCAGTTAAAGTTATAACGGATGTTTTCGATAACGTTACGTTATGCCTCCGGACGATCCTACCTATATCAACTCAGTAAGTTCCGATCGATGGATAAACTAGCAACTAAAAATATCCAAAAATGTTTACAATAAAAGAAACGTATAATAATATATATTATTAAAATTAACAATAAAATTAACAGAGTGTTTATTACGGCTTTTACACCACATTTTTGTATTCGCAGAAGGACTTTCCTATATCGTGAAAAAGAAAACTTTCGGAAAACTTGCAAAATAAACTACCGACCAAGTTTAATGAGCTTAAATGGGGATTAGTACGCTAATTAAGTTATATTCCATTCAAGTAATACCGACTCATCTCTAGTAATACCTTTCTCGGGTTTGCGGAAACCTCTCTGATGATTTATCTCCCTATTCTGGATAATCTTCGTTGAGATAGCTTAGTTCTTTGAAGGAAGACTTCTATGCTCAATAATCATTAACTACTGTCGAGATTTTGTAAATATTAGAGTGGCATAACCCGTGTTATCGAATACGTGACATCAAGCTAGATTTTCCTTTTGCGATACTGTAAACTTTAGTGGATATCGGATATCGTGTACCACGTCTTTCATTCTGCGTCGACGTGAGTGCACGTTAAAATTATCACTTAAAATAATCTTGCTATATTTGCAACGTAAGTTCTTGCAACAAATCGTCTCTAACATAATATATATATATATATCACAACAATTTATTCGCGCGTATTGAATAAATATTGAGCTTAGAGAAGAATATGTAAAATTATATAATATATATCATATAAAGTGTGTGTTTCTAATTCTTTTATCTTTTACAAGTACTTATATCTCGCTTGAGCAACTCGGAAGAATTGTTTCTAAGAGAACATGGATCGATGATTTTTTTTGTTATAAATTGCTAAAGAAGGTCAATTATTGTGATTCGAAGGCATAATAAGAGTAACGTGATATATTGCACAATTGTATGGAAATGATAGGCCAATTGTATGGAAATTTATTCAAACTTATTATTTTCAAAGATTGAATGGTTAATTATGGTAAAGTCGTATTAAAGACAAAAATATTACTCCGCAATATATTGTGTATCAAATAAAAATTAATAGCATTAAATTCGTTAATTTCATTTGAGAAATTTTGCACAAGTAATAAATGAACAAAACATATAAGATTAAAACTATGCTTATCTATTATTTGTGCCTGTATAATACAATATTTTATCGTAATTTGATTAGAAAATATTCATTCTTTAAGATACACTTTTCCAAAAAAAAAAAAAAAAAATAAACACGCAGGAGAGAATATGTACAAAATTAGCAAATAGAATGAAAGAAGCATTCGTTTTACTTAGTTTAAAGCATTTCCTCGTTGCATGGATCTTCATGCGTAGGAAAAGTAACGTGATAGTTCGCGTGTAAGACGGTTTTATAGGACCAGGAAATTTCGAGCGCCAGCTGATGTACTCTTAATAAATCTATGTAATAATTCAGCACGCTAGCGATCTCGCAGTAATACGCTGCAGCAGACCTGTAATTCATACTTGCGATCAGGGAAATTGAATTTGCGCAGTGAACGAGGAAGTTTGACAAAGAGACCTTCGTGAATTGCTACGATTCATAACCAGGACTATCTGCCGATAACGTGGCCAGCAACGTTACACGGCGGTAAAATTTATTAGAATGACAGGTGGTGGTGGAGGCGAAGATGGCAGCATTGACATGCCGATATTGTACATAATGTTAAGATGCTTGGTCGTAGTCATAAAAGATTCTTGCCATTTATCTTTTAACATATATTCAATTATTACATATATTACATTATATATTAAAAAACAAGAAGTATCACCAACTTTATAAAAATAAAGGTAAATTAAAAAAATCTTTATTTGTAAAATTTCACCTTTTCGAAAAATCGAAGTGTTTCTGCACAATTTCATCGTGCGATTTTGTTTTTTTTTAGTTATAATAACATTGATTTTGATTTAGTTTTCTCTTATAATAACTGGGAGCAAGTAAATAACCAAAGTCATTACAATCTCAGCAGTAAAATAGCTTTCACGGAACCCTCTGTAAGAGGGAATCGTTTCTCCACTGTGAAAGGGATTAGAGCGTAATATCATTCGTTACGATCCTTCAGAATGCATTCTGCTCTCGTTAGAAACGTAGAAAAATTTAAGTCGCAATAACGCCGATGAAGTACGCTCTTCGATTCCCATTACATTACGCGGAATGGAATGGGAGCGTAAGCTCCCATGAAGAACACATTGGTGAAGCCGAAAATTGTAACTTTATGCATCTGCAACATAATCGCAATTTCTCAAGGGTGAAATATAATTTCTACCAAGATATAATTTCTACTCGCGCCCCCTCTCCATAGGTATATCATGAAAATAAGCAGCTGTCGCCCCGATATATGGCGTCGCCGCGTGAGTCTGCCCAAAATTGGTGTAATTCCGACCACCCTATCGTCCGGAAATGATAGCATCTGCCGAATACGCCTGCAACCGTTACGAGATTTTATAGGACAGATATGCCTGTGTTACAAGACACGTTGCATGATGTCTGTACGTAGGACAGGATGTAAATTTGTCTTCATGTAAAGTCAACCATACGTCACTGTCTCTGCCACCTATGAATCATTCCGCAATAATATGCAATCATATGTTTCCCGGTGATTCTTATAAAACTCGCACGAAACACGTCTGAAAAACTGTACATTTTATTGGTGCCGTTGATATTACAATATTAATTTTTACGTGATTATTAGGTACAACACTACTACAATCCGGCAGTGATATATTCTTTTTCTTTCAAGAAGTTTTCTTCATGCGTTAATCTCTTATTGTTAGACACCTTTTAAAATAAAAATTTAGTTGTTTCTTTTTCAATAATAATTAATATAAATTAAATAATAATTAATACTAAATTAAGTAATTTAATAAACCAAACTTTAAGAAAATAACATGCTGTTTGTAATAAATTCAGTGAGATAATGAAGAAATGTACAAGAAATGTCCAAAATGAAATTACCTCAATGATGATTTTGAAATTTCAAACAACATTTGCAATATCGAAGAGACTGTCACTCTACGATTGTAATTGAACTATTAATATCTCGTGCTTATTAGCGAGAGTAAACATCAGTGAGTTACGAGAGTCAATTTACCAATATTATCAGTAAGTCGGTTAAGAGCAAATACGGTAAGGTAACTGGCCAAGGAAACCAGGAGACACACCTTCCTAAAAATCAATCATTAGAAGCTAATTAAAACAAAACTGCTAGTGAGATATAAAAATAAATGATAAATAAAGCAAAAGTCTAAAAAGTAAATGATTTCATTAAAAAAATTCATGCAAAAAGATATTCTTTCTGGATTTTTATACTATTACATTATAAGTACATATATTAATATTACAATAATATTAGTCGAAATGATCGGGAATCACTGGATTAATATTATAGACAGAATAGATAAAAAATTAAACTTAAATAGTCTTTCATTCCGCCAAGAATTAAATCGCTTGATAATTTGTCAAAGAGATCGTAAATGAAGAGTGCGCGCACGTTCTTCATCGTGTATAAGACACCATAAAAGCCTCAGCATTCGGCTAACACATCCCGTAAGATTAAAGGATAGAAATCTGGTATAAAGGATAAACCTCGTAAAGGGTAGAAATGTGGTCACCGTCGTGCAGCACACCGAAGTGCATTTTAGCTTTAACGGATCCGTCCGCCGGAAACAAGTACGGTCCACTTACGGTGCTGTCTGGTCTGGTTTATATAGACACCGTCCACGAAACCGTAAAGGTACGTTTGCACTATGCGGGCTCTAACGAATAAAGAGACGATCTTAATTTAGGTACTAAATTAACGATTGACGTTCCTCACATCAAACGCGTAAATCACGGAGGAGGATGCGGGGGTTGTAACTTGAAAGATTGCAAAAGCTATAAAACATCTAGAGAGCTCCGGGGAAATTGAGAGAAAGTCAAGGAATTTGCGAACTTTGCTTAGGTACAGGAATTTTTATAGCGATTTTTATAGCGCAATTTTCAATCGAATTTATTCCATCGTCGTTCTGCTCTTCTAATTGCATTTACGTAGAATATAAAATTATGACTTTTGTTATAATCTATAAATATATGTATGTACTTATTTATAAATAATTATAAAATATATTTTTTAGAGTAGATATACGAGATTTTGCTAAAGCATAAAAAAATTTAGATAAATGTAGAATTAAAAATAATTTCTGTTGGAATCATCAAAAATAATTACGTAGAACGCTCAAAATAATTGCTAGAATATCAAGACTTTTTGTAACATTGCTTATCACACTTGAGATTCCTACGTAATTATTTTGATGGTCCGACAAAATTATTTTCAGGTCTGTATATATAGCTAAGTTTTTTTTAGATATTTCAGCAAAATCATTTTTTCCGTGTGTAGATAGAGATGACTCTTGCAGCGTGGCGATCTAAATTTCATAAAATTCGATTGAGCTCCATTTTTAATATAAATATATTCCGTACAAACGCTCCCTAAACGCACCGTCGCTACGACAGACACAAAAGAAGGCGATCACCACGACACCTTGACTTATCGCGCGTGGCGACCAGGATCAGGCTCATATCCGGTTCCTGCCACATGCATTGCTTATTCACCTGCGTCACCTTTGCGAACGGTCACGTCTCGTCTGGGTTTCGCAACCCCTTCCTCCCCCGAACCCTTCCAACCATTAAATGAGCGGACAAACAATTGGGTTAGGGTCTGCCCTAACCCAATGTTAACCCTTTTACAAATACCGGGCGATCGAACAGTAGCGTATATATCCGTACCTGCGAACACGAACTGAAACAATGGAACCAATGAGATTGGCTTTTCGCCGATATGGCCTACGGCACGCGTTATCCATTGTTTCAATACACACATACACGTACACACGTAGGCAAATACATGCACCGAAAAAGCAATGCACAAAAAAACATCGTGTTACGTGTTCGCGATTTCTTTAAACTAGTCGCGATGCCACAGGTTAAAATCTGTATAAATGAATTTATGAGACCTAGCACAAAATTGGTGACGTAAACCACATTTTTTTTTACATCGAGAAAATAAAATTGTTCTTTTATTCTATATGATGAAATTTAGCTTACAATTTTATTGTATCGTCTTTTTTATAGGAGTCTTTTCCGTAAGAGAAAAAGAATTTATCTGCTATCAAGATACAAATTAATGTAATTATTCAAGTAATCAAATTTGTATTAAAACAGAAAACAAATTTATATGAAATATTAACTTTTTTAGTGATATATTGTAGCCATTTAAAAGCATAATTATTATTTTTTTACTGTTAAAAATAAATTGACAAAAGTCATACAATTAATTTATTTTCTGGAGAGAGCGAGAGAGAGAGAGAGAGAGGACTAATTAAAAAAAAATAATTAAGAATAATTAATTCGCGTTCTGTCGGTAAATAAAATCAACAGGATATTAACAGGAACAATAATTTGCTAAACAATACCAGACAGAACATTGTTAACAAATCCTGTGATCCTATTGGAAGTGACCACACGTCGATCTACGCAATAGCCAATTTTCATTAGGATGCGGTAATACATTTCGGCTGCCATTTAGGCTGTGTTTGAGTCTCGGCCAATTATATCCTGCTTGTGTACAATCAACAGAAATCAATAACACCTTGTCATAATATCGACCTCCGGTTGTATACCTTCGGTGTAGAGTTAGTCGAGATGATTGTAATAAACGGGATAAACGTGTGACGTCGCCTCGCTGTTTCCACTAATGAAATAAACGAACATTAACAAATTATTAAAGTAGAATATTAATTTAATTAGATAAAAAAAAAAGATACATACAGTTCTGTATCGCCGTTATCGTTATTGCTATTACTCGCTTTCGGGACAATCGATCAACATGTTTATCAATTTGCAGAAGGGGGACCTAATATCGACTTCATTAATTAACGCGTTATGATAGATAGACATTTCCTGCATCGAGCCAATCGATGGGATCGCCGCGCGATCGCTCTTAACAGTTTACTAAATTAATTTGTCTAATTAATCGTCCCGTTCGTGCACGATCGTCGTAATTAGCAGGGTGTGCGAATTGCTGGCCGCCGGCGCGAGCGAGGGCCCTGTGGATAATTTACCGAGTCATTTCGATGGCTCGTAGTAGTTTAATATGGACCGATGCCTGATTGCGAGGGGCATATTAACCGAGGGGTTATTAGCCAGAACGCGATAAAGGCGCGGCCTAACGCGCAAATTGCTCGTTCGCGTGTCGCTGGTCAGTACTCTCATAAGCAGAGCGAAAAAAAAAATAGAAAAAACGATGCACACATGAAGAAGAATTAATTGTACACAGAGACAAGCGTGCGAATGAATTAACTCGTCGAAATAAATCTTCGCTACGTTTCGTGATATCGGCGTGATCTCGAGCAAATCGGTAATTAATAACACGAGATCTTGCGTTGAACTTTCGCATTTCACGTACGAACTAACGAAAGATTGAAATTGTCACTCTTCGTCTGTCAATCTTCTTTGGAACGAGCAAAATTTTACTCCGAAATAAAGGAGAACAAAGTCCGGATCTTCCTTCTAAGATAATCCAAGAGAAAATTATTTAGTAGCAAAGATGTTGAAAAAGTAGCTCTTAATTTTTTTTAAAGTTTAGAACAGTAAAAAAAAAATTGGGTTGGACAGAAAGATCCAAATTGCAGACGGAGGAAGTAAAAATATGGATGTAAACAGAAGGTTAAGTATTCGGATTCTTCTATTTGCGATGGAATCTGAACTTGTACATAGAAAGCTTCGGTAAAATCACGAAAGGATACTAGGAACTAGATATTTCCATTAGCTGGCCAGTATTTATTTATTTATCCGGAGTTGTGCTTGCAGAGGAAGTGTAGTTTCCAACAAACAAATAAACTTACAACAACTACCCGCGCTTTCTAACTACCTTCTTTCTCCCTTCCGCGTAATGGCAACACCTCTGGTTCCTTAGATCCTTCAACTGTAATCGCCTTATCTCGCGTCACCGACAATATCCCTTACGATTGCTACGGACAGTAAGAAGAGTTAACTAACCAGGAGAGTTGGTGTAACTAGTTGTATGAAAACACGTGACCGTTGTGCGAGCAATGCCGACCCAGCACAGCGCTATCGTTGAACTAATCAGTGTTTAATTTACGGTTCTGGATCCGTAATCATACCTGATGTGTAACTTCTTGTCAGTTTATGGATGGAATCGGATTCGTATGTTCTGCAACGTGTTACAACAAGTCCGAATGACTTTGAAAGGCCGTTAAATTGGCTACTTGCTGCAACGTTGAGATTCAGCAACATGATTTGTATTTTAACGATATATATACATATATATATATATATATTTATCATGAATCAAGGCGTAATTTGTTAAGCTCCGAATAATCTATATATTTTTTTCTATATATATATTCTTTGAATAAATCTTACTTATTTCGAAGATTGGTGAAATATAAATTAAAATACAAAGAGAGGTTTGAGATCGCGTTTGCAAATGTTATGGAACAATCTTACATTTAGTTAGAGTTATTTTACAAATGCGATTTCAAACTTGTCTTTGTATTAATTTATATTTTATACCAGTCTTCAAAATAAGTAAGACTTGTTTAAAAAAAAAATATATATATATATAAATATGTATAGAAAAGAATATATAGAAATCGTTCGGACCTTAACAAACTGCGCCATCACTCGTGATAACAAAAACGTCGTTAGTCAGCGCAAGGCAGACACTATTTTTCTAGCGATCGGAAATTAAACTCGCCGCATTCAACCCGGAAAATAAGAGCGCGACCAGTCGTTGATACTACCGCAGAAATTAAGCGGCGCTCGCAACAATATCCACCGCAACTCCGTACATTGTCGTTTGTTCGCGAAACACACGGTGTTCGCGAAAACGATCGGTTCGACCGCATACAGGGCTTTGCAATTATCGCGTCCTTTGTCGCACGCGCCACGGCGGACAAAGGAAACGCAGAAGAAATATCGCTGCGGGCGGAGCGTATGGTAACGGAAATTATGATGCTCGCTTTCAGCGATTGGCGAATTAACAGCAGCGGCGGGAGAGACGAGGGGGGAAAAACATCGTCCACATCGGCGTTATATCCTCTCCGGAAAAAAAAATATAAAAAAGTGAATGGCTTGCGTTTTTATTGAGCCGAGTGCTCGTAAGTTACGAGAGGAACGCTTGCCGATATCGCTCAACGATTGCAAAAAGAACACTCGACCATTCGACGTTGACTACGTATATTTTGGAAAAATAGGTGTTTCTTCTGCCGAAGCAGTGATATTTTCATTGTGCTATTAATAACCGGAATGCATATGTTCTTTTTTTTTGGCAGATTCACCCGCGAGAAAATTTATCGCATTGGTATTATTTTCGTTTGCTTTGTACAATGAGATTAAATCGGATTTTAAATGAAAATCTTACGTTCGTCGAATCCTTTTCATTATGATTTATTTAATAATTTATCCGCGTACTAAATCTTCTGGTCAACAGAAGGCCGTTACTCTTACCCGATCATTGAACTTTCTCTGCTTTCATCTCTAATCCGATTCAATCTCCGAGCCCATTTATCTGAACCTGCTATATATCGTGATCATAATATGATTACGATACAGAATGTTCAGACAGATGTTACACACAAGCTATATTTATGGAATCTTTGATCAATATGGGATCGTTTTTTTTTATAAATACATCAAAAAATTATAGCTAATAGATCATTCAAAATCTAATAACACAAATTTTCTTCGAAAATCTTATCAATTTTCGCGTGACGTGAATACATATCAAGTAATTAATTTAATTTTAATTAGACTTTATTTTGGATTATTTGTTAATTCAGTTAACTATCTGAAGATTACAACAGACATGAAAAAATGCGATGTGAAAAGGGATTTTTGTAGAAGCATAATCCAAATGACACACACACACACACACAACAAAGATTCCACCCACGAGGAGTGGTGCAGTCCTTATACATATTATACGTGTGAATGCATGCGTAAAATTCGCGCGAGCGTACTGCTGGGATTTACCTTCTTCTGTACTCGTGTTAGCGGCGAGACGGTGCCTCGACATGATTTGTCGCACCCTGCGCGAACGAAAAAGCAGATTGACGCCTCGTCGCATTACAATTCTCTCCCTCCTCTTCCCTCCCTCCGTCGGGCTATGCTATATCCGCCGGGCATCGCTCGACAGATAAAACATCATTTATTATCAGAGCGCGTCGACCTCGACCTCACGGCGCCCTCCACTGCCGGGAGAATGCGTCGACGATCAGGACGATTTTTTCGTTCACAAAGGGCGCGCCGTGTGCGAGCATCTTCGCCGAGTACCTCTCCACCGACGACGAAGACGAACGCGCGATGATTCAAGGGAGAGAAAATTTTGCAAAGGATCCCGAGGTTCTTGGATTTACGCGTCCGTGCGTGACAGTGTGTGCACGAGCAATATTACACACAATCGCGAGGACAGGCTTAAAGATCAGCGATGGATTTATGCACACATTTACGCCCTCGATTCCGAAACTCTAATCCTCTTGTAACGAGTCATTGAATACTCATTTAGATTTTTACCTCGCGATATACAAAATAAAAGTGACAGATCTTATTTAAAAATAGATTTTCTTTAAAAACGCTGGATGCAAGATCAACAACGCAAGAGTCGTTCTATCTTTGCTACCATTTGTTACTCACTGAATGTTAAGAACAAAAATAGAATGGTGCTTGTGTCGACTTATGTCACCAAAAAGTATATCCACTGCAAATCTAAATGTAAAAAGTGACTTCGATATATGTTATTATATTATTTAGTTTTTCGTGTAAAAATTACATGTGTAGACATTCATATTTGTATACAGTACGTAGTTTGTTATTTTTACATGGGAAACTAATCATACACATATTAAAGTCACTTTTTACATAGATTACATCTACACGACTCGATTTATGCCGAAGTTATAACATCGATGTTATGAAATTGGCCAATCATAGTCATTCTATTCTTCAGAGGAATAGCTATGATTGGCCAATTTCATAACATCGATGTTATAACTTCGGCGTAAATCGAGCCGTGTAGACGTAGTCATACTTGCATTTGCGGTGAAAAAACGTTTCTTAAAGTATAGCTTACTTAAATATCAATTTGTTAGAGGGTTTGCTCTAGAACTGTAATAAACGCTTTATTTATTTGTTTATCAAAATAAATATTCTAAAGAATCGCAAGTATAATTTGTGAGTAGATAATACATTCCGTTTTCATCAAAATAGAGCTTTCATTTTGACTTATTCGTTCAGATTTGCCTCGATTGACCTTCTGAGTTTTTTTTCTGTCGCTTTTCTCATTGTAATCGAGAGAGAGAGAGAGAGATAGGTATGGCTTAATCAAATGGTGCTATCGTGGTTATACGCCTCATAGGTTTAAGCCTAAATCCACCACTGAACAGTTAATACGATCGTTGCTGCAGAAATGAAAAGCAAAGAGACAGAAACGAAGCATGAAACGAGAATAGATGAAAGGACAGATAACGAGAATTAAACATCGAGAGATTTCCGTGCCAAGTGCCGTTCACTTTTACGGTCGTCAATCGATGACTCTTGCCACGACTCGCTTGCAAGCAAGCGAGGCGACATACGCGACGCGTGTATGATGTGATTCGTATCCACGGCCTAGTGCCAATTAATCCTTTTGTACGGCCGTTCTCTCCCAAAACCTGTTTCTCGTGCTCAACGGTTGGCTTGTGCTTCCCTTGCTTCCCGTCGCGCGTGTCGGTGTCTGTTGAGAGGAATTCGGCGAGTGAGATGCACTTCTTTAACCCTTCTGATGCACTCTCGACAGTAGAAATTTTCGTATCGTAAGCTTTTATAGAAATATAAATTTTATTACTGTCAAATTCAAATTTAATTATTCGGATTAAATTGGGTTATATAATTTTTAGAAAAGCGAAAATTGTGCATCAGAAGATTATTAAAACCGAAATAATTATTTTGGCAATCAGAGGAAACGTAGCCAGGGATTAAGCTTGGAATCAGATCATCAGGATTTTATGTTATTTAATGTGTACTAAAAATAATTTTATACCAAAAAGACTTTGTGTGAAAAAAATAAGCAGATACAGTTTTTTAATTTACTCCTGTAATAAATATGCACGTGTGCCGGATATTTCAATTCTCGATAGTTATTTTTGGAGTCTTTTTCTTTTTCAAATTTCAATTTTTAAATTATAAGAATAAAGATAATATTAATGTTTAAATCGTAAATAAAATATTTTCTTCTTTATTTAATTTCAGGCGCATTTTGAATTTCGACAAAATTTCAATACAAAGATATGTTACAAAAAATATTTTATTTTAAGCTAACAAATATAATTTTTGATAAGGAAATATCATATTTAGATTAATCAAAGATTTCACTTAATATAAACTAAATAAAGTAAGATGTCACAGAGACCTAAAATATGTACAGAAATAAGAGATATTTTATTTTATTCCTCATTTCACGTATCAGTAATAAAACGTAAAATCATAAAGCTATGTGCACATCTTAATGCATTTCTTTTTTCCTGGCTACGTCCATATTTCAAACGGTAATTAATTCTGTAATTCTGTAAATCTTGTTCAGCCCTTGAACAATATGAGTGTTATACACAGTTGGAAATCGTGAAAAAGAGTTCTTAAAGTTTTTCACTATTTAGAGAGCGACTTTCGTTTTCTTTTTTCATGCACACGAAATAAGACGCCCTTCTCATAAATAGAATTACCAACACCCAAACTTGCTTAGCATTAATTTTGTCCCGGGATTTTCAAGCTCCGTTCCAAGTACGATTCTAATACGGCTTGAATAAGAGAGGAGTTCAACTGGATCGCACTTCTCAAATCTTCAGATTGCGAATCCGTTGCTAACTCTTTGACAACCGACAGGGAGCAATCTTTCAGTTCTTTCTTTTTTTTTTTTCTCATTCTCTTAACTCAGACGACGGGGTTTCTGCACTGAGCGCGGGCTAATGACCGCGTGACTTCTTATACCGGAGGTTCTGGTGAAGGAGATGAATAGTCAATTCGGCAATAAATCAGCCCACCGTTGCTCGTAAGTTCCCATTTACACTCTCCTTTGTTGTAGCGTCCGCAAGCCACAAAACAGGCGTGGCGTGAGATGCATATTCGTGTTCGTACCGCGGCGAGATCGTGGAATGTATTGTGGCGTATTATTTTGCATGTCGGACCAATGCTTAATTAGCGATTAACGAAGCGGAATGAAAAAATGATAATAATACGCTAAAATTACAATTACCTGCCGAGATTTCGTCGAGAAGTAGAATTGAAATAAAAAATATCGAAGCGATCAACGATCTCTTTATTAAATTTTTTTCAAAAGGTACGAAATTCATTTCATCAATAAAGTATAACATTTCTAAAATATTTTTACGTTAATTCTTATTGCTAAATTTTGTTATTGATATATTTTGATTAACCATTATTGACGACATATGTGTATAATTTATGATAATAATTTATATCACTTTACAATTCATTTATGAAAAATAAAAAATTGAACAATAATTGTACATAAATTTTACTGATATTTACTGATATTATTTTAACTTAGATTTGTTTACCAGTTTCTATATAATTATATCTATAACGATGAAAAAGAAAATGTAGACTATTCATCAAACACCATTCATTTAATCTGGCTCAAAAAATTAGCGATATATCCGCGTCGATCGTCAAAGAGTTAATTTGTTAATTATACAGCTACGTAGCTGTGCCAAATTATAAACAAAAGTTGAAAGTCCATTATTAGTAATAGTCAAGATAAATATCTTCATTACATTTATTTAGAAATCTTTTGAAAATGTAACGCGCGACACAGGTTTTCATAATTTGCATTTTGTACTCTATGTAATAAATATTATTAGCAACATTATTTAATACAGTTACAAGAAGAGTACCAGCGAAAGGGAGATATCAATGAATTATAATGAATTTGTTACACAATTCTGTTTTCATTAATTTTATTATTTTATACTTTACCAGAACTATATAAATTTCCAAACTACACGTGCAATACCATATCTTGCTTTCTCGTAATATTCCGATATTTTCCACATGCAAATTGATATTCTCAATGTATATATAAAAAACAGCTTTAAGACTAATATCAAACAAAAACAGAACACGTCGGTTTGCCGCATTTAGCAAGTCATTCAATAAACATTCATCGTAATCATTCTCTTACTGCCACTCCTCTCTTATGCATTACAACAAATATGGGTGTGCCATGGATTTAACGCTATGCCGGTATTTATATAATTTTCACCGTGTTGGTGTTAATATTAACATCAACATAACGTAGATTTAAAACCCTCGGCGTGTATATCAACACCATCATAGATTTAAAGCCCATGGTGAAATTTACACCCATAGTTTTTAGCATGTACTCGTAACGATTTCTTGACTAAACATCTTTTCTGAAAGTAAGTGCATGAATCAATAACACGTTACATTTTCAAAAGATTCTATTATTAGTGTTCCAGAATCACTAATTCATATACTAATCTATCAAAATTATACTCATCTGCTCTGCATTCTGCGGCGTTGTCTTACACTCCTGCTCGACGTTTCCGAAAATTTCCGCCGTGGGAGGCCTCTCGAAGGCTCGTAGAAATAATACATGAACGTATCGATCAAAAACACTTTGGTCCCGTTTGCAACATTCATGACATTATCGATCGTTCCTTTCATAATGTATGTTTTATGAGGATAGTCTATGATAGTCTTCCAAAACTTGTACATCCTTCTCTTGTAATTCGATCGCTACAATTTGCATAACAAATCGATTGAGGTATTAACAAAGAGAAACGATGATCAGAAGCTTTCCGGGAATCAGTAGCTTTCCGGATTTAAATTTATATTTCGTTACTGACAACCATGATTAGCGCGCACACACACACACACACACACACACATAAACGGGTTTCCTAAAGTACTTTCTCCGTACTATATTAGCGATATTGTATTTATTACAAACACGGTTTGAATATTTATAACGCGTTAGCATATTTATGACATGTTAATATGAGTGGATTCAGGCTATACTACAAACTCCCATTACCGAGTAGAAAAATTCGCAAGCACTGCTTGAGCGAATTTATTCTTTTCTCCACTATCTTTCACGTTTCTACGAGCACATGATATCTCTAGGGAGGCTCGGGGAAAAAATACGTAATATACAAAAGTCCGCCAGCAAATCTTTCTGTAAAAAGGAAAAATGGATGTTTCTCACAACATTGACACTTAATATTTTATCTTGTTTCTTAAATTTTCCCCGTCGGAGAAAGTATCAGCGATTCGTCAAAAAAGACTTATCAAAGATGCATAATACGAAAGATTACACGTAGCATAGTTGAAGATAACTTTTTGCAAAAGAAACTTTTAAATTATGTATACATATATATGATTTTCTCGTACGTAATAATTTGGAAAAATACATCGTTTCGCGCATTAAATTTGTCAGATTTTAAACATTAAAATATAAAATTGAAAGAAAGAGAGAAAGGAACGCTGTCAAAAATATAAAGTGATATTGCACTTATTACAAAAATTCACGCTTTATACTTTTCAAATTTAAAAAAAAAAAGAAAAATGACCACAACTCATTTTATCCGCAAAAGCAGTGGTGCAGGTCCGACTTTCAAGTACCGACTTACAGCGCTCAATGAGATGCAAAGGAATATTGACGTCGAGTTTAACAGTATTTTCGAAATTGCATTCGCACCATTCTCCGAGCAAGGCGGACGCGCAAGTACTTTTTAACGCGGACGCGACGGTGGGACACGTACCCTGTCGTAAAATTCGACGTCGTAAGACAAACGGCGAGTGCAGGAACGGAAAGCCGGTTTAACAATAACTCGAATACGAGCTAGGCGGGAGCAGGCGCCCGTTTGCAAGGACGCGCGAAATGCAACTGCGAGCGAAATTCACGCAGAGCGCCGTAGTAGCATGCACATGCTTCTGGATCTGGAGCTGAACACGTGCCATCGGTGAACATAGGTATGTGTATGCGCGCGCAATTGGAACTAGACTGGTAGATGAGTAGATGATTCAAGCCTTTATGATGTGATATGCAAGCAGTTATGGTATGATGAGAGAACGTCGCGTCTTTGAAGAGAAGTCGCAACTGTAACATCATCATTCAATTGGACGACCAGAATTTCCAATAAATTGCCAATAAATGATACGGAACTAATCTAGAAAAGAAATTCTTAATCAGCGTCGGCAATTGAACGCGAAAAGTTACAAGATCGTCATCGTATGTAGAATTGGAGGCGCGACGAGAAATTCCGTATAATAAGAATTGAAAAAATAGTTTTTCATGTCGATGATTGAACGCGAAAAATAGCATCATTTTCTCGGGGAGAGAGATATTCGAAAAGTTATATGCGACGACTTAAGTCAAGAAATTCCATGTTGCGATTATAAGCTCACGATTATGTGAGTATGATGTGAATGAGATGAATGTTAATTAGCTCGATCCCATTCGTACGCAGTAAAAAAATTTTTATCTGTGTTAGAAATGATCCACTCACGTTTGTATTAACAGTTTGTGTTGAATTTTTTAACATATTCGAATGTTAATTTAACATAATGTGATTATGTTATTTAAAGATTTTTTTGTGAAAATGATATTCAATGTTTTTTAGTGTCAAAATGACACAATTTATGAGTAAGTGAACATAAAAATAATGTGTTTTAAAACGTAAATTCTACTACAAATGAATAAAATCCGTGCAAATGATAATTTTCTGAAAAAAATGTTTCGAAAATATTTTTCTGAAAAAATTTCACGAATTTTTGTACAAATTGTGTCGATGTTATCTTTCTTTGTATTTATTCTCTTACATAATATTTGTGTTACCTTCTAATTTATTCATTTTATGTAAAATTAACTCAAAATTTTGAGTGGACCATCTGGAACATGCGATTTATGTTAAATTCAACACATTTTTTTCAACTGTGTAGCGATTCTATGTGCGTAGATAATGTACATATATGTATAGATTTTGCAATCTCGCGCTCAAAATTGGAACGGAAGAGAAAGAGAGTTCGCGGCCAAACCGGAACAAATGATTCATATCGCCGAACGATAACGAGGTACATTTTACAACTTTACATATGTAACTCATCCCCATGTTTGTATTCAGTAACTTTTAACGACAATTCGTTATCATTATGTTGTTGTTGTACAGTTTTTTTTATCATATATAATACTAGCGCAACGATAACATAACGATATCGCCATTGTTGTTAAAAGTGACAGAATATAGACATGGCGGATTATCACGAATTAGGTGTTATAACTCTGAAATATTATTAGTGAGCGCAACAGATTAATCTAAAGCATTGTATACTATGGGCTAAAAATATGATTTTATGCACTGCAGGAATGAACAGATGTATATTTTGGAATTTCATACATTTTTTTTTAGTAATTCCTGTGATGGACAGATTTCTATTAATTCTGTTTAATAATTCATTGTAAGAAGTAAAATTACTTAAAATCCCAATTTAGATACCAACTACTAGAAATCCCAATTTTGTAACGTTTTATTTGCAGTTCTGCGCACAAAAGATGAGTGTAAAATTTGAATCTTACTAAACAAAAATAGAATAATAAATAGACTATGCAATATTTTAATTAATAATAATCTATCAATATTAGGCAATAACTGAACGGAAGTCTACGCAAATTGAACATATTTTTACTGGAAAAATTGCTTCATCTACTGAATAAAACTCTATCAAGTTCTTGTCTGTTTTCTACGTAATAATATTGTTACAACTAATGAGAATACAATAATATTAAATACTAGAATGCCTAAAAAAACTGCATATACTAGTAGAGTATTTCTACTAGGATACTTCATACAAATTTTTATATTCCCACGAATAAATGTCACGATCAATTAAATATTCATTTAAAGGATTGTAAACGTAGCGCGTAATATAATTATTAATCTTCAATCTTAATTGCAGACAAGTTTTTTGTTAGAATTCAGAATCAGTTTTTTAAATTAAAATCGTTTTTGCATTATAAAAAGATAAAAAATAAGTAATAAATGAAATAATAAAATTTCGTTGTCCATTCCGTTGAAATTTTATTTAAGAAAAATTTGGCAACGACGATAACGAGAATATTCTTCGTTAAATTTATCCACCTTTATTTCTATCGTGCTATATTTTGAACCTCATTATTCGTGCATCAAAGTCATTTATATTCTCGAGAATTAAACAAGCCTGATGGAAATATACCCTGATTCCTTCATTACGCAACCTCGACGTTCCTCGGTAAAAGCTTTCAGGATCTGGTAATTAATCTCTGTTGTACCACGAGCGGTCGGTCCATTTTTATCCTTATCGTCTTGAAACAGTATTTTATTCACCTCCTCTTTTTCCCACGTCGCCGCGCACGATCATTGTTGTTGTTTTCCCATTTTCTTTCGTGAACATCGTAAAAAGTACAGCGAGCCACCGTGCCGTAGGTACGGAGGGCGATTAATTTTACGAGGCGAACGACACGAAACAAGCAACGAGTGCAAATCAAAGTACGATTCAATTGCGCGTCGTTGAGGAATCGCAACTCGAGGGCTCAGGATGTATGGGATTTTAACTTCCGTAACATCCGGTATGAAGCGACGAACGCGCAGCGAAGCGCTTACGAAACATTGTTACGTGTATCCACGCGTACTCGAGCGACGAATAAAAGAGAGACTGCGTTTCTCATTCGACAAATAAAAATCGTAGAAATAAATCTCAAATAAGATTTCTGCTACGGAATAATGACTTTCACGAAGTCTTTTTAACATCATCAATATAGGATCATTCGACAATGATTCAACGATAAAATATCGTAAATAAAAATCAATATCGAAAATGTAAAATTTTCATAAATTGTTTTCATTTCATTTATTGTTATGTCGGAGAGTGTCTGTGTAAAATTTGAGCGTAATTCTTTTATTGGTTATGTTTTTATTTATCCTGATGTTTTGTAATATTTACAAATTCGTTGAGGAAATAATATTAAAAATTAAATCAAATTTTATACATATATTAATAAAACAATAATAAATATTCGTACAAAAGTTTATTTGGATTCACTCATTCGTTTAAAAATTATTGATCTAAAACAGAGGAAAATATAGTCATATTGCTGCATATAAAGCCATTATAAATCATATTTTTTGTTATTTTATTTATTGCAATTAGTTTCAGAGCGCATTCACGGGCTATATAATATTATCAACATTTTTTTAATAATTCTGACTGTGAATAATTAACTTTTTTGAATTAATTGCTTAATTGATATTTTGAGCTAATATTATATAGTCACATTATCTTATACGCATTGAGAGAGATCGTAGATAAAATACATGTTGAATTTTTAAATTGTTTAAATCAAATTAATTATAAAGACTCGATCGTCCGATTCATTTATCTCGCAAAAAGCTGTTGTTCCATAAAATGATTCTTCAAGCGTTATAGTTTACGGCTGTTAAAGTTGTAATCAATCGAACGTACAGGCGGAATAATTCTTCGATACGACAAGAACTTGAGCGTTTTGTACCGGCAGTAAAACGCAGTTTTTCTGTTTTTGGAACGTGCTAGTACACATTTGTGGCGAAAGGCAGCAGCGCACCGGTTGTGCACGGTCGAATGAAACATTATTGACGAATTAATTATATATAGACGTGCGTGTATACGATGGCACCGACCGACATGGTACATTCCCTGATGTGCATGTGTATTGCATAAATATTAAAAACAATGATTCGTCGACCGAACCATGCGAGCGTTATAATTCATAATTAGGGCCGCACACAGTTTTTCGTCGGAAATTCAATTTCCGAATTTACGAGGGAAAATTGGATATTTTCAAAGAGAAAAAACGAAACGATGAAAGCGACATCAAATAAGTATATACAGCACGCACGCACTCATTCTTTTCCCCTTTTTCACTTTTTTTTTTTGAAGGATAGCATTCGCCTCGGGCATTCACGCTTTTGAACATTCATCTCGTTAGCACAGAAGCATAAAACCGCACTCGGATAAGACAGTCGACAGGGCGGATCGGAAAAGCTTGAACGTTAGAAATACCGTCTCACCCAGAAATAGGTTAAATGCGTCAGTAAAACGTTCCTTTGTCGGTTAGAAATTCGAATCTGTAAAGCTTGTAAAAGCGATTTGGTTTATTTGGAATACATGATTCCACAGAAGCGACGTCGAAAGGAGAACAAAGGATCGTTACATACCTCGTATTACCTTCTTGCGGCAATATAAATGACAATTACAGTTATCTCCTCCGCTTGTTCAATGCGTGCAATTCCTTTATGCGCGTGTAAGAACAAGAATGCGTAACGTTCGCATAAATTTTCGACTTCAATTATCCGTCATATCGAAGTGTTTTATAATTACTTCGGAAAACGAGAACAATTAACAAAATCTGGAATTAAATCTGGTTAAATACCGTTTCAAAATTACGAGGCTTTAAATAAAGTAGATATTTGTCGAATCAAATATGATACAAGTATGGTTTCTTTATCATATTTTTTAAAAATTAGTATTTGTAATATAAAAATTAAACGAGCAAAATTCTTAAAAGAAAAGAGAACCGCTTTTCTTTCGTTGATTAACCATTTTTATTTCTTTTCAAGCACAAAATAAGAAGAAAAATTTCTCTAATCAACAAATTCTTTTCGAATATCAAAATATAAAAAATTTATAAGAAAACTTTTATAATAATTATAAAAAATTATAAAAAATTACAATTCAAAAGTGAAGCTGGAATAGTAACATCACAAAAAATTGAATTAATAATGCTAATAAGCATCTTAAAATACTATCGAAAATTTATTGCAAAAAATTTCACCCCAGCTAGTGTCTATCTAAACACTTTACATAGGCGGAAATGTAATAGAACTCGAATAATGCAATCTCGTAGGATCGTAAAGTATGTATAGGAAGAAAAGATTTTTCTCCGTCATGCGTTATCAAGAGAGCTAACAAGGGATATGCAAATGAAGCATTTTTCGTGGCAACTAGGATCTGTAGGGTCGAGAGACGTCTGGCGGGATCTCGACATTGAATAATTTCGCGTACTTTTATACGGAATATATACATACATACACACACACACACACATACATATATATATATATATATATATATATATAAAATGCACTCCTTTACAAATCTCATGCTCACACTCGGGGAACAATGAATCACGAGTGCGAAACGAACGAGAAGACCCACGATATACGAATACGTCGCGATCGCTATGAAAAGCACGTATCGTGGCCGAAACTTGAAAATTCTTACGGGGAGGAAAACGAGAGCGCGGTAGGATTATGTCTGACGAACCGAAGAAATATCCGCCCTGTGAAATGAATCGCAGATGCTTGAACTCGCGTACGTGACGTCATGATGAATGCATTGCGAGACATTGCAGACTATTTACGTCATTGAGAGTAACGCCGCAAGTAACGCCGAGGCCCTTCTCGTTTGCCTCAGGAAGAAATAGTCGAGGCAGCGAGAAATTTAAACAATAGTAAATTTTAATGAGACTTTCCCGAAATACGGGATAAGAACGAGAGAACGGCGGGCACATAAGTCTCCAGTTTTACGCTCCACAACTCAGCTTCTCGCCTCGGAATCCTCAAGATTTTACGCCGTCAGTTACCGAGAACTATCCAGTAACTGGTAACTATTCCGAGCTACTTTTTTCCGCTTTGTCGCTTTCCGTATCCCGCGAAAAATCTCGAAGTATCTCTTAACTCAATATACCTTAATATCGCGGTGACGAATTAATTCGCTCTACTTTATTACAAGATTCTAAAAATTTCCATTTAACATCGCATTAAGGCCCAGTTGCACCAACGTTACTTTGATTTTAAGCGAGGCTTAAAACTCTTTCTGTCTCTGTCTCTTTTTGGCTTTAAAACGAGACATAGATAGAGTTTTAAGTCAAAGTGACATTGGTGCAACTGGGCCTAAGTGTCAAATATCTTGAATTTTTGGTAGTGAAATATTGAAATATAATCGATAGCGAGGAACACGAGGTAGCGTATCTGGCATCAATTCCATATGTAACAGAATTTTACTTTCAATATCAAGGATATCATCTTTTCTTCTAAATATTAATGTCGATATTGAATCGTAGAGTCAATCCTATTGGTACAATTTGTATGCTTCCGCCTCGAGGGATACTTTTGATATCCGATAATATCGGAGCAGCTGTTAACAACACCGATATTCTGATAATATGGTTATACTTGTATTCCCAGCATATCTCCAAGCGAGAAAGCAGCGTATTAATAACGATCTTAATTATCGATACTTGACAGACAATTAATAAGTATATCGAACGATATAGGACAGTATTCTGTATAAATGTTTAACAATTACAATTGATCGTATTAGACCGACGAGAATAAATCAATCGAAAGAAATAAATCTATCATCGATGGAAGCGAATCTTAGTGCTTAAATATTTCAGAGAGTGAATTTATATACATATCCAATTCTGCAAATCCGCGCTGAAATCTTTTTCGATCTTGAAACGCAATCGTGAACAGAAACTCAAGTAATAATAATATTACATATTAAATCGACAGGCAATTAAATAATTTCGATGCTGGATAAGCATTTAGCATCTTAAGGGCTGTAAATAATAATTCAAATCTCCGATCGATCGATCGTCCAATTTCTGGACACACAAAAAAAATCACGTGTACTGTGTACTTGCACTCTCTCTCTCTCTCTCTCTCGGAATTATTGTATCGATGTTCTGATGCCGTCGATATACCGCGTCGATATTCATCTCTAGGCGTGAAACCGCGCGCTAATTACGAGGTCGTCCGCTTTCTCGCGCGCGAACGGTGAACGATGAACGGCGATGGACGATGAACGGCGGCGCCGACGTGTCTGTTCGATGTGGCCGCATATCGTACGCGATTGGATTCCGTGCGAATTTTCCGCCGGCGAGAGCGCGGGCGGTCGCGATTAAGCGAGCTAATTGAAGAGCGCATGGGCGGCCCCGCGTTTGCATTACGTCGATAGCTCGATTGACTACCGGCCCGCGATTAAATTCGCCCCGGCAATTTGTAATCCGACGTTTTAACTTGCAATATCGACGGTGCCTCTGTGGCTACGGCTACTCGCTCCACGTCACCGTAGAACGCGCGAAAGCCGCGTTTTTTTCTTTTCCTCTCTCTCTCTCTCTCTCTCTCCGCGTCTATCGTTCTCTCTTTGTCTATCCCGAGGGACGTCTCGCCTCCAACGGGAACCTCTCGTCGAGACTCTCTCGAAGGGACAAAGCGAAGGCGCACGTGATCGTCATAAGAAAACGTCGACGAGAAACCGAACGGAGCAACATCGATTGCGATCGACACCGTTCGTGTCGAACCGTTCGTGTTTATTTATGAAGACGCGTAAATTCTGCAGAAATATATATACGTGCCGAGTCAAGTTGATAGTTCCGTTTTCTCCTTCCTCTTACGCTGTACAACGCAATCGTCTGGTTAATCCGAGGTATTCCTTGGAATTATTAAATATTTAATCCGTTCGGCGTATCCATAAACTAATTGAAATCATTTCATCGACGAGGAAGATGGACTGATTTATTTCGAGATCGCGAGACGAGAAAATCAAAATTCATTCTCTCTCTCTCTCTCTCTGTCTCTTTCTCTCTGCTAATTTTTTTTTCGCAGAGTTCCCTGCAGTCTCAAAGTTTAATAACTACCGCGAATCTCGATCTTTCTCTCGGGGATGGAACGATGAAATCTGCATCCGCGCCGCAAAGTTCCGAGTGTTTTAACAAACGTTGGGACTGATTTCGAGTAACGCGGAGTTTTCCCATGCACAGCGAAAATCCGAGGTCAGAAGGGCAAAAGGTTGCGACTTGCACGCTTGATACACGAAAGTTCTTCTTCCGCTGAGCGACATTACCAAACTCCGTAAAGCAGATTTAGACCTCGGTCTCGAGGAGAAGAAACAAAAAAAAAAGGCTCGCGAATGATGGGGGAATATCAAGCTGGCGAGAATCGGTGCGCCGATCTCTCTTTCTCTCTTCCGATTCTTTGAGGTTTAAGAATTGGTTTAATGCAAGATTTACAAACGCGCTCGCGCATCCGCCGTGTTCGCCATTACTGACTTTACGTCTTCCGCTTTCTTTTCAGGCGGGAAAAATGTTCGTGAAATAATTGTGAATAAGACTCCAATAGATTCCAGCGAGACTGCGGTCCGCGCAAAAAAGTTCTTAATACACGCGTTGAGATAGCATCTACGCGATCGGATTAAATTAAATTGTCGAGGTCATCGGTTCGACAGCACTCTGTATTTTTCACGTATTACAAAACGCTGCCAAACCGATAATCATTATATTTTTATATTATTATACGAAACTGTTATCCGGCGAACCCGGTGTTTCCAGTAATTTGACTTAATTCGATCGCACAGCTGCCATCCCATTATCTTTCCTCTCGTAAACATCATTTGAAAGTAAAAGTATTATTAGATGTAATTTTCTTTTGTCGAGGCCCATTAACGTAATTTTCAGAATTTTGCTAAAAACATAACTTCAAAGTTCATAATAACGTAATTTATGTTTTTTTAACATGCATAAAAAGTATTAAAAAAATAATCCTTTAAATTAAGTTTTTGTTTCTTATTCTTATTTAACGTCAAACGCGCGCGCGTGAAACGTGTAATCGAATAGAAAAGCGCATTTGCTATTATATATATTTAATGTATATTAAACATAAATGACTGATGATTTAGAGTAAATTTGAATTGTTCGTAAATTTATTTATATTTATTTATAAAGGAAAATTAGAAATAATATGTAATATCTCAATTTTTTATTCGTCTAGTACTTTAAACAAAATGTATGTAACCTTAACGATCAGTAAATTTAGAAGATATACGTAAACGCATCTTTCTCTCTTTCTCTTCTCCCTGCCACAAGAATGGAGCAATACAAACGAACATTTGTTTCGAGGGATAAACCGCTGGGGAATTGTAGTATACAAGATCGGAGGAATTAGTAGGAATCAACTTGACGTTAAGTATTGCTGGAATATGATATTACTTGCTTAATTTACTAATCTCTACTTAAGTCATATTCGTTAATTTTCAGCTAACAATTTACTCGTCACTTTCTGAGAATTTTTTTAATTTGAGAAAAAGAGATGTTTCTAAAAGAAAAACGATCTCGCGATTATATTATAAAAATCATATTGAACATCCCAAATATTATTATTTATATTATTTTTTATATTCTGTATCATGTTGTTATAAATTAAAAAATAAAACATCATATACATCTGTACATATATATCACATATATCTATTTATTAGATACGATCTAATGAATGCTTTTTGAAGAAGACGCTTACTACATCTGATATAAAACTTAGATAGTTTGAGGTCGCGTTATCGTTTTTGTTAATACCAAAAGGAGAACGAAGGACATAGAATTTCACATTCGCAAAGTTAGGTAATCCAAGTCTCATCGTGACTTTAGCTGCAGCGCGTCGGGATGGTTGTTGAATTATTATCGTTATCTCGAAAACAGAATATATCTTTATGTAAAACGGAAAATCAACGCTCGCTATTTGTTCTGGAAGAGACGCGATAACATAACATTATATCGGAGGGTAGGAATATGTGAAATTTATCTTAATAGGAATCTAATCATATCGTAATCACGAAATTAATATTAAACTATACCTGCGATTAATTATAATATACGCAATAGTATCAGTACTTGATTTCTGTATACTGAGAGGAAGTAGAATTTAATTTCTTGCGACGTGATGTTATACTGCAAAATACTAAAATTAACATATACAATTTTGTTACGCGTTAAAAGTTCTCTAAAAGTAGCAGATTCCATATATATTCAAAATGAAATTTACACGCAATACTGTAATTCATTGCTTTTAAATTTCTCACGTTATAATTAACAAACGTGAGCATTCAATGCTTTTATATTTATTTGTGCTAAACATGGTTGTCAAGCTTTGGGTTTTTTAGTAAAGTAGAATTTTTAAGTAAAGTGTCATAAATATTTTATACGGATAAAGAAGAGCTGCTGAATGAAATTATTGAATTTCGCGCTCGACACGACTGCTTAATTTTATGTTGGCGTGTTATGTAACAAGTTATTTAACAAGTATAAAATTTCATACGACTACACACTTTGAACTTTAAATATGTAATACGTATATGTTTTATTGGGGCAACATTTTATGCGCGCGCCGTATCGTTAAAAGATCTAAGTCGAGAGAAAGTCTATGGAATTCGAAATCGCGACTAGACTTTTAATCAATAAATAGTATCTTGGAACGAAAACAAATGGCGTCCTTTAGTTATGGCCTATTCGAATGATATATATATACATATATCTGCGCGCATAGCATTTGCTTCCTTGTGCTTGCAGACTACAATATGGTATTGGTCGTTCCAAGATATTGATATACCAGGTGTTCCACAATACAGAAAATTGTAATAAGATTGCATTTACAAACTTAAAATGAATTTTTTTCAAACAAAATTAATACCAAGATAAAATAAATTGTATCAACAATACAAACAGAGAAATATATTCTTACAAATCAATTATAAATCTTATAAATCAACAGAAATTATATCGTCTTTTGACAATGACCCAATCGAAAACAAAAATATTTAACAAAAATTGGAGAATTAAAAAATGAAATTGCATCTTTTGTACGACTTTTTTTCTCTTTGAGAAAAATTAACTTCAAATAAAAGAGGAAAAATCAAATGTCACTTTTTTTGCACATTGTTTATCGAACACCATGTATATCGCGTATAACAAGACAAACCTCAGTATCGTGTTTAGTGTCTAAAGATAGTTCGGCTACTAACACCCGCGTAAGAAAAGACGTCGCGCGTCCGACGGACGTTTTCGCGTGCGCTTCCGCGGACGTTCGTAATACAACTGCGGTAGCGAAATACGCGGCGCTGCAACATGTACCGCGCCAACGTGTGTGTGTGTGTGTATGTGTGTGTGTGTGTGCCTGTAGTTGTATCCGCGCTATACACTGCGACGTGTGTGTACGTGTCCGTGTGCGAGCGTTTTTGCATGTGTACTTTCGTGCGTGAGTCAGTCGGTGTGCGTGCGAGCGGCCATCAGGAGCGGGAAACATCGCGGACGAGACGCGCGCCGCAGATGCGTCCCCAATTTCACCGCGGAAAAACTTGACGCTGCTCCTTTACGATCACCTTTACTCGAGATACGCGAGTCGATTCGAAATGCAGATCGTTCGAGATGTCGTCGCCGGGCGACGTGCAAATTCCGCCTTGCGTTCGTAACGGAGCAAATATTGAAAACACAAAGAGGGGGAAGAAACAACAGTTACAATTCGTATTAGATCGACAGGAATGAATTTATTACAAGAAATAAATCTTTTTTCTTTTTTTTCTTTTTTTTTTTCAAAGTGAAAATCAGCAAGTGTTGAAATTTATATTTTGCAATAAATTTATATATTGTACATATTTGGTTTTGTAAACCATGCGCCAAAAATTTTTTTTCTTACAAGTAATTTAATAATTTTTGATGAGATAATAAGCATCTTAGAAGGATATTAATAATTTGATGCTACTCTGAGCATATTTTTCAGAATAAATTAAATTATTTATAGTTCTTAAGATGCTTAGATTAGCAACGAATTATTAATCCTTCAAAAATGATTATTAATATCAAATTGGCATGAAAAATTATTACATTGTCAATTTATGTGATATTATTACTCTAATTTTGTCATCATAATTGCGATTTCTATACCAATTTCTATACAGATTTCGGCGCGCAGTTTACAAAATTGTATATAAATTTTCTGAAATATCTAAGCATTAAGGTCCACTTTGATCGAAAATAGGGAAAAAATACTTAGAAAAAATTCATGCTGGATATCGCAATTCCGCGGGGAAAAAGGGGAATGATTTCGATTCGCAGAGAAATATCGTGAATAACGTCGGCGAGATTTGTCGACGAAATTTTAATTACGTTTCCTAGCGACCGGGGCGGGAAAGTTTACGTTTAATTAACATTTTTGCCCGTATGGATATAATTAAATATGATTTGGAACGAGGTTTGAATAACTCGATAATGTTTTCAATTTGCGATACACATATGATCGAAATATACTTCTGCAGAAACGGTAAAATTTAATTACAATTATCAGTGTTCCTAATTTGACTCGATTTTCATAAGGTCGATATGCGTGAGATCGACTCTGTTAGAAAGAGAACTCGTTTGAATTCCACGTGCCGTCGACCGTTTGGAAATATTAAAAAATAATAATAAAATTACACGTGAGAAATTTTGCGAATATTATATATAATGCTAATTAACTTTGAGGTGCGATATATAATTTTCCATTTAATATTTTTTGTTCTTTGAGGTATGGACAAAATAAAAGTCAATACAAATGAATACAAACGAAGCGTAACAAAGCTACGCTCGAATATTTTAATTATTTTTTCCAAGCGTTTATTCATACGATAATAAGTTCTATACGGTGATATAATTCGTATGCTAAACAAGGATAAAATAAAAAATGTGATAATTTTTCGCGATTATATCGCGGTAGTGTTTGAAATTTTATTCACGAGTGAAAATAATCATCCGGGTAACGCAATACATTATCATCAGTGCGTTATTGTTACCGAAACGGCACGAAAAGGAGAGATGAAGTGCAGATGCAACCTCGTGATTTCAGTTGGGGTAGCGCCGACAATTTTTCCATCCATTTTCATCCGCTCTGAAATCGTGAAATACTGCGGGCTGATGGATTTCGAAGAAAACACAGGAAATATACGATCCAAGAGATATCCGTCGACACGGCAACGCGACAGAAATGTTGCCGAAACGTGGATATAATATCGCGCGATTCCCACTGAAAGCCAATTATACGAAGCGGGTGTAAAATAATTCAGACCGGTAATTCGACCTTCCGCTCCGTAAAAGTCATTTTGTCGGAACTTCCTTCTTGAACTTTTAGCTGAACCTCCCCCACTCCCCCCCCCCCCTCAGTGCTTTAATTGATCCAACTTTTGGCGTTTTTGCTCATCGTCCAGCTTTTAATTGACATAAATTCGAAAAAAAGTATATATATATATAATTGTAGCGAAAAAATTATGTGGCTTTCCATTAATTAACTTCGATACATTGTTTTAAAAGTAACTATTAATATAGATATTTAATATTTATATAACTAAATTCAAAGTGTCCAACATCGTGATACGATCGATTCTCTATACAATATCATTTTTTGCTTAAATCTAGAATATTAATATTTTCATTTCATAACCCATAGTAGCTCCCTGCACTGATAGAAGTACTTGTATTTGTACTACGATAACACCATAAGATAACAGAAAAGTATATAAAAGTTTTAATAAAAGAAAGGCTTTGTCGTCTCGTCCAAAATAAATATTAGATTAATATACGTTTTAATACATTCTTCTTTACAAAAAAGATATTTATATAAAAAATAAATGTAACGTATAAATTAATTGAAAAACCACATAAGTAGAAATATATGTAACTAAAATAAAATGTTTAAATAAGACTTAATATTTAATCATTAAGTTATAAAGAAAAATTTCAAATTTTGCAACTAAATTTTATTCATCTAGAAAATATTTCACTTATGAATGTTCTTTGAAAGAAAATGACGAGAAGAAACTGGACTAAGTGTGTAAAATGAAGCTATTAACTGTACAGTATAGATATCTTACTATAAAATGCGTTTCAAGAAAGAAGTTCCATATACTTATACATTCTATGCAGCTCCAATTCTTTGTGCAAACGACATGTGTACGACACAGGTGATGAATTCGAAGTACAACCGGGACTACGTACTACAACACACGACGGAAACCAATAAACTTTATAAGTTAACAGACTGACAAGAATTTTTACCGTAGCTATTAACATTAAACGCGTGTTTGCTCGCTTCCGCTATATACGTACTTCTTAAATATTCTTTCATACATTTCCGGAATTGAAATAATTTATCATATGTTTCGTGAAAGTTTTGTGTCTGGTATCAACGCGAGTGCAGACTGAAACGTGTGAACTGCAAGTGTCTACGGTGTACCGAACGCATAAAAACACGTAAGCACAATAATTTAGCGAAACGCGAGCGCGAATTCAAGAACGGCGCAACCGCGCTCGTTGGCGCCCATCGTGCGACTGCCGGCGAATAATCGACGGGACGAGCTGCACGGCTGCACGTTTCTGTTGCGAACGTACTCAGGATATTCACGAAGACGAAACACGGATGGAACACGTAGACCCCGCCGTATTCTGAGTCGGCGAAGGCGCGGCATGGCGCGGCACGAACTAATCCGCGAATGTGTTCGCATTGTAGAAAAGCAATGCATCACTCCGGATAATAAGCAAATCGAAGCGGGACAGGAGGAAGAAAGAGAGAAAGGGAGGGAGAGAGAAAGGGCTACATCCTATCGTACATGCATTTAATGCAATCTCACGTCACGAAAAATCGCGCGCTGTCATCCGCGCGATGATTGACGGATTATTATGGAGGATATTTCATATAAATTTTATCTGTACATAAATATAATACATATTTTATCTAAATATAAATCTCGCACTCTCTCTCTCTCTCTTTTACTCCGAACTGCCTGAATCCGTTTGATAATCCATTTCACAGCTGATTCGCAGAGTTGTATTATTATGCGATGTTAAATCGTCGAAAAATAATTATTTTTCGACGTCAACATGTTCGGTACCGAGCACGAAGGAATTACTTCACTTAATTAACTTTTTAATTAAAATAATATTTAATCACGTCTATGTGCGAATATAACGGATAAATAGTAAATTATCTTTATTTCGTTACTAATATTTCATTATTAAACATGTTTATATATAATATCTGCTTCTGAAGACGTGATTTAAATTTGATATTTCTTACATTGCAATTAAAACTCATGGGTATTCAAAGTATTATTTCGGTACTTGGTCAAGGATGGCAGAATGGTATGCCATCGATAAGATAAATATTTCGAACAGCTGCATGAAAATAGCGTCGTGTTGACGTCAAAGGGGTATCCACACTATTGTTGGGAGTCAGGGATGCCCGGAAAACTCCAGTGGGTGGATAAAACCATGGTAAATTCTGGATTTTATCGTCTCGAACTTTATTCAGCAAAATAAATTGGTAAAAATGATTTATATGTAATATTAAAATTTATGTACTTTACAAAAAGATATTTTTTTCTTTCATTAGTAATGTCATGCGTGTGATGTTTAAAGAAAAATTAAACAAAAAATAATAACAAAATACCGTACAATAAAGTTATTTTTAATTCAAATTACCATATGTGAAACACATTTTTTAAACAAGAACTTTAAAGAAAATATATAAATGTTATTAAATTTCGTATTAATTTTTAGTTTTATGAGCAAAACATAATAATAACGATATAATTAAAATTTTGTATCTACATAAATCTGGTTGGTCATCTAATTTATCAATATCTTGTGACCAAAAAATAATACATTTATTATATCGATTCTTAATTCATTATAAAATTCTGAATAAAGCTTAAATTGGAAAACGTTTTTCTCAACTGATGCTAAATTACAATAATGATACTAATGCTAAATTAGAATATCGATAACAAAATGTTCTGTTTATTTTATTGCTTTTAAAAAAAAGAACCACTTTTTGCCGATTTTTCTGAAAAATACTGATTTCCACTACTGAATTTTATTTTAAAAAATGTGAAATTTTGCCAACCACGACGCAATTTATTCTAATTATTTTCCGTTAGGGAGATTTATTGAAAAACTATAAACTAATGTGTTTTATCAGCTACCGCTTAAAGTTAAAATAGCGGGTGTACAAATAAATATTTATATCTTTAAACATGCACATTTATCTTTCCCACAGACTTGCTAATGAAAGTGGATAGAACTGTAATGCGATATTTCACATAAACGTAAGAAGAAAATAACTTCTGATTTGAGCGCCATACTCATACTGCGAGTACTTTAGCTCACTTTAATTCTCCCTATGTCTTTTTCGAGACGGAAATTCCGTGGAAGAAAAATGAACCTGCGTGACAGAAACAAACAAAAAGGAAAAGGAAATGTATACTTCTTCGTAATTTTTCTAACAATTTTACCTGAAAACATACAACAAGGCATGTACCGTACATACGCAAATTCATTAATTTTTTCACGATGAAAAGAGGAAGAAAGAGAAAGAGAAAGGGAGGGAGAGAGAAGCGGTTAAAGACACTCGCAAACGACGCGAAACGCCGGAAATTACCCGAGTAACACCTGCAACGAACTCAAGCGGGACTCTAATGAAAGTTTACAAAAAGAAAATGACAGGGAAGTATTCCTGCGGCGTATTTTAGTTAATTAAGAATGGGTTCCTGTCCTCTTCTTCCTTCCTTTCCTCCTTCCACTTTCGTCTCTTCTCCTTCGTCTTCTTCTTCTTTCTCGCGCAGTCCCATTTATATTCTTTCCGCGTTCTCTTCATTCAGGGCCAGTAATTTCGGCGCACGCTCGACGTATGGACGCGTGTGATAGTAATAACGGCAGACTAACATGAGCGATGGTGTCGGATGCGATTGATTTACGAGGAGATAATTCAACAGGAGACTTGCGAAATAAGAGGGCGGCTGGTTGAATCGAATAAGTTAAGCAAGCGTTGTGGAAGAATGAGGGATATTAACTTCTGAATAATACCCATTCCATCCTCTATGATTTTACTCTTTATTTACCTCTGACTTTATTTTAACGAACAAAATTCAGAAGCTTAGGTCTTAACGCGAAGGGTTCTTAACGCTGAAAATACAAGTAATCACATAATACTAATTCCGAGTAATATGAATTTAAAGCTGTTGTTGTAATGAAAAAGTAAACACGAATAATATGAAGAAAAACTCTTTCAGTGTATCTGGTCTATCTGGATTATACGAAAGGTATGAAGTATCTCTAAGCAACTCTCTGAGTACTTTAAATTTTGAAACTGAACTCGGTTTATTTGTATTTTCAGCGTGTAAGTATAAAGTAATGCATACTTTCTTTATAAAAATAATATGATAGTGAAAGGTCGTTTTATGTTAACGTCCATTATAATTTCAGATATTTAAGAAAGGATGAAATGTTGAAACAATTATGCTCTCTTATTGTTTTCTATTCATATTCTCTCCTGTGATGCCTCTCGTCCCAAGTCTTCTTGAAGAGGAACGGTAAAATAAAGTAGAGTTCTCTCAACGTTTAATGACGTTTAAAGCTAAGTGCCACGTAATTTGGCTATAATAAAGGCTTTAAGCGCCGCGAGATCTTTGTCTGCATCGCAAAAAAGTAATAAATGACTGAAGTACTAAGTTGCACTCGTTACGACTCGTACATTTTCATAGAACATGTTCAGCGTGATTGCGCTTTTAAAAACTCGATACTGTATATAGCTATTAAATTCTGACAATGCTGTTTCTGATTTATGTATACATAACATTAGGTATATTATATGATTTATATATAGATATATATAGATATATATACACACACATATATATATATATCGAATATTTTGTCTATTGTACTCTTAATTAAGACACCATATTGCAGTAAATATAACGCATTCATTTCGCACACAAAATTTTTAATAATATTAAATGGATCGCAACGTTGTTTCAAGGCTGAATAAAAGCCGCGTTGTTTCAAATCGGCGCTAACACTAAACATTTTAATAATAATCCGACCAATGCATTAACAGACATTACTGACGAATTGGATTATCGACTAATATACGACTAAAACTCATCAACAAATTGGATGGAAAAAGAACCATCCACCATCGACATACAGCGCCTCCCTTTCATCGATGTAAAATGTTACTGTAATAACGCCATCAAATGGCTAAGAATGGTCAAAACTTTCTCATTTCTTTTCTCTAGACTCTTAGTTTGAGAATGATAGTAAAATAGCCACGTTTCGGCGTTCAAAATCACCTTCTTTGAATTACAACATCACGTCGTCGTGTATCAGGTGCGCCGTTTCGCAATAATCAAATAATGTTACAGTCTATCTTGTTAAAATAATAAAAAATATTGATACTAACTATAGCAAATTCAATAACAAGATCGTTCGACGCAATACATTTATTCCAAATTAAATATACGTTTTAATGAAAATTAATTCCATTGCTTTTAAAGAGAAAATTCTATATAATTTTGCGATTTTACAGACACACAATCAAAATCGACGCCACGCGAAAATTTTAATACGTGCCTTGCATTTTATTTTAAAATTATAAATAAATTTATAAAAATATATTAGGTGTTGGAATTAATTCGTAGCGTTTTACAAGTGATGGGAAGTACTTTCATTAATGTATTTTTTAATGCTCATGTGAAATAAATAACATTCTTTCATTAAAAACGCTACGAATTAATTCCAACACCTAATATATATTTAATGAAGCTCGTGAATCTGTTATTTGCCAAAAAATTTTTGCAAATATATTTGAATATGCATCAGATACTGCGTTTTCTCACCTTTATTCGCACGAGAAAACATCTGTCGAGAAAATCTGTTCGATCGGCTAATGCAAACCTTTCTCGCTTTATTGACATACCGAGTATGGTGCGAAATATACGAGTTTGCCGGGCCGAAAGGATCACAAGACTAAAGACACTCACTCCGTTAAATGATCACTGTTTTTCTCAATCCCCAACAAATCGCCGTCATATTTCATCCGATCATCATCATCGTTAGATTTATCCGGGCATTTCCATTTCGCCATCGAAGTGGCTCCTTAAGAAATCGACGGGATCCGGTAACGGCGAGGCACCGCGATTATATATCGATATGGAAAAAGATGTATGTGCGTGTAAATATATGTGAGAGCCACGAGAGTGGCTTTAAATCGCCTTTCGGCTCCTTCGATCATTTTTCCTCCCTGTTTCTGAGCGCGCGATGCACTTTACATTACTCTCCCTTCAATTCGATGTAGTGTGCACAAGCGAAGCCATTCACATACCGGGTGTTCAAATATTAAGATTCGTTTGATACTAGATTGTTAAAGAAGTAGAATAATCACGTCAATATTAATAGATTCCGAGAAAGGAGCTAATATTAAATGCTATTATGTTAAGTAGAAAGAGATAAGGAATGTTTAATCAAAAGCTTTGATCTTCATAAATTGTAATATTTGACAAATAGATTTTCCATATACTTTGATATCTGACATTTTATTAGAATATCATTGAATGACATTTATTAGAATGACGTTTACTAGAATATTTTTAATTCTAATACTACACTGTTAGAAATGTAACCACGAGCTTCCTTTACGTGTACGTGGAACTCGTGAAAACTTATGAACGAAATTAAAAGTAATGAATGATTTAAGTGAAAATTTTATTAAATTTCATAAATTTTCGTGAAAAATACATTAAATTTATAATGTAATGTCATGAATTAAGTTCAAATTGTGTAACTTAAAATTTAATGAAATTTAAGAACATCTCTAACAGTGTAGTGCCTGATTTTTAATTAAATATTCGAATTCAATCTAAAACAAAAAATTTGTAATTAAAACATTGATTCGTTTTAATATATTTTAAATGGTATTCACATGATTTATTTATTATTAATGCGCTTTTCATGGGAATTTATTGGAAATGTGATTTATTCATCTGTAAATGTATGTCTGCCTTTAAATCTTGAAGATAGCCTACATAAAGCGACGTCTGCAATGAGATTTTAAAGCGTAAAATTTAAGCTTTAAACCTTAAACCGTAAAAAATTGACCAATCACAGTCGAGTCGAGGAGAACAATCGATCATGGTTGGTCAATTTCGTACGGTTTAAGGCTTAAATTTTATGCCTTAAAATCTCATTGCAGACACCGCTTAAGGGTGGATAGATGGACGCTTCTTTGAGCTGTCAATTTGTCGAATAAAACGATATTATCTTTAGCAATGGGGCATCATGCATCGATGAGAAGAGCGTCGAACACGCCGTTGATTCGCGTTCACGGTTCCGTTTACGGATTCCTCCAACCGTTGCTGATTCAATTTCTGCGAGGTCTGATATGCTCACGTAACGCGGGTGTACGTGTATGTATGTGTACAGTGCATATCGAATTGTGGCGCGGTGACGACAGTAAGCTGTCAAACGAGATTGCTTCCGGGACGTCGAACTGCTAGGATTTGTCTCCGAAAGATGAATATAATTTTTTTTTCCCCAGACAGTGAAGTGCCGACGAGGACCGCGAAGATTTCCCGCGAATGTAACACGTGTTCACACGTTTTTCGAAATATCTTTAAGAGCGAAGACGATCTTTGAGAACAATTCTGATACAATAATAGAAGGTAATTCCAAAAACAGCGATATGTAGTATTTGAAAAAAAATTTGTTAAAAATAAAAAAATCATATTCACGATCAAATATTCATCTATAGGTTTCATTAATATTTTAATTAAATTTACTGAAGGATACTTTGTATCTTTTTCTATTATATTTGAATAAATAATATTTTTCCAAGATGCAAAACAGCTAAACAAGGTCATTAATGTTAGAAAGAGAGAGAGAGAGAGAGAGAGAAGGGAGCGAATAGTAATATCATTTCTCGGTTTCCTCAATTCTTTATCCTGAGTCCTGCCACTTTTCGTCTTCGCCGAGACGTTTAAATAACGACGTACGTCGAGAGGGTAAAAGGTAAAGCCCGTCATGAGCGTCTTATAGGATACGTCAAACAACGGCGAAATTTGACGGGACGGAAGAGGGGATGCGGCTTGCATTAAAAGAGAAAGAGAGAAAGAGAGGGGAGGGGGGGAAGGGAACGAAAGGATGTCGTAACGATAGCAATCTCAAAAATGTCGATCATACGCCACGCACCGTGTCGGCAATGTGTACTTCGGTTGACGAGCGTTCGACCGACAGGATGTACGTTAACAGCAATGGCAGCCGCGATCGATAAATTTTAGTCTCATGCAAAATTATGTAAATCTTTTTGTCACATATACACGTACGCATCAATTTTTCGTGTCTGTATAAATATATATTATATTATATACATGTAATATATATATATATATATATATATATATACATATACATATATGCATCTGAATCGTTCAACGCAACATCATTGATACGAGGCATACGAGGGAAGCGAGGAATTAATGTTCTACACGCACACGAAAAGCTTCCCTCTCACAGTTCGCGCTCATAGCCATAAAAATATAATACGCTGTCCATCGTAATGGCATCCCGGTAGGGGTCCTAACACGACATCGATTAGTATCCATTAAACCCTTGCACCTCGACATATCGACACCCGTGTATGCCGCGTGTATAGTACAACGTACAACGTGAGAGAGGTTGTCATGGTTTCTGGTGCTGGATGCTGGTCGATATATCAGGTATTGAAACTGGTGTAATTTTCGGGGAGCTCAGATTTCGATATCCCGAATCACGTGAAAATGATCTCGTTTATTTGTGCCGCAAAGCCACGATTTCTTTTTACGTCCATAATTTACGGCGTGGAACGTCGAAAAGGTTTTTTGCGTCATCGATTTTCGGAGTACGTATAATAAATTTTTCATCCTACTTCGTGTTTTTCAACCTTCATCGCTTTTGACGTTCTCTCTGTACGTAATGCATAAAATCATGCATTTAATAAATAGGTAATAAGATATATATTTCTAGAAAATATATTATTTCTGTCAAAGAATAATAAAATTAATGATTTCTTAGAATTATAGAGTAACTGTAGCGTTTTCTCGCGTGCGTGATACGCCATAAGAACGCACCTGTTCACTCGCCGCAATATTATAATCCTTCGGAAGTTCGATCGAAAATAATTTCTAATTCCGTTGACGAAAAAGAACACGCGAAAATAATCCGTTATCAAACGGCATTTCTTATTTTTAATGGAAAATAAATAAAATTTAAATTCCGTAAAAATATGTTTTCATGAATATATAACGAAACAAATATCTAAACGTGATAATGGCTACGATCCACTTGATGCTACAAATGTTTCCAAACATTTTTTTGATTGATCAAACCTAGTGATATTTTTTCTTCTGATTGGTCAGTCAAATGCTTTCGAAGCGTTTGTAACGTCAAGTGGACTGCAATATTATTATTATTATATATATATGTGTGTACATATGTATATACATGATGTATTACATAATGTAAATACTTTAATGTAAATATAAAAAATATTTCACGAAAACTTAAATTTAGTCGGTCATTAATGTCATTATACATAGTAGACAAAAGTCACATTTATGTACAATTTCACAAAAAAAAGTCCATCATACAATAGATACTTCGGTGTTCCGTGTGTACTCCAAGCTTCTCCAGAAGTTTTCTCAATATCAATAATTTATGCTGGTTTCTATCGGAACTGTATTCGAGCGTTTCATTCTAAACCTAAAATTAACAATACCCAGCGAAGCGGATTAATTGTCGTAAGATTAACGTGCGCATATTCATACATACACTTAAAACATACCGTAAAGATATTTTATCTCTCCGATTCGTCGCCAATCGACAATGCCAGAGCGGGTTTTCAATGGCCGAATAACGGCGTCGTCCGGTCCGATCGCATGTAAAGAAAGGGTTTCTTTGATTTATGATAACGTTGACACGTTGACTGATCCATAAATCACACGGTGACACGTGACACTGATAGAATACGAAGAGGAGGTTGGGTGTAACTTCCTCGCGAAAGGCCGTCGTGTCCGGAATGCACCTTGGGGTCGATTCTATATCTTCAAACAAGGTGAAAATTACAAAAGTGAGCAAATTGGCTAGATGTTGACCAATGAAATTAGTCTATTCTAGTAAATTCACTCACTTTTGTAATTTTCACCTCGTTTCAAGATACAGAATCGATTCTCTTATGCTTTAATATGCAGCAAGGCTAGGCACTATTGAAGCAAAACTATACAAAACTTAAATGTTGCTGCCTTATCATGTCGCTTAATCGAAAGAAGATTCGATAAGACTCCTCCTCTTTTAAAGAATAATAAAGTTCAATCGGGCATGTACAATCGGAAAGCAAAATTGCTGCAATAAACACGTTTTATCATTATTTTTAGGACACGGAAGGAACGATTTTGCATTCTGAAGCGTCTAAAAATTTATTTAAATATTAATCTCAAAATAAATTTTGTTTATCAAAATAATTATGTAAACTGCTTGAACAGAATGCTAAAATACCAAAACTTATTGAAGTATTGTTCTCATCATGTTTGAATTTCCAATATAATTATTTTGATGATCCAACAAAATTATTTTTGGGTCTGTATCTATTTAAATTTTTAGATATTTCAGCAAAATCGTTCTTTCCATATACAAACCATATATTACAAACAACCACGAGCGTCATTAACATAATATATAAAATTGGCATAACACAAAAGCTTTATAAATCCGTATTGGATAAAGATTTGATTGTTAAATTTAAAACGATCTCATTTAATCGTTCTCTCAGGAAATACTACATTGTAACATAATAAATGTAAATATATGAACTGTGAATATTCGACATATAAATGTTTAATTATAATCTAAAATTATAGAAAGATTGTTGAATCAACGAGATACGTTTATAAATTATAAATTGACAATTTTTTCTATCGCAACTATTTTAATTCATAAGCTATACACACACACACACACACACACACACACATACGCGCGCACGTCATAAAATTTATATTTAATATTAAGAATAAATTATTGCAGAAAAATTCAGAATAACAAAATACTGCTTTTCAATTAAACTTCTCTCTCTCTTTCTGTCTATCTTTCCCATTGTGCGAATACATATTGGCCCTTCTGTAAATAACCCACATGATTGCGGTCTGTTCTCTGTCATATGAAAGTCAACAGTATCGGACGATTATATCGTCGATGAATATTTCGGAGAGATTAATCCCGGAAACGTTCCGATATAGTGGCGACAGAAAATTTCACGAAAGAATGTTTTTTTCCATAGCAGACCTCGTTACCGCGCAAACCCCGCTACCAAAGTGAGCGTAATCGCGTGAGACGTGTTATCACTCGCAAATACGGGCGGCGCCGATCCATCATACGGTGATTGATGGAAAAGCGAAACCGTTAAACGCGCCAAATTACTTGGTTAATCGAGCAAAATGCACGACGCGCGCGCCCGCGAGATCCGCTTTGGCGAATGACAAATGAGAGGCTCGTGGAATATCGACGTTTCCGTTGGGATCGCTCTACGCGATTCCGAGCTCGGACGAGACGAAAACGGCAAACTGCCGTTACAAGTTAATCCGATGGCGTCAGCGATACGCGTTAATCACTCTTCAGCGCGGAGCAACGGCGTGCAAACTGCATTTGCAGTGGAGCTCGAAATGTATCGGAGTAGTGCAAAGATCCACCATATTTGTCCTTTATATTAAACGCTGCGTTCAGTCAAAAAAAAAAAAAAAAAGCAATTTTGCAACTGTTGTACGATTCTTTAATATAACTGGATTATATTTAGATCCAGAATTAAGAACAAGATCGATCACATGCATCAAAGAATTTTACAACAATTGCTAAGCTTTTTCTTTATTGAACGCAGTCAAAGAATTACTAAGTGCTTATTGGATAATAATCAACGTTCGCGCGCGTAAAAAGATGGACCAGTGAACTAATAAATAAAAAACGAACGACGGCTTTATTAATTTATCTAGAGGAGGCAATGATTGCATTCACGTTGCTGTGCTTGGCAATAAGGCTTACAATTAATATTCATCCCAGCGTACCAATCTCATTTGGACGGCGATAAGTGCGAGGAATGTAGATACGTTATCTCTTCAAAATGCATATTAAGAAAGTAAGTTTATTAAATGTACACCGGGATCGGATATAGAGAAAAATTCAGGAATCTTTTATTTTCACTAGAAAAAGAGTAGAGTAACTTCGATATGTACGTATAAACTTTGTACTATCTACTATTATTAGAAAAAATATTAGAAATCCGAATTATTTATATTTCGCGCGTATTAAAAAATGAACTTTTTTAAACCCTTGTATTTTTGCCGTATATCCCATAGGGGTGGAATATATGGCTCATAGGGGGAGGAAGGATATGTACGGCTCATGAAAAATTTACAAATAATACATATAAATAAGACGTAAAATGACACGATAACTTATACGTTTATAAAATTTTATTAAGGAATAAGAATGATAAATATGTATATGAAGTAATAAATAATAATTACAATCTTCCCATATGTATTACAAGTGTTATGACATAAGGTACATATTTCATGTAATGCGTTTATGCATTTAGTGCACTGAATTCAATCTGCGCACTTTGTATGCTTTGGCATAAATCCCGCTAAAAATGCCGTATATGCCAAACAGGTGAGATATGCAAGACAACAAACTAAACAAAAAATACAAAATGTTTTAAAATAGAAAAAAAAATGGAAAAATGTTGAAAAGAATTCATCGTAATCGGCTTAATCTTTCATTTTTTTACGTGTTTTACGTTCAAGGTAAAAAATATATATTTTCATGATTAAAGATGTTGAATTTGAAAAAAAATTTATGTAAATGCAATCATCTATACATATTCGTTTTGCATACTCTTATCATTACGTACAACAGGGAATAATTAAAAGATCTGTTCGCGTTGTTTGCAGTCTTTGCTTTCTTTCCTTTCAACGCCGGAATATATATCTGCCTGATTTTAAGTGAAAAAATGTTGGGAGGTTTCAAGCAACGCGAAAAATTAAATTTACGATAAATTTAAGGAAACGCCAAATAAGTCTTTCTGATTCCGATAGACCTTGGAAACAACTCGCAGTTAAATTGTGTGAAACAAAGAAGCTGGTGCGAAGGAAACGAGTACTCTTGATGCCGATACCGTTGTGCATACAATATGCATGGAAAATATTTACACGCTCAACACGCCAATATGCAATATTAACTGCAGAAAAAAAAACACAGGTTCGTCGCGCGTGGGGTAGCCTTTATAAATATTTACGCAAAAACGGGAATTTGTCCAACCCAAGTCGACATTTCCGTCATGTGAAGGAGTCTGGAATCCCTACACGCTCTCGGGTACATTCCGCAAGTACTGTCGTCTTCGTGATCGGAATTAATTCCACTCCGCCGTCTCCAATGGGACGATCGTGGTCCTTGGACTTTTCCATCATTTCTATATTCCCCGTAAACTCAGTCGCGAGAAAGGAGGGAATGCGACATGTAACGCAAGTTGTATTGCGAGTCAAATGGCGAAAACGACAAAATATCCAAGTGGAGAAAATGTCTGAAGAGCCGAAGGGGCAAAAGAGCTGCAAGCGTTGACGGTGTTCAATGGAAAGTCTACCCCCAGTGAAGACTAATGGCACAGCGAATGTCTGGTCGGTCGTAACGGTTTAATATCGAAGAGCCAGCGCAGACATCGCACATGTTCTCAACTTGGATCAACTTGGAAAAAAGCAAGAAGGAAAGAAAGAATGTAAAAGGTAAGGTAAAAGATGAAGAAAGAATGTTGAATTTGTCATCTGCTGTTTGCGCCAGTAAATTACGTCGATTATATTCTTAAATTCTTCTCTCATTGGTGTGCGTCATTATTAATGCTATCACAAGAAATGAAGCGGAAAATAATGAATATCGAAGGTGTCTAAAATATAAGAGGGGAAGAAAATATCGAAGGCCTATCGTATTTCTTTGCGAAAAGAAAAGATTAAAAGTCAGTTACGTGACTGATTATACAGATACTGTCGTGAAGAAAATATAAAAGAAGATAAATTGCAAAGTTCTTGAACATTTTCGATATAATCCTTTTACGGCATATCGAAGCTCCAGCAGCTACATTTTGTGTATTTTGTGTATTTTGTGTATTAAAATTTTTGACTGTTAATTTTATACGTATAATGTACATTAAAAATGATTTAATATCACCTATTTTTTAAGAAGAAATTTTGATCATAACTTCAATGCAATCGATATACTTAGAAGCATCATTATGCCAAAAATTCTTTTCCTTATGTAAGGATTCACATAGTTTATTTTAATATTGGATATTTATAATAAGTAAAAGAATCAAGATCTAAAATAACTTTCAACAGATATAAATAACGACTAGGAAGATATTATACTTCATTATTTTATCGACCTTGCGCGATCTCGTTAGCTTTAGATTAAGTAGAACGCTCACTTTATTTTCAGAAGTTTCTTGAATTAGTTAACAACCTATTTTTATTGTAGCTAAACTCGACTTTAGTGCATTCAGAATAAACAGCTCTGATTGAATGATTAAATGGACAAAACGAATAAATTACTTGACATAATTAAAAATGCTTTTATATCAATTTTATTGCTATTGATATTCACAATTTTTCACAAAAATACAAATCAGAGATACAAATCAGAGTTCTTTCTGTGATAATTAAAATCATTGCGTTGTCTAAAGTAAAGATTGAAAAGATTACATCGATCCATTTTGTTCAGGATGTCTCTTAACTAATTTTGCCGAACATAAAAAGTTTTTACACAGCTTGCATGAAGATTTCGTATTGCGAGATAAAATCCATCGGATTAATTGCGATATACAACTGTGATACACAATGTTTACTATTAATGTAACAGTAATTATTATAAAACCGTAATAAATCACAATAATTAAGAAACAAATAATTGGAAATATTTATTTTAATTGTTCATTTTATAAAATACGAGCTCTATAAATTGTAAAGAAAATATATTTTCAGTGTACACTTAATAGCACGAACTCATTTATTTTATTATTCTCTTTTCAATCCTTTTATGCATAATAGCCAAGGTTCCCTTTATTTTTTTCGTCAATGCATATAAAATCTCAAAAATGCACATTACACGAGTTTTCAGCTTCATTAGCGTATATCTGACTTTAGAATCGCTATTAAGTTTGTAAGCGAAACCGTTGTTAAAACACACACGATTCGCAATTCGAAAGAGAGAAGAAGTAAGGCCGGATTCACACCTTGACGGAAAAGCGGAAAGTGGAAAAGCGGAAGCCAATCGGAACCCGCAGTAGTAATAGGTACATTTCGCTCGTCTGCCTCTGTCTTTCCGCGAGTTCTGATTGGCTTCCACTTTTTCGCTTTCCGTTTTTCCGTCAAGGTGTGAACCCGGTCTAAGAGTGGAGGAGCAGGGAGGGAAAGAGACGGAGGAATTATGAATATTTGCGCAGGTGGGTGAAACGAGGGAACGCAGGCAAGAATGCGTTCCAATATTAATTAATGGAATGCGTCTTGCGCGCAATATTTGCTCGGAAATACAATGGTCGGCGGGTCAATCGAGGATTGCATTCGCGTTACGTGTCCTGCAGCTTTATTCGCACACTCGTGTGCGACTCTCCCTATTTACTTTGGCATATGTACGCACCGCCGACCAGATCTTTAATATAGTATATTACAGCGCAGGATGTACATTCATGCTTATCCAGTATGGAAACTACAGGTGAAACCGAATACAGAGAGATGAGTAACGCTAATCGCCGTAGGTCTCGATTTCACGAATATTTAGCAAATGTTAAAACGCTCCATATTCGCCGTTTTTCAATTGTTACATTTTTAGCGTTTTTTTATTGGTGGGGAACTGGTGCGCACTCAATGCACGTTAAAACCGTTGCACACTAATTTAATCTGAATGTAAAAGTGAGAGATATCTCAATTGATCAAATGTCCAATGTATATTTTATCAAATAGCATAGTAAAATGTATTGAAGATTTGTATTTTTATTAAACATATATCTTTATGTCGATTTTTATACAACGCTTTAAGTGCACTGCTTTAAAGTGCATTCAGTGTGCACCAGTTCTGCTAATGAAAAACGCTATTAATGTGTAAATACTCGATACTGCTGGCAATAATTTAAACCGAGAATCCAAAGTAAAGATTCTAGAATTTTTAATTGGTTCAATTAATGTTTAATTAATTTTAGTATCATTTTAGAGAAAAAGTGATTTTTTTTAATAATTTTTTTAATATAAATAATACTATTGCAATTCTTAACCTTCTGAGGATCGGTATGTTTATCGACTTTTTTATTATAGGGCTAGAATTAACTAACTTTTTTTTTTGTTAACGTCTTGGGGTTAAGTGGCGAAAAAGGTGGCGCCACTGTCGAGTTTCTAAAGAGTCCTCCGGTTCGGAAAAAAATGACATCCCTTATTTTTTGTTTTTTTACTAAATAATATTAAATAATATTGTTAAAACAATTATTTAACAATTATCACATTGTAGAGTAAAAATTTTACAAATAACATATGTAAAAACATTTTTTTGTGTGCAGTAAATTATGTCCACGCGATAAAATAAACTTCTTTACATAATGTCTCGTGCATGGTACGGTTGTCGAGAAATGTGCGTCAATATTCATGGTGTGCATTCTACTCTCCGATACATATGCAGGCAATTACAATATTTTTAGCTAATTAAGAGCTGCAAACCCGAAAACAAATCCCAAAACATTAACTGAAACGGTTCAAAGTCTCCTTAAAGGAGGCTCCAGTCCTCTAAAAATTAACCCTTCAGTATTCGCATGAAGTGTCCAAAATATATACATCGGTCTTATAAATTTGCTAAACATATGAATACTATATTGATTATTATACATATAACTCTTGATTATTTATATACATTCCTATATTTAGCGCAAATTGTTTCAAAAATTGTAACAATAAAAATAACAGTTTAAAAAATTTTTGCATTTATCGTTATCTATGAAATATATGGAATATTATCAATTTTTATTTAATTGTAAATCATTAAATAAGAGAACAATAAAAATTGAAATATATATATATATATAAAACGTTAGAAAAAACCCCACGCGAGTAATTATAATAAAAAAAGATCACGCGAGTAATGTAGAGTTAAATATATTTAATCGAGATATGTTATTTCCAATAACATTTTAAGGATAATTTTGAAATATGCATTTTCTTTTCATTTAACTGTGGTTGAACACTTGATTATTTTTTTTTTTCGCATCCCTATCAAAAAGTTCGTTTAGATACTCGAGTATAAGCATCTTTCTATCCTCTCTTCTACATCTTCTATACACACATATTGGCGGATAGCAAATTAAAATAAAAAATGTAAACGACGTCTCTTAAGAAATAACATAGTATATACCTTGAATGTCACGACAATTCCGTACATTCTCAGTGGACGTGAAATATTATAATTATCAAGAGAAAATTATTTTCATTCGAATCAATGACGTGCTTCTCAATAAATTCACGTTCCTCTCGTTTTCAAAGTACCCGCACCTTGCGTTAATTGCGCATGTGCTTTTTTGTTCTACGGCAAGCAACTTTCAGCTTGGGGGTTTCTTAAGACGTTTCTAATCTTTCATACATTTTACAATGCTAATTCGCATGGCAAGTAATAACGCTACGCTACTGTCGCGAATTTATCCCGTTCCCACGATCAACAGGGCATCTTGCTGGCAATTTATTGTACGTAACGTTCACGTAATGCCACAATGTCGCTGCACGGCAGAAGTGAACGGGAGATACGCGCATTAACGAACGCGATTTCCGCGGCGGAAATAAAATGAATATAAGAGAAACAGCTCGCGCGGAACGCATGATAGTCGCGCGCAGCCAAGTAACTTGTAAATGGCAAATAACTGGAACAGGCGGACCGTTGAAATCTTACGCGACTAGTATAATAGTTACTATAACGATAATTTAAATGCAGTCTCCTGCATTCCACCGAAGATAGATCCACATATTGGCTTTTTATTTTATTTTTGTTAATGTAAATTCCATGTCAAAATCTTAAAAAACGCGAATAGGTAATTAATCCAAGGCTTCTCATCTCTCAGTAATCAATTGGTTGGAAAAGAATTGAGATGGTCAAATAAAATTATGGGATTTTCTTGGAAATTCTAGATAATATCCTAACAATTTCATTAATAATTATTATTAACAATTTATTAGCAAAATTAATAAAATAAATTAATAAAAATAAGATATTATTAGCAAAAAATAATTCTGATTAAAAAACAAAAAAGTTATTATTAATTTTATGAAGAAAATATTTTCGTATTCCTGTACTTTTTAATCGTTCAAACTTTTTTTTAAAATGTGTCGAACTTTAGAATTTTTTGCGAAAGATAAAGAAAGACAGAAAAAAATCGAAAACTTTGATCGATTACCCCGAAATTGCGAGAATAAGGTAGAAACTTCACAAAAGTGTTCGTCAAACCTCGCAGAATTAGATCTGTAAATAAGAGAGAGATAATTGAATGAGGGATTAAATCCGGATGATCGATTTTCATGCGGGATATAATGACGATATGCGCGTCCATCCATGTTTACCGAAACTTGTTGACGGAGTTAATATTTATTTTTCGAGGCAACGCGATGTAACGCGAAAAATCGTTATCATTTACCGTTGTACTGTTTTCGTTATTAAGTGAAGGTAATAAAAGATCTGTTAGATTTTTTGTAATAAACGGGAAAAATATAATAGTATTTGGTCTCAAATGAAATCATATAAACAACAAAAAAACAAATAAAATAAGAATAAGATAATTTTTACTGATTTTTCTTTTTATGATGTAAAATAAAAATAAAATTAAAACGCAAACTGAAATTTGTGGAATCATAACAAACTATCTATATACAAGAAATAAAATACAATACATACATATAGTTTATCACAATTATATTGTATAATAAAAATTTTACTAAAATATAGAATAATATATGTAAAAATATCTTGTTGAAATATATATTTTTAATTGTTTAATCTTTGCTTCGTAACTCATGAATGTATAATTCTGTATTCATTCCTCTTATTATTATTTTTTATCCTTATTCTTAATAAAGAATAAAATATCTAGGTAAAAAAAATAAAGACTAGAAAATGTTTATGGGAACTCTCTTTATAAATAATATATAGAAATTTTATGAAAATCTAAAAAAATTTTATAATATTTAAATGTTTGGTTTAAGTTATCTGTATTTCTTGCATTAGTTCACTTAACATTTTATTATCAAGATATCTTGGCAGGAGTATTTAAATGATTACTTCTTTCTGTTTTTATTTATCTGCCTTTATCTCTTTCTTTTTATTTTTATGTATTAACTAAAAAACTTTAATACTTAAAAGTTCTTAGAAAATAACATTATTAATAAATATTTTATCTCGATATTGAAAAATCGATATTGATTATCGCATGCATAATATAGTTTTCGATCTCGATAATTATTTTTGGCAAGATCCAAATTATGTGACGTGGATCGCGAATGAATGAAAAATCAATTTATTATATTGGTTCACTTTTAAATATACAGCTATCGAGTATACAGAACAATACAACAGTAGTTCACAGCCGCTGCAGTCTTGGTAGATGTCGCACTTTCAAACTTATTCACTAACTTCGTTGTCGAATATTATCATAATTCACGTAACACAAAATTAAAAAATTTACAACTTAATTGCTTACTTATACAATTGTTCAATTCTAGTAATGTAGAAAATAAATAAAAATCTAACTAATATTGTTTTTGTATATATATATTATATACACGAGACTTAATTCGCTAAGTTTTACAAGTACTTCTTTAATAATTTCAACTAAGACCATTTTAATATTGACTCTATTTATAACTATAAATTATCTATAAATTATCTATAAATGCATTTTATTACATTTAAATATCCGTTATATTACATCTAGAGTGCATCGCGGGACACCGGCACGTGACGCCATCTGCCGTGGTGCGCCGGAACGAAGTGGTGCGAAAAACGTGCTCCTCGGATGCGTCGTCGGATGTTGTATCGCCGTCGTGACGCCACGCGTCGCTCGCAGTCGATATCGAATCGAGAGTATCTTATAACAGAGATTTGTTATAAGATTTGTTAATTTCACGAAATGACAAATTTTTGATTAGCCCATCGTTTCTGTCAACTTTAATAAGTTAGAATGAGTAAGATAGTATAAGTTAGAATGAGATAACATATATGTATTGTAAAAAGAAATCTTATATTATACCCTTCTTTCTCATTCTTATTTTGACAAAATTGCCTCATGACCAGATTCTGTCATAGGGTCTCTAATATCGATGACACGATATCCGCTGGAAGGAAAGCATCGAGCACATCCGGAAAGAGAAGAGAGAGAAAGAGAGAGAGAGGGGACTTTGCGCGTCGCCATAGTTTCCTGTCGGCATTACACGCGCGACGTACAGAGCGGATAGAACGAATTCTGACGTAAGGGAAGTGGACGAGAAAGAAAAACGAAAAAAAAAAGAAAGAAGAAAGAGGCGGTGCACGTGGGCGCCCGTGTATGTTGTACGGCGGCCAAGCGTACACCGCGGGAATTGGAGCGATCACCTCTAGCCAATTCAGAGAACGATTTAGCGTAGACAATATTCGAGGTGAACTGAAAGAAATGTTTCGTATGAATAACTATTTATTTTATTGATACGTGAAAAACTTTTTTACTTTTTTATTAAAAAATTTTATTCTAATTTGATTAGAAATATAATCATAAGAAAGTTTTCGTAAGTCATATATCAATAAAATAAATGATTATTCATACCAAATATTTTTCTCAATGTGCAATCCTGCGAATTACGAGAGAAAGAGAAAGAGAAAGAGAGAGAGAGAGAGAGAGAGACGCGTGACGTTACTTGCACAAATGTGATCTTTCCAATTTTCGGCTGGAGAGATTCCGATTTTTTAAACAAATCTCTGGCTCTTCGATAACAAAAAAATTGAAAAAAATTTTTAAACACTCTAAATTTTGATAATTTTTTTTTAATATATTAATTTTTCTTCAATTCTGAAAAGACATCTCCGGCGAAGAGGTCAAATCCGATCATCTTTTTCTAGAAAAAGCGCTACAAGAACGTAACAATTTGGACAATGGTAAACTCAATTTCCAACAGAACGATTGTTGATCTCCAGCGGAACACTAAATAACCGTAACTTACTATCGTCAGTCCTTCGTCATTTGGCGAGACAATGGCTGCATTCAGTAAAAAAAGCAGTTTTGCAATTGTTGTAAGCTTCTTTAATATGATTGGTTTATGCATTTAGGTCTATAAGAAACTAAGAATAGGAATTTTATTTAAAAATCTTATAACACACACATACACACACACACACACACACAGAGAGAGAGAGAGAGAGAGAGAGAGAGAGAGAGAGAGAGAGAGAGAGAGAGAGAGAGAGAGAGAGAGAGAGAGTTACAAAGCTTTATCCGCTGAAGGCAGCCATTGTCTCGTCGATGACGAAGGACTGACAATAAGTAAGTTACGGTTATTTAGTGTTCCGCTGGAGATCAACAATCGTTCTGTCGGAAATTGAGTTTACTATTGTCCAAATTGTTACCGCTTTTTCTAAAAAAAGATTATCAGATTTGATCTTCCTGTCGGAAATGTCTTTTCGAATCGAAGAAAAGTCAATGTTAAAGAAAAATCATCAAAATGTATTAGGCTTTAAATGATAATCTTATAATCTACTTGTCATGAATCAAACGAAAATTAAGCAGGTAAAAAAATAATAGTTATCCGTCTAGTATATATATATATATATATATATATATATATATATATATATATATATATATATATATATATAACTCTGAAGATCAAATCTGATAATCTTTTTTTAGAAAAAGCAGTAACAATTTGGACAAGTAAACTCAATTTCCGACAGAACGATTGTTGATCTCCAGCGGAACATTAAACAATCGTAACTTATTTATTGTCCTTCGTCATCGACGAGACAATGGCTGCCTTCAGCAGATAAAGCTTTGCAGCTCTCTCTCTCTCTCTCTCTCTCTCTCTCTCTCTCTCTCTCTCTCTCTCTCTCTCTCTCTCTCTCTCTCTCTCTCTCTCTCTCTGTGTATGTGTGTGTGTTGTAAGATTTTTAAATAAAATTGATTCCTACTTTTAGTTTCTTATAGACCTAAATGCATAAACCAATCATATTAAAGAAGCTTACAACACAGTTGCAAAACTGCTTTTTTGCTTTTATATATATATATATATATATTCTATTATAAACAAATAATATAGTATCATATAGTATTGTATAGTATATATTTTATTATAAACAAATTTTCTTTTAACAAATTAAAATTTAATTTGAATATAAAATGAAAAGATAAAGTTATAGAAAATAATGATTTCCTTGACGATTCTCAATAATATCGCCATTCTGAAATATTTCAATCTGTAAAAAATATTTACCTCTATAGAAATTATTCGACAGATATTTTTAGATATCTTTTCAATACTTGCATTCTGCAATATTTAAACCTTTACATGTATCAATAATCTATTTCCACGCGAATGAATGAAATGTACATATTACGAAATAAAAAAAGCTTTATTGAAAGAAATGATGATATTAATTCCATATGAATTGTGAAAAAGTTATTCTTAACGTATCTTACTTTTTTTTCTCGTAAGAGATGTGGCGTACGTTCCATCGAGAGATTAAATCTTTATAAAAGCGTTTCAATAGCACAATAGACGACGTCGGCAGTGTACGCTTTCATCGTGGTCTTACGACACGGTTACCGCAGCATGTGCTTCATAATGAACGAAATTGTCTCGGATTCCCACAGAGGGTTATCGAGATTCAAGAATCGGGAAACCAGCAGCGGGGACCGTCCTTGACATCCTCGCAAAGCCTGCTGGATTTAGCCGTATGCTACATTTATACGTTGATACGAAGAGGCAAGGCCACCCTCGTGCTTAATTATACGCTTACTTTTATTAGCTACTTTTCCGCCGTGCGTGCGCCATTAATTCGCGCCATTAATTTCAATTTCGCGTGGACCGCGCATTACAACTCCCATCTCTCTCCCTCTTCGCGTGCCATCGTCCGTGATAAAGTCGTTGTGCCTTCGTTGCGCATTCTCGGAAGAATCCGTGGAGACTTTATTTACGCGATTACACCGTGTAGAAGCGATTAACGTGTGCGCGGTCCAAACGCGCGCGAAGAAACGATTCGTAGACACGCGATATCGACTATATCGAGGCTCTCGCTTCTCGAACGTAACAGGATCCGGCGAGACTGAAAACGGCCAATCATCATTTCTCGGGATCATCGATCGTCGTTTCGTTCCCATCGGAAAAGACCACGCATCGTTTATACTTTTGAGTGTCTAACGGAATCTCTAAATGGATTCTCTCTTCGGATCGTAACGATATTAGAATTTTCACACTAAACGTAAGATGGTCCTGTCAGGTCTTATTTTCTTCTGTCTGCGAGTTTTGTCAGTTTAATTGATTTTCAATCTCTTCTTATAATAGTATAATTAGATCTCTCTTCGTATTTGGTTCCAAATGTGATAATAAAAAGTCTGAATAAAGCTGACTTAATAAACTCTTAGATTCGATATTCTATAATCAATAGGTATAAACATCGGAAAATAACTACTTTACCTCAACTGTAGTTTAAAATACATTGAAATAGAATTCATCTGAAAAAAAAACAAGATTTTATTGTTCGTGTTTTAGTTTAGGATTTCGATGGTTTGGAAATTACGGACCGTTTCAATTAAAATGACAGTTGAGCAAATAAACGATGTTTGGCCGGCAAATTCTAATATGAACATTATAACGTAATAGTTTGCCACGCGCATGAGGTAAATCTCTGGGTACTCTCTTGAAATCAATAACATCTAGCATTAATACGACGACGAGGCTAAATTAGTGCTATATGCATGCTGCAGCATTAACTGAGACATGATTATTACTATCTGATCGTTCATGCCTGGTAATTACTCTGACGAACTTGGTTGGACGAAGTATGTAAATATTTTCTTCACTACGCATTGCACGCAACCTGTCAAAGATGTTTGTCACTGACTGTCGTCAATGTAATTCGATTGGATACAGTTAATGCAAAGCACTTCTTCGTTAAAGGAATGTATTTTTTTTTCTTCCTACACACAGCGGATATCTTTCCTACTTCACTCGCATTGCGAATGAGTTTTTCATGATATAAGCGATACATTAATTAGATGCAACTTTCATTGCGAGACTCTGGCGAGGTACTTTGCACAGTTCGTTTTTAATTTAAGAAAATAAAATTTAGTTGCTATAATTTGATGAAAAAATACATATATAAAGAATAGAGAAAATATGTTTTTGTTGTAGACTTTGTCGCAATTGCACGTCATACAATTTATATGTACACCTTAATTTGAATTATTGTATTTGCAATGAATAAAGAAATATTTTGGATGTTAAAATATATACATATATATTTAATAAAATTTACTTAGCATAAAAATTACGGCAACAATAATTATTCATATTGATTTAAAAATATAGAAAACAATGAAGAGTCTTTTTGATTGAATATCGAAATAGAAATCTCTGAAAAATTTAATTCTTGAAAAATATAATCTTAATAATTCAATAAAAAATATCAAATTTGTTTTGGTTAACAAAGTTTTCAATCACCGCAGATATACGTGCGTTAGAATTTCCAGCATACGTATCTAGTTCTGATTCTACATCCCCCAAACTTTCCACTGTTATTGTCAAATCAAATTAGGATCGGTGCGCAGATAAAACGCAAAAATCCCACGACTTTATTTACATTCCCCGACCATTTCTCTGAGTTTTACGAATGATCGATCGATTTTCGGTTCCGCAGACGTGTCGCTAATATATTAAATGTTTGCAATTTTGTCCCAACGAAAGTGCACGCGATTCTCGCGTAATTTCGCTCTTATCGATCCGAAGAGACACGAATATGTTAGTCTTGTAGTCGCGACCGCGATAGCGGAGAAATAAATGGGAAACGAGGCGAAGCCTTGTGTTTCAATTTGACTGGGAGTATACGGAATAGGAACCGGTTCTGGTATATTGAACGCCATCGATTTGCGTCGACAATATAAAGGCAGAGAACCAATAGAAAGGAAACGTGTTTTTCAAATGTGCTGATATTTCGCATTTCTCTATACATTGTAACGTGGCCTTAAACATAGGCGCGAGCCAGAATAATCAAGTGAATTCTCTCCATATATCGGGAATATCGAGTGAATTCTTCTACCGTTAATTTCCATATCGCCAAGTCAGTCTCGTCGCATGATGCTATTCTTTCTTATGCAAATCGCAATCCCACTTTCGTCGCGAAAAAGAAGAGACCACACGAACGAAATCGCCACGTAAGAGCAAATATTGCCACAGCGTACTCGATGTGTTAATCGAACGAATAAATTGCCATTCTTCTGAATGTGACGTCTCAATTAAAATCTCAGTTCTTTAAAAGTTCTTTTCTATTTAGTCAATAAAGTGTCTTTTACTTGTCCCATTGTCAATGATTAAATTACGTTCTTACGATAAACGTATAAATGTTGAATATAATATCGTTTTAAAAAATAATTTCTTTAAAAAATTAAGTTCTTTATTATAAATTAGTTGAAATTGTTGTCTATAATCATACGTTAGTTTAAAGTTTTTTTTCTCTTAAATTTAAAATATCTCACTGTATATATCATTAATAAAAAAAAATATTTTATATATTTTTATACATCAAATATAAATTACAAATAAAGTTCTGTATCTTCCATGAAAACAAATAACTGCAAAATTATTGTTTTAAAATTAAATTAATTATCTTTGAGCCAAAAAAATAATTAAGAAACAACATCTCGGAGATGAAGAGAAAATTAGTTTCTTGGTTAGTTGGATAAGTTACAGTAATACTCTTCTTTGTTTTATGCCGCAGTCTGTGACTTTTAGAAACTTAATCTCAAAGGTTTTAACTTTCATCCATTACGTAATTATATTTTTTAATCACGTGTTCTTTTATTTATCCCTCGTTCGTTCTCTAATTCGTTCGTTTATTAAACTCCAGATCTTACACTGGGAAAAAAGTTCATCTGTGTAAAATTAATTTAGTTTATCTATTTCTTTCGTTGGAAAATATGTACATTTAAGTCAAATATAATATTAAATGTTTGATAAAAATACATACATTCTTCACCAAAAGAAAAAGATGAATTAAATTAATTTAGTCGATTGAACAATTTTTTCACTGTAACAATATATTATATTACTGAAGTTTGCGAACTAATTGTAAGAAAAAACCAAAACTGATGAAAACATGTTTTCTCTCTTGTGCTTTAAATTTCTTGTGCAACGTACAATAGAATTTCGTATTGTGCTAGATCGGTGTAGGAAGTATAATATATATTAATAAGCTAAGAACATAAAGCACAATGCTTTGCAGAAGTTCGAAACTTTTGAATTACAATAATCGATTTGTATGAGCGTACGAGTTTTCATCTAACTCAGCGAATTCGACGCCGGACTTGGCACCGGATGTCAACACTTCTGAGCATTAACGAGTTTAACTGGATTGAAACGATCTACTAGTACTCCGATGACGCGATCATCCTGATTAACGATTGCTCGATGCGAAACGATTGGATAGTCAAAATATATAATCAGATTCACTTTCTGAACAAACGATATATATTAATATAATATTATTAGGTGTTGGAATTAATTCGTAGCGTTTTTAATGAAAGAATGTTATTTATTTCACATGAGCATTAAAAAATACATTAATGAAAGTACTTCCCATCACTTGTAAAACGCTACGAATTAATTCCAACACCTAATATATTATAATATTGTTCCATATACTAGTGAAATAATTCGTCAAAAAATAAGCGAAATATTTCAGAAATTTATATTTTGCTTTTTAATATGCGGGAAGAACTTTCTCCGCATATAATAATTATTATCTTCCTCTATAAAATATATATTATATAAATAGATAGCATTGCGCAATTAAATATTAACACTTCGTGATTAAATAAAGCAAAATGAAAAATCCTAAAATAGAAATCATTGTGCAATATAGAAAATCAAGAATCAAGAACAAATCAGATGACAGATATATATGCAAATAAAATTATATCTTTAAAATATATGAATAGTTAATCCCGGGCCTATGGAAACTACTCACTTGGATATGGCAATACCCAATTTAATTTGATTGCTTATAACTTCCATAAAAATAATGCATATTGTAAAAAAGTTTTTTTGTTAATCAAAACGCTAAATATTAAGGAACGTAAAAATTCTAAGTAAATGTATATATCTTCGTTAATAAAAAAAAATTATCAATATGGAAAAGTATTAGAAAAAGAAAGCCGAATATATCGAGAATAACGAAGGGTTATAAGTATAACCTTTAATTTTTTTTTTTAATTTTAGTTTATCTTCATACGTATCCATCCTAAAGCATTACAAAAAAGTGTATAAAACGCACAATCAAACAGGTGTCTTACCGTTAGAAGAAAATGTAACGGTAAGACATCTGTCTGTCTTCTCCGTTATATACGCGCTATACATATCCGTTTATATAATTCAAATTCAGCTCGATCATTTATAAAATACTACGACTGAAAGTTAGATATGTCCAAACGCATTGAGATGTTTCCAGTAACAAATGTGTATTTCCAAACTATTATCTCTCAACCTTCGAATCACCGAGCAATGAACGAATTATTTCCCTTCTTTCTTGTGTAAAATTATTAAAATGCGCAGATAATTGGATAACGAAATCAGTCTAGAGATATATGTTATACCGCAACAACGGAACAAGAGTAGTATTCTTCTTGAACTGTACATATGCATTAGTATTTTAACATCATATTTTTATATATGGAAATTAATTATAAATAGGATAGAATTACATTATATAAATAGATATCCTAGACAGAGAACTATTAACTATAGTAATTAAATCTTTAATTTATTTAATACAGAGATTCTTTCTCAATAAAAATTAGAAACGCCATTAGTTGTTGCAACTTCCGAACTTTTCAACAATATTCTATAAGTAATCTAAAGTTTTTGATTAATCAAATAAAAATGAGATTTTCTTATTTATTTTATAATAAATTTATAATTTGTAAACTTTATAATATAAAATCAAAAGACACGTATTGTCTCGCGCCAAGTATAACTCGAGCGAGACTACCCTGTGTCTTTGGCGAGTTGCGAGCACCCAAGATTATCGGATCATTAAGAATACTGAGAAGTTGATCGATTCTGAGTAGTCTCAATGGACAACTCGGGTGTAAATTATATAATTAAAGTGTTTTTATCATCTATGTATCCTACAAACGGAGATATCGCGTTGCGAAGTCTGAAATGTCAAATTTTTGACATTAAGATACGTCATCATCATCATCATCATCGCCCACGGAAATGTCCGTTTCACATTTTAAACGGCAGATGGCACTCGTCTGTTGCGATACTATGTATTTATCTACGATTTCGCTAGCATTATATCGATATATCAATAGAAAGCTAGATCGCTGTCATTCGCGGCATCGCTTCGTGAAAATATATCGTTATATTAATAGCACAGAGTTTTGCATAATGCATAATGTATAAGAAATATAGTGCAAGAAAATCAACCAATCAAAGTTTCTCTTTTCCGTGAAATGGAAGAAAAGAAAGGATTTTGATTAGTTGATTCGTTTATGCACTTTGCGTTATGCGTTATGCAAAAGTCTGTGCTGCTTAATCAGATATAAATTCTTAAGTATTTTACGTTTCATACAAAAAAATGTGAAACTTTTCAAAAAATTACAAAATTAAATGGAAACTCGGATCATGTGAAAAATTCTTTTATTTATATATAATTTTATATAATTTTTATATTTCATAAAAAAAGGAACCCAACTATTCTTCTCTGATTTTAATAAGCTTTTAATATGTTATTCTTCAGACAAAATAAGAGATACGTAGATTGCTTCGAAAGTTTCCACAAAGTCGTATACTAACATATAATTAATTTCTGAAATTGGTTTTATTGTTTCTCAAAATACTCTCCGTTATAATGAATACACTTTTCTATTCAATAAAACCAATCGTCGAAGCATTTTGTTCATCTTTCAGGCATACATCAGATATTCGAACGCCTCCACCATCTGGCGTATTAAACTTCAAATCACGCATTTTATCCTTGATGTATAGAAACAGAAAGAAGTCAGAAGATGTCAGATCGGGACTATAAGGCGGATGAATTATTAATTGCACATAAGCAGTGGCCAAAAAGTATAAGCCACATAAGTAGTGACCAAGAATAGTGTATGGTCCAGTAAAATTCTTATTTTTTTTAATGTTATATAAAACAACAGAAATTGTAAGTAAATTGAATCCTTAAAAAGATCTTTCTCAAGTAGAATATATTTTAGGAATAGAAAAAAATAAAATAATATAAATACGTGAAATACGTAAATAGAATGTGATTATTTTCGTATTATGCAGAATTTTTAATATCTATCGATCCTCTCTCTCTCTCCTCTCTCCTCCTCCTCTTCTCTCTCTCTCTCTCTCTCTCTCTCGCTCTCTTTCTCTCATACGGAGAAACAAACATGTACGCATGCTTCGAGAGAACGGATGCGAGCAAAAGAGTTCTTATAGCCAGCGGCTAGGTCGTTTCTCGACCTTGCCGAGCGGGATTCCTTAGATGAGAGAAGTTCGCCATTTTTATCGGTCGTTTATCTCGTCCTATCTCCTTTTATTGTTCATTCCTCTCTATATCGGATTACGTATAGAGCAATGTTGTTGGATAAAGCAAACGCTTTCTCGAATAAACACGAACTAGAAACGCACAGTTGACTTTTCTTTTGTATAAATACGTTATTACAATATATTTAATAAATCGTCGTTGTGACAAAAGTCAAATATAAATTAATTAAATAAATTGTATACTGAAATATTGGAATACGATATATTCAAATAAAAAAGCATTTGCGAACGAACTGAAAAAATATTGATTTATAAAAAATGTTAACCTCATAACTTGTCGTTTTAAAAAACATGTTTAGTTTTCTCGTGTTTTTACAATATATCATTTAATCATTAATTTTAATGTTAAATATATCTAATATAGTATATTAATCAATTTTGAAGTTTAAAATTGCTAAGCAGTATAATAAAAGATAGAGAAGTCAGAAACAAATAAATAACATAAATTTTAATATGGATATAATGACGTATAATGAAAAATGTTCACTTTATTCTTAATATTATTTGTATTATATGTGTCCAACTTTTGACGTGGCTTCATAAATTATTTTTATATTTTATTTTCTAAATCTTTTCAACGTAATTATTTATTATAATTTTTATATATTTCATTTTTCAATTTTTTGATCTATCTCCATTAAAATGTCCTAGTTGTGGTTAAGGAAAACTAATAACATTAAATTAAATCGAAACGTTCTTACATTAATTGATCATATGTTAAAAAATTAATTTTAATCTTTTCTTTCTTTGATGACTAAAGTAATTTTCATTTCTTGACCTGATATTATTCATTCATTCCTAATCTCTTTATCACTTTTATTAATTGAAATATTAACATTTATATATGTCGATATTATTCTTTATGTATATTTTATTTCGTTTGAAGAATTTTGCTCCCGGAATATGTAATTATTTCTAATATTAATGATCTATCTAATTCGAGGATTACTTTGTAATTCGTGAATGCGTTAGCTGAAACCTCGTTCGCACTCTCGTCACGAATCGCGAATAAAATGCTTTTTTTTTTTTTAAAAAGCGCGACCAAGACGCGGGCATTTAAATGCCAGTTCAAGCGGTGAAGGTCCGTTATACGGTCGTGTTACGGTAGAAATAAAATAAATGTAAAGAAAAGGACGATCGAGGTAACCGGGTTCAATTGGATCGAGGTAGAATTATCGAGTTCAATTTCAGTTCATTCGATGAAAGCATTTCCTTCCAAGAAAACATACGATCATGCGAACGTTATAACACGTAAGACTCGATTCCGAAAAGAAAAGGCACGAATAAAAGCACGAATCTCTTTCAAAAGCAATTCAAGTTCCTTGCATTTTCTTTCATAAAACTATAAAATCGATAATCAGAATTATTTGAGAATATTATATCGAATAATCGTTTAAATAGCAATACAACAAATTTCTTGACACTATAAAAGTTATTAATCACGAATCAACATTGTTATTAAGATGAACTGATCAAGAAACTGTTTTTTCTTGCTAAAGCAACCTTTTCCCATTTTTTCATTCTATCTTTTTTATTTATCTATTAAACCGCGCGCACCTCTCATTTTCTTTTGCGGGCGAATCAAACGAGAGTATTCGATTTCGCGGCTAGCCAATATTGCTTTTGCTTATAGCCGTGTCTCCGACGTCGGTAATGTAACATTAGCTGATTTTTATGAACAAGTAAAACGAGAAACGCGAGAAATACTGCCTTACTCGTACTGCTTGAAATTCGTTCACGAGGATCGCTAACTTGGATTAAGGCTGTAGCTAAACTAATATACAACTGGATTTAAAATAAAATACATGTATATATTTAAAATTTGAAAAAAGGAAAAGAAAAAATTTTAATGCAGTCCAGTACAGCGATAAAGAAAAGTCTATCAATTTACATTGACACGTATCACAACTTTCATTTCGAAAGAAATTTCTCTACATAGAAGTTAAGAAATTATTTAGCGGTGAAACTTTATTAATTTGTTTTTATTAATTTCAAATTGTAACTGTCTTATTAATTTGTTTAATTTAGCTTTAATTCATAGAAATACTTTCATCATAAATCGAATTATAAAAAAAAAATTAATCAATTTCTTTCATGTTAAATGTCACAGAAATGTTAAAAATTAAATTACCCTAAAAACAAAGTGTGAATAAAGGGAAACAGGTCGAAAGTTGAATCGCATCAAGATCGCGATGCAATAGTGCAGAGTTAGTAAAGCTGAAAGGAGCTCTTCACTTCGGTTAACTCCGGTAGCTGAATCAACGTTCGCGAAACAACAGTATTAGATGACGAAACAGGAGAAGAGCACAGAGAATTTAGGTTCACAGAGTAGATTTGTAACGACTGGTGAAAAGGAAGGGTGACTCGGACGTTTGTATAAACTAAAAACTTGCTCACCAACTCGTTTCGACTCGCTTCGACTTCTACTCCTTGCAGTAGCCAGGAAGCGATTAGTACTTTCATGCCTAATCATTATACTTTCTCTAGAACGCGAGTTTTTACCTTTAGCCCCTTTCTGTTTATAAATCAATTTAATTATTTTTAATTGTAACGTATTCAATTTTAAAATTTATTGCTCTTTATTAGGTTTTTTTTTTTCATAGTTTTCTACTGAAAAAGATCGCCTATTTTTATTTATTTATGTATTAGTAATACACAAATAATCCATACAACATACTTTATCCGATGGACATCCTGAGAATATCCTCAAAACATAGGAACAGCTTCTAAACGTATTTACAACGTATTTACGTCTCTTGGAGGTTTGTGCTATACAGAATTAACTAAATAATATTGTATTAAGTAAAAATACTAACATTAACTAAAAGTACTTATTTTATTTCTATTTATTTAAAATCTGAGTATTATATTTAAAGATAGTCAGATTCAGCTGTTCAGATTTATTATGTGTAAACAAGTATATACTCTCTACATCGCGATATCTCCTAAGTACGTCATTTATCGATAAATAAATAGCATAATAAAAATTTTAATATCGTAGATCTCAATAGAGATGAAATTTCTGTATTCACTTTGTGATCTCAGCGGTTTTAAGCAGACTATCCCGTTCGATCGATGTCAATAAATCGATGCGTATAAATCAGTGGCAGAAGAGCGCAAATCACGACCGATTTTACGATTCTAATCGGTGCGGCGCGTCGGTGATATACGATCACCGATCTGAAAGGGAAATCGAGCATACGACACGCTTCAAACAGATTATCCGGACGATCAACCAGCCGGCAGTTTCGCCTCGTCGTGAGCTGCAACCGCGAACGGCGCGCCGCTCTTACCCGGCAAATTTCTACTTTTATTTATGACGGCAAATTGCGCTTAACGTCTCGCATAGTACTTGAGGAAAAAACACAAATACTTGTCTGGCCTGAATAATACAATGATCAACGATCGGAAATCAACCCTAGAATACCCATTGAATATATGTATAATAATATAAATATTCTGTATTTAATGAATATAGTTTGATCAATAATAATTTTAATAAATCAAGATTGTAATAAAATTTCTCAAAAATATGTAATAAACTTTAAAGAAATTTAAAACATTGTTTTATGTGATTTATCAAAAATGCTTACTTTCTATCAATCCTTTCTAGATTATGTGTCCTGTAAGCCGTGTCATCTTACCTGGAACATAAATAAGAGCAGAGAATTAGTTTACTTCGAGTTTAATTACTTCAATATTGAATAAATTTAATTTCTCTTTATCATTCAAAATGTTTGTGCATTTTGTTTTCATCCGCCTTTCAATCGAGGAAGTCCCGATTTAGCATTTCTGGAAAGAAGTCGGTCAATGTTTACTATCGTCATTAAAGCAGTAATCCAATTAGCTTAATCCGGTTGATATAATGAGCTCACTAGACTAGAAGGTCTTCATAGATACGGAAAATAAATTTTCCCATATACCGTATAAAACGATTTTATGCAATTTATAATCGTATAAAATAATATAAATAATAATCTTTACACAATTATAAATTAGCAAAGAATAGAAATAATGCAATCGCGGAGTAGATTTTATTATACGATAAATAATTTTATTATACGATAAATGAAAATGAAGAAAAGAATATTTTAATTTTTTCTTTCTGTATTTTATGTACACCTTTCTTAATTTTCATTATTTTATTTACTTTCAGTTACATTGTCTCTGGAGAAATTATCGTGAAATAACTGTCAAATGTCAAGCATAAAAGTTTATATAATTTACGGTAGACGTATATAAATCACCATTTATACTTGCGAGGTTAAAAAATTTAATCTTTTAAAAATACTCTCGGACTTTTTTTTTTTTATATCAGGAATAAGAGACGCTATTATCTTGAAACAAATTTTTCTTCGACTCTCATCTCTCTTCAGCGTTTCTTGTAACGATACTAAGGTAGACCCCTGACATTAAAATACATCCGTAAAGAATCGCAAAGCAATGCGATCAGCGCAATATATATACTCGCAGTGACAGAACGATCACGCATGCAGGCTGATCTCTTTACGCGCTGAAACGAGAGCACGTCGACGCGGAGAAAGATCAGCCGGCAAGGAGAATGCGCGTCCATGTAAAAAATTGGAAACGGCGGAAGGGACCCGCCGTTTTCGCCCGGTGGCGGCGTTACTTTATATCATTCGGTAGAAACGCAGCCGCGGCTCGTGACCGCCGGCGCGCAGTGCAGCTATTTATATAAAACCAGATCCCAGCACAATAGCAACTTTCTACTCCTACACGGCAAGCGGTGGGGCCGACGAGTGTGTGGCCGCGGATGCCCGCTATACTCTCATAGTATGCCGCATGTGCGGAAAAAATTCCGCATCAAAATTCCCTGATACATGCGTGTACTTCTTCTCCTTTCCCCCCCTCGCCTAATAATCATGAAATTAAAACTGACTCGTCAGCTTAATTGCCAACAATTTTGGACAGGCTTTATTGCAACTGACGTAATTGAAGACATATTACATGCACAGCATCCAGTTGGATGAATACGAGGCAAGAGAAAATGGATTAATAATTCATATCTCTCTGAAATTGTACGTGCAACGAGAAAATCACATTTATCGTGGGAATTTATTTCTATAATAGACAAAGAACTGACAGTGCCAATTGTTGAAATACGTTAACTTTCTAGCATAGATGAAGAACATGTTTCTCAAAAATCATACTTTCCATCGCTTTATTATATATATGTATGATGATGTTCATATGAATAATTTATTTTATATTTATATGAATAATTCATATACAAGGTGCGTCCCAAAATTTTCCGAACTTTTTCAATAGGGATAGGTCGGGTGGCGCCATCCGTGTGTTCGATTGCGCGTTTGAAAGGTACATCCCTAGCTGACTTCCAGTAAAAATTTCATGACATTTGGTTCAGTGGAAACGAAGTTATGGCGTCTCAAGTGTCAGTATGTTGTATACATCGGTACGAGAATGAACTTCGAACAAAGAGCCAATATTAAGTTTTGTTTTAAACTTGGTAAAACATTTACCGAAACCCATAATTTGATGAAACAAGTTTATGGTGATAATTGTGTAGCCCGTGCCAGTGTTTATGAGTGGTATACGCGATTCAAGAACGGTCGTGAGGACATAAATGACGACGCACATACAGGTCGCCCAAAATCGACAATTAACGAAAATTCCATCGAAGTTTTTATGATTCCAAGGGTATTGTGCACAAAGAATTCGTTCCAGCAGGCCAAACAGTTAATGCTGTATTCTATGTAAGCGTTTGGTGCACCGCATTCGTCGTATTCGGCCAGAATATCGCGAAGGAGGAAGTTGGCGCTTGTTACACGATAATGCGCCATCTCACCGTTCGACACTTGTCACTGATTTTTTGACTAAAAATCACATTTTAACAATCAACCATTCCCCGTATTCGCCTGATATGGCACCTTGTGACTTCTACCTATTCGGCAAAATGCATTTGTCCATGAAAGGAAAGCGGTATGTGGACGTAGAAGACATCCAAAGGGCTTGTACCACTATTCTGAAGGACGTGCCTTTGAACGACATAAAACACTCATTTGAAATGCTTTTAGATCGTGCCAAACGTTGTATTGAGTCCGACGGGGACTACTTTGAATAAACAATTTGAATTTGAAAAAAAAAGTAAACCGTTGTTGTTTTATTTCAAAAGTTCGGAAAATTTTGGGACGCACCTTGTAATTCATGCTTCGTGTTTTCATATTTTATATAATAATAAAAGAAAAATATTATTCGAGGCCGATGTATGAATTTTTAAGACGCAAATTATTTGTTTCAAAAATTATCACTGGACATCGATAATAATAATAATAATATCGATGTAATAATAATAATAATAATAATAACAGTATGCAATATAAAAATATATGTATGTATCTTCTCTCTCAATCTACAAGAATTGTTGAATATACTTCTGAAAAGACGGGGTATTGATTTAAGACATCTTTTGCGCTTTATAATCCGCTTTATAATCCGCTTTCCGTGAGTCCCTACTCAGAGAATAAAACTGCATGTAAAAGTGAAAATGCCACCCATAGCGCATGCATGACAAGCGTGTGCGTTCGTGAAACACCTCGACGCTCCACGGAGACGAAGCTCATTATTATAGGAACGTCGAGACGCCTTATTTCGAAGAGGAACCGGCACGCCCCAATGTTTCCTCTTGGCGGGCCGTACTAATCGCTGTTTTATTTAACAGACAAACTAGCAATTACATCGCTTACGAACAAGACAGGCACCCACGCACGATGGACGCGTGTTCGTCGACACACAGAATAAGAAAGAGCTGAAAGAGATAATCAATCAACGAAATAATATCTGCACGAAAAGAACGATCTTGCTGAAGTATCTAAAAATTTCACTAGATACAGATCTGAAAATAATTTTGTTGTACCATCAAAATAATTGTATGGGAATCTTAAGCATAATAAGATTATTAATAAGCAATACTGTAAAAAAAATTTGACATTTTAACAATCAGCTTAAACGTACATAATTATTTTGAACACACAACAAAATTATTTTTAGAACTGTACCTAGCTAAATTTTTAGATATTTCTGTAAACACGTCTCTTCCGTGTGCCAGAAAGAAAAAACGCTTGTTATAAAGAATTCATGATTATATCACACCAGCATTAACTGTCAAAATAGATATTTACATAAATCTTTTTTAATTAACAAGTCATAATTATTTATAATCAAATATATTTGAAAATTGATTCTTAAAAACAATAATACGCGGATAAAGAGTAATAATTTATTTACTTGCCGTTTATTCTTCTTCAGATAAAAATAGAATTATGTTAAAGAAAATATTTTTTATTATACATATGCAACATGAAATGTAATATAGACATCATCATTTTTCTTTAATATTCCATAGACATTTAATAAAATTCTAAATTAAATCTTAGCTGCTTTCAATTTTTACGAAAAAACAACATTAAATTATTTTATACGAAACTCTCTTTAATATAATTTTGGCATTTCGGGGATTATTATATTCCAGATATGCTATTCAAACAAAGTAAAACAAAATTTATATCCTATGTCTATATAAAAATAGAAATTGGTTTTCATCTATGATGTATACAGAAAAAAGTGTGGCAGAGAAAAAATTTCACTACAATATTTTTGTTTGTTATACAAGTAACAACGCGAAAAACGATATAGAAATGAATGTAAAATTAGCTGCTATCACAATACATAGTGGCTGAAGATATATATGATTTTGAGTCCGGAGTGATAAGCGCATACGTTCTTTCGCGATCGTGAGAATATCTAAAGGGCACCGAGCTCCATGATGGTGCCTGACGCGCGACAGACATGTTGCACAATACATTTCAGTCCATTAAAGCACAAATCCCCGTTACATGATAGAGTTTTACGTAGCATCGCGGAATATTGCATCACGTAATCCGTAAGATTTACCTCGACTTTCTTCCAACTTCTTTCAAATACTAACTGTGAGATTCTTAGCTTCTGATTTCAACTAGATCTTTTTCCTGAAAGAAGAAGCCCTATCACCGTATTAAAAATTTTTCGATTATACGTAATTAAAAAAAAAACTATACATGCGATTTTTTTAATCCTCAACTGCGCGTTTAAATAAAATGTTATGATTTATTTAATCTTCAGCAAATATTCATTGAATTATTAAGTCAAAGTATTAGTTCTAAAGATATCTTGAACGTTGGATGTTAAAAGTTGCGTTAGATCGCAACATGTTAAATGATATCCAATTAAATGGAAAACTCTTCGATGAAAGGATTCTCTATTAATAAGCTGTAATGGAAACCAAGGACGCACCGTATATAATATACGACGACGAAATAACTTTAATCATAAATTGCAAGCCGATAAACGGCATACATTTGAAAAGCAATCATATAAATTGGACGAAGTCGTATAAATTTGATTCCTATGACATCTCTTCTGCGACGATATCTTCAGAATGCAATTCCATGAAAATATCTTCCACGGAGATATACCGAATTGTTGAAATTGAAGCCGTACTTTCTCCCTATTTTATTACCTGCTGTATAGAAATTGCTTAGCGTATAATATAATTGCAAAGAATTAGTTTTCGATTTAAATAAGAAAATATATTCGTACTTTCAAGCAGACAAATCTCCGAGGGTTATATCATAAAGATATATTTCTTAAAAGGATAAGACTATTATAATATGATATATAATAATTATTTCAGCTGATTATTACAATAATTAATAAAAATAATATTATAATCTCTGTATAAAGAAAATAAAATTTTGTGTATTTCTCAATGTATTTTCTTAAACAAGAATTTTAAATAAAATCATATTATTTAAAATTCTCATAATTTTCATTATTGAAAATTCTCATATCATATTTGATCAACAAAAATCTAGATTAATGAAAAATTAAAATTGCTATACGAATCGATTTAGCTACGCAATTGTCGATTACTGACATTTTTTTGGAAAAAAAAACGTGATATTGCGTGATCTGCAATTCTTAGCGCTCCTAGAACGGTGCTCGCCGTTGCGTTAAAATAGAGTATAAACAGCTCATGGAACTTGTTAGCGCGTTAACACGACAACGTTAACTAGGCTCTCGAAGGAAGTGTAGAAAAGCCGCCCTGGGGGAGAGATATACGTCACGATGACCGCGTATCATTCATTACGTGTGAGGGCGTATTAACAACCGGTGTCAGGATCCGACACCTACACGTTCGAACAATACTTGCGATACGCGGCTGTAGTTACGTTCCCTCGGGACAGGATCGTGTCAAAATGATCTCAAGTGCAATTGTCATGAATATCGCTGTCAAGACCAAGATCCTCTGTGCTTATGCTGTATTACTGCTGCGATGTTATGTCGACGTGAGAACGTCAAAGCGTCCTCGAGCTCGCCTTGACCTTTCGCAGGTAATTTTAATTTTTCTCAAGTTCAACGTAATTCGAATGAAGTCAAATATATAGATGGATCCCTGTTGGATTACGCCAATGGTCTAGCAGCTGAAGATAAAAAACGCAATTTATGTATTTTTTTTTTAAGATAAATCGATCCATGCCCATCCTTTCCCAATCAAGAAATTTATTATTAATTTCTTGACGAAGCTTATACGAACATTTAGCCTAAACATGACCAATGGGAGAATTATATACAGTTTATAGTCATGTTTTTAGCGAATTTGATTGAAATGAATATTGTATATTAAAGTCATTGTACACTAATTTAATCTGTGTGAAAGTAAAATGCAAATATTTCGAATTATAAAATAGAGATTCTATCAGCATAATAAACTGTTCAAGGATTTCATGGTTTAATTCGCTTTTATATATTACATTAAACACACATTTTTACGCCAATTTGTGTAGGATGGCTTTTATGTGTACCAGTGCGCACTGAGTGTATCTAATCGAATTCACTATTAGTTATGAGTTTCATGCAGAAGATGGATTAAAATTTGCCACAAAGAGGCAAAGTAACTCCGTCCGATTGTACAATTGAAAATGATCGTTATACTATTTCCAGAAACTCTTGAAACAGTAAGCATACTGTTTATAATACAAAAGAGAAATGATGTTTGCGAGGGGCGATAATAATTTAACGGATCATCTCTGGAATCATAGAAAATATAAATTCCTCTTAAATTATACACATTTTATATCGTCCGATAATCATCCGACAATTCACGTTTCATCGTGAATGTACAGATTTTACAGTTACAGCGATTAGTGTAACCACGACAGCGAAGCAGAAGTAAAACTGTATCGCGGCTTTGTTAAAATGATAAAATTATAACGTTCAACGCGCAATTAAATTTTGCTCGCAATACTCGACAGAAATTGATTAGCCGATTTACTATGACGATACCTAAGCACGTAACGAAGCGACAGCGATTCTGTTTCACTCCCGAGGCGCTCAACCCTTGACACGATAAATTCTCTTCACGAAACGTGCTATATTTTACCCTTAATTTATAATCCGCGCAATACATCGCAGGAGTAAGCGTGGGGCGCGAATAATTCATGATACTGCCGTGTTAGTGGTTGCGTTCACTTAAGACACTATCTAACTAGGAAGAGCCGTGGGCGCCATTATATGCGCACTCTCGTATTATCAGACGTGTCTCTAAGTTTCGTATTTACTATCCCGTCACAGGTAGTATTTTTCAATTTTTTTCTCTCCCTTTTTTCCTCCCATCATCGTCCTGATTAACCATCTTTTGTCGTTCGCCATTCGTTCGTCTGACATTCTAAAATTTACTGTATTAGTCAACTTGGAATCGGGGGAGGGAGAGAGAGAGAGAGAGAGAGAACAATGATCGCCGAAGGCACGATAATAAGGGTAATAATTTAAGATTCAAGCGCGATCTCTCATATAATATTGTATGTGAATATATATATATGAGCAAAATGTATAGTTTCTTGGATGCATTATCTAAACGCGTACTTAAGTTAAAGGTATGCTTTACTTAAATGCGCAATACATTAAAGTTTAATTTTAAGTTGTTTCCTTAAAATGTTTCCTTATCATTTTGCTTATTATTTTCAAAATGGAATTTTCCCAAAACTGTACAAAAAAACGATCATAGATTTAAAATAACATTTTTAGAAATAATAGAAATCTGTTTTCTTTATTTATTCCAGAGTTAATTTTTATTTAATTTTTTTTTGCTCAGTGAAAGTACTAATTGCAAAATATAAAGATGTAAAACACAATCAATAATATAAATTCTATTTCGTTTTTTTATATTTTTTTATATTTATAATCTCAAAATAGAGCGCAGTTTCTAACGCGATGTTTACAACAATGATAAGAAAAATGTTACTACGATCAGATGAATTCTTCCAGCGACGTCTGTGACAAGATAGTTTAGAAACGTCGTCGCAAGTAAATTAACTCGTTTACGTCCCGCTGACGTGTGAAATATCATTTTTTGAATGACGAATCCACGCGGCAGGTGGTTGGCAAGGACATCGCTGTTATGCAAAACGATGACAAAATGGTATTGGTCGCGAGTCAATCGTGGTCCTTCGACTGACTGTGACACGATCATAAAATTCGATTCTTCGCCGAACCAAATGTCACTCACTCTCGATCGTAATCTATTTTTGCGTTAGAGAGATGGCCATCGCCCGCATGCAAATCAACGTAAAGCCGGAGGAGAAACGAATAAACTTCGAACCCCGATAAAACATTATCGTACGCATCATCAGCGCAATTACCGATGAATTTACAGACCACTTTAGAAGGTATATATCAATTTTACGATGTTAAAACGTGCTTTGGCCTCGAGAGAAGATAACAGCGGACGTAGTTTCAAAGCTGTCTTTCCTCATTAATAATATATGATTGCTTGTATCAAACGAATGGTAGAGAAAGAGAGTTAAATATTTTTTTTAACACGAATAAAAACTAATTCTCTTTTGATAATAGCCGTCGTATTGCACATGTAATTCATTACTTGTATTTCTCTATCATTCGATAATTTCTTGAAAAGAATATTTATAAGCATAAATAACTAATATTTAAAACCTTCAAATAAATATGAAAATGTATGTAAATATGTTCTTTTAAACATAATAAACGACATAAACGTAAATACATTTTTATGTCTAATGTAACATATATGTTAACCAAACAAAGTTAATGAGATGATAACAAATTCTTTACATGAACGATTGCTCATAAAAGACTGAAAATAATACGCCATTCACAATGATGTTTTTTATACTTCATTGAAAGAAATAATTTAATAATTAAAACTTTTAAATTTTATATAAGCAAAGCTTATAAGTAAAGATTTTTATTCCAGTCGCTAAATCTTTGTCAAGATATAATTGTAAATTATTGTACTCCAATTGATTATGATATCGGTGATTCCATTGCAAATACCTAATATGTTTTCGTTAATGGAAGAAGCATTATCGATGTTACAGTTTGTAATATATAATAGTTCTTGTATGCAATTGTTACATAATTGCGCTATTAATATCCGTATAGCGTTTGTTCACGAGAAATATCCAATATCGTAGAGAAGTTTGAAGCATAACTATCGATAATGAAAGACGGTTTTAAGCAGAACTTCAATTCACGAGTACAGTGAAAGTACAACGCGGGTGAGATCGAAATTATTGGAGCATCGGAAAATTCTTAACGTTAATATCCATTTTACGATTCCATGGAAAATTGAGATCGAATTTATTTCAACGTATATACTTTATTTTAACTGTACCGACTTTTTACGCACAAATAATATGTCACGTATGTCACGTAGCTATATGTAGCTATTAACATATTTTCATGCTGCGTAATTACACCTTTATTCACTTCTGTTGCACACATTCGAATTATTTTTTACGATATCGAGTAACATTCCACACAATGTCATTCAAGGCTGCGAATATTTTACTTTCACCCGAGTTTCTCAACGCTATCAATACAGGAAAAGAAATCATTCGTGTGAAAGGCGTCCCATTAGTTTCCGAAAGATATGCAAAGTATCGTTCATATCTAATAAATTTGTCGTATACGTAACAGGATACAAGGATATATACGTTACGTGTTCTCACGTAAGCGAGAAATATTCATTTTCCGCGTCACGCTAGAATAATTCGGCACAGGGATGAGTTTGAATAAGCGCAGTTGCGATTTTACGTCGTAAAAAGGAATTCGTATTTACATACGTCCTACATGTGTGCCTTGTATGTGTATGTGTGTGTGTATGTATATATATATATATGTACATACATATGCAGGTGCGAAAAAGGAAGCCACGAAGGGGAAGATAAGGAACAAAACGCTGTAATGTTGGGCGTTCAGACGAAAGACGGGACAAGCGCGACGTCGTAATAACATTCTTTATGTGCGTTTCACGAGATGGAAACGCCGGGATAATTCTAGAGCAGAAGAATGAACACCTGCTGCTGCACCTCGAGAAGAGCACCCATTCACGATTCTTCGTTTTCATTCAGCGTTTCTTCTTACTTCGCACCGTAATTTCTCTTGCTCGCACGACTCCGTGTAGGGACGAGAGGTAACGAAGTAATTAATCCTTCGGCTACCTACATACGTACCAGGCATAGTAAACGAGTGAGCGATAATAGCAAGAAACTTTTAATTATGCACACCGACGATCTCATTACGATTTTTTTTGTAATATATCGAAATCGGGAAACACGAGAAAAAAAAAATGAAAGAATTTATCGTATTTAGATATACAAATATTTTACAATTTATTAACAGACCACGTCTCTAATCCGTTCGCAGTGAATGCCAGGTTGAATTAGAGAGCTAATTTCTAAAATGCATCGCGACCGGGAATGTAATCATAAAACTCGAGCGGAGCTCGTCTCGATACGGCTGTGTAAATAACAGTGGATCGAAAATAGCTGTGCGATGAGATGAGAAAAGTTCTTAATAATGCAATTGCGTTCAATTGAAAGAATCGGAATTAACAGTTTTGCGATAAAAGTAAGAAGTATCGCGTTGAATAACGTCGTTGTACGGCACGACAATTCGATCATAACGGTAATATAACGTAACGATAATAGTTGTAGAAAATTATACCGGTCCCGGTATGTAATTAAAGTCTTACTTTGTAACACGTAACACGCAAGTTCCTCCGCTCCTTCCATGTAAGGAAACCCGTTCCCGGGGACTTAATTTTCATCCGGGGCACTTTGTTTCCGGTTTGGTAACCTCCCGAAGAATTGCAGTAATGCGTAACACGCGACCACGCGACTTCTGCTTTTACGTGCAGCAAACTCTCGCTAGAACGTAATTATCGATGTTTTCCGTCGAATTTTTAAACTTTGTTACTCTCCTAGCGAGAGTTTGTCACACTAAATGAACCGTGTAATGACGCATATTACACGCGATTTTACTTCTACATAAACTCGAGACGCCTTTTAAACTCGTGTCATTGAAACAAGGCAATTTCTTAATAACAAAATTGTATAAATATAATACGATAAAATCTCAAAAAACTTTTTCAACTAGAAATTGAAAGATTCACACGTAAAAATATTATTAAACATCAACATTTGTTTTGACTGAGTATGGCCTTCTATTATTAGGTTTATTTGTGTAAAAAAATTTGTTATATTGATGAAACGAGAGTTTCATGCAAAACTCTAATAATCATTTAAATGGATTTTTGGCGTAATTAATTTGTTTAATTCTCGAAAATCGTCCGTTTGTGCGCTGCAAAATTGAGAAATTTAGAGATCGCAAAAGCGATTGATGTCAAACGATTGAATTTGAACAAGCAAAGCAACGCAACGATGCGATATATCGCGTAGATTCAAATAGGGAAAATGTATTATGCTGCATGTAATTAGATTTCTACGCTTGCACCACATGAAACGCATTTTGAGACTGGTCAGCCAACGGCCATCAACAAGCGATAACTTAATTACCCTTCCGTTAATTAACCGTTCAACTTTTCATAAAAATAACAATAGCCAAAGGTTATGTAATTAGATACTTTTCGCAATAATTAATGCGATATAAGAAAAAATATTACGTTTTCTTGAAAGATACGATAGCTAATATATTATAGATAACCATTAATATATTCTGTGCTTTTAAAAATAATTTCAACAAATCCTCTCATGATTTCTTTTAATAAATATTATTTAAAATCTGTATATTTATAGATATAGTAATTAAAACATTATCAAATATTTAATTTTGATGCAAACAAATTCTGTAATCTCATTTATTTTAAATCAATAAATATTGCTAAAAAATAAAGTCGTATTCCTTTTAATGTTCTCGAATCTGATTGGTTATAACTTATAAATCTCACTTTTATCATTTATCTCGATCAAGTATAAAATGTGTATATAGTTCATCTGTACTGATAAATGATAGAAACATGATCGACCGTCATATTTGTTTGTATAGTAAACGATTTGTTGATTGAATGGTACTATCTGTATTTCAATTATTTATTAATTGAAATAAAGATAGTACCATTCAATCACATTGTATTTTGTCTACGTTAAAAGTAATCAGAACCATGCGCGCTAACGTTTTAAATAGAATTTTAATTCTAATTCTCATGAAAAAGAGAATTTTATTTTCTCTCTTTTTTTTTCCTCTTCACTTGAAACGTACTTCAATCTGAATTGTGTTACAATTGAGACATTTACAAATTTCATGTAAAATTGCAGATTGAAGGAAAGCTTTGCAGCAATTGTTCACATATTTGAATTAACTAATTAAAACATTAATTAATTAAAATGTTTCTAATTAATTACGAGTCCTCTTTTTAGGTGAATTAACAGAGTTTAATTGCTTTCAAAACAATCCGGGTCGCTGCCATTGAAAATGCTGTTTGTCGTGCAAATCAATTACAAAAGGAGTCTTTTCTTTTATCATTGAATTTAGCAAGTAACCTCAGGACATTTGTTTAAATCCTTTGTCACTCTCATCACCACAGTTAAGAACTTGTCTCTTCTGGCTTAGAATAGGAAGGAAAATTCGAGAGAAACAAATTCTTACTGAGGATTTTCCTATTGTCGGTCTCAAATAAAGTGTCATAAAGTCGTGTTTCGTCGCAGCTCTTCCTCCTGTCTCTCTTTTTTGAAGGCAGACAGGTAATTAAATGCAGTTGTCAGCGAAATTACAACGGGAGTTCCGTTTCTGCTCTCACATGACCGTCGCACAATGAGGCGAGGAGAGACACGAGACACCGCCCGTCCTGGTTTTCAACATTCGACTTCCGCCTCAGAATCCTCGTCGAAGCATTCTTGCTGCTTCGTCGCAAATCGAGCGTACGTAAAAGGGAACAAGCGAACTCGGCCTGTTCTCGGTCTGTCTTGGTTAACTCTGTTCACGGCTGTCTTGTATCGTGACGGAAATTTACTCTGCACTCTGATTTCCGACTGTTTTTTAAAGGGACGATTTCGACATTTCTCGAAAAGCAAAATCATCGTCTGACACCGTTTAAACAATTTCCGAAGCTACTACATTTATAAAACTGTGTTTGTAAAACTCTTTTTATACTTGTATAAACGGATTTTATAAGTCTTACGTAAATACAGAGAGAAAAACAATATTTTTATATTAATTCAAATAAATTTTTCAGTTTGTATGAGATTATGTAGACGTGTCAAATTTTACACACATGTAATGTATTATAATACAACAATACAACATTTTCATTACAAATGTGCAAAATCTCTAAAGTAAAACATGATACAAATAAAGAATTGCTTTTAATGTATGAATATCTTTTTTCTTTTTCTCGTAAATATATAAACTATATAAACATATTGCATCCGTAAATAGAAAGAACAAAAAGAATAAAGAGTCATAGATAAAATAATGAATTTATTTTAAAATCATGAGAATCTTAAACTCAAAAATGCGTTTATAATTCTTTTCTAACTGAAGTAAGCAAGTTTGATAAGGCTAATTCCCTTTATGTGAAATAATAATAAATTTATGATATTAGAAAAATATTTGAGGGTGAGCAGAGAGTGCATTGTTACTCCTAAAGGCTCAAATAAAGAATTATTTTCTTTCATGTTATATAAAATACAATTATTTTATAAATACAGTTATCTAGTTAATGTAGACCACGGCAAAAATAGGTCGTAAAGATTCTCTCGTAGTTTCGATTCATTCTATCCAACGAAATTATACAGTTGTTGTGAGAAATAGAACTCAACGTCAAACTAGAACATAATTAGAATCGCAATGTCAAAGAAGACGTTTCTAGTAGAACGTGGCGATTATTAAAAAAATTCTTCGCACCGATCAATCATCGAGATGAGAAGATTCTTGACAGGACCGACTTGTAATAGCTTCACCTAGCAGCTATTAACGTTCTCTCAATATTTATGAAAATCAGGAGGGATGGAGAAAGGGAGAGAGAGAGAGAGAGAAGGAGAAAGAAAGATGACTCCTACGCGGATGTGGTCCAATGACCTTAACCTACATCCTCTTTCTTTTTTTCTTTCTCCCTTACTGCACCTCCTTTCTGCCTCTTCATTGGTAAACTTCTCGTTCTTTCTTTCTCCATTTCATACTTATATGTGTAACGACGTATCCGTATGCAATCGATGATGTCGTAAATTTCAGCTCGTAGGCATATGAATTAATATCAAACTGCTGTCCAGCTTTAAATGAAATTGAATGTGCACGGAATACCAAGTGATGTGGAGTTTATATCGGTTGATACTGCGAGGCATCGTCTTTGATCGGTTACGCGATTTGCTTTAATCATTTGCTTAATGAAATATGGAGGCAACTTTAGTCGAATTAGAATGAATTCTAGCGATTAATCTTATCGTGAGTGGAATTGGAAATGTTTGAGACGAATTAATAATTGTAAACGTACTGAAAAATTGTACGTACTCGTACAATTAGTATCAGTGATCCACATTTGATGAAATTGTAAACAAGTCGACATTTTAAATACGAGAAAGACTCTCTTTCTCTTTTTTTGACACAATGTATTTTTCGTGAGACGAGAGTATTCTTTGACTAATGATATGAGATTTCTCTGGGTGAGTTTGTAACGGCGTGTTATAATGTGAGACAACTTATCGGAAACCACATATCTTATTAGTAGAAAATGTCGTTTGTAGGACGTATGTCTGAGCGTTACTAAACGTTTTTATCAGAATACGCTATGCTCTAATGGCACATTGAGTTAAGGAGAAAGTGCGAATGTTTTTGCATGCGATTTCTGGCCAGTCATTCACGCGACACTCACCTTTCCGCGTTGACACTTATTTTATCGCTCTAATGCGCCATAAATCATTTGATTAATGCCATGCCATTTCAACGTTCTCTGTAATTAATACAATATTATTTACTTCAATTATTCAGTTTAATAATTTAATATTATTATAGATTAAAGTTACGAAGAATCATCAAACTAGATGTCAAATTAATATTATTGGTTAATATTGCCTATGAAAATAATATTTTATATTAATAAATTATTAATTATCAATAAATGAGACTCTCTCAGTCAGGGCTTTGTTATAATAATTGAGTTTATAATGTGGATTCGAAACTTAGAAATTTCAATTTCGCCGACTCTTGATAATTCCACGGAACAATTGGCTCGTAATTCGATTTAATAACGTCCATCAAAGTGCATCCAATGAGAACGCTGCGCATGCATCAGCTGGTTCACAACGGGACGGTACATAATCGTAAAATCGATTATCACGAATGAGTCTCCTGGATACGTAGGTAGGTACAACGACGAAGGGTTCTCAAGAAACACAATTCCGCCGTAAGACGGAATCGTGATAGAGGAACCGGTCGATTGAACGTCGAAAAACTGCCGTAATGTTTCAACAATCGCGCGAGCGTCTCGCATTCCGTTGTGATACGTGCGATTTTTTTGTCGTCGTATCGCCGCGGAGTTCCCGCAGTCGACGACGTTCGGTGACATCTCGAAGGGAATTTAAAGCGAGCCGGGATATGCGCGGTGACGGAAAAAAGAGACTCCGATGTATTTCAACGTCACCAATCTCTTCCTCGTCGGCGAGCGGGCCATGTTTGTGAGGGAAATTATGGCGCGACGTCGATATTGTCTTCCGCGGAGATCCAATGTCGTCGATGCGCCATCACTTTCGAAGTCGTATGGGAATGTCCCCCTCCACCCCCCTCCCCTCCTTTCCCCGCACAACAACGCAAGGAACAAAGCAAGAAACCTGATCGACGAGTGTATTTTTTCAAATTACTCTACGTTCACGAAAAGATATTCTGTTTGTTCGAATCGTGATTGGATTACCTCTGTCTTTCGCGCTTTTCTATCAGATATCACGGTGGTGATTCTACAGAAAAATTCCAATTTAGATCCACGAGAGATAATCGCATTCTTAACATCCCACATTCCATCTATATTGTACACTTTACACTTTGCACGTTCTCGCATTTCACATCCCCGTACATTTACACATGCATGTTTAAATTCAACTGTGCAATTTCTTCATAGTACTTTTTGAATATCGCCAACACCGCCGGTACGTTAAAACGAGTTAAAGAGATAACTTTATTGCACAAATTCCAATCGAGCTTGAGAGAGAAAAAGAAATGTAGTCCAAAAGAATTTTATAGAGGACTCTAAATAAAGGAAAAAAAAAAGACTTTAAAGAATTTCTAATCAAATTGAAACGCAACTTTTTCTCGATTCGCAATAACAATTGAAGTTCCTTTCTAAATTTTCCACTTTATCCTGAAATTAACTATAAATTGAATCAGTACTGACGAATAATCTTATGATGTAGAAGCAGAAACTTTATATCTTAAAATACTTTGATGAAAATTACATTTTACTATGATTTCTTTATAATTAGAGTGGCGTGTAAGATCTTCAGTTAGATGAATTTTTCATCAGTTTTCTTTCAAAAGCGAAAATCAAACAAATTTTTTATTAGATGTGAGAATATATCATTTAAAAAACATTATAAAAATGAACTAATTATAAAAATGTTTATTTTAAAAGATTACTGAACTAAAATTTTCAAAAGTTTCTAGTCATCTTGTTTAATAAAGAAAATGAACGCAGGAATTTATAATAACTTCGTGATGTTTTAATTAATATTTTACCGTTATAATATTGTAGTTTTGTGATGTTTTAATTAATATTGTTTTAATTAATATTTATTTAATTAACATTGTTAGCAGTCGTTTGCGACCATAACAATGATATAACAAGATATAAGTATAATTAAATGTAATATAACTATGTGATATCTGATTCCATTCTTTTGTTAAAACTTGAAATAATTTTTGAATTCGTATACTGTAATGTAATTCGTGTACTTGTAAATTTGACGCTTTAGTTCTCCTCACAGATGCTTGGATTCGAGAATTTAGAAGGTTAGAGAAAGTCTAAAACTATTTAAAGACAACCATTCTTTAACTACTTGCGAGGCATATTTGGGATCGTTATCGTACTGAAATATCCAGTTTTGTGACATTTTTCTTTGAACTAGTAATGGGTTTTTTGAGATAATTTGTACGTAACATTATTAGTACATCAATTTGTATAAGTGAACTAACTCCTTCAACTAGTTCAATATGTGTGTAATTATTTGAACAAATACATACTCACACTAAGGAAAATTTCTAATTGAAAATGAGCGAACCAGTTAGACTGTGATTATATCAATCAGAATTCTTCATCTTAAAAAAAAAACGTAAAAAATCCATCTGGAGATTTTTGCACGCTATTATAAATTTACATATCATTGTTTTTGGCATCACATTATTTTAAAAACTTTAGACTCATTGATTTAAATAGTGTAAATATATGAAAAAAAAGTTCAATCTAAAATACTTAATATAAATTTATCTACATTATTTTTATCTTACATAAATAGGATATTTATCGAAGTTAGTCATTATATTGTGAAACTTTTTATTATATTAAAGACCATCAAAAAACCAAGCTTAAGTAGATATTAATGATATAGCACTTCTGCATACATGTACATATACACCATGAAAATTTATAATAATATCCAATAACTGTTATCTTATTACGCAATCTCGAATTAATGTTATGCCCGAATGAATTATGAATGCTAATAGATATGTTAACCACCGGCAAAGGTAACAACTTACGCAAACAAATTCAAATTGCAAAAAGCAATCATATAACAGCTACAATATATAAGCAACGATATCTTTATTAATTTATTATTAGTATTACTATTATATTTATTATTAGTTTTACGTTCACTGCGAAACATGCATGAATTTTCTTTCATAAATATATAAATTTAAATGCAATTTGTAGATAATAATTTATCATAAATTATAAGTTATTATTGTTATTATTTAAAATTTTTTGTGTAAATTTTAGATTAACAATAGCAAAAATAATAATAGAAGAATTTTGCATCAGTATAAGGAATGATACAAATTCTAATTAAAAAGCAATGCGCGCAAAACGAAAGGAAGATTTAAATACAATATATACATGTAAATATAATATCAGTATCATTGCGTATACTATGTAGATGTAGAGCATAAAGCGCGTACGTGCTCATAAACGCAAGTGCATTCCTCCAGAAAATCGCATAGATGAGTAGACGCGCCATCGTGGTTTTCCAGCTGTGCACAAGGAGGACAACCATGAAGTAAATTCCGTTGATGTTCCAACGATGGTGGAACAAGAACTTTGTTGTTGAAAGAGACAAGATAGCGAGAGAAAATTTGCATCTCGTAGCTGTAGCATATTATGCGGAAAGTACTAAATCAATGGAAAAAACTTTTACATCAAAGAATGCATTTTCACATATATATATATATATATATATATATCCACGCGCGCGCGTATGCACATACACACACATCTTTTGGTTGTTTAATGAAAACAAAATATTAATCCTAGAAGAACAGTAAACATTGTAATAGCAAAAATATAGATTCTAAGAAAGTGCAATAATCAGAAAAAATCAAATTATTTTAAAAGCACACCCAGAGAAAAGATGGCTTTAATTTAAAGAAAGTTTCTTTGCTATACGGTTAAAGAAAAAATTTCTTTGATTTGTGAAAAAATTTCTTTGATTTAAACATTATTTTTTTAAATTCAATAAAATTATTTCGTTCAAATAAATTATTTGATTTAAAAAAATTATGTTCAAATCCAAAACCGTTTAAATCATAATTTATTTGAACGAAATAATTTTATTGAATTTAAAAAAATAATGTTTAAATCAAAGAAATTTCTTCACAAATTAAAGAAATTTTTTCTTTAATCGTATAGCAAAGACAGCTTTCTTTAAAGCAACCTTTTCTCTGAATGCAATATAATATAAATGAAATACCTGACTTGTCTTTCCTTCCTATCTTAGAAAAGGATTATTAAGATCGCAGAACTCATTATACCTTCATTTATTTAAAAAATATGTACAAAAATATTTTTATAATGCACAAAATTAAATATTCGAGAAAAAGAATAATTAATTTCTTATGTAAAATAATCAATGATATTTGTCTAGATAAAAAATCCAGAGCTAACAAAAATGATTAAATACTGACAATATAAAGATTATAGCTATTAATCTTTGTTTATTTAATAACGGGCTTGATGCCAGTATTTAAAATTTTAACACTACATTTTCTTTCAATCTCCATTTTAAAACAATTTTCCGAAATCGGTCGAAAATGACTTTCATTCTCCGAACAATGTATTATATTAATAACAATACTAAAACAAAAGATTGGGCAACATATTTTGCAATTATTATGATTGAGGATTGTTTTTCGAAGTAGATCGACAATATCGCCACAACGCGTCGCGCCTCACAATAAGTATATTCGACATTGTGCAATTGATATTCGCAGCCAAAAACACTTTTAAATGATACAATTTTTTGCTCCATTACTCACCGATTGGAAATTAATTTCCTGTCGGTCGCATTAACAATTTTATATGATGTACGTACACATTAGCATAGACTCTATCAGCGACCGAAGATGCGCTGTATCAAAGTGGTTTCCAATTAAACTGTCACGATTAATGATGTCGATAATATTAAAAATGTCATCTATTTCTCTTTCCTCTGCCACTGTCATTCCAGTGACAAGAAAAGATTGGCGATCTCAGATAAAAAATTATTCGAACAAACAAGTCTGATGATGATTATTAAAAAAAAATCTCTTTTACTTATTTTCTAATATAATTTTCTAATATTAAAATATTTACGATATATAAAAGAATGACATCACTGCAATCTAAAATCACTGCAATTTTTTTGAAATGAAATTACTAAAGAATTATTAAAAGAAATTATTAAAATATTCTTATATAGAACGAAACTTGACACTGCGTGTATATATGTATATGTGTGCATGTATTTATAAATATAAAGTTAATTATACACAACTTCGTTAAAAAAATATAAAAATTTTAATATCCTATCTTGCACAAAAAACAAGACAGTTGCGATTGACACTTCAGTATTATCTTACAGAATCTTAAAATGAAATTTACATCACATTGCGCGTGCTTAACCGTGATTAATAATAACAGGCATGCATAATCTAAGCCCATTAGGTTCTCTTTAAATTTCATTAAATTTCCAGTTTCCTACGACTCTGCGAGTGTAATTTACAAGTTACAAAGATTAAAGGATATTTCTTCTTTATTTATAAACGAGGTTTGAAGGATGTTTATGGACTTCAAAAACATTCAATTCTGATAAAATATTCTACTTATCAAGTTTTTGTTTTTCATTTGGATTTAAAGAAGAAATGATTCGTTCTCCGGATCTCTCTCGTCGCAATGGAAAGGTTCACAGAAGAAAGGTGGCAAAAACGTTCGGGTGACTTATGGTGTATCATACTTATATTCATCACTGTTTTGGTGCAACAAAAGCGGACGGCAATTACGCGCCACGCGGCAAACCTGTTCCCGGATCTGTGAGGACGGGTTTCCGTTTCCTGGCTCGTTAAGGCGACACGGTCGAGCGGCTCATCCTGCAGCCAGAAAAGTGCACGAGCCCGTTGTCGTGGGACTTCGTGATGTTTTGTCGTATTTATTCAGTCCCAACTGTACAGCAACGAGTTTGCCATTCTGTCCCTTCGCCCTCAATTACTCGAAATTTCGAGACGAGTTATCCACTTGAGATAAAACTTTCATTACTTTTCTCGGTAAGCACAAAAATTGTGTTTATTAAGAAAATTTATTTAGACAGTTGAAGAAATAAGTAAGACAGTTTTCAGCTTATCTACTCATTTCACACGTATGGTTATTTATTTCTTGAGTTTTATTTTCATAAGCGAACAAAATGAGCAAAGTCGCTTCTTAGCTTGAAAGATAAAAGATTCAATATACTATATGTGCAAAAAAATAAAGAAAAATGTATAGTTTTTATAAACATTTATCGTGTTCTACTACATCTCTTATCGATCGCTTAAGTTTCTCGAACTTAATATAAAGATTAAAACATTTTATCGGAAGCATTTAGATGTCGATAACAAGATTTGTATCGCTTTCAGCAACCTTCTTTTGAAAGGTTCGATCTGCTACGTCTCTTGAGCAAATGAAAAGTTTCTTCCTACGACGAAGCGTAAAATAAAACGATTGTATCGAGTTTTATAGTTGTGCTGAGATACATAAAACATGTTATTACACAGCATCTGATTACATTTATTGAATCATCATACATTTTTGTAACGCACTTAGAGAATCAGGATATTTAAATGCGTCGAACGCATCACGGACATCGAGGAAAAAAGAAGAAGAGAAGCTTTATCGTCTTCGCTTTCATTCCCTCGGAAGGTTCACCAACTCGAACGATCCAGTTACTCGAGTCTATGTGTTTGATTACGCTGACACGCTAATGCTGACGGGATTTCGCGATAGTTAAATCAACGGATGTAATCCAGCGAATTAATTAACTTATTCCGTAGCCTACCTCGGCCAAATTAGCAGCTTACATCGCCACCGTTTTCGATGGGTGGTCTTAGAACATGCATTACCTAAATACAATTCAGCGCTAATGCGAGACTCGAATTACATTAGAATCTCACAGATCTTACGCATGCATGTAGGTACGCATTTGTGAATTACTTACAAATTGCTCTCCCGCATGGCATAATGCAAATTTATGCAATTAAGAGGCAGAATTCTTATACTACAAATACATAGACATGTCAACAAATAATATCTCATGGTAAAAAGATAAGCAGACGAGATAAATCAAATTAAGGTGATTAATGATGATAACGCAATCAAGTATTTTGCAAGAATTACAATATGACTTGAGATTCGAGATCATTCCGCATGAATTTCAGAAAAGATCCGACAGAGATTTCACCAAACGATTATTCACTCACCACAGACTATTTTCTGATTGGACACTTCGTATCTAGATGATTTGAAACTAAACGAGGTGAGAATCGATTAAGATGAAATCTACTTGAAATCACATTATGGCTTAAACATTTTATCTTTCTATTTAATAAAGAACGAATAGTTTTTGTGCATACGTAGTAAAGAACTTTCTAATGACGTTTCGATTTAAATATTTAGGAAGGGAAAAGCATCGAGAAAAATTCTGAATCTGTTCAACAACGTGTTAACAAATAATTATAATTTGTAACGTAACAAATTACATATTAAACAGGATATTATTAATAAATACGTAAATACGATATTCGCTATTGTTTAGCGTGCAATTGTTACATCGATTCTATCATAGAGGAAAGTGGGTTTCGACATAGAACTCTCACGTCGTTCACACCATCACGAATTCAAAAAGTTGATCTTTTCTAACATGATGAATTACTACGTATGTAGTGTGAATGCGTGGGTTTGCCGCCAACTGATCGTAAATAATAAGAGCGTTAATGTTAGACTGCGTTGGTCTACTGCAATTTATCAAGAACGCACTCTCCCATTATTATCCATTGCGATGCACCAGTAAGAACAACACTTAAACGGTAAATCTACTTCCTGAACACCTCTGTGAAATTAACACCTCATCTTTTAAGAAGATAACTCTTTCTTACAATTCTGAATGGATCTCTAAGGGCCGGTTAATCTTAGTCTTCTGTTCAGATAAATTATGTGGTGATTTACCTATTGTATATATAAACGAAAGAGTAAAAGAGTAAAAGAGCGTATAAGAATATAAGAAAGTAAAAAAACAGTAAGCTGAAGTTTACCGAAAGATGGAACAACCTAGTCCATACTAAGAGTTCTAAAGCTTAATCCCCTAAAATTGATCATTTTTTCTTGCTTAACTTATTAAAATTATTTTTTATTTTATTAAGAAAACGCTAGCACTCTTAACACCGTTTTCACAATATATGGTTACCTAAAGATTAATAGTTATCATGAAATTCATGAATTTCATTGATGAATCTCTTGATAACCTTTAATCTTTAGGCAACTTGCACATTTTGTAAAGACACGTCTTAGAGATACGTTCAGAATTGTAAAAAAAAAGTTATACTTTTTAAAGGTGAGGTGCTAATTTGAAAAGTCTCCCAAACTGTTGTCGTCGCTCGCATAAAATCCACGTGTATCTCGTACGATAAGACGAAGCCAGGCCGCGGAATTAATTAAAGAGAAACTTTAAAACACGGCGTTTAAAAGTCAATTACATAACCGCCCCGGATGCTGATTTCTCGAATTTATATCGGCTCCGCGAAATTACGTGAGATTCCATCAGCGGAGCTTTCACTACAAAGCTCTCTTTCGCTCGCCGAATGTGTTGTTCTGTGTAGGATTAATCCTGATGCACGATCCTTGCATAAATCCGTACGACGGACTACGCGGCGCTCGGGACTGATTTTCACGAAAAAGAGATTACACCGGAATAATAAAGCGACGGCAATAAAATTGCAAAGTATCCTCTTGCGGTGGCGTTTACGGCCGGATAATGCCGTCGATTTAAAAAGTGCAAAAGTGAATTTTAAAGGTGATACAACGTAACAAAGCGCGAACGAAATAAAACTCTACCAATCGTGAAATATTCGCAATGTATGAAAGAATTAATTTTGCATAATACACTCTCTTTACAATTGGCTCGAAGTAATCATGCGAGGCCGTGCTTTTATTTCCACGTTATTTGCTTTTAGTACTTTAAATAGAACTCGCGTTCAATAGATACTTTATAGCACTGCAATGCTATTATACATTATACCTTTTTATTCTCAATGTATCAGACTATTCAAATAGTTACCTATATACACACATACACATAAAATTCATCTCATTTTTTTATTGGATTTATCTCTTTGTGGAAAGCATTATTGTTACTACTAATATAAATGTCATCCACATAGCATTATTATGATTATTAAATTAAATTGTATCTCGTATGTATGTTTAATGTATTATATTCCATAAAACAAAGTTCAGAGAATAAACGTATTTTGTGCTTACAGTTCAAAACACAACTACAAAAAAAGATCGCATAAATAAATATGTTTTAATTAATATAAGTTTTAATTAATTAACGTTAATAAATTTTGGCGAAAAAACTGTGGTACTTTATTAAAAAGCGCATCTCTAAAGCAAACCGAGAGAGAAAGAAAGGGGTTACTGACTTTCAGATTCAACACATAAAGGAGAAATATTTAACGCGACACATCTAAAATGTCGCGACGGAGATAAGATAATAATCAGAGGAGAATAATCGCGATCAGCATGAAGGCAAGAACAAAATAGCGAATCGCGGCGTTACGGCTGCGACTGCAGCTGCACAACAGTTATTTGATTCTCACCCACATCGCGGTGGAGTGGGTATTCGAGAGGCAGAAAAGTGAAAGCCGCGACGCGTAACGATCTAACTAAACTATATCTCGTTCTAGAGACGACGAAGGTAGACGGAGACGGGCCTCGCACGGGGAGAGATCGGAGTTATATAGCACGGGAACGAAGGAAGAAAAGAAGAAAGAGAAGGACGGAGCGAGGATGGGGGAGAGAGAAAGAGAAGGACTCTGCACTCTTGAACTATCCGGGCGAATGTAGACCACGGGAATATGTCGCAACCGCCTGTGTTTGCTGTACTACCTCCCACATCTCTTTCTTCGAATCCTTTGCTACTCGGCAGAAAATTCTGTTTGTGTTAATGGACCAAGAATTATAAAGATTCCATTTGCAAACCGAAATTCTACATACACACACACATATATATATATATATGTGTGTGTGTGTATATATATGTGTGTATTGAAAGTTATATGTATATAAAAAATGCAGTACAAATATCAAATTTATTATACTTATACAATTTCTTTCGAAAAATTCAATGAATTTATCAATGTTTTATATGTCAAAATCATTATTTGCCTTTTATGTCATGTTGTATTTCTGGGAAAGTAAATTTTGGTAAGTAAGAAAGTTCTGTTAAAAGATTTTAACGACGAGAATTTACTAGACAAGAAGTTCTATCATTTACTTATCATTTATAATGGTGAAAATAAAAAAACATTTTTTTTCCTGTCATTATATAAAATATCTTTTTCCATTATGAAACACTGAATATTATAAACTGTAAATTTTAAATTAAATCTTAAACCTTTAAATAAAATTAGATAAGTAAAAATTATAATATTTAATTTAAAGATTCTGTTCTAGAAAAAAAATGTAATGTCAACTTCCTTATACGTTTACGTTAATCTGCTTAACCAGCTTGCCGAATTTCCCGTGCATCTTGCTAAAAAATTTAATTAGAATGCGAGAGATACAGTTAGGTAATATCGCTCATTGTATCTAGGTCATAACATAAGATACCGCTACGTAGATATCAAGACCAACGTGGACCGCGAGGATGTCGCAACGGAATATCTCCCTCACCATCTCCTACACCTCCTTTTTTCGACATTCACCGAGCCCTGCCTTTTGTTCGAGCCTCTCCTTCGTGTCCTTATTAAGTGACACAATACGGATACTCGCGGATAAACATATATTGTAAAATAGAATTTCTAAGATGACAGGAAAATTCATTGCGAATATCATTTCAGAATAGCTCTTAGAATAGCCTTTAGTTATTAATTACCTTTTTTTTAAATATCATATAATTATGGAAATTACAAACTAGCTATTCACTAAAAAAAACTACACATTACTAGATTATTTAACGACATTACTAGATTATTTAATATAAAATCCTAAAAGTAATAAACAACTTTTGTTTTTAATATTTAAAATAAGTGGTTAATTACTGTCTTTTATTATTAGCCAGTAGAGAAATCATTATTAGATTGCTGTAAAGGAAATCTTAATAATAGTAATAATATACAAACTTCGTGCAAAACAAAGATAAACAGCATAATAAGACGCAGTTCTCTCAAGAAAATAACAGGATATTTCCAAGCTACCGTACTTTCCTTTACAGATTCTTTCAGTAATTTCACGCTGATAAAAAAACGGTAGTTCCGAGATATCTTATATAACTTTAACGAAAACTTATAAGTCTCTACCGTGTAATACAGTTAAAGATATTTTCTTGTTAATGTAAATCCGGCTTTATGATAACCGCTCGGTCGAGATCAGTTTCATAGCAAAATATTCACGTGTCTCTAACAAAGAGCATTCACACTCTCCGATTATACAGCGGATTTTCTGGACAATAAGAGAATAGAATAGTTATCGCTGGCGCCTCCGAAAATTACGTCAGGTTTAATGTTCTTACGGTTCTCTCACTATACAGTGTATTATTCCGTTACGACGACTACTTTACAATTCACAAACGCGACTGCTTTACAAAGTTTCGCTGCACAATCAAGTTACGTAATACTCTCTACAATACTCTAGGCAAATAAAAACGTAATATGAATGAGACTGTAAATACTTCAAATAGATATTATTATTGCTATTACCGTATGCAATATCTACTTTTTTCGCTAAATAACTGGGAGCAAAATAGAGAGAATGCACGTTCATGTTAAGTGCCTTTCTGCATAAATAAATGTATATGAAAAGACCGTAAATATTTTAAATAAATATCTTATTATTACGGTTGCTATGTATAACATCTGCTTTCCTTTCTAATTGATACTGTATTTATTTGGAAGAAAACAGGGAGAACATTCATGTTACGTATCTTTCTAAATAAAAGTATAATATAAAAAAGATCGTAAATACTACAAATATACAATAATAAATATATGTCTAGTTAATCTAGTATCGTTGCAACGGCAATATCTGCTTTCTTTCTTAATGATATTTTAATTATTTGGGAAAAGCGGAGAGAAATATCTTCTTGTCTGGTTTCTCACAAAATAATAGGTACGTACAGATTCTTAATTATAGTGCATATAATTTCTCAAAATAAAAGACGATTACGAAAAAAATCTCACTCACACTTTTTCTATATCAAATTCTTCAGATACAAAAATATGATGATTTTAAGATAGTGATATAAAAAAATCGCGTGAATGATAACTTGTCCCACATAAATCTATTTTTACGTGTGAAAATTCTACGACTGTCATTAACGTCCATTAAAAATTTTCTTTATAGAGTAATGTAACATATGTTTGCTGAGATCACACAACATACGACTCTCCATTTCATTTCATTCGTGCTCTCGCTTTAAAACAAATGTCTGCCTTTTACTTTGCGAGCAAGAGTATCTGCCTCACTTTTGGTCATATAAGCCACGAAATACTCCACGCATTAAGTACTAATGGAAAGCTGTCGGAACTATCTGACGCAACTTCGAAGATTTTCGCAGTCGTTGCTGCTTTTGTTTCGCGCCTCCGTTGCATCCGCGAAAGTCATGCTCTTACGAAACCCGACGTCTGCGATCGCATGGCGGAACGGAGCCAATAGACGTAGAGACAAGAAGGTATCACTTATCGACTGCATTTACTCTCGGAGGAACGGAGGACGGGATTCTCAAGTGAAAGTTAGCCGACAGCGGAGGGGAACAAAGTAACAAGGAGGAAACAGAAGAGGAACAAAATAGGTGCTAGGAGAGCGATGGAAAAAGAGAAAAAATAGAACGAGACAGATCCGATCCGTATGTTTTTCAATTGATCACACACTCCGCATACAAACGTATCGCGATCCTAATTAAAGCATGTACTATTTTATGCAAGGTGATAGCGACGATTTCTCTCAATGTGTTTAGCGCTTCAGTAATTAATGCTGCGCTTCTCACGACAGCGGCGAAGACGAAACGAATAAATGAGTTGAATCTATGAAAGAAAGTGTCTCGAGAGAAACCTCGGGAAAGATATACAAGGTGCGTCCCAAAATTTTCCCAACTTTTGAAATAAAACAACAACGGTTTACTTTTTTTTTCAAATTCAAATTGTTTATTCAAAGTAGTCCCCGTCGGACTCAATACAACGTTTGGCACGATCTAAAAGCATTTCAAATGAGTGTTTTATGTCGTTCAAAGGCACGTCCTTCAGAATAGTGGTACAAGCCCTTTGGATGTCTTCTACGTCCACATACCGCTTTCCTTTCATGGACAAATGCATTTTGCCGAATAGGTAGAAGTCACAAGGTGCCATATCAGGCGAATACGGGGAATGATTGATTGTTAAAATGTGATTTTTAGTCAAAAAATCAGTGACAAGTGTCGAACGGTGAGATGGCGCATTATCGTGTAACAAGGCCTACTTTTTGTAGGCCCAAATGTTCGGTCAAAATGCGATAAATCGTTGATTTGGGGATGTTCAATTCCATTTCCATGTATCTCACTGAAGATTTTGGCTCATGCTTGATGAAATTACGCACAACTTCGATGGAATTTTCGGTTAATTGTCGATTTTGGGCGACCTGTTGGCGTGCATTTAGTCCCACGACCGTTTGAATCGCGGGATTACCACTCATAAACACTGGCAGGGCTACACAAGTGTCACCATAAACTTGTTTCATAAATTATGGGTTTCGGTAAAATGTTTTACCAACGTTTAAAACAAAATTAATATGGTCTTTGTTCGAAGTCATTCTCGTACGATTGTCTACAACATACGGAATTGCGGACTCCATCACTCGTTTCACTGAACCAAATGTCATGAACTTTTACTGGAAGTCTCGCTAGGGATGACCTTTCAAACGGCGCAATCGAACACACGGATGGCGCCACCCGACCTATCCCTATTGAAAAAGTTGGGAAAATTTTGGGACGCACCTTGTATATCGAGATTCAATTAACACAGCAACCGAAAGACTTTTCAAATTTCGTTTTTGTGACAAAGGCATGCGAAAAGATTATTTTTTGTTTATTCCAAGAAAAAATTCTTAAATTTTTAGCATTAAACGCTTCGTTTAATCGAAACGATTAGTATATTATAAAATGTTGTTATAAAATTATAGAACATTCGTATTATCGAAATATATGTTTCTTGTAATGTTTAGCACCTTCAATACATAACAAATCAATATACTGTGCATTTATTAATTAATTAGCAATTCAATTAGCATATTATGCACGAGCAAATTTTTTTTTGTAATCTGTATGTCGAATATAATTATTACAGCATTTTACAATTAATATTCGCCGGTGCAAAAAATAGACATGTGTTTATAATTGGGGTGGTCTGGAATTTGACCATATGGGAGAGTTGAATCACTTCAAATATCTCATTCAAATTTCAGACCAAGCAGTTATCAAACTGCGATGGATCATGTCATTTTTATCTCACATTTCTCAAAATGTGAAAACATGATAGTCGCTGGCTTGATAACCGTGCACTTGACACATGAGTTTGAACGAGAAATTTGAAGTTCAACTCTCCCATATAATCAAGTCTCCTGGGCTCCTAATCTAAGAATTGAAATGTACGTTTAGTCGAACCCGGATTTCTTGCATTCCATGCGAGTTGCCTCGGTAGTCTAAAGACTTAGGACGTCTCGCACGGAATGCAAGAGACCTGGATCCGAGGTAATATTTTTCGTAATAAGAATTAATTATTTATTTAGATTTTAATATGTTATTCAACATTATTAAGATCGAAGATGCGAATAAGCATCAAGAATTTGTTAAATTCTTAGCCAATTTAACTCGTGATATTACTGCGGTAGTTTAATAGAGTTAGCGTTTTTAAAATCGAAAAATTATTTCGGCGCGCATTTCTGGAAACTACATATGTAGTATATAAATTCACACAAGAATCATACAAGCATTTAGAATCCAGCTAAACCGTTTAAGACCTTTGATTTCTATAGTTTGTGTTATCACACATATATGGTCCTATAATATATTATATTGTAAATATATATCTTATGATTAAATTTAATTAAACTTTATTTATTATAATTCTAGTGAAAGCTGTATGTAATCAGATTAATGTCAAAAATTGAAACTAATAATTACTAAAATTAGCAAGTTTTAATTATAAAAATATTGATTTAAAATTTTATTAGACTACATATTTTTTTTATCAGGATTATTATTTATTTTGATATACTAACTTGATTATGTCTCGTATATAGCATTATATTTTCATGAAAATCACACGCAAAGACGATAAAGAAATGATACAAAAGCAAAATGCATACTGTTATCATTTTAATCGTTCTTATTGCTATTAAACCTACTGAAGATAGAACGTACCAGCAAGCATGCGAACACATACTGCGAATTGTAGATAAGCTACAAAGGAAAAAGAAGATCCGTCTGGTGCTTTATCCAAGTTACGTCGAGATATCCTCATTAGATAAATTAAATTAATAAATCGCTACAACAAATAAACTAGAAAATTACGTTGCAATATCATTAATAATAAAAGGAAACATAAAATTATCAAGAATCAATAAAGGATTACTCACATTATAGATTATTATTCAATTATACCTACTATTAATTATTATTCATTTTCTCTGTATTCAAATACTTCAAAGTAAATTCTAACAATGAACAAAAATACGTTCTTAATCAATTTTATAAATATAGTAAAATGCTTAGTGAAAGAGAAATTCATGTGAACTTTATGCTAATAATGAATTTTTTATGCTAATACTGTGGTTCACGCAGAAAACACATTAACATATAATTATATGCGAAATATAATTAATGAACGAGATAATAATGATTAAAGATAATTGTGTATATTTTATTAATCCATTAAAAGCTTATTATATAAAATGTCTCTGAAATTTACTTGTTGCTGTAAATTATTTGGAAATTAATGTATCGAATACAATTGCTATAAGCGCAAAAATAAAAGTGTATAAGTACAAAGAAATCTTTAATCGTCTCATACTATAAAAACTTCTTTCGTTAATTTCAAATCTTAAATCTTGATCTCCTATATATTCTTGAAATTCACTGCAGTTCGAAACTTTTCTAGACTTTTAAAACATTCATCACCTCCTTTGTATCTCGGCATGCAATTAAAGAGGAAGCTTAGTACAGCCAAGTACTCTCGTTTCGAAGCTTCTCTTCTCTTATACGTCGTCTTCTTCGAGAGATTGCGAATGCTTCCTCCTGACTCAACGTTAATTGAAAATTAAAAATTAAATTTTTACACAGTCAGGCGTTGCAGGGATTACTGTATTAATACGGTACATAATATCGAAAAATTCTTGCCTTAATTATGTAGCACGTTCTAAAATTATCACGCTTAAATTACCAAGTACAAAGTATATATTCAATAAAATATATGATTATTTGTAAGATTGTATATAACAAAAAAGTAAAAGCATATTAGAAACTGATTTTTACATTTTTTTCTAAATAATAAATAAAAAATACGAAAAAATTCTGACAACACAAGTGTTTATATTAATGTTTATATTCTAGTTGAGTTCGAGATAATAAATAACTCCGTTAATTTTTGTACTGTCAGATTGTGGCCCTTATTCTGTAATTCTTAATGACAGTATAAACGACATCGTTACATTGTCATTACGTAGGTACATTTTATACATAGTAAAAATGCTGCTCAATGACAATACAATAATATCGGTTACTGCCATTACAGAATATTTCATACAACGATAAATTAATTAATATGATGTTGAAATCATTCAGGAAAGGAAACGGTAAGGAAAGTCCGTCTACGACTCACGTCAGCAAATATAATTTCTCTCCTCTTGAATTTTTCAGTCAACTGCCTGTTTTCCAAGCGCGTGATTTTGAAAAATTCCCTTAAAATAAATCGTGTAAAGTTTACATAAGCGTTATACGAATATGCTGGAGCAAATTATGAGGTGAGCTCTTTGGAAACGCACGAGTTAACGTAAACGCGACAGATTTTCCACTTGGCCGCTACATCATTTTTCGCGTCGCTCAGAGGCACTGTCTGACATCTCTCAATTTAAATATTGTAACGGCACTTCCCATTTCCATTTCGCTCGCGGTCATATGAGATAGTCGGAGAGATAACACGGGGACAATCCCCGGTGCGGCCGACGAGTGACGGTAGAATAAAAGAAAGACAACCGTGTGTAGCATGGAAAAAAGAAGAATTACGGGTTAAATTACGACAGTGTCCATATTTCCCTCGCATTTCCCTCGTCCGTCTGTTTCCCTGCGGCCCACGTCACAAACACTCTTCACTCTCTCTCCCTCTGCGAACTCTTGTTGCAGCAGCAAATACTCGATCTTTCAAGCCGCTTGCTCGAGCCGATCCCACGAGACAAGTGGCATCCTTTGAGAGATGCAAATAACCTGGATATTTCCGGTTTATAAGTGAATCGAGAACTTATTATTTCTCATTTTAACTCTTTCGTCATAATATATATGTAATATATACAATATATATGTTCAGTATTCTATTTCACATGCTAAGATTAAAAAAAGGTATTTATTCTTATTTAAAGTGAACTTTTATTTAGTATTTATTTAATGTTCTTTTTAATAATTATACTTCATTTTTATGCAAAGAATGTTAAAGATGCTCATCCTAAGATAACGCGCTGCGTTAATAGAAAAGTGACATAAAAATAAAAAATTAGCATTTTTGAGATAATACAAGGAAATGGACCTAAAGATAAAACCTATTTTTGTTGAAAAAACGACACATTTGTAGCTCATTTGCTTATATGAAAAAGTGTGTGATAAGGAATGAAATACTAGAATTGTTCGAATTTTGAAAAAAAAAAACTCATAACATAATTTGAAAGAATACAGTAAAAATATAATATGAAAAGAAAAATTAAAGTACAGAAATTACATATTTATTATCCTCATTAAAGATGTTCTAATCGAAAATTACAAAAAATGCTTTACTGACAAATTCTAATTTAAAGGTGTGTCAGTTATCTAAACGCGGTGATTTAGCCAGCAACCGGATTAAAATGCTAAAAATACTAAGAGAGATTAAAAAACATTAAAAAATAAAGATCTTTAAATCATTTTAATATATGAAAATTTTGCATATATTAAATTTATCCACACACACACACAAAACAATTTTGATTATAAAAATAACATATCAAACATGACAAAGCGTATTAGAATTTAAAATCAAAAAATGTTAAATTCAAAAAATGTAAAGAACACATTTTTGGTCAAAAAAGGAATACACAATTTAAATATAATATTTTATAGATTTTGATTTTCCTACGATGGCGATATTGAATAGAGAAAAAAAGTCAATAAAATTCTTTATCGAACTGGAGGCGTTGCGTGGTTAAAACCTGTATCAATGTATAGGGCATGATAAAATCCCACTGTGCTGTGGATATTGAAACCCCCGGTCAGTGTTTTACCCCTCTTAATTGCGTCGCGATTTGCATACGCCCTTTTTCACTAACACGGCAACGAGATACGGTTGGACAGAGCGAAAGAGGAAGGTAAGCAGGCGAGAGGACGAAGCCAAGCACATAGATCACGTACAAGGCAGATTGCAGGGTACGGACCAATCGCGGAATCAGGTACACGTGCAGTACGAGACGGTACATGATAGGGATACGTCTTATTATAGAACCCACGGGGTTCCATCTAGCGCTTCTATCGCGAGCGGGAATGGAGATACCACTAAAGGACAGAACAAGGATGAAAAAGAAAGAAGGGATGTTTCGCGGCAGAAGGAAAAGGAGCGACCGAGAGAGAGAGAGAGAGAGAGAGAGAGAGAGAGATATGAAAGGATAGAGAAATGGGAACAGAAAGAAACGGAAGGACAGAACAAGAGATCGGAATGAAGACAGAGAGAAGTTAACGATTACGTTGCGAGGGTCTGCTGACCCGCGAGGTCAATATTGTTACCTTCATTATTGGTACCTAGAACCAACTCTTTTCCTTGTCTATCTCTTTCATTTCGTCCATTTATCCCCCTCCACCATTGCGACGATCAGAGACACTCTTTTCCAAGTGGTACTTCGTGCGCTTACATAGCTGCGCTCCGAGCCAACAGAGTAGTAAATTTTCACGCGCAGCACGCACACGAGAGAGCTGTCCCTATATTTTCTCTATCCGTCCCGCGAAACTGATACCACCAGTATCGCCTGGTGCGCTATACGATACAAAGTATCTAGAAAAAAGCGCGAGATGAGAGATATACTTGCGCTGCCGTGCGATTCGTTACTCCCTTCTTGGGTATGTGCTCGCGAGAGTTAATACCGGATATTATGGTGTTACCGTCCAATCGGTAGGCACGACAAAGTATTCACCACGATGGGTGTAATTGCTAATAACGTCAAATAACTTCCTTCAAGTGAGATATATACATGTACGTGTATTTAATCAAAAATATAGCACAAAAGTCAAATAAATTTGTTATTCTCAAAAGATAATTTACAGATTGATTAATGGTTGGCTAAATAATGTAAATTTGTTGTATGTTATACTTTAGGATATTATTTGAGATCGTCAAAGTGATAATGTCAGTGTAATTAGAACAATGATTTTAAATAATTAATAGGTGAAAGCAAAAAAGAATAGAATGTAATAAAAATTTGTGAATTTAAGAAAAATAAGAGAATTTGGCTATTTTGAAAAAAGAGTATCAACTTTTTGTCTGAGATTTTTAAACTTCCTGAAAGATATTAAAAGTTAAAAAAATTAAAAAAATTAACCAATGGCGTTTATAGTAACAATATTGTTTCAGAAGACTACTGGAATTTTAATAATTTTGTGTATGATATTAAGATGCTGCTCATAAAGCCTGGATTTTCGTGGAGCGGCTGCAGATTACGAAATGTAATGAGATTAAACGTAAAATTTTTTTGTATAAATAAAGTATAGTATCAAAAAACAAAATTATTATTAGTAAAATTATTTACGTCAATTTTTGACGCCGAGAATATATCATATTATATTAATTTAATTTCATATTTAATTTCATAATGCAAGAATTATACATAGGTAGGTTTTGTTTTGAATATGAAATAAAACGGGAAGTAGAATAGCTGCAATGACCAATGCAAATTGAACAAAAGAGACAAATGTAGAATTACATTGAACGAAGCTAACGAATTTCCAAAACATCGATTTCGGTCACACGTGCCTGCACGCGCATCAATCGATTAGCCAGCAATCGCTTCAGCCTCGGCTTCATCCTGACGGCTTTTCGCCGAAAGTTATCATGAATCGATTGGTAATTACTCTGCTCCACCGAGTAGAATGATCAAGCTACACATGTGATTGATAACAAGATATCAATCTATACTATTTTCTCATGATAATCGTTAACGGAGACTATTTATTTTCCTGTATACTCTTCGACGTACTTCATTAATGTTCATTACACCTAAAGCGTAATAGTATAAGAAGAAAGAACGAGAGAAGAAATAGAAGATATGTTTTCTCTATCTATAATCTAATATTTACAAAAATATTTTAATAGGTGCATACAAGTGAGATATAGCGTACATATATTCTTTATATGATTTTTAAAGGGATTTATAACTGGCTATTATATGTGAAATTAAATTAAGAAATTAAGAGACAAATTACAAAAAATATAATCAAAACAAAATGGTCTTTTATGGACCAGCTGTATATTATCCACTATTCCAAATTGTTCCCATTCAAAGCTCATCATTAACGCGCGCGCGTTACATGAAAAAAGTATTAAAATAATAATATTTATTCCAAAAATTAACAAGAACCATCAACGTAATTAAAAAACAATATAAACACGTAAATGGGATTATCTTTTCTTCTTCAAATGCTCTGAAATGTAATAATAATTCGTGTAATAATATTCGCGTTGCAGTGCACTAATACAATGATATTTTGGATATACAATATACATTGCGAATGTCATTACTGACATAATACGATCAAATGTACTGCTTATGTATTATTTGCTATTATTTTGTATAAATAAATAAAAAAATTATTGTTAAATCATGTATTATCTCCATCTTATAACTTCAGGATTTGAAACTCATTATGTGAAAAAGCTTACACAAAAGAGAAATATGCAAACAATTAAAATTACATTTCTGTTAAGAGTATTTTTACTTGTAAAAAATAAAAGACCCTTTCGTGTGAAATGTTTCGGATGAAAAGTGATTGCTGAGGAGGTATTTTGAACTTAACGTTGTTTGTTTTCTAAGTAGAGGGGACAGAAAGATATGAAGACCCTCCATTTTTTAAAATAAAATTATATGTTTTATTTACATAATATGATTTCTCTAATTATTCTGCATGAAGTAAAGATATCAAAAAATCAACAATTTACGAAATATTTTATATTTTATTCTGACACATTAAATATTTATTTCAAAAATTATCCATTTTGCCTTATACATATTTTTTTAAAGCAACTATGTGTTTTGTTTGCACCAATTGATTCATCTCATTATTCTATTCATAAAAGTATTAGGAATTATAAGAGAATTAATAGTTACGAAATACTTATGAGATATTTATCTCAGAATATGCTGGAATAAAATATCCCATATAAAATATCCCATAAAGTATTAGTTTTGTAACATCTCTACCTTAATACTTTTATATACAGAATAATTAGGGGAATCACATTATGTAAAAAAAATATATAATTCCATTTAAAAAATCGGAAGTAATGTTTATGAAAGAAAAACGTGATTCAAATATATATATATGTACACATATATGTATATTGAAAAAATATATACATATCCATATATATTCTTTTGGCCCGTAATGCAATATTTCTGCGATCTGCATGACCTCGAAAAACATGTTTTTTATGTCTGCGTTCGTGTTTGGCTCGGAATGGCGTATATTTATATTTTTTACGTTTCACGTGTAACTTCGCGCGTTTTCTACTTTCTATAAAAAATAGATGGAATATATAACAAGTGAAAAAAAGGTAAGCATGCTTGAAACGCAAAAATACGGTTCTCCCTTCTAATGATCTTCGGTAGATCCCGCGGCAGTAAAGAGCACGAATGCGTTTCGAGAAATATCGATCGGCGCACAGCCAAGTCACGAGATCATCGATCTGACAAAAGCAAACATGAATCACGATGGTTTGCAGCCGCGTAAGGCGTTCCGTTCTTCGTTTACCCTGGAACGCTACATCACGCGGTTCCTCGCCGCGTTTTATTACCCGCCGTTATTGTTAGTTGTATGTTTCTCGCCGGGGGCGTAATACCCAAGTGGAATCGAGCGAGACTCTTAGAGCGGATGATGTAAGAAGGTCGTTAATTATTTTCGGCCCACAGGTACCACGGCGTAGAAGAAGTGCGCGGTCTGCGCTCGCGATTTATCCATGGTGCTACGAATACGTGATCTATCATGGTGGGTAAGCTTGGATTTTTTAGTTCCCGTAAGTCTTATCTGTGTCGTATCTCCGCGGAGTCCAGTCACAAACGTCTTCCCACTCTATCACACAGTATTGCCGTACATCTTTACAGTAGTACATTTTAAAGGCAACGTTGCTTTTAAATAAGACCAGTCATATTAACGACCGGGTCATATTAAGTTGATTGAAGTTGATCATATTAAGTTGAACTATAATTACCACATTGTGCTACAAAAAAAAATCTAACGTGTTTATTATTTTGTTAAAGACTTATACTTCTGTGTATTTTATCACTATTAAGCATTAGTTTTGAAAAAACTTTGAAAAGAATCATAACTAAATAGCGGTGTACAAATTTTGCAAACACATATCAAGATAAAAAAATCCATAAATTATAGTTCGATTTATTTAAAAATAGTTCCTGTGTAATTCAGTATTTACACTACTGTTTCAACAAGTGTTCTTAAAGTCAACATGATAAATTATTTTTTAAATATTTTATTCTTTAAGGAAAAAAATGCAAGTAAAACGTCAGTTAATATTTGAAAGATCCATTTATTCTACAAAAAGTTCTCACGTATAATTTTATATACATGTTCTGGCAAAAATTAAAAAATAAAATCTCTTAACATTTAATTAAAAATTTGCGTGTGTGTGTGTGTGTGTGTGTGTGTGTGTAATGCATTTATAAAACCAACAATAAACAAAAGAAAGTCTAAATTAATTTCAGAATAATCGGAATTACTTGCTTCACATGTTAAACGTTACATAAATTTTATTTTGCACTTTTATACTTGATAAAAATTGACTTATCACGAAATGAAAAAGGTACACATTAAAATCGAGCACGCAAAAATCCAGCACACTTGTTTATACGAAATAAAAAGAACGTCATGTCGATTTTACAGATAGGACAGATAGGATTTACGATCAGCACATCTGTTTATACAAATGCGATAAATAACATGCAAGTAGTATTGCGTTGTATAAGTTGTACAATCAAATTAAGTATGTATATATCTATATATATCGTATTCGAAATATCGATATGTCAGTAGCGGTCTTGGAGTGTGCTGTAACGAACGTACGAATTATTATATGTTACAATTAGAACATTTCAAGATAAACAGAATGAAGATTCTAGTGTTTGCTACGTGTATATTGGCCGCTGTCGTAAGTACTAACAATTAGTGACAAATAATCTTCTTTATGGAAACCGTGCATGAAAGATTCGATTAGATATCTTTATAAATTCCATTTAAATTACATGTCAATTTAAATTACATATCCCCGAAAATTATTTAAATTCCAGATTTAAAAATTCATTTTGAAATATTAGTGTCAAGCAAATCCCCATTTCTTAATATTTCTTGTAATATAATAGTAGATTATTATTTATAGAAAAAAAATTTTAAGTAAGAAATATGGAATAAAGATATACTAACTTTTGTGAATTTTAGACAGTCAATGATGCGATGGTATTCGATAATATCATTAACACTTTAATGTCAAAGGCAGTCGATCTTAAAGATCTGATTAATTTTCATATGACGTTTGCACAATGTGTCGTAAAATTGGGTTTATTGAGTAAGTGTTTTAATTGAATAATAAATAATTATTAAATATTTTATTAATATGCTTAAATAAACAAAATAATAAAACTCATAATTTATATTACGTCATCATTAAAAAAAAATTATCATCACAGCTGTCATCAAAACTTCATGTTTTAGAATTAAATCTAGTGCTCAATAAAATAGCAACGTAAGATATTTTAATTCCTCTTTTATATTCATATTTGAAGTATTATTTTTACAATGTCGTACGTTGGAATACTTTTAGCAATTTCATTTTCATTATTATTGTTTACACTATTGAATAGTTTATAGTGTATTTAAAAAATAATTTATTGAATACAAAAATAAATATGTGTGTATGTATAGTTATGATATACTCTTAATTATTTTATATACTATATTATATCATTATATTTATAAGTTTTGCATTATGTTGCATTATATTGCATTATACTTTGTTCTTTAGATATTCGATTATCATAATCAAATTTGTCTCTGAGTAAAAGAGAGAGAAAGTTTCTTGAAAAAGAATTCATATTCCGCGATCCAATATCACTTTCGAAAAGCAATTCTCCGGGAATAACTATATACCGCTTCATGCATCTGGAATTGTGTTACCTATATCAGAAACCTATCATATATTGCAGAGATCGCCAGCCCTGAGATACCCTTCTGTATAGCAGAAAAGAAAAACTTGGTAAGTAAATATGTGTATTCAAAATATTCACACACACACACACACACACACGCACGCGCGCGCATATAAATAAGAAAGAGAGAAATTAAATCAGACAGATAAAATTTATCTAAATTCTAATACGACTCACATTCTAAATTAATGTTATCAAAATTCATCCAAAAATACGTGCATGTAAAAATAGATAATTACGTACATAATTTGCACTATCAGAATAGTAGATGTGGAATACAAAATAAAAGATTATAAATATTTTGCCTTATTTTTAAATCTAGATTAAAAGATAAAAGATTAAAAAATTTAATGATATATCATATATATATGATTTATATTATAATACATTTAAATCTTATAGCTTTTTTGTTTAACTATGTTTCGATTCTAGCTCGATGAAGAAGATGGAATAAAGTGGGATGATACTCTAGATTATCTTACGACAATCATTCGTGACACGAGCAAGAAAGATAAAATAAAGGAGATATTACAAAAGTGCAAAGAAGAAGGTAATCAATATTTTAATAATTTAATATATGTATATATAGTTATATACACAGTTAACACAAAAAGTATTCGTACAGGAAAGATGTCTTTTTAAAAAGATCTTTAGAAAGTAAACATTAATTAGCAATTTATTAACAAAGAAAAAATAGATCGCAATTTCTCAAAACTACTTTATCTAAAAAGATATATAATATATCATTAAAATATATTATATAAAAGAAGAAATTGTATTACTTGGACGTACAAAAAATATTCAATAATCAAGAAATTTAGTTTCTAAAATCATGAATAAAATTATTTTCGCAAAATTTTTTTGTTTATAACATATAGAAACTATGTATTATTGGATAAATCCAGGTGAAATTATTCGATATGGATTAAAATTATTCAATTATTCCCTAGAATAATTCCCTTTTTATTATGTTTTTTAGTGAAAATAGAATAATTTCGAACGGAATTCATTCCATAATACATCTCCTGAATGTACTCTCTCTTATTGTTAATAAATTTTTTTATCAATATTCAATTTTTTATACAAAAATCAAATTTTTTAATATAAAAATCTGCTCTGTATAAATATTTTTTGCATTTATTGTTTATGAAATCTGCCTTATGTATAATACATATGCAATGTAAAATATGCATTTAACTTATAATGTTATAAAACAAAATTTTAACGCTTTCTTCTTTGTAGGCGATAACTTCCAGGGAAGCAAGAAAGAAAAAACCCTCAAATCCATGGAATGTGGAACGGCAATGGTAAAAGTCATTGGACGAAAACTAATATTGTTATAAAATAAAATTATAAAATAAATTTTTTCTTGAAATGAATTTCTTGTTGAATGTAAAAAATAATATATAGAATATATATGTATATATAAAAGTTATATATAACATAAAATTTATTTCCTATCTTATTGTATAAAATGTTTAAATTTTCCTATCATTCTTTGGATATAGACATTTTTTATAGATACTATAGATATTTTTTATAGAAATTTTTAAAATACAAAAAAATTAAAACAGGAAATAATTTTATTAGTATATTTAATAGTTCGTATAAAAAGAGTATATTGATCCATCGCTGATTTAATAAACAATGTTTAAAGAACTATCAAATAAAACATTTTCTCAAGTTTATAGTTTATATAAATAGTTTTCTTGTATGTGATTCTCAATAACATACATACACACTGATAGATTTAAGACATTTTTATTATTAAGATAATTTCTCAAAGTGTTCATGGATTAAAATTTTCTCGAAACATGTTAAAAATTTTAGAATTAGCATAAAAATACATGAGAATTCTGTCGACTTTGAAATATTAAAAATGCAGGATTCTTTAAAGGCATAAATAACACTCACTTGCAACAATAATAAAAAGAAAAAGACTGGTCAGCGAGAGTAATAAACTTACTGATGACACATCGTCCCGCCCTTATTTATTCAAACAAATAAAGTAAGATACTCTTGCTAATATTTATTGTATAAATCTTTAACCAAAAAGAGTATCAGATGAGTTATTCAAAATAAAGTTTTTTTTTAAAAACGCAGAAGATTTAATATTTATATTTTAATTAAATATCAACTAGAAATATATCTACACTCAACACAAATTATGAGAAACGAAATGATCATACTCGTGAAATCTGATATTTTATTAAAGTATGTCGAAGTATAACTGTTGTGAAATACTCTGTATATTATATACATACGAGAAAGTTATTAGACTTCACATTATTAATAGTGATATAAAATCAAATTATAAATAAGAATAGTTCTAAAAAAATTAGAAAAATAAATCTAGTGTATTTGTTATAAGAATAAATGCAATTAATAATTATCAGCATATTTATATTTAATAAATGAATTAGTTAATAATAGCCTGGCAGGACAGTATTTCTTTTTATATTTGTCATTTGTGTTTTTCCAATGCATACCAAAGAAATCTAACAGACTATTGCATTTTTAATACTATTCAGTTTTATAGAGTTTCTCTCATTATTCTATAAATAATTTATTTTTATTCTAAAAATCTCTCTTATAGACAGTACAATTTTACGTATAAAATATTAAATAAATGAATTGTTCAATTCCAAGATTATGTACTCTAATCCATCCATTCTAAAATAACAGATCTCTGTAAAATGTCACGTTTATTTATCCTATATTATATTATTTTTTATATATATTTCAATATTATATGTACAATTTTTATAGATTTTTAGAGATTTATTAATAAAATAAAAAATAATTTATTCATCTCACGATTGCTTCACTGTCGCCTAGTACTTAGTAGGCCTCCTCCTTTCTTGTCAGATTCCTTCGCTGCATTCGCATACAACACAATACAATACTCGCGAAAGAACGGTTAATTATAATCGCGCATATTAATCACCACACAATAGAATAACCTCACGTCACTTCGCACGACACTTCCGACGTTAATCGCACGCGACGCGCATTTTGCTATTGTATATTGCGACGGAATCTCATCGAAACGCAATCGTGAAAGTAACGTGAAATTATCATCAGTGTGATAGCTGTGAATCTTGCATGGATTAGCACAACAAATGAAATCTCAAACAGCAGCACAGTCGAAAAAAAAACTGTGCATTTCCTCATTTTAACATTTGTGCTCCATTTAAAAAAATTGAATATATCAATATTTCTCTTCAATTCTATTAACATTTCTTTTTAACTTAATAATTCAGAAAGAGAGAAATATATTTTAAGCCTTAGTCTTTCTAAACCGAAAGTAACAACTTCGTAGGAATATGCAATCTATTCGTATTACGTAAACGGCAGAAAATTTTAACAAGTCATAAACGATACAATCACGTTTACCATCTTTAAATTAGTGTTTATCGTTATAGGTACTAAACTTTGCAATTCAAAAATAATTTTAAAAATTGAAGAACATATTTAGAAATTAAAGAAGAAATTATATTTCTATCTAATGTTGAAAGATTAATTGCAGATTAAAAGAGACGAACGAGCCACAAAAATACGATGCTTCATGCACCTATCAATTTCTTATTCCATTTCACGGAAAATGATCTATCTAATTAAAGTGCATATACTAGGAAATATAATCAAAACAAAAGCATTTAAAAAATCCAAGAATTTTCCCAATTTAGATAAACGTTGATAATACGTCACTAATTTTCTCCGTTTATTATTGCCGCATGTTGCTTCTTTATTATATCTTTTTAACTCCGTTGATTCCTAACATTAGGAGGCCAATTAATTTAAGTGCCTCTTGAATCATTAAAGGATGAAGGCCCTGAGAGCCTAGACAAGTCGTATTCACACCGATCGTACATCGCTCCGTCTAAAGTAATTATAAAATATTGTTCAAAATAATTTATAATTTATAAAACAGCGTTATAAACGGCTATATAATTGCATCATTTCAAGCGAAAAGCTATTGCAAAAATCGTTAAATTTTGTAACATTAGACAAAGCGTTAAAATAACATTTTATATGCTATACAATTTATTGAATTAAACACTGTAATATGTAAACATCGAAACGATGTAGAAATTTCATAAATTTTATAAAGGAAAAGCATCAATCGAGAACTGCGAGAGCAAAATTCAATAATATTTTACATTCATTAAATTTTTATAATTTTTCGTGCAACAAAATTAAAAATTAATATAAACTACAATATATTTTATATTATTTTATAAATTGCCGAGATTTAAGATGATGTTGTAGTCCAGTGATGGACGAGTAATTTACTCGGAAAGATGCATGTGCAGTAAAAGTCCTTGTGACTTCAGCTTTAATAATGCGGAACAGCATTCTTCATGAGAAACATTTTGTATTAAAATTACACACTGCGTCGCATGCATAAAATTTTATGTAATTTCGAGCTTGAAATCAAGTGTGTCCAAAAAGATTCCTATGAGTAAATCACAATAATTTGTCTTATCGGCACTTTTCTTGTATTGGATTTATTCCTGAAGCCACAAACTATTTGTTTTGTTTCGTTTAATAATTTTTCTATTATTCTTATTCATATATGTAATTAAACATTTTTTTTTTATTAAGAAAGAAATAAACTACCAGAAAATACATTCGTATCATCGTATAACAAGGTATAGTAGAATGTTTTCCACACGTTGACATTAAATAATTTCTCAGAAAAGATCATGATAAATATCACTTCTCTCTATCTTTTACGCGTTAATCCGCAGATTAACATATGAAAGCTTCAGTTATCTAGAAACTGTGCGTTTTACGACAATTCTGTTAAAAGATCGGCTTTCAACCTCGGCGGCACGTTATTTTCGGCGTGATACCTTTTACGAGGGTCGTCTCTTTATGGTTACACCTCATCACTCGGATATTGCGCTCCTGTTACGCGCCGCAACAGAAAAGTATTTACGGAATTTAGTTTAGAAATTCGAACGAAATACGAGCAAGACCAAACAATTTCGCAAGACGTAATAAAATTTAAAAAAGATATTTATCATGATTAGCTTTTTCTAAGAAACATGTTACGAATTTATACACATGACTAAAATGTTTTGAATTAATTTCCATATTAACATAATTCTCATAAAAGCATCAACTATCTTAATAGCTTATATTTAAAATTGTTAATAAATCAAATTAATATTTTTAGCTAAACATAATAAGTAAATACAGAGATTCAGCGAAAATTAAATAATGAACAAACCTAGATGTACATACTTATTTTATCATTAATGTCAAAGTATATATAATTGAACAGGCCAGATAGTTTAGGATACTCGTACGGAATACAAGAAATCCGAGTTCAAGTCCCAGTCGAGGTAAATTTTTCACAAATAAATTTATTTAAGGTTTTCAGCACATTAACACTCTTTTAATATGATATCGAATCGAAGATTGAAAATTTGCTTGTTAATTTAATTTAATTTGTGATATTATTGCAGTAGTTTAATTGCGTTTAATAAAGTCCGGAAAAATTTCGGCGCGCAATTTGAATAACTACAAAAATATGATATATATATACATATATATACATATATATATATATATATATGCATGTACATATATAGGATAATTCACTGTAAATTATTTAGGCATTGAGAAGATCTAGCTTTGACCGTTATAGACTTGAATATGCCTATACTTAGTATTTAATAAAAGTCTTATTATTGTATATAATTGAATGTTTTGAATGTTTATAAGAGAGTTTTCTCGTTGAAAACTAGTAACGGTCTAGAAAATTCGATACATCCGGCCTACATCAGCCTATACACTGTATTATCTATACGCGAGAAAATAATGTGCAAAATATTCCTTGATATAAAAAAAGAGGAAACATAAATAACTCTTGTGCTTTAAAGATATAAAACTAAATCGGCGAAAGAAGCCGCAGGGAGACGACAGCAGCGACGACGACTGGGTGGCGGTTGGCGCGGTCTGACGCACCATGAACTTTAGTGGCTATATCGATTGTGTGTGCACCGCGGAGCCAACCCCAGCAGACACCTTCTGGTCTGCTGCCGCCCTTGACACCCGTTCCCAGACGACGTGGCTCCTACGCTCGAGCGCAATGCCAACGGCAGAGAGAGGATCGTGCGTCGGCGTCGGAGGGACGAAGACGATGGAAGGACATGCGTCAACATGCGGCGAGACGCGCGCGATTCTGCAGTCGAATGCGGATTTATTTAAGAAAGTGAGAAAGAAAGAGAAAGAAAGAGAGAAAAAAGGTAAAGAATCTTCTCTACTTTAGACATTTTTCCCTCCTAAAGTTCTAAGTTCGTTGATTCTAAAGAAAACTTTGCTGTAGCTTCTACTACCGAAGAGAATTAAAAAAGAACGGTTTGAATAAAAATATTTTCATTTTGAGACACATATAATATGTGAGATTATTTGATAAGATTATTCTCAACACACATACAATATTTATATTAACTGTGAAATATTTTGCAGATTTCTTTTTTTTTAATCTAGGATATATCTACACTTCTGTAATATCGAAAACATTTTATGAGAAGATTACTGAATCGTCAAGTTTGCGATTTATTTGTATATACATCGTTTTATATAATTCAAATTTCATTTTTCTTCGTCATAATGTTATAAGAGAACGAGAATGAAGACACATGTGTTTCGTTAATAATGTATGTACACTTGAGTACCGTGTTCTCCTGACAATGCTGAAGAGAAATAAAGACAGATAACGAGAGAGAGAGAGAGAGAGAGAGAGAGAGAGAGAGAGAAAGAGAGAGAATTTATCAAAATTTCATATAAAATTTATATTCATATTTTTCGTAGCAAAGATACGATATGGCGATAATTTAAATATATGTGGGCTACGACACGTTGAAATAATAAGATCCCGTGCTGATTAAACAAAATGAAATCTCAGAAACTTGTTTGGCGAACGTCGTTTACAGTGCATGCGGCATTTACAATCGCTGGCGATATATATTTTTTTTAAGAGAAAAAAATTAATAAATGGTTTATAAAACTTTCAAAGTTTCTCGATATAATATTAAACCAGTGAAATTGCTCGTCGAAATTTTCGATTAGTGTACTTTCAATCACGTTTCTTTAGAATTTAAGTCGAAAATGTACTTTTTGCAGCATAAAATTGACTCCCGTTTATTTGTTAATAACTTTTTAACTACAAAGGTATGCAAACGAAAAATCAACTTGTTTTGGAATGTGCGAAAATCTATCGATTAAGATTAGTTAAATCTAATTTATTCGTGGTTGAGCAAGTATGAAATTATGCCCTTCTAAAATTGTTTCTTTAAATAATTTTTTTATGAGAAATGTGCAAACGAAAATTGAAAATATGGATACGTGTGCAAACAATAAAAAAAAGTTAATTTTTTCAAAAGTTAAAAGCCAATATCACACGAATGAAATTGAGAATATATTTATACCTACTCGCAAAAAAAACACGTGTATTTTTGAGAATTTTTTTGAAAAAATTTAAAGACTTTTTGAAACAAATGTTTATGTATTCAAATATATGTACTTTAAGAATAATTTAGTAATTTTTTATAATTAAATGTCGATAAAAAATAAAAAAGATATGAGAAATCTTTACATTAAGAAAATATCAAAACCTAAAAATTGATTTTTTTAAAGTTTACACAAGTATATAGATACGAGTATATAATCCCTCAATTTTTATAATAAATATCTATGAATCTCTCTCGTTTATGCAACTTTCTTATTTATTCATACTGAGTCGTTGTTTCTGATGCGCGCTAATTAACCTGGCTATTAGATAATAATTCATTATTTTTCAAGCTTTTGGTTTATTATGGTGATAATAAAGAAATAATTAAAAGGAACAGAATCGTGTTGAGAGTATGCAGCAAAAAATAATACCAATGCATGGATATGCTTCTCGACACGCGCTGTTTCTCCTGCAAAGTACAGAACAATAAACGTAGCTCATTTGCAAACACTTTCGTCTTGCTTATATCTTTTCTTCGCATGCACATCTCGATTTCACTCATCTTGTGTATTTGCATATAAACTGAAAAATAAATCAATCGTACAACAATAAAATCGTAGCGCGCACGAAAGTCCAAAATATTTATTGCAATTTCTTGTAACTCTAAAGCATATAAATATTTATAACCTTTTTTGCGTTACAAACGCATATATATTTTCTCTATCTCCGTCGAACAATTGAATTATCATAATTACACAGAGCATGGCAATAATGTTCCGTATATAAAAATATATCGCCATAAAAACGTTTATAAAAAAATATAAAATTCCATTTTAGAATATGTTACCAATGATAAGAAATGCATACTGCATTCTCACAAGCACAACAAAATAAAATCATTTTTAGAAAACAGAGTAGTCGTTCAGTAGAAAGACAATTCGATACGATCAGATATAAAATCGGAATAAGTAAAAACATTTTCACCGCATGAAGAGATAAAACATGAAATTTTATTGTTTGAAGCAGATCTCGCGCGCGATACTTCGTGCTTGCAATGCAGTCACAATCGATTGCGAGGAAGTGACCTCGTGGTGGCACAATATGTTATATATGACGGGAATATGTTTCACAATGATAATAAAAGTTTGTCAACTGTCTAAGTATATTTCAATACACTTTTTAACAAAGCCTTTGTACCAATTGTTGCATTAAATCATGCATTAATTCTGAACCTTGTAATTTATGAATCTCGCAAATGGTACTTTTATATTCGCAAACTTCTAGACAGCAAGATATCTATGTTCGAGATTCAAAAAATATACATATATTTCAATATTCATGTTCTACGTGTAACGATAAAAATTAAAACACTGAAATATAATGGATAAATCTATGGCTTTTGTAAAATGTATTTTTACGAAAACATGTCTTAACAATGTATTTTATAATTTAATAATCAAGTCAAGATCAATGGTATGTTCTTTAATATATTAAATATGAAATTAACGTAAAAAGATATAAAATTTAAAACAGAATCATTAAAAATATTATTTTATCACGAGAATTCTTACTTCAACATTTTTTTGTTATCTGTGAGAATACATTTTATATGTTGTATTTAATTACATTCGACTATATTCAATTTACTTTGAACGTATAGATTTTCTACATCGAATTCTGTATAAAGTAAAGCGGATTCTGCATGAAATAAAGCTTATTTAAATTTATGTCATCTCGATATTTTTTATTTCACAAAAAGATCCATCAGACTTAAATAATAATTTTCATCAAAAACATATCTAATCCGATGTGATAAATTCTCGGTTCAAAATGCTATTTTTTTAATGAACAATTAAATGGCTTTCGATATGCCTATCTGCATAAAACAAAAAAATAAAATAGATCATTATAATTCCAGTCATAATTTCGTAATATAACGGTGATAAATATATAATTATTGAAAGCGAATAACTGAGAAACAAGAAGATAAATGAAATATGCATCTATCTGGATAAATGCGAGAAGGAACAACTACGACGCAGAACAAAAATTCGTGCAGGTTTTTCATCAAAATGATTAAGTGCGATTGTTTCAGGATTGATAACGGATGTTCAATTGTGGACTTCGTTTGCCATTCTCTTCGTGAACAAATTTTTACATTTCTCTTTATGTTTCAATATTATATTTGTGTATCTACTATTTTCTATTTTTGTTCCTTCTACGTGGCTTCTATAAACTGGTTCTTGTATTTATATTGTAATAAGCAAATCAGATTTTTTTTTTCAAAACGCATCATAAATTTCACGAAGAGATTTATTATGAACAGATAAATATCAAATATGAATTAATACATAAATAATATGAATTAATACCAAACGATATAATATGATGTATTTCACATTATGTATTTTTATGTATTTAAACTGTTTCATAAAATACAAAATTTATGATATTAAATTATATCAATAAGATAATTAAAATAATATTTATATAAGAGGCCAAATTAAAAATGACAAAAAATATCTTTCATAATAAAACTAGCTCTTTTTTATTGCGTACAAACTTTTCTTTTCTGATAATATTTTTCTAAAGCTTCATATAGAAATAGAAGATATATCTTTTCGAAGCTAAGAATGTAACATTACTTATAAAATTTATTTGCTCTCGGAGTGCAAAATATATATGACGGGGTTTCTTATGCTGGGGTGAAGATTATAGTGGATCGAATTCGATTCAATGTCTTGCTGTTCCCAAATTCCTTGCCGAATTTTTGCCCCGTACATAACTTCCCTCATTGTATATTGAGGCAAGCACGCCTCGCATTCCACATTCCGTTGCCGTCTCTTCACTTTTTTCAAAGCCACTTGCCGAGATTAGGTATTCGCTATCGTATATATCAGCTTGGAGGCTTCGTACGCGAGAGCGCCTGCGGAGTAAGTAACGCACGCTTTGCTCCATACACGGCGAGAATCATAAAGGTAGGACAACTTTGAGAAAGAAAGAGAGAGATTAAAAAAAGAGAGAGAGAAGGAAAACTGGCCGAGAGCGAAGCGCGAAAGGAAAGGAGAGCGAGAGATGGGAAAGGCAGGATCAAAAAGAACGCGCGACAGGACTAGCAGTCGAGAGCTTTGAACCGTGGCCAAGTCGGATCGAGCTATATAAGTCCTGAACGACCTTGCTGCTTTTTCAATGCAAGGACGACGTCTACTAACTGTGAGAGAAGGATGTGATGTTGCCTGTGGCTTCGCGCGAAAAGAACGGAAATAGAGAAGACGCGGAGCGACACGACCTAGGAGGCTTTCGAGGCTCATCTGGGAAAGTCCGCGATCTTGTATAGGTGTTGTGTTCCCAGGAGGATCGGATGTGTGGAACGATCGACCTGGTGGATGCCCTTTCGACCACGATGACATCGAATATGGGATGATCGTAGTCGGGTCAAACATTATGACCGCTTGGTGTGTCGCGAAGCGCGTAATTGGAAGAAAATAGATCGATCGTAAAGACTACGTGGCTAACCAACAACTCATGCCCTTTGCCGTGGCCCTGCCAAGAGTTTATAAAAATTGGATACCCCATCACGTGGCATAGCTAGAACGAAACGCTCAACTTCCTTGAGTTCGGCAAATGTTGCCGAGGAATAGAATACAATGAAAGATGACTTGCTCAACGTGTTAACGTAAACATGGGAAAAACGTATGTCGAGTATTAGATGTATTCTGACCTGCGGCGGTTATCTCGTAATGCGTCATGGATTTATCGAAATCTTAAATCACATTGAAAAATATCGTTATAACCGCGAATATGACTTGCCGACAAGTCGAGACGTGACAATGCATATTTTGGAAAAAAAATATTACCTCGATTTTTTTTACTGTTGTTATTCTGCGCCACGTTTCTAAATAACTGAGACACTGACTAATGTTCTGATATTTTTTAAACCTGTCAATCGTGCACAATGTTTTATTTCAAACTTATCTTAAAAAAGAAGAGTTTAAGTAAATAAAAACACGAGGTGATCAAGAAGAATAATTAAATCGTGAGTAACATTTTAAGATTGTATAATTCGTAAATATCCAATTTGGAAAATTGTAATTTTCGACAATTTACATTTCAAATAAGAAACAATTAACTACTTTAATTCTTCAATTGCCTATATTATTCAATATGATCTACAACTACATACATGACTGTACAACTGATATTTTTCCAGTATTCCATACTAAAACAAAATCTTTATATCAAGTCTAAATCTGCATCGCGAAGTCGCACGGAGTCTGATGATGAAGATTATCCGCACTCCAGATCTTGCCATGTAACAATGTGGCTGCAACTGAAAATAATGTTTTGAAATGAGCACCAGAGTCATCATTATCCCTTTCCCATCTTTATGCGTGCTTTTGTGCGCGGTCGTGTTCCTTGTAACGAAAGAGAGGGACAGAGGTTAATGGACGCAGCGTATAGATAAGAGGTTCACGAAGCAGGTTGAAAGGGTGACTTTAATGCGGCCGAGAACTCGCCCGAAGGCTAGAGCATGGCACGGAGATCGATCAGCAGAAACGATGAGGCTTCTTCAGGGACATCGAGAAGCCCTTGACTGCGAGAACACCGTGAGAGAAACGTTTTTACGCTCCTCGTAAAAACCCATTCTTAGGGGCACATGATATAATAGGATATAATAGAGCTCTCAACGTAATAGGATGCATTAATCACCGTATATTGTGTTATATAATTTTCGAAACTTAAGTAAAAGATTGGACAGACGCGAGTTAGAGAAAGATGGAAGTGCTACATTTTTTAACAATAAGTTTACGTAAATACAGTTTAATTCTTAATCAAATTAGAACTTTAGATTACAATATGTCGTTGAAAATTTCGTGTCTTCAATTATGTGAAGTTCACTTATCTCTTTCTCTTTCATTTATTTATTTTATTTATTTTATTAATTCAATTATTTATTAATTAAAAAAATTTTGCTGTTTTTTTTTCAAATAGCCGGAACATATTTTTATTTTTTAATGCTAAAAAATAAAGAAATGCTGTACTTTCGATGTTTCAATTTTATTCATCACAAATCATAGTAAAAAAAAATATAATAAAATGTAACACTTCATATGAATGTTGAAAAAATTTCTAAATAATCATCATCCGCATTAATATGATACAAGAGAATAAACTCTGAAAAGAAAAACACAAAGGAGAATGCAAGCAGTAGAGTGAAAAGATTTCAATGCCGCGTTCAAAACTTACGCCGCAATCTTCGATACCTTCGATACTAGAATTCTATATCGAACAAGATGATTGCGTTCCAGATCGGCGGTGGTGGAATCGAAAGGGCGCATTGTATGATTACAAGACTCCATCTTATTGATACAGATATTTCAGAACGTTCAAAGAGCTCGAAAGCGAATATTCCGAGTTCAATCTCGTGAACGACCTTATTCCCACGAGTGGAACAAATCAGCGCGTGTACGTCCATTAAAGTAAATAAAGGAAATCGTAGTGGAGGGGTGGCTTGTGAGAAAAGCCACTAGAAATGAAGAGAAGATTGAATCGGGCTTCTTGCATAATTAGCTGGAGGCTATTTGTAGCTCGAATATCAAAAGCATTAGAATATCTTATAAATAAATTCTCTCTCAATCTCTATTTTCTCAAATGAAATATATCTTTAAAAGAAGAAATGTGTTTTTTTTTTTAAGTTTTGTAAAAGAAATGTTTGTAGACAAAACATCTGTGTATATTATATATTTATTACTATTATTAAATGATAAAACGATTATCATCAATTGAATCTTGTTCAATTACTTTATCAATGTTTATCTAACTATATATAGTCACCTATTCTGTTAAATAATAGACATGCATGAATACGATAATCGCGAACCATCCTGTGCAACGATTCAACCGTGCCGTATCGCGCTTTCGTGATCGGTAATTGTTAACTTGACACGTTGCGATCACGGAAAAGAGCAGCGGGACTGGTAAATCCAGAACTACGATACGAACAGCGACGTGGATACGGGCCATTGTCTCCAGTCTCGAGAGGGTTAATCGGCGACGTGAGTCGAGAAAGCTGGACGCGGTGCATCTTCTATCCCTTCTGCTCCTCTTGCTTCTTCTCGGTTCTCCTCATCGACCTTCCTTTCCTGTACCAGTCCGTGCTACATCGACATTAGACCTAGAACACGTTCTCCACACAACGCGGCATTTGCCGTGGAAGAGTCGGACGTGTTATAGCACGGCGTGCATGTGCATTTGGCTTGCTCGCCCGTTTGCTTTCTTTCTCGCTTTACCTGCGCTTACCGGCTCATCGAGATGTATCTCCGTACGCACACGAGCGAGAGAAGAGAACGAAGGTGGAGGCGATTAATCCTCCCGCGCGCAGAATTATTTCGTAAGGCGAAGGACGATAAAGGTCGAAGCGAGTTGCTGCTCGAGAGTCGGCGAACGGGAGAAGCAAGATCGTACGTTTATTCCTCACCAGTGCTCGCAGGAACGATTATATTTAAAAATAACGACCGAGAACTGGCATAATCACGCTGATGCGCCGTTTTAAAATTACATTTTAGATTTGTTCTCTGCGAGATAACATGCTTAATGATTTCGCAGTTGCAGGGAAGATATGCCATGGCTATATTCAAGAGCAATAAGACGTGTTCAAAGTACATGTTAGTTATTATGATCAATCGTAACTTTTTATCTCTCATTTTTAAACATAATTTTTTTTTCATATAAGATTATATATCGTGTGCAAATAAATTTCGAGAGTTTGATACATTAAAATGTCGTCCTAATCTAAAAAAGAATTGCAAAAAAATTATTCAAAAGTGAGTGAAAGATATGGCGTTAAAAGTATTTATAGTATTTATCGCTGTCACGTAGAAACAGGACAGTTGGTCGCAAGTAGAAAAATATGACAACCCAATAATCTTGGATCTTGGATATCTTAATGTATCTCTTTGAAGTCTGAGAATTAAAAATATATTTTACTCGTGAGAGGGTCACGAAGCCGCACACGCGCGTAAATAATTTGTAATTATAGTGATCTTCAAAACACGAGGCGATCGTAAAACGCGCTTCGCGTGGCGAAAGCCGTTAAAGGTCGACTTAGAACGCGAACTCTTCGCGCCGCGTAAGTATACGAACGCCGCGTATAAGAACGCTTTCCCGATTTATACTCCATTAAATGAAATATTAAACCGCCAAGAATAGATCTTTTCTCATAAGGAAACGCTCGCGGAGAAAAGGAAATTGCGGAAATGTCCGCGACCTTGGTAAATCTCGAATATATCGCACATTAACATAAAAAAAAAAAAGGATATATGTTTTTTATTCATTTTTAATTTTATTTCAAAATAGAGGAATATTATTTGAAATATAAGAGTGATGTAAATTTAAACTTTTCTGGAAAAGGTTTCATAATTGTTCCAGAATAAAATTTTTCATAATTCCATTTACTAACTGATGTACATGTATAAACTTGAAAATTTACATCTGGAAATTTTTTTCTGTGTGCTTCTTTTCAAAAATTTATACACTTAGAATTCTTTTATAGTAAACCTTTTAATTTTTTCTCCTACATATATCTTATTATTTCAGTGCTTAAAATTAGAATTATAATGAAATGTATTATGATTATTTAAAGAAACTTTAAACAATAAAATATGTACAAAATATGCCTCCCTCTCATCATCTCTCACAACTATCTCTAATACATATCCGAGATACTTTAACATCACAGACAAACGTCAAGTGTTTTCTATCAATAACTTCGAGTACGCAGGTTAATCGGCGAGATATAAGGCCCGCGGATATGAATGATTGATAATCTCTTGTCATGCATGGCGAATTGGAAAATGCGACTAAGAGGCTTCAAATTAGACGCGCGACGTGCCACATCGACATCTTAGATTGTTCCGTAACGATATCGGTGAAACTTCTTCCTATCTCCGCCCCATGAACGATAACGCGAGAAAGTACGACAATTAGCTCCCATTTTCAGATCAATGCTCCTTTTCCCGTATAGTCTTTCACTATTGCAGGAGGTTACCTTCGCGACTCGTGGTAACTTTTACTTTCCAATTCCGATGTCCTTCGTATTCCGCAATCGGTGCCACTGCGGTTAGTCGCGGATATGCCGAGTATCGCATTATATGAAACGCTTCTTAGACAATTACCTCCCATGACTTCCCATTTTCTTACAGCGCTAACTCGCAATTAATAATTACTAATTCCAAAATACTTAAAAAGTGCACAACTTGTATTTAGGAATGCATAATTACACCAACATCTTATTCAAACTAAGATGATATGAGCTCTATTAATTATCTTGCGTGTAAACAAATTTAAGGAAAAGTATTCTGCTAACTGAACACTCACATTTCAAGATAAGATCATATTTATTATTTACGATAGCGAATCAAATTAATAATTCAACATATAAGTATTGTATGTATTTTTAAGATACAATTAGCTTTGCAAGATAATTGATATATTAAATATATGTGATCTAAGTGTATATAATTTTAAAATGTGTATATAAATTCAAAGTTAGTCCCTTCAAGATAATATCTTTGTTCCTAGAACAAAGATAATGATACATTGACGAAGGACAATGATAAAACTCAATGATTTATTGTTTTTATATTTCTTAAATTTCAAATAAATATGAAAATATCAAGATGAATGTATCATTTGGATAGCAAAGGCTTGCAACTTTTATAATATTAATTTTTATAATATCGAATATATAATATCTCAATATAAAACATACAAAATTTTAATTATGCAAAATATTCCATTGGTTAAATAAGAATTTATCCATGTACGTATATGTATATATATTAAATATATTAAATATATTAAATATATATTATACATATTAAATATGTATAATTATATCATACAAATAAATATATACGTGAAGTATTTTATTATTATTGATAAACGTTTCAATTACACGAAATTTCGCGATCAATCGTCTTAAACGTCGCCCTACGAAAAGTTAATTTTTTTTTTTCCGATAAGCGAGAATATAAATTTTTTTCTCGCACGACAGTAGCGTCCGCGTTATTTACACTTTTATCGCTACCGACTGTGAATAAGTCGGTCGCATTTAATATTTTCACCTGGCTTCGTTCGGAAATCATTGCGCAATCGTAACAGCAGTTCAGACGTTAACACAAAGGGCGTGTGTTAAAAACGCATCCTTCTTTTCTCGACCCCTGCCTCCACTCTCGACCTTTCCTTTTCGCTCTCTTTCTCTCGTTCCTCGCCGTTCTCCAATGCACAGGTAAGTGCTCGCGCACATGGCGCTTTTTATGCCGGAGACCCGGCGGCGGTTTTATGCAATTTCTTGTTTGACTTTAGCCGCCGGCTGGGGCAAGAAGGCAGCAATCGCTTTACGATTCTCACAAATGAGTTCTTCGAAGTCGCGAGGAGGGAAGGAGTTGGTGCCCTTTCCGTACTTCGCGCGACTTGTTCGCGCGTTCGTTTCCTTCCTTAATTCCTTCTTTCTCTCTTCCTTCCTTTGTCCAGTGGAGCCTCTTTTCACGCTTCGTATAACCTGACCTCGCTGTCGATTCGCTCTATCAACCGCCATTATTTTAACGCGCCGATCGCACAACCGTTCCCTCGTGACCCTCTTCGGCTTCTTCCTACACGTGTATCGTGTTTCTATTGAGTACTAACTCTCATACGTGTTTCTCTAACGATACGATACACAGAGTGAAATGTTCTAGTTAAATCAACAAAAAAAGTCAAACCAGAATGGCATTTCGGTGAGGCCAAATAGAATTTCTAGTTATTAAAGTGCCATTCTAGTAGGGTCTTTTTTTGTTGGTTTAACCAGAATATTTTTCTCCATGTAGTCTTTGATACAAGTAATTATAACACATTTAAACGGAATACAAATTGCAGAATTATGAATATTTAAATCAAATGCAAATATTCGTGAGAGTACATAACTATATAAATATCTGCAGTAGCGAAACATTTGAATTTCGCAACGTATCCTTTGAGAATCACTTTGAGAGTCACAATGGCATCGAAAATACGTTTGTTGACTTTGAAATGCGGGTAGGGTAGCTTATTTCGGGACAGACAGAGGTACCAAAGTGACTCAAACAAGCATTATATGTAAATGCGCTTTAAAGACACGACAGTTCAGAAGCCAAGAGACTAGAATACCCTTGTGACCCTTTTAATTCTTCCTTTTTAATATGCTTTCGTGCAGAGAATTCTAAGAATTAACTGCGTCAGGTTTATTTGGCAGGAAACTCAAGTCTTAACACCTCATGGAGGTGTAAATAGCACATGTTCCTGTCGTTAAAATATATGTTTCGAGGAAGAGAAATATCTACAAAAAAAAAAATAACGTAAAGACGGCACGTCAAAGATAAATCTCATTTAAGTGAAAGGACTTCCATTACTTCCGATGGCAAACAAAGGATTCCGTCGTGAAAGATATTGTGCGCCGCAGCCAGACAAAATTAATGGTACCTTTTTTTAGCGCGCTTCTTTGTCTCTCTGGAGATTTACACATTTTATTCGCTCTTTTAAACTCTCTCATTTACTTCTAAATTTTTATAGAAAAATGTATATGTTATGAAACGCATATAATAGAAAATGCTAATTAACTTTTAAATAGAGAACGCTGATTAATTATTCTGCATGCCACTCCAACTGCATGTCTTCCACAAAGTAGAATTTTTCTATTCTCTTATTAACGACCAAAACAACAATACAACGTACTGTATTGATGAAATAACACACACGGACTCTCTTATAATTATACACATCACAGGGGATTCAATGTTAATTAAGATTTACTATCGTATTATACAAACTTAATATTACCTAATAAAAAGCATTTCTGAATAATGTTTATTCTGTAAAGAAAGCTAAGAAATTTTCTTCTATATAGTTAAGACGGAGGATCGTATATTCTATATATTTTTTTCAAGCTTCTCCGATCGCTATTTTATCAAAAAATAATAGATAAAAAAATTACGTAACTTGATATATATTTTACATATACAATATGTTTCTCTGGAATCACAGAATTTAGTGCCAATATTGATAAGTTAATTCGTGAAAGCATTTAAAAAACAAAATCAATCAATAATCAGTTATCATCAATTGCTTTAAAATTAATTAACAATAGAATGTCTCGACTTTCAGTTTTACTACTTTGACGAAAGAATTTAAGGATATTATTTAAAGATATTTTCTTAGAAAAAATTTTCAGAAATGCTTTTATTCGTGATAACTTTTTGATGGATTTTAATATAAAAAAAAAACTTAAGGAATAAATTTTAAAAACATACAAGACATGAAAAAAGATAAAAATGATTAAAACCTAATAAATATTTTGTTTGACAAGAAAGAAACTCTTTAAATATATACATCCGTCTATTTATACTATAAGACACCGAGTCACGTGCGGAAAAACTGCTTTAACTGAGCACTCATGACGCGAATACTTGCGAGCGAGTTAATAGAACGCTACATGTTTCACGTTCATGCCTGTCAATAAAGATATCCGTGGGACGGTGTTACTCTCGTCTTGCCTTCCATGTCTATCGTCTCAGAATCGTTACGAGGATTCCACTCCCTTCGTGCTTCTCTCATATACATTCCGTCGACCCGCGTCCAGCACTACGGCATCACTTTGACCTGCCAATCGAGACTCCCCCTACGTCATTTTCCGCCTCTTCTTCTCCGACAGTCGGTACTGCCCCTTTTTCATCGACCTCGTGTACTTGCCAAGTCCGGTTTCTTCTTCGTGTACATCCATCCCCCGCGATCTTTTCCTCTGCCCTTCTCTTGTATGTATCTACATCCTATCTTTCTCCCTTCTTGTGTCTCGTTATTTTGATATAACTCACCAATGGTTCACCATTACTGCAACTTACTGATTCTTAGTGATCCTCGCTTCATCCATCTCTTTCTCTTCTCCTTCGACATTCGACAAAACAGAACAAAATCCTTTCATTTTGTTCTGTTATAGTTTTCCTTACTCTCCCCTCTTGTCGTCTTCCATATTCCTCTTTCATCCACTTAAGTATCTCACTTCTTCCACCGATACCTTCGTTAGTAGTTCGCCGCGTTCAATATAAAAAAAGAGGAAGGAGATACGCTCGAGGTAGCCAGTGAAGGGTCGCGTGGAACGTCGCCGACCGTAAAAAAGTGTACTTAAAGCGTACTTAGCGTCAACGTGATCTTCTGTCCGAGATCGCAAATTATCTTTGCCGCTGTAATAATTGTTTATAAGAATGTCGACTATCTACCGGGCGGCGCGGCGCGACGGTTCTCGAGTTCCATCGGCGCGATCGCTGTAAATACACGGCGACGATTTTAAGAACGACTTTTCTCTCGTGAATGTCGCACGCCAACTTGCCATCCTCTTCCTCTCCCAACGGCGAAGAAATCTTTAATGCATAACGTCTTACGGTTTCCACTCTAAACTTTCTTCGCGGTCGTCTCTTGGGCATCGAACCTCTATTCCTCTTTTAGTTCGATTCCCACATTCATCAGTATTCTACTTTTCAAAATATCACTCAAATAAGAATAAAATTCTTCTTTAGGTTTCTCTCTCTCTCTCTCTCTCTCTCTCTCTCTCTCTCTCTCTCTCTCTCTCTCTCTCTCGCGCGCGTGAGCACAAATTTTATATATGCACATGTATATACAGCCTTAGTTAAGAATATTAGGCAGCTATATTTTTCTCATTTATCTGGAATTCTTTTTTGAAACAAAAAATAATTTACAGTTAAGCAATTTTTAAACTAAAACTTTAAATAATACTTAAAAAGATGCCTCATCTTTTTGGCCAAGCTATTGTAAATAAAATACACATATTGTATATACAGCTACGAAATTATTCTTCAAATTGTTATTGGGAAATTAAAAATTGTGCTTATATACACGTGCATTAATATCTGCTTAGCTTTGTCCCCTCCCTCTCCCTCTCCGCTTAACCAAATCTTAATAAATAAATTATATAATAATGCACTATTTATGCGCTCTCAAAATCTGTAAAAAAAATTTTTGCGCTCATTTCGTTCAACTAAAAAAAAAATTTTTTGTGAAGGAACTGAGCAGGCTGTCAGCCCCTCCCCTCCCCTCAGGTTAATAATAACCAATTTGGAAAATCAAATACACAGGATTTATATACGCTTTCATATTCATATAGTTTCGATTTTTGCGCTGCATCCTTTAAGGCACTTCCCTTTTAAAGCAAACAGTCATATTCATCCTCAAATCGTTTAAAATTGCAAAATTATGCTATCTAACTAAACTATGCAAAATATCTTCAATTTATGCGCTACTATTTCCAAGCAATTTCGATTTTTGCGCTACAACCCTTAAAAGGACTTTGCTCCAAGAGGGAAGTGCCTTAAGAGATACAGCGTAAAAATTGAAACTATGTGAATATCCAAGCGCATAAATAGGGCATAAATCTCGTGTATTTGATTTTTTAAATCAGTTGTTATTAACACGTGGGAAGGGCTGACTGATAGCCTACTCAGCCCCCCATAAAAAATTTTTTGTAGCTAAACGAAATTAGCGCAAAAACTTTTTTGCGGATTTTAAGAGCGCATAAATAGCGCATTATATATAAATTATTCATTAAGATTTGATTAAGTGGGAAAGGGGAGGCAGAGCTAAGCAGACGTCATGCATTATGGCATTAGTAGTTCATGTTTGATGGTTTATACTTATACATTATATTTTTTGCTCAATAAATTATTCGCTTTTTAGATTCTTATTAACATTAATATCTACTTTGATCGAATAAGCTTTCTCTTAATTAAAATAGTGTTCTTTTTACTTAATTAGATTAACATTTGGACATCTGATTATAAAAATAGTGTCATTACACTAGTTTGAAAAATAATCTGAAAAAAATCATTGATATAATCGGCGCATTGTCCATACAATTAATTTCGTAACTATATTTAAATATAAAAAAATATCGCGTCAATATCAAAAATATTACTTCGTCATTCCGTTTTGTATTTTGCCATTTTTCGGATGCATTCTCTGGTCTAGGTCATTGAAATTTTCCGCTCGCTCTCATATTTCCAATAATCGTGAATCCTCCACATCCCTTTCGTCAACCTCTTCTTTTGCTTTTCCCTTTTGTTTGTCGCAGCTCATCGCTGTGCTTCTCACAGTAGGATCGTCATTATATGCTTGTCGGAGTTTCCTATCCTCAGGGCAAATGGAAGTTTTTCAGAGCCGAGCTTGTTCTCTTTCTCTTCCGCGCAAATTTCTACTTTCGCCATAAAATCGTGCCAAATGCAACGGAGATCAATATTGAGAAAAGCTCCTCTCGATTATACGGGCATAATTATATATAATGTATTTATTGATAATAAGCTTTAGGTAACTGTAATAATTGAATATATATTTTCAATTAATAAAATATGTAAGAATTTAAATTTGAAAAAAATTAATATTCATAAAATTATAAAAAATATAAAAAAATTCTTTTCTGTTTTATTTTCATATTTAATTTCATGCAACTCGATCTTTTATTACGGAAATGTAGTAGAAAGCACGCTAATAGATGTTACGCAAATTCTTCGCTAATGTAAAATGAGGCGTGATATTATCTCACGGTGCTCTAAAATGGCATTGTTGAAAAATAAAAGCGAGTAAAACACCGCGCAAAATTACAGTTCTCTATAACGTACAGTTATTACTAAAGAGCCCACATAGACTTCCATTTTTAACGAAGAAGTGATTCCGCTAGAAAGAAACTTGACATATCCGTCGACAAGCAATTGTGAACGCGATAATACAAAAATATTACACCGCAAGGGTGCAACAGTGTCGCTTGTTGCGAACTTCTTACATGACCGACGCATCCTGCGCAGCTTTGATCAATCACGACACCTGCATAGTCACCGTTGCGAGTACGATAATCGATTGACACGCTCGTGTCCCGTCGATTCAAACCGGGAAAAAATCAAGGGAAGGAGCGTAAGAAAACGCGAAAAATATACGACTCACGCAAAGACTTTGTTATAACTAGAGAAAAGCGGAAGATTGTATAGTGAATGCATCTCTATTGCGTGGCTGAACAAGATATATTTTGTAATACAGTGTTTGTTGAAGAAGCAAGATAGTTTCAAGAGATATTTCAAGAGAATTGTTAGAATATATTTTCTGAATCTTCTCTCATTAAAATTGTTCTATGACTTTCTTGCAAACCGTATGAATAGTCTGGGAATTTCGAATGTATCTTAATAAATAAACAAAAATATGTCATATTGATAAATTTAATATTTCCTGAATAAATTTAAATATAAAAGCAAAATATAAAGCAGGAAGTAAAATATAAAAGAGCGTCTTATAGAAAAAGAAAGAAAAGAATTCCAGTATATATAATAATGAACGTCTACTGTAACTTCGATTTACGTCGGAAAAAGATATACATGCTGTGTGATCGCTAAAATATTCACCAAGAAAATCGATACATATGATAAAATATTCGACTGTGGAAATGAACATATACAGTGTTAATATGCTAAATGCTAATTAACCGATGCATACGAATATCATCAGCCATACGGCTAATACGGATATATTATATAATAACAAGACTATTCTTTTGCTTAATTAATTTCAAATCAAGTGTTTTTGTTATCAAAATCTTTATTATTAAATCCAATGAAAAAATATGCTTAATGTTGAACAAAAAATTAAATATTTCTACGAACTTACTCTTTATTTTTTTATTATTCATAAAAATTTGAATTAAAGAAAAATTAACTCTGAATTTATTATGAGATGTACAATTGCAGTTACAGAACATCTCATGTAAATGCAGAAAACAATCTTTTTGTGTAGAGATGAATTTCGATGAGGATTTAATTGGCGCGAAGCGAACAAAGAGGGAGAAAAGAATCGAAAATAAAGTCCAAAGAAGTAGAAGAAAGAGACGGTACAGCAAACCGCCGTCGCCGAAGAGCAATTAAAAGCAATTCCTCTTGGCTGTATATCACTTTTACGTGCACTACGGCCACGGGTCCTCATTAAGATCGACCTTCGACTCCGACCAGCAACAACAGGATCCTATTGCTCATGTTGTTTTCTCGAAATATGATCCGTCGGAGAGACTATACGGAAGACAAATTTCGTACGCGAGCAATGAGAAGAATATTTCGCGACGTGACGTCTTTAATGCGTGGCGAATTTTAATGTGCAGTCTACGGGTTTGCGAGATTTCTTCGGCGATAACAGAAATGGCGTGCAAAAGCGACAGTGCAACGATCGTTATAAACATATCGCGTAAAATGTAAAATCGCGAAAAATTACGAATTTGTTTTTAAGTACTTTATTTAGTCTATTTAGAGAAAGTATATCTCAATAAAATAATAAAATTTAATTTTTGATATTGATAAGATTACCGCGTATCGCACGGGAGATATTCAATATATAATTAATAACGTAATATCGCAAAATAATCAATCATATATAAATTATTTACATAATATTTTTCTCGTATATAGGTAGTAATAATAGTATGATTTACAAATATTTACTATTATATTATATATTTACTTTTGTTATCTTTTTCAAATTAAAACCTTATTCAATCAATCATAAAATTTATTTTAATGTAAGTAGGAACTTTCAGATTGTATTCAATAACTTATTCATTGGACGTAATTCACATTTTAACTGACCGACTTATCATTTCTACTGGACAGTGTTATTTTCCTAGAAACGGGTCAATCGATCTTATCGATCAAACGTGAACTAAGAAAGTCATTACATAAGCAGACACGTTATTTTTTTGTTTACATGCATTATTGAGAAATAATTTTATGTATTCCGTTTTAATTTCATTAATTTTCTTAAGAAATAATTATGCATAAAAAAATTAAGTAAGACTGTCTATATTAAAATAAAAAATAAAATAAAATAAAATAAAATAAATCAAATAAATCAAATCAAATCAAATCAAATCCAATCAAAAATCAAAAATAAATATTAAAAAATATAATTAAAAAATGAATGTTCGCGATAACTATGTAAACAAAAAATTAATGTTTCTGTGATATTATATTGAAATAATATTTCATGCCAACTTTATCTACGATATATCCAGTTATATAACATAGCACACAGCTTGCGATAAGCATTAACTTATTGCAAGCAAGTAAATGATTTATATCGGCCTAACAAAAGTTACGTAGAGACAAGATTTCCTAATAATATCAGAAGAGATATTTCTACGCGCTGGTAGAAACTACACGAGGGAATCTTGCACCGGTCTAATAGACGACGCATGAATAAATTTGCATTGAATTTTACGTGCGCATAAACGAAGAGCAAGAGGCAGCAGAGGAGGAAGAGGAAGAGGAGATATGAAGAAGTTCGCGCGGATACGCAAATGCGCGTGTGGAGCATCTATGTATTTAAATTGTAGATGATCTCCGCGAAACTCTTCCCTCTGAAACGACGGGGTGGCGAACGGAAATAGGGAAGACGAAGAAGAGAGAAATGCGGGGGTCCGAAGGAGCAACACGTGCCTTCAGGGGGGTCGGTTTCTACTCTTTCGTTTTCTTCCTCTCGTCCTTTCTGCCCGGTCGATGGGACGTCGATCACGCGCGTTGTTTTCGTTATTGCTCGCGGGAGAGACACGGAAGGCAAAGACACGAAAAGAAGAAACGGCAGTTGGGAGTCAGGAGCGTGTGAAAGATGGAAAGAAAATTTCGAAGAGGCGAGAGGTCTCGCCGCGTGGATTCGCGTGCGAACGTCTGGACGTCTGGACGTCTGGACGTCCTGCGCGATTTTGTGTTAACGCGCGAGATTGCGTGTCTTTTACGCTGTATGAAGCTTTTCGAATTCCAATTAATTCCCGGTATAGCGGCATCGTTAATTTTTGTGAGAGAAATTTATGGTTGCGATTAACACTTTAATTATTGTAAAATCACCGATTTTCGTCACATTTAAAAATAACGCTAGCTCATTTTAACTCTCCATCTCTTGATGAAACTTTTCTAAGATGTATTGTGATGCTCGACATGATATAATTACATGTATATTTTCTCCTAATCAAACCTTTACGTGTTTGTACAAACATTTAATTTTTGCACTCGTGTAAAGTTGGCCCCCATTATGAAAAAATTAACTTTCTATAGCTCATTCAATTGCTTACCATTTGCACATTTCGCATTTTCGTTTGTACACTTCTAATAAAAAAGTTATTAAAAACAATTTTACCGGAAGAATTTACCGGATTTATAGAAAGTTAACTTTTCCAAAAGTTGAGAGCCTACACATGGATAATTCTTGCTCCATCGTGCAATAATAAAATGTCTATACATATATATAATATAATAAAAATCTCAGAAATTTGCAAAAATTTGGAAACCATTGCTATATAAAAAAAATCCAAAAGCATTAAATAATAATAATTAATTAATTATTTTTCTTAACGAATGAAATAATTTATTTTAATACATTAAAAAAATATTTTGAGTGATATTGATCAATTTAAATTTTTTTAAATCCAATAAGTGTAATTTATTTCTATTAATTGAAATTTGTGCAAAAACAATTTTGCATCAATTCAAACTCGTTATAAGTTCGAGTTTTTTTAAAAATGCTTGATACAGAAGAAATCGTTTTTGCGGTTCAGTTTTACACAATAAAAATAATATATGCATTGCAAGAGAAAAAAAATTCTGTTTATTATTACGGTAATACAAACACAATCGGCAATTACAATTCAACAAAATAAAAAGTGATAAGGTTAGTGATAAACCAGATTTCACAAACAGCTTGAAGCAGTTCAATTATTCTCACGATTTCAATGAGATAAATTCAAGAGTTGGCATATTGTTCTTATTTCGTCGTAATTTTGTGTGTGCGTGAAAAATACATTAATTTTTCGAGGTGAATATAGACTGCACGTGAAAAGAAGGAAGCTATTCGTTTTTCTTGTGCACCTTTCTCAATTCTGACATCGTATCCCGGCATATTTGATGTAGGTATCGAGGACCCTTAATTGACTCGTCGTTGCGGTTTTGCTGTTGGAACACAAAGTATCAAGATGAAACGAGCTACAACAAGTCGGTTTGTCGGCTAACGCGCGTGGCTTTGACGCGGCCTATGGATTCGCGCGCATATAAAGTTCCAGGTAGACCGAAATGAGGCAGAGAAGAGATGAGCAAAATTAAAAAGAATAAAAAAAAAGAATCGCGAGAAGCGAAAAAAACCTTTCGAGGCGATTGATCTTGCCGAAAGCCTGTTGGTTGACTTGCTCCAAGCCCCCTAATCTCCTTACTCGCTAACATCAGAGATACCTTAACTGTACGAGTGAAATAAACTGCGATTCAAATGGGTCACTCTCTTTTCCTTTTTACAGATATTATTAAATAATTTTTTTCATATATGTATATATGTATTAAATAACTTTTCATTTTATTGATACAAAATGGAGGGAGCTATGAGTCAAAGCTGTACGTACGTTCCTTTAAAATAATTTTATCTTGCTAAAAAGGACCTTTATTTAGGTCCTTTTTAATGTTTAAAATAAATTCATATATAATATATACTATAAATAATTCGAATATTACTTAGTTTATTGTTCATATTGTGAGATACTTGATAACCCAACAATATCGTTATTGTTGGACAGAAAAGAGATTGCTTATTACAGTTTAATAATTATTTTGTTTTCGTCTAAGACAGCGCAAGATTTAATTACAAATTAATAGATTGTTGAACGAATTGCATTTAAAAATTCTTTACATTATTCACCAATTATATTTCATAGTTTATTTAATGGCCGATTTTATTAAACATTTATCATGTACTATATATTTCAATTATCATGTATGAATTTGTTTTAAACATTGAAAAGGACATAATAAAGGTCGAAATATTTTGTTTATTACATAATAAGTTTTAAAACTTAATTTGAGGGCCCCTCTTTTTTACCAATTTAGCCATGATTCTAATTGAGCCTCTTGTATTATTAAATTAATTCTTACGTTTTATTTTTCTCGGACGTACACAAGATTTGAGTGCAAAATTAGATTGGATTAAAGACAAAATTAATTCAAAACTTTATCCAAAATATTTGAAAATAAAATTAGATTTAATACTTCATCTGATTAAGTATTTTTCTACTAAATTTTATTTATACCATTTGTTTTAATAAAATGCCAGACTGTGTTTGCGTTGGGTGCTGGAACGTCTCAAGATGCACAGTTCCTGACGTTTGGACGGCCCTGACCAGAGTTGAACAAGAGTTCGATGGAGCTCGAAGAAGAAACCACCTCTCGCCCGGTTTCGCGATCCCGTAATTACTATCGCGCTGGAAACTCTAAACAAGGCATCGGGACGAGCATGCAGTGGATCGATCGGCGGTTTCGGGTTTCTACCTTGCAACATGCAGCGTATAACCACACGCGTTGGATCCTGCACTCCGATGAGAAACTCAGCAAAGTTTCCGTTTTGTTTTCGTCTTGACTGTCTCCCATGGGAAATAAACTCGAGAATAAGAATATATTTCGACGGGATCAATGAAAGACGATCGCGATTGGCACCGCAATATCTCGTTTACGCGGAAATAAAATCGGCACGCGATGCATTGTGTGTTGCGTGCGACGTATTGCACGCAAGAAATGCGTAATGGCGATGCACTCAGATTACGGTGAATTCAAAAAAATCTCCCGCGTAAGAGTCAACCCCCGCTAAACAAAATTGTGTTGCAACAATGTTTTTGTAACGTTGCGTTGTAGGTAATCATGCGACGTTGTGTGTTTTGTCGCATAAATGTTTTGGTAACGTCCCAGGAATCAGAAATGTCCTAAATCGATTACCATACGTATGCGACGTCATATTTACAACACTGTTCTTCTGCGACATTTGTAAAACTTGCCTGCGATGTTAGGGACGTTATAGTTTTAATTCCAGAAATGTTTCTGTAATGTTTCAAGAACAAGAAATGATCTGTTTGATTTACGTTCAAATTGTAACATTTTTGTAACGCGAATTTGGATACTAAACTTTTGTTTAAGGTAATCTGAAAACTTATTTTAAGAAAAATATAACAGAGAGTTTTTCTTCAAGACAATATTGTAATTGTAAAATAATTTTCTAAATTTCAAGGCGAGCCCTCTTTATTCGTAAGGAAACTTAATTGCCTTCAAAAAATCTTTTCATTAACAAACAGGAAAAATTTCATAATGTTGTGCCTCTTATTTTATTCGTGGATAGATTTTAATTACGAGAAAATGCGACACCGCCATTTCCATCTAGTGACGAGACCAAGTACTGCTCATGGATGGCAAACTAAATATTTCAGAAACATTGTATATGTAACGTTGAGGCAATGTTTTTATAAGTTGCACAAAAAATGTTTTACACAAAACGTTATTCCTATGTCACGAAATGTTTCTTTTGCGATCTTCTAAATGGCATATTTAAGGCGAAAATGTGTCCCCTGGGGTTCCTGAGGATTTCAAGTTTAGTGGGCCTTGTTTCCAAAAATATTTAATTTCATTAATAGAAAGAGTTTATATAAAAATTAACGTACTATTTGTATAAGCTCCAAAAAATTACCAATTCTTGTATAGTAAAATTAATCGCGAAGTAATAATTACACATTTAGTTGCGAAAAAGGTAAAGCGCAGGTTAATTATGGAATGTTGACTTTGTATATCTCAGTTCACGTTTATCATTAATGCATGGAATAGCTAGACTGTGTGACAGCTAATACATTCAAAAGCAATCAGTAATATATAATATATTGTAATTAACGAAATATAGAACATACTTAGGCATTTTTTTGACGCAAGCTTAACGTTGGAATTATCTAAAGATTTACAATAAAACTGCTAAAACTGATCTGTAAATGTATATTTAATATTGTAATAATAATTATAGAGAAATCTGTTGCATATAATAAAATATTAAATTAAATTTAAAATTTGAATTTTATAATTAATAATATATGGTTTAATATTTTGATTTAATATTCTGATATAATACATTATCCCTTTTGAATAAATGGAATTATGAATTACGTAAATGGATTAGGACAAAACTTTATCTCTTGTTTAGTGTTTATTTCATAAATTCCAAACTTCAGTTAATTAAATTAAAAACTGTTTAATAAATGAATTTAAATTAAAATTTCTTATTATAATAATTTAAATTTAAAATAAATAATGTTTTATAATAAATAGATATATAAATAAATATCTCTATGTACAATATAAGAAATGCGTTATATTAACTGAAAAAATAATAATGTAAAATCACACACCCATTTCTTTTATAAAATAATTTTTTTTCAGTGTAGATTTTCAAATATGTACCTAAAAGTTTAAATATCGAGTCACAATTCAGAGAATATGTCATAAATAAGTACCTCTATGTATACACACACACACAGTTATATATATATTAACTGGAAAAATAATGTGAAATTTGAAATTAAACACGCATTCCTTTTATAAAATAATTTATCTCGGTGTAGAGTTTCAAATATGTAAAAATTTAAATATCGAGTCAATTCGGAGAATACGCCAGATATTCGAAAATTCAGATATAAAATTCTATTTCAGATATAAAATTCTACCATAGAATGAGATTCCCCACTCTTTCATGCATTTCCTGTATGTATAACATTACGGACGTTTGTATCGATTCGTGGATCGCTGCCAGAGTCGTGACTACGGATATACGTAGTTTCCGGCACGTATGCGATTCTCGTTTGGAATAAAGTGAGAGTGTACACAAAGTCGCAAACATGCGCGCCCCATCGTCTGAACTTTTTCGCACGTGCCGGATAGACACCCGATATGCAGATTATGGGAAGCCCCGTGTCTCCTTGCCAACGGAAGGCGTAAAATTCACGGTCTCGTATTCCGTATGCTATGCAGGTAGTGTCTTGTGAAAAGCTCATGCAACTCGAAGTGATTAAAAATTCGCTCGATATGACGCAAGCGAGCACATCCTCGAGCACAAGACATCGTAATTTCTATGCAACTGTATCCTACTTCTCTCCGTAAGATAAAGCGATGCAATATGGATCTATTTTTCCTTTTATTCAAGAGAGAGAGAGAGAGAGAGAGAGAGAGACTGGTTTTACATATTGTAAATATGTAAAGTCAAAAACAAAGGTATTTATAGATTTCTCTCTTCAAAAAACAGGATCGCGCTGCAACACTAATCGACATCCCCGTCAAGGGATTATAAAATTTAAAACATCAGTTATTTTCAGTTTGCGTCGCATTTATACGCACAAATTCGAACTTCTTATTCGCATTGTGTACACGCTACATATAATATATAAGGATGGCCTGTTTCTTTAGCTCGGCAATTCGGCGTAGAGTTACCCTGTACCTGCATATACATCGTATCCTGTCTATGCAAGCCTGAAGCGATAATGTAGTACGATATAAGGTGTTGCGCGGATCGCAACGTCACGCGTTCGAACGCTCAAAGTCAGGTACGTCGTTACGGTTCGCTGAATTGGATTCCGAGCGACGGGAGTACCAGCGTAATGGCAGTGTATACATACTATTTTTAAAGCTCCTTCGCGAAAAAGAAACGGAGTTATACGTATCTTTGAAAGGATATGTTTTACATCACATTTCATTATTCTCGATGGAGTTTGAAATTTTCATAATGGAAGAAGTAAATAAAGCGCATGTAACTGAAAGTGTTGTAAATAAGTTCCATTATACTAAGAAAAATTATTCATTTGATTAAATTAATTTATAATAGTTCGTCTCTATTTCTATCGTCGCAAAAAGGAAATCAAAATTCAGAAAATAAAGACGAATTAAATTAATTTAGTCAATTGAACAATTTCTTTTCTCAGTATGTTTCGAATAAATCATATATTGCTCATTTGTTACAACAACGATATAATTAAAAAATTGTCATTTTGGAATTGCTTATAAAAAAAGAACAGAAAGAGAGAAAAAAGAAAATATATACTTTTTATCTTTCACAATTTCAATTATTTAAAAAATTATTTAAAATAAAATTTTAATGATTTGAAGCATTTAAACTCCTGCGGCAGGATATTGAAAGACACAAAGCCTATCATTTTCTAAGAATTTATATCTAAAAGAATCATGCATTTTATAATTTCTAAATTTCTAAATTTTTTAATCAATTTCAATTACTTCAGTAAGGATATTTATGTGTGAGGATGTTAATAATCCCAGGTCTCAAATTTAATCAGAATTTTATCGAAAAGAGCTGATCAAAATTATTCTACAATTTTTGGAAAAAAACTCGTCAATATCGAAGAAAAATTGAAATCATTAAATTTGTTAAGGAAATTTATCATTATTTAGTTAACTTATGATTTAAGCTTAATTTCACTTAATTTAATAATAATGTAAAAATTGTGTTTTTTTTTTCTAGTTATAATTAAACATTAAATTATTGATTTTGGGATAGAAACTTCAAAATTATTCATACTATAAAAAAATTATCAGTTCATTGATCAGTTCACTATAGAAAAATATAATTTTGACATTATCATAAGCCTAATGACAAGTTACCCAGCAAATGAAAAATCGAGCCTAAGAGTGTAAATCATCCGATCACAACTCACGACACCGGTCAACCACGTAACGTTTTGTCGTTACGCGGTTATACGAGTGTGTCAAGGCTGATCCGGCAATCGAATCGCCGATAGACCCGTGCGTACATATCACCGTCGCCATATTTCCACTTGTATATATAGCATCTTTGGAATCCCTTTAAACGCTTAACAAGATCCGTTTGTTCGCATTTATTGTGAGTCACGAACCATGTTGCACTCAGAGATGCGATATACACATACGAGGTACAAGGATCATAGATTTCACTTGACCTATAAAAGCGATTTGACAATATCTTTGCTTAGAAATAGGATTCTATGCAGCCTAAGTTTAGTATTATACATTTTTCCAATTTCTCAACTGAACTTGAGTTGTCTTATCTCGTATATTATCTTTCTTTAAATAATATATTTTCTTATATATTATCTCTTTTACACATACATTTATTCATGTCCAACAATACATAGCATTAATTGAAAAAAATTTTTAATATAAAAAATTATATTGTACTGTTTCATATATAAATTACGTGTTGTTTTATTCCGAGCTCCGAACAAATGTATCATCCAATCGTTTATGTGCGTAGAATTATGGAATATACAAGGCGATCCGGAACTAGCGGGTGATCGATTGTTATGTGGCATTGTAGCATAGAACGATCGACAAGATCAATATTATATGTACCCGGATGTATTATAATTATAACGCACGAGTTTGCTTTAGAGGTTTGCTCTTACAGTATTCAATATTTTTATTTAATTAAATATTATATTAAGAATATGAATAATTTAATAATTTACATTAACAAATCTTATTTTCAAAAAATGTAAAAAATTCACTAATTTTATTATTTATTAATCATTCAAACACGAATATATTTGAAATTATGAGAAAAATATAAATCGCTTAGTTAGAAACATTTAAAATATACAAATTTGTTCAACAGACAATTGAAATTTAATAAGACTTAACAAATCAGATTTTACCAACTGTAAAAATAAATCTTTCAAATTAAAATCACTTTATCGATATTTAATAATATTTGCTTTGACTCTATACTATCCAATTCTTTAATCAGACATTAAAGTTAGAAGAATTTGTAGCTGTATATAAATGGATTTATGTGTTCTTAACATTTTCGTTTTTACTCAAAATAATGCGAGCTGAAAATATTTCATGAATCGAATTCTTTAAATTTTTCAAAGCCATTCTCTTCGCTATTGTTTTATTCGAGCGCTACCGCCTTGCTAGAGTTGTACTCGTCGTAACATCGAATTTTGTTCGTTATTTATAACTCATTGGAAAAATGAAAAATGTCTCCATCTCCATAGATCTCCATGGATAAATTTCAAAGAAATAAAACTTTAACAGTTTACAGTCTGTTCATTAAATTGTATAAAAATCTCTGTCTGTTCGAAATGCAATCAAATAAATCTTTGCAGTACATTATATTAATTTTTAATAAATATCTTAAATTTATAAACATGATGTAATTCTCACATTAGAGATTTATGTATTGTACTTTATATATAGAGTAAATAATATTTTTTTTATTGTAAGAGTATAAACAAAGATAGAAGAGTTAAAAAATTGAGTTTAAAAATTCAAACATTTTATTATAATATACTTAGTTTTTCTACATTTCTGTAAAAAGAAAAATTGTATAAAAAAAATTAATTTTTTCCGGATAATAAAATATAAAAATCTTATTTTTATTAATTTATAACATTCTGTTATCCATGAATATAAATATACAAGAGATGTGCAGTGAAAATAATTCAGAAATTCAATTATAACTATCAAAAAAGTATCTCCACCTCTATCTTTTTCATTCTGAAAAGGAGACTCGTGTCGTCGACTTAACAAAATTAAATTCCGTGTGCACGAAAGATAAGAAAGAAAAAGGATTACAGCAACGTCTAAACTTCAAATAAATAACAAGTTCCTTTTATATCTCGTCTCCGTTTGACTATCCTAGACAAAATACGTCGTGTAGCAATGAAACTCTCATCACCGTTGATGCGACGTGCACGAGGAAGATAAACGAAGACAAAGAAGCTTATATAGCGACGCGATCGTTGTTAAACGTTCAGCAGTATCGTCGCAGATTTTGTGCAAGTGCAAACACGAACGTCGCCGTACGTGATTCCTTTGCCAAAAAGTATTCAGTCAGAAGACACGTGAGTCATCCATGACTCAGATATTAATTCGTCCGTCGACGGAACCGTAAAAACGGTGGTAAAAAATAGTTTTAAATATAACGTGAAAACAATGTTATCGGACGTGCGCGCACACGTGTTTTAGCACACTTATCCTGCATCCTGCTGATATCGCTGAGCTCGATACGAAGTCCGGTTCGATAAACAATGGCATTACTTTTTTTTTTACAGACTTCGTACGTACAGTCGATACCATTTACTGCTACGTAAGATAACGTTTCTTTATGCGCGTAGTAAAACGATTACAAGCCTATAAGATAAAGGGTTTGTTACATTTTTGTCATATTAATATTATTGCTATTATTATCAGTTGTAACAATTTGATAAATTATAATAAAAGTATTATCATACGTAAATATTTATTGTTTCAACATGAGTATAATCCTAAAATTCTTTTGTTTTTAATAGTGTATAATGAAGTCTCTTTTTCTTTCTTTGATTTAAAAATGTTAAATTCTTTTTATTTTAAATACCTTCTAAATTGTCAGAATGTTTACTGAAATTTTATTTAAAAATTCCTGAGAATTTCTCTCTCTCTCTGATATTTTTCCAGGTATTTTGTTAAAGATTCTAAGTGAGATTAGAGAACTTTTTAATGCACCTTTGAAATAAATTTACATGCAAGCAACGCAAACAAACTGTGTAAAATTAAAAATTAATAGAAAACATTAATTCACGAAACTATATCATTTTTCACTTTATAATTGAAGCTATGAATCTATAAGATAGTGCAGAAAGGGAAGGCGAAATATGCGAGAATATACGCGAATTCCATATTTATTGCCAACTGATTATCAACTTTTTGTATTATCAAGAAAAAATGATCAAAGAAAGAATGTTTTCAAAAAGAAACAGAATTTAAATTTAAAAGGAAAATTCCAAAAATTTCCTTGAGTAACGATAAAATTCCGTTAAAAAATGCGTAATTTTTAATATAAAATTTCCTGAAAATTCTAAGTTTTTCCACAGTACATCCGGATTGTAAATAGTAAAAAAAGCTTTTCACGGATGCAATTATAAAATAATAAAAAAGAATATTAATTACTTAAATTTTTAATTCGAAATAAACATATTTTGAAATACATTTTTTCGAAATACACAAAACTGAGATATTTAACTAATATTATATTACAAGATATTTTTTTTTTAATATCATTGAAAATTTTAACAAATTTGAAAATTAAAATTTGTCAAAAATGAATGGCAGCTAATTCTACAATATATCATGTATATCTGATGTAAATTGATTTTGTTGCATGGACTATCCGTGAAGTTATATAACTATAAACAGATATTAATCGGGATATACATCAGAACATAAAATGTGTGTAAACTGTGATCAGTTTATAGAAACTCAAATAAATAGTTTTAGTTTGTATGTTGTTTTATTTACTATTCACTAATTTAACAAAGTTTCGCTTCATGGATTTCTGCATTATACATGCTACTAATTGACCTGATCTAATGACGATATCACTTACATATACAATTTCCACGATCATAGTAATTACAAATTTGAATTAACTAACTTACTAAAGGTCATTTTAAAATAATCCTAAATAAAGACTTTGCTACAATTTCATCTCGACTAATAAAATAAATATATATAGTCTTCTAACATCAGAATAAGAAACATATTTATAAACTCTTAAACTAAAATTAATTTGATAAATTACATTTCTTAATTAAAATTAATTAAATTGTACGTAAATATATCTGAAGATTATATAAAAGAAAAGGAAAAAAAGTATTAAAAATTATATGATATAATAATATTGATAGATAATAATATCGAAGAATTACTAATTTTAGAATAACTTTTAATTTATTGTTAAATTACTGCGTACCTTAAAAATGTCGAATTAATACCAAACTTATTATTTAGTTGTGTACAAATAAATAACATGCTCGTATCAATATTGACTATTGCAAGAATTCCAAATTAATTTTCATCATCAACTGTTTTAACCATCCGTGCATGTGCAGATTTCTTAAACAAATAGAAAAGCTCAAAAATTAAACGTGGCAAAGAGAAAATGGAACGCGATCTCTCTCGTGTACCTAATCTCACTAGTGAATGTATCAGTGATTAGTATCAGTTTTTTGTGATTAATTATAGAGCGTTTTCTCAGGTCCTGAAACTCGATGGAAAATCTTCTTCGATTTCCATGGAGGTACAATGGCCGACTGATCCTAATTGAAACGCCTTAATTACATCTTTCATCGGTGTGCATGCGAGCGCGAAAGACAGAAGCAAAGAAGTTGTCGTCGTGACTTCTAGGAGACTACATTTTCTCGAAATAAGGAAAGAAAGTTGCTACTGTAGCAATTATAATCTCGCAATCGATCCCACAATAGTCTGCCGATTCTCGCGTTAATTAAGGACGACTACTTAATTGGGTGTTACTGTCTCCTCTTAGTTATAAAGATACTGTGTCAAGAGAAAACTAACACATTCCCATGCGAAACGCGAAAAATAAAAACTCTATCAACTGAGAAATGATATGTATGTTCAGTCATAAATTAATTTTTATCCAAATAACATGAGCTATTTAGATTACCACTTCAATTTATCTTAATTATCCTGCCCCCTCTCCCCTCTTTATCTCAATCTCTCACTATCTTTAATAAAAACCAATACAACTTATTAAACTTTATGACAATTTAAGTTAAAATCACTTTCTAAAATCAACTTTTACCTTCAAAAGAGATCTGTTATCATATAAAAATAAATCTAAACGCAAATATTTTTATGTAACTTTATGTAGAGAAAGATAATACAGAACGTTACGTTTGGAAAGTAGGTTGCTTGGATAAGTATCAATTCTAATATTAATTAACATTATCATGTACATGCATTCTGTATTTTCGTATACATATCTCATCGGACGTATCCTTTTTCGATAATTATAATAGGCAAAATTAATATTAATTTAATAGCGATCAGTATTATGTTTCGCTCATTTCAGCTCAATACCTGATCCACATTGCATATGAAATCATATTGTTGTTAATAAGTAAATTGGTAAATTTATTTGATATAATTGTTGTAATGTATTAATATTGGCATGCTCAATTCAAAACACCTTGCGATTGTGTTACTAAATAAATATAATATATTGCTTTATGTTAAAATAGCACATAATATGTTGGCATCAAATGTATAACATTTTTAAATAAACAATGATGTGTGTCATCTCACAAAAATACTCGAGAAAGTGACCGTAAAAAACATAAAGCGAATAGAATTTTCTCCTATGATAAAATAAAATATAAACGCATTGATCTATACATGATAATGTCAAAGAATGCTGGGCTTATATGAAAAATAAACTATTAACATAATCAACAATAAATCAAAGTTATTTTAAACTTTTTGTTTTTAAAAGAGGGTTGCAGTGGTTGAAGTTATATATGTCCTGAGAATATCGTTCAAAATTTCTATTTTATTCCGCATTAATATACCGAGGAAAAAATGTACTAAAACTTTCATAAATATTTGTTTGAACAGTAATAATTTAACATTCACTTATACAATGAACATTTATTAAATAAAAAAAATGATAGATAAATTAAATTAATGGTTCTTGTATCAATTAAATAAATATACATTTGCATTTAGTAAATATTCAAACAAGCATTTATTACAGTTTAATACATTTTTCTCTCAGTGCGTTAAATAGGATTCAATATTAACAATATAATGTGTGCTTTGTTGAAATAAGCACACACTTTTCACGAAAAATAGTTTGAGTACGGAAGTGATGACGTGTTTCACGATGTTAACATTATTATCTCGGGGAAACAACTACAATACAATTGCGATGGAAAGTTCCATGAAAAGAGATTCTATCGTGCACGAGTGGAAATAGAAACCGCAAGAGCTTCTTCGCAGCACGAAGATTAAGAAGATTCGTCGTTTTTTTCAAGACCGCCTTTTCAACTTTGCTCATTAATCGTTGTGACTCCTGTCATTCTTACTCAACATTTTTCTTACTTTCTAATTCTCGCTGATGAATCGATCTTGCCTTCAAATCGATCATTAAAACATCACTTTCCAATTTACAAAATCACTATTATTGTCCGCTAATCGTTACGTTATTCCTTTACTTTGTGACATATTTATTCTAATCAGAAAAATAATTTATTTAGAAAGGAGCTAGAAAGAGAAATGCAGCCACTTCCTATGTAAATAACATGATTATAATAATAATAAGGAAACTTACATGTACAGGTTTTAAAAGCGATATATATATATATGTATGTATGTATAAAAAGTTGCATATTTCATGTATCAAATATGAAATGTTATATAAATAATGTATTATCGAAGGTATTATTTTACATTTTATAATCAATTATATAAACTATTATACGTCCAAATAATTTTCATTAAACGTATAATATTATATAATTATATAATAAATTATCAAAATATTTGTATCTGACGCAATAAAAACATTTATCTTTCCGCATTTATTTTTTGTATACTCCTAAAATTTAACGCTACAACAATATGCATATATACATGTATATGTGGGATTTCTATCTCTAAAACAATACGTTAAAAAAATTAAAACGAAATCTCCATTGAAACCATGATAGACATTGAAATTTTTTCAAATAACCAATTCATTTGTGTAAAAACATGGCTCAGAGCATCAACTACATCAAAACAGAACATTATACAAGCATTGCGAAGAAAATAATAATAACAAACAACTGTTTCATTTCACCCGAATATAGATTTTCGATCTGATGCAAACCACACGGCTTTTACGGTATTGACCGCAAAATATCGGTAGCCTATCGAAACGCGCTTGGAAAAATCCGTCTTGTTTCTCGCGCTGGCAAATATTTACAAAAGATAGAAGCAGAATTTATTCTGCCGCCAAGAGGAAACCAGGGGTGCCTTTCAAATTAGCATTTCAATTTACCGCAGATGTCCCGCGTGTTGCAGCCGCGAGTCAAACGAGAACGATCGAGTTGAGTCGTGTTGAAGCCGGAATCGTCATCCGCCACCTGACATTTTCGATGCAAAGCCACCGACAGCGGAGCGGGGAAGCGTAACATTTACATCTATACGTATATACACATACACATTGCTAGCCTGCAGGGGCGTTTGTCGTATCGTATCCGTGCTTCACGCTCTGGCAATTCTCGATCGCTACTTTTTAGCCGAATTGTATCCAACGAATCTCATCGAGAACCAGAATCAAAGTGACAACGGATAGAGATATGAGAAATTGCACCGAAAGATAAATCATTGGCTAAAAGTTATATAATATTATCCAAATATTGCGTAAATGCAAGATGAAAACGAATATATTGTACACGGAAAAAATGATTTTACTAAAGTAAAATCATCTAAAAATTTAGTTAAATATAGATCTGAAAATAATTTTGTTGGATCATTAGGATAGAATGCTGGTTATACTGTAAGTTTGATGCTATTATACTTTTATTTACATTACATATTTTTATTATATTAAATATTATTATATGTAATTATTGTTTACATTTTATTGTTAATAAAATTATTATGTTAATTATTATGTAATTGTTACTATGGGAAATAATAAAAATTTCGAGTGTATTTACGTGATATTAGATAAATGAATACTGTCAAGAAAAGCATCCATATTAAATATTTGTAAAATATTATAATAACTCAATAATTCCACAATAATTCTTATTAATATTCTGATATTTACAACAAAATTATTAGTGAATTCAATTTCCGATGTTCATAAGTACGTTAATCATATTTTCGTTTTAATGAGTACATAGAGAAATTATTGTTTAGTATTTGCAACAATGAAAGCTGAACTCGCCAAATTTACGCAGACCTGATCCTGATCCGCATTGAATTTCGCCGACGTAGCGTTAAATAATAGCCTTGGTATTGCAAGGTTATATTTGGTATTATGTTTATTAATAACAACATTGTAGGTATATCATCAAACGGTGTGCATTTATATGTAATTTCAACGTGACACATAATTAAATAAAATAGAACATTTCGTAATAAGATTGATCTGTTTCAGTTAAATAATCTGAATTCCATCCATTATTTTCAAGATATTGATAATTGACTTGAAAAGTCAATTCTTCTAATTCATTAACAATAAAGTCTAACAAGTTTCTAATAAGTTTCAAAAAAATTTCTCTAATTAGCATTATTCGAAATAAAAATCAATATTTCCAATGACTTTTTTGTTCATCAAAAAAATCCCCAAGTTTCTACAGATTAAAAATAATTTCCAAAAATTTGTCTTTTTTTTTTAAATAACGTCTCAAAACTTCTATTAAAAATTATTACAATATAATTTATAATATATTGATTCTTATTGAAATAAAAAAAAATTATCGCTAATTTTCATTTAACTTAAATGTATTTAAAGATGTAACTATCAATTTTATATTTATTTATTATTATTTATATGATTATTTTTCACTTAATCGCCCAATTCTTTTTAACTTTTTAAAACGTCTGATGGAACTAAATTCGACGAAAATCAAAATTCGAAAAAATTTAAAAGTGTCAACTTTGTAAAAGTTAAATATTCGACTTTATTGATTTACAAATCTCTTCACGAATAACAATATTAAATTTTCCAGAAATGAAATGTTATTTCTCAGAAGATTCGTAGCTATATAGCATCGAGGATTTCTTTAAATGTCGATATTAAACGTTTATCAAAATAAAAATATTTTGTCAGATAATTACTCAGAAATGAATGACATTGCTCTCTATACCTGGATATGTATCTATCTAGATATATATTCCATTTATGAAAATCCGTGCAATGATTAACTCATTAATCATATAAATACCTATATGATGTATATATTTCTCTCTTTCCATCAACTTAAAAATTTTTATTCCAACTGTACCTTTTTCCCCTATTTATTTATCACGATAAAATTATGATTCTCACAAGGATACAAGATTATTATCATTGGCACATTTAAGGTATTAAACTACGCTTTATCGTCATTGGCGTTTGCTTTATGAACGATCGACATTTATATCTCTCTATGATGGTATCGTCGCCGAAGAAAAGCAAAATGATCGACGGTGAGATATACGGCGAAATAAACGTTCAGGATATAAAAGTGGTTGAAGGTAGTCGCGAAGCGATCGACCGATCGTTTTAAACGTGCTTAAATTAACTTGTGCAATGAGAGAGAGAGAGAGAGAGAGAGAGAAGCGTCCCGAGTCCTACATATGGTAAATGTCAAAAAAGTAATGTATAAGCCCCATAGGCGTCGAGTCGTTTCGCGAACATTATAGCAGCACGTAATTATTTTGATTGGCGGCCAATTACTATGCGTAGTTAGTTTATTTTAACGAAAATAAATAATTATCAAAATGGACCTCTTGACGCGCTATACGTTATTATCCTTATCGCATGCACATAAGATTGGCAGGCATGCAACATTGGTAAATCATCTCGGATTTGTTAATTATTAACGCTGTCTTCTCCATTTAGACTTCAAGTCAATATGATAAGAATCGAAAGCGATTTCTGTAGTTGAGATAGAGCGTAACACGAGAGAGGCGTGTGCCTCACGATAAATTATTCGTGTTCATCGTCAAGAAAATATACATATTTTAATATTCTTCAACTGAAGCAAACGTAACTAGAAAATAAATATTATTCAATTCTATATATTTATATACATATACGTAATACTGTATAAAAATTTAAATTTCTTTCTTTCTCAAGTCGAAATTACACGGACGATAATTTCAGTTTATAAAAATATTTCTCGTTTGCTTTTCAAGAGAGAATAACTCTGAGCAATTCGACCTGAAACCTTCGTGTTTCAGTTTAGAAATCTGATGGCTTTAATCGCGGTTTGAAAGAGACTTTCGAGAGATCTCAAGCAATGAGAAAAACGTATTGCTAAAACAGCTTGCTAAATGAAAGATCAGCATGCGTTCACCACTCGTGAGAGGCCGGAATCCAGCCGCGTGTCGGTTCTCCGTATTTTACAACGGCACGTGCGGCTCATTATGGCGGCAGAACAACGGCCTTCGTTACGAACAGGTACGCCTGTATGCGGTACGTACTGTTATCGTTAAGCATGCAGCGCGAATACGATAAACGATCGCGGATAAACGGACTATTCTTTAGGGCTTTCAAGCAGAGAAAGAGAGAGAGAGAGAGAGAGAGACAGAAAGAGAGAAAGACTCACCTTAGAGCTCGTTGTGTGGTCTTCATCTTCGATGGGCGTCCTGTCTTCCGCTCCAAATGGTATCTTCTTTCACCGTCCGTCTCCTATCCGCGCGATTTGTCTGCCTCCTTCCTCTTCGCTCCGCTCACGGCTGCTTCCCTCCGATTCGTCACACTCGATAATCAGCCGCGGGATCAAAACACTGACGAGAAGTTCGTCGATACGTGGAACAACTGTACGGTTGTTATTAAGTATCGAAAAGATCACTGGCGAAACGTAGAAGAATCAGCGAAATATCCTCGCACGCACTTGGATCACATTAACATCTCGCGAAAAACGATCACGGTCGCAAAATTAAAACATCACAGGGAGGTCATACCTTCGCGTTACTGTCGACTTTTCAAGGTTTCCTATTATTTAGCATTTAAGTAAATTATACAAATTAAATTGTTAAGTCTCTCTTTCGTTTCCTTACGAAAGAGACTAAGATGGGTCGTCGGGGTGATTTTATAATTTTCTTTCGGACGCTTAGGAACCTTCTCCTTCTGAACGGAAGTAGTTGACCGTCGATCGACACCTTCACCGGAGCATCACGAGGTGTAAAAGAGCGCCGCGAATTAGCTCAGTGGGACTCGCGGGCGACCGAGAAACTTAGGTCGCGAGCGGCGAAAGGCCTCGCAACCCGTCCTCTATATCTTCCTCTACCTTTTCCCTCTACTCTTTCCCCCTCTGAATTTAACCTCTGATTTTGCGGAGGTCCATTCGCACTTCTCGCTCTCTTCGTTGCTGCATATAATCCTTCCAAATTCGCGCGTAAGAATGAATGCATCCACCGAAACTGTAGACTCTCCGAATATATCAGCTAACCGTGGTGGTGGTATCAATTGTGGTTCCTCCACAATTAATATTCTTGGAGGAATACTTTCTATCTCGATTTCGTATTACTTTCCTATAATGATATCATTAAATTACTTTTTTTTAAATATACCTTAAATACCATGTAATTCCGTTCCTACTTCTCTCTTTTCTTGCTTCCCAGGGAGATCCTTTTCAGGAGTCCAGGTTCCTTTCCGGAACGGCCGCTGATCTCCCCGTATCGACTTCCTCGCTCGCTCTATCCGCCGGAAATCGGCACGGTGACCACGGAATCGCGCACGCGACGGCGCGCGCCGACGCGAGCATCGCGCTCGCCCACAAACGAGATGGGATCGCTAACCTGCTTTCCGATGCGTTTCGACGATAAAGCGTCGAGCGCTCCTCGTTCTCGATCCACGTCGAATCCGTGCAACCGAATATCCCGACGTCGATTTTTCAAATTCACACCCGTCGCCGAACTTTACGCATAAATCGTTTTGCTCCTCGTGATCTTCTTTCAATTGTTCTCCTGCCAATTTCGCCTTTAGACGAAGATAATGCAATCTTCTTGTGACGATAATGAGTTGCTAATGATAGTCCTCGGATAATTAATTTGAATGTTTGTTCTAGGATCGGCGTGAATTGATCTTTTTTTTTTTAATTTGGCTCCTGCTTTCAGATTAAAACAACACAGTCAGCTTTTTGCGATAATAAGAAATTATTGATGAGAGAGAGAGAGAGAGAGAGAGAGAGAGAGAGACCTCGGATAAATGATTGTCGAATATTTGCTGTTTTATAATCGGTGTAAATTAATCTTCGTCTTCTCTCAATTGTGGCTTCTTCCTCCGAATGAAGACAAGCCAGCTTCTTGTGATAATAAGATGCTAATGACAGTCTTCGGATAAATGATTGTCGAATATTTGTTGTTTTAAAAGTCGATCTTTTGAGACACAATCAATGTGCCCCTCGTGGTCTTCTTCTCTTAGTAAATTTCCGATCTACAAAGACAAAGGTTACAGTACCATGAATTTGCGAAAAACTAGGGTAAGCCTATATTTCCTCCACGAGGAAATATAGAACTCGTGGTCGATCGGCGCGTTTCAGGAATTACAAAGAGAGTCACCAACACCTTGAAAAGTGATGCAGTTGGCACCGACGAAATGGACACCTATCGGCTTCCCTCGATTTTCCGCGGGCGTTTCAAAAAGCAACGAAATATGGTGGGCAAGATGCGATTCTTCCTTCCTTCTTCCTCCTCCTCCTCGTGTGATCGATTCGTCAATCCCACTTCAATGTCGCTCGATCGAGATCCGGGAGATTATTCGACACAACTCGCAGATCTCTCTTTTAATCCCCTCGACGATCTCGTCTCTCGTCTTCGAGCATTCCTCCTACCTCCTGCCGGCTGCCGAAAATCCTCGTATAGTCGTATATCGCGGGGAGCAGGTGCGGAAGGCGCGTTGGAGCCGGAGCACTTTGCGCCGTAAGGCAAAACCGCAGCCTCTTCTGGTCCGTAACGTGTGGAGCGACCGGCGCGTATATACGCGAGGACTGGTTTCAAGAGGAGAGGCTCCCTCGTGCCCGACCGGCCAGACTACTTCGCGGACGATAGCACGGGTCGACGAGGGTCCGCGCGCGGGTGCGAGCGAGACGGATACGTTCACGGCGCGCGAGGTGAGCGGAGCCGGCGCAGCACGGCGGAGAGCGCTCAGCGCGGTGGGTCCCGTTCCACGGAAAGAGGCTTTATTCCACTGAGCGCGAGGAAGTACTGTTACTTGTTAGACGGGGGCCCTGGCCGCAACGCAAGTACGTAAGTCGCAACGCGCTGCGACGCGGACCACGCGTATTTCGCGGAGTAACACTACCGAGCGCGTCAACGTCGACGAGAGGCGAGAGTCTTCTTTCTGACCTAATACGAATTTCTCGTATGACTAATGGTCACTGTAATTTGAATTATGGCAGGAACCTCCGCGGGAGTCAAAGAAGCGTTTCTCGCGCGATTCGAAACGCGTCACGTATCGATGAAACGTATCGATGAAGGACGTGCCGAACGACAATATATCGACTCGATTTTCGACTCGATGTTTCTCCTTTCTTGGCTCACTTCACGCACTACGCGAAACGCGAAATTCGTGCCACAATTGAGATTCTGTTCTCGGAGTCTTCTTCTTTCTCGGCAAATAGACACCTGATTCAACAGAATCACAGTATCGAGTCAGAATACAGTATGGAGTCAGAATATGAAACACTTTTTAGGGGTCCGAAGTTATCCGAGTGAAATTCTCACTGTGAACGGCGCGACGTCGCAGCCGCGCGACGCTTCGTACCCTCGTCTCGAACGCAACTTCCCGCCCGAGTGGAGAAAGCGCGGGCGCGAGGGAAGAAGGGGGTGGGGGAGAGAAAGAGAGAGAGAGGACGCGGCGCCACTGCGCCTCGTAAACAAACAACGTCTCGCGCGACGAATGTTTTGGGAGTAACCGCCACAAACGGACCAACGACGTTCTCACGTGTTCCGCGTCGCGTGCTCCGACGCGTATACGTAACGTTCACGCGCACTGGACAAAATACCTGGGATACGCTGGCTGAACTGGCTCTCGCCGGACGATTTTACAAAAGCAGCCGAAAAAACACGTGTGGGTGGACGGCGATTCAACCGGCACTCGCGTGTCGCCACCTGCTTTTCGTGAACGCTTCGCGTTCTCGTTTCTCAGCGCCAAGAAAAGGAGTCACGTGTGGGAGTCTGCGCGTGTGCCTCTGGCCCTGGTCAAATCTTTCGTCTTCCCCCTCTCTCTCTCTCTTTCTTTCTCTCTTTTTCTCTCTTCCGTCAACCAACACGGCGATTGTCGCGAGACGCGCGACACAAGTTCAAACCAACGTATACACAGCTCGACTGTCGCGGCTCGACTGGACGGCGCGGCGGGCCGACCACCTCCGCACCGTTGCTCGTCGCCCTCACGCTCGTAGCGTGCACGCTGGCGCCCCCGGCCCCCCCGCCCCCCCCCCCGCAACTTGCACCGGAGCACACACTTTTGTATAATGTATTATGCATTAAGCCCATTCTACAATTGTAAGCGTAGTTGTAAGAATTAATCGATCGTAATATCGAATATTTTCCTCATATTTGACTATGGTTAAATCTTACAACTACGCTTTAAGCCCATTCCACACAGTTACATGTAAGCGTAATTGTAATTGTAGCTGTAAAAATAGATACCAATCAGAGTCGAATTCGAGGAGAATATTTGATCGTGATTGGTCAATTCTTACGACTACAATCATTTACAATTATGCTCATGCAGTTATAGAATAGAATTCTTAAAATATAAGAAAATCGACCATTCAGTTCTTTATTTCATGGAAAGAAAAGAAATGAAAGACCATTCATTTTCTCATTATGCAAAACTCTGCTTCCGTCTTTAACACCATGGTATATGGAAAAGTTTACATAGTTTAATTAAACAGTAAGTAATAATATAAATCGTTATTTGTTGTACTGCTTACATTATGGCTTTAAGATCTACTGTTCAAGCTTTTTTGTGTATATATGATCATAAAGGATAAGAGTTTTGCATAATGAGAAAATGAACCAATCAAAGATGAGAATGATCCTTCATTTCTTTTCTTTCCATATAAAGAACTCTGAATGGTCGATTCTCTTATATTTTAATTTTCGCCATTCTACAATTGCGTGAGTGTAATTGTAAGTGGTTGGAATAGTAAGAATTGAACGATCACGGTCAAATATTCTCCTCGAATTCGACTCAGATTGATGCTATTTTTACAACTATTATCACAACTCTTGATGCTTGTTTTTATCAATAAATTAACTTCAATTTCGGTTTAACATATTCTTCATCTTTATTATTATAAATTAAAAAAAAAGATAGAGTTTGTTAAACCGAGATTAAAATTAAACTATATTGATAGAAATGGGCATAAATCAGCCGATAAATTTAACTTTCATAACAACATTCTCTATTAATTTAGTACGTCTGAAGTAGATTCCGCAGAAAAAAACTGTTTACGTATCACACTAAAAAATAGTCTGGTAATAGCTATTAAATATTGAATGAATGAAATTAATAGTTCCAATCAAATGTCGACTAAAATAAATTTACTTTTCTAAATATAATAGCAATTATTACTAGACGATTGTTTATATTATTATATATTTAGTATTATACTTACTAAATATTTAGGGAAGTAAACTTATTTCTAAAACCATCTTCTCCGCATTTCAAACAAAAGATATTAAAATTGTCAATTAAAATCTGTCTTCTTTAAAACGTCATTAGCTTAAGATCCTTTGGAGAATTTACAATTTGTATCAAAATTTCAGACAAAACTTTATCACGTAGTTTTATACGTCACGTAAAACATGAAATATAATCAGAAGTGAATGTAAAATATATACTAAAAATGCGTGCGCGTAATATCAAAATTATAAGGTTATAAACAGGATTCTGCTCTGGAATCTGATACGAATAGTAGAGATAGCATCTGAAATACGTTTCCTTCGAGTAGTTTCAGACACTTAGCTATCAAAGATCCGTTGTTCGTTATCGGGTGGAGCAACGGAAGGTGCGCGCGTAAAGTACGTACGCACCTGCGCGTGTTCTCGCGTAAACAGTAAAGTAGGCTGTGTACGCGGTGCGCGAGAGCGTGAGGTGAGCGGGTGTAACCGGTTCCACCGATTTTTTCACGAAAAGCACTCGCGACGCTTTATAAAATTGCGCGTACCCTTTGTCGTCGTCGTCTTCGTCGTGTCGTCGTCGTTGGACGTCACGTATGCGTGGTGTACATCGGGATACTTAACCCGAACAACCGCGATGTTTCGAGTTTCGATGCTCGTGAAGATCTGAAGGTTCATGGCTATATTCACGTTATTTCGCAGCGATAACGGCGCTCGATGATCTTCCCAGAAGAGTGCGGCGTTTTCGTTTTACCTTTCCGGACGACAAAGAACGGATTGCCTCGTAAATTTTTAATTACACATAATATTTTATAGCTAAACGGGAAAAAAACGCAAGTTTTTTTATTTATGAAAAATTGGTCTTATAATTAAATGTTTTATATATGAAATTATTAAAGTTTTATTTTTCAAAATGCCGTTGCATGTGTAAAATTTATTGATGCTATAAAGTGCTTTATATATTATTTATATAAAATTTTCAACTGAAAATTTTATTCAAATAATTAATCTAAAATAATTAATATAATAATTATAAATGATAAATTCTGATTCTGGCCATGTTGTTATTAATTGGAAAAATAAATTTAGTGGAATTTTAGTGGATTATTCGTTAGCTGTTATTATGCTTCTTTTAGAGATAATGTAATTAATATATGCGAAAAGATAAACCGATATTCGTAGTCGATAATAATTAACTTACTATTTTATATAAGCATTTTTTTAAATAACTTTTGTATTACTTGTAGTTTAATTTTACAATTAATTAAATAATAAATAATAAATAATAAAATCAATTATAGAACGCCATAAATAATTTTTCACAAGTATTATGTAAGATAAAACATTGTTATAAAGAAGACATGAGAAAATTATTATGCATTTTTATGAAAAATGTATACAGATCAGAATTATAAATTCATAAAAAGGTAATTGTTTATATAATTAATAAAATGAACGGATGAACACTACAGCGCTATTATAGAAGTTAAGTAAACTGTCGATAAAATATACGGTTATTTAATGCAGTCGATATAAATCAATTATAAATTAAATGTCACTTTTATTGTTGTGTAATTAAGATCCAATTATATAATCCATTACGATTTTTGCTACAAACTTTCTTGTCGAATATCGATGTCAGTATAGTGCAACTGTTCTCGGTTCAAATTTTTTGTTTTCAGTTTGACAAAAGACTTGCACGCTCCACAGAACTCCAAACCAATAACAGAGATTTAACGAATAATCGATAAAAAAAATTCAGCCATCACGAATGCCACGTGCAAGAAGTTATATTTCATTGATTTTTTTCTAAATAATTGCACTAGAAATTTTTATTAATATTTCTGTAGATATACTAGTTTATACTAGTTTTAAAATCATGATAAAGAAAAAAATTAATGAAATCTGTAATATACCATGATGTAATGTAATTATGTAATGAAATTAAATCTAAATTGATAGTTTCCTCTAATAATATTTTCAATATTGTATCATTAACTAATAATTTATAAGTATCTACGGCAGAAAGTAATTTTCTTCGTTCGAACATTTGATGGAAACAGAAAATTGGAATAAAACAATTTAATGTCACGTTTTTTTAATAAAGCAAAGTTAATTTAAAAGAGGAAAATAAAATAATTATAATATTTTATATCAGAAATATAAATAAATATTAGGTGTTGGAATTAATTCGTAGCGTTTTACAAGAGATGGGAAGTGATGGGAAGTACTTTCATTAATGTATTTTTTAATGCTCATGTGAAATAAATAACATTCTTTCATTAAAAAACGCTACGAATTAATTCCAACACCTAATAATTAAATGATTTTCCTTTATTCATATATATTTTTATACAGAATTTTTTACAATATAATTTCATAAGTTTATGATTCTATATGGGCTCTTTCCCATTTTCGTCGGCACGACAAAATTGCCAACCGTTGTTGGACAAAGCAGTCATGATACAAATGTATGTACGCATACATAACGCCCGCAATACCGGCACGCTATTCTTTGATCCCGCATTTAATAAATTGAGTCGTTAAAGCTTCATGCGGGACGCATAACAGAAATAAGCCATAGTGATGCTCGCAACCGGACATGGCAAAGTATCTACATTTGCAACTTTTGAAGGCGCTCATACTTATATTCCTCACGTTTCTCACGTTAATTTTTAAACTCTTGGGTTGACAAGTCCAAAACCAAAAATAGATGTGAAAAATAAACATTGTCATACAAAACTCTTTATTTGATAGAAAATTCTATTTGGGATTGTAATTATTGAAACTCGTAAACAAATCGCAACAATTTTACAAACAATAAATTTATAATCTATTTTGGAAAATGTTATTATACCAATTTACTTTTGTTAATTAACACTAATGCTTTGCTTTCTTTTTAACTAATAAAATAAACTTGATTTATCTTAATACTTATATACCAATAGCTGGTAATGTAGCAAATTGTCAAAAAATAGAAGTAGAATGAAAGTGGAAAACTATATTTTTATTACTATATAATAATTAATAAAATCGTTCAGAAACACAATCGATCCGTAATTGTTACATCGCTGAGATGAGAACATAGAATTGAAAACCGTCTTTTTTTGTAATTTAAATGATCTTCCATGCACTCTAACGCCCTCCCAAGAAATATTACGGAGCAAAAAGCAACAAGTAAGTTTAAATGATGAACGAAAAAAAAATTTTTTTTATTTGGAAATTATATCATAGCAGCAAATCCAGTTATATTGTCCCTAAAAATCATGATGGATTTTGTTTGTATCGTTTAACATCCTTAAAAGGAGATATATAAATATTTATCGAGCGTTGTAAAGAGAGAGAACTCTATAAAGATTCTAAATTCTAAGTACAAAAAAAGCAAGTAACACACACAGATTTGTAACCCAAAAATTTAAAAAAATTTCAAAAATATTATTGCAACTAATTCTAAATTTACTTATATTTTGTTATTATTACCAACAATCGGCCACTTGACAATCAAGAGTTCTATTCAGAATTATTAATTTTTAACAATATTCCATGAATGACTGCATGAAACAAATTTTTTTCTTTTTCCCTTTAATGTAAATGTATAAGTGAAACTCTCTTGCTTCATCCAGCGGAACATTTTGAATTACAGTATTCACTCAAAACATATGGCTTTCAGCGTGTATTGCCATCTGAAGATGTAGGCATAAACGCTTTGAAGCTACTATATATTGTGATAAAGAAAGCGCATTATATCAACAATGAAACGAGAAATCTATAATAACTTCAATTTTAATGTGTTACTGGTTATATAATCGTAGAATTGAAAAAAATATCAATATTTAATTATAACATACAGATATATAAAAAAGCTTTATATCATATTAATTACATTAAAATAATATATATATATATATATATATATATATATATAAAATGTATGTACACACATGTATAAAACACATTACATTAAAATATCATAAAATTTAATTTAATATATATCGATCTGTAACTGAAAAGTTAGACATTTGTCTACATGTACATGAAATTTAATGTACTTTCCATACAATTTAGTGTAAAGTTAAGTGTTTTACGCGAAATTTAATGCAGTGGACATTAAATTTAAGTTATTCATTTTAAGTAACTTCATTTTCACTTTAATATTAAATGTTTTTAATATACTTGCTTGAAATTTGCTTCTGTTACATTACATGAAATTTGTTGCCTTTTTTAAAACAATGTAGATATAAATTATTATATATTTGCAATCAAGCGACGCATATCATTTTATATTCAAACGCAAATTCTGTGCGGCAGCAATCATTTGGCATCTTTGTAATTCCATCTTCTGTTCTTTTAGCTTGAGAAGCTGCTTCTTGAGTTCCAATTCCTTATGTCTTACAGCCATTTTCTCTTTGTGCCGCCTCTCTTTATTCTTTTCAGCCAATGCAAAATTCTTTGCCATTTCCTCTATAAATTTTTCGAATAATGACGTCAAAATTTCTTTACGTTCCAATGTTTCACCGTCTTTCTCATTGGTCATGGGAGCTAAAGGATCTTCGCGTTGTCGATCGTCAAGCGAGTCGCTGCCTTGATCGCAACCTGGTTTTGGATGAATCAAGAGATTAGTTGATCCGCTTGACGGCTGCAACTCGTTCGCCTCTAGATATACATGCCTCTTCTCATTGAAGATCTCGTCCAAGGCGCGTTTGTGTTCCCACTGTCCGTAATGTCGCATCCTGCCCGGTTTTTTCAGCCGTTCGCGGAACACGAGGTTTTTATACTTGCGCTCGAGAACCCGCCATTTATTCTCACATTTCTGCGGACTAAAGTAGAATCCGTAATTCTGCATCTCCAGCGATATCATCTCGAACATCTCTCGTAGACTCCTGATCTGCGTCGATTGTCCGACCAACGATCGATACTTCTTGTACTGGCTGATCAGGCAGGTGGTGGCCTTGCTGGTCCACAAATTCAACGCGCCCACGTCGACACTCGACGGAATCGTGCTGGCATTTTCCAAATTCGAAAAGCTGTTCTCGTGCTCCTCCTCGACGTAACACTGAAGGGTCGGTTCCACTTTGATTTCCATGTGACTGTCGATTTTGTTCTCTATCAAAAATAAATAATATTAAACAAAGTATCTTTTAAAGCCATAATGCGAACACACAACAAATAGACAAAAAAATAAATTAGTATGTAAATTATATATACTTTATTTGAAAAAGAAAAACATATAAACGTTTCGATCCTGTTTTGGATTCTCTTCAGTGTAAACTAATAATTAATTTTCTTAAATAAGAAAACATAACTGTTGAAATCGTCATAAACAAAATTCTAAGAAAAGCTATATAGTCATACGCTGAAATTAAGCTGGTCAATTATTTTTTCACGTCCACATCTTGTCAACAATTGTTCATCAAATTTCAATTAATTAAATAAATAAATAGTAATCAAATTATGAATCTGTGGTTAAATTCAATGTTAAACAAAATATGCACTTACATGAACAATGAGTAGATCGAACAACGCTTTTTACTGCATCAAACTGTCTGGTTTATTGCATTATACAATAGATTGATTTGAAATAATAATTGATAAATCTTAATTTTAAATTTACTAAATAAAAAATAAAATATAGCTTACATGAAAAACGTTAATAATTAATATCTAAATGATGTTCACAATAATAGTGTCGTCGACGTGATGATAGTTAAACAATGAAGAAATGTATGTCAAAATTAAATTATATGTTTTTATCTTTCAAATAAAGTATATATTTAAACACAAATAACCTATGTCGGTTTTAAAAAAGGCTTTATTTAATTTATTGATTTATTTATTAGAGGTTATTCGAATTATTTGTTATCAAATTAAATTAACAAACAATTTAATAATGGCAAAAATAAATAATTTAAAAAATTACAAATATATCATGAAACTATATGAAAAAACTAAATCAAAATAAGTAAAAAATAGTCGACTCTGGATTATATTAGGTGTTGGAATTAATTCGTAGCGTTTTTTAATGAAAGAATGTTATTTATTTCACATGAGCATTAAAAAATACATTAATGAAAGTACTTCCCATCACTTGTAAAACGCTACGAATTAATTCCAACACCTAATAATTTAAGTCATTTTCAGTATAACAATAAAATGATAACAGATTTAAATGTTGAGGATTGCATTAAATTTCTGTATGATATAAACGAGGCACTTTAGGCGTAGAACTGGAAATACGTCGCGAGTACAAAGTCAGAAGTAATCGTCCGTGAATAAAATCTTCAACCGCCTATTGTATTTGCAGAATATATTTTTTGTCAGATATTAACACTGAAATATCAAACGCACAATAGAATATTTCAGTTCCATTCACAAGTTACGAGATATCGACTGGCTTGCCGCTCGATGCGATTGACTCGCAATCTGTAGATCCGGGTTCAATCTCCCACCTTGCGCCCACATGCGATTTTTCCCGTTTTAGGAGCCGAAAATAGCTCCTAGCTAATATGATTAAGAAATCTTTGATCGACAATGCCGTTAATAAATATCGTATAATATTAATAAAAAATTGTTTGGGATTGGAAACACCTTTGAAAATTGACCATTAAACATGATGCATTTAAACAAATTTCAATATTTTTGCTTACTTTTCCCCAGGTGTTCCCCAAGTGCCACGAACTTTTTAATAATTTTGTCATATTTAACACTATTTTTTTTACTTATATCTTTTTGGACAAAAATCTGTCCTTTTTTGGAGGGTATTAAAAAAGGCCTGATTTTTGCCCAAAAGAATGTAAGTAACAGAAATAGTGTTTTTTTGTAGATTTTGACTTCCTAAATATGATAAAATTATTAAGAAATTTATGATATTTGGGCAGAGAGAGAGAGAGAGAGAGAGAGAGAGAGAGAGAGAGAGAGAGAGAGAGAGAGAGAGAAAACATCTTGAAAAGTAAGCAAGAATAACATTGAGATTTGTTTTAATATATCACGTTCATATTCAATTTTCAAGATGTTCCCTATCTATCCTTTTTATTAATATTATCATATTCAGCAAGTTGAAATTTATAAAAAACGCTATTCCTTTGCGGACAAAAATCGTCCTCTTTTTAATGTCCTCCTTTTTCGAGAGAATTGAACAGACCTGCACCAAAGCGATTTTCTTACCTTTCAACTGCTTATTATTAGCCATGATATCGTCCAGGTGAGAATCAGCGTCGACGACGTTGTGATCGCACCAAGTAATCTGGTTGGAGTGCTATTCTCGTTGATGTCTCGTTATACGCGCAGTTTCTCGTGAGGAGCCGAAAAACCAAAGGAAACTAGTTCCAAACCGGTTTCAACCTGGAACTGGTTCCGTACGCGTTGCAAACTATCGGTAATCATGTTCGCCCTCTTGTTAGATTCCACGTGAAACACGCGCAACTTCACCGGTTCGTGCAAAGATGTCGTTGATTGTCTTGCACGAGTTTCGAACGCATTCCGAACCAGGATCGGTGTAACGCACTCCGTTCTCAAAGTTCGATGGAAAAAACAAGGGACTGCGGAGGATCGTCATGTCAGGCGCGTATCGGTTTACGCAAAACCGTTTCACTTCAAATGGAAACTTGTCGCCGAGTTAACTAGTTTTTGAGCCGAACCTCTTCGGCGAGGGCACTTTCTAATAGGAATCAGACGTCTTGAGAAAAGACACAACACTCGACAAACATACAGTTTCTCGAATGTTTGAATTGTGCTTATTTAACAGACCGGTTGTATTACTGATAAACACGACTACATTTTTATTTTTAAATCGTCTGATTGGACTCTGAGCTTTAGATATCGTATACTCATTAAGGCCTAAATTAGACTTCCTGGCCAAGTGTAGGAAGTAAATTTATGCGGTTATGCAAAGCAGTTACCGAATCAGAAACAACTTTTAATTTTTGTTAGCTAATGAATATTTTCCTTATAATTTGCATAGTTAATTCTCTTTTCCCTCTCCTTTACATAAATAAAAATTAGATATAACTTTTTATTTCAATCCAATATATACATGAACCTATCATACACTGAAGAAAAATATTAAATTTTAATACATACTTTTTTAAATGTTTTTTTAGTGCTGAATAAATATTTTTTTACAGTAAAGAAATGCCTACTAAAAAAAATTAATTTGATTAAATTAAATTAATGTTCATATCAAATAAATATATGTAATATTGTACAATAAATATTTTCTTAGAACTATATACTATTCAAATACATTAAAATTTAGTTTTTTTTTCAGCGTATATTGTATTAATTATTACAAATGCTACGAATAATTAATATTATTATCAATATATACGATAATTATAATTAGAAACCTTTCACCTTCTCGCAATCTTAACACGCTAATTTATATTCTAAACTTTATCATAAGTGAATTTCTTACTTATATGTATTTGATGATATAATATCTTCGTAACACACTCATGTCTCATGACGCAATCAAATGAGAATCATTACTTACACTAATTGTAACTGCTTAACTAGAGACATAATGAATGGAAAAATTCCTCTACATACATATATAACTAATTAAATAAGAACCTCATACTCCTTACATTTTTCGTCTCGTTGCAAAATCACTCATCGATACTTTCGTTCTGGCTAAGCCAGATTCCTCGCTCGGAAATGCGCGCTAATAAGTTCTTCATGGTCGCAAAACGATTTTGCCACAACGCGTTCGGAAAACACATAGTTGCGGTATAAGCGATTTACGAGAAGACGTACGGATGCGTAGGAACGCACGTACCGTTCGCGGTTTATGACAACTTTTATGTAATGTCGTGGAACGGAGGTAGCGGGATTCCATTGCGGGATGCAGTTGTTGGACGTAGTTGTTCTCGAAAATAAACATCGAGAATGCATCTGCTATAGTCTATACGATAACTTTATCGAATAATTTCTGCCGGATGTTTTTTCCAATTTTGATGTATGTACGTACATATTATACAATACGTACATCGATCGACCTAGTTTGCTTTAAACAATTTATGACTCACGTCAGATTTCTCGACGGATTTCATAAGTTTATATGCCGTGTATCTTGATAATAATAGCGTATGTTGTATTTTTAATATATGTTTTTAATATATACTGTTCAATGTAAAATTGAGTTGTTTAATATAAAATTAAATCCAATTTGAATTATTTTTGATCATTTTTATAGATCGCCACTACTCCAATATGTCGTTAATTTGACTAAAACAGTGCAGACAATTTAACTCAAGAAAATACATTAAATTTAATTACAAATGGAAGTTAAAGATAACAAAATGTATTATATTTAACTTAAGGGATTGGATTATCATCATTGTTCCTTTCATATAACAGTATATTTTTAATATGGACTAATTTTAATATGAGAAATATTTTTTATTTTACGCGGCACGTGATATCATAAACAGAGTTTCAATCCCTTAAATTTTCTGACACAAATTATAATATCATATCATTTAAAGTGAGCTTCTTCAGATTATAACGTCTAACGAAATTTTCTAAATGACACGCAACGTTTGCCACAATCATGTTTGCTCAACGCCTCTGGCGCGACGTAATTTAATACCGGAATAGGTACGTGTAATCGTATTCTTATTTGTGTAATTGTGGCGCCCGTTACGTTCTCCTGCTCTCAATCGTAACGAGACTGAGAATAAGGATCATGCGAAAGTATTTCGTCAGTGTAACGCGGGCGATCGCATCACGCAAGAAGGAAGATAATCGTGGCCGATGTAACGACCAGCCGTAGATAATCACGTTGCCATCAAGACGAACCTTTCACCGTTCTTACCGATAATTATGCGCTCCTTTAACATCCCTCGGACAATTGTCGAACTGAACACGGAAGGGAGCGACGTGATGTTAACGTCGATAGTAAAGCACTTTATAGCTACCGGGAAGCGGTATCGTCATATTGTAATTCACAAAAGCCAAAAGTGCTCATTTAATAGCAACTGATGGAACTTTATACGAAAGTTACGTAGTTAAGTAATGGAAGTCCTATTACTAAGATGTATCTAATAATAATCATTAACAAGATGCAACCAAGACTGATCTTTCTAAATCTAAAGGAAGGATAAACTTCAAAATGGAATATTTTGCTTTATATAAAAATTAAATTAAAAATTTTCGAAATACTTTGAAAATAATTGATATATGTATATATGATATATGTATCACAAAATAAATTAAACTGCTATGTCTTAATAAATGCATTTCCTGTGTCATATTTTATTCTATACAAAAGAAAAGTCTACTTTATACGTAACAAAGATTTGTGTAAAGATCAAAATTTTTTAAAAGTTGATATAACTTAATCAATAATAATATAATGGTTAAGTATTAATATATAATGAAGTATAACAGAGCGGTTTGGCAGGTTTAGCGCTCAAGTCGACGACATTACGTTGTTACGCGACCATGGAAAGGCATCGATCTCGATATATAGAGTCTACATGCCGATTTACTTTCCCTTCGGGATATTGAATACCTTTCGAGCTTCAAACATTCAAGCATCGAACGTTCCACGATAATTTTAAATTCTCGTTCGCGTCACATGTCAGAATGAGCGTAGAAATCAAGGACAGAAATTGTATGGGAAAGGATTTCTGGTGTTTGCTTGTCCAATATTAAATTAATTAAAATTTAATATTATTTAAAATTTAATAACATGATCTCATGCATATGAGAGAAAATGACTGCTTTCCATTTAATCACACAAGTCGACACAAACATCGTACTATCTTTCTTGACATTCGGAGAGCAATAAAGACAGAACGACACTTGTGTCACCAAATAGAAAACACCCAATAAGTTGTATAAGAGCTTTGAAACATAAAATTGCATACATAAATCAAAAAAGATTTACTAAATCTTAATACATATTTTCTTAATAGTATTAAGTAAACATTTACTTACAGTAAACAAATTACTCAATAAACATGATGATTGAATCAAATTAATGGTTCTTGTAGCAAATAAATATATGTTTAAATTTAGTAAATATTTATTTTGAATTATTCAAACAAATATTTATTCAAATTTAATGTATTTTTTCAATTTATCAGGATATATTTAGGGTGCGTGTCTTAAAATATACGCGCATCACGATTATTAGTTATTCGGTAATAAATTTATTGTAATTAATTTTTTATAATAATAACATGTAATAAAATTAACAATATTATACATATATATATAATACTAGTTTATGTATTAAGGAACAGGGCTCAGTAAAATAATCAATACGACTTATTTAAAATAAAAAATATAAAATAGGTTCCAAGAATTTATTTAAAATGTTAAATAAGAAATAGATCAAAAGAAATTATTTAAAATATAAAATAAGAAATAGGATTCAAAAATACATTAATTTATTGAAAATATAGAATAACTTTTATTTAAAATAGAAAAATAACTTGTCTTTTATTTTAAATAAGTTTTCTCGAAGGCAATTTCTTATTTTAAATAAGATATTGTTTTCGAAAACTTATTTAAAATATAAAATAAAAAATATGTACTTTAAATAAACGTTTCAAACAGTAAATACAAAATATTTTAATGATTTTTAATAAATCAAGGCTTGATTATATTGCGTTGCGTGTACACGAGCCTATTTTTTTATTTTTAATGATTTTATTTATTTGAATATATGAATGTACATTTATAAATACAACGTTTCAGTTTTTTTATAACTATAGCCTATAATTAATACTTAATAGTATTAACCCTTCGCGAACCACAGGTGGAAAATTGATACAGATTATACGTGAGTATATCTTGTACTTCACACATACATATGCTATATTTCATCATAGATATACTATATAATTTATAACTATTCACCGTCACTTTTATTGACGAATCGGTAACATAACTGAACAACTTATTTAAAATATAAAATATAAAATAAGTTCCAAAATATATTAAATAAAAAATAGGTCAGAAGAAGTTATTTAAAAGAATAAATATTAAATAATGTTTTAATCTTTTCTTTATTTAAAATATATATTAGGTCATTTAAAAAGTATCCGCGGTTTTTTGTTCAATTTTTGAATGAAAAAACCGCGGATACTTTTTAAATGACCCAATATATTATGAATTATTTCAAATAAATTTATTTAAAATATATATATTTTAAATAAATTTATTTGAAATAAGACCGAGCCCTTAAGGAATTAATGATCCCAAATGTAGATAAGAACCTATGAATTTATATGATTTATACGATGTCATTATACTTACATGTCTACGAAATTTATTGAGAGTTGGAAGAACAATATATCGTGATCTCTATCTTGCCTATATTTCTGCGGAGTGTAATACACGGTGGACGTTCCAGCGTGTGCATTACTGCGGATAGACTTTGTCGTGATTGCGGGTGCCGAGAGCGCAGGAAGCAGACCATTTTGCGAGTCGTCTAGAACAGAGCGCATGTAAATTACGGAAGGGTCGACATAATAACACCCACGCGGGAGTGTAACGTCTAGTTCGCGATGAACGCAGAGGACAAATCAGGGAAAATAGATACAATATACGCGTGCGTTTAATCCACTGTGATGAGACAACTTTAGGAGATAAGGGATGATACGCTTCAATCGGGCAGAAATTTACTTCTCGTAACGAGATAGTCAACACGTCAACACTTAAATGTTAAGTTATTTTAAACGAAGTAACTACAAAATATGAATATGGATTTAATATCATTAACAATAAGATATTATTACTTATGTGCGATGACTCGGAAATCCGCGATATGCGGAAGTCTCATAACGGTGTTCATATAATTTTTATTGCGTTTGTGTTTATATCAACACTGACATGGTAAGAATTATATATAAAGATGCATCATACGTACTTTTTACAAAATGAAAAAATTGTGAAAAAATTACAAATTTTTCTATTTGTGAGCAATACAAAAAGTTTGATAGAAATTTAGAAACTGGATAAAAAATTATTTCAATAAAAAGCAGTAAACATATTTTTTAAAATGACGATAAAATGAAAAACATTTCATTTAAATTGTATTATTACAATAAATATTAAATATTAACCTCTCTCTCTCTCTCTCTCTCTCTCACACACATTGAACTATATGTATATAATATTTATTTTTATACGGAATGTTATGAATTTCTAATTCCAGTTACTTTTCACAGAGCCTATACACATAATCCTTAACACCCACAATATAAAATTCATACCCATACTTCTTAGAGTACAGGTTCAAACTACAATGACTTGCTCGTTATGAGACAGTTCCGCATATCGCGGATTTCCGGGTCATCACACATAAGTAATAAGTACCTTAATACAGAAATTTGCACGCATGCATTGCGGACATATTTTATAGGACGATATATATTTCATATCCAAATATTCGTGCATGATAACTTTTAACAATTTAATAATAATTAATAAAATTATTATCACGCACTAATTTAAACATCAATCGATGATAGAGAGAATATATGACGTAACAGAAATGGTACACTCATTTATCAAACAAGATAAATCGTACCAAACACCTTTATCAATCGATCATTCGCTGATATCCTGAACACCTCATTTAACGTAAACGTGGAGTGTTTACGGATTATCGAGGATGATCCGATTCACATACACCACCAACGTGGGTATAACGGATCAACCCTTAAAACCGCGGCGTGTCCCCGCCGTTGCAACCCTAACGCTTCGATTTTTTGCGTTCGCGCGTCATGTGCGTCATTCGCTGCTTGTTAGAGTGACATTACGGAGTAGAGTCGAACGCGGCGGGAGAGCGTCAAAGAGGAAGCAAACGAGCGAGCGAGCGAGCGAGAGAGAGAGAGAGAGAGAGAGAGAACAAGAGAAAGTGAGAAAGAGAGGAAAGAGGGAAAAAAGCAATGTAAGAAAGGAGGGGTGATTTGGCGCGCGCGTTCCAACGCCAGCGCACACAATGCTTTGCGCATGCATACAACACAAACGCGCATAGAAGTGAAAAGAGAGAGAGGAGGGTAGACTGTCGGCCGGCGCGAGAGAGAGGCGATCTCCGACGATCGACGGCGGCGGGAATCGCGGGGTAGCAGATGGAAGCGCGAGACTGCGAGCTGCGAGACAGGCGCGTTTCGCCTTTCGACTCGACCGAGGGGTTTCGGTATACCGTATACGTATATAATACGGACTAAGCGGACACACGTACACGCGAGCGGGCGAGCGCGCGCTCGCGCACGCGAGAACGGCAGGCTTCGAGAGATACTTTCGATTTCGTCGAGTGGGCCGGCTCTCGCGGTGCCGCCAGCCGCCGTTCGCCGTTCGCCGTCCGCCGTGGCCCACCGCGCTCCAGGAGTCCAGGAGGCGGACATCGACTGTGATGCCAGTCATCGCGCGTTAGAGCGACGGTGCGTATTTATCGCACAGTTTCTCGTGACAGTCGTGACACTTGGCCGCGCGCTCGCAGCGACGACGTGACGACGGGATTCGTGATTGTCGTCGATTGTCGTCGCAGTGCCGTGCGCGTGTGCGACGCGTGTGCGACGGATGTTCTGATTTGCTCCGCGGCACAGGTGCGGTTTTTCCACCCGTTCAATCACTTCAATCGCTCGCGGCAACGCGGTGCGGACCGATCAGGAACGATCGCGAGAGCGGCAGGTGGACGCGCGTGGTTAAACGCTTTTGCGAAAGAGAAGAGTGCCGCTCTTTCGGTGAGAGCGGGATAGCAACTGATAGCGACAGGCAGACAGAGAGAGAGAGAGAGAAGAGAATGGAAAGGCGATCGATTTTTGCGTAGAGTGCCCAACTCTCCGTGTCCGGAGAGCCCTTTCTCACTGCGATCAATCGAAAGGCACTGGATCTGGATCAGTAGAATCCGCGAAAGCATGTAAACATCCGCTCGGATACGATACGACCAGAGACACGGACGGAGCAACGAACGTACTTTCGTCTCTCCCTCACAAAACCGCTGTGTGTTCGCGCGCGTGCTCGACCGTATGTAGGCAGTCATCGATTTTCCGGCGATCGCGTGTGGCCGGTACGACTCGTCGCCGGTAAGAATCCCCAAGTACAAGAGTATGAAGAGGTGGAGCTTCCGCGCAGTCAAGAAAACTGCGTAAGAACGACGTACGTTGCCAACGTACGTACGTGCGTACGCGCGCACGTCGCGGTGTTCTGTGGTGCCGCGAGGAAGCCGCGAGAACGAGAGAAAGAGAGAAAGAGAGAAAGCGCGGCGGTGAAAGAAGGATCGAGCGATAGAAAGAGCAAGAGAGAATTTACTTGAATACTGACGGCGCGCGTTCAACATGGCTACCGCCGGCAGCAACGCGACGGCGAGCGCCGGCAACGAGGCGAGTGGCACCAGCAACGTGCCGCAATGGAAGCGCGATCTGATACAGCGTCGCCGTCAGCAGAGCAAGGTCCTCGCGAACAACGGCGCGAGCGTCAAGTTGTGTAGCGCGGTGATAGGCATGTCGTCGTCGTCGTCGTCGTCGTCGTCGTCGTCGTCGGTAATGTCGGCGAGCGCGACGACGCCCGACGGCGGTGGCGGCGGCATCGTCGTCGCCACCACCGAGCAGAGCGCAGCGACGGAGCATCACGCGCTTCGTGCGGCGCGTTTAACGGCGACCAACGAGGATACCACGGCTGCTGGCGGTAATAGTGGTGCATTGCTTTCCTCCCCCTCCTCTTATCCCGCGAGAAGGCCGCCGTCCGGTGGCGCCACCACCGCCGTCGCCGTCGCCGGCGGAGCAACGGTGGCGGCAACGACCGTCGACTTCGCCTCACCACTACCAGTCGCGTACAACATGCGTCTCGAGGCGGATTTGTCGCTCTGCTCGGACGCGGAGGATGTCGTGAACGGCGCGCCGGCTAAATTCGCGGAAATTTCATCGGAACGAAAGTTGTCGGATTACAACATCGGCGAGGAGAACGAGGACGCGACCTCGAGAACGGCGGACGGCAAACCATTGAGAGCGAGGATGAACGAGAGTATCGAGAACAACGAGCAGCGCGACGATGAGATTCGCGCCGTCTTGACCGGAAGACACGGTAAGGAGATGTTCCACGGTGGAAACTTTAGAGTACTGAAAAGTTTGCGCGTCGCACCACCAAGTCGCGCCTCCAGCGAGGAAGCGGAGAGCGACAGTTCCGAGGAGCTGCAATACGGACCGGGGATCGTCAACAAGCTCAAGTGCAAGTACCTTAACCTCACTCTGCGCGAGACGAACAAGAGCCGCGCGTCGGTGCAACGGTTTCGGCGCGCAGCCAGCCTCGAGGATTTGTTGGACCGAGACGACGAGGAGTCCAGTCACGAAAAGGTCACTACCAGCAAGAAGTACGCGAAGCGAAGCGGCGGTGGCGTCGTCGCCGCTGCCGCCGCCACCGCCGTTGCTTCCAAGACCGACAGATACCGGAACTCCTCCCGGGGCAACGACTCGATGAAGCGGGCGCGCAGCGTCGAAACCTTGATGAGGTACAATAGCGTGACGGTTGACGAGGCGATGACTGCACGTCAGGTTCTGGTTACTCGGCCGGTGACGAACGGCGTTCGCCAGGAACCGGTCAACGACCACATCATTCTCGTCGATCGTACGTCCGTGAAGATCGAGAGCCGCCTGTGCGAGCTCGATCGGCCCAAACCAATCAACAAACCCAAGAGGATCAAACCGGTACTGGCGGAAACGGAACGACCGCCACCGGATCTAGTCAAGACCACGATGAGGATCTTCGAGAGTTCTGCGAGGAAGCTGAAGCCAAAGGGCGAAGTCGCCGCGAAAGTCGCTACCTTCAAGACCATCAACGACACGTTCAAGGCACAAACGCAGACGCAGAAGAAGCTGGCACAGAAACCACCATTGCAGCCGAAACCTTTCATCAACGGCGGTGCTCGTACTGCCGGTGGCATCGGTTCCCCGAAAAAAATCGTGTTACCGCACAAGCCGACCGCTGAACTGATCGAGACGCAGGACGGCAAGGAAGAGTATCATATAGACGGCGTCATCACGGAACCGATCGCGCAATCGGTATCCTCGGTAGTGAGCAAGTTTCAGCAGATCGAAAAGTCACACTCGCCCTCTCCGTCGCCGGAACCCTCGAGCTGCAAACTGAAATTCTCTCCAGCGAACAGCCCGGAACCGCCACAAATGTGCAAATCAAAGTCCGCTACTCTGGAAATCACTATCAAGTCACCGCCTGTCACGCCGGTGCTGTCGCCGAGGATCTTGTCACCCAGACTTCCAAGCTCGCCGTCACCAATCAAGGATATCAGACCGGGCATGCAGAGTCCCTCCTCTCCCATCAAGGACTTGATTCGCATTCAGATCCCAAGTCCGCTTCACAAACCGCCGCTACCACCGAGCCCCGTCAAAGGAGAACCCTCGAAGACGGAAGTGGAATCCAAAGCTGTTGATCCGCAAATCGAGAACGAGATTCCTAGAATGAATGTCGAAAGTCCCAAGCAGGCACGCCTTCCAGAATCGTCCATCAATGTGGAATGGAAAGAAGACGCGAAATCGAGCCGCGTCGCGTTCAACGATGGGGAAAAGAACGTCGACGAGGAGATTGTTGACGGTCCGAAAACTATCTCCAAGATCGCCTTGGACAACATCGGCAAGGCAGGTACGATAATGCAATTTAATTTTGGCGACAAGTCCACGAGCGATAAGAATTATTTACCGGGTACGAAGCAGAATGGTCAAAAATCGACGGACGAACCGATGCCAGAGGAAGATTATTGTGTGAAGACGGAGTGTAAGAGCAAGGTAGGTGCAGCTTCCAACGTTGTGACCTCCAAAGTATCGTCGAGATTGCAAGAAAGGCTCGAGCCTGAGGAGGAGAGCGATGACAAGGATATCGAGGAGAAGCTGATTGTACCGGAGAATAAACCCATCGGCGCCATTTGCAGCTTGGGCATAATCAAAATCGCGACGACGACGATGACGACGTCTACAACGACATCACCGTCGGCGACGTATTCGCAGAGCAATAACGAGGCGAAGACGATACGATGCCAGCAGAAAAGCGAGTTCTCGCCGCCGCAGAAGCAGATCGGCATCATACGGCCGCTTGTCTCTACGAAGTCACAACATCCGCAACAGAATCTGAGCAATCGTGAGCTCGAGAAGAACCTGATCAATCGAGTCAAGAGCATCGAACAGCCCACCAAAGTGGTGGTGAGTTTGAAGAGCGCCGACGAGATACAACCCGCAAAGAAAACGAGTACTGGAGGTGGCGGCGGCGGCGGTCTCTGGGACACGAAACCATGGAATCAGCAGAACAACACGATGGTATTTAACTTCAGTAATCGAAAGGATGTGCCGGATTACATAGAGAATGACGGCCTCATCATTAGGAGAAAGCGGGATAAGCCGAAGGTGAGTCTTCAATGCACTCTTTTTAAAAATGCAAAAAGTATCAGGAACTCATTCAAACTATGACGTCGCTATTATGACAGTAATTGACATCATATTTATTGCGAAAAGACGTGGTTTCTTTGCAGTAAAATTGCAATATTTGTTTGTTGAAATCGTTTAAATTAGAGAAGAATGTTTCAAATATAAATGTTTATAAAGCTATCTTTTTATTTAAAATATAATGTAGCATGGTAACTTATTAAATTTTTTGTTTGTTTGTATAATAAGTGAATAAATTTTGAATTGATATTCGTGAAAATGTTTGTAAATGTAAATATCTCATTAAGCAAAAGATTATTGTGAATGAATGACAACTACAATATTTATAAATAATATTCATCTATAGATATTTAGTTTTTAATATGTAAAAATTATATACTACAGATATAATGCCACTTTTTTATACTATATGTCATTATTATGTTATATTTACTAATCAATTTAATAATTTAATAAAATTAACCTCAATAATACAATATTAAACCATACAGCTGATATTAAAATCGTGTTTTATCTCTTTATTATTTTAAACAATTTAACTTTGTAAGAAAAACATGTGTCAAATGAAATAGATATTCTAAACTAAATTAGTATAAGCTACAAAACACGATAGCGCAAGTAATTTATCGTAAAGAGATACTTACAGATTTTTTTGTTCTCATTTAACTTCTTGCCTCTATGTGAGAGTAGGCATTCATTAAACCAAATTTTCATTAAATCACGTTACACCGAGGAAAGATGCAACGATCGATATAGTTCAATGGTATCTTGATACCAGCAACTTTCTTTTCGCGTAAAATAGTTTGATTATTTTATTTTTTCTTTAATACACTGCGCCGGATAGAAGTGTCGTTTAGTTATGTCAGAGACGACGTTTGCATCTATAAAACATTTATCTGTGGAATTTTAATTAACTCTAAATATTTCAAACACGTTTTACTTCACGTATACTGGGTGTCTTATACTTTTACTAATCATTGCTTTTTATGATTCTGAATTCTGGAATTCTATTTTTCTATAATATAATTGTCAAATCCAATAATATAATTTTTAATTATCAATATAAATTTGTAATTTATAGATATGACAAAACTAGAGGTTTTTCACGAATTAGAAAGTTTCATAAACACAAATGGTTCATAATACTGCATTATTCGTTAGTTTTTAAATAAATTGATAGAGAATTTTAATAACTTGCCGTCACGAAGATATTCATGATTGAGTGTTAGTTGTAAAATAATCATCTTCAAGTCATCTTCAAATCAATCAAGAAACGTGACTGAAAGGAAACGCGAGAAAATTACGTGACATCCTGTATACTCTGTGACTTATTTGTCCTCGATTTTGCGTCTCGCTTCCACTCACTTCACGCATATCGCTGATGAACTACGAGAATCCTCGTTAAACCGTTGTACGACGACGTGTAACGGTTGTCGTGTGTCCTAAACCGAACATTGGCCACTCAGACGAATATACTGATTTAATTGTTGCCGTTGCGGGCACCTCGAAACACTTGTCAATCAAGTCAAGACTCTAGCGGACGATATTTGGATCTGTCACGATAGTTGTGACGAACAATCTTCTTATTTTATGCTGCTTACTCATAAGTCGATGAAACACACGAGCAACAGTTTACGAAACGGAATCTGTTTATTTACATTTCGTTCTATCACCCGGCATTGCTTGGGAAAGCAACACCATTACACGCAGATTACAAAATTTAATATTTATTCATGTCACATGAAAATTATCCACATTAAATTTATTATTCATACAATTATAACAGATATTTTTTTTATTTGAATTAGATATTAAAAGATAAAATTTTAGAAATAGTGTTTTTCATATTCTGATTTTTCACATAATAATTATATTATGAATCGTATTTTTATAGGACGACGCGAAGAGATAGATAAATAAACAAGTTTGAATTTATAGATAGAATTATTATGAAATTAATTTTGATTTTGACGTACGTAGCGACAATCAACTTTTATGTCATTCGCAATAAGAAATATTGTTTAATAGGCACAAACCCACTCGCGAGTGCTATTGTGTAAGATCAGATGATTCGCTCAGATATAAATGAACACTGTATTCGCCTTCAATAACCGCGGTATTAACTGCGAAATTAGGAGGTGTATTATTGTGAAGGCTGCGCAAAGTAAAACGTTCCGAAACCGCGCGGCGCTTTCTAAAACGTTCGACAGTAGAGTCTGCCTCGCTCGAACGCCACTCATTTCCAGTCTTCTCATAAAACGCATCATCGCGTCCTCGCGGTGAAGCGAAGTGAAACCGAAGACGTCCGACATTCAGCAAGAAAATGAGAGAAATTAGGCATATTTGCGCGATTTGTCCGAGGGACGATAGTTACTTTCTCATATTAGATAATCCGGAAGTGGGAATCAGCGTTGAACAGAATGGTGATTATTCCTGACGATAATTGTGGATCCCAATTCTTAATTTGTCGTTTTTAATACGTATCTAGAACGAGATTGTTGCGTGCTCAACGGTCGTGTCTCACGCGAACTTGATATATCGCGATATATTTCATTATATACCGTTTAATAGCGATTAATTCAAAATGTATTCTGATTCTTTTCGTACCACGCCGGAAAATAATACATCGAGAGAAATATTTTGGTACGTATAACTTCTTTTCATTGATACGTAACTATTAACAAAAACTTTCTTACTTTTTCATTAAATTAAAATTAAAATTTAGTTATTCTAACCAAATTTTGCTTAGACCAAATTGGTTATGTTGTTCTTATCGAAATTTGATCAGAATAACTAAATTTTGATTAGAAAACACAATTTTTTTAATGAAAAAGTAAAAAAGTTTTTGTTAAAATCATATATCAACAAAATAAATGGTTATACGTTTTTCCTAGTAGATGAATTGTCACGTTCAGTAATATGATAACGAGTTCAATCTTTTTTTTACAGACGAACACATTGTCAAATACATTTGCATTGCAAAATATTGCACGTCTGTTCCAGATAAACCTTTGTTGTCGACGAAGTGAGTTTCGCAGAATAATGACGAAAGTAATTTCGTCAATAATTTTTTCGATAAAGCTGTGGTATCGCTTGCCACTTGTTGATTCTTCGTTTTGTCTTTAATCATAAATATATCTTTTTATTGACATTTTGCACATTAGGATTTTAAACATCACTTGTATTATGTGTAGCAAAACTAGGCCTAATTTTCAAAATATTATTTGTTGTTCTATTCTTTTCAATGAATTAGAAGATAACTTGACTTTTATTTAAAATTTAAATCTGTTCCGTTTATCTATAATGAAATAAATACAATATTGTCTATTTGCGTTTTAATAATATTTAGTAAAATATTATAGATAATTTGTTTAATTAAATATAGATTGCAAGGTGTGCATGATTTAGTTATATAGGAAATCTGATGGTACTTTCTCCTAATTATGATACGTGGAAGAAACGATTTTTCTAAAGTATCTAAAAATTTAGCTAGATACAGATCTAAAAATAATTTTATTGAACCATTAAAATAATTATATAGGAAACTGCGGGATACTCAAACATGATCTAAACTGCAAAAAGTTTTGACATTCTAACAACCAGTTTAGTTTAACAAAACTATTTTCAGATCTGTATCTAGTCTTCTTTCCATGTAGAGATTAAATTAAAAATTATATATTTTTTTAAATAAATTATTATGTAAATATTGAAGAGTTTTGACCAATTTTTGAGAGAATTTTCAGAGTGGGCTAAAATATGTGATACAGTAAAGATGGAAGTAATTTTATTCTTCAAAATAAATCGAAATAATAAATTTTCTTTAATAAATTGTTTTTCTATGGATTTTTATTTAAAAAAAAACTGAAAAACAATTGAATACACGTGTGTTATATTTGATCGAAATTGTTGTATCTTGTTGATAAAAATGTATGATTAACATCAATAAGTACGCATACAATAATAGACATCTCCTAATAGTAAATAAGTCGCGCGTCGCGTGTAAAAGAAAAGACAGTACAATCTGTAGCTCAGAATAAATTTGTTTATTTCAAAACATATTTTGCTATTTTTACGTTCATCTTATAATAAATACATAAATAAATATTCAGTAATAGGATTGCAATAAAAATATTAGTTACAGTATTAGTTACAGTAGAAGCAGTCTTTATTATTTTAACAATGCGTGATTGCGACAAGTTAGAATCATGGCCAAATCTCCCGGATACGATTCGCATTATTTAGTATTCATTTATGAAATGATATCTCTGCCTTATCTAATAAGCGCGCAATGATATCCTTGTGAACAATATTGCGGACAAAGGAAAATGTACACAAAGTACGATCGCCGCTTAGCAGAAACTACGAGTGCTTCCTCGTGCCGTGAATTGCGCATAATTTTCATATTTTATTCACGAAATTGCTTCTACTCTATCTAATCGATCTAACGGTGCGTTTGCAAATGTTGGAAAAGAATAAGTATCGCCGCCCACGAGACGGACGCTGAATAAAAAGCGATCGCTTAACGAACTAGAAACTGGAACGCACGTCAAGGTGGCGTAATCTCTTTCATCAGGTTCCACGAAGTTTCGAGCGGAGGATTGTGAAGAATGCACGTTGTTTATGCGGTGTTCGGTGTCAAGTGCAAAAAAAAAACAAGTTTTAAGCTTTATTGCCAACGGCTGATAAAATCGATGCATGAGATACAGTAAAATACGACTTATATTAAAATCGACTGATAACGTTATCGCTCTTTATTAAGTGACACTTTATTAAGTGACTTTAAAGACTTTATCATTTTCATGATGTAATAGATTATGCGATGATAAGCTTACTACGTGTTGAGAAAATTTATAGTCGTCTCTGCGTCTAAAGTTTGATGATCAAGAGGGAAGCCGCTTGATCAACTTTAAAAATCGCACGAATGAAGTAGTTTTAATGCAATCTTATCATGAAGTTGCATAATGGATAAAAAAGAAAAGCTTATATATTTAAATTATCTTTATTATATCTATATAATTTTTAGCATTGATTTTATGTATAATACGGAACTACTTCTTTTATAAGAATACAGAGACAAGGTATTTCAATTTAATATAACATTATAGCGTTCTTTTTTTTACGTAAACACCCATTTCTTCACCTAAATTTTCTTCACCTAAATAGAGACATGTCATTAAATGTGATTAGGTTTGACCGTCGATATCCGAAGGGACATAATTACATGGCTTCAACGATTTCGTATATCTCAACGAATCGGGTTTTACGAATCGTAAGATGTCTTGATGTATTGAAGCATCGTTCACAAGCAGCACATTGTATTAGGTGTTGGAATTAATTCGTAGCGTTTTACAAGTGATGGGAAGTACTTTCATTAATGTATTTTTTAATGCTCATGTGAAATAAATAACATTCTTTCATTAAAAACGCTACGAATTAATTCCAACACCTAATAATATTTTTGCGACAAGTTAACTCAATTTACGGCTCGTTGACAAGAGCGCGTGGTAACTGATAGATATCGTGGAGTTCACTTAGTTATACACGAACAAATTATACGTCAGCATTTTCCAGAGCTTAAATCTACTCGATAACTAAACCTATGCAATAATTAAATATGGATTAAACCGGAGCCATCGGATTAAATTGCACATTGTAACGGCATGATGTCGAGAAATAGGTAGGTACAAGATTCATGCGTGACGCGTGTATAATAAATAATAATCAATTTGAGAAAAAAGCACCTTTATCAAAAATCGTCAAGGATCATCAAGAGTATTATTTCAAAATGAACAATAACTTTTTGTATCTCTTTATTAATGTTGTCTTGATAAAAATAGATTTCGATAATCTATATTTAACGTATAAAGATTTCCATAATACTTTACAATGCTTCGCTTGTTTTATGGTAATAGAATGTAAAGTAATCGAATGTGTAAATAATATAGTCATAAATTAAGTGGAATAAGGTATTTTTACGAAGGAATATAAAGAGAAACTATACTTAGATATGCAATGAAGAGTTTTACATTTAACATGAATATAAATGTGGAAAGATTATTCTTTTTATGCATTTATGCATAGATTTGTGTATTAGTATAGATTATTACTGAACATATCAGATTCTGTTGCGATTACGCAATGAATTTAATTAGATTATATCATATCTAATCGTTCAACGTGCTAATTAACCTTTACGATCCTACGATAAATTGCATAATCTCGATCGTTACATCCGCGTAAATTATGACGCATATAAGTAAAACGTGATGTGTAACGTGTTTCTCACATGAAAATATTACGAGTTTCAGGGTGGTAATGGATAATAATTAATTAGTCATTTTATATTTTCTTGATAGAAAGTTGTTATTGTCTAGTAGATATATGAACTTAAACTTTATTGATTTTATTGTGTCTAATCGTAGAAAGTATAAACTTAGCAATTTGCAAGTATAAATTTGGAGTATTACTATTATTTTGTGTTATTCTAATAATATTACCTGTGAAAGTTAGTATTAATGTAATGCTAAACATTTCCCAATTTTTTTATTTAACTTAGAAAATGTTTTCATTCTTTCCACATTGTGTTTATTTAAACTCGTCTCCAATTAAGACTGAGACACGAAATGCAGGAGGTAATTTACTTGCGTTTTTTTTCCTTTTTTATTTTGCATTTCTCAAACTAGAACGTCGTAGAGTAAGACGTATGATACACAAAGAGTAATTAGTCAACGTAATTAGTCAATCGTGCGTCATTGCAAGACTGTTATGGCAAACGCGCATACAGTATGTGTATAACGTATTGTATATCATTCGTATGGTATGCATAATTATTAACTGGGACATCCAAAGGAATTTAAACAAAGCCGACGACACCGATCAGTGTACGTACATACGTCAGCTGACTATCATCCGGTCGAACGTTAGTGCAACGTCCTGTTTAAAACCGCTGTGATAACGCCATATCCTCCTTCCGTCGGCGTCCTTTCGTTGGCTTTCCTCCTTTTTCATATAGATATAATTTCTCGTTCTTCTTTTGGAAGGAAACTGAGAAGCGATACGCAATATCGCCGTTTTTACGTTGCATCTAAATAAGTACAAATAAGAAGTTGCTTGATATCGTGAAATGAAAACGTTTACAAGTTGTTTCTGTTTAATATTATTAACATTTTTCATAATATCCTTAAAATTCTTCAAAGCGAAAGTACATGCCATTGTTGTTTCTTGTCTGTTAATTAAGCTGAGTAAGAATGAAGAAAGAGATATTTTTATATGCGATGCTCATTAAATTTAATAGTGAAAGTACTTTTTATCCGAGCCATTCATATTTTTTAATTGTGTTGATGAAAGAGTCAAAGAAAAAAATATTAGAATAATTAACTAGAATATTGAAGATAACTGATTGATTTATAAATACATGAATTTTAATTAAAAATTTTGTAAAGCAATCATTGAAATATTATTTAATTGATAATCAATCAATGAAAAGATAATATTTTAAAATTCAAAAGTAACAAAATCTATTTTGCACATCATAAATTAATAAAGTTTAAACGTACGTAATATGATTTAATTAATTTGTGATGTTCTGTTCAAGATGTTAATTGCTTGAAATAAGAAAGATTATAAACATTGAAGCAAACATTAATGATTAATAAATGAATAGATATTTTTTTTATTTTAAAGAGTTTTCTCTAATAAGAACTTGCGTTTAAAAATAAAATATACAAAATTATTGACAAAGTGCAGAAAGAGAATTAAAATATATTGAAAATGACAGATATAAGTTATTAATTTATTAAGAGAAATAAAAAATAAAGTTTTTAATTTTTCTAGTACACTCTAATTTCTTGCACGTTATTCGCGTATTAATGAACTTGTAGAACGAAAGTAATCACTTTTCTTCTTTCATTGATTCTCAAGTCATTGATTTTATTGGGTCATTCATTTGATATATTCATAGGAGCATTTAATGACTCATTTGTGCGAGTCGTAGCGAATTCAGTCGAGCAACGAAAACGAGCACTCTCGATTGAACTTTTGGCGATCGCTTATATTTTTCTTAAGCCTATTCATGACAACAAAATTGCAAGCAAGTCTCACCTATGATGACGTAAAGCGACTACAAGGTGTCATTGCACTTGCATGTGGTGTTATAAGTTTTATCATTATATACAGGTCACTCGAGGCTATACTTATGAGTCATGTCTTGTTAATTTATCGAATGGGAAAATTTAAGAACTCACCGCAAAACGATACTGTTATTAAATATCGGCAATGTGTCAACTTAACGCTATTCATACATTTCTTCTTTTATCTTATTTTTTTTTATATAATCCTGAATTATATGCGTAAATAACGAAGACAATAAAAATAACTTAGTAAGAAATGAAAAAATTGTATTTAAATATTAAAGCCAAGTATACGTATAGATTGAATTTTAAATTACGCTTTATTGGTCGTACAATTTCTAACGTACTGAAGTTTTAACGACGATATATGTGTTGCTGGTTTTCATTGATTACTATCTTATGTACTTCTTACTGTAAGACGGCAATTGAGTTCGAAGAGAGGATATCCTTGACATCCTCTTATTCGGTAATTATTACGGTATCTTATAATTCCACGTCTGTTTTCTCTACTTTTAAGTTCGTTTAAAACGCATGTTCGAGCGAAAGGAAGAAACGCGTAAGGATGAAATGTGTTACGGTGTGTCTAATCATTTCCGCCGCTAAAACCAATTTTAATCTTATCGTCCAATTGACATAATTTGTCACGCCTATTGAATTTTGGTTATATTGCTATTTTTGTTTACATACCGATATAATTTCCTTTTAACATTGTTCTCTAATTAAAGCAGTTATGTCTATTATTATTTATTAAAATTGATCCGTATCATTTTATTAGTAGAAATTAAATCGATGTTTGATTTTCGTTTACCGTATCGCTCCGAGAGAAATAATCATGGATGAATTTACTGATCGACAAATAAATCTCTGGCTTCGAGAAGTCTAGCCGATCATCAGCGCAGGAGAGATCGGACGAGCTAGAAAAGAGAGGGAGAAACTCGTAGATCGGTAACATTCCACGACATAATACGCGGATCTCTTCTCGTATATGGCCGTCCTAGAGTAGCAACCGGGACACCCAGTAGAAGAGCACACAAAGTCCGTTAGCATCCTTCAGGTATGCTTCTTCGCTTGGCCTTCTAAGGAACATCACATCACGCTTGAGCGAACGTTTTGCAATCGCGTTTGCAGCCGCTATCGTACCGGCACGCAACGTACATTACGGCGGACACGACTTTGTTTTTATATTCATTAAATATTTATACCCTAAGTTCCCTAATTTCTTTTCTACAGTTGAAAGGATCATGTCTGCTGAGATAGAGTTTGCTGATATCTCGATCAAATATTATACATGTTTAAAGATTTAAATTAATTTGTTGACCGTAATATTTGAAGCTAATTCAAATTCACTTCTTTAATATAATTACTTACACAAATATATTACATTTATTTTATGATACAACTTTGATGATATTTTTCTGAATTTTGTACTCTTTGCTGGATTGCCATAATTTCAGTACATATAAATTGACGAATAAAACGAGTAAATCTTATTTATAGAATTACAATTTTTATATATCTATTAAAGTGTTTCAATGTTTTATTAATTTAAGAAAATGTTCAATTGTTATAATTTTTGTTATGGCAAATGATCCCAACGAATAATTCTTTTCTTAAAACCGGTTATTCCACTTACGATGTAATTAACTGCCGTACGCACCAGTCTTTGAAATATTAGTCGGATTATCTTGCTTATAAAAGCTGTGATCTATAATAATTGAATTCGTGTATAACATTATTGCGCGTCCGGATGATATTCATTGGACTAACTAAGTCGTTAACTCCTTAATTAACTTTTTTTCGTAAATATTCTTTAGATCGTGTCTGCAATTTACAATGTAGTTATTAAATACAGTGTACTTGTCCACATAAATTGTTCGAATATTCAGTTATACCGGTAATTCGATAACCTTAACATATATTTGTATGATTCATCGTGTATAATTTGGTAAAATTTTCTTCTGAATATTTAAGATTATAATACTTAAGATTTACAAGCATTCGTGAAATGTGAAAAATAAAATTCAATTTCAATTTCTTATTTTTGAATAAAACATGTTAGAATATCCACCGAATATTTCATGATGACATAATTTGAAAATATTGCGGAAACCAGTCTGTATATCAGAAAATCAGCTTTACACGGCTTTGACTTTAATGGTTTGGTTGTTAATATATCTATCAACACATTAATCAAATATGACATAATACTGAAAACAGTTTGCTCTTTAATTTTTGATTACCTCATTAAAATACAGAATATTTTTATATACTTGTTAAAGGATGTAAAAAGTTAATATACTCAAAATGCTCTTCTATCTGGAGCTTGTATTGGTTTATTTTCGCGTTTGAATGGACCTCAGAATGGTCCACATCTGCCACTACATCTTTTTCCCACAAATTAGATCAATTAATTTCCGTATGAATAAACTTCCTTCCCCTTTTGTCCCCAAGACAAGATTTCATTGGATGACGATGAAATCGATTACGATGGTGAAATCTCCATCATGAACAGGCGTGAAAGGGTTTCCTCGGTGAAATTTAAGATATCTGACCTCGTTTGACCTTGACCGAGCTTCATTCCTACAAAATGGCAGCAAGACTACTATCAGTGTCCTGTATTATCTCTTATGATCGGTAATACTTTCGAATTCGCGAATTTATGTTGTGTTTATGAGTCTCGTTTTGAAAGTGGTTTTAATAAAGAGAAAGAAAATCTTGCTAAAATCTGTTACGCCTGCATCATCTTAAAATTTACAACGTACTTTTAAAATTAAATTTATGTTATCTGTGATACAATAAGAAAATTGCATAAAAGTCTCACGTAATTGTTTCATAGGGATTTTTTTTTTTTAATAAAATATACGCACGCGTAATTTACACATTATAAATCTTCACATATGAACATAAAAATGAATAAGTATATTAATTGAACATTACTGTTTAATGTCAAGGATTTCTCTACATACTTATAAGAAATCTATAAATACTTCAGAATAGTAAATAGATTTAAAAGATGTCGTAAAATATTATTGAAAAACTATATAGTTGTTAGTAGACAAGTCATACATTTTTATCAAACTATTATACTATTTATTTTAGAAAATATATTGTCTTTTGGTTCTTAGGTGTAACGAATAATTGTGTGTAGTTTAATTTTATATTAACTCACTATATATATCTGTTTTATGATGTTTGAATTATTCGTATCGATTACATATAGAAACAATAGACTTAACGACTTCAAGAAACTCATAATATAACAGATGGATTTATGATAGAAAAAGATATGTGATAAACAATGGGCAATAAAAACAACATCGCTTGCTACTTGCGGTAATGTCGATTATCTACTTAATTAATGCGCGATATCATATATGCGACATCGAATGATTTATCGAGAGGTTAATCGAAGATGCGCGTAACAGCAGCTTATATTTATGTGCACAATGAAACACGGCCTTTATGTTGACGACGTATGAAAAAGCATAATTTTTTTTACAGACGACAGCAATAAACTGAAAGACGAGAAAGTCAGCTGCAACTTCGCAGTAAACTTTGATCGGTTTGACCAAGCGTATTTAGGATGATTCATGTAAATTGATCCCTCGCTGACGTTACAGGCATTAATAAAGTTCATGGGTGGGCGGGAAGTAGTTCCGGTGATGACTACGACTAAATATAGAATATACAGTGGAAACAGTTTGGTTGCATCATTGCAATTCTGATAGAAAATGGACAAATCAGAATTTTCGAATTCACTCCATAATTCTAATTCTAATAGAGATAACCAAAATTCTGATTGACATGATCAGAATCTTCTGGTTCGTTTATTTTTAATCAGAATTTTTCTCAATTCATTATATAATAGTATAAAATATATTACGATTTATTACGTTATATTTCATAAGATTGATGAAAAAAAATATTTGTTTCATAAAGAAATTTTATTATTCTTTCCTGAAAAAATATACTTTATTATCTGTTATGTTACCACAATTGTTTATATTTGTTAATTATTCAAATCGGTGTCAACATCAATTAAAAAAAGATAATTTTTTTTTTTAATATAGAAGACTTTGCGTCTCTTGATGTTATTTAATTTTCGGACTTGATTTAATATTTTCGGTCAAATTAATTTGATTTAATTAAAAAGTGGAACGATATTTGTGACAGAATGGACGATTTTTAAATAATTATCGAAGATTAAAAGTTAAACGCTTTAAGAGACTAGAGATGACCGACCATGAACCGGATCAGAGGTCGAGGGAGGAAATGAGCTCGTTGAGTGTTAGGGTGAGCAGTAAAATCGAAAGGAAGTACGCGCATGAGAACGATTACACTATGCAGTAAGTTTCTGATAATTTTCAATTAGACACACCCGCCCCGCATACTTCGTATGCTTGCGACTTGAAGTAATCAGGTAATCTGGGAGAATTCATTTAACAAGCCTTACAACATGGTAACCTTCTTTTGTTGAGAATACTTTCTGCAGTTAACATGATTGTAACAATTTAGATCGATAGAGCATGATTGTGAGCAAGTTATATTTTTTGGATCTCTTGAATGATTATGTTGGGAGGGGATCTGAATAGCCTCCTGAGAACCGGAATATCAACATACCGCACTTCTAAGTATTGCATTTAAGCTATTTATAAATAGAAAAATTTTAAGTATATGGACATTGAGAATTGTATATGTCAGTTTTAGCCTCGATTGTATTTTTATTATTTTTAATATTTTAATACCAAATCTATTGTACAGTTATGAATCAATTTAAGGTCTACATATTATGTGTGTCTTTCATAAATATATTTATTATTTAATTAATTTTACAGCTAACTGTTAAAACCCGTTAAACTAGTTTTTTTTTTTGCAATTTTATAAAGTTCGTTCTAAAATTATAAAATATGTATTAATACCACTTATGTAATTTAATTGTGGAACTTCTTCTGCAACATTCTTATTGTTTATAATTTCAAACTATCGTCTTGATTGCAATCAGTGTTTCTTTTTTTAATCTTCCGCGATGTCTAGTTAAAAACAATGACTACTGGAAATCTTAGTATTCTTGGAAATCTTGCAATATATGTTCACAACGAATTAAGATACATTTATGTTAGTTAACGCGTTTTAATGCCAATGAATTCATACTTCCTGTGTGGTTTTTACGGTTATATTGCAAATATTATTTCGTGTCTCGAAGATGATAGGATGTTTACGCGTCGATTCGCTCGCTGCACGTGCAAGCGTAATGCGTGCGTATAAAAGGCGTGCTTCTGCGTAGAGTGCGTTCACATGCGACCGTCAGGCGACAACCGATGGTCTATCCTCGTAGGTTCAAGGTCCACCTGCGGGAGTGATACTTCACTGCGGCCGGAATAATGGAAAGAACCGTCCTGGGAGTTTCTCATGGAGTCAGGGACCGCGTCTCCAGGTTCATTGCCGCAACTTCCCTCCTTTATTAATGCATTCTTCCGATGTCTCTTTAACCGGCATCTCGTTCTCTTGCGGTCACTTTAGCAACTGCGTTGCTTACAAAACTAGTCCCGATCCCACGAGAAGTTCGTGGTTGGTTGGTTACGTACTACGCATTTTTTTACTAAAATTTTAAAATATCGAAGAAATAGTTCAAATTATTTACTCAACGAGCGAATAAATAATTTATCGCGAGCGCGGTTCCAAAGAATTTAAGTCAACCACGTGGAATTAAAAAAAAAAGATTTATTATGTTGAAAAATAAATAGTTAATTAATAGTTACTCTACGCAATATCCGATCACTTTTAGTAGATTGACGGATAAAAATTGTGTTGTACCTCAATATAGTATAAGCTAGTAATGTGTCAAAATACAGGATGTGTGTATCTGTACCTTTAGTTAATATTTCCGGAACTACTTCCGGAACTACTTCGACGTATTTATACTTTTAGAATAATCTTTATTAGTTAATGACCTTAAATCGAGTATTTTGTTCGAATTGAGCGTAACTTTTCTATAAAACTCGATTCTCCTCTGCGATACGATATCATGCGTATGAGTGTGCATAAATATGGTAAATATGTATGTGAGTAATGTAACGTCACCGCTCGCTGTTTCGATTAAGTAAGCGGATAATATATTTCAATCGAGACGAAAAGCATTGTTGCCACCGAGACTAATTACTACCACGCGCGATCGACAGCTTACTTATAAGTCGTTCCGCATTAACGTTAATACTAACTTGTCAGATTTAATCCGCCCATTTGCCTGGACGTAATACGAGATTATACGCTAGACATTGGTTCGCAATTTTTTCTCACAATACTTTATCCGCAGAAATTACGTACGTAATGAATCCGACACATTAATCTGCAGTTAGTAGTCTGGCGGGAATATAGCACGTTGCATTTTTCTCGCTTTGCAATCAATCACGAACAATTACTAATCTGAAATCTACTGATCTACGTGCAGATAGAAAGTTTATGCCTAAGTCAATGTATCTTTTTCCTTATATTCAAGTCAACACAATTGCTGAGTGAACACAACAGATAAAATATATATGTTAATATAATTATTAATATTTTACTTTGCTATGAGCAAAATGAAAAAGATCCATCCAAAAGTCAAGCATGGAAATTAATGGATAGAAATAATACAGGGATCTATAATACAATCGGATGGGAAGTAATTCCTTGTACGAAAATAAATCGAAAGTGTAGAATAAGCTTTTTTTTTTATTCGAAGCTTTGTTTCCGACAAAATTAAATTTGATTGAGAATAATTAATATATAAAATTTAAAACAAAAAATTACTTTTGAAGAAAGGTAGGAAGACATTAATTAGAATCCATGAATGTGTAATTTGACGAGCAACTTTGCTTGTGGCAGCAGGAACAACATTTTCAGCAATTTTTTTCTTAATAAAATGAGTAAAATTTAATTATTTATCACATTTTTTTTTAATCTTGCCACTCGTAAAGTCATATGGACGTTATGTAAACACTGTAACATTACTTTATATAGTTTCTTTTCACAAAGCATATCTTCATTAAGTGCACGCATATTCTCTCAACACGATATTTAAACTTAATTTTTTGTTCGAAAATAAAGCCTCAAACGAAAAAAATTCTGTACTTTCGACTTATTTTTATACAAGAAATCATCCTTCCTCTCCCCTTATCTGGTTATATTATAGGTTTATCCCTAACCTGTATATTAAATATAGAGAGTTTACGAAAACGAAATTACATGTTTCGGCTCAATTTTGAGAGTCATCCTTGGATCGCAGAAACAGCAAAGAAAAGCAAGTTTTTTTATAACCCGGTCTTTTGCTGTTTTTGCGATCTGAGGATGGTTTAAAATTTAGCCGAAACATGTAATTTCGTTTTTGTACTCTCTACATTTAATATCATTTCTGTCCATTAATTTCCCTTCTTGACTCTTATATGTCCTTTTTTATTTTTTTTATTTTTTTTATCATAAAAGAATTTATCAAGAATTCTTATTATTTTTTTTTATTTATTTCACTATACAATTCAGTATTGTGAATTTATCAATAATGGCTTAACAAGATGAGCTATAACAATCAAACAGAATAAAAGGATATTTCATCTGAAGTGTTGTGCACTTTCTCTCGCTATATATATATTTTGATGAACATTCGAAAGTTCATTAAATTATTCTTACAATTAGTCTATTAGAGACGTTAAAATATTTGAATAATCAAAACAAAACAAAATTCTCTATAATCCAATTGATAGCTTTGTGTAAATAAAATTTTATTTATCTACTCACATAAATTTAGCAGTCTTAATTGAAAGTTTTTTTTTATAATATATTTAAAATTTTCCGATCTTGTTCAAAATTTGTCATTCGATCAGAGATTTCTATATTCTGTATTCCGGAGAAAGTGACTTATGAGACATTTTATGTTAATATTATCTGGAACTTCCGCAAATTACAGATTTTGTCAAAGTACGTATCGGGCAAGGAAATAATAGACTTCCAACACGGAATCGCTACATATTTGTTCGCTTATCTCGTTTCACCGACATATGGCATCGGCACGCCATGTTTTATATTCAAATACAGATATTATGTTGCTCGGCCTCGATCGTTGCTCGTCCGTAATGCGGCTGCGTCTTATGATCTGTGACCGCATTTTTCTCTGGATTAACGAACGTTCAACCTAAATCGTCGTGCGACACGATGGAGAGACAGATTACCACAAAAAAAATCACTTTCGAAAATTGTCGATCGTCGTGCGATCCTCCGGCGGCGATCGCCGGAAGTAGACCGGAAATTGACTGTCCTGCCGCTGTAAGGCCATTCGATTTCACACTTCGCCGTGTGGAATTTACCGAAAGTTTCTCGCACACAAATATATTTATTATATATCGTCACAACACATATAAAAATACTGAAAGTGATTAAGACATACCTATTAATGTTAATGTAATATACATAACAACGTGTGATGCAGACATATCTTCTCTTTAAAGTTTTTGAAATAAATTTCATTCTAAAGACTGAAATCTTACCCTTAAGGATTAAAAATTAAGCTAGTCTTTTTCGAAACTCGCTTAATTTTCACTCTTTAGAGTGAGAGATTCCATTCCAAAAATTTAGAGAGCTGACATACTATCACCCGAAAACGATTACCATTTTTTGCATCAAAACTATACACAAATAATTTTTTATTTAAAAATCAAATTGCATCTGCATTTTAAAAGTTTTTGCATTTTCTAGAAGATAAATGGTTCTCTAATAATGTATTTTTTATTAAATATACTTGTGTTCTTTTAATTATCTCTAGTTTAATAGTATTATTTTATATTTTTAATATTTTAAAAGGTAGCACTTCGTGCAAACATAAGAATAAATGTGACATTTCTCGAAGGAACGTAACACATGTCCGCGGATGACAGATGTCAGATAATTCTAAAGTCCGCGACAAGGTTGTGGCGTTTCTTTCACATATCCTGTTTCGAAGGAATTCACTCGACCGAAGAGAGGCAGCCCGAGAGCAGGCCCTCCCTCGAAGGACAGCTCGGTGCGAACCGAGTGTTTATCCATATTACCTTGTATCACTCACGTTTCCCTCTTTTCTTCGACTGGGCAGGATGTCCCATTCATGAGAGTCTTGAAAGGCGGTAATCGTAATGACCGACTGACGTCTCGCGTGAATGTAACCGTCGCGGTCGTCACGGCACGTTCGAAAGCACGATCGAATCGTCTGCAGTTAACATCTCCATTGTTAACAAAAGGAAAAAAATAACGCAGCAGAACAGGATCCCTTCCCCTCCCCCTCCTCTCTTTCACAAGATCACTTCAGGAATAATTTGCAATTGTACGCGGAGAAAACGTCACGAGAGTCGCAGACTGTAATTTGTACATGCAACGAAAATACTTCTTCGAATATTTCTTTTTTCGGACTGCGATGACACATTTTATGCTCCGTTGGAAAACCAGTTCTTCATTTCTTCTATTTTTGAGATTATAGAAAAATAAATAAGTAAAATGCAGGAGATGCAGATCTTGGACGTCTTCCTTCAGTCTTTCTTCTAAGAAGCGAAGGAAAAGTAATCTCAATACCTATATATATGAATTTATTCACATTATTCGATTTGCCTGATGAAAAAATAAAAAATAATATAAGCATTTTTTCGCACATACGATATTATGGCCGAATGATTGTCTAATCAAATAAATTTGTTCATCTAACATTATCTCGTATAGAGATTTTTTGTTCTGTCTTGTTCTGTTTTCTTTTAAAAAATCAATAATTTTAAAGAGAGATCATATTTTCATTAAATCTGAAGACTTTTATTAGTGAATTAGAGATATTTAATAAATTTTAATTGTTAAAAATTTCCGGTATTCAACGTGTAAATATGTATCGATCATTTTAATCGATGATTTTATCATAGAAATTTTGCATATTTTTTAATTACCTAATCCTTTATCATCTATATTCTTTATTATACTTAACCCTAATTGTATTATTAAAAAGCGTATTGTGCGTCCTATTATCACTTTAATTTGTTTAAATAACCGACCGAAATCAATGTTTATAAATATGCATCACGTGATTGCGAAACATAAAGATAGATTGTATTTATCAGAGATACATTTTCCAAGAGAAAAGATTAGTAATTACATTATTTTGTAGAACACATTTGATTTAGGACACGAATAATAAACAATCTTTTATCTTGTCGACAACTTTTGCATAAAATTTAAAATGATAATCTTCCAAAAAATGAAATAAAATCTAATAGCGGATATCGTCGTTTAGTTTCCATGAGCGAAAGCTTGAGGAAGCTGTTTGATAAATACACGCGAACTATAAATTACTGTTAGTCTCGTGTACGTTAACTTTAAATGTGGGTTAGGAAAAGGTGCATTTTTTCAAGCAAACCCTCTGCATATTTTCACGCGGGAACAACTTTCCTAAATCGCCGCGGGAGTTTCTCGAATCATAGAGGATTGCGTATTTGCATGTGCGCTTATTTACATTTGTGCTCGAATCCAACATGAACGCACGTTCTATATAGTCTACTAAAATCTTAGGATTTTGCATTCGTAAACGGGAAGAATTTACACATGTGATTCACGAAAGAGTCGATTTCAAACATTAATAATTTTATTTACAGTGACACCGAAAATCAAAATAATGAGGCATCTATCGTTTCATTAAATTCTCATTAAATTGAGAATTAAACAAGAAAGAAAATTATTTTACAGATAATAATACTGCATATTGTGTATACAAATTTCTTTTCGTCGGAGTAATAGCCTAAAATCGCGTATTAATAGTCTTAATTGCAGGTGAAGTTTTTAATAAATTATCCGTATTTAGGCAGATTTTAATTTAAATACAGAGATATAAAATTAAATATTAATGTGTTAATAAATAATATTTTAAAGCAAAGTTTAATATCTTATGTTTAATTATTTATTTATGAAATGACATTGTTAATTACTTTAAAATTATTCATATATTTATGAAGAATGATAACATGATATTGAAATGATTACGTTCTAGTATATCATGTGTAAAGAATAATTTCATAAAATTTTTAAATAAATATATAAAAAATATGTATGTCATAAAAAATAAGTAAATGTCTTGTTTGTCTTTCTTAAGTTATGTGACGTTTCTACATAATGTTCTTTTCGAAACTCATCATTATTGTTTTTTTGTAGGTTGGTGATGGTGGCATTATAATGCTCGATGCTACTTTAGATGCTTCTACGACCGACGATGCTGAGTGGGAAATCTCTGGGGGTCCACCGTCGCCTTGCGATGTGTCGTTTCTCAACGACAATGTTCTCATCAATGGGCGCAGCAACCTCTCGAGGACGCCACGAAATCATAAGGTGAGTGAATCAGCGCCTTGATTATCTAGTTTTTCCAGGCGACGCTTTGTGCGAAATAGATTTCAAAGCAGCATCATAATTTCAGTCAATATTTAAATAATAATATTACTCACATAATTATATTTTTTTATTTTTAATCGTATTAATTTGTACAGCAAATAATTCTAATAATTAATATGTCTCTTAAAAAGAATATCATTTAAGAAAACCGTAACACAGTTTAATGAAAATAAAGATATATTTATAACATTCTACAATAAATTCATCTCATGAAATTTAATAATACGAACACGGACATGCACATCTTTAAAAAACATTGGAAATGAAAGTTCGAGTAAATTATGGGAATGTTCAATCTTGACATCTTTATCATATATATGCAAATAGTAATTCAGTGACAATCCGGTTTTGAAATCTTTTACCTTACGTTTCAATGAAGAAGTTAAGAGTAAGACATCAGTAGAAATTAGCAGAATCAAATAAGAAATCATGTCATAACCATAAATAACTTCGAAGTCATTTAAAAACCCGGTTATCTATTTAAATAGTCATGTCAATACAAAAAGTCTTATCAGGGTCTTTTAGTTTGATTACCGATCAGGCACGGCGTTACGTCTATCTAATCTAATCAACTGCACAACACACACCGCCATTATTCACAGGATCGTGACCCGGCTACCTTACTAAATCAAAAAGCGCATAGTGTAATATTACTTTCAAGATCGCTCGCGTGGCGTGAGAAAATCTGCCTCGTGAACCATTCGTGAGATCGGACGCACAATGTGCCTGCGTCTAACTCCCACGTGGTCCGAAGAAATTTTTTCCCTCGATGGGAGGAAAGAGAGAGGCTCTAATCCATGCCATCACGTAATATATTTTTGGCGTGATGACACGTCGGTTTCACGCCTCTCGGCGCCAGAAACGCTGAGTTCGTTCCGCTTACATGCGGCCTACTGACGGAAATGTTCCTCGCCCGCGGATCATAAGAGAAAAGATCGTGTACCTCGTGGAAAAATTTATTGGTGTCATTCTACATTTATATGTTGATAAAATTAATGAGACTTCTGATTATTCAAAATAAACGATCGAAAAGGGAAAGAGTTAATTAGAAGTCTCAGAACGGTAATATATTTGTCTAATATTGTATTTACATGGATCTACGATATGTATCTTTATTTAGATATATATATATATATATACATACACAGAAATATTAAAAAAAAAATATTTTTTTATTTAAAGATCATTTTCTTATACGTAAAAATGAAAGTTAGTCACGTGCTTTGTATGATCCTATTAACATGAAAAAGTCTCGACACCGTTCTTACTGGAATGCTTGGAATTCCCAGGATTGTCTTGTTTTAGAAATATCATCCAATCTTAGTATGTGCCTACATACATTTAATTAGACATTACACGTTCTTTGCGTAATTTGATATCTGTTAGTTCCGGTTATCATCTAACGGAGCTTATATTTTATTTGAAATGTAATAAGATATGAATTTTTTGCTCGATATTTTTTTCTTAGGCATTAAAGTCAGGATATCTATATCTTAAGATTATGTGCGGCGTATAATTTATTATATCAGCGCTAAAATATCAAACATATGCATCGTGTCGAACTACGTCGTGATAGGAAATTAAGATCTTTTCGTGCAGCATAATTTCGATGTAATCTATTATCGATCGACGGCAGCCAGATAAGCGAACAAAGCGTCGTTTATAAAAGATGTAAGATACCTACGTAATGTACGGGAAATGCTTGAATTGCAATAATGCACGATGCATACATGTAATATAGACCCTTGTACCGATAACATATCGCTGGATTTAGCATCATGTTCCACAGACTTCAAATGTATAAATATTGATATTGATACCGAGAGTGCAACGATATGTATATTTCATGCAGCTACCATATATCATCTCGGACAAGGTAACATACACGATATGATTTTAAGCGAAAATATTAGCGTAAAACGGTGAATTCGTAAAACAACTCATAGAACTAAAACAGGTTTGAATGTCAAGGTCAATTAGTTAGCTGAAATTAACTGGTGAAAAGAAAATAAATATTAGTGTACACGTATAATTAAATTGTAACGAGATATCTTAATTATTGACGATTTTTTTTTTTAAATTATATTCAAATGTCCACAATGATAATTAATATTTATATTATGTCGTAGTATTTTATTAATTTTTTTTTATACCGCTTTTTTCGCTGGCATATAAAACTGCGATTATAGTATATTTTTTCCAAAATATGCGATTATATATCTTTCATATATTTTTTATTTGAAATATTAATCTGTTAATATTTATAATAACATAATATTAAATCTATTATTTTATTTTCAATATCTTTTCTCGTTTTAGTTTTAAAATAATACATTTCTCACACACTCAGGATTGCTTATAACAGTTGACAATTGTTGTATCTTAATTTACATGATCTAAAACAATTGTCTACTATTCTATTATATTAGCATTAATTCGAATACCACAATATAACTTTTATAACATACATTACCAAGAACTGTAATTACGTCTTCAATGAATACATTTCACGGGCATCTAAATCTCTAATAATCGTCCTTAATTAGGTCTAGCAATTCTTGCGAAATTTTCAATAAGTTTGTATTAAATCATGAACGATGCAATCATTTTCATCTATAACCATCAGACGTTTAACTTCATTCGCAGCTTTCTCACGCGATCGCGCGTTGACGTGACGTCGCGATGGAAGACATTTTGTTATCAACACCGATAAAACACCAATTTGTAAGTAAAAGTATCGTGTCTACGGGCCTCAGCGATGATTTTCGAGCGCCTCGTCGACCAAGTTAATCTACCGTGCATCATGGGAAAAACGTCGGCGAACAATTCCGCCGGATATAACTTCTTGATACAGCAAACGCCAAAAAATAAGTCATAAAAAATCCATCACAAGAATAAGTATCTCGAAAAAAATTAATATCCAGAAGAATTATCCACACTTAGCTGATGTAATCAGTATTATTTCCTGCAAAATAAATCTTTCTTTTAAGAGTCTTACTTTGACCGCGTTTTTGCTTAATCAATTTATAATTGAGATTTCCTTAATAAACGTCCGATTGCGCGGTTTTCTCATAAATCTTTTATTTTTTACATTAAATATCAAATGACAATCCAAATCGTAGGTCTTTTAAGCCTGAAATTATTCGTACATAGAATAGGATCTCGTCGTTATTCATGTTTTTTAAAAGTTAACTCTCTTCAATTTCACGGTTTTAATTTATTGTATATTAAATGCTGATGCGTGTCGTAACATTCCTATTTAAGGAGAAATCTACGACATTGACCGAGGAATTCATACATAAAGGCAACACTGACGTCACTGACAGCTCTGGAGCACTCTGTTTTATATTGCCCATTGTGCTTTCTTACACGATCTCGCTATTCGTCTCGGGAGAGTTGATATTTCCTGGATCGCACGACGGACGCTGCGTCATGTTCTCTCTGAATTTATTTCAGTGTTCGTACACCGTGTCGGATTGATGGAAACGCTGGAATAACCGATCGCGCGTTATGCGCGACGTGGAATTCCTTTCCGTGAGTTATCGGCGGAATGAGTCCCAGATAGAAAATCCACGGGCATTGCCCCTGGATCAACGATCTAAGCGATAATTTAGTCGCCCATTCGTCGTGCATCAAGTAAGACGAAAAATTTGAGTTACGCGGGAAAGATCGAGATTAAGAAGGGGAACTTCATTTGACTTCAAACGCATAATTAGAATTCTACTTTAAAAAATCTTTACGTTGGCACTTAATTAACATTTGACCTACTGAAGGAATTTTAAATAACAAATTGTTTAATCATGAAATTGACATTGCTTCTTTTATTCTTGAATATTGTTAGAAAATATTTGTGATTAATTTTTTTTTAATAAACAGATTGAATATGAGGTAAAGTAATTATATTGCAATCGGAATATTTGACAGATGTGAAATTATCTATGTTGTTGATTTATGAATTTTAAGAATAACGAAAATTCTCTAAAAAATATAAATAGTTAAATACTTCTATAAAATAAAATAAACATTTTAATTAAAGATGTACATTTAAGATACAATTGAAATGTAGTTTCAACATATTTTTCTCAAAAGCATGTCTAAAGAATTACTTGCACATATTTGCTATCGTCTGCACATATCTTGCGCTCTCGCAGCAGGAAACTCGTTTCTCTTACTTTTGCATTACGTCTTAATTTTATTGTATCTTAGTTGCGATATGATTTAATACCGTTTGATGCTTTCGAGATTAGCGCTTATTTTGCATCTCCAAGTCTAACACAGAATCTCGTAACAGTATTGAATATATTCGATAGCTAGTATTTTATATGTAGATATTCTCACAATCTTGAATTCACAAAGTGATGATACTTTCTTATATTTATCGATACTTATATCAATAGTTACATCTTATTTAATTATTATAACTTCCGATGAATGGAAAATTTGATTACGATTTTTATTTCGTCAAAATGGAGAAGAGACAAAATTATAAAAGTACAAAAAGATGAATCCAAACCTTTTTGCACGCATGTATTTGATTTGTTCTTTGCGAATTATGTTTTTTTTTAAAACATAAAAGAACGTCACTAAAATCGATCTTCGAGATTTTCTTCTCTCCTTCTTCAATTTGCGGCATATCAAGACAATGTGAGCTTGACAATTCACTCTGTATTGCAGTTCATTCTGTGCGTCTCACAGTTTCACTTCGCCAACAAATTCAATTTAACAGCTGATACTTGTCCCGCCGCCGAGTAATAAACCTGCTTTGCGCGTAAAGCCGGTTCTATTAGTTGCAAGCCGATCACAAGTTTGTTGCGACAGCCAATATAAAGCGTTGATTTCAAAATGCAAGCTTCAGATTGGCTGTCGCAACAAACTTGCAACTAATGTAGAACCGACTTAAGGCTACGCTGGAAATTCCGAGCAAAGAGAGCGGTCCTACAAGATTGACAGGAAGACGTACTGATTGACAGGAAGACGTACAGTCAGTGACACAAGAACATTGTCAGTAATTCTCTGATGAAAGTAACAGAATGTTGAAAATTAAAGTATATCATATTTTAAAAGATATAAAAAATTAAAGTTATATTTTAAAGAGTATACATGTGCACTAAAATACATTTACTTAATATGGCGTCTATTCATTATTATTTATTATAGCATAACCAAACGTAGAGACATGATATCCACGAGAATCAGAGTTTATTTGAGCAAAAACCTCGAAATCTTTCTAATGTACCGAGTTGCTTCAAAGTAAATATTTATTTTTCTCGAAGTTCTAATTACATGATTGATTAGACATTTTCTCAGTTGGATTTGCGGAGATTGAGAGGACCAATCCATCGTAAGATTATTTTCGCATTTCTACTGTGTGCACAAGTTGCTTCGGTGTTTCGGATCGTTGTCTACTTGTAATATCCAGTTTCGATTATTTCGACCGTAACCACACTGATTGTTTTTAATATATTTGCAACATTCGTTTGGCATTGAGATTTCCAATAAAAACATTATGCAAGCACCGAAATTTCATTGACAAAAGTAATCCCAAACATGAATTCTTAGAGGACTCCTAACCGCGTTAGACGAAGAATTTTGCGTGCGATCACGAATTCATGGGAACTATGAATTCATATTCAAAAGGAAGATTTTTCAGAAAAGATAATATTGTAAAAATTATGATCCATATTTTTCTTTGCCCATTGTAATTTCTTTTTTCTATGCTTAACTTTTAAAAGAGGTTTCAACTTTGTATGTCTTTACAGTCGGAAACTTCTAAATAACATTTATAACAATTATACGCGCAGTCTAACATTTACTTCTTTTCTTGTCAAAACTTTTTGTGCTTGATTCATATATATATATAATTAGATGTTTCATAAATAGTTTATGCCCGTTTCTATCAGTGTAGATTAACTTTAATCTTGGTTTAACTTACTTTTTATCTTTTTCTAGTTCTAAGAATTAGAAAATAATAAAGAATGAATTAAATCGAGATTATAAAGTTAATCTACATTTGTACAAATAGACATTAATAATCCAATTGTCCTCTTTTTTCGCAGTAAAACGCTTCTTCTATCCCTCTCAGGAAATTCATTAACATTGCATCTCTTTATATCTGTTTACCCACTTTCCTTATAAAATCCTTTGATTTTTTTCATGTAACATGCAGCTGAGAACATTCTTAGTTCTCTTAAGTGTGTACACAAAAACGTAATCTAGTATCTAACTACATTGTAACGACTAGCGTTACAATGTTATATTCATTTTTTCTCAAAAGTGATTACTATGAAACAATAATAAGGATTATGAAACACGTAATACTAAAATATAACGTTCAATGTATCTCACAGTCATCTCTTTTAACCCTTTGCAGTCCGCTGACGCCACAGTGCTTTTGCATAAAAACATCAGTCTTATTAACAAACACATACAACTATTAGTTAATTGTTATAGATAAAAACTAAAAAAAAAAAACAAAACCAAGCACTTTAAAAAGCTTTTATGTTGGCACGTATTTACAGTAAAAAAATACGCGGTCAGTTCGTATCAGCATGGTTTGTTTTAGTCAGATGGTGCAATAGTAGATATAATTCATACATAGACTGCAAAGTTAAACAATTATGAACTACTGTCCATTCTTGAGACATTTTCCTTTCGCATAATGCTGACACTCTTGTGCCATTGATTGTACGTGAGAAACTTTCAGAAACGAGGACTTGTAATGAGACACGCGAATGAGCAATCTTGAATTTTATGTTAAATTCGTTATGCAAGACGTTATACTGGGGTAATGCAAAGGTAATCCACAGCTCGACGTCACTTAGCTTTTCTCTCACGCTATCGACATTCGTGAAAAAAAAAAGCTTTCGTTTATTATCCGTGCTTAAGTACTTTACGAAGCATCTCTCAAGAGAGTGTCAGACCTGCTTCGATGTCTCTCCTGCGAAACTACGATAATAACAGGTTGTTCGTGCAAAGGCGACGGTACTGTCTGCATAATGGATTTGTAAATTATTGTATCGACATAACCAGGGTGTGAATCAACGTCGTTTTGTGAGTTTTACGTTTCGCAAAAATGCAAATGAGCAAATGGAATACTTCATTACTTTGCATTATGCATTATGCATTGTGGGGAATTGACAGTTGACGATTTTTGCCATCAAAAGCAGGTGGCAGACAATACAAAAAATTATGCTAAGAGAGCGAAATCTCTCTCTTTTTTTTTTTTACTTGTCCTAATTCTCACGCAATCAAGAAATAAGAAGAAAATTACCCAGAAAATTCTTATCCTATTACGATTTATCTCGACACTGTTATTTCTTGCTGTCAAAATGCCACGTATTTATGCTCGTTCGAGGACATACATTTCGCGTATTTACGTTCGGTTGTTTTAGCGCTTGCAAAAACATCGAATTATATTCGTAAGTGAACGGTAAATAAATTGGAAATTACTTAACTTGACACAATGTCAACAAAGTGTCTCTCGTTCACTTAAGGAACACGCAGACGATTATTCTCTTCCGTCTCACGCACTGTCAACGACCGTTGTCTTTCTTCATGTAAACGTGCCACCGGGCACAATTACATACCCACATCCGAGGCTCAGACATACGCTAGACAATAGTAGTTGGGATCACAGTAATAAAAGGTTCGCGACGCGTAATTTACGCGCGACTTCACACCCGTGCGCGACAACCACGTGACGCGACGCAACAAGCACGCAACAAGCACGCAACAAGCACGCTCGTGTCTGCTAATTACGGAAGATAGAACGGTATGTGGGTATGCGGGCATTATGCAATGCATTACGCGTTGCATTACATTCGATGAATACGATTGCACCGCGTGTCTCGGTTTCACATATATTATCCGCTTATTAAATAACATTAAACGATGTAAGATTTAAAAGTTTAAGCTTACCGTACACTGAGAGAAATATGCATTAATTGGAATTTTAGTTGACGGAATATATGTATTGGTAATTGAGAAAATTAAGCTTTAAGAATCTTTCTGTATTTTATTTAAAATGTTGAAATCTTTTTATAAAGATTTAAACTTTTTAAAAGACACGCTATCAAAATAAAGAAATGTTTGGAAAAAATACGAATCTTTTTATATATAGAAATATTTTGCTTGCTGTTATAAATTTAACTTTTATTTTTAAATATATAGATTTTTCTTCTCGTATTTTCAAATATATAGATTTTTCTTCTTTTTTGATAGCAAATTGGAATAAATTAAGATCCAGACATTTCGTATCTCCGCAATGTATAAATTCTCACTCACTTATTAATAATTTATGTGATTTGATTATCAAAAGCTTTCTCATCTGTGTTAATAACGATATTTGATTCCTATTTGTTGTCTCTGAAACAAATTGTAGTCTTGCGTGTTATGTATTCATTAAAGTACAGTGAATACTGTTATTATCTACTTGTTGATGAAACGCATATTTAATGCATAATTATTAAATAATAACTAGGTACAATGCTTGTTATATCCAATAAGGTGTGTATCGCTCGCGGATTGCGTGTTGCTCACTGATTTATAATACTCGACCGAATGATATCCTTTGATCTCTAATGAAACTAGCTCCTCTTTCAAAATTTAGAAAAATAAATAGAATTCTGTTTGAGAACCCTAAAGAGTTGTAGAATTTTGAATCGATTTTAGAAAGAGTTTCGTTGATTAAAGCGATGAAAACATTATTTGAAGTAACAGGAGGCCAACTTTACGTTTCTGAAAATTTCAAAGGTTATAACTTTTGATCTTTCATTTTAGCACTTTTTGATCTATATAGAATAATCGATAGAACTCTGAGGAGTTTATTAAAATTCTAAAAAAACGGCGATTCTGATAGTTAACACCAGTTATGATAGTCTTCCGAAGAGTTCTAATAATTATCCTTAACAATCAATGTATGGAGAATTTAGTGCACTTTACGTGCTAACTTGTTGCTTTTAATCTTGATTTCATTGCTCTAATCGTTTATCAAGAAAGCGATTTATTCTAACTTTTCAAAAAATTAGAATGTCTTTTGAAAGAAACACTAAAAGATACTTATATCATAATTTTGTGCTAATTATGTATTTTTAATATATACTAGTTTATATAAACTTTTTTTCAACTATAGTTTATGTGTGTGTGAGATTAAAACGATTTTTTTATATTAGAACAATGAAATTATTAGAGTATAGGGATTAGAATAACAAGTATATAAACATGCTATCCTTAATGAATATCTACGTTTATTAAGATAGCACGCTAACATGAGCAGAATCAGGTCTCAATGTACGGAGGATTTACTGCTCATTATGTGTTAACCTGTTGTTCTAATCCCGATTTTATATTTCTAACTATTTATCAGAAAATAAATTAAATTTTAATCATCTATAAAAAAGTTATATAAACTAGCGCATATTAAAAGCACATAATTAGCACAAAATTACAATATAAGCGTTCTTTTTAAAAGTATTTATTTTAATGTGCGTTCTAACTTTTTGAAAAAAGAATAAATCGATTTCTTAACAGTTAGAACAATGAAATCGCGATTAAAGCAACAAATTTGATACATAAAGAGCATTAAATTCTCCGTACATTGATTGTTAAGGATAATTGTTAGAACCCTTCAGTGAGCTACCATAGCTCGTATTAGAACGCCATATTTCCAAAAAAATTTGGATTTGTGTGGACTTAGAAAAATTTCAATTTGGAATCTACAAAGCCCTAGGATTTTTTTGTTTTCAATCTCAACGATTTAATTATTAATCGTTATAATTGTCCTCTATAGAGCAAAGTGCTAAAATGAAAAATAAAGAGATTATAGCCCTTCAAACTTTCGTGAAGTTATTGGCCCCCTCCCAACTTCAAGTGGTGTTTTCATCGCTTTAATTAACAGAACTGTTCCTAAAATCGATTGAAAATTCTACAACTCTTCGAGCTAATCAGAACTCTGTTTATTTTTTCCAAATTTTGAAAATTGGGGTTACTCTTCTCACAGAGGTTATTCTTCGGTTCACCGCAGAATTTACTCTTTTCAGTTCAAAAGACGTTATAACTCACCACAATTAAATTGTGGGAAATTCTCGTCGGTGGGTAAAGTGTATTCCAAGAAAATCGCTATCATAGTAATTAATCAGAGATTTTTTGCCCAAAAGAACATTGCCGGAGATTCAAATCATATGTCTTCATATATGGAATCGCAAGTAATAAAACGCAAGTAATAAAAACGCACATAATCTTACACATTAGGATGCATTAAGATATTAATAACGTAAAAATATGAGATGCAGTTGCCATAATAACAGTGGAAGTGTTTTATCGAATAATACGCGAAATGTGTCTGTATTAATTAATAATCAATACGGAAATCTAAACTGCGACAAATAAAAGATGATAGACATAATATTTAACATTTAAGCAATTATACTACGCCGTATCGCCAACTGTCTAATATTTTGATTGCTATTACATTTCAACAGAGATTTAACGTGCAAAATATTTACACGTCGCGAGTTCAATCGAGTTTGCTGGAATTTAAGAGAGAGAAAAGTGTTCGTTTTTTAGATTTCTGTGAATGTAAACCTGAATTTATTTATAGAATATATATGTATATAATAGATACTATTTTTTAATAATTGCAATTATTAATATTGTTATTATATCCAATTACTATTTTTTATTTATCTAAAGGATAAATTAGGTATCATCATTTAAAGCATAAAAAAATACACAGTTATTATTATATAGGTAATAATAAGATTAATATAATAATAAAAAAGAATATTTTTCTTCTCCGTGTGTTTAAAATAATTCGTGAGAAGTATATTACACAGAAAATTCACAGTTTACAGTAATAATTTCTTTTACTTTGTGATTATTAAATTTTCTATAGACCTTAGCTCAATATATTTTTTTTTATTTCATTAATTTACGATCGTAATGCCGCGCGAATTTTAACTGAGTCAGCGAAATTCAAGCTCGTTGAGCATATATTTACAAATTGATTGTAAATCGATCGTGAGTTGTTTTGAAACACTGACGGTCTAGTTTCGTATCCTTGAAGAGAACTTAAGCTTACGTGTTTAAACAATTTTTATCGACGCGTTGCGGATTACGTTGACTGCTCCACAAAGAGCAAAGCACATCCCGTTGCGTTAGATGGCTTTCTGATTTGCGAAATTAATACGTTTTCGCAACTATTGTATAAAAGCAGTATAAAAAAAAGATACGATCTTCTAAAGGCAATATTTAATTTCGCATACGCTTTTAAATTTGAATAGAAGATTGCAATCTTACCTTTGTGCTAAATATCATAAGAGTCTCACGTTACATTATGGTCACAAATGAGTATAAAATTAGAATTATCTGATCGAAATAAATTCTGCTGTTTTTGCTTTTCTCATTATGTATGAAAGCATTCCTGAATCGGCTTACATTCAGAGCCTTTAAGTTTGTCCTTCATTTATGACGCGTTTATGTATTGCCATCGGCTAGGTCGTTTCATACGCATTTAAATTAAGCGACGCGTAGACGGCGCGTAGGATGTGCGTTATCTTCCCAGCAGCGCTGCCAATCAATAACGGGATCTATAGTAATTCATCTTGTTCGCAGCAGACATTCTAATCGCTCCTCGGTCAAGCATTTAAATTAGCAGTGATTAACATAGCGATCCATCCGCGCGCTCCTGTTTTTGCGCGATCGAATTGAATTCGTGTCACGCAAAAACGACCGATAAAACGGCTTTATAGTTGTATTTCGTAAATCACGATTTAACGATTCGCAAAGTTGTTACTAAAATTTTTCATCGCCAAAGTGTCAGCAATGTGTCAGTAAATCGTGACGGGGAATTCTTTTGATTATATTTAATTATTTAAATAGCTGGCCTTAATCTTTCTAGACTGCCTTTATGGACACATTGCTATCACGATTTGAATTTTTTTTTTTTTAATATAATACATTTTCATGTCTCGCACTTGCTTTATAATTGCTTTACAAAATTATTTGAGCGTTTATTAACCGTTGTCTGTAGACGAATTATGAACTTCAATAGCCTCGTTCGACAATCAAGTATAATTATCTCTACCACGATTTTATGATTAATGTAAATTTAATTAAAAAGAAATATTATAACACGCTTTCGTACCTATACTTGCTTTATGTAAAATTATTTGAGCATTTATTAACCGTTGTCTGTAGATGAGTTATAAACTTCAATAAGTGTTCGTCTCAATCAAGTAATTATATCGAAAGGCAACATCCTGTGGAAATCGTTATCTTATACAATATTAGATATGCGCGGCGCGATTTATGATTACGACATAATCTATTGAAAGTTATATTATTGTCTGAAATATATATGATATCTAAAAATTCTTTTGTGAGTTGCTCGATTTATTACTGACAGTGTAATGAATAGAAGATTTATTGCTATAAGATAAACACGTCAGGGTATAAAAAAAGATTTAAATCTGAGATAATATAAACAGGAAAGTAAATGAGAAATCTTATGATTTATCTTTTTTTTTGATAAATAAATAATAACATTAATTTACAATCGCTATAGTCTATAACGGCATTCATTTACAATCGTTATACTCTATAACGGTACAATAGTTTATGACTATACAATAATCGAAAAGTAAAGGTGTCATACTCTCATTTTTAGGAAAATATAATTATAATTCTTGTAGATACAGAAGTGCGTCTATAAATTCGGTGATCGGTTCATTGATTGCATTCGTCCCACTGGACAAATTTTACATTTCAAGAGCATTTTTCCGAGGTTGTTGCTCAATTCGCTCGATCGAGTAATCGCGCGGTGTCGCGTCCAAATTGCGTCAGAAGCGCGTACACGATGTGCGTAAGAGAACTCACGCGCGGTTTACCCGCGTTTTATTAGGACATAACGGATGCGTCTGCATCCAGTTTTTGCGCGGCATGACCTTTATGTGTGCGTCCATTTAACACTGTCGTGGAAAACCTACGAGAGATGATACGTGGGGTTGCAGTGCGAGGATCCTGACAGGATACGCTGCTTAGAGACCATAAATTCTCTCTTCCTGGTGCCTTCGTTATCTGTACTGCATGGCCTTCGTATTTCAGGAAGAGCGATATCGTAGCGTAGCTGCTGCAAGAGCCATGTATCCTTCTGTCTCAAAGGTCACGCTGATATTTTCCTTGCATGGAACTTATGCGTAGATTCCGTACAGTTATTCGCTTACTTCATAGCATTCACTTTCGAAAACCTGTATGAAAGGTGCGTGCTGTGAAACATATAACGAATGTTCATGTAAAATTTTATCTTACGTTATATATCTTACGTTGTCTTAGTCATTTTATTATTAGATAATTTGATGCAGATTAATCGATTCGATATTTTAAATTAATCGAATCTTTTAAATTAATTTTGAAACATTAGTACATCATCGATGGCAGCATTCTTCTTTTTAAGAAGAACTTCTTAACATTTGTCATGCAATTTCGAAAGGGAGTAAAATATTCTCTTTTTAATCAGAAAAATTCTACTTAATTATCCGTAACAATAACAAGACAAAATAATGTTATAAGAAATAATATTATATATAAGAAACAAAACCTTATATTAAAAGTTATAATAACAAGAGTATGAATTACTAATAAAATTTTACGTGCGAATAAAATGAAGTAAGATATGTTTATTTTTTATGTGAAACGAAAATGCACTTTTCGTGAATGAATATTTCTGACGCAATAATATTTTAAGTGTACATAGAGAAATTATCCTCTTGGCCAAATTTCAAGTAAACACAAGATTACGGTACGATAGTGTACTAAGTGGAAGGTACATTCTTTACTAGTTACTCTGAGAACTAGAAAACACAGCTCCAAATGAATCTTCACTAATAAAAAGAGCGGATCTTTATTAAAATAGTCATAACAAATAGCACAACACATCCTAAAAAATAAAGATTAATTTTTTAAAAGGAGTAATAATTAGAAAAAAGATGAAAATAGGATAAAAACTAGTATTGCGAAGAATGGGATCCATTAAGAAGAAGTCATATCACAGATGTATCGGATGACTTTGGGAAAAAATTTAGAAATACTTTCTTTTATTTATTTTTAAAAGATTACACCACTGATAATGAGACAAAAGATTTGTTATCCTTATAGGCATTATTTTTTAGAAGACCGTTTGAAATGTTTCTTAAAGAAATTTCAAAAATACATTAAAAATATTTTAGAATTTTACGATGGCAATTGCAGTACATAATGTTGTAATATGCTTCATTAAAGGAATCAATATAGTGATTGCGCCAATGAACGCACGCGACTTTGTGCGATAATTTGCACGTATCTTTCAAAACAATTTAGCACTGTTTTTTTATATTATACATATATGTGATTCCTATCAATATGCGTCGTGCAGAGACCTTCTATTGTTATATTTGCTCCTTGTCAATCGTCACACTACGTTTATCGACAATATTTCCTTGGCGAGAAGAAAGTCTTCTTACAGTTTTCATTTCCGTTTTTCCTTGGCATCTTTTCGCAATTGAAAAGATCACTGCGATCTGCGATTGCAAATTTGAAGAGGAAACGATCGCAGAACGCTTCAAGCTTTTCTTACAACGTCGTTAAAAAAACATAATACTTTTTATTGCGATGTTGCTAAAGGAGAAATATTTTTTATGTATAAAGTTACTATAAGACAGAGATTTCATGTTATTCATTAAGCTGTCTATGGAATGCAAACGTCAATCCATCGATTACTGATGACTAAATTTATTATTTTTACGCATTTTAAATTATAGAATTTATATTTATTCTTCGGATATGTAAACATGATTTATTAGGTTATTTAAAAAGTATCCGCGATTTTTTGTTCAATTTTTGAATGAAAAAACCGCGGATACTTTTTAAATGACCCAATATATCTTAAAGACGCGGAATGTTTTTCTTTGTTAGAAAGTTAACTTTACAGTATCAGAGTTATAAATTGCTATATTTATCTGTATATCTCTTTAATATTTTTCTTTGTTATTTTAATCGTTTTCAGATAATTTAACGGTCATGTAGACATCTCTATATCGATATTCATAATTAACTTATTGAACAAAATTGAATATGAAAATTGATTTCCATATTCAATTTAAAATTAAAATATCTAGGTACTCAAGAATGTTACAACATTTGATTTAGTCCGGAATCATTCGTAAAAATTCAAGACAATAAATTGTAATTACAAAGCACACAACAATGAACCATGAGTAATCATGAAATGTACAAACCACGTAATTGCAATTGTTTTGAAATCAACGTTCAATTTTATCTTGAAGTGAACATCTCGAAAAGCGACAATCCAAATATCTTATCTTAGATTAGACAATTGCATATATAAAAGAGAATCAACATATTTGTTTTGTACGCAATTTAATTATCACAAGTATAAATTTATCGAACTTTCATTATCAATTTTATCGTACGGCCAAGAAATTCAATCATCATTTTAATAATACCGACATCAATTTCTACGATCGATAAAAGATCTGAATCTGACAAATTAGATTTAATCGAGGCATTGGAGCGTAGTATTTAAATTTGCTCGTTGTCGTAAGGAAGAGGTATCTCTGAAGATGACTGTGGAAAGTCCCGCGTTCGTTTCTCAAGTTTTGCTTTATTAATGCCACTTAGCCAGCTAGCCGGAACGGTCTATGATTGTCGCAGTCACTCGCTCGGTGAGAAAATACTAATTGCAATTTGTGACGAAGAGTACGAGGAATACCCCGAAAAAGTGGAGCGCCGCTCTAGAAAGCGCAGTATCGTGGCTTGAAATGACTTTTCGCATCTCTTAGATGCTCATTTACTTCGATAATTCTTGTCAGTAACACAAAAAAAGTGAAGAAAGAAGATGGCCCGATGATGATGATTTTAATTACGCACAATTCACAATCTCATATCTCAAAGATACAACGTATTGCTGTCGACGTCCGAGATTGATCTGTCGATTTGGTTTTTTGTCTTATATTTCATGACGCCTCAGGAAGAGAAAGAATGATGCATATATATAATTACACGAAGCGAGCAGTCAATCCCTAGTTGAAATAATCGCCGGTACTGTTATCGCCAGACCGTCAGGCTAAGTCATAGCCAGTCGCGGATTGATGTAAATCTTGCCTATCAAAACGTGTCGGAAAGAATATTTATGTTACAAATAAAAAATCGTAGAATATTTACATATGTCACAAATAAAAAAATATTGTACAATATTTTTATCTCGTTACGTATTTAAGAAGTTAAAAGATGATTTCTGAAAATGCTTTTATGAAAAATGTATAATTCTTTTAATATTATTTTTTTTTAATACGCAGAAGGGTATAAGTTATATAATTTATTATGTAACACTTTCTGTTCTGTGTCGGTGATTCACTTTCCATTTGCCATTTTTTCAAAATATCATGTGATATTTTGACAATGAACGAACATAATTATAAAATAATTTCTGATACGCGTGAATACATAATTATAATATGTATTCACGCACATTTGCATTTGGTATATTAGGCTTTGTTTATGATAATTATTTTTTTATAATAATAATTTTTACAATTTTTAATTATTATGAAATATATTTTAACTAATAAATATAAGCAAACATTTCGTGGATCATCGATAACTCACCTAAAATTGACACGATAGAATGTGTTAAATAATAACAAAAAATTATTTTATTACATTATTTTAAAACAAAAGAAACTTTCGATGGAGATGCATTAAAGTTGTTGTATGTGATATATTTTTGCGTAAAATCCGATTTCAAGTTTTCCACATAAGTTTTATCATAAAAAAAAAGATATTTTTATATTAACGAGGAAAAGATATATTTAGCTAAACTAAAAACAAGTATTATATGAAACTTCTGAACTGTTATATAAATATGTCTGTTCTTTTTGCTAAACTTCTTGCACAGTTTATCTCTTCTATTTTTGTCTTCAACAGCAAAAAGAAAAAGAGGAACGATGAACCGTGCAAAAAAGAATAGACCTAAGTACAACGACTGTTATTTAATCACGAACAGAAGACACAATAGTGCTTTCTTGAAGATTTACATTGCGACGTACAAAGACGACAACGATGATGACGACGAACGGGCGGATGGGCGATCGTCCCTACTTGCCGTTCGCAGGTCGAAAAAGCATCGAGTGTGACCAGATACTGTTATTCGAGGCTACATTATATGCGGTTGCCGTTGTTGTTCTCCCCGTATCTCATTTGTACCCGCGCGAGTGTACGGCGATGCTTATTACACGATGCGCGCCTCGCAAAATTTTTCCACGTGTAACTGTTCTGTTGAAGGCGCAAAAGGCGAACATAAATCGCCGCGTTGGCTGCATAACACGTGTTTACATATGCGAATACCCTTTGTAGTCTGCACACACCCGGCAGCGATTCTTCATACCCTGCGCGCGTACTCGTAAATTAATTTCGCCGCGAACTCGCGATATTTCCAAACGATGCAAATCGTTTCATATTATGCTCGTTTACAACGGCTCGGATTAATTAAACCGTTGTGATTTCAGCATCGAATACAGTTCGACGACACCGCCACACGTACCTTCGAATATCCCAGCGAAGCGTCGATCCTCGAAGGCGAGACCAGCAGCGTGGACGGCGAAACTTCCAGTTCCGTGATCGAGCAACTTTCTACGCAGAGTAATAACAAAATCTCTTCGACATCCAGCTCGACGACGAATATGCCATCTCTTCTCGGTAAGATCAAATTTGAGTCTCGTTTGTAGTTTGACGAGACATTTTTGCAATTATAACATGATAATGTAATCAAGTAATTAACGGAAATTGTTATATCATAAAATACTCTAGAGATATAATTGATAATCCTAGAAAATGTTTTATCTTATAATCTTATTACTTAATCGATAAACATATGTTAAGGAGATAGAAAAGATAGAAGCAAAGTAAATACATCCGTGCTACTTGACACTTATTATCTATAGGTGGAGGTGGACTAGCCAGTTACACTCCTAGCAAAGTGGATCTGACGTCGGAAGGCTTCGAGTTGGGTATCACCAGGGCTATACTGATGGTTCCGACCCCAGCTACAACAACAACGACAACCGAGCAAACCGAGAATGCAAGCGAAATGGAATACTTGAGACCAGCTCAGGACGCAGGTGCTTGGGGCTCGGAAACGACCGGCGATCTTCTTTATTGAAAAGAAATGCAGAATGATATTTTATCATTCACAAGCTCAACGTCCCTCCGCGGTAATAGAACGAACGAACGAAACGAGAATGAAACTTATAAGTCTAATATTAAGTATTCCTTTTTTTTTCCTAGCGGCGAGAAAATCGCAAAAAAAACCTATACAAATGCAAAGGAATCAATATATTATAATAAACTTTAATAAAAAAAGATTTACGACAAATGCTCACATAAGTATATAAAGCGAATTTTTCATAGAGAACAGGTTTAGACGTTCGCGTTCATGACCGGACGAATAATTTGGACCACAGATAAGTTATCGTCAAATGCACATTAAATTAAGAAAACTTTTTTTAATTATAAAAAGAAATCAAAAGCGTAATTTCCGCTCATGAACGCGTCGAGTATTAAAAGCGAAGTTTATTTAGATGATTAAGTAAAAACTAACAGTATCATTCCAAGTATATGCATTTACTTTGTATTGTTATGCAGTCAAATCAACGGACTTTTCTTACACAATGAATCATCGAAACTGCCAAGATACGCTATATAGTGCTGCTTTTTTTATAATAGCACTTGAAAGAAAGAGCTCAGCGACTGATACTCTATTGCTAAAAGAAAAACAAAATAAAAAGAGCATATCATCTTTCTGGCATACTTTATAAGATAGAAAATAAATCAACGAGAGAATCAAGTTTTTGTAACCTTTTTGAGATTACTTTAATGCTAAGCTGTGAGTGTTCAAGCTGCCAGTAAAAGGCCAGACTTTTATGCGAGTTTTTTTTTGATAGAAATAAAGGTAAACAGTTGAATGTCTTTTGAGATTTAATTGGAGGGGGAAAATGTTCAGGAAAAAAAAACAACTCGAGTTTAGATTTGTAAACCTTTTTGCCAAAGTAGAACATAAGTCTACTTAGTATATTTAATAATGTATATGTACAATAAGTGTTCCAGTTCGACAAAACTGTAAGAATTGTAAATTTCAAAACACATCGTCATTTGTACCGAATGTATGGCAGATCATACTATGCCTTGCAAATGCGAAGATAAGCCATTACAGCGTGTCTTTTCATATTGAGTTTGCAATTATTTTTCAAGAATACATGAAACTAATAGCTTTTCAGCATAGAAGTTGCGTAGATGAAAACGGCGGTTTAATGTTAATTATTAATTTTAAGGAAATTGAATTTTGTAAATACTAAATTATTGTGGGTCTAGAAGAGCCATCCAAGATAAGTTAATCGAGTCACGAAAGTTCGAGAAAAGAAATTACATTATTTTAAGATCAACTTTCTTATATTACTTTTGTCCTGTTTTTTTCTTTTGTGTTAATTTCTTCTATCATCTATGAAGCACATCTCGGATGCGTTACCATGGATAATTGAAAATATTGTTTTGAATCGTGTAGGTGTAGGTATTTAATAATGTATGATTGTACCGATATGTAGTTATGATTGTACCGATATGATTTTATGACTTGGACAGTGGACTGATTCAAGCAAGAGAACGCGATAAAAAGATAATTTATTACGAAGGTGCATTAAAAGTAAACTGCTGCCGCGTTTTGTTAGAATTTCAAATATATTTACTTTATTTAGATGCTGTACCAGTTCACCGAATAGTTTACGTTGTTTGAAAGACTCGTTCTTGTGTCACAGCGTTGTGTCTTACACTGTGATATTTTTGTTAATCTTTTCTAGTATAAAACATAATTTCCAATTATTCGTCAGACCCAACAAGTTGTTGATACTCTTTGTATCTTGTTGCTACAATACACGAACATTGCAAAAAGCAAGTCAGATTACGTTTGTGCAACATTCCAAATTGAAACTATATACGTATAGATCTTTTTTTAATTTGTCAATTAATTAATCATAATTGTAATCTCCTTGCTCCAATTCAGGAGAGCTGTGTAACAGTTTTGTAAATTACCGTTGTACAGAATCATGAGATACGTTTCAAGTAAACAATAATAAGTGGAAACGATTGTGAGGTGACTATTAATAACTGAAGCTTGAATTTATATTATTAAATATGTAAAAGTATTGTGTGATGTATCGTCTATGTGTTACAAAATATCGAAGTAATAAAAGAGACAATTACTCCTTATTTCTTATTCAGGACTCTCATCATCTATAAATCTCCATAAGATTAAAAGAAAGCAGTAAAACGTTATAAAAAATTAATTCTATTTATTTAAATAAATGGACAATGTACAAGTTGAATGAATGAGTCATATTTTGTGATTCGAGTTTAGAAAACAGTCTCAAATATATTACAGGACTAGCATTAAATTAAGCTTAAACTTAAACTAGTGTTATTTGTATATGGAAGTATAATATTCCTCTTCCAAATCGTATAAATCCGCAGCCATGTCGTCCCTCAAGGAAGCTAGTTTTTGATCACATTCTACTTGCTTAGTCCTAAATAATTTGCCGTTTTGTATTATAGCATCATTTACAGATGGAAAATCATTCAGAATTAAATATTGCTTTATGTCAGAGACTAATTTCATTAATGATTCGCCAGCACGCACAATATTAGCTGCTCTGACATGCATTTCATATGTATCTTGCTCGCATTGTGTCATTCGAGATAGTTGAGAGTCATTTTCTCCTTTTGCAAGTTTAATTATCTCTGAAAATAGCAAAAATAAATCAGAATTAAGATAGATATTAATAATTAATAAAGGTAATACAAATCATGTTATCTGATTATATAAATCTTTCTCCTCCCAAATTTTATATGTACAAATAGAATTAAAAATTATACTTATATGAAGTATTAAATATTACTAAACGCTATTACACTAATATTCTAATATTACTGCAGTATAAATTTTTATTTCTTTTAATTTTATTATGACATAATTTACAGTGTTAATAATTAAAAATAATTTGTTTTCACGTTTATATTTTTCTATATTACATTTTTAATACTAATAACATTTTTGTTTTATATTTTCATGTTACGTTATGTTTTTAGAATTTCAATCTTTCTATTCTACAATAATAATTTATTGATTGACAATCACAAAAATGAAGCGTCCTTTAAATTCATATATAAACTTCTAGATACGTCCTGAGAAATTATACTTAGAATTATAGAATTAACATCGTCAGTTGTTTGTCGAAAACATCTCGATTCATTCTTACTATCCAACATAAGAAATATTGAACAAATATATATTCCGAGAAAATATTGTACTGCAAAGAAACAGAAGCAAATATCAAAAGATAATGAATTAAATAAGTTGTGATACTTAGTGTCTCTCGAAAGGAAAAAATTCAAATAATTGGAGCATCAAAATCATATCAAAGAGGAATAAGTTTCTTGTGTAGCCACACTATATTATCCTTTTTGCAGTTAAAGTATATATAATTAACCGAAGAAAAAGACAACAAAGAAAGAAAATTTAACTGCAAAACCCAAAAAGTTCAATTACAAAGAACAAACTTAATTATTGGGGACGAAAACGCCGGAGGAGTTTTGGAGTTACTCCTACCGGTTAGTAGCATTTTCTGCCTTCAGACTCTTGAGGTTATATAACGCTTAGATACTACAATTCTTGTTATATTTTCAAATTAATTATTTGATGTATTGTAGAGGCGAAAATGCCTATAAAAATAGGTTAGGATATCTAGGCAGAGGTTAGAAAAGTACCTTCGAAATTTTCCAGCATGGACTTCACGTCGTCCTTTAACCTCGTCGTGTATGATTTCAATAACGCTTCTTTACTCTGAGGAAGTGCACGTTGTGTGGCCATTGTGTTGCACTAAAAGGGAATAACATGTGCAACACTGTCAATGATAACAAGAAGGACCACGGCACGCAGCACAAAAAAAAATGACAAGCGAATTTCTCACAACGAAGTGAAAGGAATTGCGGATAGAAACTAAAAAGTAAGGAGACAAATCTTGCGCATGCGTAGAGCAAACGATATATCACATATGTATATAGCATATACACTGTTATATTTCAGGAACGTATACTTTACTTATTGTAATGCGTCATCTATTATCTGCAATATACGGAGTAGAGTACTATTAGAATACTATTTTATTAATTACAAAAAATTTGCAAACCAGTTTATGATTGTCAAGAATCTGTGCATTATAAAATTACGGCACAGTATAATCAAATTGAGATAATGCGCAGTTTTTTGATAGTTTGAAACTGATTCGACTGTATTGGAATAAACTTTTAATCTGAAATAATAAAAAAATGAAAACAATTCCGAGTTCGAATAAATTTCATTTCAAAAATTAAGAAATATAATTAAGAAAAACAAATTGTATTTATATGCATGAAACTAAAATATTTTCTGTAAAAAATAGACATTGAAACGCTAGTTAGAAAAGAATTTTCCGTAATGTCAAAATGAAAGACAGTAAAGAACAATATTGGAAAATAAAGGACAAATTTAAATTGAGTTTTGAAGGAACAAATAAAGGACAGCTACCTAAAATAAAAGATCGTCCTTTATAATATTATTATATAAAATACGATATGGTCACCAGCTATAATGTGTGAAAAGTTGTAAATTCGTGTGAAATCGTTTGTGATTTACAACTTTTTACGCAAATCATAGGTTTTTAAGTTTGCACGCAAAGCGAGACTTAATTAAAAAAAAAATGGATTTTGGTTTTACGATCGTGATTTAGATTTATGATCTAACAAATTCGATAGAAATAGAATTTCTCATATCTTTATTATTATTATTCAACTGCATCTTATTACAAAGGAATATTTTAAACATTTGTGAATATTATTAAATTATTAGATTTCTTCTCGTTCATCGAAACGAACTTTCGGGAAGATCGACAAAAAAAAAGAATTTTACTTATACTCATTTCTAACATAAATAAATTTTTATCTCCATTTATCTTACTCTTTATCCTTTTCTTTAATTCTTAAAACTAAAAAAAGATAAAGAGCAAGTTGAACCTTATCATTTCTGAAATTAATTCATTTAAATGAATATATATAATAATTCAACATCTTAACGTTCAGACCATAGTGGCGCTTCATATTTAAAGTAATGTATTTAACATAAACGATCTTGTTTCCACTCTTATTATTTAAACCTTAGATTAGAGCTAATCTATATCGATAGAAATAAGAATTATCTGCACAACGTAATTGTGACTCAAATCACCCGCGCCATATTGATTTTCACAGGAATAACGAAGGCGAGCGCCATTTTCATGGAGCCATCTTTTCTCACCTCCCAACCCTCTCGAGCCCTCTTACTCTTCCACCTGCTGTTTCATCATGTCCTACCCCACTCGACTCCCTGTTGACCCTCTAGCTAGAGGGTTGAGAATCGATATGAATACGCCCGCGAAGCGCGCTCACTGCTGAATCTCTCCGCAACTACGCAAAATTCCCGGTTCGTGCGAAGGCAGAGCCAGAGCATGCCCTTGCGCGAGACCGGCGCGGCACGGCGGAAATACGAGCGCCGTGAACCCCATCCCCAATCCCCTCCGTTCCACCTCCGTTCTTCCAGCCGCGGGGTGACCGCGAATCGCTCTCCCTCTCACGCGCCTGTCCGACGCGAACGGGTATCGAATCGGGCTAGGTCCCGATATATCTCCAGGGGGTGGCCACCCTCGCCTGCCATTCGCACGCGAGATCCGCGCGCGACGAGTAACTCAAGTGGAGCCGGAGTGTCGGCGAGTATTTCAATTCGAGAACTTGATCAGTTCCCAACTCCTGACGTGCGGAGGATCGTGGACAAAAACATCCCCTGCGGGAAAAACGAATAAAATCGTAAAAAATTAATTAAGAAACGGAAGCTTCGGGAGAAGGATTCCGACTGTTCGTCGGAATTGGATTTTAGTCGATCGTGGTGAAAGAGGAGAAAGAAGCGAAAGGTGTCGGGGTGGACGAAGGACGAGGAGAAGAGTGACATTCGCGCGAGGAGATTCGCGGGCGATCGAACGAGTAGCGTCGTGAAGAGGGTGAAAGAGAAAGAGAAGGAGAGAGAGAGAGAGAGAAAGAGAGAGAGAGAGAGAGAGAGAGAGAGAGAGAGAGAGAGAGAGAAAGAGTGTTCGATTCGAGTCTGGCGACGAGGTCGATCGGGCGAGGACGATGGCAGTGAGCGCTTTCTCAACGACATTGCACCCCACCGATTTTGCTACTACGTGTCCCACTACACCCGGTATGTCGTAGAAGAGAGCTAAAGAGAAAGAGAGAGAGAGAGGGAGAGAGAAACGTACGGTTTTAGCGAGCGCGCGTGAAGGCAAGACGCTGCTGGCGGAATGGCGAGCGGCCTTCCTCGGCAATGCGCAATGTTGCTGGGCTTAATTGTGATTTTAATGGCAGCGCTCTGGACCGAGGCGTTGCTACCACCCGAAGACGAGGAGGAGAACGTCCTGCACATCGGCGGCATCTTCCCTGTAGCTGGAGAGGGCGGCTGGCAAGGCGGCCAGGTAAGAGAAAGCTCGACGTAATTATTCTCCTTTGTCTCAAATATACAGATGAAGGAAGTAAACAAAGGGATGATTTATTTATTTATTAATGATGTCACGTAAGATCTTTAATATCTTTTTATTTATTGCACGTAAACTGAGAAGATGAAGACATTACAACTAGCTATGTACCTTTTTGGTTTAGATAATTCACTTAACGCTACCAATATGCTTCGAATTTGATTAATAAATCAGAAAAGAGAGTTTTACTAACTGATCAATTACAGAATACTTTAAAGCATTTGTAGGCATCAGGTGGACCATAGCCTTTGAGATAGAATGTTGACTGGTAAACGAAAACGGAACCAACACTCCGTTTCCAACGATTTATTTGTCAAAATTAATCTTCGATCGTTAATTAATGTGCGCAGTACTGACATTGATAAGGGTGATGATAGACCTGATATTTTCTTTGCCCGAAACTTTCATATTTGCGGGAGTTTTAATTTATCCTCTCAGAAGCCAAATCGATCAATTCCGTGGAAAAAAATATAGAAAATTAAAAAAATTATAAGCTAATTTTGTTCTTCGATACTAAAATTAAAGAATTCATGAGAGGAGTCAATCAATTTGACTTCTAAGAGGCTCAGTTATCCCTTTCTTGCATTTATCTCGCAGTGCTATCCTTATGAACTCGGTAAGAGATATGAATATCCTTGTTCATTTTTAGACTTTTACATGTATTTATGAAGGAAGAAGAATTGTTACGCGATATCGTGATTGCTTGTAGCTTCCCTCATTTCCTTTCATCTCGTCTCTCGCTTCCTCGCACTCACGAATTGTTCGATAAACGACCTTGTGACATCGATAGCGGAAGCAAAATTTCCGAGAAACTTCACGAACCGTTCTAAAACTTTAGAGATCGAATTCCAAAAGTTTTCTCATAACAGCGAGCAAGTTTACTTGTGGAAGAACATCTTTCTTTGTTCCGTGTTCAAAAGTTATGCGCGTCGAAGCGTTCTTAAAGCTCCAGAAAATCTCGAAGGATCAAGTAAAATTCTTAGCAAATTTAGTGAAGTACGCATTTCTCATGAATAGTTAAGATTTAAAAGATCCTGGATTTGCAAAGGATAACAAAGATAACAATAAGAGTAGAGAAATTGCGGTTTAATAACTCGCTTCTCTATTTTCGCGTCATGATTATCTTTTGTCATAATTATCTCTTGTTGGAGATTGTATTTTCTTTCGCGTTGTTATTTGATACCCGCGGTAATTTACAGAGAAAATTCTACATGAGGTATTCATTACTTTTCGCTAATTCTCATTTAAATTGCAAATGCTTACTTTACAACATTGCATTATTCTACGGCGCAGTTACACTATTAAATTCATATTGTTAAATTATACTCAATTTGAGTTATTTTTAACCATTTCTATAGGTTGTCATTGTTCCATATTCAATATATCGTTAATTTAATTAAAACAATGGAATTAAACAATTTAACATGAAATTAAATTTGAGCCAAATTTAGTTTGTTATATTTACTAAATGCATACGTTAATATAGATAGTGTTTACTTCGAAACTAACCACAGAAATGATTTACATTTTGACGCACATGAAAGTTAAAAATGACACAATTTAACTCAGTGGAATATGTTACCATCGTTCTAGCAATGTATATTTAATTCGTGCCTTACTTAAGAATTAAACGCAATATGATTTATATATAAATAATATAAAAAATATAAAAGGTGAATAATTTATATTTTGATATATTTTTTTTAAATAAACGAAGTAGTATTTAATTCACTTTACGGTTAAATGCGATGGTAATTTATTCTTTTTACACGGTACAAAGTTGATACAACCACGTAAAGTAATCTGCATACGCAATGAATTGTGTGTTTCGAGAAATTCTCCCACAAATTTATCGAAAAACTATTCAATTTTTGACAAACAAACAATTTTATAATTTTATTATTTTTATAATATACACTTTTCGACGAGCACGAGGAAGCTTTAAAACTATCTGCATAAATGAGCACAATTCATTAAAACACAACGCAATTTGAACGCATTTTCAGTTTTTCACAAATATTCTCCCAATATCATTTTAATATTGCGAAATTTTCCTGGAGAAAATAAAAATAAGAACGTAAATCGAATGTAAAGGTAGAGTAACAGAAGTGTAAATGGAAGCTCTAGGAAGCATAAAAATTGAAAAGCGATAAAAGGAGTGTATACTTTCTAAAACACTCTTTTACGTTTTGCTGTTCCAATTTATGCTTCGTAGGACTCAATCGACTTTCCCTTCGATTTTAAAAAGCTTTAGATATGTTAATAATATAGAAAAAAAAATAAAAGATTTTTTGTAAGTGCTCTGAGTCGCATATTAAGAGAATCTTCCCTTGAAAAAAATAAGTAAAAGTTTTAAGAGTACTCTATAATAATAATAAAAAAATATTTTTAATAAAAATTTTTTATTTATAAAGAATTAAAAAATTTTAATTATTATATACATATATATATATATATATTATTCTTAAGTACTTTTTAAAATTATTCAACTTTTACTTAAAATATTCTTCTATATCTTTCACGGTTTAGATGATATTTACTCTGAAAGAAAAAAAAACTTTTTTTAAAAAAAGATTTTTTTTAAAAAAGAGTTTCACCCCTCTTAACGTACGACTCAGCATTTATAAAAAAATCACATCCCTTATTTTTTTGTCTATATCTTAACATATTCAAAGCTTATTCAAATCGAAGGGAGAGAGTTGATTGTATCTTTTTGCTAGCGTTTACGTTCTGTCACTCTCCCTTTATTCTCGATTTACGATCCAATCTTTATTATCGCCACGAATATTTGCGTCGCAATCGCATCCCACTTGCGAGAAAGCATCTTTTAGCCACGAATAACGTGACACTGCTTGTAATCCTGCATGCAAAGCCGGTTCATCAAATTAGGGAATTAATCAAGCTGAATTGCATTATCATTTATTCAACAGGCTTGCATGCCAGCTGCGCGCCTGGCCTTAGAGGACGTTAATCGCGAAAAGAACTTGTTACGCGGATATAGACTACACCTCCATTCCAACGATAGCGAGGTAAACTCACGAAGACGCTTTTAATGGCATTATAATGATGGACGATGGTCACTGCCGCCGTCACCGCTATCTTGCGCGATATATAAAATTACCTCTGTTATTTATTACATTACAGTGCGAGCCCGGCCTCGGCGCATCCGTAATGTACAACTTACTATACTTTCCACCCTATAAATTAATGCTGTTGGCTGGGTGCAGTACGGTATGCACTACGGTCGCCGAGGCGGCGAAGATGTGGAACTTGGTAGTGGTGAGTACCCCATTCGTTTCTTTTTCCCCCCTCCCTCGGTCGCGTTTATGTAAATCTCGTATTTCATCGCGATCGTATATACCGTGGTATAATATGTATATAACAGATATATGAGAACGTCTACGATATCCTTAGCTTTGCTACGGTGCATCGTCGCCGGCGCTGTCCGACCGAAATCGATTCCCGACCTTGTTCAGAACGCATCCTTCCGCCACTGTGCACAACCCCACGAGAATCAAATTGTTGCAAAAGTTCGGCTGGTCTCGGGTAGCGATATTGCAGCAAGCCGAAGAAGTATTTATATCGGTAAGATATAATCTCAAAAATATACTCCCCCAGATAACGTGCATGTCTAAAAAATGTCGTAAAAATATTATAAAAGACGTCTTAAAACATACATGTCTAACAGATATTTAAAAGACAAATAAAAGTCTTTTAGTTAGACAATACATGTTGTCTAGTTTTCTTGTAAAGTTCTTGGAAACTAAAGTGATTCGACTTTTGCATGATGAATAAATCTAAGAAAATATCTGAATATATCTATATACGTATATAATCTATCTTCGAAAACAGAACTAGCCAGATTCAGAATTAATATTCGTCTCTTATGATTCGCCATTAGTGTAAGTACGAATACATCTGACCCATCAAATTGTCCTAGACCGTCGAAGATCTAGAAGCACGGTGTAAAGAAGCTGGGATAGAGATAGTTACCCGTCAAAGCTTTCTGTCGGATCCCACGGATGCCGTGAAAAATCTACGTCGTCAGGACGCTCGGATAGTTGTCGGTTTGTTCTACGTCGTAGCCGCGAGACGGGTGCTCTGCGAGCTTTATCATCAGAAGCTGTACGGCCAGTCCTACGTGTGGTTCTTCATCGGCTGGTACGAGGATGATTGGTTCGAGATTAATCTGGAAAAGGAGGGCATCACCTGCACGAAGGAGCAAATGCGAATGGCAGCGGAGGGACATCTGACCACCGAGGCACTTATGTGGAATCAGAATAACGACACGACAATCAGCGGCATGACCGCCGAGGACTTCCGAAAGAGATTGAACAAGTTGCTGAAGGATGACGGTTACGACATAGATAACGATCGATATCCAGAAGGATACCAAGAGGCGCCCCTCGCCTACGACGCCGTCTGGTCCGTCGCTCTTGGTGAGTTTCGAGCACGTATGTGAAACCCAGCAAGTTGGCCACCAATAATCGTCTTATCGATCCTTTCTTCTTTGTCTCTACTATCAGCGTTCAACAGAACCATGGAAAGGCTAAGCAAGTTGGGGAACAGTTTGAAGAACTTCACTTACGAAAACAAAGAGATCGCCGACGAGATATACGCGGCGGTAAACTCGACCCAGTTTCTTGGAGTTTCCGTACGTAGAGCCTTAGCTAGAAAATCGCTCGTTTGTTCACAAATTCTAAATGTTAAAATGTTTTTCCCCACAGGGTCACGTCGCGTTTAGCTCGCAGGGTGATAGAATCGCTCTGACGCAAATAGAGCAGGTGATTGATGGGAAGTACGTTAAATTAGGGTACTACGATACACAAAGTGACAATCTGACATGGCGAAACGTAGAGCGATGGATCGGCGGTAAGGTGCCGCAGGACAGAACAATAATAAGAAATGTTTTAAGAACAGTGTCACTGCCCTTATTCATAAGTATGGCGGCCTTGTCGGTGATCGGTATCATAATAGCCATCGGATTGATCGTATTTAGTGTCTATAATAGGCACCGAAGGTATACTATACTACCGTACTGTATATATGTATACTATAATATTATATATATACATCGTGCTGCATTCGTTAATACGTTATCTAACATATACCGCGGGCCAGGCTACAATCTACAATCTACAATCGATAGCTACAATATACATATACAACCGATGTCTACTTTTCAGAGTTATATATTCGTCTCATCCCAGCGCCAACACGATAATGCTAGTGGGAATAATAATCTGCTTCTTGGCCGTGTTGTGTATAGGACTTGACGGTAGGTTTGTGACGCCGTGGCAGTTTTTGATAGTCTGCCAGGCTAGAGCGTGGACGATGTCGGTCGGTTTCACCTTAGCGTTCGGTGCCATGTTTAGTAAAGTGTGGAGGGTCCATCGACTCTCTACGAAGGCAAAAGCCGATCAAGGAAAAGTAAGTCGTATATACTTAATACGGATAACCGGGTCTCCGCTGATAAAGCGATACGAATGATCTTTAATAATATTTGAGAATATTATTAAATAATAATTGCGAATATATTATTCGCAATTCTATGTATTCTTTTACTACTTCATTTACCATCAGACTATTCTTCTGTGAAGACAGTCGTACCGCTTTTCCGCTTGAGTTCCTCAGTAGTAACGAGACTGATTTTTAGTTGTTCATGAAGATGGAACCATCCTGCATGGTTTGCTGTTCCCGCTCGTATGTCCCGCATCTTTAACCTATTCTCGATTCCTTTTAGTCATTGACGGCTAAACAAAAAGTTTCGTCTATACAGAAGAAGATTGAGCCATGGAAGCTGTACTGTATGCTGGGCGGATTGCTGTTGATCGATATCATCCTCCTCGTCACTTGGCAAATAGTCGATCCGTTGCGTCGAAGAATCGAGACCTTCGCCCTGGAACTACCTCCTTATGGAGACGAGGACGCAATGATCAAACCCGAATTGGAACATTGTGAGAGCGAACACAATAGTTTGTGGCTCGGTGAGTGCGATTCTTGATTCAGGACGCACGCCAGAAAATAAATGCCGTGTGCTAACCGATATATCTAATTCTATTATGATGTAAAATTGTGTGATAGAAATTGTGTGAATATTTTTTTTCCAGGCTTGATCTATGGCTATAAAGGCATTGTCCTTGCTTTCGGGCTCTTTCTATCTTACGAAACGAGAAGCCTCAAAATCAAACTGATCAATGATTCCAGATACGTGGGAATGTCGATATATAATATCGTAGTTCTATGTTTCATTACGGTACCTGTTGTAATGGTCATCTCTAGCCAACAGGACGCGGGTTACGCCTTTTCGGCGCTAGCCACTATCTTCTGTTGCTTCCTCAGCATGGCTCTCATCTTTGTACCGAAGGTCATTGAAGTAATCAGGCATCCCAAAGATAAGTCCGAATCGAGGTACAATCCGGACAGTGCAGTATCCAAGGAAGAAGAAGAGAAGTATCAGAAATTGCTTATCGAAAACGACGATCTTCAGAAGCTCATTGCTGCGGTAAGAATTTGAACGTCAATGTGCAAATAAAACTTATTTTTAATAATAAGTAAAAGTAGCGTTAGAAATAGGAATACTTAAATAAATAAATAAATAAAATTAAGGACTACATGTTAAAGCATTTTCTTTTTAGCATGCATTAGCGAGACTATCATCCTATATTTTTTCTGTTGTATTCTTTTGCTTGTACAGGTTTGCTAATAGTTCGGCAGAATGTTTATTTTACAAATATTGAAAGTTTTTTTCGCTAAGATAAGACTATTTTTCTAGATCTAAAAGTATAATCCCAAAAAAAGTATAATCAGCGTATAGAAACTTCCAACAGGTGCAAAATAAACGTGGCCAAAGCGTTCAGCAGAAAAAGCGCTTTGCAACTGTTGCAAAATTTTTCAATATGATCGGTTTAAAATACGTTTGGATTCAGTGAAGAATTAAAGGCAAGAGCCATACTAAAACATCTTACAATAGTTGCAAAACTGTTTTTTCATGTCCAATTCGCTAACATGATTGGTTCCTGTCTTAGTTCTTCATTGAATCCAAACGTAAATCATATTAAAGCAACACTAATTGCGAAGCTGTCTTTTCTGCTTAATGCATCCATTGTAATGATATCATACGTTCCGAAACCAGAATTATTTCTTTTATATAAAAATGTTTCATTTTACTAAATTTATTCTAAAACAGATATTTTACTAATATCTGCTATCATTACGTACTTTTTCATTATTCTCTTGCTTATTCAAGCCTATATATTTCAGAAAGAAGAAAAGATTCAAGCCATCAAGCAGAAGCTGGCTGAACGTGACGCCCTAAAAGGAAGCGGCACAAGTCGTTGCAGGCAAGGTCAGCCCAAACAGTCCTTCATCATTGCTGACTATCCGACCGGCGAGGGAACATCGGACAGTGCTATCGGTGGGGGTATTTCCATTTGTACAAAATCCTCCCGCGCTTCCGCTTCTGATGTTGAGTTTTCAGAGACGTACTTATAATCTCCTCACACACGAGTAAAGTCAGAGGACACCGCTATGGACGTCCTTATGCATTCGCGCGATACATTTGGGACCTAAAGTTCTTTTCAATCGATCTCGGTGATTATCGTAACGCTTCGCTTTTAAATCAAATCATATTTCCGGTATTGTTTGTCGTAAGTATCGATGGGTACGTACTTGCGTTTCTTCACGATGCACCTTCAGACAATGTCTCGTTGAAGTGATCGGAGTACACGATTATCCACGATAGCTATACCACAATGCGGTGATAACACAAACAATGAAATATTAAGTGATTGTATCTGCACATAATTTAAAAGAATAATAGAATGCCAGAAACTGGATCGTGATTTTAAGTTATTAAGAAACAATAGCGCATGCATTTTTCTCACGCAACTTGCACACGATAAATTATGTTCTGTTCATTCATTACAGATTCAATAAATATAAAAAGTAATCTATTAATGCAATAATAAAATTAACGAATAGAGTTAATGTCATGTAAATGTGAATGTTTAACTCATCAAATCGTTTAAAGAATTTTTTTTAATTAATAATATAATTTACAGCGCTTATCGCTTTAGTAAAAACACCAATTTCATAGTTTTAGTGTATATCACTAAATATTTAAATATGCAAATAGTATCGAGATTAATAAGTATACGTGAAGTAGTAATTTTTATCGTATAGTGAGCTAGTAACTCTCTTCCTGCGAATTCAGATAAACAGGAAATACACGATCTAATGAAATTTGGCCTATGTTTCGTGAAAGTTTTGCGAAAATTAGCTCTATCTTTTTGATGATAATGTGTTCTTCTTTCTATAATTATCTACTATTATTATCGATTAATTATTTATTAGCAGAACGACATATGTATTTTTATATGTAGCCCGATTCCCATTAGCTGTTGTGTAGACACCCGAGATTGGATGTTTGTGAAATTTTATCAGGTGTATTTTTCAGCACCTGTGAGAAAGTATTCAACCGGATTCCCTTAGCGTAATACAATCTTATCCTATGGACCAAGTTACCCCCCTTCCGCGGAATAACATTTTCAGGGATGGAGCTTTTGAGTGTTTTATATCTTGACTTTTAACTCTTTTACGAAGAACTATATACTCGAAGAAAAATATAACGAAGTATTTTAAGCCGTTAATGTTATCACCGTTTTCAGTCAGATATATATGTACCTTGATATTTTTCGTAAAAATATGAATTTCAAGAGAAAAATAAAAAATTATAACGGATGTAAACGAAACGTGTTCGTTAAACGGTACAGTTAACAGTAATATTACGATTCCTTCGTGATTTCTAATAAGAACGAAGGAACTAGAAATTAAATTCTTATACCGGGGTACGTAATTTTCGTGTGAAAACATTTATCTTTCTAAACAAGAGAGAGAGAGAGAGAGAGAGAGAGAGAGAAAATAAATATATTTTGAAACGCACAATTATATAAATATAATAAATATGTTGAATTTAAAAAAAAATTTAATTATTTAACCGGCTATATAGGACGTTGCGGTTATAAATTGCAAATTGGATTTGACATGGCTCAGGATAATGTTTATAACATGCTTATCGTTTGTTACAGAGCACGTACTTGTTACAAAGTAATTTATAATATTTACGTTAGGCCTAAAATAATCTTTACGATCATATGATTCAGTTATTGCAGTTAAATCTCGTTAGAAAAGTGTCATGTTAATTGTGTACAGCATCAAAACGTTGTTGTAAACCTCATGAAGCGTACTCCCAAATTCGATAAGACAAAGAAACCAAATTACGATTTGATCGAATCCGGATTAATGCATTTGTCGATAAACGCGAGATGTGCTAACGAGATTTAAATGCTTACGAATTTTCACGCCGTTCGTTTATAATTTGGGAGTCTTGATGAGGTGAAGTATTATCGTTGCCGTTTAGCACATAAGCCGGGATGCACGATTGTTGATTTTTGATGAACGTTTGACAGAACACACCGGACGTATGCAGGATTATTTTCGATACTTTATGGATGTGGAAGAATGTTTTACATTACATCGACTTCCAAATCATTTACGAACGGATTTGGTATCAGTAATTATTCATCTGCGAGCTCGCGAGATTTATGGTATTTGACCTTTTGTTTTTTTAGGCACGCAGCACATCGCCGAAATGTACGAACTGCACCGACTATGATGCCAAAGCAATACACACAAACGAGCGCTACGCTTGCGACAAAACTCTCTTCTAAAACTAGTATTAAATCTATAACGTGCACACAAAAACGGTCAATATGCGAATATAATATGCGAGTCTTGGAACACGCCAAACGTACGAGAATGACTCTCTGTAATGTCTGTGAAACATGATTTCGTGACGACGGTCTTTCCGTTTCTCACGTGTTACCTAAAGCGTAAGTTAGTTTATAGCGTGTGGAATTGTTTTATATGTTTCGATACGATTTGACTGCGCCTTAGAAAGAGAAAAAAAAGAGCGGAAAAAAAAAAGAGAGAGAAACGGTACAGTATTGAGACATGTATATCTTACGCGGATATTACGGCTGTCTATGTGTCGCGTGTTCTCTCTTTATAGGCACACAAACCAAAGATATGTGAAATCTATCGTCGTAAATCCCCGTGTATAGGAAATATTTAAAACGAAATGTAATTTCTCATTTTACGGTACTTATACCACGCGCGTTCACCTACGCAGTATTTTTTACTGTACTCGTTTTGATCAACTGCCGCGCAAACGGCGCTTGTAAGTCTAGCATTATACATTATATGATAGTCCTATCGAACTGTTGACGAAAGTATCACATATATGTACGTTAGATTATGGAGATATTTATTTTTAAGTTTTTGAATTATAAAATCCGTTAAAAATCGAAGGCTCTACCTATTATTATTGAACCCTTGGGATATATTGTTTACTCGAGCCGAAGCTCGCGTGGCTCACGCAAGACACGGCGTGATCGCGAGTGTTCGTATAATATCTCTACGTTGTTTCTAGAGTTGAGATTTTAATAAAGAAAATTGAAACACAATCACCAGAGTTTACGTCAATGCTTCTTTTCTTTCGCACATATTTAATTATAAATGGATGGCGATAGCGAATGAAAACCGATGGGGTTCAAAGAAGATATATTATTCGATATGTTGCGGATACAACATTTGCGTTATAACATTTGATATAAATATTAAATATTGAAATATTAAAAGTGAAGTAAAAGTGACTCTAAACAGTAATAATTAACTCAATCGAAATGATCTGTCAAATATTACTCTCATTAATACAAATAGAATTTCTCATTGTTCGACACGTGGAAAGAGAAATTAAAAATTGGGGACGATGAATTAATTACAATTAGAAATTTTATATGCAATTGATTCAATTAATCACTAGTTAAATTAATCAGCAGCTTATTTATTAAATAATTTTTCATTGATATAAACAGAGTTATCAATTTTTTGTTTGTCAATAAATCGAAAGAAAAATTATTAAATTAGGAATAACAAATTGTATAATTATTATCCTGCTGCAAATCTGCCGGTTGAAGCTCGATGACATATCCAAATTTGAAATACGTTAGACATCTTATATTTCGATTTTGAACATGTATTTGGATTATTTATTGATATATATTATTGAGTCGAAATTATAACATTAATATTATATATTATTTTAGTTTCTATCAATTGGATTAGAACTAGAAAAGTTAAATCGAAATTAAATTAATCTACATTGGCAGAAATAAATTTGATGATTGATGATTGTCTAATCAATATTTGTACTATTTTATTACATTTTGTATATAAACAAAATTATTAATTTTTTATTTAATATTTTAAAAAATTAGATTAAAAATAATAAATTACATAATTGAAAATTTTACTTTTAAGTATTTTTACTGAATTAACTGATCATGATTATGTATTATCTGTGCACTATAATATATCTGTTTAATATTTTATTAACATAAATAAAATTTTCTAATTTCTTAACATAAGAAAGGAAAAATTAGATTAGAGATGATAAATAATATATTTAGAAATTTTGTTTTCAGCTTGAATTAATATTTTACAGATTAAATTAATAGCCAATAATTAATGATTAATTGAGTTAATCGAAATTTGATTAAAGTGGCTCTATAAAGATTACGTAGAAATATTCAACAGTGCGATAACAAACAATGCATTTGATGTGTACAAGCTTTCTTTCAAAAGATAAAGCCCATTCTATAATTGTATAAGCGTAGTTGTAAGAGTTGTAGTTGTAAAAGAATCAATCCCAGTCAAATGTGAAGAAAATATTTAATTGTGATTGGTCAATTCTTACAACTAAAACCACTTACAAATTTCGTCGCCTTACGCAGATTTTCTGCGCACCACTAAATCTCCCGCTCGTGCGCAGATCTGTTCTCTGTCATTGCATATCGTTGCACCTTCTGCACCTAAAATAGGACGGGCATACGTTGTACGTTGAAGGGAGAAAGAGAGAAGCTGAAAAGTGCACGAAGTACAGTTGCGAAGAACCAAGCTCTTATCGCACGTGCGAACGGCCATATTGGAATTCGCTCCTGTCGCCGCGGGCTCGTGATCGCACGCGTCGCGACGTAGATACGTCGTCACAATTAGCAGCGTGTTCGACCTGAGTCGCGGTACAGGGAGGAGTCGTTATGTCGTTCGGTAGCGGCTTCGGAGCGTCCACGTCGACGCCCGCACCTACGTTCGCATTCGGCACCACGCCGGCATCCACAGCGACGCCGGTTAAACCTGGTAAGCCACTTCTCATCACAAGATCGTTTGTTTCTCATCCGTATCTCCTCCTTCCTTTTCTCCTTCCTTCTGATTTCATCTCTCTATCGAACGTAGGGACGCGTTCCTCGCTTTCGTACGTAGATATCTCGTGACAATTTGTGTGACAATTTTGAGGTTAAGAACGGTTACTCCAGCGAGGTACTTTGTCGGGTTCTTCAATGAAATTCAGGAATATTCGAGACGCTCGACGTAAAAATGGGACCTTCTCAGTTTCTCGTCGAGTTAGTTCTGCTGGTTGTGTCGGAAGCTTTGTCCAGCAGAGGCTGGTTTACACCCCCGCAATCCGGGCTGCACTCGACGTCGCTCTTCGCGAGGAAAGCGTGCCTGCTCCTAGATCTCGCGATAATACACGCTGTGACGCAACACATGAATAATATAATTAAGAGGATGGTCAACAAAATGATTAGCAACGTCGAACGTCCGGAGTATTCGTCGGATTTGACGGTTTCGATCGAAGCCAGGGTGGTATGACTGTGGTCCGGTATTATGTGCGACTCGGTGCTGTAAGTTTCAATTTTCCTACTGGCAGTTGTATCTTCCAAATAATACATTTCATTTGGAATTTTACCAAGTGTCGTTATCATGATTTCCGCAGTTGCGTCCTGTGCAAAGATAAGTAAATTAAAATCATTGCTAAATCAGTTAGGAAATAAATTTTTATAACAATTGTTACCCCAATTGCTATATCTGTAGTACCGAGTTCGCTTACAATTTGAGTGGAAAGATCATGTACTGACTTAATATGACGACTGAAGACCGAATTAGATGCAGCGGCTGCCTGCAGTGAATTATGTGCCAATTGTGTGTAGAAGTTGGCCTGTTAAAGAAAACGTTTTTAATTATTTTCTATTAAATTGCTATATTTTAATAACGTCAAAAAATACTTATAAGTTTTAAGTTTGCCTAGCATCAAAATAGTCTATTTTTATGTTGCTATTACCTGTAGATCATTCTGTTGACTTAGGAGTGCCATCTTGTATTATTTTATGTATTTTATATTATATGACCATATATTACAAGTTTATATATGTATTTGTAATCAACTTTTGAATTTTTTAATATATAGAAATCCAAATAGTATAATCTCTGCAAACAGTTAAATTTAGTATTCATGCAGTATCTTCCAATATATATAATCACAATTAAAAATATAAACGTTAAATTAAAATTATTTTCGTAAAACAAGCAACGAAAAATGTCATAATAGTAAATACCTTTTAATTGATATTTACCTAACTTCATGTTAAACAAAAAAAAGATAACTTAAGCAGTGTTCGATATCTACTACACTTAGGCTGGATTGTTTCATCTTTCGATAAACTTTAGCTCATTCTCTTATTCTCTTACTCTTTCATATTCTTATTCTTTTACTCTTTTGTTTATTCATTAGATAAATTATCACATAGTTTATCCGAAAATGAAATGACTGGCCCATCGTATTGAAAATCTATAGTGCATGTATATTATGTATATTATAGATTTTCAATACTGGTAATAAATATATATAAACATAGCATTTATTAATATATTTAACAAAAGTGTTTATTTTGTAGTTTTTGTTGAAAGTGCTAACTAGTTACAAATTTTTAAGTGCCAGGATTTGGAACACCCTCGTTTGGATTTAGTACACCGACTACTTCAACGCCAAGCTTGTTTAGCTCGCCATCGACGCAGACTACTGGATTTGGTACTGGCACTGGATTTGGTACCCCGACAGCCACTGGTTTTGGCAGTGCACCTAGCACGGGTTTTGGAGCTGCACCTACATTTGGTACCCCGTCAACCAGCGCCTTTGGTTCGGCATCCGCTTTCGGTAGTACTCCCGTTTCCTCCACAACTACTGGATTTGGTACAACTTCGACATTTGGCAGCACTCCTGCTCCCACAACTGGTTTCGGTGGTTTTGGGACAGCGACAACATCGACATTAAGTTTTGGAGGTTTCGGTGGATTTGGAACTGCGACCACTACTGCTGCCCCTAGCTTGTTTGGTGGATTCGGCACTCCAAATACTGCTTCAACAGGTTTCGGTACATCAGGTTTTGGTGCATTTGGGAGCAAACCAGTTACTACTAGTGGTACATTCGGTGGATTTGGGACAGGTGCGAAATCTTTTTATATATAGATTAAAGTTTCTGATATTGCAATATTTTTTCCTTATTTTTTATTAATATATTATATATATATTATAGGGACAGGATTCACTGGATTTGGTACTGGATTGACGCAGCCTCAACAGCAACAGCAACAACAACAACAACAACAACCTACAAATACTGCATCAGAAGCTCTCTACAATGCCGTGTTCAATTGTCAATTGTATAATGACGAGCGAGATAATACTATTGCCAGGTGGAATCTTATACAAGCATTATGGGGTACAGGAAAAGCTTATTACTCCGTAAATGCCCCACCTATAGACCTTACTCAGGAAAATTCGTTATGCAGATTTAAAGCCATTGGATACAGTCGCATACCTGATGCTGACAACAATGATGGTTTAGTAGTATTATGCTTTAATAAGAAAGAGAAGGATGTACAGGATGGAAAACAGCAATTAATAGCATTTTTTAATGGTTTGCTGGGAAATAAGTCCAATCTGACAGTAACCGTTGATAATATTAAATCAACGGGGGAGAACAAAAGTCAAGTGACAATATATGTATCAGAAAAAGGAATCACTGGTTCTTACAGAAAAATTCCTGCTAATGAATTGGTTGCATATTTATCGCAAGTCATGCAAAAACAGCAGTTAGTACAAAATGGAGTAGAAGATATATTTCCACTGGTAAAACTTGATCCATCACAGCTGAAAGAGTACCTAGATAATCCACCTTGCGCTATTGATGCCAGATTATGGAAGCAAGCGCAGTTGGACAATCCGAATCCAGAGTTGTATATTCCAGTTCCTATGGTTGGCTTTCAGCAAGTTAAACACAGACTGAAATGTCAAGAAGAGGAAACTGCTAGACATAGAGCGTTTTTGGACATGGCAGCTGAAAAAATACAAGGCTTACAAAGACAGCACACAGCTACACAAGCCAGACTTAAGGAACATAGGCGTACATTGTTGGAACTTCAGCACAGAGTTCTACAGGTATAGCAACGATTAATTTTTCTTGTTCTTGTTAATTGACTCTTAGCTCCATAAGTGGAACATATATTGGCCAGTAACAGATCGTTAACTAACTTTTAAGTCTTACGTATACTTAATCAAACTCTTGTCTTTTAATCAGTGACATGATGGAAGAAACCCGAGCACATCTGAATTTCTTTCACCATGATCAGGAGAATACGTGGTGTAGCAATTATGCTCCTTAGATCAGGAAACACAGTAGTGTCTCGATGCTAAGACAAGCATCGATAGACACTATCGTGTACTTATAAAGTCTTTATATCATGCGTGTACTTTACGCGAGACCTTAATTATTCCGCAATTGAGACTGTTATTCATAGATAGAGCGTAACTTAAAGAAAAATCCGGCATACGTGAGGCATGGATGAGATCGAATCTGGATTCACGGATTACTAGTCCGCGGACCGAGTACCGAGCCACCCGATGCCTCGCAATGATTAATTGATTTTAGTCATGTTTTTTTTCCGTTGACCGTTTAAAGGTGCTGGTACGGCAGGAGATTACGCGAAAAGTGGGATTATCCTTACAACCGGAAGAAGAAGTTCTAACACGCAGATTTGAAGCAATGCATTCGCAAATCAGTGCTCCAACGCAATATAAAGGAAGAATTAGTGAAATGCTTTCTCAGCTCAGAATGAGGCGACACATCGATATTCAGAACCAAGAGAGGTATACAATGGATCCTATAGCACAGGATGATATTAAAGCGGTAAGAAAATGTTCATTTGATCTAATTTAAAATTCTTATCGAATAGTATCTGTAATATTTTCTTATTTCAGTACCTAAGTATGGAACAGCAGGGCATGGCGCAGCTTATTTCGACAATAAATGCTGATTTAGAAAGCTTAAAAGTCATTAAAGATGGAATGTCAGAGCTTTTGATGAGCCAAAGTATATCATGAGGATTGTAATATATAATAAAATTTTTTCATGTCTTCTATACAATTAAAAGATAATATGTTTATTAATGTTTATATAAATGATCATGATTGTGTAAATTTATTTTTATTTTTCACACAGCAGTGCCATATTTATTTCATAAATTCTACTTTTTTTTCTTTGTAATCGAACATTGACGTATCAATTAATGATATAAGGAATGTCTACAATGGAACGCGTATAATAAGCCGTAAGAAATCAACCGATCACAGTCTGTTTTCTCATTTAACTGATTAGTCAATTTCTTACAGCTTACTACTTATTACAGACAGCCCTTAAATGTTGAAGATGGTTATTATATATATAAATTATTTTCAATTTTATATTAAAATTTAAAAATGCAATTTAATAATTCTTGCTTATATTGTAAAGAAATATTATATTTTTTAAGCACATATTATTTTTTTCATTTATTCGACGTTATACTTTGAAGTATATTTTAATATCTTGAAAAATATGTTAAAAGTGTGCTATATAAAATAAAACAAAATGCATATTGCATAGATAAATAAAAGAATGATTTAATAAATGTATAAAATAACAAAAAAGGAAATATTCCACAGCGCACATAAATATAAAATCTACAAATTGTGATATATTTCTGATTGAATATTGTTGATCGAAAAACGTGACCCTTTACAAAATACGTATTCACAATGATTTGATATAATTAGTGTGAATTAAATTGGAATATATCAAAATTATAATTATTACAAATGGGAATGAAATTTCCCTTATTTACAACTTTTTATCATTTTCTATAACGTCAGTTCCTTTATTGGCATTTTTCGTCGATGATAGAGATTTATTGTGAACATCCTGGCCTATGGTCATCTTTAATAATTTTAGAATGGACTTTTTATCCGCATTTTCATTTTCTGTAAGCAAAATGCATTTTGTTAATGTTTTCACAATTATAAGATAAAACGTTATGTACTTACCTTCAGTAATTACTCCAGTAATTTGTTGTTCAAGATGCAACTTTTCTTGCGCTATCTCATACATGCCTTCCTCTATTGTGCCTTCACTTAATAATCTTATGATAGAAACGGGTCTGCAAGAGAATTCAGCATCTTGAATATGTTTATTTTAATGAATGATAAAAAAAGTTTTATCTCGACTTAAAAATATGCTTAAATTTTGTGATTATGCATACTTCTTTTGTCCTACACGGTGGCATCGATCTTCTGCTTGTTTATCATTGTACGGATTAAAATCTATATCGTGTAATATAACTGTATCGGCAGCAGTTAAATTGATCCCTAAACCTCCGGCTCTTGTTGATAATAAAAATATGAATATACTTGGATCTTCTGTGTATTTATTTATAAGAGTCTGTCTCTCAGTCACAGGTGTACTGCCATCTAGTCTAATTTCAATATTAAATTCATTAGAATTAATCTGAGACAGCATACAGCCACAATAATAATTAATTATAACAAACCTTAAAAATGTCTGTCCCCTAATAGTTAGATATTCTTCAAGTATGTCTAATACCATAGTAAACTGGCTAAATATGAGTACCCTGTGACCATCCGTTTTCAATTGTGGTAGTATCTTGTCCAGTTCCTTTAATTTACCAGCTTCAGGAATAAGTTCTTGGGGTAAACCGAATCCGGCTATACTTTTATATATACGAGTTAATTGATTTATTTGGTAATCAGATGTCCAAATCAGGTCTTCAAAGACGTATTCCGGATTCTTCTGTTTGTAACCTGGTTCTTTCGCCAATCTACTTGCTATAGCCTAATGATTGATAATTTATAATAAATCATACCAATTAAAGAAAATACCAATAGAAAGAAATTGCCACCAATAGACAGAATGCATACATACATTTAATTTATTCTCGTCATAATAATCACGTATGAGAAGGGGATGATTGGCGAGCTTCCTCAACTGCATCATCATGCCAGTACCATTTACATCTGTAATTTCGCTGGCCTCTGCTGAAAATTGAGCGACTAACTTGTTATACATACTTTGCTGTTTTTCAATTAATGTACATCGTATTATTTCGTCTTTCTTATAAGGCAAATCACGTAAAACTTCAACTTTAAGTCGTCGAAGAACAAACGGCCGCATAATTTCCTTTGCATTTTTAACTTGTTCTCTTTCGAACATCGGCTGCTCTCCGTTCTTCTTATCACTCGGTGCTTTCTGCAAAATTTATTCAAAGTAGATAAATTGTAAATAAATGACATATATATAAAATGATTAATGCATTTTTAATAATAATATTTTAATGGCTTACCGGATTTTTAGAGAATAAGCTTTTTAAATCTGCTTGTTTTCCAGCAAATAATGAAGGCATTACAAATATTAACAAAGACATTAATTCCAATAAATTATTTTGTAGAGGTGTACCAGTCAATAGAATTCGACGCTTAGCCTTTAAAAAACAGATTTCGAGATTTTAAGAAAACTTCTTACATTTCCATACGAGATCTGTCCCAAAAAGTATCAGACTTGCGTATCTTTGTTTTTGAGCATCTCCTCTATTGTGGAAAATAGGGATTCAATATTTAGGGAGGATTTTGAGGAAAATGCCTGTTTTCTACAATGCCCAAGATATACGCAGAAGTCGAATACTTTTGCGATAGATCTTGTATAATGTATATAAATATATAATTAATACATACATTAATTCTGACAAGATTTTCGTATCTAACACTGCTCATATTCTTAAGCATATGTGCTTCATCAAAGACTACATAATTCAACGGCATAACGCGAAATAGTCTACGCTCCTCTGGAGTACTACATATTAAACTATATGTAGTTAATAAAACATCGACATCATCAAGATCACCATTTCGCCAACCCATTCGCATCTCTTTCCGTTCCTCTTGAGAGCCGTAATACTGTACTACTTTCAAGCTAGGTGACCATCTTTCTAGCTCATCCATCCAATTTTCTATACCAGGAAAAGATTTTTGCATATTATAAAAACTCTGTGAAGCAAATGTCTAAAAACACAATATATTTACCCATAGTTGAACTGGGAACGACAATTAAATGAGGCCCATCCTTTTCATCGAGAAGCTCAGCTTCTTTCAGATATGTCAAAAATGCTATCACTTGTATTGTTTTCCCTAAACCCATTTCGTCGGCTAGTATACCATTTACATTCTGTGCATGCAAAATAGCAAGCCAATTTAGGCCAACTATTTGATACGGAGCTAATGTCAAATTTGATGATAATGCTTTTGGCTGCTGTGTTATAGACGATGCGCCAGCAGCTACAGCTTTTTCCATGTTGATTGATAAACGAAAGCATTTTTTCATAAGATGTTCTACCGCATGACGTGTAGATAGTAATACCTTTTTATGCATTAAAATAGAATTAATAGTTTTATATATATATATATATATATATATATATATATATATATGCATATGCGCGCGCGCGTGTATTTACTTATAAGAATTATGAAAATATCTTAAATTTAATGAAAATCAATCTTTGTTCTCGAATTCTAATAATTTTGTAAAAGATAAAAATATCGTTAATTACATAGGTTATTTCTTTCAAATTTACCTGAGCTGCATTCAATAATTCTGTATCTAAATATTTTGTATTTTGAAATTTATTCACTAAGTCTCTCCAATCTTTAAATGGCCTTGCATCTATAATGGCTTGGGCTTTTTTTGAAGAACATTGCGACATCAGAAGTAGTTCCGCAAGTATAGCATTTTGCATAAATTCTAAAACTGCCTTTTTATCACCTGTGAGCTCATTAGATATCTCTATATCCGAATCCTCATCACTGTAAAATAATTACATATATTTATATATAGCGATATATATTTAAATTTAATTGTGAATACAATTTATTACAAAATAACATACCTATTAAATACTTTGTCTTTGTAATCACCCTCATCTGAATCGATATCTATGTCCTCGTCTTCATTTAATTTTCTTCTTTTCATTTTGCTATTTTTTGCAGACGCTTTCAAACTCCGTTTCCTATGTTTTTTAAGTGTTTCCTCTGCCTCCTCGACGTTCCAATTGGTACTTTTAAGTACTTCCTGTATATGCTAAAAAATGGTTCATATCATTTTTTTTATTTAATATTTAATATATAATCATAAATGTTCAATTAAGCATTCAGGTAACAATAAGCTGATATTATTTTGATAATATTAAATAATATAAAATATGATAAAGAAAGCCATGATCGATCAAAGTTAGATGTTTCAAATAATAAACATTATATATTCTTTATTAAATCAATTTATTCCAGATATGATTGCGCGCTGATAACTTTCGAACTTTCAATTATTTTAAAACACTAATAATCCCCCCTAAATTAGATTAGAGAGAAAGATCGTACTTTCTAATCTAATTTAGGAGGGATTATTAGCGTTTCAGAATAATTATGTTGAAAGTCCGAAAGTTATCAGCGTGCAATTATATCTGAAATAAATTGATTTAATAAAGAATATATAATGTAATAAATATTAATTAAAAATTTCCAAGCGATTGAGAGCAATAATAGCGCAGTAGTTGATGCATTTGATCTTACAATAGTATTTCAATTTTTATAAATCGATCGAACGTTTCACTCCATTCAAGCTATCTTCAGCGATGAAGTACTTAATTACATGTGATATTCTTGGTTTTAAATCAATGTTATGTATTAAATCAAAGAGTGCAGTAAGGAGAGTCATTCAATTTCAAATTTAAGAAAGTTAAAAAGCTATGCGGCTAAATGATCACTAAAAGAAAATAAAGAATTAGCGAAAGACAGTTGTGAAGAGAAAAATGAATCTTAAAGAGACTTACTGCACTCCTTGACATTGTACACTGTTGTACACTGGAGGACATTATAATAATGTGTCAGAAACGAAAATTAAGAAATATGGACTTCAATATCGAATTAAGTTCGTTATACAAATGAGCATTGAAACATGATATTGAATAATCATAGAATAAAATAAACATTTAAGAAACATGAATCTTCAATGTACATTATGTAGATAGTTAAACATATGATAGTCTATATTATATAGATATTCAAAAGTCATAGATTAAAAAATTATAATGATGTAATATAATTTTGACAAGCCAACAATTCAAATTTTATCGATAAATTAATATTGAAAGTCAAATCATATTTTATTTTTTAAAAAACTTTTAGTGATGACGTAATGTGATTTCAAAACTTGTTAAGAATATTTAAATAAGCATGGTATAAAAATTCAGTCGTTTTGTGTTCTCTTGTAGCTTGATATTGAGCATTTTCGAAACTAATTTTTTCCCCAAATATCTTTCGTTATCTAATATTTTGGTGTTATCAAAATCAAATTCGTATTTGAATTGTAATCTGTGTTCCGAGATGACTGACAGATTTCCAGTTTTTTTGTTAATGTCATTTCGGTGTTCCTTAATCTTGGTATTCAACTTTCTACCGGTCTGTCCTACATAGGATATATAATGTATTATTTGAAACATTTAACTTTGACCGATCATGGCTTTTTCTTTATCATATTTTATGTATTTACACATACGATCGTGCTTAAAAATATTAAATAATATTTTAACGAAAAATGACGACAAAATAAGAACTTATAATGTCAGCTCATTACCTGGGCAGTTTTATCTCGAGTATCAAATATAATAAAGAAATATTCTTAGAGAAATTTACCATACTGAAAAAAATCATGTCATAACGTTACATGATAAAATTATTTAATTAAAACATGTAAATCACGTATTGGATTGTTCCAAATCAGTACGTGATTTTTTTAAATGATGTAATTTGAAAAATCACATATTAGAAATAATTTCATCTATTATTTGATTTTATAGTTATCAAATTTTAAAGAATTGAATGATAGAAATAGAAGAAAAAAGAATATATACATCATCACTTTGTGACTTTTCAAAATATGTAATTTTAAAATTACGTACTGATTTAGAACAATTTTCATTACGTAACTTATATTATTATATTTTTAATTTTTAATTACATGATTTCATCAACTGTGTGATGTGATTTTTTTCAGTAGGGTAATATTGAAGTGGTTAATTATTTATTTTGAATATTATAAACAATTGTTCAATGTTGTTTTAATACTCAAAATAAGTAATTTCAGATATTAAATTAAGAGTTTTATAAAGATTTCTTATAAAGATTTCACCTATATTTAGTAAAAAAAGATATAATGCGCCTCCTACAATAAGTCATTAGTCATAAATCAGAAGTCAGAGCTAAAAATTGATCTGAAATCAGTCATCAATTTTTAGCTTCTGATTTCTGATTTATGACTAATGGCTTATATTGTAGAAAGTCCATAAAAATTTAGGCAGTATAATTATAGATAGTAGTTAAAATTTTAAGTCTAAAAAAAGATACTTAGAAAATTTGAATTTGAAGATACTTACTGTTGCATCATTTTGTGGATACAAAGTTGTCAGGTACTTTAACTTATTCTCTTTACCTTTGGCGTTACAGTCTGAACTTAGTTTAACTGGACTACCAACATCGCTATCACTATCTTCAATGCGATTTACAGGTTTACGACGCATTTGTATATCAGGAGATACCAAATTACTGTCCTCGTCCGCTAAAATTAGAGAAAAAAAAATAATAAGACACATAGATCTTTCACTCAAGACGCTAGATAAGATCAAAACAAAAATTATAAATTATATATCACATGTAATATTAAGAATTTATAATTCATAAATAATTACAAAATTTGTACCAGGATGCAAATACTCAAGAGGAATTGTTTAAAAATCAAAATTTATATCATGATACACTAAATTGCTAAATTAAAAAAAATTCGCATAAATTAAAACTATTCGCGAAAATACAGAAAAGCGAATACGACTGTCAAGGATATGCACGCCAATTATGCGCGTGCATCGATTGACAAGACAATAGCAAAAAGATGTGCGAATTCTTACACAAGTTCATGGCCTTCGTTTGTTTTTTTTGAAAGCGGAATTGTCGCAAGAGGCTGGAGCTACTCGTGTCTGTTTTGGGCGAATTCGATTCGGACATCGTGTCAACCGTGCAAAGGACGCTGACAGGTATACATTTTTCCAGGATTAACTTTCGGAATCGTCTGCCAGGTGCATTCAGTGCGGTTCACCGAACGCTGCCGAGCGCGCCGATTATGTCCGTTACGTAGAGTGTAGAGTGTCAAATCAGCAGAAAGCAGCTCAGACTGCAGAGTGCAGCGCCGACTGTGAGAATAAAATTATACCTGATTTTCACGCAAGATACTTTCAACCGAAATGTTCCAGATCCAAGGAAATATAACGGTATCGAAAATCTAATCGGAGGGGAAATAGACATGCGCTTACAATGACAAATAGAAGAAGTTCATGTTTGTATGACAGAAAACGGGACTGAATTATGAGTAAGTAAAAGATAAAAAGCGTTAAAAAAAATATAATTATATTATAAATATATTAGACAGCAAATATAATTTCATTAATAATACATGTATAATAATAATAGCACGCGATATAAGAAGGATAGAAGGGTGTCTGGAATTATTTAATATTTAATTGGTGATTAATTTATAAAATAATATTTAATTATTCTTATTATTATTTAATTGATTATTATTATGTTATTTAATCGTTAACAAAAATAGTTAATTTTTTATTAGCACTCAAAGCTTAACATAATTAGATTATAGATAATAATTCTATTTTTAGCAATTCTTCCGACTTAATTAATCGCTGATTAATCAAAGTCGGCAGTTTAATCAAAGTCATTCTTAATCAGAGTTTTATACTCATAGTCCTTATATTTAAGGAAGTCTTAAGTACAAGGTCTGACTATGAATACGAGCAATAAGCTCTACTATAATAAGACGATAAAGCAAATATTAGGAAAAATAAATATTAAATATTAAAAATTAAAAAAACAAGAATAAACATTAAACGTTATGTAGAATATATACAGCAAGATATAAGACACATTTATTTATAAGTAATATGTATTATTAATCTTTTTTCCTTTCTTAATTAATTGTTTGGTTTTATTCTTTCTCTTATGCGTATAGGGCCCTTTTTATATATTCAAAACCGTCTTAAGTTCTGTCTTGATGTCCGCGTTAGCGACTTAAAACATTACTTAAAACGGTCTTAAAATAAGAATCGGCTATGAATACAGAAGGCCGAAGTCGCCTCAAAAGAAGCCATTCCTGTCATCAGCGACAGTTTTTCGCGGCGACTACCAGCAACGCCTACGACTACCAGCTGATTGGCCGACGTGCGCGGGAAAATGAAACTAGGAATGCACCCGGGAGCTGGACGCGCGCACTTCGCTTCACTGGCCGCTCTCGAGTGCATGTGATTCAAGGCCGACGGCCACACACCTGCACCGTCGTCATCTGCTCCACCGCCTCCACCGTTTATTTGTATCAATTGCATCTGTCGTAATCTGTATTCCTGTCATTTTGTCACGAGACGCCGAGAGCATCGTTATGTTCAACGGCGGATAAGTGTATCGAATAGCACCGGGTACCAAGGGAAGCAAAGATGTTGTTGTACACGTTAATCGGCGGCTACATGCTGACCTCGATGATACTATTCAAGTACCCCACCCTGCTGCATAAAAAGAAGAAGGTGAAGTTTTTGTGTCAGCACATTAGCCATCGGGGCGGTAAGTCGTCCTTGCGTTCCTCCCTTTGTTTATCATTCGCAAATTCACGGACGCGATGAATCTTATTAATTTATTTTTACGTATGAATCGTTTTAGGTGCCGGCGAGAGCTATGAAAACACGATGTGCGCGTTCAAACGGTTAGTGCAAATATTGTTTACTCAAGATCCCCCTTCATCCAAGACTGCGAAAATATATTGTCAACCTGTGCTAATTGTTGTGATATTTAATCCATATATATTACATGGCAGCATGAAGTAAAAATGTTTACATGTGATTTCACTTTAAATACTTAACTAAAAATAATATAGTAGGAAAAATTTAATGTTTTTTGTTTTATATCAATTTTCATGTCCTCACTTTTACACTGATATTTCTTATAACACTTTATATACTATAATACTTATTATAGTACATATACACTTGATATTTTAAATTCTTATAACACTTTTTATTTTTAATATGTAAAAATTTATATGGTATATATGTATATACTTGTAGCATAAAATGATAAAAGAAAATTTATTTCAATATGAGTTATTAATTTCTACATAATGTAATTAATTTAATTAATTTCTACATAATGTAATTAATTAATTAATTAATTTATATACAAGTAAGAAAAGGAAATCAAAATAATATTTTTGTCAATTTATATAACTCGAAAAAAATAAGATACAAATGTGTCTAATAATATACAAGGTATCCCATTTTAATCGATCAAATATCTCTTGAACAATGCATTTTAGGAAAAAATGTTTCAGATAAAAGTTTTGAGCCTTCAAGGGAGACATAAGATGGTACCATTGATTTGACCTTGGGAGGACGTCAAAGTGAGGGCAAGATCACTTTGAATTTTTTAAATGGAACTCCCCATTTTTCGTTACATATTTTTATAGTTTACCTTGAAAGCTTTCCAAAACACTATTATTAAGTTACAAATAAGTTATAAGAATATGTAATAAAAAATTGGGGGTTTTATTTAAAAAATTCACTATAGTAAGCTACAAAAATATATAATAAAAAATTGGGAATTCTATTTAAAAAAAATTAAAGTGACGAAGTTTCAAAACTTTTATCTAAAACATTTTTTCTTAAAATGCACTGTTCAAGAGATATTTGAGGTGATCGATTAAAATGACACCCTGTATATATATATTTTTTATTGGATTAAAATATTCTCTTGACTATCTTAGTATTTATTTGATCATGTCTGCTGATTAATACTTGTGATTATAAATAAAGTTAATTAAAATTATGCCAATATCATATTTTATCAGTTGTATACTTAAGTGAAATCAATATCTTTGCTTGCAATTGCAGAGCAGTGGCTATTGGAACACAAATGTTGGAATTAGATTGTCATCTTACAAGAGATGGCGAAGTAGTAGTCTCTCATGATCAGAATCTTTTACGCAGTACTGGTATAGATAAGAATATCGCTGAATTGGATTACAAGGATTTACCGCTCTTAAAGCAATGTTTACCAATTGATTTTGATCCAGGTATTGTTATTTATTATTTTAAGAAACAACTTAACGGACAGAATTATTTAAGAACTATAGTTGAACAGATGTGGAATATGTCGGTACGGCAAAGGAAGAGGATCGACGATTTGCATTGTTACGAGAAGTATTTGAAGCATTCCCCAATATCCCCATTAACATTGATATTAAGATTAATAATGATCGGCTTATATCGAAAGTTTCCGATCTTATAAAAGAATTCAATAGAGAAGAATATACAGTTTGGGGAAACTTCAGTGATGAAGTTACACAGAAATGTTATAAAATGGTATGTTAATACCTATTAAACTTCTGTAAAGATCAAATTAATTTGAAAGGATTGAAATAATACTTCGTGAAAAATGGCAGTAATAATAGTAATTTTGAAACTGAATTGCTAAAATTTTTGTGCTATTATAAATGCTGATATTTACTATTTAAATGACACATATACAAGGATACTAAGTACTCTAAAAGATTTTAAAGGATGATTCCTCACACAAATTCAAAAAAAAATTTTGACCAAAATATTTTCCAAAATTTTGGGGAAAAACGAAACTTTTCTTCAATTTTGACATCCTGAATCTTTAAAATTAAGCTGTTCGGACATAAGATTATATGAAATTTTATGAAGTTTTCGTCTTGAATACTGAGTACTTAATATCTATTTCATATAAAGAATGCCGTACAATTCTTATGAAAAATGACATTCGGCGAAATTGGAGGGTTGTAACTTCGTTATTTTATAATTTGTGTGATGCTGATTGATGAAAAGTTAATATTACAATCTTATTACAATATATTATTACAATCTTCAATAAATTGTTTTATTTTTAAAGATAAATAAAATTTCTAAATCGTACGTATTTAGTTAATTCTTGCATAGATCATGTACTATAATGTACCAAATGTATTATAAATGTGAGAGTAACATTTTTTTCATCGGAACACGTTTTGAATAATTTAACCTCGATTCCATCCTTTCACTTCCAATAAAGTAGAAGAAGAGATATTGACAAAATTTCCGACTTAAATAACAAACATGTCGTATTTATAAAATCGATTTTTTGCATATTTGCAAATAAGATAAATAAAATATATTTTAAAAACGTATATCTTATTTGAAAAACTAATTTATAAATAAGAATATGTTCATTATTTTAATCAGAAATTTTTTCAATATTTTTCTTCTCGCTTTACTAGAGATGAAAGGATGGAATTGAAAGCTCGAATTATTAAAACATACTTTTATTTAAAGAAAAGTTATTTTTTTCTATTCTAAGTTTTTAGGATGTTTTACTACTAGAAATAATAACCAAATACATAGAATTTGTGAATTTTGTCTGAAGAAATCGAACAATTTATTTGAGATCATAATGTTATTTTTTTTTTTATGGAAGAAACTTTCAAAAAGCACTCCTGATTATATCACGCTCACTCTCCCTTAACAGAGCAGATGGTCTCCTCGTTTCCTGAGGGAGCAGTTGTTCCAATCCCGCGAAATTAACGCAGCTTTCTGGGGCTGTGTTAAATTTTTATTCACTAAAACTCCCGTCACAGTTCTCCAGCACAAAGGGCGAAGGGCATCGGAAACTTACAAGTATTATGCAATGTCTCCCTAATTGTATGTCGAATATACTGTCCTCATTTAGAGGAAGAAGTGGATGGAGGAAATCCAGAGAGACCTTTTAATCTTATCCTCTCCGAATATGATATATCTTATCGTCCCAGAAATGTGATAGAGTGCGAGCATCACACCTCATCATCCCTATACGCAAGAACTAAACAGACAGACGATGACGTGCCTGTCTATCTACATCCGGTGGCTCTTATACTTTGCCCGGATAGCTCGGTGGTAACTATGATTATTCGTGGGGGATATTAACTTTTGATCAATATTACATAAACTGTAAAATAGAGCCAATTTCGCTGTAAGCCATTTTCCAGAAAAATATATGACTTCCTTTATGCATTGTTAATTTTTTTACTATTTTTAATAATTTTGATTTTTGTTGTAGAATCCAAATGTAAATTTACTGTTTTCAATGCAACGTGTAGCAATGTTGATACTTCTTATGTATACTGGCTTGTTACCATTTGTACCACTAAAAGAAACACATCTTGAAATTTTCTTGCCTTCAATTTATTTGCGGTAATATAATTGAAAACTTTTATGTCTTTGCAATTACAATAGAATTACAGAAAAAAACATTTCTTGTAAAAAAATTCTTTTGATTCTAGAAGAAAAGGAGGTCCGAGTCCAACATTTTTACCATTGGAAAAGTTGGTAGTACGTACGATTAATGTACTATTAGTGAGGCCGTGTTTATTTAATCATTTAAGAGCACGAGGTATACATGTAAGTATATACAATTACAATTGATCATCTGATTGATTTTTAATTGACTTATATTTTCTTATAGGTCTATTTTTGGGTCTTGAATAAAGATGAAGAATTCGAAAGAGCATTTAATTTGGGAGCAACTGGTGTAATGACAGATTATCCAACAAGATTAAAATTATTTTTAAAGAAACGTACAATAGAATGAACCGGATAGATTTTTAAATAGTCACAGATAACAAACTATTGAAAAATTTATGGAGTTATTTATGTCTGGGAAGAGATATCTGCCATGATAAACCAGAAGATATATAAGAATAAACAAAGTAGTATATTTTTTATAAGCAAAGCAAAACTATTTGCTTATGTTCTGTGTATAAATGCCAATTTTGCCATAATTATGACAGTTCGTACAAATTAATTCATTAGCGAAATTGCGTATACAATATGCATTGTATACGCTATACACAATAGTTTATTGTATTATTATTACATTAATGCGGGTATTTATTCATGGAATAAGATTGCTCTGGCCTCATAAATTTTCCAATTATCCATTTTCATTTTTTGCTTCATCGAAAAATATAGGCTGTACTGAAATTCGGAAATCAAAATACTATATCAAGAAAATTTTCGCAAAATTCGATAAGTAAAAAAATATTTATCATTTTTCGTTCCAATAGGTCTTGAGATACAAAGGTTTAAAACTGACCTTACTTACAAAGACATAAAAGTTTCAATTATATTACCGCAAATAAATTGAAGGCAAGAAAATGTATTTCCTTTAATGGTACAAATGGTAACAAACCAATATACATGAGAAGAATCAACATTGCTACATGTTGCATTGAAAACAGTAAATTTACATTTGGATTCTACAATAAAAGTCAAAATTATTAAAAATAGTAAAAAAATTACAGATTATAGTTAAATGACTGCTTATTTGTATTGACCAGTTTTAAATTTATATCTCAAAAACTACTATTCGGAATGAAAACTGATGTTTTTTAATTTATTTTATTTTATTTTATTTTATTTTATTTTATTTTTTTCAAAAATTGTCTTGCTGTAATATTTTGATTCACGAATTTTGAAACACTATTTATATTCAACGAGACTTTTTTCTTTTAATTTAATTGTAATTAAATTAAACACTAATAATCTAATTATCAGTATTAATGATTATTCGACTGGCAATTAGACTGGTAAATAAACCTGTGCAATTAACGATTTATTCTAATACAATATGCATTGTATTCTAATACAATATGCGATTTTTATATAATATATGTAATTATAATGCGTACTTCTAATTTGCTGTTAGAATCTATTCGCGGTCTCAGATTTTATATATTATTTTTGTTTACGGGATAGGCATATTTTATCTTTATATAATATTCCAAAAAAAAAAAACAAATATTCCTTATAAAACAGTATTCGTTTCTATTGCGATTTTTTATTTAATATTCTTTTACACATAGATTTATTGTAAGGAAATTCGTACATTGTAAAAAAGCTTGTGCGCATATCCCAGTTTTTAGTACAAAACATTTGATTACTATATCTCTCTGGGGCCAGCGTTAACTTAGTCCAGTATGCTTTGAATATAATCTGATCTATATATGATGCATTTGTTAAATAAGTTTTAATCTTCGTAGATTTGTGAAGACATTTTATGTGAAAAGAGAAAACTCGATCTATGCAGATCGTGATATGTCCTTAGTATATATTGGTGTGATATAAGGAATTTCCTTTTCGTGAAAAATGAATGTGATAAAAGTCTGTGTCAGTCTCATAATATTGAGGAAGTGTGAAATCGATAAAACTCTATCAGGATTAATCCTATTGAATAAAGAAATAAATTTGTGTGCAAATATTGTATTTGGCGTATGATATTTATACGATATTAGAAGATAGTTAAGGCATGATAATCAGTATTAATATCTTATAACAACTTAATATATGTGGGACATACTTCACAGGAGTTATCATTCTTCAACGTTACACCATCCCTGAAGCATATCCTACATATTAAATTACATCATGTATTTACATACAGAGCATTTTGCAATTAATATAACTCAATTGTCTATGAATATCTATATGTTAAATATATGTACTTTTCTAATCTTTTGAACGTAGAAATATACTAAACAACTAAACAAATATTATGTTAAAAGACATTTAACTGCAGCTCACACATTTATAAAAAGTGTAACGATATAAAATCTTTTCTAACTTATTATATGTATATTATATATAATTTATATTTAGGCTGTTTTATATATAAAAAATCTATGTGTATATGTGCCATTGTATATGTATACAATATACATATTCAGATAAAAGTATAACAATATATAAGATTACCAAAAAGATATGGAAAATATCAATATTTATGGTTATAAAAAGTAAGAAAGATTATACATTATAAGCTGTCTTATGGGACGATCATAAAATTCATGTGATATACATTGTCTTTATTTGATGTTTACATGTATAATCTCAATTTATGAAAGCTGTTTTTAATGATACATTAAGTATAATCTTAATTTACCAAAGAATTTTTTATAATTATAACTTTAATATTTTGATGTATTATGATAGCATAAATATCCTTTTATTTATAGTATTAAGAAATATAAATTATTTATTATACAAGTTTTCTTATCCCATTTAAATGTTAATGATAAAAAAAAAGAACTTGTATGTGAACTAAATCTATATTTTCAAAATTATTAAATTTGCAAAATTTATACACACACACACACACACATATATATATATATATATATGTGTGTGTATATGTTTTAGAAAGAAAAATTTTGTTCTGTATGTTTGAGTAGATTGTCTACTTGACTGTAAGTGTACTTCAGAAGGGAAAGATTAAATAAATAATATATCAAGTTTTATTAAGATTATTTGCTTTTATATTAAATAATAGTCTTATAATGTATAATTAATATTGAACATGTTTTACAATGAACATTAAATATAGAAAAATAAATGCAACTATGTACAAAACTATGTACCTTTGTATTTGAAATTAACTTTTGTGTATTTGTAAAACTTGAAATTTATAATATAAGTTTTCATTCTATGATAAATAATTGTTCCTTTACCCATATAAAAATAAATTATAAGTTTCATACGATAGGAAATTTAATTGTATCTATGCATTTCTAACTTTTATTTATTTAATTTGTTGAGATTCCAAGATTTGTTTCCTTTATGACGAAGGAAAAACAGTTACAAATAAATTAAATTTACATCAGATCTAGAAGATGTATGAGAATAATACTTTCAATATTATTCTCACATATTACATCACATATTTGAGAATAATATCTTTAATATTTGTATTTTATATTACAGTATTTTACTTGTAACTAATTAACTTTAATAAACGTATTACATCAGAAAATATAAAGAATATTTGAACCTATCTTATATATAAAATATTATTTGATACATAAAATGCGTTATATCGATTATTTATTAGGTGTTGGAATTAATTCGTAGCGTTTTTTAATGAAAGAATGTTATTTATTTCACATGAGCATTAAAAAATACATTAATGAAAGTACTTCCCATCACTTGTAAAACGCTACGAATTAATTCCAACACCTAATATAAATGGAAGTATATAATTATATAAATAAATAAATAATATACATATAATGTATATATATCTAATTTTTATATATAAACAAAATATTTATATATATGTTACGCACGAGCACGTAACGTTCGTGGCGTTCCGAACGAATCGCGCATTCGTCGCACTCGTGCACGAAAATACACTCTTAGAATGTTTAGAATACAGAAATATTAATTAGTGAACTGGTAATATGATAACACAAAATAATGTTACGAAAAGAATTTACATTCAATTCGAAGTCTAGATATTAAAAACAAAACAAAATGACCGCGCTTCTTTTCTCGATGTTCTTTAGGCGTTCGCGAACTTGACGAAGTTCCGAGGCACGAGGACAATGTTTCGAGTGACGCGAACGCGGTACGAGTGCAACAATACTATAATATACATACTGTATGTATATAATACATATATTTATACAATATATATATATATATATATTTATTTATTATATGTTATTTCATACATATAATTATTTCTGTCAATATTTATATTATATAAAACGTGTCTCATTGTTCTAAAATCGTAGAGAGACGTAGTTGCTTAGAAATATTTGCTTAATATTATGCAAGAAATGTTCAGTGCATATTACTGTTTATTAATTTCAATACACCCTCAGATTCATTAATTTATCTGTAAAAGTGAAAGTAATACACATATTTTGCACAGAGTCCATCTGCTGTTCACTTTCAACACTCGCATGCATCATATTTATATATTATTGATATAAAAATCCTTGAAAATTATAGTTTTTAATTATTTTCAAAAACACAATATATGCTTTACCTTGTGTTACTATGAAAACTTGCGAAAATATGTAAAATAGCCTTGTAAATCACTCCCAGAAAGGAGTTATTAATCGAAAAGCGATTTGCTATAGAAAATGCTTACATTTATAACAGCAGGTAGACTTATTTCTATATAAAACACACATTTATTCTTTATAGAGACATTAATAAATTTAGGAATGTATTATGAACAGTATATTGCATGTAAAATTAAACGCTTCTTATCATTGAATGTCATTGATAGATAAGAATTGTATGCATATAATATCATAACTTGCTTGCGGGACATTACCATGTCTCCTGATATTTATCAGTTAATTAGGCAAGCATTTTTGTTAGATTTAGACAAGAGTTTTTGTGACACATCAATAAAATCTCTGTTTGTTTTTTTTTTTTGATCGACTCGATTTTTTACTTAGAATTATACTTCATAGCTGTCATGGATTTCTTACGTACACTTATTTCCATTTAAAATATCAAATTCAGATCTTGTGTTTAGAAATTACAGAGATATCGGTATTTATGTGGGTTCTTCCGATGCGTTTGTTTGGAGCTGCTCCTTGTGCTTACATTTGTGATATACAAAACTATCTGACGATTCTCTACTATCTGTTGTCATAATCGTTCGATACGTAAAAACCTTGCCTTTGCAGTAGCAGCAGTGTCTATCAGAGGGATGCGAATCGTTGAAGTGCTTCCTTATGGCAGCCCAGTTTCCCGAGATGTCTCGGTTGCAATCGTCACAATGAACGCGCGTTTGTTGAAATCTCTTATGGACCGAGTCCGTGACGACGCGATCTTCGACTTCCTCCAAATCTTGCACATCGACTGACATCTTGCATCTACAATTCAAATCACTCAGTTGATAGAATGTCCAGTATTAGAGAATTCTATCTGCAATATTTAAAATTTACTACACTCAATGAAAAATTTAGAGCCATTAACTTTGTCAAAAGAGTATTTCCAAAACAACAAAAAGCATTTTAAATTTAATCCTTAGTTAGTACATAATGAGTTTTTAGGCTTTTTACTGTACACAATTAATGGCATTAATTATCACTTTTACAAGTACAAAAATTGTTAAATGATTCTTACATCTAGTTTAACATGTACAAAAATGTATAAAGTTATGTATTAAAAAAACAGGAAAGAATAGAATCCATTATTCATCCAAATGCTCCCAATATTTCAAAGAAAAGAAATGCACGAATGACTCAATTATGTGTACTAAGAATTAAATTATTGACACAGATTTTTTATTTTAAGCTCTTTCAGTACGATTAAATAATATTATTACCAGTTTTTCTCAATGAATATGCAACTCCAAGCGTTTCAAACTCCTTTTTTCCTCTGTCCACTTTCACTCGAAGCGCGATGAATTATTATGTTCAGGTTAGGAACCGTATATAGGATTGTATTCAAATAACAGCAAACAATATATTTTTATGTGATGTTTTTCACTCCAATATCTGAAACCATCGATATCTGTTCTAATCACATTGCGTAATTATTTCATATGTATATATATGTATAATATATATAAATACTTGTTGATCCTATAATTGCTTTCTTACCAGATCCTACGACGTCAACGTGTGTCAGAGCATGGTGTAAGAAAAAATATTTAACAATAAAAGAGTAGTACATTAATACACCATATGTCGAAGTTGAAGCGTCAACAGACGTCAGGCGCTTTTCTTCATTGTCAGATCAGGTTAGATCTTAAGCTGACTTGGGGCTTGGGGCTCTTGAAAGTTGGAATGCTTTTAATACAAGTCAATACAAACATCATTTTCTCTTTCTTGATATTCTGAAAGCAACAAAAATAGAACAACATTTGTATCAAACGGAAAATACCCAGTGAGGTAATCAGTCAATGAATCTGATTCAATCATTGGATAAAATAACAAAAAGTTTAAGTATTAAACTTTTAATTAATGATATGTTCGACTCTAAATAAATTTGTTTTATTAAATTTTTATAAATTTATTTAGACTTGTAGATATTATTAAGAGCTTAATATTTGAAAAATTTTATTATTTTGTCTAATTGATTGAATCATATCCTAACATCATATACTAACTGTGCACCAGTGTCCACTAAACTGGTATATTATCTTACTATTTCCTTATCAAATTTAGATTACAAGCTGATATTATTTGTCGTTATTTTGACATTAAAATGACATTAAAAACATCATTTTGACAAAATGATAAATAACATCAGTTCTATTTAGATAAATTATATAATGTTGAAAATTACTTATTTGAGTATTAAATGCACAACAGTGTCTCTAATAATTAAAATAAATAATTCAACTTCCAATAATAAAGATGTATTTTTTAACAAAATGCAAAAATACAAATTTTTCTATATCTGAAAATAAAAAAAAATAAAAAAAAGTTTGAAGACAATTTAGACCTGAATCAAGTATTTTAATATAAGTAGACACACACTTTTAAAAAATAATTAAGAAAATTTTCACTTATATATATATAAAATTGCATTATAAAATATTGATCTCATTAAACTATGTTTTATATATAACATTCATTTTTACATGAAAAGTATACATTTTTAGTTCGTCATTTTTTGAGAGATTATATATCTTTAAATGATTATATATTTTGAAAATTACAAAAGTGAATGCAGTCACTAGAATATTTATAATTTCATTAGTCAACACCTAGTGAATTAATTCATATCTTTGTAATTTTCATTTCATTTCAAGATGTACAATTGATCCCTATACATCTGATGCATTCTTAAATTTCTTTAAAGATAAATTATATAATTCACAAAAAGATGAATACAATTTAATTTCTCTTTTAAGAACATCCAATTGATTTTTGTGAACAAGGTAAAGTACAGACAAGTACAAATAACTACGTGTATTTTATTAAAATAGAGAAGTAAGGGGATTATACAGAAGTCTTTGGATGAGGACATCAGTGTCATTTATATGGGCTTAATTTTGAAGTGTAGTCCTATCAGGGAGAACACCAAGCATTTGAGATCCTGTACGAGGTAGTAGAAACACTTTAAACCCTCCGGGTCTCGCGACTGGTTCACGTCCAAAAGGGATCCAGTCTTGGAAGTGGTGAATGATATATGCTCGTCGCCGATGACGATCTCCAGTTCCTGGCGTCCGACGCGGTCAGGCTGCGGCCAAAGCGAGTCGTCTTCCTGCATGATCTCCGAGTCCTGGATAATGCGCTTGAGCTCTTCCATCACGCATTGGTGCACATATGCTTCCTTCCGAATCATCGTGTCGTTCTTGTAGTTGGAGTTGTTGGCGTAGCGCAGCTTGCCGTCCGGCCGAAACTCGAATTCCAGGAATTCATGTCCAAATTTGCCTTTATGACCGACATAATAGCGTATATAAAAGTCCGTCGACATTTTCACTGTTGATTATCGTTCAGCAATTGCGATTAGTAGTGGTGAAACGTCAAATGCGCCAAATATTCAAGTTTTTAACACGAGACTGTCTTCTAATGGTTTCTAGTAATTGACCGCCATTAGCAAACTTTAAGCCATCTTTTCATGTGGCGAACTTGGTAAGCTACTCGATATTATTAGGGTTAATTTCGATGTATCGATTTACACGTGATTGGTTATCGTAAAAATGACATAATGACGTATTTATATAAAATATTGTATGAAATATTTATAAAAATTATATATAAAATTATGTAAGTCTGAGAGTTAGGAATTTAAGGATGCATGTATATTTGTATTTTTTAACAGAATAAAAAAATTATAAAAAAATTACAATTTTTTAAATATTGTATTTATGTGTATGAAAGTGATAAAGTTTTACAATGATTTAGAAACTGGCGACGCCAGGATACTTTTTTCGGAAGCTAAGCCTGGCGGTGCGACGTCTCACACACACACACACACACACACACCAAATTTTTTCTATAATTATTTAAAATTTTTTGTTTGTAAATTGGCGGTAAGAAGAAAGAGAAGTATTTACTGAAATTTGAATTGCGACATAATAACATGGTGCAGTTAACCAAAGAATCCAATCAAGGTGTCTCAGAAATAATGTACGTGCCACTTTGAGGGCATAGAAGGGGTTGAGGAGAATAAAAAAGTCTTATAACATTTTGAGATATTCGCTGTAATTTTCAAATAAAAAAATAAAACGTCGAAACCAATGTGCGGTGACGCCATGCGGCGCAAATCCTATATGAAAAGATTACATTTCTCTTTTTTTTTTATTTGTTCGTTCCACATGTTGCAGATTGTTAAAAATCTGAAAAAAAGCCTTTGTTCAAAGCACCGCCAGGGTACTTTTATTTTTAGGACTACAATACTGTTCTGATCAAACTTCAATCTTTTAATCTTTAATCTAATTCTTCAATGCGTAGTCTGATTCCAGCCTTTGGCCACGAGAATATACCTTTAGAATGAAAACATCGGTACATTCATTGGATATCGCGTGTCATGCGCGACGAACATCGCGCTAATGTGCCGGAGCCATTAGTCTTTGATGCCACGTGACTTAACCTACAATGATGACACCAATACCGAACTCTGTTCATCCAGCGAGAACGGGCGGAAAATAAAAGCTGTAGCACAGACTTCATTTATTTACTTTTTAGAATATAAAAAAGGTTCTATATTTTCTTTATATATACTTAGAAAATTCATAAAATAAAAAATATTTTTAAAATATCAAAACTATAATTAAGCATTTTAGAAATATTTAAAAGTATATATAATCTTGTGCTATATTTTTAAAAGAAAAAACTTTGAGGGGGGGAGGAGAACGCTCTCTTGGTCATCCTCCCCCCTACCGTAAATCCGCCACTGTCCTAATCTAATTCGTTTTGAATGTATTAAACAATAAAAAATTATTAATTTTATGTTAATTCCATTATAACAAAATAGCTAGTACTGTGACAAGTCAATCGTCAATAAATTTCGGAGTTTAGTCATAGTCAGCAAAAAATATTAAAAATCGTAAATGAAATAGCCTTAATAAATTTATTTATTTTACTTGTGTTTCGTAACATTTTCTAAAATAAAATGTAATGTATTCGATTGTTCGAAAGATAAAAAGTGAAACTGTAAAATAAATAGAGTTATCAGATTTATTTATTGTAGCTAAATTTTTTCTTCTTCCTCTTCAATTTTTGAGGTGAGATGGATGTATATTTAAGCGCTGGGAGAGAAAGAAAGATCAAGCAATCTGAAGTGCAGAAAGTGTATGTAAAACGAGCGGATCCAAGAAAATTAAAGTACACTGTACTGGAGTGGCAAGTGTCAAGGGACTAAAGGGGTGAAGGGATTGTCTGAGATCGACGTCACACTCTCGTCAGTTGACGTAAGGGCGAGTTATAAACGCGTTCCGTTGCGTGTTTGTCGCACAGTAAGCACCAACCATGTGGAAAAAGGGTAACGTTCGCACCACGATTCTCGGGCATTCATGCGACCGATGTTGAAAAGACGCTCGACCTCCTCTTCTTCGTAATGTCAATATCGATGTATGTATCAAGCTAGCAGTCTGAACGATGGGCTCATGTTGCTCGACGAGTTCACGTAATCCACAGGCAACGTTCGTAGCAGGGTGAGATTTGCCGTCCGAACCTCATCGCGCGAGAACATGAACAAGAGTCACGCGAATAAGAAGCTGAATCAGCTGCCGAGTTGGCTGTGGACCAACTCGACCACCTTACCGCCGGTTTACAAGATGGTCTGGGAGGCAGTGCGGGAGGATCGGGTCAGGTCGAACGGCATGCAGACCGAGCTGCTCGTCGACACCAATAAGGTGTTTCCTTTGTTGCTTACTAGCCAGCTGCCTACGGAGGTACTCGGTCACATATGGAGCCTGGCCAACCAAAAGTATGCTGGGCAGTTGACTGAGCAAGAACTGTACATTGTCCTGGCTCTCGTGGCGGCTGCTCAGACATCCTACACCTTCAACAGTCTTGATATACTGCATTTACTCCCTTTTCCGCCAACACCCTACTTAAACATAGAATGCCTGATGAATTTGCAGCCTGCCGCACAGGCGAATGCATCAAAACTTCAGCACTATGAGGAACCCAGTAATATGAATATAGAAGGAAAATACATTCCTGAGACAAAGGGAAAAACTAAAGCTAGAACCCAAGTAAACACAGTGCCTGATGCAAATATACCTTTCTCTGGCAGTACTGGAAAATTATCTTATTTTGATAGCAAGATTCAGATGCCTGGTATAACTGGGAGTAATGTCAATAATTTGTTCAAAGATGTAAAACAAAATCTGCGTGTTCAAGTTGATGTTCCGTCTGTATCATCCTTCGACGAGTCCTGTGATGAATTTACAGAGTTTCAAAGCGCCCCGATCCCCAGTGTTTCCACTATGCCAATCTGGGACAGCAAGCAAGGTTCCGCAATTGGTAGCAGACTCGCTAATCATAATCTAGGAGTGAAAAAACCAGTTGACAAAGTCAAGAAAATTACTGTTGGAACAAAAGCCATACATATTAATCCACAAATTCGTACACCTGCACCTGCAAGTTTGCCATATCAAAGTAAAGATCAGCCTATAGTAGAATCTACTGATCTGTTTCCTAAATGTGGAATAAAGAATCAGTCCAAAACAGTAATACTTAAGGACACTGTGATTAGAAATAACGACATGCCTAAAGATTATAGCGACAGTTTTAATAGTCTGACAGGTATGGTAGAACCTGTCAGCAGCGATAAAGAGGTATTACCTAAAGTGGAATTAGCACCTAAGGTAAATAACAAGCTTGTCAATTATGTAGCAAGTATACCTTTATGTCTGTACAAGTATAATGTCAATATGATTTTTGCTGATGTATATAAATTTATCTGTAGGCCATTACAGTAGAAATGTCTGATTCTGTTCAACAAGATTTAATGAGTTTACAACAAGTTGAAGATAAATACAGTGCATTGCGTGAACTAGTTCAAGAAACGTCCGTTGTAAATGATATGAGCTTAGATTTAACTTTTAATAATCAATCGGCTGACGAATTCGGGGAATTTATGTCGGCAGAACAACCACCTAATAATCCCACGATGTCAGATGCTTTGGATATTGAAAGCTTTAGTATGTTTGCAGATTTTGAGTTTAAAACGCACGCTAACACTGATAACAATAATTTAGCAGATCTGAATTTTGTATCTGAAGTATCTGAGTCGTTTAATAATCTAAAACTTGATGATGGAATTGAAACACAATTTGTAGAGACAGGTTAGTGCTCTCATTACTTGCAACAATTTTATTTTCGCTTATGTGTCATTTTGCTTGAATCTAGTAGTATATATTATTCTTAGGAAAGAATGTTCAGAAAGAAGATGCTATTTCGATAAATAGTATAGAATTGATTAGTGGTCCATCCGAAGCACTGCCACGTTCTGGATCTGTGCCTAGTTTAGATCTTAAATCATTTTTGCCTTCTAATGTAGAAGAAGAACAAGTTATAGAAACTCCACAGCAGGTAACCATGTGCAATTGAATTGTCAGGAAGTTGAGATATAGAGGGAATAATCATTTGATATTTACTACCACGTGTTTCTCTGTTGCAGACTGTGTATTGGGAATGGAAACAATATATGGAAAGTTGTGTTTTATTATTACAAGTTGCAGCCAATATATTTACCAATATCACGTCAGAATTAGTTCTGCAAGAAGTTTTAAATTCAGCCCAGGGATATAACTTTCTTTGCCGTAAGTGTTTCGTTTCAATAATATATTTTATATAATATTAAACATGTATGTGTATTATCTATATTATTTATTCATTACGAATAATAAAACCATAAAAATATAAAATGTATTTTGTTATTAGAATTAGCTGAAGTTGCAGCTGTTTGTAGACGTGTTAATTTTTCATACAAAGAGTTGGATATAAATATTATTGGGTTTGATGACCTTTTAATGGACATTGATCGGATCTGGGCTGAAATGGAACCTTTTTATGCAAACATACCAGTAAGTATTGCTTAAATGAACTATTACTATTTTTAGATATTAATGCTATTAATATTTTTACATGTACTAATGTAAAAATACATGTACAAGAAATACCCTTTTTTTTCTAATATCCATTTTCGAACTTTTATGATACATCTATATTAATATATTTTAGATTGTCACTGAACTACCAGCTTGGCCATTACATCAAGGAGAATGTATATCTTGTTCCTTGTGTTTAACAGTTATCACGAGTGGTCGAGTCGTATATAACGATAATAATTATCATGTAACATGCGCAAATTTATGGCTCAATTGTGTAAGCAGTCAGTTGCCAGTAATGCGATATTCTTTACTTTGCCAATCGACTATATGTCCAGGAAGCCATATTTAAATACTAATCTGCATATTGAAAGGTTTTCAAAAATTCAAAAACAAAAATATGCTATTCAGACTTTATTAAGATAAATAGAAGAACTTGGCATAAAAATGATCTTTAAAAATGGTTCTGACAATTTGCATTTAATCTAATGAATGATACATATGTATATAAACAAAGTAAAGTGCAGATTTAATGTTCATTAAAATTGTTTATTATAGAAACTTATACTTTACAAAAATTCTTAATATAACATAGTCATACGATATTAAATTAGCAAAAATATTAATATATTTAGCTTAACAAAATGAATAATCGTATTTCAATTGCTCTAATTATAATGCAGTATTAAGAAAAGTTCAATATTTACATCTTAAATAGAAATTTCTATATAATTAACGTTGACTCGTATCGCGCGGCCTATATATAATTCCTCTGCTCTTCATTTCTCTGATGACACCAGCTGGTAATCGTCCTGATACTGATATGGCATAGACGCCCTTACAAAAACGATCTGAAAAAAATAGAATCTCAACATTAACGTTGGCCATTCTCGATGTAATTATATATACATATATATAGACTGAGATACAATTTTTATTCTGAAAGTGTTTGCGCGAATAGCATTCTACTTAAACAAATCTTTATAATATATACGCACATAAGTATGTTCCTAGATAAATACATACTGGCATTTGTAAGAATAATATATCTGTATAAATGTATTATACGTTTAAAATGAAAATCTCAGAAATAAATATATTTATTAAAATATCTAAATACATATAAATAATTTTAGGATTTATAGTCTGAGCCTTCTATATACTATTTTATTTTTTAGGAATTTTATTCTTTTTCTATTGATTGACTATATACACATACATAAATTTAAAATAATAAAATATTATATTTTGAAAAATTCTTGAAATATAATCAGAAAATTACAATTATATATTAGTAATAATTTATAAAAGAATGTTAATTACTTGAGTTATATTATCGTAATACTTACTTATTCTTTGCCACTTGGACACCCAACTATCTTCTGGACTCATTAGCGCGATCACTCTAAAATATAGAAAATAAAATATAAGACAAAATAAATACATAGTGAGAAATCATTTTCTTATTTCTTCATAATAGAATTATTTAAAACGAGACATTGTTATTTTAAACTGTTAGCCATTAAAATTAGAGAAACAAGTAAAAAATTATATTTAAAATATCTAACGTCTTACAGTGTACAACAAATTCTCTTAATGACTTTTGCTCAAAAAAGCTAATATTAAATATTTACAAAGTTTCTAATGTATATAAAAAAAAGAAGTTATTCTTAGCCAACTGTATATCTATTATTACCCATCAAAGTTGGAACTTGTGCAGTCAAAAACATTATCTTTATTGTTCTTCATACGAAGAAAATCATCACAGTTGTCGCATCCATCAAATTCGAATTGATCGAAAGTCTGTGGAGTAAAAATATGATTGCATTCATTCTAATATACAGGGTGCTCCCATTTATGGATACAAATCGATACATTCTATCTTTGTATTCCATGAATAAAGACATTCCATTCCAAAGACAAAACAATACTTATGTTCATTTATGTCATTAAATGGAAGGCATTTATAAATAAGTTCTGTAGATGTTATGATAATAACCTTGAAGGGTCGATCATATAACGCAACATAAAATTTATGTACTTATATACGCACCTTAATCAAGGAGCATACCAAACATGCTCTTAATCCACGTAAATCTTTTGGCACGGTCTCCATTGACATCGTATAACAAACCGTATACCTCACAATAAATACACGTGAGAAAAACTTTAATTCGAATTACTTTGAAATTAAAGTAATGATAGTTACAAGCATAAAATCTCTTTACGATACGCAACGACACGAATAAAAATAAAAACTGAAGTCTGCTAAGATCTATCGTTGATAGCTGTTTGAACTAATTACGTTAGATAAATTAAAATAGAGATTAGGTTAGGTTAAAAGTACATTATGGATTAACGCCAACTCACTAGAATGCTCATTGCTGCGTTCAGCAGACTCAGTATTACAATCGTTTTATGATTCTCTGCGCTGATTGGATCATACTTTTAGATCTAGAAGAATGATTAGATCCCTATCTCAACAGAGAATCATAAAACGGTTGTAAAACTGTTGAGTCTGCAAGGGATCGATTCTGTATCTTGAGATGAAAATTATATTGGGTCATCTAAAAAGTATCCGCGGTACTTTGTCACTAGATATATGACCATCAACACACATCTAGTGACAAAAAACCGCGGATACTTTTTAGATGACCCAATAAAAGTGAGCGAATTTACTAGAATACTGATTATTTCATTGGTCAACACCAAGTAAATTTGCTCACTTTTCATCTTGTTTGAAGATACAGAATGGATCGCCTGAACGTAGCCGTTTGAAGTTCTGGCTATCATTAAGGCCGGAATTAGACCCATTGAAGAATGAGATTGAAGATTGAAAGATTGAAGTTTGACCAATCAGAATAAAAGCAGCCAAAATTTCTTTGTCCTCATTGGTGAAATTTCAATCTTTAATCTTTAATCTCAATCTTCAATGCATGATTTGATTCCAGCTTAACTATTACCAATACTTGCTCCTTGCGGCTCTCAGTAGAGCAAAAGTGGAGGCAGAAGGCCTATTCTTTTTAGCTGAATTTCTTGCACAGTTCATCTTTTCTCTTTTTCTCTCCAATGTGGAGAGAAAAGGACGAAAAATAAACTGTGCAAGAACTTTAAAAAGAACAGACCTAGTGCATCTCTTTACTCTAGATTTATAATCTTTGACGACAGATGCCTATAAGCCAAAATTAAAGTTTGAAAATCCCTGAAATTTTAATAAACATTCTTTGATTAATAATAATTTCCTAATGTTATATTTTTGAAAATTTAAATATTGCGATATAGGTACAAGATCAACAGTTGAAAATTTTCTATAAATTAATTGTTAAAAAAGAACCCTGACAATACATAATGTCTAGAAGACGTCTTTACATGATGTCTTTTAGAAATCTTTTAGATATGTATGTACCAATTAAAAGATGTCTTTGTAACATCTTTTAGCTTATGCATGTATCTGAGAATTATAAGCAACAATGAAAATATCTACGCTTGATAAAGTGGCGTGTAACTGTATCTAATGTTGATAAAATCTCTAATCTTTTCTGCTATTTAAATTTAAAAAATTGACAGAATATATAATCAGTATATATAAATTATATATATATAAAGAAGTAGTATACTAAATATTAAAATATTGCAATTTTGAGAATTTTTAAATCGCAAAAATTAAATTATCAAATCCATAAAGTATGAGAAGAATAATGAAGGAAAATAACTGAAAATTTCTCATATCACATATTTATTAGAGAAATCTCTTTGGTACTCTCAAGATATTTTAATTAGTTTTACAACATCGACGCTAATGTGTCACTTGGCAGCGATTCTGCATTTCGCTTACACGTGAATGCTATCTACATATTTTCATAGAAATTATTAGCTGTATCAGCATCGGTAGAAAGTTATAGTTACACGTTAGTAAGGCTGCGTGCCAGGAAAATGTACGAGATATGAAAATATAAGACATATTATATACGAATGCATTTAGCTTCTCACACGGTTGTGAGACTGATTTCAATAACTCATCATCATTATTGCCGTTATCATCATCATCATCATCATCATCATCATCATCATCATCATCATTATCATCACCATCATCATCATCATCACTGTTATACATTGAAATTCTACACTTACTACCAGATTTGATTCATATGTGGCTACAGGAACACCAATCTAACTGTATATGTATAAAAAAAGAAATGACTACTGTTCTTCCATCCACATGTGAAGTAAAAAAAGACTTTGTTCTATGAGTAGCGTCAGTGTTATGTCTTGGCCTAAAGTGGAATTATATGTTGCTGTTGTTGCGATTTATCAACTATAGCTGCTAGTCTTCATCCTTGAAGCGACGATAGATGGACTGAACATATGTGAAGACGCATTTCCAGTCTGGTCGTTGCATCATCACCATGTCCTCGACGTCAAGTAACGGCGCGATTCCAGCGACTTCGCTACAAGAAAGAAGACATTTTTGATTTGTGAATAACAAAAAAAATATTTAACACAATTACGCAAAGAAGGCCATATTCGAAAAAAAAAGAAATGATTAATTAATAAACTCTTGAAAACAAGAACAATTATAGCATCTCGATCGCGAAATAAAAAATTTGGAGCTCTTACTCAGCCTTCGTAAAAGCGAGTTCGAAGTTTTTCCTGCGATTCTCTGGACGTAGAGAATTGTAGTCGAAAGCATCCGGTCTAAAATGATGAATTAACGCGCAGAATGCTAAACCATTGTTCCAGCTTGTCGAGAAGTTGTCAAGCTGTACATTCTGAAACAGAGGAATTTTTATATTATGTAATTCATTTAATAGCTAATTAAACTGCAGCGCGCTTTTCCTTGATAGATAATAAGGATGTCCTAAGAACTCATGAATAATAATGGATCAATATTATTTTATACAATACACGGTGCACTTACCTCGTACTCTTTGGTTTTTGATCGGCACCATGCTAGCAATCGCTCCTTAATTTGCGCAGCGTTATCTCGAACAGTTGGTTCGGTAAATTTGAATCGAAATTCCGTTGCCGGTGATTTTACAGGGCTAAATAAACAATTCAGAAAATGAATCACTCAGCAAGATATGAATTGATTAATAAATTAGCATATTCTATCTTTCCTCCTACAAGAAAAGTTACACAAATTAAAAATATCAAATTTTTCAAGAAAAAGGAAAGAAAATTATGTGTTGTAAAATTAATTATTTAAAAATGTATTAAAAATAAGTTAACTGGAGTTAAACACAAATTGTTTGTTTTAAGTTTCAAGTGTAGAAATATAATGATTAATCCTTCTGTCAAGGCATAATTTTTTATTTTTCCACTATCCATGCATTAAAAGAAGACTTAATTGTGTTATGGTGTTAAATTCCTAAAAACTATCCCTACTTTGATTTTTCCAGTTTGCAATTTCTTTTCTGTTCGAATTAAACTTATATCATTTTTTCTGATTAAAAACCGATATATTTAGAACATTATGCACATATAATTCACACGAAATTCAAAAAATTTTGACTTCTTGTGTCACTTTTTTGGCTCTATTAGATTCTTCTTTAATCTCCTGTCACGTTAAAGCGGCTACGTAATCCTTAATTACATGCAATTTTAATTTCTATTCTCACCTTGGTGACAAACTGGCGCTATTTTGTTTATCGAGTTGACGAAACTTGGCGAACGGTGACAGTGGCTTTTTCGGAGCTGAAAAATGAACAGGGCGTTGTAAAGCTACAAATGTTTAAAAAAGCATAATATGTTAGATTCATATCGAGATGCATACTAGATCTGACTGAAATGTTAATATCTCTCTATATCTATTTTAATTATTTATAATTGAATCCTGCAGTCACAAAGGCGTCAGAGGTGCGATTTATTAGAAAGTCTGGATCTAGCAGAATTCGTTCATCTATCACTCTCATCGCGTACCCGTGACATGCATTAGTTGTCTTACAAACAAATTCAATAACAGTTTAGTATGAAAAAGAACAGGATATGGCGATCACGAAGAACATACATATGTGTCTGTACAGATATTAATTGTTCAAGTATCTCTTTAGTAATTTTCGACTAGTAACGAAGGAATAACAAACCTACAGAAAAAGGAACGTTTTAAATCAAGTTTCATTGTAAAGTGGACAGGCTAAATTCGTCGATCGACCGACATCGATCGACATCACCGCCATGCACGAGCATTGAAAAAGTATGTCCGTGCGCGTGTACACATTACACGCGCTTGTACTTCCACGAGGATGTCACGAGGTGTGGCAGCAAGTAAGGGTGTATTTGCCAATCAGGCGACGCGTTTAGTTCTCTAGAGTTGATGTGGTTATAATTGTGTGGATCTATTGGACCCACACAAAAAGAAACAAAAAAAGGAGCGTTAAAAATATTTATGTCAATCTCGAATCAGAAATTTTTTATGTCTAGATTTGTTGGATGTACAAGTCAACATAAATCTTTTGTCATTGATAAAGAGTTTTACTATCCGTTAGTTTAGTCTATTTCTGAGAATTAATTATGTTTTTCACACAAATTTGCTGAATGACTGTTTCAAATATCAAAGCACTACGAAATTGTTGATTTTGTTTTCAACGCTTATAATAAGATTGTCCCCACGTCAGCTCATAGCATAAGTCCTCCATGTAAAAACATCCGTCCAAAAAGTTGCTCAATTTTCATATTCTTTGTATATAAAGAAAAAAGATGATAAATGTAATATATTATATTAGAATACATTACATGCGTATGTAAATGTAATTATTAATTTTTCATTATTGCACTACAATATATTTCATGAAATATAAAGAATCCTATTAAATTTTCGGAAACATTGGCTACTTGGATGTAATACATTCCGCGAATAGTGCGAAACATACAATTGTAATTGCGTGTCGTGGAGTGACGGTAGAATCTTAAGTGACGGAAAAATATCGCCTTTGATTTTTATCAGCGCCCGTATTTTCGGGGGATGTTTTCGAGAGATCTGAGCTGAGTTACTCAGGCCACCACAGCATCGCTATGCTCTGCAATTGTACCAGCGCGCGTACATTATGATTACACTCTTAGACACACTCGTAGCAGTGCAAACTGTATACGCCACTGCGTAACAAAAGGATCAACAAAAATAAGGGCTGTGACTCACTGCTTTATTCGGGGATTGGCATGGTCCTCTTAGCGACTCCGTCCGCGAGAATGTGCGCTCGCGACTTGGGTTTAAATAAAAAAAGGAGAAGAAAAAATATTGAGAGAGGAAAAGTTGAGAGAAAGGGGAGGAGTACGCGGATCACGAGCATCGTACGTGTAAAGGGTGTGACTGTTTTATACGTAGATTTTGTAGCTCGTAGTTAGATTACGTGCATCGAGCCGAATAACGGCGATGTAACTGATGCGTTGCATGATGTTCTTTATTTCTTGCTGGTTACAGCAGATTTTGCATAAGTGGCTCCATGTTGCTCGACTTTTCACGCTCACGTGATGATCTTGAGCGAGAAGAACGAAGAGTGAGATGGGATGCTGGACATCGGCGGTGACAATGGTCGTTGAATCTATTTGCACTACCGTCTTTCGTAATGGACGAAGACCATGTATCGGCCAATTCCGCCGTGCAAGAAACGTACTACTTTCGCAGAAGATTATATAGCTTTGTGTCGAAAACGGCATCGTTAAATGCTTTTGTTCCTCAAAGATGCGGCTTCTAATTAGATCTGTTAGATTTATTCTAATATTGCGAGCTACGAGTACGAAAAGAACTAGTACTTCTCGATTACGAGAGAATTACGAGCAGCAAATTAGATTAGATTTCAAACTCACGTATTTATCTTCTTTTAAATTATCCATAAAAGATAACTAATTTATAGATTGAAACACGTAGCATTTTGTACAAAATGCAGTTAGATAAATAATACTGGATTTTTTTTAAAAAGTACTGTAGGCTATTCTCAAAACACTAGTTGAAGCCAACTTGAAGGGAAGCAAAAGAACAGTTAAATCTCAGTTAATTTCAAAATCTTAGTTAATGTTTACAGAAAGTCTTGTGAAAATAAGTGACCAACAATAATTGTATGCAAACTCCTAATGTAAACAATCTGATTATTAATTAACTGGCTATGTACGTAACGATGAGTCCTGAATTATAACTGCTGATAGCAGGCGATGCGAATTAAAGTAGACAAGATCACAGTTTAACGATCCATGTTATCAATCAATTATGTTGCATATTTGTGATGAGATTAATGATGGTCGTAGAATCGATTATTCTTATCACGATGTGAGCGATTTCAACACAGCGCGAAATATCGTCGGTTCTCGAAAAATTACTCGCAAAAATCCCGAACGGACACCACTTATACCGTCACCAAGTCTCCCAAGTGAACATCACGCCGACATCTTACGACGATGAGGATCAGTCGATCAGAAGTGGTCATCAGTCCTGGTGGCCTCTTCGAAGATGTCATCAAACACTTTGTCCACATCGGCACTATTGAGGCTCGCCACGGAAATCTGTGGCACTGCCGGGATCGTCAGACGCAGGTTCTCTTCGCATATTCCTGGCATAGTGCGACTTCGTGATAGACCAACAAGACCTTTTTTCACCGAATCGCGCGACGAGAAACGTCTACCCTTGGAATCCTTCGTTTCCATGGTACCATCGTTTGCTGGATTATCGAAATATCTGCGTATTTTATCCTCCATCTTTTTCACGCTGTCCAAAGACGAAGATGCCTCGTATTGCTTTTTCATCTTAAAGGACGATGGTGACTTTGGCTTGGGTGGTTTGGGAAGATAAGATCCGGTGCTAGCGAGAGATTGCGGCGGTAAGTTGCTCTGTATTGGACGCGATGGACTGTGATGGCTCTTCGAGAGTGCCAGCTGATGCCACGATTCGGACTTCGATAGGACGATGGATCTGGACGGTCTGCTGGTACAGGACACAAGATACTCGTCGCTGGAATCCATCGCGCTTGTCCCGTTCGGGATTGGCGAGCGTTCCTTTTGCATGGATTTCGATTGACCGCTCGGTTGCTCATATTGTTCTCTAAGAGCGGTAATCCGATTCTTCGAGCTGAATCCGGAAGATGATGCTACTGACAGTAAACCAGTGACAATCGCTGGAGGCTCTAATTTTCTTGACTGCTCCAACCTTCTCGGTGTTTCCAATTTCCTTGGTGATTCCAATTTTCTCGACGGTTCCAACTTTCTCGACGGTTCCAATTTCTTCGAAGGTTCCAACTTCCTCAAAGGTTCCAACTTCCTTGAAGATTCCAACTTCCTCGATAATTCCGATCTTTTCGGTGGTTCCGGTTTTTTCGGCAGTTCCGGTCTTTTTGGTGGTTCCGGGCTTTTCGGCACTTCTACCGGTTGGAACCTCAGAGATTGATTAAAACTGTTAGATTGAGGAAAATTAGGCTGATTAAAATTGCTAGGTTGGTTGATAACAGGCGTATGATAGTCGTTCAGCATCACTCGCTCGTTTTGCAATTGTCGGACTAGGCTCTGTTGTAGCAAGTTGTGTCGACGTATTTCGTCTTCGGTCGTGATGGTCTCGCTATTAGTTGATTTGGGATACGGCCAGAGCTGTGAGGGTGACGAGGAGGAGGATATTCCAGATGGTGACATTCCGGATTCCGGTCTAATTCCGTCGACGCGTGTCGCTGGAATGTCCTTAGATGCAACAGTCGCGATCGCACAGGTGTACCGTGTAACGACGCCGGTGTCCGCACTGATATCCTGATTTTGTATATTCTGTTCCTCTGGCAAAGCACCATCACTCGTACACAAGAAATCTTCTTTGTCGATTTCATGCGACGCGCTTGGTATCTGATCCTCGAACGGATCTTTATTAGATTTAACGTACGGGATATAAGTCGGATATATTGGCGATCGATTATCAATCGCCGGTTTAGATGAGAAATAATTTTCGCAACGCGGACTCGTTCGAAAGACTAATTCGTACTGTTCTGACGATTGTTGATCGGAAGTAGCTGAAAAAGGGACGTTCTCCATCGAATGCGGCACACAAATGGTGTCTTTCTTGACAAGATCGCAAGTATTCTTGTTCGTTAAGGGCAGAGTTTCGTTTCTCGAAGCGATGTCAGTCGGTATGGCATAATTTCGATTGTGATCCAAGACAAAGTGACTCGAATCCCCAGTAGGACGATAACTCAAGTCTGATGTTGGAACAGTGTCGTTATATTGAAGAGCCGTCCAGTGTTCTTTGGTTTCCACTTCCTGTTCGTTGTGAGTTTGAACAGACACGTTATTGTACGTAGACGGTGGTCCCTTTGCGATCTTAGGAGTCACTCGAAACACTCGTGCCTCTTCAGGATGACCGTCATCGTCGATACCAGTCTGTATGGCCACAGACGAGCTACCTCTGAACATCGCATCGATTGGTGCATTGCCCGCGAATGTGGTTCCGACTGAGTCCTTATCATTGCGCACTGTTAGTGGTTCGAAGACATTCTTCTCGCTATGAAAATCAGATTTGTCTCGAACCGATTCCTCAATCGTGCGATGCGGTTCGTTTGGGTGATATTGGACCTGCGGTCCTTTCTCGGGGAACATCCTGAAGGAAATTTTCCCATCCACCACGCCGTGCTTCTCGTTCAATGGCGCCAAGTTCTTGCGATGTATGTTCGAGTGTTCGTTGCGTTTGCGAGAATCTTCGATGTTTTTGGCTTCCGAAATGGTGTTCTTGCCGACAAAGGGCGCGAACTGCTTGCAGAATAATCGATAATCGAGCCGTCCGTTCTCGGTGACCATCTTATTCGATTTATTCTCGTTTTTGTCCTGCTCGATCCATGGTGGTCGAGGGAAAGCAGATTTCTGGGTATTCTCGTTCACGTTGAACGACGGCGGATGGGATTGATTACCGTTTTGGTCGAATATCTTAGCTTTCTCGCGCAAGGAGTTTCCAGGCGGTAGTGCGTTGTCCCTTTGCCAGTGATGACCGAGCGGGGATTTCGGTGTACACGGCTTCTCGATCTTCCGAAACAGCGACGAAGGCGCGTGTCTGAAACCCGCATCCGGTTGCGGCACGTTTGCGTTTGCGAACGGTAAGCTATTGTTTGTCATGCCGCCACTGGTCGGCATCTTCTTGTTTACCGGAATCTGAGGAGAAGTTTGAGGAGTATTTGGGAAGTGTTTTGTGGTGTTTTGCAGTCTCGGTGACAACTTGTCGATCGTGGACGAAGGCTTATCGAAAGCGGTCTTGATGTTCGAAAATCGGCTGTTCCAATTCTCGTTCGGCTGCGCCATGTCTGTCGCTTTGATATAGCCGAAGGATTTGACAAAGGCAGGTGCAGCGTTGTACGTTGTCTGCGTCTCGTTGTTCCGGTTGATCAACGCCAGGAACTTCTTGTCATTCTCCGTTCTCGGGTGGAACGATGGCACGCCAAGATTGGACGCGTTCGTAGTAATCTTATCGCCCACGTTGATGGGACGTCGCAGCACTACGCAGCCAGGATTGTCGTAACCAAGACTGTCGGCCTGTAACTTTAGGTAGCTCGGTATGTCGATGGTATTGGCACGCTTGATTTTCGACTTTTTCGCTGCAAACTTGTTGCTACCGTTATTGCATTTGCTAGCGCTGATCAGTTCTGCGCGTTGCCGAAGTGCCGCCGCAAGTTTCGTCACCTGACTCTGCTCCTCGTTCGTCCTCTTAATCGCGGTTTCCTCGTCGTTGCTCACTTTCTCCTGGTAACCGTTGACGCTGTCTCGATGTTGAATCTGCCGCGTATTCGATTCATCCGTCGTTCTGAGTGCGACTGCCGGCCGATCCACGTAACCAACCTGTGGCGGAATCAGTGGCCGATATTCACTCGTATCCTTATTCCTGTCACGCAACGATTGACGCTGATTAATCACGTCCTTCGTATATTTGTCATGGATCTCCTCCACATGTAGTCTTTCGCCGCTCGTCGCGTTACGCGATGTAGACAGCAATGGTTCAAGTCGTTCAATCTGGAACACCTGGTCATTCAATCTCGCTAGGTCCACGCTGCTCTCCTCCAGCTGCCTCCTCGCGCGTGCGATCTCTTCGGCGGAAACGCCGATGGTATGTCTGACAGCCCGCCGTCTTCGTCCAGATAACGCACCGCCGCCACCGTTCTGTGCCACGATGTCGATCGTCTTGTCGCCCTCGTTGCTACTCGATTTCTTCTCTTCCACCGGCACCTGTAGACGCGACAGTAGGCTCGATACCAGCCGCAAGAGATGTAGCTTACTAGTGGGATCCGATACCCCGCCGTGCTTCGTGAGCGTCGCGATGTCCGTACGTTCGAGCGTCTCGCGCAAACGGGAGAGCGCAGTCTGGATATCCGATAGCAGCAAATCTTCCAGGAACTTGAGCTCGTCCTTCCTCGACACGGGTACGTCGTGGTCGCTGCCGAAAAGCACCTGTTCCATAGAACGGTGCGCGCAGAATCGGTCGCCGATCCCGTCGATGCCGACGTTGACGCCGTGATGCGACGTCGCCGTCGGCTCGTCGCTGCCTCGCCGGCAACCCGCTGCCAGGGACAACTCGAGTGCTTCGCGTAGACGTTCTACCAGTACCGGCAATGAATTCCACTCACCGACTGCCGAGCTAGTACCGCTGCTGGTGCGATGCTGCTGTCCGTCTCCGTCGTTGATGGTGGTTGCCAATGGTACCCCTATACCCGGTTCTGCCTGCTTCGCGACCACCCCCGACACCGGCACGCCGTCATCCGACGACGCGCTTCTCGTGATGGTCGCCAGCTCTGCTGAAGAGGAACAAATCAAATGATAATTCAGAATCATTCGCGTAATCGCATTGAGTCTGTTTAATTAGATTATCTAGGAAGATGTGATTCATGTCGACTTTATTAGATAGTTATTAACTTGAAATGATTTTTTTTTTATTTGAGAACATTTTAATTAGAATACCTTTTCAATTTTCTATAGCTGTTAATTTCGTTATATTATTGAATTATAAATTTTAACGTTTTTATATTTTAACAATGTTGTATGTATATGTAATGATTAGATCGTGTAACAAAAATACATATTTTGAGTATCTTTGTATAAATCAGTATATACAGTCAATACAGTTTATATCGTGCTCTCAATATAAACTACACTTTATATCGCTCCCTTACTTAAAAATTAACACAATCAAAAAAGCGTGATTTTTTTTAGTTAATAGAAATTTTACTTCCCCTATCTCTATCATAAAAAAAGAATTAACTTCATAAAAGAAAGTTACAATCAAAATCATAAATAAAAAAGAATGATTTTTAAGGGTTGTAAATGATTGCCACCTTTCTTGCTGAAGCTCTCACCATCTTGCCGGAGACTGATTGTCACTCTATTGAAATCCAGAAAGGTGGCAATCTTTTATTTTCTATTCCATTGTAATACATATAAAATAATGCGTTGTTAAAAATTATATACAAATATTAGATATATAAAAGATATATGCATAAAAAATTAATTAACAAGGTAAACTTTATAATAACATCTGAATAAAATTATGCTTTTACGCAAGTGTGAAAATTCATACCTATATATTTTTTGATTACGTAGATAAAATGTTGCCAACGGCAAGATACTGCTTTGCTAGTCGAATAGCGGAAGAAAACTCACTGCTTTTCTGCCAGAACGATCGCTATTTTTAATCCACGATTGAAGAGTCCGAGCATAAATCTTGACAAGTGGTGCTTCTCGAAGACTGAATTATGTACATTCGATATCGGTCGGTGGTTTACGCATTTCGTTTTCTGAAAATACTTTATTCGCGTCTCGTTTCCTGAAAATACTTCATAACGATTTAATGTTTTAACAGAGATTCTCGTCTCCTCTGAGCTTTCAATTTCGTTTCCGAAAAGCACCATTCATGCCACGTTTTACATTCGGATTACAGTTCCGTGTATACGTATCGTGCGATTGAAAAGAAGTGCGAATCTATGTAGTGTAAATTATTTTAACAATAATAAATGACAATAACCTATCGTACTCGGATCTACCATTTAGTAAGAAATATTTTATATTTGTCTTAAAAACGGTCCACTTAAATCTTTGTTATAATTTTGTGTTGAATTTTTAATATATCCGAATGTTAATTTAACAGAATGTGATTGTGTTATTTAAATATTTTGTATTAAGTTAATATTCAATCTTTTTTTAGTATTAAAATAATATAATTTATGAATAAATGGACAAATAACATAAAAATATAAATGTTTTTTAAAATGTAAATAAATTAATAAAATGAGTTAATTTAACATATTAAAAAAATGTTAAATTTATTGAAGCATGTGTTAATTTAACACATTATCGATATTAATTTTAATAAAAAAATATGATCGCTTACAAATTATGTCAGTTACATTTTTTGTCTAAATTCTTTTACATAATATTTATGTTACTTTCTAACATATTCATCTTATATTAAATTAACACAAAAATTTGAGTGGGCCGTTTAGAACGTGTGAAATATATTAAATCTAATACAAATTTTCGAATTGTGAAAATAATAAATAAACCAATGGCAAAATATCGTATAATTGAAGAAAACACTCTTCCTACCGAAACGATATCAGTTTACGAGAGAAATTGGACTGTAAATTTTAACAAATATCATATCCACCAAACGGAGCTAAATCGGAACAAAAAGAAAAGAAGAAAACGCGTTATCTCCACATGTCATCACCGCGTTCTCCGAAACACGCTTCGCACTCTTATCGCTTCACGAAGAGACACGCGTTGTCAAGACCTCGCACGTCCAACCGCTTCAGCACGTCTCCCTTTGGCACGTCAACGCGTCGCGCGTTTTAAGAGCGTCGCACGAGCTGGGTGCGGGTCGCGGGGCAGTTTGTTAGAAGCATTGTAAAACAACCGGTTTTCGCGCGTGACAATCCGTCCCGCGCGTCGCATTTGTCGCGATTCGCGGCGCGAGCTTTCGATATCTCGGAATGGTCGTATCGATCGTACCGTGATTGCACCGTTAATCTTCCTTTCTTAAGGGATGCGTGATAGCGAATAATCGCGGGGTGAATTTTAACGGGCTATTGGAACACCGTATTTTTACCCGATCGCGATCGTCTGCCGCGCTGCCGCTACTGTTGTTGCGCGCGGACGCGCGATTTCTTCGCGACTCGCCGCTCGCGAAGAGAAGAAAGAAAGAAAGAAAGAGAGAGAGAGAGAGAGAGAGAGAGAGAGAGAGAGAGAGAGCGGCGCGCGCGAGCGGAGATCGCGACCAAACGCGCGCGCTGACCGGCTTCGGCTATCGCGCGCGTGCTCGCTTTATTTAAAACAACGTACGGGGATTCTCTCTCCGCGGGGATTTATTTTCGGTCGCTCGTTCGACGCCTGTGCAGCTGCTGCGCGAAGCGAAGCGAAGCGGGATGAGGCGGTGCGAGGCGAGGCGAGGCGAGGCGAGGCGAGGCGAGCTATGGTGAAGCCGCGAAACTACCCGCGTGTAGAAGACGAGTCACAAAGCTGAAAACGCTGGCGCGTTTCTTTAACGCGTAATTTTGCACAGTGGAGATCGTCTAATAAAGGCTTGCTACCGCGTCTCGCCCGTCCCATTAATCTTATTATTGCGTTGTTATTGTATCATTAATGCAACCGCATGTAGTTTTGTATTTTTATTTTTGGAAATGAAGGCGTAAATAAAATGACGGTTGCGAAATAACGTCAGAATTGAGGCTGCCTGACGTTATGATTTGACAAAAGTGACGCTGGCTAACAATAAACTGTTCTCGTTTTCCCTCTCTACGCGTCGTCGTTGTTTGAAACCCCTACGTTTACTGCGGTCGATTAAAAGTTGATTATGAAAAATTTATCCGTTTAACTCGTTTGTTTTATTTAAGAATAAGAGAAGGCGGCAGACGAATGTACGCACAGATACATAACATTGGTTGCACCCCAGTTGTTGCGTTCTACTTTGCTCCACCGCCCATTTCATTTCTCTTTCCGGATGGAAAAGCTTTCGCAGCCTTCTTTTTGCGGATTGCAAACACGTCCGAAAACGACACATTTTAATTTTTTGGTGAATGGAACCGAGAACTTTAAAACTAAAGACAATACAAATTTTCCATTTTATACATACTAACGTCTAACTTGTGGTATTTCTCTTCTATTCCATCTTTGTGCCAATTTTTCTGCTCTCTTTCTTCACACACACTATTTGATCTTCTCTTATTCCGTTCATTGTCCTAGTCTAAAAGCATTGTCTTTGCTATTTCTATATTCTCTCCCTTCCTCCTAATTCCTATTCCTCGCTTCTCTCTCTCTCTCTCTCTCTCTCTCTCTCTCTTTCTATTCACACATACACTGCTTCATTGCGTTCTTGTAAATTTTTCTGTACATTATTCACTATTGTAATTATTTTAAAAGTCGCAGCGCTTATAAGAAAATCTAGTCCTCCAAGAAATAATTCTATTTTAGTCTTTGTAGTACGTAACAATAATTCATATTCTGAGAATTTATATCGGGCATTTCCATTGTAGTATCAGGTAACTGTGTAATTGTATATCGCCGCGAGAACGTAAGATTTGTAAATAACGCGGGAACCTGTAGCGCGACCGAAATAGTTCACGCGTAAGAAAGTTTAGATTTCCTTGAAACATACCGCGAAACGCAGATCGCCGTATATCCGTGCTGAACTATCCGCTGACGTCGCTATTCAAATAAACGCTTGAACGTCTATGCGAATAATGGCAGCGCTAACACAAACACGTCGACGACTTAGTGAGCAACGCCGATTGGTTCCGACAAGCGCGACGAAGTAAACGCACCGTGAACGCAATGCGTGAGTTTGTCGGCAATTTCTTCAAAATTAATAGAATTTCTATTTTAACCGGCGCGCGAGATATCCTAGAAATGCTCAATTTAATTTCAAATAAAGAATTTTCTAACTTTGAACTTTCCAGAGCAATGATCGTATAATTTTTTCCTTAAAGCGAAAAGGTGAAGAGTGAAAATTACTATCGAATGTAATGGAGAAATTTTTCGCTTTTCACATTTCTGCCTTAAGAAAAAATTACACCGTTATCTAGATAGTAAAAGTTAATTAATTTTTGTTTCTATAAATATATTGATTATTGCAAAGAATATTACCTTCGGCGAGATAATGTTTTTTGCAATAAATTGTTTACAGATTTTAATATGTTTATCAGTAAGATCTTTCTAAGATGCCTATGAGCATTAAATTATTAAATTGCTTGACAATTCAATTTGATAGTAATACGGTAGTTCTGTCGGTATGAAGTTTCGTTTAAGATCGAAAAATCAATTCGGCGCGCAGTTTAACAGAATTTGTTACGTAGTATATAAATTCACACCGAATTATTTAAGCACTAAAGATCCAGCTTCGATCACCTTCTATGACCTTTATTTTCTATTAGTTGTATATTCACATAAAATCGTCCAATAAGATATTATTGTTTATAAATTAATTTTTCTTAACTAAAGTCAAGTCTGAAGTTAACAGAAATTGTGGTCGGTATTCATAGTTCATTTTTATATTTAAGGCTATTTTAATTATTGATTATAATGATAAACTGTACAAAGTCGTTAGCATTTTAAAGTTATTCGAGCAACTTTGATATGAGGACGAATTGTGAATTCCGGCTTAATTTCGAAAACGCGGCAAAATGTCTTTCTTAAATTCAGCACACAGTTTGTAGAATTAAATATATGTTCACACGAATTATTTAGTACTTTAAAGAAGCATGACTGTTTACGGCTTTCATTTTCTAGTTCTTAAGTAATTAATACTAACAATAAGTTTAATGAAATCATTTTGTTTATCTAGATTCGGCGTGCACGCCTTTATAATCCTTTTTCCAAGTTTAATTATACCAGGATATCTAATATTGGAAGGAGGTATCAAAAACACGATGGCACGAGATCAAATTTGCGAATTCTTAGAAACTAAAGAGTACGCTTCGAATTTTAGCACACTTTTAGCGATACATTTTGCTACAATGTATCTCGTTTCCCGAATAAATTATAAAAATATATTGTTTAAGAGCAATTCTTTAATTTTTGAATTTCATGTATTAAAAGTGTATGATGCAAATTTGTAAGTTGTGACTCTTCTTAGACCAAATTAAATCAGTATAGTGATATTGCTGTTTGCACAATTTTTGCATTTCTATTTAATTACTTAATATTTTCAATATTCAAGATGACTATAAAATTACTTCTTAATGTTACTTGATAAGTAGAACAAAGTACTCATCACCAACATTACCAACCTGAGACCGACGTTTCTTCCTTTTGCGTCTCTTCGCAACTTGGCGTCTCTCTCGCTTTTGTGTCTTCAATTTCTTCTTCTTCTTGTTTCTTTATTTCTTCTTGTTCCGTCGCTTTTACTTCTTCTCGTTCCTTCTCCTTAACTTCCTCTTGTTCCTTGTCGTTAACTTCCTCTCGTTCCTCCTCTGTTTCCTTCGTAAATGATTTTTCTGACAACTCTGAGTTATCCGATTCCTCTACCTTGCTTGCTACCTCATGGTCAACTTCCGTTGTTTCCGTGGTTTCATCTTGTGTATCATCCTGCTCCGAAGCGTCCTGCGAATCTGCAAAAGCGAATTAAAGATAATAAACATTTAGCAATACAAGCGCATGTACGTTAATCGAAAAGAGAAGAGAAGCGATCATCCGCAATGAAAGATGTTTCTTTTGATGAATGAATGCAACGGCTTAAAAGATTAAAGTTCTCGATGCGTTAGTCGAAATTTTTTAAATGAAATTTTATATGTCATGACAAAGAATGTTTTAATGTTCAACAATATGTTTTTTTATTTCTAAAAAATTCATATTTCTAAAAAATTTACATCCAATTTCTGTATAACTCGAAAGACTGAAAGTATATAAAATAAAATGCAATCTCTCACTAAGTTTTTTTTTTATAAATATTTTTATAATTTAATATTTAAAGCATGGTATTTGAAAAAAAATGTAAAAAAATTGTAACTGGATAAAAATATACAGAACTTGGTGTCTTTTTAATCTCAATCGACAAGAAAAGAATAAATATATGATTCTTATTATTTTTGATCGATTTCGTATAAGACAGGCAGAGTTTTATAAAGATCGATGACGTAGCTCGGCGAACGCTTCTTGTTAATAAACATCAGTGCAGTGGCGAACATAGCGGCATTATATATCACGGAAATGCGACAAGATGTAAACTGTTTGCACCCCAGAGGCAGTAGACAGAGGTACGTTTTGATTGTGCGAGCGAATGCGGAATCCAGAATCTTTGGTTAATATACGCTCTGCATTCCGTTACACATTACGTTGATCATATTGAACATTACATTTTTGCACGCATACGCTGAATTACTCTCGTTCCCGTGACTTCCTCCACTGACACTTGTTTATCTATCTACGATGATACTCAAGCAACATGGTCGTGACAGAGCTCGTAAAGAGGCCCTCACCTTCTATTTCCGACATTTCAGAACACCGCACCAACTGGACGCCTAGAAAAGTAAACACATCTATTAGGAAACAATAATATTTGCAATTTCATTTTCTCCCTACTAATATCAAAGTAAAAAAATTTATCACGAATCGGTGTTTTATTTAAAAATCTTGGAGTAACAAAATTTTTTATTTTTCTAATTTTCAATTTAACTATGTATATAATAAAAGATTTCACGATTAAAAAAAAAATTATAAAACTTTGATAGTACACAGATGATGTCCTAATATAATAACACTTTTTTTGCTGTAAAAATTTATCCTAAAGAGGTAAAATCAACTCTTGAAATTTTTCGATCTATTTTTCGTTTTTGTTTTTTTACTCATCAAGGAAAAAAATTAATAGAACGAAATTGATCGAAAAAACATATTTCTTCTAATGAAATTTATCATTTATTCAAAAAATATGTAAACTTAACCATAGGAAGAATATATTCTTAATATTCTTATATTTTTAATAGTTTATATTGTCAAAATTTCATAATTTTTTAAATTTTAAATTGTGGATCTTCGTGTAAGTTTGATATAGTTTACAAAATCATTTGTCATACTCTTATGTAATGTAAAGCGATACATGAGTTGTCTACGAAACTTGTAATTTCACCTATACTGTTTTTTAAAATTATAAACTGTTTTTTAAATTAAAAATTTATTAAGTGTGCTATGTGTCATCAATATATTTTGATGAATATGTTTATGTTCTTTTTTTCAATTTTTTAAAATTTACGATAAAAGCATTAAACGACTTTGTGAGGTTTAATTTACAAGTATGATCACATATTACAATTAATCCGATGTCATATCAAATATGCGATACAGGAATCGCAAGCGAATTAAAGCGATCTAGCCGATCGCGTGGTATGCGAATCAAACTCCTACCTTCTTCTTTGTGACGTTCCCAGATTTATTTTAGATTGTTCCCAGATCGAAAAACTTGTTCGTTATCAAGGATAACAGAGGCGGAAGAGTGAAGTGCACACACGTGGTACACCGTTCGTTCTAACGAAACATCGTCGTCGGCACTTTCGAGGCTTTGAGGGCCGTTTCGCGCTAAAATAGCTCTGACCTGTTTTTCGTACGTTCGGAAATTAGGAAGAAGCGGGCTAGACAGCGCGCTGATTTGCGCGGGACGACCATGATAGGTAGGCGGTAGTGGCGAACACGGTGTATGCCACGAGGTCGCACTTTATAAATAGGCGAGTTGCAGCGTGTAGGTAGACGTCTCCGAATGCTACCGCGAGGAAGTGCTCGCGTTTCGTTCGTCGAGATAGAGATAGAGATTCCTCGTCGAGATTACCATGCAATTTCGCGCGAACTTTCCGTTTAACGAATGAATGGGATCGCCAAGGAATCGATTGAATGAAAGAATTGGGATTTTAACAAAGAGAATTTCATTCATCGATTTGTTCTTTCTACATCGCGGTTCACTTTATCAATTCTTGAGTAGAAATATAAGTGACCTATAGAAATGATTAAAAATAATTTAAATTGTGGGTATATTATGAATTTAATAACACTCTTTTTTTTCTCTATCAGATTCTTGAATTTTTAAAAAAAGAAATAGGATATGGGAACAGATTACTGGTTGCGTCAAAACGTTTTTTTATTTACTTTAAAAAAAAAACACAAAAAGATTTTATGAAACCGATAGAAACATGCACGATTTGTATGTAATAAACGAATATTCAACCCAATGAGAAATGACGCAATTCGACATCGAATTGATAATTTTGACATTGATTCAACATCAAATTGATGATCATTCCTCATTAGAAATAAATACTATAAAATTTTTAAATATTCTTTTATATATTTTTTTAAATATTTTAAATATTTTACATTTTTTTTCTTTTTACTTGTGTGGAAAAACTAAATTAAGGTAGCAATTTATTTTCTTACCTTTTGCATATTACTTTTTTTAATAAACAAATAAGTAACTTTGATAAGCTATTTGATATCTCAATTTCGACTTTTTTTATACAATTGTTTATTATATCAAATACAAATTGTGCGTATTTAATTTTAAGTCAATTTCATCTCTGTGTTTAATCCAATTTTATCCTTCCGATCCTGTTTATCGTTACTATGCGTTCCAATCGCGCAGCAGTGACTTTTAGTAAATGATTCTATGTGGCAACACGCCAACGATCACTTTACCATCCTGTTACTTAAAGCTCGCCGACACACGATGACGTCCTCGTCGAATTTTCGCTTCGTCGACGGTCACGTATTTTCGGATACAGGAATGTAGTTTCCATAGACTGCGTTCCCGTTTTCGGACTTGGTGGAAATTGTCACTTTATGAACATCACAAAAAAAAAATCGGAATCCAAAAAAGAAAAAGTAATATTTTAAAATTTTAAAGAGAAAGGGAGAGGGAGGGGGGAGAGAAAGAGAGAGAGAAAGAGAGAGAACAGGGGAGAGGAGAGTAACGTAGAATTACTAAATCCGTTTTAATTGCACATTCAGAAATTTTGATATAATATGTAGACGTAATTATAAATGTAATTATAAATGTAATACGCTATTAGAATATAATAGGATTAAATTTAATTCTTAATTGCTCTTTTCTTTCTTTTTATTAAAGATAAAACACAATAGTTAAAACTAATCCGAATTTTATAACAAATATATCTTTTTATGAAAGAAAATGTATAAAGAAATTTTAGTGTGTTTTGTGCGTATGCTAGAAGCGACGATGCATTTGAAATAAAAATAACGTTTATGAACAATATCCTGTTTGCTTGCAACAAAGACTTTTGAATTGCTTTGGAACGTTTTTCATGATTAGTTCTTATCAAGTCCGGCATTTCAAAAAATCGGTATTTTAATTAATTTTATTTTAATAAGTTATTTCTTCTTCGTAACCCACTTTATAGTTCTATGGTTAACTCTTTTAAGATTTTTCACGAACATATATATGTAATACTAAATTTTTCTGAAAGATTGATACCGAAAATTATATAATTAAAATTAATCTGCACCGTAGATATACATACCTATGTCAAATAGATAAGTAAAAAAATTTTCTCTATTATATATACTACTATCACATAGTCTAATTATTTTTTTGTTTAACTAATATTATTTTTTTGTGCTAGAAGAATTTAATAATCATTCAATTTTTATCTCTATTTGTCTTTATTATAATTATAACAGACTCATACGCATCAACATTCTAATTTTATATAACATTAAGCTCAAGGAAGGTCAAATATAAGATTTTTCGTTTGAATCATCATAAAGACACCGAATACTGTATTCCAAAAAAAAATGTATCAGTAATTATATTGAGAAATTCAGAATTAATTATCGATTTTAACAATTACAAAATACAGCCCAAATGTCGCACCTGACTAATTCCCTGATTGAATCCAAAATGGACTAGTTACTATTTCGGAAGGATTACGAATTCGTGAAAAATACCAGAGATTTCCCAAGAAGGACGGATATGAAAGGGTTGATTTTACCTTTATGGATCGGAGGACCAGCGTTCGGATGGCAGTTGGAGGTCCAAGCCTTCAGGAGACTGCAGCGAGCAGCGGTTTCGCTACCACCGAACCACCGTTCCGGTGATTATTGCTGGCGGCGGTGGTGGTGACCGTCGACGCTGGATGATGCTCCACTATCAACGCCGCCGTTAAAAGCACAGCGTCACCAGGACCGAAATTAGACGGCCCGAAATAGCGGAATTATTGGCGGCGATATAGCATAGCCGGCTTGGACACGGCATACCGCGGTACCCGGCCTCGGAGAACGAGCGGAATACGGTTCGATGCGCTTCCGTTATCGGAATAATGCGACTCAATGCGATTCGATACGATGCTCGTTCATTTGACATCGGCAAATCGGAGGAAGACATCGCGACGTGCTACTAAACGTTCTCTTGTGCATCAAAGAAAGTGGAAGTGATGTTTTTCAAGACAAAAAGACCTTGTGCCAAATTGAAACGGTTTAGGCGCGAGGAAGAAATCGTAACTGTTATCTTTGTTTGCAAGAGCGATTTGTTATGAATTAAATGTTGATTGATTGTATACTGACGTAATAAATTTTGAATTAATTGTAATAAATTGAATCAGGACTCTTTGTAGTAGAAATAGATATAGCGTAATTTCGAATAAATAAAAAATCGTAAATATATATATATATTATTATTTTATAGGATTATAAAGCAAGATTTTAATATTTCTGAAATATTCAGCTATTTAGTTTTTTATATTTTATATGAAATAACAAATTATAGAATTCTTGGATTATTTTCAAAATTATTATAACGATTAGATTGCAATATATTATCTTCCAAATATATTATTATAGTATAATTTATATATATATATATATATATATATATATATGTATATATGGTATGTCTAAATCATTTTTTCATTATTTTAATCACTTCACTTTCTACTTAATATTATTTAAATGTAAAAACAAGAGTCATTAAATAATTTTATGATCAATCGTGAGAAAATTCTTTTTATTTGCTGTAAATTCAATCATTTCTTTTTTAGCATATATTTCTCTAAATTACGTAGCAAATTAATTATACCAAATAAAATAATATTTACTTGTATATTATTATTAATTTTAGTATTAAGATAAAGTTTATTTTAAAGTGCAGTGAAAGTTTTGTCTCTTATAATTAACCTTTTGTAAATCAGTTAAGATTTCTTAATAAATCTATAGTTCCATTTTCATGACTGTAAACCGAGTCATCAACTCGTGGAGTATTTAAAAGGCAGTCTGAATTGTTCTAGATGCTCTATTCGGGATTTGGGAATATTTCGGGAACTTTGGAAGCTCTTGTTCGTTCGTCACGAAAGTTATCTCGTTGGCTGGCATCGATGTCACTCGCATGCCATCCCGCGTGCCACGCGATCCGTGAGCTCGAGAAAATCGTCATTACGTGTCATCGTACGAAATCGCTAATAATCGATTCATTGAATCATCGAATAATAAAAAGAAGAGCAGGAACATTGATATATTCTGTTTAATTTTAAATCAATTGTTAATTTATATGTGCACGGCTATAAATAAAGAGTGACTATTGTTGAACTTCAAGAATGCAAACATATTAATATCATATTTTTTAATTAATTTCGAGTGATCTATTCTAATAAAATTTTAATTAAAGCTTAATAAAAAAAGAAGATGTATACTGAGAGAAAAGTTTTTAGTATCTGTGACTATAATTGCATGGTAAAATAATTATAACAAGGAGTTTAATTTTTATTGTTATTATTACTGCTATAATGTTAGTATAATAATTATATTTATGTTTCTATATTAAGAAGAATATAATATTGCCTCCGAAAACGACTATAATTTTATATTCTTTATGGTATAAAAATATGAATAACTAAATATAATTAACTAAATATAATTATTTTTATTAATATATAACATTATAGCAATAATAATTATAAAAATAAAGCTTTCGATCATAATTATTTTATACAAATCATGATCACAAATACCAAAAACTTTTCTCTCAGTACAGGATGTTAAAAATTGAAAAAGACAAATTTAGAACTTCTTCAATATATATTTTTTAATATTAAAATAATCTGAGTTCTGAATTTGATCCGAAAAATCTGTTGTTAAACGCTGATATATTCACGTTCAACAGAAAATTTGATTATCCAATATCTATGTTCCTTAATGGGACATTGACAAAGAGATATCAAACTTAAAAGAAGAGCAACAGAAGTCGACTCGGAGCGAACAGGAGAATCAGATCAGCTGATTCAATGTAGACCTTTCTCGTTTAATCGTTCTTCGTCCCTCTTGCCTTTCTCTCTCGTTCTCTCCCGCCGATGACCATCACAGTGACAGCCCCACCCGCGGTGTTACCTTCTCTCTCTCTCTCTCTCTCGCCGTCCTTCTTTGTCTCTTTACCAGGTAATGCACGAGGTCGTCTGTCGCTGGTGGAAGCCGCTTTCCAAGCGGAGCCTGTTAACCTACTCGGGGTACGAGGCCCCAGTAGTCCCAGTACACTCGCCGCCTTCGGTCCCACATGTCGCACAGTGCGCGAGTGCGCTTTCAACGCATGTCGAGGATTTCGCAAGAATTTTGGCAACTCCGACCTTGAGTCAAATCTGCTGGCCGTAGGTAAATTCCTCTCGAAGGAATAGAAAATCCTTCGGGACTCATGTGTGTCAAGGCCAGCCAGGAGAGATCCATCCTGTTTGGATCACGTTAATAGCTAGATTGCATTTCAGTAAAATCGTATCGAAACAACTGTCAATTCAAATCTTCACTTTTATCCGCGGTGATGTCACTCGTAAATAAAGATCCATCAGTGTTCTAAAAATGACAAAAAGAGAGTATCTGAATAATTCTGTGCCTAGCAGCAGAAGATATATCTTCTCAAAGTCTGCGTTACATGCGCGTTTTTGTGTGCTGCTTTTTTTTTTTTCAAATAAAAGTTAATGTTTCGAAATAGCGTACGAAAGTAATGTACAGTACGATTGGCGAAGAAAATACTGATCGTAGCCTACAATTTTTGCTTTGCCGAGAGCGAGGATGGTAATGTAATTTTTCATTCGAGTGGCCCAGATTCCGCGAACCGGAACTAGCTGATCCAGGAAGATGAAGGGATGGTTCGATGCCTTTCGCAACGACGGCGGTCCGACGCTCTACAGTTACAGCAACCGCACTCCTGTCACCGGTGATGTTCCCTTGGTTATCGTATTCGTGATATTCGGCACCCTGTTCACGGCATTTCTAGTCATATTCCCGGGCGTCAGGAAAGAGGTGAGCAGTTTTCTATTCCTCCGTCGTGTTTGATCGACGATTTCAATTAATTACGAGTTCTGGCCGTGTAAACCTGATTTTTTCTTCCGCCGCAGCGGTTAACCACATTTCTCACGGTTACCCTGAGCCTCTTCGTGGGTGCAACGATTCAAGGTTCGTGCACTTTGTCTACTTTCCAAGTCAAGGGGCCTTGGCTGCCAGTGGCGTAACTAACTGATTGGCCTCGCGAAGTTCGAATCGCGAGAGTTCAATGAGACCGATAAAAAAGCAGCGGCGGGAAAATAAAAGAAAAGGAAAAGATTAATCCAAAGCAAGCAAAAAATAAGAATATTGAGTGGAACTCATCTATACTTTCGTTGCATTGAATGTTGTTGTCTATATTTCAATTTCCTCGTATTGTTTTATTTTTTGAAACACGAGAGTTCAGAAAGGTAAAGAATAAATAAATAATTGAAATAAAACATATTTAGAGTTAATACATTAGTTACGCCACTGTTTGCTTGTAGTATTCGCACTAAATCGCGTGTTTATCTCTAAAGACATTACTTCGGCTGACCAATAAAATTGCGAAATCCATTTGCGGAATGATTAATCGAGATAATCACAAAATGTAACGCCGCGAATGTAACGTGCGGAAGAATAATTGCTGTGCTCTCTATGCGCGCGTAGTGGCGCAATACGGCTCATCCTGGCATACGAGCTCCGCTACCATTGTCAGCTCTTACAGCGCTTTCTCCAAGCATAAGGCAACGGCCGACATAGGCGGTTACATCGGTTTAATGCACATCAATATAACATACAGGCGTAAGTAAAGAAAGCTAGATATCTAAACTTTTTTCTACAATTGAAGATATCAAGCTCTGACTGATTGAATGTAATAAGATAAGCTTGGAAATTAAGATTAAAATTATTGAGCTATATTCCAAACAAAACAAGTCAAAATAACGTTACAATAAATAGTTATTAATTAAATGACTTTCTATTTTGAAGCCAATTTAATATCATTTTGACGTTAAGATGACTTGTGTTTGCACTTGCGATTGCACGTCGCAAATTGCAATTTCCGAACAGATGTTTATGCAACGATTCGTTCTGACTTACGTCAAGTAGATTTTATCGTTGCAGTATTGCCAAGTAACGAGCAGACGAGCGGTGACGTCGAGTACAATGAAAGATTTTGGTGGCGGAGTTCTGGCGAAATGACCAGTGCATTCAAACAGGCTCTTCATCAGGGTGCGCCGTTCCCCATTGTTTCCTTGGCGGAGTATTTCAGCCTCCATCAAGAGGGATTTTCTTGGGGTTCACGATATCGCGAAGCTGGATATTATGCTTCGATAATGTTATGGTATGTTATTACTTCTGTGATGAAATACTTTCGTAGAAATCATTTTGAGAGTCATAATCTAATATTTATAGTCCGTTTTTATTACAAGACCATTATCTTAAGTAATGTTTTAATACACTACGGCTTTGTAATTTATGACATTTCAAAACTGTATTTAAAAAGGTCTTAAATGTAAAAACTGTGACTATGTGAATACTAGCCTCCACAATCCATTCTTATTTTAAGACGTTATATAATGACGTTTTAAGATATTAATGCAGCTCCGTGGCTGGAAAGCATTGTATTCATACAATGCTTTCCAGCAAGAGACACAGTCATTACATCCTTGCTTGTTGTTTGCTAATGTTAAACGAAGATGAAATATAATTATTGTGTTAAACGCTGTGTTATGAGATTTTAAGACATAAAATTTAAGTTTTAAGCACTAAGCCGTAAGAAATTGACCAATCATAGTCAAGTATTCTCCTCACATTCGATTGTAATTGGTCAGTTTCCTACGGTTTAGGGGTTTAAAGCTTAAACTTTACGTCTTAAAATTTCATTGTAGACGCCGCTTTACACTGTGTCTCATACTGCAAATCATCAATAGTTGATTTTTATTTAAGATTGTTTTAAGTATAATCTTAAGATGTTATAATCTTAAGATAATCAATCAAAGAGTCATATTAGCATCTTAAGATATTATTTAAGACGATTTTAAATATAAGAATCGATTATGAATACGAGTTTTCCATTCATTGCGTGTACGCGAAATGAGGAATCTTTCTTGTGCAGGACTTCCTTTGCCTCGTGGTTAATGATGAATTTGTTACTTATGGTGGTACCTCGATATGGGGCATACGGCATGATTTTCACGGGTTTATGCATGTTGTTAACAAACCTGATCTACACGTCACTCTTACCATGTGAACCTCTGATAGCCCACATTGAGGGTTCGATTCTTTCTTTCAATCTCGGCTGGAATTATTGGTTGGTGTTGTCAGCTGGTTCGTATTTTTGTGTTGAAATTACTTTATTAAGACTCGATCAATGTATAAATATACGTACGTGATTGTGATTTCTTTTTTTCACAGGTGCTGCGTGCCTCTTTGCGGGACTCGTAATAACAGCTATAGACATGATCTTCCCTCATCAATTTTCGACCATACTCGAGGTCGACTACGACACGCCGTATGATAGGCACGTCATTATAGAGGAGAGTTTCGATACGCGTAACGTTAGGCGGAAAGTCCCCAAGATTGAAGATTCGTTCGGCGATCGAATAATGAGGTTTGCATTATAATCAGTCGAATTTAAGAGAGATTTGTATGACTAAATTGGAGACGAAATTTGCAAATTTATTTCAGAAAAAGGAATAAATTGCCATTTAGACGTTATTTATTACGTTAGTTATTTAAGACGTAAAAATTTAGTTTGTAATATAAAATTTATTAAAAATATAGAAATTTTCTGTCACCGAAGACAGGCTTAAAAATTTCGAGTTTTGTCACAATTCTGTGGCTTCTAAGGAAACAATTTGCTCCTTTTTTTATTTATGTTCTTTCCTCAGAATATTTTGCTTTACAGATTAAACCTAAAATAGATAGAAAAATTTTATCATAAAATGTTAAAAATATAAATTATTTTAGTTTTTACGCTGTTATGGTTATTTTTTCATAACATTTTTTATCATCTATTGTAAGTTCAACCTGTAAAGCACAGTGTCCTAAGAAAAACTAGACCAAAAAATAACAGATTACTTTTTCAGAATTTATAGAATTAATATAAAACGCGATAAAATGCGAAGCACTGGAAACTTTTAGGCATGTATGAATGGGGCAAGAAATTTTTATATTTTTAATAGTAATAGTTTTGTATTATGAATCAATTTTCTAATATTTAAATATAGTAGAGTGAATAACACTTAAACATAGAAATGTCCGTTTTATTTTTTTCCTGAAATAAATTCGCAAATTTTCTTTCAAAATTTGGAACCTTCTATTTTCCTTTATAATCGAATTTTTTTTTCTTGCATTCTATGATTCTAAAAATGTTTCAGTCAACTGTCATCTAAACTTCAAAGTAGACATGCCGTTAAAGAGGATACCGAAGGTGTCATTAATCGGGGCTATACGTCGCACGAATTGTCCGAATTCCCGCAAGAAATTGGTGATGAATCTAGCAAGAGTAATTGGTCGTATCCATTCCCGCCAACCTCACGCAGAACCATTAATGCCTAATATATTTCTCAAATGCTACGGACAATTACGATACTCATCGACTTTCCTAAACTATTAAAAATACTTAGATAGGTATTTTATTTTATAGGTATTTTTATTTTATGATTATTTAATATTATTTAATAAAAAAAATGAATCCAAGACATCTCTGACTTGAATCATAAGCGGAAATTCCATTTTGAAAACGTTTACATTATAATTACGAATGTAAAAAAAATGTCATAATAAAGTCAAAATAAATATATGTGTATACATATGTTGACGAAATTTCATTATAATTTATTATAATAACATTATAATAAATAATTTTATAATTAAATAAATTATAATAAAATTTTATAATAAATTATAATAAAATTACAACTAAGATTTTTAAATATTTAATTTGGGAAGACAAAAAGATAGGGAAAGAGAGAGAGAGAGAGAAAAAGATTTTCTTTTTCGAATTCATAAATAAGAAATGTAATACTCATGATAATAAATAATAAAAAGCAACGCTTCAGCGTATAAATATGTACATTCTAAATATGTAAATCATGGAGAAAAGTTGTCAAACACATTGACAGTCCGTTATCTCATGCAAACAGGGAGCAGTGTATTAGACTAGCCGAAGTTCTCGAAGTGATGAATGAAGTACGGCAGCCGCCGTGTTTTATTAACTTCATCGCAGGCAGACATGACGCTTTTCGTCAGAGGACGCGGCCCACAGCTAAATACTCCTATTTTGCTAACCTGTAGATCAATAATTCAACATATTTTTAAAAAATAATATCAACAATATTATAGCAGGTCGCGCAAAAGCACGAAGGATGTTTAACTCTTTATCTTCTTCAAATATCCCTTGAGCTTCTATGCGTCGAGCGAGTGTATTCTTAATAAAAACTAATATCATGAACGCACATAGCTATGTTTCTTTTGAACAAATTTCAAAAACGACGTCATGTCCGGCCGACCAAAGTGATTGATGGCCTTCAGGCCAGTGAATATACTCTTCTTCGATAGCCTCTGAAAGTGATTCTCACATATGTACTACATATGTGAAGCAAAATATTATTAATAATTAAATCTGATTGAATTAATTAAATATAAGGAAAAATTTTACGTACTTTTCCATCGCGGATCATACAAAAATTCCAATATGAATTCACTTACCAGCATGGTGGTACGCAAATCGAACTTATGAAAGAATTGCGTTATAAATATGTGAATTTCAAGCACATCCGTAACGTCTTTTCTCTCAACATCTCTGAGAACGTCAATAAACCATTCAAAATGTTTATGCGATGGGCAGATCCATAAAAAATAGACCTACACAAAATAAAAAGAAAGTGACACGATATTATCGAATAAAAAAATAGAAGCGTTTTCTTACTTTAATGAGCCGTTAAATTTAACGCAAGAGATTATATATACCAACAATATTCCGTATTCACGTTTCGCTTTCGACAGTAGAACATACTTTCTAGTATGTAATGAAGCAATCGCCACTTTTGCATCAGTTTTACCGTAACGACATTTTTAATATGAATATGTATTTTCAATTTCTAATATGAATATATATTTTTAGAAATACTTCTCAAATAATCAAAAACAGTTAAATACAATTAAGTTACTTCCTAATTTCGCCGATTATGAATTTCTTTATAGAATAAAAGTAAATAAATTCTTTTTATCCACTTATTCTGGTTAGAAAATTTTCTATGACAATTTATATTTTAATTTATATTTTAATGTATAAAGAATAAATTAAAATTTGTTTTAAAGAAAATAAATATATTTATGTAAAGATGTCTTAAATTTTCCTCACTTGATTATTTTTTTCATTTAATTTTATTTTGATTTGCACTTACCTTCTTACACGCGACGCCTGAATATCTATTGGTAGAGGTTCCAAACACGAGATCATTGAGCATCGAAGCATAAGGAGTCACTCCGATGCCACCTCCAACCATTACCGCGACCTCGAACTTGTACCAATCCTGATTTCCTCCACCGAACGGACCCTCTATACGAATCTTCGGATGATCATCCTCCGGGTTATAATTGCAAGGATCGAAGTAATTACGGAGCTTCCACGTCCACGGCCCTTGAGCTTTTATGTGGCACGATAGAAAATTCTCGTGCGGTGCGGAGGTCAGCGTAAAAGAATGAAATTCATTAGACCTGAAGGCAGTACAGGCGAGACGTACCCACTGACCCGACAGATACTTCAAGTTCGGAGGTCTGTAGAATTTGATCTTTATTACGTCGGAAGGTAGTAATTCCGTCTCGATGATGTCCAGGGCCATGTATTTAGTTCTCAAGCTGACGACCTGAAATCAGTACTCTGATAACACACATTCGGCACTTGATATTATTTTTATATTGCGTTAATAATTCAAATCAAGTCATTTTAGCAACAAAAGACGATTTGCATTAAACGAAATATGAGATAATATTGTACATAACATACAAAATATGTTACATCATGCGTGATCTCCATAATTAATAAATTTTGTAATTATGCGGTGACTATGGATATGATGCATATATACATGTAAAAAAGGGAATTGTTCTTTTTCTTTGTTACTATTCTACTTTACAAAAAAGTGGATATAAAATTACTTTATCTAGCGCGTAAATGATTGCCGGGCCGATGAAGAATATCCAGAATCGCGGTTCGCCTGTCAAACGGGCTAAACCATGGATGAGGCATAATGCATATAATACTACATAGAGACTATGCGTCGACCAAAAGAACTTGTAGGCTTTCTGTCGTATGGTTGGATGTGCGAAGACGAAAATAATTGTCATGATGACGAAGAGAAGAATACCAGTTAAACCTGCAACAAGAGCGAAATAAGAGAATCATGTCAACATTCCGAATATCCAATGAAATTGTGAAATCTTTGGCGAGAACACCTACCGGTTACTGTTCTGAACAGCCAAAAAGAGATAGTAGGTCGTGCATCGCTGGGAAAGCTGATTTCACTGGTGAGGCAGCGAAGATGAGCTATCGGCTGCGTAGAAACGTGATAAAAGTTGACTATGTGACCGACTGTATGCAGCACAGAGAAAAAAAGTGCCGTACATGCTGCGATCTTATGGAATTGTATGTGCGAGTCTAGCGGGATGTACTGCTGAATCGAGAATTCCTTCAGCTTCGTCAACAGATTACGCGACATTGTTAATAGCAGGAGACTGTAGCAGAAGGACAGTGCAGCTGCTGATCCTCTGGTTATGGCGATTCCCACGCCCATTATATGTCTGAGATCCGTATGTTCTGCCATAAAAGAATAATCTGCGAAAAAAAGGCAACAGATTGAAATTTTGCAGCAAACGAACAGAATGCTTTCTAAACAAATCATATATTCAAAAGAATTAGGAAAAATTACACAATAATAATATAACATAATAATATATTATTATATAAAATATAATTATATAATATAATAAAATATATTACACTCAAAGATATCTAGAAAAATCGAAGTATATTTAGACATGTTTCGGATTTTTGTTCTACTTGAGATCGATTAAATACTCACGAATAAATCTCTCGACGAAGAGAGCTATAGTGACGACGTAAAACACAAAGAGATAGAATATATTCTGCCTGTTCTCTTCGAGAAAAGTCGATATGGCATCCCACTGCTTTCGAGTCCAGCTCTTCGAATCTTCCGGGGGTAGTTGATCGATGTGAAAGCTGGTCATGCGAGCAACATTCGTCGATGTGTCGAGAAAATTCTGCTTGGCACCTTTACAATCGAGACCGATCGCGACGAAATCGCCTTTATATTCCTTCATCATCAATTTAAAATCGTTGTACGTGAGGTAGTCCTTCCTCTCAAGTCCAGCGTCCTGATTAATAAGGGATTTAACAGTTATCGCGACGATGACAAAAGACATTTTAAAATGAATATTATATGCTACCATAATGAAAATAATAAAAACGCACCTGGAACATGCCATCGATCAATTCCGTAACGTGATCATCCGAGAGACTGGTGGTACGCGCTATTTCCACCAACGACCTCAACATCTCCGACAGTTCTTCCTTATCGATCACGCCGTTGCTATCCTTATCGCACATGTCGAAGATGATACGCAGCTTGTCTTCGGTTTTGCCACGTGAGAACAGCAAGACCGTGTCCAAGAATTCCTGGAATTTGAATCGCTCTTCGCTGATGATCGTCAGACAAGATAAGAAAGTTATATTCAGACAAAATGCACAGTAAAAGCACAGCTTCGATGAAGCGAACGACAATTATACCTGGAAAGAAATCCGGCCGTCGCCATCTTTGTCAACGATGTTGAACATTTTCTTCACGAAGACTGCGTCGGGTCGCATGCCCAGAGCACTCGCAAACTCGCTCTTGGAAAGCGATGTGCGCATTACCGTGACGACCTCTCCGGTGTCACTGTCTTCAGACCGCCGCCTTCGTTCGCCGGGCCGTAAACCGAAAGTCAACGCGTACGCTTCTCTGAAGAACTAACAACATTTCGCAGTGTTATCAGGAATGTCATAATCCTTCCATGTGTATAATTAATAAATTTGTGTGTAATATAATAAGCGTGTGGAGCGAAATTGCTACCTTATTTTAAAAGTGACACAACTAAAAAAAATTAATTAAACAATATAATATAGAGCTAAGAACCACTCAGAATATTATATATGCAAGTAACAATATAATTATATATATTAGCCTTATATTATATTGTTTAATTTATTTAATTATTTGACCGTTATTTGACCGTTATTATTTGAGCGTTTTTATTTATTTTTAAAAAATTAAGTTTCTCAGAAAATGAGATAAACTATTTTTCAATTTGACCGAAAATTATTGACGAATCAGATAACATAGATAAAAAGAATATATTCACATAATCAAATGCGATTTTTATTTGACAAAATCTTTAAAAACTTCCTTTGGAGTTGTAAAGATTTTGATTTTTTTATAAAGTTAAATTAGTTCATTTTTTATAAAATGAATAATGTTTGCCTAACCCATTCATGGAAATAATTCACAAAAAAGCTCTTTTTGTCGCTCTTGAAGTAGAAGAGCGGAATAAATTATATGGAATCTATATATTTTCATATATAATTATACGTTCATATTTCTTTCTTTTTTTTTTATCAATTAAGAAATTATTTCTTCATGAGATATTAATCCACATTTCAATGGTGAACGAAGCTGCGTATACATTCATGAATGTATACCCGTGAGAAGGAGAAACAAACCTGTTCGAGCTTCTTTTGCCGGCGCTCCTTGGTTTCCGCTTTTGCCAGCATAATATCCCTTGCAATTGGCGTGAGTGTGAAATGCTTTTTTTGTGACGCCAGAAACGCCTCCAATTTCGCAATGAACTTTCTACGCGAAGCCAACGAATCGAGTTCAAGGACAAGGTCGTAATCACGCGGTATACGTAACAGCACTAGGGCCTTACGATGTCCGGTTTCGCTCTCCTGAAACAGCAATTAATAATTATCGAATATGACGTGACGTTAAAGAGTCAGCTGTTACTTAATGAAGCGTAGAATTAATTTGCGACGTAATTTTGAGTAGTCAATAAACTGCCAGATGATGCAATCACTAATTTCTTAAATTTTAGTCATAATTGTAGTGATATAATTTCAGATTTCAGAGACGCAATTTAAATTTCATAGATATAGCGTAGTTGTTATTACGAACATTTTTTCAACAATAGAGATTTATGGATTTTTTTTGGGAGAGGAAGAGGGGAGAGGAAATAATAAATTTTTTCCTAATAAAAAAAAAGATTCATATATTTATCTATTTATCGATTCTCTCGCGTTTATTCAATTTTCAACATTAAACAAACCAACTGATAATTAAAATTTATTTTTTTATATCTTAAATAAAAAATTTTAAGTAAACGTGAAAATAAAAAAACAAGAATTACGTTCTTTGTTTCAGAAAATTAATTCAAAAAAGGTATATTACTTTATAAATTAGATAAAGAGTTTAATGACAAATAATTTTTTAATGTCATTAAAAGATTATCATTTATTTTTACAATAATAAAGAGATACCTGTGATTCTTCCATAGTTATGGTGTTAACGTTGCTGAAATCGAACGTTCGCAGTTTCTCCCCTTTTCGATCGACGATATGCAACGCCGCTTCCGGTCCAAATTTCACCTTCACGAGACGGCGATGGTTTGCGTGCAGCCACTCACGTACAATCATCTTATCAACGCAGATCCGACCATCGCTTCGCTTTTGAATTGCCTCTTGAAGTATTTTCAATCTACGCCGCCGTCTATTCTGCAGTTTCACCAATCCGTACCCGGCACCAGCGCAAAGGATCGGAACGAAACCAAGGAACACGCACGCGTAAATGTAGACGAATTCGCTTCCCTGTAGTGCGTTTATTAAATATTATGTTAAAAAAAATAGTAAAATAGTAAAATATTTTCTTTATAGAAAGAATTTTATTCAATATAACAAAAAGGAAGATCAGAAAAGCTCGCAAGAGTTAAGCAATAACGTACGCAGTAATAAATTCATACTGTATATACATATATATTTGCTTAATGCTTATGTTTTACTGCTTAATTTTTTTTTGTATGTCGTAGTCTTTAGTGTTTCAGAACCGCAATTTTAAAGAAAGAAGAAGGCAATAAAAATTATTTAAAATATATCTTGAAAACTAACGTGGTTATAATATTAAAACATATAAAAAATAAGAGCATAAAAAACATACTTGGGCAAAGTTTCTGAAAAATTCAAAAAACTTTCACATGTTTATGGTTTTAATATAGCTTATAAAAAATGAATACATTTGAATAAAATGAATACATTTATTAAGACAGGAAAGGATTCTTTGCCTAAGGATGACTAATGCGGAGTAGTTTATAAAATTAATTGTTTAAACTGTGAATCGTCTTATGTTGGCCAAACTAAAAGGAAATTAAAAACTCGGATTAAAGAACATAAGGCCGACATAAAAAAACCTTCTTCCGAAATTTCAATGGTTTCACGTCACCGTTTGAATGAGATGCATGAATTAGATTGGGATAATATAAGAATTTTAGATATATTATAGAACAATCGTTAATGAAAAGAAGAATTTCGGAAATGATACATATAAAAAGACAAACAAGTGGTATCAATAAGCAAAGTGACACGGAAGGTTTGCCTGATGTTTATTTTCCTCTTCTAAAGAAGGAATCTCTCTTACCTTTAATAAATAATTCTACAACTTTCTAAACTGTTGACTCAGATATATAAATAGTGGTAAAATACATGATAGGACAAATAACAACACATAATGTCACGACAAAATTCTAATTATGCAAAAGAAGTACTTGAGATTCATCGTTTAGTTTTTTTGCTGTAAAACAGGTAATGATTCTATTTCTTTATATTACGACTAGAAGATATTAATATATACAATTTTATTTAAATTAGAATCTGGAAATTCTTGTTCTACACTTTTCTTGATATGACAACTGGCGTTGTAACATTACTGTATGAAGCATCTTCACATATAAAAGAACATGTTTATTTAATTACAACTCTCGACTGTTGAATTTAATGTCAACTAGATGTAACTCTGCGTTTTAAGAATATTATTGAATTACTGAAGATGGCCAGATTGTGGCCGAAACGTTTAATGTTTTAATTAACGTAATAATAATTAAATATCACAAACTATAACTTGTGCTGTGGTTTTTTATGCTCTTATTTTTTATATGTTTTAAAATTATTTAAATTTAATTACTAAAATAAAAACATTATAAAGGTTTTCTTATTCAGTAGTAACAAAAATCGAAAACCTTGCAATCGTTAAGAGTTGATGTTCCAAAATCGCAATTTTTTTAAAAAAGAAAACAAAATAAGATTATGTAAATTTAATCATAAAAATTTAAGTATTAAAGATGTTTTATTCAATATAATAAAAATAGAATATTGGAAATGCTCGAAATTGTTAAAAATTAACACTTCAGAACTGTATTTTAAAAAAAAGAAGAAAATGAAATAAAATTATCTCAATTTAATTAACGAAAATCAGTAAAGACGTCGTATTATCTAATGTAAAGAGAAAATATTAAAAAAGTTCCAGAATAGCAATTAAAAAAGGAAAAAGTAAAATTATCTTAATTTAATTTAAAAAATCGAGTTATTAAAAAAGACATTCGCGCAAGATAACTTCCAAAAGATAATTAAGAAATAAGTTCAATACAATTGATTGAACTGATTACCTCAAAGTAGTCATAGCGCTGTAGAGGGACGCAAGGTTCGAGCATTGTCGAATTCAATTGAAATGGTTGAGGACATGGATCACCATCTTGCCAAATGAAGACTTGTCTTTGGATCGCATCGAGAGATATACCGGTCGCGTTCGTGATCACGTCCCAAAGAGTAATACGACGGATTTCCTCCATTTCATTTTTCGTAAAAATGCTAAAATTGAATAAAATCGCGCGTAAAAAAGTTTCTATAATTACATTGATTCGGATATATCTTATATAATTTATTACAAAGACCGTATAAGATATAAACAGTTAGGCTCGAGTTATTGGAAAAAGAATAACATCGACAGCATAAATATTAATTGTTACGAAGAATTAATTCACTCACCCGTTTTCCTCGTTCTCAAACCAGAATCTATCGGAGTCCCGCAAACGGAGGAATTGTTCCTTTATGACCGTGGTGAAGAGCTCGCCAGGACCACCCTTGGATTCGAGCATTCCGCCGACGTAGACGTCGACGTTGTTGAGATTGTTCGAGTAAATCTCAATGAGGGTACGCAGCAACGATGGATTTTTGTTGAATAATTCTGGATTGATCTCGTTCCATGTTTTCCGTTTGGCTAGTTTGAAACTCATCCTGGCTGTATTGTAGTCTGGAAGACCATTGTCGCGACCTCGCATGATGTTCAGGGCGCCGAGATCTCGGCGTGAAAATTCCATGGGACCAAAAAGATTGTTTCGGATGTCAGTACCGAGAAGATTATCTTCCTTCTCCGCCAATTGCGACGCCATGCCCATGATCAGCTCCTCGATCGTGCTGTTAGCTAAAACCTCCTGTGAGCAGCATCTATGTTTAATATGATCACAAACCTCATAAGAATTTAATGTAATAATTAGATCACATGGATGTTCTAGAACTTGAAGCTACATTTTAATGACAATAATTTTTAACAAACTAAGTGAGTCAATTTCTCTTGGAAAAAATTCGAGGAAAATCATTTTACAATTTTTTTAAATTTATTCTTTTTGAACATTTTGATAATTTGCCCTAAGTCAAACATTCTGAAAGATTAAAATAATCAAAGATCATTAAAAAATTGAAATACTTGGATAATTAAAAAAAAGTGTTGTTAATAATAATTATTTAAGTTTAATATCGATAATTATAATATATTTGAAATATTTTAAAATTCAGTATTAAATATTTTAATAATTTTTTCCTGAATTTTATATATATATATATATATATATATATATAAATTTTAAGATTAAAAATAATAAAAAATTATTAAATAGAAAAAATTAAAATGCGAATTAAAAAAGTAATAATTATTAGGTGTTGGAATTAATTCGTAGCGTTTTACAAGTGATGGGAAGTACTTTCATTAATGTATTTTTTAATGCTCATGTGAAATAAATAACATTCTTTCATTAAAAACGCTACGAATTAATTCCAACACCTAATATTTAAAAAGTTTATATAGTTAATTATATAATATAGAATATAATATAGAATTATATAATATAATATAGAATTGCGAGAATTATATTGTAATAATTGATATCGTGATAATTAACAAGTAAAATGCAATTAAAAATATACGTATATGAAAAATTATCTCTGCTTGAAGTAGAATATCTTTCAAAAAGTTTACCGTGAAAATACAAATAGACTCACGTTTGAGTCCCACCACGTAGAACAAAGTCTTATAGCTGGCTGGTCTGTGTTGGTCTTCCTGTATTCGCAATTTTCATTTCGCCGATATATGCCAGGCGGTATAAGAGTATGACCAAAACGAAATGCGGCGCTTTGAAAGATATGACTAATACCCGGATGCAAGTCAGGTTTATAACCAGTGTACGAAGGAAGATTCTCGTTTAGCAATGCCGGAAGATACTCGTAAAGGATTATGTTCTGTAAAAAGATAGAAAAACCTCACGTGCCGGAAAGCAACGTTTCGTGAGAGGAAAATGCAAATTATGTAAATTTAGTTACGAGGATCAAAACAACTCTATTCAATACCGAGATTTTTACAAAAGTTTACTAATTACATAAAACATTTTATGTAATTAGTGTAAGTAATTTTATAATACTTCTGTTTGTAATTCTCTTTTCATGCTAGAAACAATACCGCGTCTTTATTTTTCTACTGTCTATTATTGAGAGAAAATTATAGGTAAACTGCTATCCACCTGAATCGTCCCGATGACCATCTGACGTGCTTTCTGAAAAATTTCTTCGTCGGACATGTCGGGATGCTCTCTCTGCACGCGAGCCGCTAAGACATTGTGGTATCGATAGAACAAGATCCCTAAAGCCAGTAACGGTGGATGCTGATTCGTTCTCGGATCCCCGAGGACTGTGCAATGTTTTATTAATTAATTATTAGGTTACTTTCGCAAGAATCAGAAAATTGATTGCAGGGAAAGTTAAAAACGCACGACGTAATAGGATAGGCACGAAGCGTATGCGGCTAATGGAAAAATTATGAGTAATAATGCAAAAAAGTTTCAACGGATCGGCGCGCAGCAACGATCGCATATAATAACATAATACTTAATTAGTAGGAAGAATCAAATTATGCAAATGTCGAACGACTATGTTGTTAAAACATGCGGGGAATGATACTTTCAATAAGAAAGTGAATGCTGGCAAAATTATATACATTTACATCGGACTATATATCGCAAATTTTGCATCACATAATTAATAGGTAAAATCAATTTTTTCTTACAAAAATATCAAAGTATATCGATATTGATGAAAATTTTTCTTAAAATGTTCTATACATATAATTTTCTAGAGAAAATTCATCTTTTCTAGAGAATTTTCAAAAAAAAAAAAAAAAAAAAAAAAACCTTATCAAATTTGATGAATTTTAAAAAGATACTTTTCAGAAATCTTCATAAATTTAAAATATGAAAAATTTGTATAAAGATTATAAGAAATTTTTATACATTTATAAATATTATAAGAATTTTTATAAATATATTAGAATTGTTTCCATGATAAAATAAGCAAGTGAAAACAAAGTGTTCTCGTCAGTTAAACTTTCTAGCTAAGTATAGACAGAACGTTTTCCATTCGAAAAAAATGGAAATTTTGTTCATAGGTATCTCGAGATCTCATCATTCAATCGAGATGTTTACCGAATGAACGTAATTAAAAATCAATTTGATAATATTCAGCTAGATTACGAATTCCTTGAGAAAGTCTTCGGGTTATTTATACACAACAAATTTATACACATAGATCCTCGCTTACGATATAGACGCTCCGGGCTGAGCATTCGCATAACATTCGGCACCGCGTGATTGAAGAGAGGCGCGCGCATGGTGTTCCTCACAGGAAATTGTCTCCTTTGCTCCATGAGGAGGCTGCCGTTCTCGAATGCGCGCATTGTATTGGCCCACGCCTCGCTGCTCGAATAAACGAAGCTGCCATCGATCCAGCTCGTGACTTTATTTATCTGCAATCTCACGTATTCAGAGCTACTTCTCACGGATTGCTGTCTTGGGGATCGGCGAAGCGTTTAACCGTTCTCGATCGAGAAGAAAGAAAAAAAAAAAAAGTAAAACGAATATTGTGTTTCGCAACGAGAATGACCTATCGTGGTACCCAGTGATAGATCATTAAATTCATCATCAATCATTTACGTGACTGTAATTTAAAGAAATCGATTCGGACGTTCGATATCGTTATCATAACCGGCGAAAGTCAGATAAAGTCGAAAGTCTACTGCGTTCCCGGAAGTAAGGCCATGAAGTGGTTCGCGCGACGTTAGATTGACCCGACACGTTCGAGAAAAGCGGGAATTACCTGTTCCCGCGGGCTGTTGGGGCTGCGCCCGGTTTGACGGTCGTAATCCGCTCGGAGGAATGGAATGTACTTGTTACCTTGGCACTCCTTGTCGAAAACCGGATCGCATTTGTCCACGTCGATTCGATGAAATTCTATGGGGCAACCACTTTCGCTGGCCATGATTATCTCCGACGTGACCAGCTGTCCTGAAAAGATTCACCGTTCGAGGGTGTCGCGAGTCGCGTATGAGTTCCGGCAGGAAGATCTACGGTATGTCGCATGCGTCGCGAATTTATCCGATCTCTTGGATTGATTTATATAATATCGTGCATTTTTTTTTTCGCGGCGAACTGCTTTTTTCGAGGCGACAGGTTGACGGACGTGACAATTAACTGTGTCTGCACGTGTACGTGTTCGCCTTTAAAAATAAAGATGAGTACAAGGCAAGTAATACAATATCTATGTAGATAAAATCACTGAGATCACTGCACAATCGTGACTGCATGATTGATAGTAATCTATATAGAACCAATTTATCCCTGTCTTATTGTTAAACAAATTTTGTTATAGTATGGATTAAAAATGTCAATATTTCTTGATGACAAAATTTAGCACAAAGCTTTGGATAATGCTCAGCTTAAATTTAAAGTATTATATATATTTTTTATATAAAATTAAAGACTTACATATAAAAAAGCCAAGATTCATATATTTATATAAGACATTTTATATAAAAATAAAATGATTTTCTTTTTTTATTAAATCAAAGATTTTTAAATATATGTTATCATTATAGTAAATATTTTAGGTATAAAATAAAGCAAATTTTTAAGTATTCTTTGTTTCTAAAAATTCAGTATCTATTAAATAAGGTATCAATTTAACAATTTTTTTCCTTCTTGCCTTTTTCAGTACTAATAAAAAATCACTTATATTTTTTAGGACTGTTCGCGATTTCCTGCTTTTTCTAACTCTACTTATATATTATTATCCGTAATTATTCTCACCGAAGAAAGCGAACAATGCGGTTCGATTTTTCACCGACGGCAGGCCATCGTCGCCCTGCATGAATAAATCGCTAAGCTTCCGAGGAGATGGCCTGTCTTGGCCAGCCATCGTGTACACACCATCGGAATATGCCGCCGGAACCTTTCGGATTAGCCTACTGTCTATGGAGGTACATGCAACTAGTATTAGGATAACTTTCCATGGACAATCACCTTCGCTGTGTCATGTAGAAATATAATCGCGAGATCATCACTTTCATGCTTCATCAACTCTCCTAAGAAAAATTTTTCGCGTCATTCTCATGATTGATTAGTTCTGATGTCCTTTCTTATTTGAATGTAAAATTGATAAAGCGTATTTAATTAAACAAACATATAATTTTCGCGTAAACAATCCTTGGTAGCGAGCTACGTCATTTTGTCATCATTTTGACATCAAAAGTTTTTTACCAGAAAAATAATTACAATAGTAATTTTGTCAAAACATATTTAAGAAAAATGTTCTGCTACTTGTTGAGAATTATTGAGCCTCAAAAAAACTATGTATAAATATGAGATTAATTTTTAATTAACTATTGTCAATAAAAAATTGAATAAAACGTGGAAAAATTCTAATAATTTGTTGAGATGTTTCGAAATGCTTTCATTAGTAAATTTATTCGGTGAAAAGGAGAACGCGTAGATTTTAATAAAATGACAACCCTGACGTGCATAATAATAAAACAGCGAAGGTATATATTGGATATTTAGTACACAAATTCAAGTACTTGCCAATTGCACCCCAATCAGGATGTGCTAGATTGTTAAAAAATCCATCGTATCTCTGTTTATTGACCGCATGGCTGTGCCCTGTTCCTAAAATAGGTTTATTTTATATATAAAATAATATTTTATATTAAATAAATTCTCCACCGAAATTTTACAATATAGCGATATTGTTCGCTGAGCGAATTAATTACTGATATTGACATCACGTTTAAATCGTGAGAGTATAATGTAATAATGAGTAATAATCTTATGAGCAACGAGATGTAAAATATGATTTCTCTGTTCTTTAATTAATGATTAGAGGAGCGTAACGCTTTGCTGTTTTGAAAATATGATTAGGATATTCGGGGCAAAATAAATGTGCAAATAATCGAAAGTGGGTTAAAAGTATAGAACTAGTATTTAACGAGCTCTAGAACTACCGTAACATTTCCATCTCTCGTTCCGATTTAGTCCGTAACTTTCATAAATATTTTTTATCATAAATTAAATTAACATAATATTAATGTATATTTTTATTTCGCTTTCGGATTCTTATTCAAATTTGCTTTGTTTTATCGAATTAATTATAGTTCCCTAGATGATACTTAATAAGATTAAGAATTATTATTTATGCAATCGGATATAATTCTTTGAGCGCGATTATTAAATTTATTTTAACAGAATTAAAATAACACACAATTTAAATAATTCATATAATAATACATATCTATTTTATAATAACAAATGTTGAGAATGTTGAGTTGTTAAAATTATTACTAAATTACTTTTTACGTTATTGGTATCAAAAGTACGATACATTATTAGTATAAAAAATTTTGCATTTAAACTGAGTCTCATATAACGACCATTTTGACAGCTCCCTTTTATGAGCGTATGAGACTTATAATTAGGTGCCGGAACGATAACGGCGATTGTACTTACCGGTTTCAACGGGTAATACGGCCCAGAATGCCCAAGCGATCGCGCAAAGCGGCGCGATGCTGCGGGCCGGCGGTCGTCGACGTGTCATCATGTGTCACTCGTTCTCGCCTGATTCACGCCCGTGCATTTCTCTCATGCCAAAGCAAGAGTTTTTCTTCTTCAGATCCTTGGACGATCTCTTTCTATCTTTCTTTCTCTACTATCAACGGTGTCCTCGAGGACGCATGCCGTTGGTACCGACTATCAGCGGGCGATACGAGAATGTACCAACCGCGCGGCACATACGAATCTTTGAATTCAACGGAGTCCAAAGACGCGAACCGGTCCAGAGACTGGAAGGCGGCGGAGCAGTGCGGTGGATTGTTCGCTACCACCTGGCAGTCTCGCCGAAGAAACGAACGAGAGAAAGAGCTCACCGCGAGACACGAAGTGCAAAAATGCCGCCGTATGATTTTTCGACTGGTCACGGATGTGGCGGGCGCGCGGATAAGAATTGAAAAATGAAGGCGGTATGGCGCGCTGCGTAGCACCACGTGCCTGGTCCCGAGAAATGAAATCACCATCCGCTATCACGCAGCACGGGCCGGTCGAGGAAACGGGACAGACGGGAGTGACGATGATACACGCGCGAGTCCCAAGAACGGCTGTGGCAGTGGCTGTCTCTCGGACTGTGGATCTGACTGTGCGCTGGTCCGCGCCTCCGCCACCACACACAGTCGCTCTTGGTCGCGCGGTGAAAGTCGCCGGCCTATTTGTTTCGTTACCGCGAACGCGCCTCCTTCTCCTCCTCCTCGTCCTCCTCCATATCTGTCCCTCTCGCCTCCTCTGCGGGCTACAGCGTCGTCGGCCTCAGTGTTCTTCAACCATTTTTCGTACGGCACTTTTATGTCCATTTTTACCGAAATGTAGATTATAACTTAAACGTACTCCTCATTTTTTTCTAATTCTAACAACTAGAGATAAAAAGTTAAGTTGGACCGAAATTAAAATTAATCTATATTGATAGACATTGAAGACAAGAGTTGGCATTCATACATTCAACGCGTTCTTATCTTGTCAATATTTTTAATCGATTAAAATCAATTGTACAATTCGTTTTATGCTCATTTCTATAGATTAACTTTGTAATTAATCTTGATCTAACTCTTTATTGGTCTTACTCTTTATCTTTTTCCAATGTTTAGAACTGGAAGAAGAAGATAAAAAGTAAGTTAGATCAAGATTAAAGCTAATCTACATTATTAGAAATGGGCATTAATGAAATGGACAATTGAAATCTCAAACTCGTTTTATTTGGAAGAGCCTTATCGATATCTAAAATCGTTCCTAGTAAATTGTTAGAGCCAACCGAGGCTTGAGGGATCATCGTCTTTAGAAACATCCTATTTTAAGTAACGTTCGCGGGAACGGCATTCAAGGAGGCGGTGCATTTACTACGGTCCCACGACTATACTGGTTGAAAAACCACTGTACATGAAGCGGCGGCGGCGGCGGCGGCGGCGGCGGCGGCGGCGACGTCACCGCGGGCGCAGGCCTAGTTTTCGAGTCCGCGGCACCGATTACCCAAGGCGAAACCTCTCTCGAGTCCCTGCCGGTCGTTTCAAGGTCGAGCAACGTCGGATGGACGGTGCCGATGCGCACGTTAGAGACGACACGGAGGACACGGTACGTTCGTGTAATCAAGTCGCGACATTCCCCAGTGACTTTTTTTCTCCTCTTCGGCAGCCGTACTATCATAGTGGAAATCCGTGTCAAGTCGATGCAAGTCGACAAACGACTGGAAAGAGGTTGGAAAGAGTAGGATAACACGCTGATACGTCACGTATCCGACATCAATACAAACACAGCCTATTTACGAGTTGGCTCCACGTTTGTATTACGTTGGTATGTCGAACGTTGCATTTGATGATCAAGTAACGTTACATTCAATCAACAAAGAATTTGCATTTGATGAATTTGATTAAATAACGTTATATTCAAACAGCACAGATATTGCATTTGATGATTAAATAACACTAAATACGTGTTCAAACAACAAAAGTCTGAATGAGATGTAGGATGTTTTAAAAAGATTAGCGTGTTTTTAAAACGTCTCTGTGACTGCTACGTGATTAAAATACATAATGATAATTATCTCAAACAATACGTTTGTATTGTTTGGGTTAATTATTGTTACGTATTTATTTTAATAGTACATCTCTTGTCGCGCTCTTGTTTCGAAACACGTAGACCTCTGTTTCAGATCCCAGATTCTCGCAATGTAATTTACACGCAGCTTAATTAGGTTGCTCATCGGGATTTGGGAAGATTCGACGATGGTGCTGTTGGCAGCCGGATACAAAAGGTGCGTCCGTCGGCGGCGAACTCGCATTATGACTCAACCCGGAGAGAAATCGCGTCTACTGTTCTCGACTGCTGGTCGATCTTTTATCGCCCTTGGCACAAATCGGCACTTGGAAAAGGAGATCACACGCATTGTTGTGCACAGCGCGTTCACGCAGCCGCTTCTTCATTTCGGAAGCGCGAGATCTTTCGAGAGGTCTTTCACTCTCCTCCGAAGGAAAGGATGAAATATCACTCGCATAAATTAAAATGCGTTTCTGCAGGGATTCCCTGGTCTTGTTCAATCGCAAGAATGGGATGCACTTGTAAAAGAATTTGTTTATTCGTATACCATCGTTTGCATACAGAATCATCGAACAAAAACTTCCGTTTCATGGAAGGAACGAGATCATCGCAAATCGTTCGCGATCGTCGTGAAATAAAAAAAGGATTGCATATAACTCATCGACGTCGTACTTTCGTTCGTGTATTTATTATTGTCGCGTCGAAAGGCATATCAGCGCGCTCGTTAGAAAATATTTCGTTCCGGTACAAATACTTAAAGTACACCCGTGCTTTCGTGCAAATCCACTCGCATACTCTGGGAAGATGGACGGAGAGACCGCAGGTGTCGAGTGGCGGTCACTTGGAGTTTGAGTTCGAAGGGTAGTAGTAAACCACCGCAGGTGCTGGCAGTTGCCAATGAGCGGCATGGAGCTCAATCAGTTGCAGGAGAGTCCTCTTCACCGGTGGCAGCGTCGTCTCCTCTGCCAGGAAGGCGTCGCGTACGCTACCAAGCAGTTGCTGTAGTTGCGCGGGCAGTTCCGCGTCCAGGTCCTTCCCGATGCATGTGAGGATGAAGAATAGGCAGTTCGTCTATGATATAGGCGGAGAAAGAGATCAACCTTTTATTGAATTTCGACGAACTTCAATTCGGTCAAAGATCGGTTCGTAGTAATTCGGAGAATTCAGCGCGAGAATGATGTAAGTTCATTCGGTCGTTCGAAATGTGAGGCGCGTTCAGATTCCCACTCTCTAGATATCTTTGTTTACACATTAGGTGAACAAGAGTAAAATGATACTTGGATAGGAATTCGAACATAGCTTTGGATGCAATTTCATATTTGTATAGATTTATCTAATACTTATGTTGAAATTTACTCTGTGATTTTGGCTCAAACTTGGAACGGAATAGAAATTTTGTAAGCTAATAGTAAGAAATTTTGCTGTAAGCTAATATAAGATGTTTATTGAAATCTTATAAAAAAATATTGAGAATTTTCGGATTTTCCAGATAAGATTAGAGAATTTTTTATTTGAAATAAATTAGAATGCAACACAAATTAAATGTATTGAAAATCAGTAGAAGGTATTGCATGAAACTATATCTATCATTTTCGAGAATTAGAGCAAACTTATAAGATAGTAAGGAGAAGATTACTACAGTCTATTCTGCTGAGTATTGTCTCACTCTGATATTTTTAATAAAAACTCGCTAGATACACACGAGAATATGCGTAAATAAATGTATGTCACTTATTGCTAACTGATTCAACATTCTGCATTATCAAGAAAAAATGATCAAAGAAATAACATTTTCAAAAAGAAAATATATAAAATATCTTAATAAAATTCTATGAAGATTCCTTATTCTCAAAACTAAAAAAGAAAATTCCCTGAAAATTTCAGATTTCAGGTTTCTCTATATAAATAATAAACACCTTGTAATAACAAATTCGATTGGATGCACTCAATACTGGTGCACAAAGTCATCAGAAATTGATGTAAAGATGTGTATTTAATATAAATATAGATTAATATGGATTAAACACCGAAATCCTTAATAGATTTTATTATGCTATTTTGGCAAAATATATTTTATAATTCGAAATGTTTACATTTCACTTTTACACTTACAAATAGATTAGATTACTGTATAATAGTTTGAGGCTGTGTTCACTTAACATTCGCGAGCATCGTTTGTTCCTGTTTAACATTCGATAAACAACAAGAATGAAATGATTCCACGAGTGTCGTAAGCGATCAATGGAACGCAGCCTTAATATGTCAATACATATTAGCGAGTCCGAATTCGTTATAAGAATAAAGTTAATAAAATCTGTTTTTTGTTATAGGACGATGGTTTTGTTTTATAACACTCGTCAATCGAGCTTACCTCGGTAAGTGAATTGATGGCGGGTGGCTGCAGACAATCCTGGCAACATTTCCAAAGCAGCGTGAGCAGCACGCGTCCGGGAGGAACGCCCTCCTGCTGTGTCTTCAATTGTAGCTGCCGTCGTTTCAACTGGAACAACGCGATTATGCATGTTTATGCGGGCACGCTCGAAAGCTTAGTACCGTCATAACATGCGGCAGACGATAAAAAAAAAATCAACGAGTATATAAATTGAAATAAATGCTAAATTATACGTTAGATCGAAAATTGACCAGTTTCTTTTCATTACACGGAGATATCATTACATCATAACTAGTCAGTACATTTCTTATAGGGATAATGGATACCTCGTGATGAACGTAGCATTATGTGCTTAGTTATACCTGGCAATACATCTCGTTGAGAAACATCATAAAGGCTGAATACCGATGGCAAGTCGTGCCATCGTGCAGTAATCTAACGCGATCCTGGCACCACTGTTGGCACGTATTTAGCAAGGATTCCAGGAAAGTTTCCTTTGTTTCTTTCTGTACGTAAAATGTATCTCAAGTTATATATTTCTTGTGTGCGTCACATTAAGATCATCATCTAAATTAGAATATTACTGTTTGTGCAATTCTTTTAAATACGCATAAAATAAAATAGAACGCAAACAATAGCAATATTTAACAGCAAACGACTATTATTTTTTATAATTTATTCATATTTTTTTAAATTGAAAAAAGATGAAGTTTCTCAAAATATCTCGTTTTTATTTCTTTTACATTTAGTGAAAAGATAAACAGCGAATGTTTATCGTCGATCTTTTTGATCAATTTTACGAAAGGATAATAAAAAAGAAATAACCTCTATAATTGTGATGCAAATTTTAGCTGCCGGCTCGGCATACTTGCGATTCTCCACTACCCTATCCAGAATGTGTCGTACTAGTTCCATCAACGTTCTCGCATTCAAAAGATTCGGATCTGTCAACAACATATATTAACGCTAATTACTTTCAATAATTTTGTAATTGTTATTATAAATTTTTAATTATTGACATTTTTCAATATTTTATCATTAAAGAAATCTTGTAGTTAGAAATATTTGTCTATTTATATTTTTATATTTTGTCTATTTTTGTTGAATTGTTATGTTTCAATGATAGATCACACTACAAAGTATGTAATGTACAATTCGATTGAAGCAACGTGATCTATTTAAGTCCTTAAGCATAATGCATTCTAGTAACTGATAGTAGACAAACTCTCTTACCTTCTATCGCTCGCAAAAGTATATCTTGAACAGGCGAGGGGAATTTCCCGAGCTCGGAGGCGTCCGCGATATTGAGTGCTTTAGCAGCTAATACATCCGTTGAGTTCAGGCTCTTCGAGCGCTTCAGGCCATAAGTCGATACGAAGGTGTGAGATTTAGTAAGCTTGCCCGGTTTCACAGAATTAGTTTTGACTTCGTTCTGTTCCACATTGAAATGTACCCGATTCGCGGCCTAATGGACAAAATAATTTTTTATCTAAACCTAAGAGCTTCTCTCTTAAGTTAATAATAAGTTAACGATCGTTCTGCATTCAATCGTGAATTAAACCGGATGATTGGCTTTGCGTTCAATTTTTTTAAATCTCTCCTTTTAATTTTGCGCACAGTTCATGTTTCTGGATGTCTTCCAGCAAAAGATATAGATGACATAGTGTAACAAAAAGAACTATTACATTCTTGTTCGTCAATTTTAAACAAAGATGCTATAATTATTGTGTTACACTGCGTCGCTTGCTATTTATCACTTACATGCAAGATGTTCCCGCTGGATGCAGAAGTGTCTAAAGGATGGAGCTGTCGAAATGTGGAATTTGCTGTCGCGTGATGGCCACTCTGAGAATGACGGGACGGTAGCTGGTGCTGTTGCTGTTGTTGCAGAGAATGTTGTAGCTGTTGTTGCTGAGCGTAGAGATAACGGTGTATATTACCGCTCGATTTGCTGTGCTGCAGATAATACGAGGAGCGCTCCGATGCATTATTCCGAGACCTGTAGAAATACATGTTCCTTTAGATTATTACAGATCAGTCCAAATTCAGGACGCACTACTGTGTATTAAAGCCGTTGATTTAATCTGTATATAAGCAAAATGCAAATATTTCAAATATAAAATACAAACTTTACTTAACAGCACAATAAAATGTATTGAGGCCAAGTGAAGCTTTCATAATGTAATCCGTTTTTATATTTACTAAACACACATTTTTACGTTAATTTATATATAATTAATTAATTTATATATATGCTTTAACTGCACCAGTGCGCATCAGGTGCATCCATTCAAATTTGCTATGAGATCTTGGAGAGTCCGGGCATTTGTTCGACCAATATTTTTTTTTATCCAAAAACACTGAACACACATATATTTATATTATTGCTATTGTAAATAATTTAGCGATAAAGTAGAACTTAGGAAGGTAATTTCGGATTAAAATATTTTCTCATAAAAAGACAGAGATTGATCATTAAACAAATCATTTTGATGTTACAGCGTTAAATATATAAAAAATTATTTTATTATTTTATTATTTTCATTATAATTAACGTTAAAATCTCTGAACGGTTTCAGAAACAGCGTCGTGACTCAACTCAACCAATGTTCACACGGCGACAGTACACTATTTAAATATAGTCTGCTGCTTCATACTCACTTAGAAGGATGCGAATCGTTCTGCTTCATCGTGAATTCCTTAGCGTGCACGTTTAGTCGAAGATTAGTGACGTTCGCCGTGGTTCCTTCCGCTCTCCCACCTAGAGGTGACCATGAAACTAAGACGATGACTCGAATGATGAATGATAAGCTTTACGATTCGATATGTGCTCGTCATTTAATAGCCGGAGAATACAAACCTGGGGGTCGGTATATTTCTAAGGACGGTTTGGACTTGGGGGTGGCTACGTTATTATTTCCTTTCTGTGGAACTGCATCCCTCATCTAAAGAGAACAAAAAAATACACATCACGCATAAGACACGCAAGAGCCTAATGAGTCTGTCCTCGAAGCACCTTCAAGTGTGCCTCGAGTTCGTGGAAATCTTTTATTCGAGACAGAATTATATTATAGCAAGGCTACAAATAATTGAGAATAATTGCATCGTCTATATTAAAAGCTAATATCAAGTCAAACTTTTCAATTTAATTGCCACTTATGCAAATGGAAAATGTAAAAAGATGATTCAGCATCCGAAGAAAGTGGAAACATTGATCGAAGTGTTCTGCACTTTAATGTTATCATATATAATATTTATTCCATTGATAGATATTTATTTTATTAATATTAATAGATATTTATTTTATGATATTTCAGACATGTAATAATTTTTGAAAATTGAAGTAGTGTAAAATAATGTTAATGCTTTCAAGTGTATCATGTTCTATTTTTTAATGTATGACACATCAAATAAAGTAACACGATGATGTAGTCGAGCTTTATAAGATATAGTTTTGCAATATAATCGAAAATTCCATCATGATAAAAATTATTTCTGGAAAATAACTTTTCCTCTCGGAAGCGTTAAAAATTTTCAAAACAGTATATATAATGCTTAAATATTTATGTAAAGATGTGCAGGTCAATTTTTCATTTAAGCGGAATAATATTAAACAAAACGCGAAGTTCAAGGACTTCTTTTCCCTTGTAGTAAAAATTATTTCTAAATGTCCTGCACAATTTACTGAAAAATGTCTTTGACCATACTTGCGAATAAAATTCCAAAATCTGAAGTTTTAAAATAATCCTAAAATCTTGGCATTCGCTTCTCGCGTTGTATATATGCTACTTAACCACGTGCATTATTCACTACAGTGCATACAGGATGTTTCTTAAGTACTGTCCAAATATTTGAAATTGATTTTAAAAGTTATTTTATGCAAAAAAAAAGTTCGTATTAATTAATATATTAGGTGTTGGAATTAATTCGTAGCGTTTTTAATGAAAGAATGTTATTTATTTCACATGAGCATTAAAAAATACATTAATGAAAGTACTTCCCATCACTTGTAAAACGCTACGAATTAATTCCAACACCTAATATATGTATGATTCCAAAGAAATACAAAATTTAAAATTTTATAAAATTAACATTTAAAATTTTATAAAATTAACATTTTTACTTTAGTACTTAAATGAATAAAGATTTTTTTCAACTTTGAGCTAGTAAATAGACAGGTATTATCTGTATTTTTTGCCAATAGTCGCTGTTTTGTAAGAAATCAATAACATAGAAACATACACACACACACATACACACATAGAGTTAAGTAATAATATTACTAATATTACTACCCCAAACTTTTACTTTCGATAGTTTTTTTGTAGATTTTTATTATTTCATTACGGTACAATCTCATTGAAGATTCTCAAAAAAAAAAAAAGAAAAGAAAAGAAAAAAAAATCTTTTATATCTTTCTTAAGAACTATTAAATCATTGAACAATATCTATCGAATTTTTAACTTGCTGTATCTTTGAAACAAGGTTTTGAAACCATGTGTTTATATTTGTTTTTATAAAATAATCTTAAAAATCAATTCCTAAAATAATTGAGCAATATTTAAGAAACACTCTATATATACCATATGTGAATATATAATACAGAATATATAATAAAGAGCGTACATATACGTATCTTTCGTTGTAATGTATGCCACAATAAATGCAACGAGCATATTGGCTAAATACACAAGCTCGTTATGGTAACACATCGTGAAGTATGCGAGATGTTAAATATGTATACGTTATACGCCGTGGACTCAATTAAACGCGTGGGTTTAATTTACGCGCCAATTTATTGTCACGGACAGTACCATATTATGAATACATAAATTGTAAATAAATTAATCTACGCGATTAAAAAACAATAGATTGCGTGAATCGGTCTATTCGATTGTCTCTAAGAGACAGTAAATGTCCGGCAAGAAATATTGAAATAAAAAATTTTTATCTGCTTTTTACACACACATTACGTGTTTCACCTATTCTCTTTTATAAAATTTATAGTTTCACAAAAGAGAAATAAATCAATCAAGATGAAAAAACAGACAAAAAAATTGATAATTGCAGTGCAAAGGCGAAGCCTCTCTGTTTTATAAATTAAACATTTGTAAAATTTTCATCAATTCTTCTAAATCGTCTGCTTTCGCAGGAGAAAAAGAAAATACATACGAAATTGGAAGTACACTGCCATTGTGTTTATATCGCTGTTTCAGATCGCGCTTACAAGAAATGCAATGTTATCACGCGATTTTTTAGTTTGCACATGAAAAGAATGTATGAACAGCATTATTCTAATTGAAGATAATCTGACTAATTAAGAATAACAGTATAATATTAATGAAACAAACAGCATTTTATTAAAATTAAAACATGATTTATTTCATTAATATCGAATTAATGAATTAATTAATAATTAACAAGATTATTTTTAATAATCAGGATGTTTACTGAAATTTTGTACAAAAATTCTGATTTTCCACTTTTATTCAAAATTACAGGTAAAATTAAAGATTTTTTAAATTCAATTTCAAAATAAATTGGAATGTGAGAGCATCAAACTATATATTGAAAATTAGTAGAAGACAGAAATTCCAATGTCTATAATTTTGTAGAGACGATATGTACATTATTTTGTACAATAGAACCGCAACATGTAGAATAATATAAGAAAGGTTCGCTACAAACAAAATACTATCAGTCATTCTATTTTGCTAAGTATTATCTTCTAATGTCTTGATTTTTTAATAAAAATTCACAAAACACAAAAATATATATAAATATACGCGAATGTGTATGTCATATTCATTGCTAATTGCTAATATTTACATTATCAAGAAAAAAATGTTTTTAATGATGTTTTGAAAAAGAGACAATTTTTCAGGCAATTTTTAAAAGTAAAAATTCCAAAAATTTTCCAATCAGATCCAATAAAATTCCATAAAAATCTCCGATTTCCAAGAGTGAAAAAAGTCTCCCGAAAATTCCAGGTTTTCCAGGTTTTTCAAAATATTGGGTCATCTAAAAAGTATCCGCGGTTTTTTGTCACTAGATGTGTGTTGATGGTCATATATCTAGTGACAAAGTACCGCGGATACTTTTTAGATGACCCAATAATAAACATCCTGTTCAATTAGATTGCTGTTAGCTAACGCTGTTTATACACCCATCTGTTTCCATGCACATCGTCTTCCTATTCGCGCGCGTCAATATATCCGGATAGATTTTGCAAGTCTGCCAAGAGACTGAAGAGACGCGCCACGTATCTTTCTCATCGTCATCGTCACGACGTTACGATCATCAAGAAATAACTGCAAACGGAGCAAAACAATAAATAAAACACCTTTCGATAACCACATGATACCGTAATGTCCGTAACAATACCCTATTTTTTTTCCGCGAGTTGCATGACGTGCTTCGACAGTCGGAAATATCGAGAAATGTTATCGGTATAATGCAGAATGACTCAACTGCGGAGACCATGACTCTCTCGACATATCGAAAGCAGATGTTGCGAACACCGGCATAATTTCGATGATTTCAGATCTCAGCTACGTACAACATACGTATCATGAAAAAAAAATCGATCCCGACGAAAGCCGTTCTCAAGTTAATCAAAGCTGATCGCAGTCTAACCGAGTTAAACGACGATCGCGACTCCTCCTCCTACTGGATGTGAAATGAATCCAAAGAGAGAGGGAAACGGACAATCAATTAAACCTCGCTTCAATTTAAGTGTAGTAGTTATTTGTTACGTTTATTTGTTACGTCTGATGCTTTTCTCGGTTTCTATCAATTTAGATTGATCTTACTCTTGATTTCAATTTAAATTTTACCTTCTCCTAAGGCCCAGTTTCACAACTCACGGTTAACTCTTAACCGAGGTTCAACTTATTCATTGTTTCTTTCCAATTCTAAAATTGAAAAGAGACAGACAACAAGTTTGCACAAAAGACAACGCTGCCTCTTTTTATGTCGCTTTTCACCAATACATCGGAAGAAAAAAAATCTAAGCTTGATCGAGAAACAGGGGGTGCTTTTAGTGACACAAGTCAACACAAGTATCATTCTATCCTTGTTAGATGAATGGAATTTGTTGAACAGAACGACACTACAGTGTCGACCCGTGAAACGAAAAGCCCCCCTGTGTTTTCATCGAGACAAAAAAAATCGCAGGGAGAATGAATCCGCGGTGGTGAAAGAAAAAAGAGGGAAGAAATGACGAATGACTCACAGTGAAGAGCGTGCGAGAATCATCCTTTCCAAGGTCCAACGATCGGATGCTACTGAGATCCTTCTTCTTGTATACCGTTAAGTGTAGCAGGCGCACCGTACGGAACGGAACCTCGCGGCGGCGCAACGCGTGCGTTCCGCACGCACGTGCACGCACGGAGCCGAATTTCCGGGCGTGATCCAAGAGACGCGCACGGCGCACTTTCTCGACGAGAGAGGCGCGACTTTTCCGCGTCGAACGTGCGTACGTGCGTGCGTACGTGCGTCGTCGCCGTTGTCGTCGTCGTCGTCGAGTCTTCGCTCGCGCACGCAGGGCCTCCTCTCCGATGACCGAGGACTAATAATAGTCACGGCGTAGCCACGAGCGAACGCGAGCGAACGCTATATATCTACGTGCGACGCTGTGTATACGTATTAAAGTATATACGCCGCTACTTCGCGCGAGAAAAGCAGACTGAAATATCCAACGGGAGTCGGAACGCTCGCGTCGCGACGCTTCTTTTTTCTCTCTCTCTCTCTCTCTCTCTCGCTCTCGCTTTCTCTCTTTCTCTGTTTCTCTCGAGTCGATCATGGGATCGGAGAGAGATCGGGAATATCAGGCTAGTAGTCATCGGTTCTTATTTTAAGATTGTCTTAAATAATGTCTTAAAAGATACTAATATTGTTTTGTGGTTGACATTCGCATAGTTCGTTTTTATTTTTTAAGACAAACTTAAGTAACGTCTTAAGATGCTAATACAGCTCTTTGATTAGCTTATGATATCTTAAGATTGTATTTCAGACGGTTTTATATATAAGATTTCGTCATGGGTACTTTTTATCGAGTGATACAAGTCGACACGAGTATCATATTTTTCTTGCCATTCAGAGAATAACAAAGATAGAACGATACTTATTGTGTTGACTTGTGACACCAAATGGAAAATATCCTTTGAACCTACCGGGATATAATTCATGCTATTCTCCGGTGACGGCGGCGAAGAGTTAAAAAAAGCTTGTTTACCAACGCTGGACACTTTTGATTCCGCTGATAGCGAGATAGAAGCTTTTTGTCATTGAAATCTCTATTAGAGATTTCATGTTTACGTAAACATACGTGAATTGCTTCGTGCAGATAAAGATTTCTTCTGTGCTTTTATGATGATCTAATCTAACATCTCCGACTGTAATCGATGAATTTTTGCATAACTTCCATATTCTTAACATCTATGACATTATATGCTTATTATTTATATTTTACATAAATCTTATCACACTTTTATCTTGCGTATGTGCCATTTAAAAGAATGTGAAGAATTAAAGAAATTTTTCTTATTGAAATAGAGAGATTGGTCTCTGTATTGAAGAATGTTTGATCTTTAAGTATGTATTAATCCAACATTATTAATGTCTATTTTTATACCAATGTAAATAACTTTAATCTCGATTAACTTAAACATTTTTTATCTTTTCCTAAAAATTAGAAAAAGATAAATAATAAATTAAATCAAGATTAAAAACAATTTACGTTGATAAAAATAGATATAAATCCCGAATAAATAAATAAATATATATATATATATGGAATAACTATAATAAACGAAGAAAATGTTACATATAATTTACATTTTATTTACGATTATAAGTATATCAAACGCAATAAATTAAGAAAAAAATATATTTCAATTACTTTTTTATATTTTCTGCACTTTATAATAGTCATTTAATAAGAATAACACAACACTAAGTATTAATTTTATTAAATTTTCCACTTTAGTAAAATGATAACGAATAAAATGATAAGGCATTAATAAAAATTACAAAAATCTCATCTTCAAAAATAAAGATGATTATGAAAATACGATACTCTGTTTTGCAAACTTTTACCATGTGAAGTCATAATTTGTCGCTTCCGCATGAATTTTTCGTCATCGCGGACTACATTCTTCTGAATAGATCCATTGTTTATTCACATGTCTGGCATCGAAGTTCTATTCATCTCGTTTCGCATTCGATCAAGAACAATGATTATAAAAATATGATGAATTCGGGAAAATCCCTAATCTCGCTGTCAATACTGATAAAATAATACTGATAAAAAAAAACGTACTAACAGGTTTGAGAAGTGTGCGAAATTGAGAGTCTGCTCACTATAAAATTAACATAATAATGGCTGAAGGCCTCACCTTCGTCAGCGCTCCATTCGCACGAGTTGCTCGCACCATTCTCGCTGTTTATTTATCATCAAACATTCAATGAAGATCGATGTTAGTGCCGTGTCAGGATTATCTTCACAGTATATTTTTTACATTTCACGTAATTCGACAAACAATCTCAATCGCGAGTTTCTCCTTTTTAATCGTCTTCTGACGAGAATTTCAATCGTCGATGAAAAAAAAACTCTCGATCTATGGTCAATCTCTGATGCCCGATTCTATCGATATAAAATTAACTTTAATCTCGGTTTGATTTACTCTTTACCTTTTTCCAATTTTAATGACCATTTTTACCAATGTATTTTAATTATAATCTCGGTTTTCAACTAATTTAACTCTTCATCTTTTTCTATTTCTAAAAATAAGAAAAAAAATGAAACGTTGAACCGAGATTAAAATTAATCTACATTAGTAGAAACGGACATTAGAAATACAAATAATCTATAAACAGTAAATTAAACCGAGAATAAAGTTAATCTTACATTGATGAAACCAGGCCTGAGTCACGCTTATTTCAAAATGATGCCCTTTGTCTCCACGTTTTGCTGAATTTTTCGTAGCACTTTTTGTCGGAATTCATTAGAGATATTTAAAAATGCTGAAATTATAAAATGCTGAATACTTATCGCGAAACGTTCACGATCACGTCACTCCCGGCGCGACTCGATTTCTAAGCGCGATCAACGCCGCTCGTCGTCTACGCCTCGCTCGATCCAGCCAATCGATCATCCGACCGAATGCAGTCGTATCGCGTCACTCGTCGAAGCTATAGATATCGTTTCTCAATTATTACCACGATGATTCACCTCGTGCTGGATAACGGCCGCTACTAGCATCTTTTCGGAGTTCTTCCCGCGCGTTGAAATCACCGAGAATTGTTATTCCGGAGATTTCCGGAAGAGAACCGGACGCGAGAGTTACAACGTGGTATCGGTACTGTCACGCCGATGACTGGAAATATACACGGCGTGCACACACCTAACATTACTTAATACGCGATTTGCGTAGTAGGCGGCCACGCAATCCGCCTCCGTACACCTGCCGACGCGGATCACCGACAGAAAAAAAAAAGAAAAGAAAAGAAAAGTCATACCGCGCACGAATCGAAGCGGCGCGGCTGAAGGAGCGCCATTTATATCGGTCATTTATCCGCGTAAGTAAATTCATCGCAGGTTCGTTCGCATGACCCACGCACTTATCTCAATTTAAATTGTAATTAACTTTGAAGAAATTGTATTGCGCTTTTTTTAATTACCGCGCTAACTCCTTACGGTCCTTTTTTTATACAATCGTTTGATTTATTTATTTTTTTTAAGAATATAGGATCGTAATCCGGTCGTTTTATTTTTATTGTATCTTTTCATACTTATCTCAATTTACACACAATTAATTTATATGCATCTTTTTTTTTTTTTACTTTACGATAAGCTTATATGTGGATAAACAAGATATATGGTAATAACGTATGTAAATATATGACACTAATTAATATTAATTAATATGTATATACAAAAAAACAAAGAATACTTTTTAATTTGTAGTATTATATAACAAATGTTATAATTTATAATAATGAAAATATTTAAGAAGTAATTAATAGATTGGGTCTAACAAATATCTTTCTTCTCCATTTACTTTTTAAAATTTATTTCTGTGTATTAAGAATCTATGAATTGCATTATGCGTCAAATGTAACAATAGTAAATGTAACAATGGTCCGTAAAATTAAACATTCTGGAAATTGTAAGTTGCAAAAGATTTCCTCTCTACTCTCTACAATAGTCTAGAGAATAGTGATCACCTGGAGATCACCTGGAGTGAGTTTTTTAGCCTAGCAGCGAGAAAATAAAATTAAGTCATGATAATATTAAATCAGAGCGAAGTGATAGTTTTATACCCAATTTATTGTACATAACACTGAAATAAGTAAAATGATACACATGACAAAGACATGTCACACATCCACACGTCGCATACATTCACATTTATGCTCGTACATACACACACACCCTCAGAAATCGTTGCTTATTTATTTATGGATACGATTTATAGAGGCTTACAAATCATAAAGCAGTGATAAGGTAATCCTAATCTTAAATGGAAGCATAAATCATTTATCACTTTTCCGTCTAATGGCTAGACTTCGTTACATATCGTTCGATGATATTTTCCATTCCTTAAATGTCTAATGCATTTCGTGTTACAAATAAATATGTATGTTTTCTTTATAAGCTAGAAAATTATAAACTAAACTCGCTGATTTGTTAATTTTTGTCTTATCAAAATAGAACTAGAATCGAATCGACAGGTCGATTCGCTTAATGAACGGCAGATATGTCAGTTCTCATTGTATATTATTCGAATATCTTTTTGTTTGCGCGCATGCGAACATCTGACAATGATATCCGAAGTGCACAGATTCCTGGCATTCTTGCGTGAGAACTGACGGTAAGTTGAAAGTTATTGCAAAAAAAATCTTATAATTACAATATAATTTGATTAAGATTGAACTTAACTACAACTAACACATTAGAAATGAGCACGAGACCATCGCATGACGCGGTATATATAAAACATTTGTCTAATCATTTGATCATTAAAACAATAATAAAAACAGTTAATTCCTCTTAAAAGTAAAAATCAAAATAAACCGCATCAGCACCAATGTTTCCTTGAGAGCGCGTCGATTTAATTAGGATTAATCTACTAAAACTCTCTCGTGCTCGTAGGACGCACTCTCGGTCTCTCGCTTGCAAAAATGCCCTGATTTCATAAACAAGACTCATTACATGGAATCCCGCGGAAGTAACAACGCGTGCGTTGTGTGAGGCAGTGATGTCAAGTAGCGTTTCCGCATAATTCTGGCATGCTTTAATTTAAAGCGAATCTTAGGTAACAGTTATATAGTTTATACAGCAGTTTTGGTATCTATCAAAATCTGACAGTGGATAATTCAGGACACATAATTGGTATCTCTCTTATAAATTTCATGTCGTCGAGTAATATATATTTTCGAACAGCGTCTTGACAACTCTGTAGGCACATTCCTGCTTTAAAGTCGAAAATACATGTGTTCAGATACGTACTGAAAAACTGATTAAAAATTCTCATTGTCTCTGAATACACATTTCTCTTAAATACAGCTGTGAGTATATAACGTGATTTTATAAGGTATATACGTACTTATTTATGTAGTCGCGACGTAGTCGAAATGCAACTTGCCTGCAAGAGAATGTACGGACAAAAAATATCTGAGAGAAAGAGTGTCGAGCAATATTACATTTCGACTATCCGGTTATCTGTTATAAATAATTAAAAGATATTTGCTTGCTAGCATGGCCTACTGAACACTTGGGTAGTTTGGAGCTTTCGTGAGTGATTTACAATCACTCTTGCTTATGTCTATTTTTTCCTACTGCGTTCTGTAAGTAAAATCAATATTATCTATATGTATTTACACAAACGATACATTAATGCACGTAACGTAAGGAACAAGTATAGAATACTCATTCGGATGGAAAGTCCATGTTTTGCAGTAACATTGTTACCATGGTAACTTGTTCTCATCTTGTACTATTCTGACTTTTCATTGATTCAATATATGTAACGTAAAAATATCTTTCGCAAGAAGACATTAGATTTGTACCTCAAAGAGTTGCATTTGTCGTTTTAATAACATAAACGTATAGCAAAGGATACAACGTATCAATTAAAAAACAAAGCCATCCAAAAAATATTCATTTAAATATAAACTCAACTACGTAGGCATTTATCTCTTTCAATAGATCTAACATCAATACCTTACAATAAGAACAACCTGTGACCTGGAGTTAAAAATACATCCAAGATATAGGTCCGCATTTGCAATTGTAATATTTCATGCCTTCTGCTTTCAAGTTACTGAATGACAATGGTTATTCTCATTCTAAGATACTGATACACATGATTATATAACAAAATGTTCTTTCGTTCCGGAGAATATAAACTATGTTGTAATCGAATTTGCAATATATAGGAACTTTCATTGTGTAAATGCAATTCCATTGTAGTGTTATATACTCCATCCCTACAGTCATTACTTAGGCAAACTATTTCTTACATTATTGCCATGGAAACGTTATTACTGCTGAAAATATTTTCTCCTAACAATATATACGGTATATACGGTATATATGGAACGAACTTTAAGCGGCGGAGCGGTTGTGGTAGCATTTCTCGAAACTTTTCTTAATAAGAAAGTAACGATAATTAGTAAATATTAATAGATTTCCCAGATATAAAATAAGCTTATATTATTAGAGACATATGTATAAATCTTCAGATGTAAAAATATCAAGAGAAATCCTGTGTTTAGCTCCTATTATACAATATAATATAGAGCAAGTTCCTTAAGATTCAAGTATTAATTTGAATATTTCCAAAATTTTCAAAGCTTATCTTTAGTTACACCACAGTACAAATTATGCTCTTGTCATATAAATAAAGAATAACATGATTGCTGCATTTCAATAAAGATTCAGATTGAAGATTTTAAAACTGATAGAAGTTTTATAAAAATTGATACATGAATAATCCCTCAATGCAAAAAATATATTTTTCAATAAATCTGTAGCTAATTGAAGCAATCTATAATAACTAGTTGAGAAATAATGTACTTTCTTATGGATTATTTAATCTATATTAAAAAATGCGACTATTGTATGTGCTACCAAATACCTGCTGCGTCGCTGTTAAATCATAATCTATTAATTAATATTTTTATGCGCAATATATAGATATAAAAAAGATTTGCTAAATGTAACTGCTGGATATCCAATGTAATAATGGATACTGTATCCATTCCCTAACTATTCCCTCTAAATTATAAAACCCCTCCCTGAGGATCATGAATATCCAGCAGTTGGGCAAAAATGCTATCTACTAGTCTAATAGTAACGGTTAGCCTATTTCAATCATCTCTGCATCTTCCACATTGTTGTGACCAACTACATACCTAGAAAATTATCATCATTTTCTTTTTAACTCGATAATGATTTTATAATATGAAATCATATAGTATAAAAGAATTAATTTAAAAACAAAATTTGTAACATTTTTATTCTTACGTGTGATTTGGTAAATGGGTATTGTGAAAATGAAGATGCGTCGTCCGAGGTGAAAAACCGCGAGTTGCTTTGCGAGGACTTATAGCTTTTATGACTCGTGGTGATGGCTTGGTAGTTAAAAAGGGTTGTTTACGAAATACATCTTCCATTATACTTGGTGCTACATATGTAAATCCCTGAAGAAAGTTATATTATTAAGAAATGTTATCAGACACATCATGACTTATTAACACACTTGTCAGGTTTCTAATATATTAACTTTAAATATTTTTCTAGTTCCAAGAATTAGAGAAAGATGAAGAGTAAGTTGAATCAAACTTTAAATTAATCTACTTTGGAAAATAAGTATTAGATACATATATGTATAGCGATTTTGTCAAATCCTATGAGAAAAATATACTTTCTCTCTATAATACATATATTAGGTGTTGGAATTAATTCGTAGCGTTTTTTAATGAAAGAATGTTATTTATTTCACATGAGCATTAAAAAATACATTAATGAAAGTACTTCCCATCACTTGTAAAACGCTACGAATTAATTCCAACACCTAATACTATATTTCACTCTACAATCTTAAGCCATGAAATGAGACAGTATAAGTTAAAATGAGTATATGTATGTGTGTATATTATGTGTGTGTGTGTGTGTATGTATGTATGTATGTATATAGAGAAGTATACATAACTTTCTCATAGGACTTTGGCAAAATCGCTTGTAGCCGTACTTTGTTATAGAATGTTTTTGTCCCTAGATATATAAATTAAGAAAGAAAACTCACCTGAAATAGCCCATCAGCTGACTCGCTCAAAGTGTAATCTACTGGAGAGTCTATTGGTGCTGAAGTAGTAAATTTCTTATCAAATTGTGATACATCTTCTTCGTTAGCCAATTTTGGTCTAAAGGGAGGTTTTAACTGTCGAAATATAACGTCGTTCCAATTGATATGTTTGAAGAATTTGTGTGCTTTTACTTCTTCACCATCCGACTGATCAGATCCCAATCTTTGCGCAACTTGTCTCTATACAGAAGAAAATTAATTGTTTTTAATGTTATAATAATGTTATTTTTCTCAAAATAATTTCGCTTTTAAGATAAGAATATTATCGGCAAGATTAATTTATGAGCACTAACCTTCAATAATTTCCGAATAAGATCTTTAGCATCGGCAGTTAAATACGCTGGGAGAGATAATTTGCCACGTAGAATTCTGTCGATAGTTTTCTTCCTGCTGTTTGAGCTAAATGGTGGCTAAAAATTTAGCAAATAATAATGTGAATTAATATATGCATTCTTTGAGCTCGTATCATGAACGATATGATATAGTTCATACGTAATGATAATACATACTGCTCCTGTAAGCATGTCATATGTCAAACTTCCCAGACTCCACCAATCTACTGCTTTTCCGTGTCCACTTCTTGTTAAAATCTCAGGTGCCCTTTAATAAAATAGTACAACAATCAGTATAAATTATAATTATAAAATTTCTTAACAATCTATATTCTATGATATTTACATATATTCGATAGTTCCGCAAAATGTATGCGTAAGAGCGCCCTCTTGTATATGCTCTTTACATAATCCAAAATCAGTCAATTTAATATGTCCATCTGCATCCAATAAAATATTTTCTGGTTTCAAATCTCTGAAACAATTCATTCATAAACTGAATGCCGCATACAAACAAAACGTTTAATATACATATATCAATTATATTGAAGCCTTAAATTATATTTTAATTCTTGATGTAGAGATTTATAAAGAAAAATATAATACCTGTATATAATTCCTTGCAAGTGAAGATGTTGTAGAGCTAATGTAATTTCGCATAAGTAAAAACTGCAAAACAAATAACATGATATAAAATGCTTTGAAAAATATAACTGAAGATATTTTCATGATTCACTCACCGTGCAGTATCTTCCATGAAAATTCCTTCGTCATTTAAATGATGGAACAATTCACCACCGCACATATATTCCAATATCAAATATAATTTATGACCAGTTTGAAAGGCATACTTGAGATCTACGATAAAAGGATGCTGCCAGATGCAAGCATAAATAAATGAATTGATATTTTGTTCAAAATATGATATAGATAGAAGAAAATAGAGCGTTGGCTTTTATTGAAACATGTTAAAAAATCGAAAATTATAAGTATCTTTTTTATACGTACTATTAAGATTATATACGTATATATATATTAACCATTTGTTGAATTCGAATTACTGCAAATTAGCGTATATGAATATAACTAACCTTTATGGATTCCAAGATGTTTCTTTCAGCTCTAGTGTGAGCTGTATCTTTCTGATTTCTTACAATCAAAGCCTTGCGCAATACCTGTTTCGAACAAGACAAAAGAATATGTTGAATGATTGAAGAAAAGAGTGTTATAAATAAAAACGTTTGTCAGCGGAGGATAATATAAAAATAGATACTGATTAAAGAATTTATAATTACCATTCTAGAGATAAAACTGCAAAAACTAATTACTTTCAGTTCACAATAATTGAAGTAAAATTGCTAGCAAATAACAAGATAATTAAAATACACTCACATAAATTGCTTGTTGACAAAACTCGTGTAATTTTTTTATCACAAAGTATTTATTGATCAAGAAAAACATGAAATGCACTTCAAATAATAAAGGAAGACCAAATAATATGGACCAGGCTAAATTTTGATATTTATACTTGATGTATAATATTTATAAAAATTTGAAATACAATTACGTGAACTGCATATTGTTTATTATAGAAAACGCAATCATAAACAATGAAATGCAAAGCATAGCATAATTTTTGCACGTTAGTATATAAACAGTGAGATAACATTCTTAGATTACCAATATTATACTGTAATCATCCTTCATCGAAAGTATTTTTCACACACTGCTTATTTAGCAAACATGACACATTTACATAGAAAATTACTTTACACAATAATTGTATTACAAGGATTTCGATACCTTCATAGCGAAGATCGTGCCGGTATCGTTTCCCGTTATTTTGCGCACTTGAAACACCTTGCCATAGCCACCTTTTCCAATAACTTTGCACAATTCAAAGTCCTGCGGTCCGACCTTCTCGTGCGTGCGATTGACATTGTGCTCCGAAATCGCCACCGTCTCCACCACGTCAGACGAGCTGGAAGCGATAAGCAAAAGAAATTTAATAATTTCTTAGCGTTGACGAGAAGGGTGACAAGGTAGGGTAACCAACCGTTCCAAATTTTGCAGGACATCTCGATTTTCAGGTCTCTATAGAAGCGTCTCGAAAGAACGCCATTTATCCTAATTTATCACATAACGTAAATTAACACGAAATTCATTATTACATTAAAATAATGGGAATCCAGAGTCATTCCGATTTTTTAAAATTGATATCCCGAAATTAGCTGATCAAAAATTGATCAGCCAAATTGATCCAAATGACAAGCGGGTGGACGCGTGTAAACGCGTGGCACGATCGGAACACGCGCGTAGAGGTCCTATCAGGTCCTACTCACCTTACGATCTCATGCTCGTTCAGCGTGACGCATTCCTCCTGCGAAAAGGAAAACAGATGCGGCGTTAGAACGGTTGACACGTGCCACTGTCGCGGGCGGAGGTATTGGGATTCCCCATTCTCATCGGGAGATAAAGGAGGGCGGGGAAGCCTTAATTACCGCGTCGATCTCGATGATGTCGTCGTCCTCCGACTCGTCCCTGTGCGGCAGTCCTGCATCCTGCAGCTCGATATCAAATATCGCGGACATCGTGGTCGCCTAGTGTCGCTGTTCACTTACACGAACTGGGGAGATGGATAATTCAGGCGCGCCGGATTACTCTTGCGTCTCCTCTCGCGCGGGATGTCAACATAGAGTCCGGTAATTCTGGCACACCGTACGCGAAAACAGCAGGCCGCCCAGCAGGCACGAGCGGGATACGCGGAGTAACACGACGTTCAAGACTCGATCACTGTCGCAGATGGTCGCGGAGTGACGACGATGGCGAGAACTCGATTCGTAGAACGAACCGAATCACTCCTGTCGCAACCACGCCGAATACCCGTGGAGAGGGGAATGTGAACTTCTTAACCAATCGCCTCACGCGTCGCCCTTCCCACTATAACTAATCATGAATCTTCCAGGCGGCGGATTTGAATCGAACGTTTAAAACCTAATTTCAGGTAGTCAATTTTGGGTCTCAGGTATCTTTCTGTTTATACAATGATCGTACCAAAGTTACTTTATCTTTAAGCGAGGCTTAAAACTCTTTCTCTTTCTTTCTCTTTCTCTCTCTCTCTCTCTCTCGCTCTCTCAAGTTTAGAGAGGGGGGAGGGGAAAGTTTCGAGATTTGCTCAAAGTCAAAGTAATGTTAGTGCAATCTTAGTGATACAAGTCGACACAAACATCATTCTATCATTCTTGACATTCAATGAGTAACAAACAAAAAACGACATTTGTATAGATTTAAAATAGAAAGCATTCTATATATATTTTGAAACGAGAAAAATATAAAAGCGAGCGAATATTTACTAGAATATTTATAATTTCATTGCTCAATATCTAATAAATTTATTCACTTTTTTGTAAATAAATTTACTCACTTTCTTTGCGTTTTAAGATACACAATCAACTCCAGCTCAGATAATACAATTGATCCATTTAAACTTGAAGAACATTCATCTTCTTTAGTTCTTTATGAATTAACGTAGAATATATCTTCTGTTCGAAACTCAAAAAGAAATATACATATATAGAAATATATTTATATGCACACACATTTGATGCACGTAGATATGTTACCTTCAATAAAAGTAATAATTTAAAATTTGCACAAAAGTTATAACTTACTCTTATACAAAATTAAGAAATAGAAAAAGTTTAAAAAGAGAATATATCTTTTGGATTTAAAAAGAATTCACAATTGGTGATATATGATAATGAAATGTTTCGAATTCTTTGTGGATATTCTTTTATACCTAAATTTCTTTCATTTTTTCGCTTTCTTTTTTCACATTGAAGAAATTTAGAGAAATGAAACTATGCAGGCTGCCGGAAATAGAATAATATCAGTAAAAATGATGTTTTTTATTGGTAAAAAAACTAATAAATTTAAATATTGTCCGAAAAATTTGTTTCCATAATAAATAATATACACTAAGAAAGAAAATTTCATGATAAGTAACAAACCGAAATTGTTCTCGCAGTCTTTATCTTTTGAAGCTCGTAAATCTATCTTTGTATTCATTGTTATTAATACATACAATCACAAAAGTAACATTTGTCGCTTTGAAAATCAATTTTTGTTACTTTCGTTCAAAAGAATGCCTATCGAACCTTCATCACAAGACCATTGTTTAGACCATTTCGAGCACTATTTTTCTCATTCTTTGTTCCCGGGAGCTGTTATTAAATTCTCGGAACGCAAATGCGTCATACATTCGAATAAAGATCTTCATCGCGACGAGGTGGTATACCTATATAGATCGCGCGCTCACGAATTGTGCAATTTTATGAAATTGCATCCGAACGGGAAATCATTGCTTAATAAGGGAATTGTCAATGTGATTTATACGTACACCCACACACACACACACACACATACATATATATATATGTATATATATATATACTGATATATTTCGTTGATTACTTATCGGTATCGTTATCGCGCTGAATGTAGATAAATGCAGATAAATATAGATAACATAAGCGGTTAATTAAATGTCCTCCTACAAGATAGAATTTCATACGTTCATCCATCCGTATTCATACAGACGCGAGCGCTGGGCTCTGTTCGCTCATATTCGCCAAAAATGGTCCCATCAATTGAACGTCGGTACGTGCAAGGATACGAGAAGTTTCTTGAGATTACAAACTTAGAAAGTTCAGAACAGCCGAATTATGTTTTGTTCACCGGTACGAAGTTACCTGACACCGGCAAGAGTTGGTGCTCGGATTGTGTAGAAGGTGAGCGAATCTTTCTTTTTTTTTTTTTCATGTCGACATAACCTTACTCTCGAGTATTATCTGATATTAGGGTGTATTAGGGAAAAGTAGGGTAATTGTGCGCGGTGGGTAATTGTGTACCAATTTCCGTGATCAGAAGATGTTTATTGCAACGTGTTGTGGAAAGAAACATCATATCACAGTGTAGCACTGATGGCTGAAGATTAAAATAATCAACTTGAAAAAAAAATACATCTTTTGTTATAATATTGGTATTTTTGAAAATAAGACGGTAAGTTCGTAATTTTTGAGATTTTGTTTCTACTAAAATGTATACAGTGACATTATCGCTTTATGGATTAACTTATAGATTAAGAAGATTTATTCATTAGATTTATTCATTCAGTTTTTATGTTCTTTGAATGTTTATTGAATATGGACCTGTGGAGTAATTGTGCATATGAGTCTAAAATGTGCATAATTATCTCACACACGTATTTATATTACAAGAAATAATACGTGATTGTTTTTACGTATTCACATAATATTATACTTTTATTATAATATTTTACATTATTATAATATTTTACTTTTATTTAATATTTCACATAACTTTATATTTAGATAATAACGTCACTTACTTCCTGTGATGACAAAGTTTTCGCATAACAACACAAATTTATATCCTCACTTTTAATGTGAGTTAACAAGACTCACTATACACGATCTCGAGTTTGTGCAGATTATAGGTAAAAATTTGATTGAATCTTGCTTGTCACAATGAAAAGAAATGTGCATTTAACTGAGTTACATCACAAATGAAGATTATCTAAGTTAGTGTAAATGAAAAGCAGCTATAATTTAATTTTTTTTTTTCAGATGCCTCGTTATTATAAAAGAACATCAGATAAGAATAATTGGACTGAGGAAATCTTAAAATCAGCGATTTATGAAAGTCAATAAAATGAAAATTAGAGCTGCTGGGTGAAAATTCAATATTTCGGAATCAACTTTTAGAAAGCAATTGAAAGAAAGTTTTATATGCCATGTGCCGTTGGATCGAAAGCCAACATTTACGGTTGATGAAGAGAAAGAATTGACAAGTCATATCCCCTCACACATCTTATTGAATTCAACCTTTAGACTTGACATTTTTTGGCCTATTGAAGAACACTTTATATAGAGAATATGATTTATTACTTAAAATCGACTAGTCAAAAAAATAACCGAGTATGATCTTGCAGAGTTGTTAAATAAAGCCTTTTTAAAAGTAGTTTTTTAAAAGTAGCTATAAAGAAAGGCATATCTAATTTTCGTACAGCAGGTATTTACCCTCTAAACCTTGATAGATTTGACGAAAATGATTTTGCTCCATCAGTTGCTGAAGAAGGATCTCTTACTGAAGTCATCTTCGATAATCGAAATTCAAATTCCATTGAAATATCAGTAATATAGATAATTTTCCTGATTCTTACAACAAGAGGCAAATCCAATATCAAAATCTAGTACTTCAAAGACTTCTGATCAAGTCAAAATTATTGATATTTCACCCATTTTTTTTCTTTGAGAAAATCTCATGTGGCAACGTGATTCTCATTCAGAAATTTTAATTGCCTCAAAAATAAAAATTACAAGACAAATTGGAAAAACAGAAAAAGGCCGAAGAAAACAAGAAGCAGAATACCATAAAAGCAATTACAAAGAAAGCTAAAAAAAAACGTAAAATGTAAACAGAAAAACATTTTTGTAATCATATTTTTAAGAAATTTTGTCGTTTTAATATTAAAACTTTTTTATTTTAATTATTGAATCTTTATTTATGTTATTAAGAATCCATTAATATAAACATTTATGCAATAAATACAAAACAAGAGTAAAGAATCGGAGGAATATTTTTAATATAAAAAATATTAAGCGATTTTCGCTTAACATTATCCTTTGTTTTTTTTTTATTTTCATTTATATAAAATCATGTTTGTAAAACATTAAAAAGTACCCATTAATCTTTTTGTAAATATTAAATAAAATAAAATGTTTATATCTAGATATCTAATCATTTTCGTTTAGTGCATTATTGCCCGATCTATGCGCACAATTATCCAGCGAAGGGGAATTTTGCCTCATGTCACATCACTATAAATTAATCTGTAATCTACTATATTAAATAACTAAGGTTATGAAAGTAGACTAATGAGACTCTTTCTTCCCAAAATCCAGATTTCCCAACTGCATTTCATTCGTTGTAATATTAATTCTCACTAAGATGCCCACAATTCCTCCACTTTCTCCTATTGGATCTCTTTGGATAGCCAGAGCTGTTGGAAGCGAATTTTTTCAAAATATCTATTGTAAATTTTCTCGGCAGCCTGAATGGCGGAATGACGTCAAAAGACACAATGACGTCAACTAGGTCAAAATAGAACGTCACTATGAACGTCATTAAATATTGATCAGATTTAGTGCTTCATCTATAGTTATTATTACTGACGCAAGAAGTATCATGTAAGCGTTGAATTAAATTAAATTTTAAAACACCTATTGAATTAGAGCTGGATTAAACTAATGTTTATATGATTAGACATTGTTTTTTTGATTAGCGTTTGTATATTTTACATCAGTTAATACGTGCATGGATATTATTAAAAATATAATCACTGACGTCTAGTAGGCTGAAATAGAATCTTGATGTCACTTTAGTTGGGAGAATGTTAGCAAAAATATGACAAAAGATGCTTTTCATTCAATGACATAAATCGACACGAACATTATTCTTTTTAACATTTAGAGAGTAATAAAGATAGAAAGATATTTGTATTGACTTGTGTGCGGTGAAATGGAAAGCATTCAATGTCGACTTTCACCGCAGAAATGAAAAAAGTCTTATACATTTATATTCAAATAAATCCAAATGTAATTTTGAAATTTCTTATCGAAGTATAATTTCTAGAAAATTAAATAATAATGTAATATAAAAATTTAATATTTAATGAAATGATATAAAACTACACAGTCAAACACAGCATTTTTGCTGTGTATAACCGTGTCGACTTGTGTTATAATTGGAAAATACAGAATCATACATTACGTTTCACAATGTCATTTGTATATGTTACTGGAAAGCATTCAAAATCTGTCAATAATATATTATGGTAAATTAATTGCGGAATTCAAGCAGAATTTGCTATCGCTTAATATTATCTGAATTATATATTTCATTGATCACTGCATGTTCTAAAACTAAGTTCAATATTATGGTCAGATTTCTAAAATACAGGAAATATAATAAAAAATGATACGATTATAATGATGAAACGACGCATAAGATATCTATTTCCGTAAAAAATTTTATCAGTAGTATTTACCTGGATCTATCATTTAGGGATATCAAAATACAAATATGAGATTAAGAAATTTAGTTGAGACAACTGTTTGAAATATTTTATTAAATATTGTATTTTCATTAGTTTTAAGTTATTAATTTCTTAATTACTTTTATGTATATAATACTAAAAAGGAGAAAATGCAAATATGCATTAATGTTGATACAATTGGCAATTGATTTTAAGTAATTAGTGCATTTACTCAGAATTTTTTATTTTCTTTCAGCTGAACCATTTATTGAAGCTGGTTTCGCAGATGCATCTCAGGGTACAATATTATTAACAGTAGAGGTCGGGGACAGGGCATTGTAAGTATATAAAATATTCATATTGCAATTGCTATTTTTATATGAATTATTATGAGCATATATTATGTAATAATTATTTAATAACGTAAAATATATAACATGTACCGTATATGTATAAATGTCATTTTAATTATCACAGGAAAATGTTTCAAACTGAAATTGTATAGTCTAAAGGGAAATAAAATGATAAAATCAATTTTTTATCAAATCAAATTTTTTGGCCACAATCAAGGTTATGACTATTTTTTTAATGGAATTGTATAATTATTTTACATACGGATTCCTCTGCTATTTTCCTTCCTCTTTATATTTTTATATGCAGAATAATTAGAAGAATCATTATGAGAAAAAAATTATACAATTTTATTAAAAAAAGTGATTTCATATGACTGTGAAAAAATAACTTTCTTGAAAATTTTATTATTGTTTGTCTCCCTTTAGTTCATAAAACTTTTGTCTGAAACATTTCTCCGTATCTTTCATACTTTTCGAGATATTTACTTGCGAAAATTAAGATAGAATTCATCATATAATATAAAAATATAAAAACGAAAGTTTTAAAATATCTTTTATATACTTTCCTAGCTGGAAAGATCCAAATTGTCCATTCAGAACAGATCGTTGTACCAGGTTGAAGGTCTTGCCGACTTTAATTAAATGGAGAACTGAAAAACGTTTAGAGGGTAATCAGTTACTGAATCCTGATCTTATCGAAATGTTACTGTCAGATGCAGATTAAAAATATTTGTAATATATATTTCTATATTTCTTTTTATAAAAAATACATATTGAATTACAAATGTACATAAATTACATTTTCACGTACGATCATATTGTATATCTATTCTTTTTTATTATTATCATCCTTTTTACCCTATTTTGAAAAAAGATATCGGGAATACAAATAAAGATTACTTAAATTTAACTAATATTTATTTTTTATGCATTTGTATGCATATATGCTATAATTATATTGTAATAATCTACAATCTTTTGAATAATAAGGTAAGAAAGAGAAATGTCAAATAAACAATCTATTAAAATACTACTGTAAAATCTATAAATTACAAAGAATTTACTTTATATCTATATTTACTGAAATTGCGACGTAACATCCTTCCGAAATTTTAGCTTGATATGTTACAAGTATGAAATACGAAAAACTAATATAATTGTAAATTTCCTAAAAGGATCCATTTTACATAATTGGTGCCGCTGATGTTGGTGGTAACATACGTACGGAATAATGAACCTTCTTATTCCTTAGAATACTGTAGGTATTGTCAAAAACGACGTAATCTGAAATAAAATTTAAACAATAAGAATCTTATTGGACTGTATTCGTGAATAAAATTTAGATAACGTCATTATTTGTAGAATGCTGCTCAAACAATGGGCTTACAAGTCGTCGGAGTTTCGCAAGTTAATAATCCAATTTCATCCGATTGATGAGACGCAACCCTCCGAATAGGTATAACTTCTATTTTTTTTCCATTAGTCGCGTCTTTTTTCAGAATTCCAAATTTGATGTCATGACCTTCGCTTCGAAATTCCCAACTGAATACAAGAATATGAATTGAAAGAAAGAGACTTTTTCTTCTGACATGTTTATTGTAAAATATTTACCTTAAGATGGAACCCACTTCGGGTGCAGAAATATCGAATTCTAACTTTCCTCCTTTTCGAACGACGACGGTAGTATAATCCTCGTTTAGCTTATCCATATTGTTGATGTATATCTCTTTAGGTACCTTACCACCTTGGCAGATCTAACATAATAATAATTTATTTATAAACTATTATTTTTTGAAATAGTATATGAAACACGTTTTACATTTAAGGCTCCTGTCTATTCACTATAACTTAGATTATAACGTCAAAAGCAAGAAAAATACATAAAGAAAACCCTTGCAAATATATATTAAAACGTATTTTTAAATATATTTAAAAAAAATTTCATTATGTGGTTTCTAGCTTTGACGTCATCAATCTGAAGATCCGTGATGAATGATCAAAAGTCTTAAAGAAAACCAAGTATTAGCTTAAAAAATGAATAAATGCATCTTATAAAATAAGCTGCAAGAGTTTACAACAAAAAGCTGAATTCTTCGATGAGATTTATAGTTTTTTTTTAAACGAAAATTTTTGAAAAAAGGCATTAATTTTAAATACTATATTAACATTTAAGAAGTAATTGAACTTATTACAAAACTTCACATATTCTATCGAAGTTTTCATTTCAACGGCTATTTCGTGTTGTGTGCGTAATTTTGAAAGGGATTTTCAAATAATAACTTTTGAAGTGAAAATACTTTTGAAGTGTATTTCGGGTTGCCATCTGGATCCGTTAATATTCCACCATAATGGGCAGGTAGTTGATCTTTCGGTATGAGTTTAAGAAGTGCTGCTTTCCATTTCGACGGCTCGGCTTTGTAGATTTGTATTTTTGACAAAGTATAGTCGTCCATAAATTTCTTAATAAGAGAAAAAGCGAAAGCAAAGACTCTTGGAGCTGCAACAATGCATATAATAGTTTCTTTTTCTAAACATCTTCTAAATAAGCCAATTGTAAGCAATTCATCCTGAACAAAATTCAAAAATTATTTCAAAAAAGTTATTCACAGGCTTCTATGAACTTTTACATAGTAATAGTATTATTAATAATAATAATAATAATAATAATAATAATAATTTTTATCTTATTATATGTATATGCTAACTAATTGTCAAACGATAGCATATTGTTTTCAACGAAATTTGGAAGAATTATAAAACAAGGGAATAATTAGAAGAAATAAATGAATAAGGATTAATATTTCATATTGACCCGTATTCATAATCAGGCCTTACATTTAAGACTTAAATTTATCTTCAGATACGCTCTATTATTTTATTTCATTGGTTACTGAGCATCTAAAGATAAATTTAAGCAAGCCTTAAGTATAAAGTCTGATTATCAATACGGGCAATTGAATCGGTCATCGCAGATAATAGTAATTAGTTTTCAAGCCATTCAAACTATTTGGAAGAGGAATGAAATTGTTGAAAAATTTCTAAAATTATCTAAAATTAATATGCACTTTCCATGCATAATCATGCTGTAACTCATTGATGGTCCACGACTTAAAAATGTATTATATATTAATGGACACAACATGAAACAACGTTAAAACATATTTTTTATATTTTATAAGCAGTCTTTTAAAAAGGAACAAACAAATTTAATAATTTAATAATATACTTTAAAATTTAATAATGCATTTAAAAGAATTTTCAATCACAAACAAAAAAGAAAATTGATAATAAGCAATAATGCGATGTAACTATTAGTATAATATATTAGCATATATATCTGTCATTTTACTCTAAAGATGATCTGAAGCGGAACGAACGTCACTTCAATTATGATACATGTACACTCATTGACCGAAAAAATTGCAACAGATTTTTTTCTGTTTTTGGATGCCTATTCACCGAGCGATTGGTTTTTACTTACGGATCCATAAGTAAGAATCAATCACTTGGTGAAGCAGACTGCATTCCGAAATTCATTAAAAAAAAAAGGGTCGCAACTTTTTAGTCGGTGAGTGTATACCTGAGGACTTCGGTTCTTTCCCTCGAAGATTTTCATAAATTGAAAAATGACCACTTTTCTACATTAATGCTCATTGTCCATGCGTGATTAATGACACGACTGTGTCCGCTTACAATTAAATTTGACATAAAAATGAAATAACCTGAATTTTTGAAAGTTTTAAAAGTAATCGATGGAAAGAATTTAAGTTCTTGGGTGTACATCAAAAGCAAAGCAATTAAAGAATACTACACATATTATTTACGCACTAACAATCGCGTTGCTCTCTCATTGTATTTTATTAATTTTATTTTGCAGTTCTCTTTAAACAGACAATATATCAAAGAATATTTATTTTAATTTAAGCAGTAACATCTAAATAAAATCGTGCTAGTGCATTGCGATTATTATATTTTATTAAACTTACCATTGATTAGGAAGCACATCTTTAGAATTTCCGGATAGTTCGCCTCATACATTTGGACAAAGGTAATGACAAGCTCGCCAGCTACACCGATAAAACAATAATAGAAAAAAAAAATAGACAGAATACCTCAAGAAGAATTTATTAATATTTTTACCTGGTTTCCACAAATACTGTTTAAGATTAAATCCTTCCATGTCGAAAATAACGGTTATTTGATTAGCGAGCTGTCCATGCTTCTTGGATTGCTCCTTGGCTAAGTTCAAATAATTATCTAACAGTTTTATCATAAGTTTGATAAAATCCTTCTGTGTTATTACATGTAATGCTCCGTACATGTCCATACCGACAAATGGTACGATGATCACTGTAAAAATTATATCCATATACAATACAAAATAACATAAATTTTTAAAAAATAAGCAGAGCAGATTTCTCCGATCTTAGTTTTTTATTTTTAGAAGAATTTAGAAGAAAGAAGATTTTTATTTCTTGTATAATTTTTATATTATATGTATTTATATGTATTTATATGTGTGATTACTTTTTACAAGTTATTTATAAGTTACTTTATATTATAGAAATTAAATATATTATAGTAAATTTAGGTATTTTATTTTTTATATTCTATTTTTGTATTATATTTTATCATTTAGTCAAATTTTGTATTACTTTTCGTATTACTATTTCTATTACTTAATTTTTATAACAAACATATAAAGAAAAATATAAACAAATGAGATAAAACCTTAATTTATAAAGTAACTTTCCAAACCTTGATAAACCTAATTTGAGTGTGTTTTTCTCACTTATTTAATATATATGTCTGTTTATTTTTTTATAATACTGATAGAAATTGACATTATATAATATATAATTTCAATTTATGGTGCTATAAACGTAAAAAATTTAAAGCAGATTTATGATTCAAAGATTGATTATAACAAAAGAGATTTTTTTACTAATTATAACAAAAGAGATTTTACCTGGTGCTCCATCTTTGTCGAATCCACTTAATCCGTAAGGCAGATATGGTTTTATTATTTCAGGAATTTCCCATTTATCCAAATTATCAGCATCCCACTGTTTTCGCCATTCTAGCGACTATAAATAAATATTTTTCTTCATTATATTATTGCAGATGCATTGTAAATTATCAAAATTATCAATATTTTTGATATGTATTTCTGATTATTCTGACATACACTGATAAACACGTGACTTATTATATTGTATTTTTATTGTTTCGAATATTTTACAATAACATCTATAATGTGTGGATATATCTGTGCTGTCATTTTTATTTTAATTAGATTTTAATAAATCTTAACAAATTTAATTAAAAGATTTTTTCACCACTCTTATTTTTTATGCAATAGCGCAAAATTAAAAAATGTAAATAATTATACATACGTAACGTTTGTATCATAAAATACAATGTGAAATATTTCTATATGAAATCTTTTTCTTCATAACATTAAGAAAAATACGTACCTACATCATATTGTTATAAAAGTTAAATTTCTTTCATGAAAAAACGATAATAGATTAATTAGATTATGCTATAAATATATATCCATTCACTGCTTGACTTACTCAAAACAGATGTAGATGACAGAAAAAAATCATGTTATAGTTTAAATAAATTGGCGGTATAAATAAAAAAAAAATGAAATTTTTTAAAATTATAATTGTGTTTCTTGAATTATAACTGTAACATTCAAAATTCTTAGATTACTATAATGTAAGTAGATTAAAACATATTTAAATTTATCGTAAAATTTATGCATTAATATCTTTTAGTATGAAATTATTGAATTAAAAAAAATATATGTAAAAAATATTATATATCTAATCTCACTCAAATATTACGTTTCTAACAGAAATTCAAGAAGATTTTATCGTTTTGTGCTATTCTTCCGTGTAATATCTGTATAAAAGAATACGGCTTGTAGGTTTATATGTTACGGTGTAACGCGTACCATTGGAACGTTAGTCGGTAAGATATCTGAAGATACACTGAAGAAAGAAATATTTCTTATAATTTACAGTTAATGATTTCAGGAATAACGGGGTTTCACGCGGAATAGAAAGTGAAAAAGGATAATTTCCTGAAGAAATTACTCTGGAATATCGAGCCGTATCATAGATCCTCGGTTTTCAATCATTATGAAACTTCTCAGCGCAAGAATACGGATGGTGATTTCGCAAACGTGCTTTAAAGAATCGGCACATTACTTTCGACTTACAAAGTGGCATACAGAGAACAACTTTCTATTTCATAAAACATCTACGAGAACAAAAAAGCGGCACTGTTGACAGCAAATCTTCAACATCCGATATGAACCCGGAAGGATTTCTTTAATTTATTCGCGATAGAATTAACTGCGATTACTTTGAATGATGTTGGCAATTATTTGATCGTTACTTACATAAAAAGATTGTTAAATTATCGTCTTGACATTAACAAATAATACAAAACATTAAATCTATTATGTTTGCTACATATTAAATTTATTATATATATGTATAATATTATAATATTGAATACATATATATTAATAAATCTTGATTATTATTAGATCAAAGAACATTTATAAAAAATAATTTAAAATTTACATTTATCTATCTATCTTTGTTTAATTGATGTGAGTAACGTTTCTATCAGACGAATTGGATTGACAATGAAGTGACATACATCTTGACATTCTTGACCGGCATTCAGTTCAAGATAGAACTCACAAAAAATAGATGAAGATTTCTCATCAAGACACGTCACACAAAAGAAGTTTTTTAGAATGCAACGAGCTGTGATGCGATTCACTAAGTTTACGCCTGCCGCGTTAATATTTAATGAGTCGCGAGTAATTCACGTGGCAGAGAAATTTAAAAGACTCGGTGACCGTATCCGGAACGTGTTTCACCAGACTTTCTCAATTGGATTCGTCTGTGTTTTGTGTAATGCGAATAGTGAGTCTCTAACCTGAGGGAACGGAGGTCGAATACGTAACCGGCATAATGTCCGGAGACAGAATAATGTAAAATACACTTATTTAGCACATAAGTGAAATATGAGAATGTAAAAAGTGAAATATGCGATTGTAAAAAAAAAAAAAATATTCTTGCACAATTACTTACGTCTCTCAGCATTTTTTCGGCTGTAGTAGGATTCCATTTTCTTGCTAAAAAGAATAGAAATATAAATTTATTTTAACTTGCATCGTAAATAATACATTTCTCAGAATTATTTGAATTATCGGTAAAAAAAATATTGCTTTATATATATAGATATCTACGATATTTATATATATATGTATTAGGTGTTGGAATTAATTCGTAGCGTTTTACAAGTGATGGGAAGTACTTTCATTAATGTATTTTTTAATGCTCATGTGAAATAAATAACATTCTTTCATTAAAAAACGCTACGAATTAATTCCAACACCTAATATATGTATATGTATATATATATATGTACATCTATTTTATATATAATATTTATATGTATATGTATATGTATATGCAAAATCTATTTATTTATTATTGTGTAACTTGCAAGTGCATATAATATCAAATAAAATTTATACATATATTATATAACATATGACATTAAAAAAATAAGAAAAAATGTGCAGTTTTTATTCACGTAGTTACAGAGTTATTTACACGTTATTTATTTAAAATAAAATTTATTAAATTATTGTTTCAATATATATTAAAAACGTGTTCATTGTGCATTGGCATTGTTTATTGAGTCGTAGCCATTTATGTGACTCACAATTCTATAGAGGCAGCTAATAATAACCGATAATTTCGAGTTTCCTTTTGTAGTTTTGTTTCAAAACAGTTTAATAACTTCGCTAAGTGCCGCTTCGAAACATACACATGCACACATATAAAAATAAAGGTAAAAGACAATGGATGTCATGTCAATTTCTATGTGATCTTTCTCACGATGCACATGACTACGTTATGTACACATAACACAGAATAAAACATTTATTAAAGTCATGAACATTTATTGAAGCCTGGCTTTGTAACTGTTGTAAAATTATTCAATATGATTGATTTTGCCTTTAGTTCCTTATTGGATCTATCAAGGGGACTATCTGGTGATGGGATCAGGGATTTTTATGTGCTTTTTACAAGCTATTCTTGAGCGAAAAAAAATCGATTTCTTCGAAACTATGGGCCAATGATTAAAATGGACACGTATCGTTTTTTTTTTCGCTCAAAAAGCCTGTAAAAAGCGCACAAAAATCTCCGATCCCGTCATCTGGTGTTCCTCTTGTGTTCCTAAGTATATAAACCAATTATATTTAAGAATTTTACAACGGTTGCAAAGATATTTTTTTCTGTTGAACGCAGCCATTATTAATTGGTCATCAGGGAGAAAGGGTAGAGGGCATACCTCTTAACCAGCGAAGCAGAAAATAATCATCATGGTGTGGCTGTAGGATATCTTGCACTGACCGTCGGAACTGCATGAAAAGAGAAGAAAGGAAATATATAGATCTGCTTTGTTTATTTTTTATACATTATATAATAATATTATTATTGAAAGCGTTCACTTTCGATTGCGCAATTTTGTGATTTATGATACTATTAATGTAACTTCATTTGATTTATGAGTATTTATGAATCGAACATAAGAACGAGGAACAAAGTTACTTTATTATAAATATGTATTATGCGTATCATGTTTGCATGGGAACGTTATAAGCAATTATACATGTTTATTTTTTTTTTTTAATATAATACGCTTACGTAAAGATTATATTATACATTTTTTTTAGAAATAATGCACATTGACTTCATTTTGCTTCGCATTATCGTTATTGCAATGTTTCCAACATATTCTTAATTAAGATTTATAGGAAACAAATGCCACGATGTGATATTATAATAATGATATACGCGAGGAAGTGAAACTTCCTTGTCGATTTCTATAATTATCAATTATCTTCGTGAGAGAAAGAAAGAGAGAGATGAAAAAGGTTCGTACTAGTTACATTATTAAACCTAATCAAAGTCTACTTTCACTTAAATCTATAGGATATCACGGAGAGCGCAGAGTTTGGTGATGTTAACTTTGCATATATCTTATATTGTATAAGATGTTTATCTTTAAAGAATATAATCCTTTTTATACAGATAAGTTCGCATTTTTTTTTAATTAAACGTCTACACACAGTATATGCTGCAAACTGACAGATAACAAAAAATTAAAATTTAAAGATATTATCTCATATAATTTATCAGGCTTGAGGTCATAATTATACGTTTATGAGTGTGCATATTTATTAATTTTTTTAGAATTTAATATTAAATTTTTTATTGATAAATAATTTTAGTTTTTTTCTCTTTAGTTTATGCTATGTAAATATATTATTACAAAGTATAATAAAATAGAATTTACATTTTTCCTTGAGCGTTTGTATCACTTGATTCTTAAAAATTGTTTGAAGGATTTGAAACTATTCCATATGAGACTTTTTACAATTCTACATATTTTAAAATTCTATGAATTTATTATTATTATTATTATTTATATTAAATAATTATCTACTTATGGATATCGCCTTGAATAAAATGTGTATTCATGGAACAAAATATTTTCTAAAGAAGGAAAGAAAAGGAAAAAAAGAAATATTGACTTATTATTTTGCCATCAAGTTAATCAATGTAACTCTTTCTTTACAAAGAAAATTATTTGCATAATTATTAATCCTTATCCAATTATCAAAACATATAATTTTCCTAATAATAGTTACTCATATGATGAAATAGCTCTTCACATGCTCGAAATAATCGAAATGATGAATATATGTCTATTTTTAGCGTGAAAGATGTTATGATACTGATTTCATTTCTTGATAAATAGGAGAATGGAAAAAAAGGTGCACAGAAGTGAGAGGATCTGAATAGGTCACACATCATTATCATAATTATCGAACGAAGTTAATAAACCAGTTTCTCTTTTCAAGAATTAGACTTGTTTGTAATTCCGATAGAGTTTTTTTTCTTTGTATGTACGTCGACTAAAGCTAATGGTATTGTTTTGTAAATGCTCAATAATCGCACAATGAGCACAAACAGTTCTTTCTTTCTCACCGTTTTGAATGCTCCCGATTGAGCGTGAAACGCTAATTGAAAAATAGATTCTAATCGAACTTTACAGACGCTATCAGTGTAGCTTTTATGTTCGCTGTTTGTTTTAAGTGCAAGAAGTAATAAAAAAAAGCAAAGATATCTTTTATCCTCCTTAATATTATCCTCCTCATTTTCATGATGCTAATTACGTCCGTACATTTAAGAAGTTCATTGAATATTCAATGAAGGTCATACATGTTTAATCTCCGTTATAGCTGCAGACTACAGAAAGCCATTTACAGCGAAACGATAACAATAGAAATTAAAAATATAGAAATTAAAACGATAACAGTAGAAATGCAATATTTTTTTTCAATACAATTTCTATGATCTTTTACAATGGAATCGAGAGTAAGTTGCTTGAAAATAGAGATCAAATATAATAGAAATCGAAGATTTGTCACAAGAAACTTTCTCGAAAGTAAATTACGAAACAAATAATTGTTTTTGGAAAAAGACTATTTACGTGAATTAGGTAAATAGATTGCAATTCGTTATAAGTTATAAAAAGTATTAGAAATGTGAAGCAATATTTTTTTATAGCCAATTATAATAGTTTTGTTACGAAACAATAAACTTGTATCTATACTAAATAAAAAGTTTACATGGTTTTGTAGTAAACATCACGAGCATTAAACACATAGAAAAAATATCGTACATATTTTCCACGAAATTATGAATGCAGTACCATTAAATATTTTTATCCTCCGAATAGCATATGACATAGGAAACGAGAAAAATTATATATAGGCGAGTGTTTTTTATTGATCAATATATTATTCTGATACGATATTAATGGCATTATTAAAATACAAAGAATTTACAGAACGTCAATCAAAGTTTCTCTTGATCTCATAATAAATTACATAAAAATAACTTTAATGCAAAGTTTTCGAAGATAGATGATTTTTGGAAATACAATATTATATGTCTAAATTTTGTTTCTTTAATAAACGTGAATTTAAAATTATAAAATTAACTTTTTATTTTTAATTAATTATAAAATATTAATAAAATTACGGTATAAAATATTAATAAAATTAGCTTGAGATAAAGAAAGCAAGAAGATGTCGAAAGAAATGCCTAATCTAGTAAACACGCTATGCAAAAACATTAACAATTAATATTTTCCTTTCATTTACTATTAATGATTTACTTAATTATTTATTTACAATTCCTATGAATTGCCAATATCTCAATTACAAAAATACTTCGATAATTGCATAGAGAGAAGTAAATATCCTTTTTAAAATCATATAGTGTGTTTACTAAATTTTGCATTTCTTTCGATATTTTCTTATTTACTTTTTCTAAAGTCTTTATCTATAGACTGTTATTGCAAATTTCTACTGATATTTGCAAGACATTTTGTACGATTGCTTCACGCAAACGGATTGAACTAAGAAAAAATCATTTTATGCATATGCGATAGACATCTTGTGTGAGTGTGTGTGTGTTGTGTATTACATCGATGTCGTAATTCAAGATAGCGCGGACGCCCGCGAATTTACATTGCATTGATATGTATTGAGGACACACTTTTTAAAGTGTGCGAGATTTGCGTGTGCAAATCCCAATCCCAATTATTTTTAGTCACGAGGCTATAATAGTCTCCAAAACAATAACAGATGAAAATATCGCCACATCACTGACGTAATGTTTTTTTCTCGAGCGATAGGAAAAAAAACAACAGTTGATTTAACTGATCACTTTATTGGTATCATATGAGTAAAACTTAATAAACTTTTTCAATATATGTGTCACGTACTAGATGTTTTACCTTTTTTTTTAGATTTGGAGATAGTAAAATTCTCAATATTAAAATATAGTAAACATAAATTGAAACAGAGAAAAAACCGATGACTCAGATTTTCTGCGTATTTTTGTGAATTTTGACATCAAATCTAATTGGTATTGAAACAAAGTCGTAAATTGAAAGACAATCGACGACTCTTTTCTTACGACGCAATCAGAAAAGTGCCAATCTCTTTGCGATCCGCTGCATCTTGCTGCTTGAAATAAGTGCTCGCTACTTACTATCCGTTCTAGATATCGGAGGTGAATGATCACTAGGTTGTAAGAGGACTGAAGCAATTTCTCTACGCGCAAGTCTTTGCCTTCAATATCTTGTATCACATATAACGAAATTTTCAAACTTATTGAGAAATCATGTCAGTATATATTAATTTGATACTCTTGAGAAATCTTTGTCGAATCATAGCGTAAATATAATTTCTTTTAAAAACATTGAGAACTTTTTTTCACAACTAGCTAACGTAAAGATTTTTTATGCAAATTATACCTTCGAAAGTATCTTAGAAAATTTTCATAGTAAAATTATTTTCATGACATTTTCATTAATAAAATTAATAATTAATATGATGCTTTTTAATTAAATTTGTTTTTTTTTAAATTTTAGAGAAAAGCAGATACAGTTTGGCAAAAATATGAATTTTTCTATTCATATTTAAAAAATATAATTATTTGCTTTATGAAGCTTCTTCATCTTATATCTGCGTTTTATTAATATTTTCATTAAATAAAATTTTCCTTAATTTTTATCTTTTTTTGTTTTAACGAGAAGAAAAAAAATAAATTGTTTGATTTAAAGGATTTATTTGTAAAAATTATATTTGCTGTGTATCTGCTTATTCATGAATGTCAATAATCTATATTTATCAACTGTATTTATGTGCATGCTTCATAATTAAATCGTCAATTTGTCGAGTATCCAATAAATGTCAATCTTTTTGATTTATGTGATAACTAGCGCTATTACATTGATGTATGTTACATCATTTACATGAGGTACTAATATTCCTATCGAACGCCGGCGTTTAAAATATTTCTAAATTATCTCGAGCATGCCTGAAGATGAATGTTTGTTTAAAATTTCATATGTGGAAATATATAGAGCTTATCAATATTATCATTTTTGTGTTTTTAAACACAAAATAAAGCAGAAATTCGAGAATAATAAATAAATGCGCATCGACACGATATATGCCCATTTTTTTTTTAAACTGCGGCATAACATTTATTTCTTTATTTAAATGTATTAGTCATGCTGGAATAAAAGTTTAATAATTATTAATGTTTACATATTTCTTAAATTCATGTAAAATATGTTAAGTATAATAAAGAGATAAGTTTTAGCTTTTCAAACAACTTCATTTATTTTTAAAAGAAAGAAAAAGTAATAACTTGATTAACAAGTTTTGTCTGCAAATTAATTAAAATTCACAATAAATTAATTAATATTAACTTGAGCTTTTGCAATTCATTAACATTCTAGAAATAATAAAAATTGTTTGAATTTTATTGCATTATAGTTTCGTAACAATAATTAAATATTATTTCAGTAATTTATTTAATCATTTCTATTAATAATTATACGTACGTATTCGGTGTTTTTGCGTTATTCATATTGTAACATATAAACTTAAGCACAGAATATATTTTTTCATATCGTTATATGTGTTTTTTAACATATTTATCAAAAGTTAATATTAAAATGAATAGTTTTAACAAATTTAAAAAACTTAAAAGCATTTGTTTATTTAGTATGATTTATAATTTATTATTATTATTTATAATTGTAGAAGATATTTTTCATTCCAATGAGAAGAAAACTAAATTATGAATACCGACCTAAGTAAATGTATGATATATACATTATATATTCATATATACATTATATATTCTTTTAAATAATTTTATATAAAATAGTCATTAACAAAAAATCTTGTCTCTATTGTATCTATTTTATATAAAATTAAAAGAATATGTAATAAAATAGCGCGATATGTCGAAACTTTATCACTATTAATAATATAATCCTGGAAGATGTCTGATAAATTTTAATCGGTTAATTGACCTTACTGGCGTACACACGAATGAGAAGAATAAAAAACCTTGAAATCACAATGTTCCTTGAAATATTATATACAATCTTTGAAATTATGAATAACAATGTCCTTAATGTGCTGTTTATTAGTTTTAATATTTTCGCGAGAACGAAAGAGAGAGAGAAAGAGAGAGAGAGAGAGAGAGAGAGAGAGAGAGAATTTTTTAAAAAGATTTTGTCCTCGGAATAGCTAGTAAAAAAGCAGTATGTTATAGATTTACTAAATTTATAGAGCTACTAAACTTGATTTTAATCTTAGTCAGAAAAATAGCATATGAAGTTATTAAATATATAAAAAGCCATTATGAATGAAAGTTATGTTAATGAAAGTGTAAAATTATAATAAAATACTTTTAATGAAATCTATATCTATATATATAAAAAGAATGTATACAAAAAGCAATAAATAAAAGCCATAAAATTAGAAAAAAAGTAATATAACAATTATTCTTGCTCAGAATCGTTCTCATTATTACCAATAATTTTGAAAATTTTCTGATAGATACTAGCGTTTCTAATAGATACTAAGCATCACTGATGAGCACATGAATGGGAAAAAAAAAAATCCTTGAAATTGAATGAAAAACAACAAGCTTTCAATTCATTCTATTTATCATAATTTAATCAAGATTTAAAATAGTTTTTTTATCAAGAACTATTAAAATGAGAATATTATCATTTATTATCATGTTTTACTAGTACAAAATACGATTTAATATATTCATGAAACAACATTCAGATAAAATTAATTAATACATTATACTTTAAAATTACAAAAAGTTTATATTAATCATTAGAGATATATTTATAATCTCGATCCGGTGCAATTCACTTATTCGCGTTAACAAAGTCACGACAATTGTCTCACGCCATGTCTTAGCGCCGAGACACTACGATGTTTTCAGATACTTTCTACTTTTTAACATTTTCCTTTCTAGAATAAATTATACATTGAGTTGGCAAGAAAGTAATTGCGTTTTTAAAGTTCAAGGCTGTAAAATATACAATATCTTCGTCAATAATGAATGAAATTTAAATTTAAAAAAGAGTTTTAAAGCTTGAAATCTCTACTTTTAAAAGCTTATATATTTTTTAAGTTTATATGAGTTTGATAATTTTTACATTACCATAAACTACGAGCTGAAAAAGACGGAAAATTTTCTTCTCACTTTGTGGATTTATAACGTGTCCAAAACAAATTTGAGAACATTTTCGACTACCTATCGTGAAAACTTGATACTTTCCTTACAAAATCGTTTTTTTTTTTAAATATTCCTATGATTTTTTATTACTGAATTATCGCGAATTAAAAGGATCATTTTGATTTTAATTGCTCATAAAAATTGTCGTATCGCAATTTAAAAAAGAGATTCTTAAAGCTGAAACTTTACTCTATCAAGAAATATTTATATTGGTTGGTAAAAAAGTAATTGCGGTTTTTACTGATAGATGCCTTTCAAAAAAAACGGAATTACTTTCTTGCCAACTCAATAGAATAAATTATATCTCTGCACTCTTACCTTCATCAATGCAAATCGTTGATCATCCGCCAATTTTAATGACATTTTTGTTATTTGATCACTCAAAAATTCTCTTCAGTTTATCGGTAGATTGTTGAATTTAAAGATCTTCACAGTCGACTTTTATATCTATGGCTAAAAATAAAAAAAATTGATATATATAATCTATATTAATTAAAGCAAATTTTTATCAAAATATGTAGTATAACAAATATAAAATAACGCATATATTATATCTATTATTTTCGTATCTTTTGCGATTACATAAGTATGTAATATAATGGACTGATTGAGAATAATTATTATTATCGTTGGTGGAGAATAATTATTATTATCACATGAAAATGTTTTTATCAGTGTTAAATCACACAAAGATATATGGATTGATAACGTCATTTGTATTGATCAAAGATTAAAGTTTAAAATATGCATTTATGATTATTTCTAATCGAACAGTGGATTACTATATATAAGTTAATTACTCGCATGATTAATTACATTGTCTTGGATTCTTTAATTAATTACGTATATTATATACTGAATTAATTCATACAGTACAGGAACAATGTTCAAAACAATAAGACATGAAAATCTGTATTATTGTTTCTTTAATTATGATAAATGACAATTATTGATAATCCACTGATCGCCCCATAATGAATGATTGTAATAATTACAAAATTTGCATTTTTATTATGAGATTAAACTGCCAGTTGTGGTTTTAATTAAATATTATTATATTTGAATTATATACAAGGAAATAAATGCAGAGTTATAATGTTTTTATCGGCATTAAATTTCATTAATATATAAATTTTTTAATCGATAGTATACGTTATATTTGCATCAATTAAGATTAGAGTTTAAAGACAACACATATTTTACAATTTTTTCTAATCAATAAGCAGAATGGAATATACAAATTAATTATATTTTGCTTTTACTCTAGCTAAATAATTATATTATATGCATATATTATTGATTCAATGTATATTATACAATATTAAAGCAATAAGATAACACGATATTATTGTTTCTTTAAAGATGTATATATGTCACATCTCAAAATATAATCCAAAATATAAAAGAAGAATATGTTAGACATAATTTTTGCCTGTTTTTCAGTTCATTTAAATGATGAAAATTTGATTTAATTTTATTATCAATAAAACTAAATAAATAACTAAATAAATTTAATTTTCTTAGGGATCTTATATGGTTACACACAATAATACTGTCAAGTTTCAACCAATATAAATATAATGTATAATTATTGATGAATTAATGAGAAATATCTGAATCTAAATTTGTCTCGAGCAACAATATCCTCTACGACAGAGCGCTATACTAATAAAGAGAATTAAGAAATCCGAATCGCCGCACAATATATATTAATTTTCAGGATTTGTTAATTTATGCTGACAGTATATTTAGTTATCGTGTAAAGTACGCAATGTATTGTATATAAAACTGACTTCAAATATTGTCAATAATTTTTATCTAAGACCGTCAAAATATTATACAAATATTATACTAATCAATATTATTGAAGATCTGCGTAGAAGATATTTGTGGAAAAGCTTATTTGGATCTATTCATTCGTTAAGTAAAAGTTAAAATTGCAGTAAAATATAATTATTGCGCTGTATAAATCAAAATCATAGTAACAAATTACGCGTTTTTACATGAAATTCTCACTATTGATTTAGAAAGAATGAAGTTAAATCATATCATTTCCTCTTTTTCTAAAGTATTAAGTCGAAGAGAGATACTGATTTAATTCTTTTTAACGGAACACAGACATTATGCTTACACGGAATTTACAGTTTATTTTTACATCTTTGAAATCATTATTTTTTTCTTTGTAGTTAGTTTCAAGGCTAATTATAAAATTAATGTAGTCTTTATTAAATCACTCAATCATAGTTAAATTACTACTTGTAATTTTTATCGATGATTGTTATAATTGAATACATGAAAAAATAAAATACAAGCAATAGTTTGTATATGCTCTACACAATAAATGCTTATATTCCATAAAATGTGAACCAATTATCACTGACACCTATCATTATCATAATATATTACAATTTCCACCATATTACAAATGAGATAACATCTAATAACAAAATTTAGAGACAACGCAGTATTTAAAGATCATTAACATTTTAAATATGTTCTAGGCATTGAGACTTTCTTTCGTATTATTATTGTGATGTGTTGTCACTTGTCATGTACCACGTGCTATAATTTAGCACGTATATAAGATTTGTAAAATAGTAAGTTGATGTAATCTTAAAAAAGGAACATCCCATCTTATACACAATTTGTAAATATTTCCCCACATTTGTATTATTCAAATTATCACAAGCGCATTTTTAATATTTACTGTATTATCTGGGAACAGTATAAAAAAAAATTTTAAATTCAAGAAGTTATCAGAAATCACGAACACCACGAAGATATCAGCCAATGCTATTCACTCGATGAACGTGAACCACCCGGGGACCACCTCGAACCCGCGATCTCGACTGTTCGGCGATGACTGGGTTGACTGTGTTCAGATCGATGCCGCAACAGGTGTCTATTGCAATGACCGCGATTGCTGCAAGTTTGCGTGCACGCGTGCGTACGTCTGCACGCGCCTGCCTTCACTCGACGCGATTACACTTACAAAGGTGAGATAGGTATCAACGTCACGAAGCGAACGGCACCGAAGGAATGGTTATACCAGCTTGTTCTCGACAATGGCAAATTTCCAACCGCCCCACCATCGGATCACTCGCACCAGCCACCTTCGCCGTCGCCGCGATGTTATTCGACGGAGCTGGTGCACGTGAAATGAACGCGTGGTCCTGTCTCCGTTCAGAAACTCGATAAACAGGCTGTCGCGCCCAAGTTCCAATTTCTCGACTTGATTCTCACACAGAAAGAACACTGAAATACCTAAAAATTTTGACAGTTACAAATCTGAAAATAATTTCGTTAATTCAACAAAATATTTTTGAAAAAAACTCAAAAAAACATGATAAGCAGTATCGCAAAAAAAATTTGATATTTCAGCGACCAGCTTTGATATTTGAGTGTCCTACATAATTATTTTGGTAGTCCATTTGGTCCAACAAAATTTATTTTCAAATTTATATCTAGCACAATTTTTAGATTTTAAACAGTAAAACTTAGTTGTTCTTTTTGTGCATGCGGTTGTGTTTCGACATCGCGACCGGAGCCACGCAGCCACGTATTCGACATTAAGCGTGCGTTACTATCACCATCACAGTCACAGAATGAGGTTCATGCGGTCAGTGCGACGCGATTGCATCGTGTTCTGTGACGATGCATCGCCGAATCCGTGCGTGGCGCTTCGTGAGCAGCCGCTATCTCTTGGAGAACGTTTTTATCGTCTCCAATATTCTTTCCTAAATGATTTCCGAGAGATGGACGATATTGAGGATGCATTATAGATATTTCCAAAATAATGAAAAAGTTACGAAAAAATTACAGATTATTCTAAGATCGCATTTAACAGTAATATAAAATATGTAGTGGTCCACTATTTAGATTAAAATTATTTCAATTAAAAAAGTAGTATTTTTTTTTAAATCTGTGCTATAATATAGAAAATATGCAAGTGTACTATAAAATAATGACAGAAATCTCAATTTTTATACAAGTTATACTTAAAGTATTCGAGATGATTTTTGTAACATTATATTGCGATGCAGAAATTAGTTGTTTTGCAAATAAATAAAATATTTATTTTTTGTAAATCTTTAACTAATTTTTTAATCACAATGAAACTTTGCATAATTCATTTTGAATACTTAAAGTATAGGGTGGGCCATCTATTGGTACGTTTTTGAATTTCGTCGTATGGCAACACCGAACGAGCTACAGACCCGAAATTTTGACAGTTTATTAGTCATACCGTCCGCGGCACGAAACAATATGTTTTCTCTTGAAGAGCGTTTTGAAATTTTAAAAACTTATTTTCAAAGTCAGTGCTGTGTCGCCGAAACTGTACGAATTTTGAAAAGAAATATGGAGCACCGAAGGAGCTATACGCAAATTGGTGAGGAAAGTTCGTGAGAAAGGGATGTTAGTGGATGACAGAAGTGGTCCCAGAGCTCGGACAGTGCGCACACCCGAGAATATTGAGGCTGTGGCCCAAAGTGTGAGACAATTCCAGCTTTGAAAAACAATAGTCCAAAATGTCATTAATAATTGGGGTGACCGAATGGCATACTGTAAGGCCAGTAGAGGGAGCCACATGAACGAAATCGTTTTTCATTCTTGACGCGGATACTTTTAGCTTCACAACAAAAAAAAAATTAATAAAAAATATCAATGTATGCTCATTTGATCGCATTTTTAAAAACGTACCAATAGATGGCCCACCCTGTATTTATACAAAAAATTGTAATATTTGTTATTGTTTTTTAAATTTTTTTTATAACACTAAGAATAATGATAAATGAATTAAATAAATGAATTAAAAATTATTTAAGAAAAATAGATTGCTATAAACGCAACTTTCATATATATATATATATATATATATATATATATATATATATATATATATATAGTTTAAAGTGTAAATATTAACATATTTGTAAAAATAAGTATAAAATACATCCTTAAGAATACATACACAGACACAATAGAATAGTATGAGGAATAAGAAATATAGAATTTTAATCTATTAGAAATCGGATACACCGGAATATAGTTTCTGATAAGTTGAAATCGTTACCTAATAAAAAATTGTTCATACATGGATGTGTATAAATATGTATAAACATATATAAACATTTATAAATATATATAAACATTTATAAATATTATAATTAAACATTTATAAATATATATAATCAATGATTATCATATATGATTGTCAATTATATATGAAATGTATCCATACATGTTCATTCATTCCTCTTTTTTTTGTAAAATTACTTTTTGGTGTAATAATAGTAATGTGAAAACATAAAAAATAATTAAAGGGATAATTTTTGCAATATTTGTTTTAGAAAAAAAAAACAAGTTTGAAGAAATATAAAAAAAATTGCTCATATACAATTATACATAATTTTGTACATAATTATACATAAGGAATTTTTTTACATTTTTTTCAAACTTGATTTTTTTAAAAACAAATAGTGTAAAAATTAATTTTTTAATTATTTTTAATATTTTTACATTACTACTAATATTTCTATTACACTAAAAAGTAATTTTACAAAAAAGAAGAATGGATGAACATGATTTGTAAATATTTATTCATATTCATGCATGAGCAATTTTTTATCGGGTATTCTTCATTCTTTCTATTATATTCCTTATAATCTTCCTACTGTATCTTCAGTCTAATACTTTTATGTATTATGGAATTTTTCGGAATAAATTTTAATCGGAATTATTTCATTCTTTTAGAAAACACAATAAAAATCTAAGAAACAATAATACTTATTCCGCAATCGGAATTTATTATAAATAATTTCATAATACGCATCCTCGATTTAAATTAGACTAAATATCAACTTTTAATTAACTAAAAGACGACAAATGTCCCAACTATAATATAATCAATTATCAGTCAGCTAATGTCAACTTTATGTCAATTAAACCGACAATTATCTAACCTTATTTTAATAATCGGCTAAAAATAAACGATAAAATGTCGATGAACCAGTCGATAAACAGTCAGGCATGTTGTATTTGTAAGCATGTTTTGCTTTTTTCTACTAATATTCTTGCGACACGAGGCAATAATAAAATGTTTTGGCTTACTATTAATTTGAGAAACTACGAGCGCTTTTGTGTCGCAATATATATGCGTAGAATGGCATATATTAGAGATTCATCTTGAGAATTTATTTATAGCCTGCAATCAGCGCTCTAAATGCCATTATTCAATTTAGAGATCCGTTTATTTAATATTAAAATCATATCTAATCTTGAGTCACGAGGTTATAAGTTTATTGTACAATTATTTTCGATATCAATAATGTTTAGACTTAAAAATTTCACTATTTACACACATTTTAATTCCAGATATCGTTGTAAAGAAAATTGTACTAAATTCGTCATACTTCAAGAGAAATCGTAATGTAACTTGACTTCAAGGTCAGTTTAAATGCCTGGCAAGTTGAGCACCAATGTAATCTCCATCTTGCTATAATCATATACGATTCTCTGTAACGGAAGATTCAATCTGATCCACACATAAGCGGAAATTTTCTAGTCGATACTGTAAATAGTAGGTAACTAATTCTTCTTGTGCGCCTTTCTGTCACACTTTTACTGTGACATGAATTGCGTCGCGAGCGCAAACGAGACATTTGCTTCATTAATTCAGCAGTGATCGAAATTTCGCCTGACATGGAAAATTTACTAAATTATCGTGATAAATAAAGAAAAATAAAATTAAGGATGTATGTATCACATCTAAACACAATATCAAAAATATAAAAATTTTATATGATTGTTTTATTATTATATCTCCGTAAAATTTGAACAGTTCTCTTATTGGTTTAAAAATTATTAAATTTTTTTCTTGATTTTATAAAGCAAAATGGTTTCTTGTAATACTTATTTGCAAATTTGATGAGGTAGCAACATCAAGAATTCGACACATAATGATTTGAACGCGGTTTGCTACAATTATATGTATATGTATTGTATATAATCACATCGAAATATTTAAACACTAAAATCCTCTTTAAACGAAAATAATATTTTTTTTACATGAAATTTATTCTCATCGGACCAAACTTGAATTATAATTAAGAATTAAGTTAAATTTTATACATAAATTGTTGCAAAATCTTGTCATTTTGCTATGTATATATACGTATATAACCATTAGTTATACATACACATATATAATCATTAATTATACATATATATAATATAATCATTATATATATAGCCAAATTATTTGTTGTTTCCTTTTTTGCAGTTAGTTTCAGATCATATTCATGGGCTAATATCATCAAAAGTTTTTGAATAATTGTTTGATTTTAATTTTTTTGGTTAATATTTTCAATTGATATTGTATAACCCAACCCTTAAATCATAATTGCATTGATTAACCGATGTTTTTAAACTAACGATTGCAGTTTATCATATGGTGGAAACAGCTATTAATGCCATTTAATCTTTCAACAGATTGTAGCAGATTTTTTTCTTAACTTTCTTTTTTCATTAATCTGATTTAATCCGTACGTATTATTTCTTTTATTCTTCTTCTTCTTCTTCAAAATTAATGGCACTCGCCGCAAAAATAACGGTAAATTCGTCCAGAATCGTAAATAAATCGTGAAAACTAGTGAATGAGACGAAATAATGATGTAATTAAGACAAATAATATATAGCAATGCACAATCGAAGCCGGAAACGCTTTTCAAAAAATGGGTGAGATGGTGCAACAAAGCGAGGCGAGACACACGTCCATCCCGCTCAAGTGATCTCACAATTTCTCATATTTCTTTTATTCAATGAGGATTCATTATTGCTACGGCATCATACACAGTTCTGGTGGCGCTATCTGTGACAAATGTAAGTACTGCTTTCGCATTGAACATCGAACTTGATCATTTGATTCAGCGTATCATTTGATTTGACTTCCACTTTTCGAATTCGATCGAATTCAAAATTTTTGGACAAATTTCAAACATGCCAAATTCATAATAACGATTCGAAATGATATAATATAAATCACAAAATTTCAGTCAACTAATATTCTTTATTTTTAAAAAGGGCTTTGTGTTATATAGAAATGACTATTATAAAGCAAATGACAACATATTTAAAAAAAACTCATTGCAAACTCGATGCCTGTTACATTATATGTTCATTTAAATATGATGATATGTTTTGTTCATATATGTTTTAAACATTGTATAGGCTTATTATTTATATACGTGTGGTTTAAATATCGTATACACTGAATATATATATACACTGAATATTTGCACAAAATTTGCAAGTTAAAATTTAGCAAAAAAGTTTTCAAAAAAGTAAAATGGGTTATTTATAAATTTTTATTTTAAGCAATAGTTTCTATGATGTAAAGATTTAACTATGGCTAATTACAGATTACATTTAGATGATCATTTATTAATGTAGAGTATTATTGAACCTGAAGTGTTCGCTCATTAGCACTCACTAATATTATGCGCGATTTATGGACATATGATTATCTAAATATAATCTGTAATTGGCTATATTTAAATCCTTACTCCTATTTAAAAAATTATTGCTAAAATAGAAATTTACAAATAGCTTTTTTATTTAATTTTTTGAAATCTTGCTGTAGAATTTTATGTTGTAAATTTTGGGACACTGTATTGCTCTGTACATATATTTTTAAGCACCAAATTCATGTGCGACTTTTACAGAAATCTAGTATCTACTGGCTATTAATATTGAAAAACAGTATTTATAATTACTTATTTTAAATATCAAAAGTTTAATACCTTTTTGTCCTCCAAATAAGTAATTAATTTCTATCTTTTAGTAAAAATTTATCTTTTATGCCTGTAGTATTAAACTACATTTTTCTCTCACTTTAAATATAAAATATATATCTATTTACTTTAAATTTCAAAAAAATATATATATATATATATACACTAGTTCAGCTATAAAAAACATATCTGATAATAACTTTTATATATTCGGAAGTATTCGACGAACTTCGATCTAATCAGCGATTATTTTATTGAATTGCTTACAGTAAAATTTCTAATTCTATAATTCGTTGAATCTAATTTTTTTTATGTGTCAAATTAAAAAATTAACAATTATATTCATTTGAAATATTATACTGTTTAATGAGTTAATTGCCGAGTAATACTTGCATTATTTTATTAACGTAAATATAATAGAATTATTAATCTATTTATTGTTTACAGAAATAAAAATTAAATCGGGGACAACGAATTGAAAATTTTACTATAATGTATTCACTGCCACGTCATTTATACACATATGGCATTTTTTCTTTCCAAAAGTGCATTGTCATTCAAATACGAATAAAAAATACACCAAATTCTCTTACGAAATCTTGTCATTCAATGTTTTATAAGGAAAATGAAAGAAGATAAATTCGAATTCCAGTATATCCAATTTATAACATTGAATATTATTTATGTATGAATGATGTGTCAATTATCATGTCTACTTTGAATTAATCATCGATTAAGTCAATCATTGAAATTTAGACAAAGTCATTTCGAGGATAATTTCTAGCTGTATCTTATACAGTACAGAAAATAGCATAATTGTATACTGTATATTGCAATAGTATTATTATAATATTGCTGAAACATTGCAATATTGTTGCAATGATATATATTGTATGGGATAATTCACCGCTCTTAATTTAATTTTTCTATGTGTAACAATAAAAGATAAATAATTCTATATGCATTATTGAAATAATATAGATATATTTTTCGATAAGACTCCTATATTATTTGCATGAGATGTAAAATTTCCTATCCTATTATTAGGAAATCTAAATTCCTAGGTCTAATTTTTTTATAATTGAATGCTGCATAAATTATTTTACAATTAAACGAGAACTTTTGCTTATCTTTATATGTTTAAAAAAAATATATGTAACATCAGCGTTTATTTATAAATTATCGAAGAGAACAATGCAAATTGAAATACATTTTTAGAATTTAAAATACATTTTATTCAAATAATTACATAAAAAAATTATACGAACGTTGTATAACATTGTAGAATTAATCTCCAATTATAACTGAAATTTGGTCAAAGCTATTCTGCTCCAATATTAAGATTGACTGAGTTCATCAAAGAAAACAGCTTTGCAACTTGATGATTGATATTTTTGTTCTTAATTCCTTAATTTCTTATTTCTTCTTGTTCTTAATTCCTGGATTTAAATGTATAAACTAATCATATTTAAATGTATAAACTAATCATATTTAAGAATTTTACAACAGTATAAAATTACTGCTTTTTTTGATGAACGCGCTTTAACTGAAGCTGCAAAATAACACTATATGATAATATATGATGACAACGCGCAGTTGCAAATGCTGTATCCGTCTATACATATCGCGAGTTCGATTCGAGGGTGATCGAGGGTTACGACTTATAACAAGGAAGGTCGCGACGCGAGTATGTGACGCGAATAAGTTCGACGCGGCGCAGCTCGACGTGGCAGTGCGACAGTGAGATTCCTGGTTCCCATAGTTTTCGTGAGCTTCAAGTCGTTTTCGCGAGGCGGATCGAGGTGCCTCGCGTAAGATCGTTTTAGCAAAGCATGCGAATCGGGCGATCGTATCCTATCGGCACCGTCGAACTCCGTCGTCGTATCCGGCATATCCCCGGCGAAAAAGGAGCGAGCGAATTGCGCGGTGACAGGGTCGATACGTTGACTTCAAGGGCGTGCGGCTCACCCACGCAGGTTCGTGGGACAGCAGTCTTTACGTAAGTCAGTTTTCCTACAAAATGATACGTATGTGCTTTGTGTTATTTGACGATTAACGAGGTAACTCGCGAAACGGGTGGAGCTTCGTCGATCGCGTCGCTGTATAGGTTATGTTTCTTTGGCAATTGACGACGCTCAAGCAACGCTACTACTAAATATGTAACGTGGAAAGGATCCATATGTATGTGTTGAAACGGACTCTGAATTTTTCATGACTGGGTTTGTATTGTTACGATAGTTAAAATATTTGAGATATTTTTGTAATTAATTTTGAACATATGTTTTAAATGATATTTTGGAGGAGTGAAGAAGGATTGTCCCGCCTGTTTGCATGTGTGACATTGATCTGTTACATCAACTGATGTTTACGTGACGTGGAGTAAATGTAGTAGAATTTATGCGATTTCAGCATGAATGTGACAAATATTGATGTTCCATTTATGCGCAGACTTATGCATGTATTTAAATATTTTTAAGAGAGAAAGAAGCAAAAAGAGAGCATGCATATATTATATCACTTTTTGCTTAATTAACATATTCATCGATATGTTCGAAATAAAACTGCTGTTTAGCGAAAATTTCATGTAAGAATTTATTCATTCATTTTTAGGACATTTTAAAATTTTAATTTTTACTGTCGGCAAAAACAGATTTTAGTAATTAATGCCTTTTTGCTATTTTACATTTTGTTGTTCAAATAAAGTTTATTTTATAATAGAACCTTATTGTTTGATGTACATAATGATGTATATAATTAATTATAATTAAAAAATTTTGATCGGTTTTTATTTAAAATATTAATTATTGTAGTGAAATTGATTTCTGAATTATTTTTAAATAATAAAAACGAAATATAACGACGATACTTTGTATAAATTTTAAATAACTTTTTTGCTACATCCAATGATATAAAGTTTCAGTTTTTTTAAAAAGATTATGAGGCATTTATTCTTATTTATATATTGATTGTAACTTTTAATTTTTTTTATCACATAACATTAAAATTTTATTACATCAAATTTAAACATTATGAATCTTCAAAGTTTAGAAAATATTGTTTTGTATTTATTAATATCTATTAATATGTTTAGATTAAAATTCCTCGGCGGTTACATTCTCATTATAAATTTATATAATTTTCTAAGGAGGCATAAATTTAATAATCTGAATGGGAGAAAAGAGTAGAGGAAGAAGAATTATTTTTCCTTATTATCAACACGCGTATATAACTTTGTGCAAATAAATTGGAGCGAATACACGCGAGAGAGCGTGTTTCTATTTTCGTTGTGTGTGTAGCGCACATATAAAAAAAAATCACATAAACCAGAAATTTGTAAACATGCCGGATAATACAAACAGATCATCAGATTAAGTAACGACATGATTTAATTATGTAAGAATTACTTCTACTCATAATTAATCATCTCGATGATATAATATTGATAAAACACAGCGTTGCCTCTGGAAAAATAGTCTGATGTTGGTAATTTTTTTTTGCCATTCTTTCTTAAATCTTTTTAAATTTAAGATAAGAAGTTTTCAATTAGTATCGGATTTGATTAATTTAAAGCAAGAATTAATGAACAAGGACGTTTACAAAATTGTTTTCCTTAATTTTTTTTGAGATATTTTTATTTTCCTTTGAAAGATTATGTTATTAAAGCATAATTATTACGAAATTTATTTGAATAAAACGACATTTAAGTATTGAAGCAGTTAATAGCGATTGTTGTCGATGTTAATGGTACATTAACTTGGCTCGTAAAAACTAATTGAGTAGAACGAAGGGTATTGACAAAGGCATAAAAAAAAGGGTAAAAAATAGTTACTTTAAACACTCTGCAAAGTTTATATATATATATATACATAGAAATCAATAAATACAATAGCCATTATAGCAATTGTTGTTGATTGACTGCAATATTAATGCATTCGCAGATTTTTCCACAGATTAAAATATAATACTTTGTAAACGTTGAAGCCGACGTAACTTCAGTTGATGCATGAAGCTAATTTTTATATTTATTCGTGACTAACGATAGATTATAATTTATTGATACATTGAATCAATCATTGGAAATGATGATAATCTTTACAAGTTCGGATTTCGATGCTGCAAACACTCAAAAGTTAGTTCTCCTCGTCAGTTAGTAATATAGTATATATACATTTATTTAATTTGTATCACATAATTTATTAGAAAATATTTCGATTTCAGATTTCAATCTCAACTGTGATGTGATAATTTTTATTTGTACACGCAACCTAGAAAATATACTTTTTCCTGACACTGTCAACTCTTTTTTGTCAGTGACTAATCACTTTTTTACGCATATAATTATTACAGCGTTATGACGTAAAGCTTGAACTTCGATATTTAAACTTTAAACGATAGTTGCGTGCGCAGAAATAACAATATTATTCTAGAGATACTGTGATATTTTTTTTATAAAAACTGCTTTGAAATTAATAATATCAATTAATTTTTGAAAGAGTGACACATTTAATTTCACAACGAACTGAAATTTTAATGAGATCGTTATTAACTAAGAAAATTTGGCAATGGTTCTGTTTTTTTTTAGCTAAGATTTTTTTATTCTCATATATACAATTGACTCAAAAACAACATTTGATGATATGTCAAAACATCGACTTTTATTAATACAATATAATAACAGTCAAAATATTGAAGATACAAGAAATTATTTGGAATTAATATATTTAATAGCAGAGCTTATTTAATAGCATTATAAGAAACGATTTTGTTGAAGTGTCTAAAAATTTAGCTATCACTCTAAATTTTTAAATATTTCAGCAAAATCATTTTTTGTACAGATCTGAGAAAATAATTATATTTGAATCATTAAAATAATTATGTAGAATGTTCTAACTAGTAAACTAGTTGCTTATCAAAAGTTTTTGCAGAATTGCTCATGCTTGAGTTTCCTGTATAATTATTTTAATAATCCAACAAAATTATTTCTAGTATCTGTATCTGTCTGAATTTTTAAATATTTCAGTAAAATTTTCCCATGTACAGAAATCCAATTTAATCCTAACAAATTTAACACTGAAAGATAGTGATAAATTATTTATTTTGAGTACTGAAAGCACTGAATGATAATTTTAATACTTTTAATACTTACACTGAGAAAAACGTCTGGTTAGATTAATTGGAATTCTGAAAATTTTCTGGTTAAATCTATCTATTATTATTCTAGTTGAGATAATCGAAATTCTTATTCATATAATCAAAATCTTCGTTCATTTCCAATATTTTTCTCAATGTGAAAGAAATAATTAATCATTATCTTCTAGTATCAAATTTTTACAAGGAACACGTGTTACTTTTAAAATTTGTCAATAATATTTACATTATCTATTAGAACACACTTCGTATCTGATTACATGCTTATCGCGAAATAATTAGTGACTCGCGACACTAAACGGTCCTCGTCAGTCTGCGTGTTACATTCGATCGTCGTGCGTTCTCACGACGACGCGTTATAGTGATATGAGAAAGACAAAGATAAATAAATAGAAAGAGAGAGAGAGAAAGAGAGAGAGAGACATTCCAGTTTTCTCATAACCGGTGTACTGTTGCTTTCCACGCTCAGCTGACACGGCCGTGGCTTTTCGACCGATACTCCGAACGAACAGCCTTTCGAGAACAGCCTGCCAGTCGACATTCGTGAGCGTAACGCGTACACTGCGGAGTTTGTCGCGCTCTTTTCCACTTTTTCCGTTCTAGCGGTTCTTTTCCTGCATTTCGCGAATATTAACGGGAATACGTCGCTCTTCCCGCTGGACTCGTGAACGATTTCCCGGCTCTCCCATCGCCATTTATCGAAGTAACATTACTGTACACGGTTGAATACAGTTCTCGACGTAAATTCGGATTTCTATAAATACCGAGAGGCTAATATCTAATATTTACTCGTGATAACGAAAACGCAACGAGCGTAGAATATGGTTCCGCGTATTTATAATACACTATGAAGAAAAGTAGTTAACGTGGTTAAATGTGTTATATTAATTTATAGTGACTTTTTAATTCAAGTATTTATGTATCTAGGTTAAATATACGTGAGCTGGTGCTCGCAAAGCATTTTACATTCCGATTAATTGCTAATACTGCGACCTATTTTTTGTGATTGTTTATCTTTATGAACATGGAAACTCGTCGGCGTGTTGATACCGGCACTCGTAAGTTCTTTAAGAATAAATAAAATAATATCTGTGAGTCTATAGAATAAATCTAATACAAATAAAACGCCTATTCTTTGTGAATGTATCATCCTTTTATTTCAGAAGTAACGCAACTCAAAAAATAAACCAATGATTCAAAAAAATAAGTTTTTCAGATAAGAGGAAGAAATATTATTTTTAACTTAACAGTAAATTATTGACTAATTAAATATTGGCAAAAAAAATATTCTCAGAAATGTGAACAAATGATAATTTTGTTTCACAATCTTTAAAAAACCACTTTTTTAAGTTGTGACGATTTTGATATAAAAAATTATAACAAATTTAGAATATTTCATCAAAGTGTTATAACTCAATACCTTCATAAAATGATTAAATTAGATTAAATGATTAAATTAGAGATAAAAAATACATTTCTTCAAATTTTAATCACTAAAACTATTTTAACTCTAAATATTCTCTGTAGAAGACTCTTCTTTATTTAAAAAAATGACACAACTCAAAATGTGTTATTCTTGTAGAAGGTATCATGATTTAAAAAAAAAATCTTAAGAACGACATAATTATAGCTGCACTTAAGTGCAGCTATTTGGCGCTTTGTGAAGTTAAGTTGGTTTACTTTTAGAGTAATCTGTATCTAACTCATTCATGATAATAACTCGAAAATCATTTTGCGAATTGCGTTTTGAAGTAAAGAAACGATATAATTTATGCACTAACAACCACGAAGGCTCATATTATTGAGTATTTTATTGAGATTTTCTTTAAAAATTGATATAAAAATGATGATTTATAGTCTGAATCGCAGCGATTATTAGTTTTGAAATTACTTTTTTATTTATTTATTTTTTTTTGCAGCGTTATGATTTTACAACTCACCATTGTGTTAATCTTGCTTACTTATTACAAAAATAAACTTAATTTGTTTAATATATACATATTATTTATATAATTATTTCTACTTTAATGACGTCTAAATTACACTTGTTAAAGAATTATATACGTTTTTTCCGTTAAAGGAAATTATCTATAGTCGTGAATACTTATTATCTTGCTGTTATCTTTTAAGTTTACCTTGAATTATTTCTACCCATACAATAAAAAGTACTTGTGCATATGTTTGGTTTATTAAAAAACTTATAAGGCGTAGTGTCTCTTATGAGACATTATGCTTTATAAGTTTTTTTAATTTTTTAATTTTTTATCTATATGACAAATATAATAACATCCAGTTTGATGAAGATAACTTCATAGTCTAATCGAGAAGATTATTCACAGCTATAAAGCACAGTGACTTGTAAAAGAATTAGTAATTGAAATTGTTGCTAGTTTCTCTTTTTACTTGATCTAGCGTTAACTAATTTTCTCTTGGTATTAACCTCGAAAGAAATCAAAATCAGTCCGTAACTAAATTCTCGGAAGTGCACGTGTATGAAACAGATTTTTCAGTCACAACACACAGTTTGTATAATTACTCGTAAATCGCACAATAACAGGATACCGCAAATAATAGGCTGCTAACGTAACAATGAATATACTCGCGATTTTGTTTTCGTCTGACAAGACAATTTCCGAAAGCCAGACATTTCCGAGTCAAATGATAAAGTGTCTCTGAACGTGTCGAATAAATCTCGCGCGAAGAAAGGCATACATACAACTGATGGCGTTAATTAGAATTCTGAGATAGTATTGTTAGACTGCAATAAATATCTCAGGTTGTATTTTTAACGAATGCAATGGCAATTTCCATTTCGCGTTGCATTTTTTTTGTATATAACCTCGCTATGGGTTATCATTTATTCTTTCGGTCTCAATTCTTGAGATTACATTGCCGTTATATTTCTTGTACGTGATTATTTTGAGAAGATGATGGACAAAAATAAAAAACGCTTGATTGAATTAATTAATCTCTCGTAATTTAATTCAATGATGTGCGTAGAAGAAAGAAAAGAATTATTAATTTACATCGTTGATTTATAGTGATTAGATAAATATCTATGGTTTATATATATATATATATATATATATATATATATAAAGATATAAATTCAAGAACAATTTGTAAAAAATATGTACTTTTTAGTCATCTTATTCATATCATCTTATTTTTGACGGAAGAAAGAACGTAAGTGGTCCTACCACATCTGTGGTCCATTTTTTAATTCGACTCGCAAGTGTAAATTTAAGAATCGTTAATGATAACATGTGTGAATCATCATCTTTACGAGAGATCAACAGTATTTAATAGCATTCGACCTCTTTCGTTGAAGATCCCGTCATTTCACGGGGAAAGAACTCCATGACGCAGTTTATTGATTTAGGCTTCGACGGGTTTTCATAGAAAACATCAGTCACGTAGTATATCTATGAAATTTATTTATAATAGATCATAAATCATTTAGAATAGTAAATCATCTGGAAATCATTACGATGATGCACTGATCAAGATCGTTTTATCCGTCTGTTTTAAGTCATAATATTTGATGTTTTTTTTATTAAAAATATATAAAATAATGATTCAGTGGAAAAATAATTTTATTTAAAGGAATTATTTATACACAGGGAATACATAGGCTGTTCCGAAATTCGCGAATCAAAATATCACAACAAGAAAGTTTTTAAAAGATTAAAAAATATTATATGTATATACATTTTTATTTTAAGTAGTAGTTTTTAAAATGTAAAAGTTTAAATATTATATAATTAATTACAGATATAATTAATTATATGTTTAAGCCGCTGTCTGTCTATGAATCGCGCGTGTGGTAGTATTAGTAAGCGTGCGCTTCAGCATTTAAATGTAGTCCGTCATTAGCCATATTTAAATTTATTTATTATTTCACAAATTATTACTTAAAATAAAAATTTACGAGTAACATTTTTATTTTTTTTTGCAAACTTTCTTGTTGTAGTACTTCGATTCGCGAATTTCGGAACCCTATACAGACTCCGTCATAAATAATTACTTCTGTTTCTCATTGCTAAAGAAGATAGATCGACGAATTTAATATTTCATAATAATACTATAATATTATTTATAATACTTTATAATTAATACTTTAAACTTTAATACTCTATCGACGAAGAATAAAGTCATACAATATTTATCTCAACAAAATATTTAACATCTATCATATAGCTTAGTTTCATTTTCTTAGGTATAATTAAATTTCAAATATATGATAATTATTTATTGTTTATTGATTACCGGATATACAAGAGGAATATTTTCGGTATTTTTGTGTATACAAATCTATTCTATCGATTTTGCAAATGTTGTTTTATTAAAAAATACACTTTAATAAATTTGCAAGAATTTTCTTTATCTTTCTGTGTCTTTGTTTCTTCTGATGTCACAATCCAAGCTACGGTGAGCAGGAATCTTAAATTTGAGTTTTAGCCTGTCACAGTCTTTCTTAATTTGAAAAGTAAAGGAAAGCCATTGTGGCCATTTTTTTTTTATTTCAAAGACAAGATCAAGAAGAATGTTCTGTAATCAAGAATGTGTTTTATTTGCAAGGAGTGCATCTGGGTCTTTCGTTTGTTATGAGGTGTTAAATAGATCAGATCGACCGTGCTAAGTGTAACTAGGCTAGATCCCCTACGCAGATGCCCTGACCCTGACTATCGCGGCAAACGAACACGTCGTCTTCACGGCGACCGCATCCTGGATGGTTGCCATCGAGAGATCTAAATAGAACTACCTACCGTACTCCTACGGCGGCGGGACGACCACTTTGCTGCCGTTTTATAGATTCCGTTTCGTCGACTATTTGCATGAAAAGTGTGTGTCTTAACCGATGGATGAATAACTCTTCTAAAATCGTATCGCGCATGTAACGTGGGCGCGTTAGCTCCAGAATGTCTACACTGTTGAACATTTGGACTATTTCTTCTGATACATTAAAGTGGAACGCTGTATGTCTGCCAAATGTTCTCTCTAGAACTTTTCTCTCTAGAATGAATCTCACTCTAAAAGAGTGAAATCTTACTCTTAAAGATAGAAAATTGAGTCACTCTTTTTCAAGATTGAGTCAATTTTCACTTTTTAGAATGAAGAGATTTCGTTTCGAAGAATTTATAATAAATTACGTTACATTATATACGAAATTATTAAGCTAAAATAATAACTGATTTAGGATGAAATATTTTTTCTATATATTTCAGGCATTCCACGTCAAACTGAACGCTTTTGAAACATCGTCATTTTTATTTTTTTTTTTTCAATTTGCTGATATATGCTAAAAATAAAAATATGAGACTTCCGCATGATATATCACGCCGTTACACATCAAAATTTTTTAATTATGCAGTTCATTCGAATTCTATTTTGAAATTTTCAGGATTACTTCATAATTGAAGTGGGAATGATGATATTTTTACAAAATTTTTTAATTGGTGAGTTGATGACGAAAAATGTTGATAAAAATTATAAACAAATGAAAAATAATTTATTTATATGAAAATGATAAATTAAAAATAATCCATTCGTAGATCAATTTAAGATCTTTAAAATCGGTCTCTTCCATTTTTTTTGTACAATTAATGGTTTCGACAATATAATATATCGAATGTTCGCATCAGCGACGTTTTTTATGAATTTCTGCAACTTATAAGCATGAATAATTTAAACATTTTTTTCACGTGACTCGTATTTTTATCTATAGAATATGATTAAAGCAAATTTAAATAGAAGATAAAACTGATGTTTCTAAGGTGCCTAGTTTGATGTAGAATGCCTCAATAGCCATTCTAATATTATAATAATCTAAAAAATTATGAAATAAAGTTGAAAAGAAGTATCAGTCAAACTTTTCTCGCCTTTACTATATTTGTATTATTCCAATTTTTCCAATATAATTTTATTCTTTTATTCATAATTTCATCAATTTTTCAAATATATTTAATATATTAAAACGAAATGTTGATCAAATAAGAAATATCTTCTCGGAAAAAAATATCTTAGGAATTCTGAGAATTGACAAGATTCATTATGCATGTATTTTTAGCTCTTTTATAATACTGAAATGTCCAACTCGGCAAAATAAAATTATCTTGAAAATGATCGTTGGAATAGTCAAACTACGCATATCGTTCTAGGAAATAGGATAGGAAGCGAATGCTGACATGCATTATTGTGAGGAGTCACGAAAACACATTCATTTTAAAAAATAGAGCAATAACAATGTTTTTTTCTTGCTTTTATGTTAGAACTGATAAATAAAAGTAGCAAACACACGTACATGACATAAATGCGCATGTATGCTTACACGTGCGCGTCAAAAAGAAACTCGCGTAATTTACGAAAAAAATATATCGCGTTTATATAATTTATATGACAGCGTCGCACATGTGCCTACTTATTATTAGAAATACAGTTTCATAATTTCTACGAAGAAATATATGTGCTGCCAATGAAGTTTAACGTTTTAAAATGCGCAAATTTCGAATCATGCTAGTTAAAAATTTATCGCAAATTAACCAATTAATTTATTTAATCAAATTGATTTATACATGTATAATATGTATTTAACTTGTGTCAAACATACATATTGTGTCAACATCATTAATGCGTGACGGTATATAGGTCTCAGAATATATCTATAATAATTGAAGTTTTTTAGTGAAGGATGCTTCATATTTTATTTAAATTTGTAGTAACGTTTTCATTATATTTTTAATATTCGAATATTTATATAAAAGCCGACTATTTACGAAGAAAATTTTATATTAAGTTTTAATACAATTTTAAATTTCACTTTACTATGTTTTATATTTTCGATGGACCATCACAACATGATTCCGACATAACTTTTACTATGGTAATACTAATTTTTATGACATAAATAAAATAATTATTTTGTTAAACTAGTGCTTAAGCCATATTCTAATATGAAAACAGTTAATTTTTACTATGGTACGCAAACAAAAGTTGCTATATATATTTTTTTTATTTATCTTTACAATACTAACTTTTATTCAACAAGTTTTGAATTTGTAATAAAAATTTATACTATGAAAAAGTAAAAATTACATTGCATTATTGTTTTTAAAAAAATAGCTACAGTATTTAAATTTATAATTTACATGATAGTCCGCAGCTATTACCATATTACAGTAATTTCAAATATAAAATTTTCTCTGTGTATAAAAACGTTAACTGTGAAACGCGTAAGTCAGAAAGACTTTAATTGAAGTAATATATATTTTGCGATGACAGAAATATTAAAATTTTATATGAATAAAATTTTAAACTTTATATGAAAAAAAAATATATATAAATAAAATATATATATATAAATATATAAATTATATATTAGGTGTTGGAATTAATTCGTAGCGTTTTTAATGAAAGAATGTTATTTATTTCACATGAGCATTAAAAAATACATTAATGAAAGTATTTCCCATCACTTGTAAAACGCTACGAATTAATTCCAACACCTAATATATGTATATAAAATAATAATAAAAACAATTTGAAATAATGACAAAAACATGTTAAAATAAAATTAATATTTCAGTACTTTTTCAAACAAAGTTGAGTAAAAAATATGAGATAAGTATGTATTTACTTTTATACAATTAATATTAATTCATTAAATTCTTATCTTATTCAAACATACAATAAAATTTTCGAGCGATGTATGTAGGAATTGAATTTATATGTCCATTGACATTTCTATGCATGTTCTAACTATAATAAATTCCGCAAACGTGATATTTCCATAGATAATAATGTTCGTGATGTTCTATCTATTCCGTCTAACAAGAAAAAAAAAATCTGTTCTTTGTTTTTTTTTTCTTTTTTTAGTGCTGCAAAATGCAGCGTTCATTACACAATCGAATGAATCTCACGACGTGATTTTTTGCAGGAATATTACATCATTACGAGGAATAACGTATTTTTATTATCATAACGATATCTTTGTTATAAACAATACATTTGTATAAAAAGCAAATTATTTTTTTTCTATGCTAATGTAATTGCGCGAAATATCCATCTTATTTTCATTTCCAATACATTCCAGAAATACGAATTCCAGAGATACGAATACCTATTTAAAACTACAAGTTTACATACAGTATTTTTCACGTTCACTATGTGTAATTTGTATCTATGTTTGCTATTATTTAAACTAAATGTGAATTATTATTTAATGTATCGCGAAAAATCAACATATAACATATATTTGATATTTTTTTTTAATATCGCGTTATTTACGAATGCCGCTGTTTTATATATTATTAATCCTTGGTACATACATGATTGGATTATTTGCATTTCTTTTCTTTGAAATACTAGGAGCACTTGACTGAATAATAATGCTCTATTATTTCTTTTTTTTTAATGTACAAATACTCTACAAATATTTCCTAAGGATGTTAAAATATATATGTGAGAATCATATATACTTTAACATCTTTAATTTTTTATTTTTCTTACATTAATAATTTTTGTATTATAAAAGAAATATCGTGTGTGATAAAGGACCGGAAAATCATCATGTGTACTAGAGATAAATACATTATGTTAGGAATGGAAAATAACGAGCAGTGAGAAACATGAATAAATGTATAGTTATGGTCCATTATCAAAGAAATGATTAGTCAAACAGCAATGATAATTTATCTTATTTTTCTTTTTCTTAGGACGTGTCTTTTTACTATAACATACTTATAACATAATGCCACTGTTGTAAAAATTGGATACAGATAGGAGGAACAAGTTTCCAAACTATATAATATAAAGTTCTAAACAATATAAATCAATGTAAATGTTGTAAGAACTTACTGCAGGGTATTCGTGTGTTTTACAAATTTTATTAAACATGCTTTGAAAAATAATAATCTAAATTATTCTTTTGCATATCTAAATAAAGAATTTATAAAATTTATAAAAGGTATCTAAATCAATCTAAATTATCATCTTTTATAATCTAGGAATCTAGGTTATTAAAGCATATCTAATAAATTTTATAAAATAAATGAATACTCAGTTTAGGTTTTTACGGGCATTTACATCGTTATGATTTAATTCCAAACATTGTTTATTAAGAGATAAGAAACATGAATGAATGTCTCTCTTTATGTCGTCTCGCGTGTCAAGAAACTATGATTACTTTACGGCTATTATGCGTGCGATCTTATATCTCATTGTGTTGGAAATCTTAAGGATGTATCTGATATACTAAATATACAGTCTTTAGCAAAAGTTTGGAATTAAAAATGTATTGATTTTATACTCTCTATATAAAAATAAATATGAAAACTATATAGATACGAAACAGTTGTATGAATAACATCGTTTTTATTCAACAATAATTTTTGTAATTTATTTATTGTGTGTATTTATATTATTTTTATTATTATAACATTTCAACTTAAAAATCTCGATTTTTTGGGAAAAATTCAAAATGATTTATTCAAAGTTTCATTGCAATTCACTGCAATGGTTAGTCTATAAATAAACAAATACGAAAAATTTTACTTATTTTGTTTATTTACGGATTAAATAATCAATGAATCACAATGAAACTTTGCGTAAACTATTTCGAATGTTTAAAGAATTTTTCCTAAAAAATTGACATATTTTTTATTATTTTTTAAGTTGAAATATTGTAAGAATAAAAAAATAATAAAAAATACACAGTAAATAAATTACAAAAAGGTGTTGATTAAAAATATGTTACCCAATTGTTTCATATACACAATAGTTTTCATATTTATTTTTATATAGAATGTGTAAATACTAATAACTTCAAATTTTTGGTAGAAACTGTATATGTTCTTAAGAACGTAATCCTCCAATCTTCGACGGTTCCAACCAGTTTCAACCAATGATCTCTGTAATAAACTAGAGCCTTCCCTATACTGAAACAATTATAAAAAATACGGCCAAACAGAGAAAAGGAAATACTAATTTTTTTGGCTTTTTTCTACTTATAATAATAAAATAATATTAGCAAATCCAATCAACAAATTCCTGACAAAGAAAACAGTATCATCTGCATCTTTTGTGTCCTTGTTTATGAATTAAAACACCTCCACTCCTCGATATAGCTTGCTCCAATATGTATTAGGCTAATATTCATACTCTGTTCTTATTTCTAGACCATGTTAAATAATAAGTCTAAAGTGTTAATTAGTAAGTCTTAAGATGCTAATGAGGCCTTTTCATTCGTAACATCTGTATTTAAGATAGTCTTAAACATAAGAAGTTATGAACACCCGCCATAGAACTTTACTGGTTCCAACCCAGTAAGCAAGAAACATTTTGTAACATTTCAACAACATTGTAGCAACGTTGTAACATTGCTACAATGTTGCTGAGTGTTCCAAAATGTGTCTTGCTCATTAAGGCTACTACAATGTGTTTTTTATTTTCTGTTTCTTATTGTTTGTCTCTTGTCTTATTGACCAAAAAGGTAAGAGACAAACAGAGACAAACAGCAAGAAACAGGAAACAAAGAGCACATTGTAGAATTAGCCTAAGAATACACATGTCACTATAATCAAACTATTCGCGCGCATTCGACTCGTCGCCGAACGGCTGACTGTTCAGTAATCCTCGATTTGTCTCGGCAACGCTCGACAATGTTCGGCCCGCCTCGGCAACGTTCGGCGTTGTGTTGTCTCGCCGCTGCTCGCCGCTGCTCGCCGCCGGTCGCTCGTGGTTGCGTTCCCATCGTTCATCAGTGATCGGTGTTCTTTCGCACTTGTCATTGTGAATCCTCTCGCTGGTGCATGCGCGAGCGCGCGCTCTAAATTTCGAGCATTGTGCCGGAGTGTTTTCATTGCGTTCTGACGTGGATCAATGACGCGATAGCTTCCCGGAAGAAAGCGAGGCACATCGAGAGGAGACTCGAGAAAGAGATCAACATATTCGACTTCCTTCAGTTTATTCATTCATTCATCATGATTTCACGACGTTCGCCGATCCGCGTCCCGAGAATGGTAATTTTTGAATGGACACTAATTATCTACCCTCACTCGTCCCGAGCTCATTTTATTACAAATATGTTTACGATGTTTACGATGTTTACGAATGTATGACTCTCACGGTGATTTCCGCGTTATCATCGCAGAAGGAATTTTATAGTTATGAGGATGATCTTTGTTCGTGTGATTGAACGACGATCGTATGTCGTTGTACGATGTTGAGTCTGCGTCTCTGCGTTATTAATCGCGATGTAATTCCGTACACGAGCCACAACAGCGAGATTTCGTTTCTTAGATCCTGTATTTTTAGTGATATTGGCACGGTTATAACGACGCCGGTCATTGGCAACGACGACTGCGTGGACAACGCGATAATATCTTTATATTTTTCGCGAGGAAATGAAAAGACATTTTCGGTCGGCCTGGTAGATTTGCATTGGCCGCGAATCCCCCGACTGTAACTCGCCGCCGCTTCTATGTTTGTCCTCCGCGGCCAATTCGCCGCCGTCTAGGCGGCAGGGTTACGTATATTGCGATTTGTTGTATGTTAGATACGATACCGTGGCGTAATCAACGACCGTGGGTCAAAGTGCAAATATCAGCGTGTCTGTGATGTCAAAAAAGGAGGAAGAATAGTATAGAAAGAAGAGAAAAAAGAAAAGAAAGAATACGGGTCTTAAGAGTTATCGCACATATCTTTGTTGTAGATTTTAATTGCTCTCTTTTCAATTGCTCAAAACTTTTATGCCCGTTTCCATCATCACCGAGATTAAAATTAATCTACGTTGATGGAAATGGGCATAAGAGTGAATATCGTTCTGAAATGAAATGTCATTCTTAAAAAAAATTAAACCATTCTTTTTTTCTAAGACTGGTCTAATTTTCAGTCTTTAGAGTAAGACGTACTTCACTCCAAAGAATGTAGACAACACATTTTTATTATATTGACAATATCATGTCAATCATAATCATCGTGGAGGTAATCCATTATTTGGTACATCAGCTGCGTTGCGATGTATTCTTCTAATGTACTCAGTGATAGTATTGTGTAGGTAAGCTTCAACATAGCATATACTGAACTATGTCTTAAGAACTGTTTAACAACGCCGATTCCGAATGATGAATTTTGTTAGAGTTCTTTCGGCAAAGTTTCTCCCGGTGGTTTGCCACTGCCTGTCAAGAGGAGCTACGAGTGTTCGAAAAATTTTGCGGTTCTGCCTGGGATCAAACCGGGCATAGCAGTCACGTGCACTGCTGCATTTAATATACCTATATGAGAAAAATGTTCTGATCACCTAAATAAATGTCCTAAATAAAAAAAGAGGTCCAATAAGAATGGCATTTTGGTAAGACTGAACAGAAGTTTTCATCAAATTATTTTTGTCGGTTTAATCACTTTTTTTTTCAGTATACGTTTACTGATGAGAATTCTTAATGATGAGAATTACAAAGTAAAATAATAGGATGTTTAAAAGAAAATGTAAAAAAAATTTCTTGAATAGTTTCCAAGTATCTTTATACTGTAAAAAATACTGTAGAAAAATCTAATTTAACATATAAATGTAAATTAATAACACAAATACAATTTATATAATTAGTGTAAATTTTTATATAATAAAATACTGAGAAAAAAAATTATGAGAAAAAAAATATTCGTAATTAAATGTATTACGTGTTAAATGTGTTACGTTTTTTTCTATATTAATTGATTATAAAAAAATTTGATAGCAAAATACATATTTCTATGAGATGTATCTCATTAACTATAAAAATTAAAATAAACAATTTATTTGTTAGGAATAAAATTTTATTTCGCTGTATTTAAATAAAGATTTATTTCAATGAACAATTTTTTACAAATAAATTTTTAAGTATTCTTTTTATAATAAATATACATATGTTTGTTGCTTATGTAATTTAATTCTTCAATAATTCTTAATCATTCAATAATTCATTCAATAATTGAATGAATATATTAAGATATCGATTATGGCGATTACGCCATTGCGTTCAACGGCGACAGAGTAGAATGATTGCGAATACTAAGGGCGATTATCTTCGCCGATGTGAGAGATGCGAATATACAAACCATTTTAAATGAATCAGCGTTTAAAATTCTAATTCCCCTGAGCGATAAAACGTGTTTATAAACTATAATATTGCCTAGCTATGACTATCGTAGAAGACGATCGGCTATCGGTAGGAGAATATACAAAATAGATTTAACATAATCGACTAACGACGACTATAAAATTCTACTATCAAATTTATTTTGTGTTTTTCGCTATCTATCTCTATTGCTATGTGTATCTTAAATAAAATAATCGAGGAAATGCTTATATCTTAAAAAATATAAGAAGAGAAGCATAAGTGTATGAAATTATGAGAAAAGCATAGCTCTATGATAAAATTGATTAATAGAGTGCCTTATTTCTTCGTACCATTTATTAATACAAATTTCCGTTAATTATTAATCATCGTGAAATTTTTAATGAAAAATCGATACGTAAGAACAAAAAAAGGAAGAGATACTTCAAATTTATCAATTTGATATAAGTTGAGATTGCAATTCTGCTTTATTCGCATCATTATAATTTATCCTTTGCTTAAGACATAGAGCAGCTTAATTATTTTTTTTTTAATTCGAAATAAATGTAACATGGGAAAAATAAAATATAAGACGATGTGTTAGAGAAGAAAAAAGAATGCGTGTAAAAATTAAAATGTGAAACGTTTGTTCGTGTTTCTTCTTTTTAGATTCGAAATTATAATTCGTAAGTTAAAAGAGACATTGTATTATTTTGCCAAGACCGCATCTCTCGATACGGTCTGATTATCTTCTGCCAACTAATCACACTTTCAGATCGGCGATCCTTTTCAAACCAGCTCGCTGCACTGGTTTGACCCAGACCGCTTTCCGGCGAACGTGCATCACATTTTTCGACCTTGTGCTCGTGTTACAAGAACGTGGCGACGAGCGCATTAATTCACCGAGCATTCACCGGCCTTTATTACGTCGCGGATTTTCGATCGCTCCGGCATCGTTGTAATCGGTACAATCGGCGTACAAGTCGCGTGATTTGTTCAATTGATACGTTCATTAAAACAAATTAAGTGGTATATCGCGTTTCGCATCCTATTATTCTACTTCATAATACTGTACCATTGATAAATCTATTGCGTTCTTTTTCTTTCATATCTCCATAGATAAATTAAAAAATAATTCTTGTACGACAGCTGATTGAAACTTTGTTCATGCGCACTTAAAAAAAAAATATAGCAACTAAAGATGAGAATATTATACAAGTTTGTAGAATTAATGTCTATAGTTGAACAAATAAATGTTCATATATAATTGAATATTTTATAGTTGCTATATAATTATAAAATAATTTATTAAACTACTCTCTAAAACTTTTAGAGTGAATCACTGAAATCTCACTCTTAAATATTGAAAATTGAGTCACTCTTTTTTAAAATTGGGTCGATTATCATTCTTTAAAGTAAGACTCCACTTCAAAGAATTTAGAGAGTATATTTGTTCTAGATATAAAATTTGTATAGTTGTGTCACCTTTACAATTGCTACCATTATGTCTTTTTCTTTAAGTGTGATCTTTTAGACTCGTGAATGTATGATCGTCAGAAAATCTTTATCTAAAAAGCTAAATGATCGGCTTGAGTGTCGAACTCGAAGTCTAACATAGCGGACAAAATTAACGATCGCAAAATAGCAAGTGAATCAAGGATATATACATATATATATATATATATATATAGATATATCTTACTCTAATTACATTCCTTGGCACGTTATAAAGTGTAGAATATTTCGGCATCTCATGCATTTTGATTTTATTATAATTCTATGTAAAATTAATGCTTTATGAAATCGAAGGCGAAGGATATCGAGACCTGCATATTAACAACATTGAATTACGTGAACGATATTTTTATATTTTACGTCTTTCAGCACTTGTTTACATCGTTAAGAATTGCCGCTTAGATTTTAGAGAAAATAATCAAGATTAATGTGATCTCAAATAAAGAAAAAGAAAGGAGAGAGGCAAGAAATTATCGAGTTCCTCTACGAGGGAGCGTTACTTCTGCCATCTAAAATTAAAACGATGAAATAAAATAGATATATAAAATCCAATATATATATATATATATATATATATATATATTGTATATATATATATTGGATTTTATGTATCTATCTTATTTCATCGTTTTAATTTTAATATATAAGATGTTTCGATTTAAATCAAAATACCACAATAAGGTTCTCGAAAAAAATAAGTTTAAATATTTATCATTTTTTTGTTTCAAGTAGTTTTTGAGATATAAAAATTTAAAATTGGCTCGTTACATTACGATTAAATGGCTGTTTACCTGTGAGTCGCCACGCACCAATGAGTGGTTTCCGTTTGATGACACAAATCGACACAAGTCGACATAAGTGTTGGCCTATCTTTGTTACTCTCCGAAGAAGATAGAATGATGTTTGTGTCGACTTGTGTGACTAAATGGAAAGTACCCACTGTTAACGCTATCGATGTGCGACTCATGGACAGACAACCATTTATCCGTAATCTCTAATTGGTCAATTTTAAAACTATTACTTAAAACAAAAAAAAAAGAGAAATACCTTTTTATCTTTTTTTTTTGAAAATTTTCTGTGGAATTTGATTCGGGACTCCCTGTATGTGTATATATTTTTATTCAACAAGGAAATATTTAATACAATATGCGTAACTTCCAACATTTAAGGAACAGGAGATCAAATTAAAGGCGAAATTTGTGAATTTGTTTTAAGGAAAATAATTAATGGACAGTTTTACGTTTAGGTTTACTATCTACTACATGAGATGTAGAAAATTTATTTGCAATTCAAATTAATTTATTAAAAATATAGAAGCTTTCTATCACTGAAGACAGGCCTAAAAATTTTGAGGTCTTGCGTTTTACCACAATTGCATGACTTGAAGAAATAATCTGTTAATCACCTAGTTATTTTCCTTAAGACACTTTACTCCTCAAATGGAACCTAAAATAGATCTTTAAAAAGTGTTGTTACAAAATGATAACAACTGCATAAACGTAAAACTTTAATTTTCACGTAAACATTGTTTATGTTGCTACTATTTTATGTAATAACATTTTTTAAACGTCTTTTTTAAGTTAAATCTGTAAAACAAAATATTTTTAACAAATTTTATATTACAAATTAATTTTTTATATTATGAATATAGTAATAAATAATATTTAAACGGAAAATTATGTTTATATATTTATTCCTTTCTCTGAAATAAATTCATATTTGCCAATTAAAGCATACAAATCTCCTGTCTCTCTTGAAGTTTAATAAGATTCAAACGATACTTTTTTATTAGCCACTATATTTGAGGAACGAAACAATTATATTACTATATCCGTCAGGAAGAAATAGACATCTCAAAAAATGAAATGTCATATCTCGAGTCGCATATATCCTTGATATATCTCATAATCTGAATAAACCTAGATTTTTTTTTTATATCCTACTTTCATTTTTATTTATCTTCGGTATTCCATTTTTTTGAACGGTAGCACCACCGCCGTTTTGTACGATCGCACACGGGAAACCTTTTTATTCATTTTGATTTCATTGCAGCTCCGGACAGAGCAGCGCAAGGATCAAGCCTGATGTCCGTATGGTCGACCAGCACCGGACGAAATTCATTGTTTGGCGCGGAGAGCAGCGGAGCAGTGCTCCCCTCTTCGCATTTGCCGACCCACGTACACGTGGTGCACGAACACCTGCGCAACGCTGACGGTCACTGCTTTCACAAACCGTTCCACGATCATTGTCAGGTCGGTAGACTTGCCTTAGCTGATCCTTCTCCACGGCAGAGATCCTTTCTTTGTCATTCGCTGCGCGAATACGCGCCTATCGTTACGCGCCTATGTATACGTTTCTTTCCCTCCTCCGTTCATTCTGTGCTGTTGCCACTTTGACTATCTATATCTTATTTCGCTTGTCATTATATCATTACTATTCTCGTTCCCGGTATTCTCCGGATGATTTGAGCTAATTAATGCTCTTTTTATTATTACCGGGAAACTTGCAGGATAAGTAATTGGAATGTTAACTTTATTTCTCTCATGTTCGCTGAGAATGCTTTGTTAGCACAAGTATTAAAATTTTAAATTTCAAATACATATAATGATATATATAATATAATGGTATCTGTATGTGTGAGATATAAATATTTACGATATAAATAGTGAATGTTTATTTCATGTTCACAACATTCAAATAAAAAAATTTTCTATTTTTGTATAATGATTATATATGAAATATTTACTTTTTTAAAATAATTATTTACAATTATTTACTTGTTATTTCAATTTATATTTATTTATTTCTATCAATACGCGATATTGAGAAATTTTTTGTAAAAGTAAAATTCTCCTAAATTAGAATTATTCATTTATTGTACAGAGTGAATTAAAGAAATCGATAATAAAAGAGACGAATGAAATGATTATTAAGTTTTAAATGATTATTAATTCTTCTCTTTTGTTATCGAATTCTCCAATTTACTCTACGTAATAAACAACAGTCGTTTCTATTTCTGGAGTATTCTACTTTTAAACATGTAATGCGTTTCTCACAATATTCGCATATTGATAGAAATTATTAAGATTTGATAGAATTATTAAGTTTGTTATTTTTTTTTAATCAATGAACCCATTTTGCTTACATAAAAATACTCAATTATTTTTTTTATCTTTCATTACTACATAAAATAATGTATTAAATCGCATAAAGTTTTATCAAGTCTAATTATTGCGCAATTACATAAATGAGAGAAAAATTAAGATTAGCTCAATTTTTTAATTTATGTACATATAATACATATTTTTTATGTTTAAAAAATTGTAGTCTGTTATTAAAATTTTCCGATCGATAAATCGAAATGTTCGATAATAAGATTGTAGCAGGATCAATATACATTAGATTTCTCATGATTCTAACACGTAGAACTGTTTTCATTGAGTCCGTAATAGATCTGTTTTCTTCGTATTCATAATAATACCTTTAACGCCGCTTTAAAGCAGGAATTTTTAAAACGGTATAAACAATACCAATTTTATATGATAACGAATTTAATTAATTTATTAATGAATCGGTAATAATACTAATGTCGGTATATTATTGATTAATTTACACTGAGAGAAGAATTGTAACTATAATTGTATGTATTACATAATACGATTATTATTGCTATAGTGTTAGCAATAATAACTATATGTATAGTTCTCATTCAATATGCATTAATAACATGTATATTGTCGACAACTGAAAATGACTATAATTATTCAAATAATATTTATGTTGCATAAGATATCTAAAAGATGGCTTTTTGATTATCTTATGCAACATGTTATTTGGGTATAGTTATTAGTACCATAAAATAATTGCAATTATTTTGTTAAATATTTTTTGAGACAACAATATAATATATAATTATTATTATTAATATTACAACAGTAATAAACCAACCATAATTGTACTAACAAGTAATTATAATTACAGATGCAAAAATTTTTTTTCTCAACGTTCAGTACCAATATAATTAAAGCTTACAACGTTATGATTTTATAAAAACAGAAGTCTCAGTGACATTGGTATACAATTACCAGCGAAATTATTTCTTTAAAATAAAATACTTTACTTCAAATTCGATCATGTGATTGAGCGTCAATGCGATACCGTCAGCTTCACTGTGATTAATGTCATTCACGGATGACAAATGCGTGTTTTTTTTTTAATTCTTTTCACTTATGGCGTTTTTCATTGGCAAAACTAGTGCGCGTCAACTTGTATCTATTGTAACTATTCGAATATAAATGTAAAAGTGAGATATCTTAATTGATAAAATGTCCAATGTGTATGATAAAATGTCCAATGTTTATTTTCAAATAATACAATAAAATGTATTGAATTATTTCGCGGTTTAATTTGTTTCTATATTTTTATTAAACGTACCTCTTTATGTCGATTTGTGAACAACAGCCTTAAAGTGCATTAAGTACGCACTAGTTTTACCAATGAAAAACGCTATTACGAATTATATGCTATTTTTTCGAACACCGTTGTTATATCTGACTTTGAACGCGCAATTAGTCGCATATTCTTCAATTCTTCACTTTGCATGTATGTTACGTACTGATAATTATCCGGATGTCGTTCGTAACGATATCGTCGTAATATTGTACTTCCCCTTTTTTTTCTTTGCACGCTGCGAAGACTGAGTTGCCTTTGTATTTGCAATTCGTGGCAAACTGTTTTCATCGAATGAAATATATTTCCGAAAGTAATGAGATATATTACCAATATGTCGGTACATTCAATTGTGCAATGTAGATTTCAAATAATGATAGTTAATTAATCGTTGTTATGGTAAGAAAATTTATGTGCATTTGTTTCTTCGGGAGCTGCTTGTTCGATTATTGTGAGCTTATTGCGATTAACGGTATAAAATTAGATAAACATACGTATCTGCAAATAATGATACAAGATATGCGACGTTCTCATTATGTATGCATCCTCTTTTTTTTACTTATTGGTATACGTAATGTGGGTTTTGCCAGGTGCTGATCACGTGTTTATTATAATCACCTGTTTATTGTTCATGAAAAAAAAATTGACGGAAGAAATGTGAATAATCTGATTAATGTGATACATATACATATACAAGTCGAAGCAATCTTAGATAACACAAAATCCAGAATATAAAATATCTTAAATATCTCTTTCTTTAATTCTAATTGTATACATACGTGTTGTCTGGCGTGCAACTTGCGAGTAAGTGCAAATGTTTGGAACTGCTTGCCTGTGTACATCGAGTTGTTGAACTAAACAGATTGACATTGAATACATATATCTCTTTCTTAGCTTTAAACAAACAAAAGATAGTATCGTGTGACAACGTGTTTCTTTTTCGCTCGTCAGTCATTTCTCAAGACATATCAAGACGGAATGATACATTTTGACGTAGGTAAAAAAAAACAACAATATTATTTAATCATATATCATAAGTTTGTATTTCTTGATATTATATTTATTAATATCTACATTCAATCGTTAGATTTGGACATGAATGTAAAGATCATACGAAACGCTGATGAAAGCATCGAGAATATTTCGAAAGCATTCATTTTGTACAAGATATGCTTGTAAATGTCGCAATATTTTACAATGGTTGTATATCGTTCATACACATTATTTTCTATGTATACTTTTTTTTCATTATCTTCTATTTAACGTCTCGCTAACATTTCCGTCCAACCGGAAATCTCAATCGCGTGAAGATCGGCGATTAAATTAAATGGAATAACATCTTCCCGGAGAATATGTGAAACATTGAGTCATGACGTAAAGTCTCGTTAATGCATGCATCAAGTGTTCTCTCGCACGCAATGTTTCTATGTATAATATGTGTGCATGTAAACGAGTGTGTGTATGTGTGCGTGTGTGTGTGCGTGCGTGCGTGCACGTGTTTCTTCGTCCTCATGCTCGCCAGACCTCCTGCAAGATACAGTCAGATCTCGCCGTAACGTATTCAGCCACCGTTTTCGTTTCTACATTTTTCATTAATTTAATTTTCCTTATTATTTGTTTCGTTCAGCATCCATTGGTTTTTTGTCCTACTACTGCGGGACTTTTGGCAAGTTCTCCCATTGGCACCGACGTTGCCATCGATTTCTGGTACGTGCCTCTCTTTTTTTACTCGCGCTTAAGCTTCCACGAAGAGTTTATCCCCCGTGAAATCGCAAGGTCAAGTGTCGCAAGCGCTTTATAGTATCCCTTCCTCCCCGCCTCTCTGTGAGACAATGAGAACGCGATCACATATCTCTTCCTACGATTGCGTGCCCTTCCATCCAGTTTAAACTATAATTTGTTATCTCTGCCTTCGTTTTGTTCGTCACAGTCAACGATGTCGCAAGCGGGAGATGGCCTTCACACACCGGGCTACTTGTCCTGGAGAAAATTGCAGCTGAGCCGCGCGAAGCTCAAGGCGTCCAGTAAAACATCAGCCCTGCTCTCCGGTTTCGCTATGGTAAGAAAACATCGTTCCCGGAAACGAAATGGTCCTTCGTCGGACCATTCAGTGCGATAAGTTTTTATCACGATCCCTCTATAGAGACGCGTATCCGCATCCTCCGCGATTAATTAATCGAGCTAACCATAATAGATTACATCGTTTTGTAATAATTACACGGAAATGAAAAAAAAACCTCTGTGAATTGAAGAGCATAATTCCGGAAGCGATTTGTATTGTTTGAACTAACTCATCAACGCGAATATTTCTCTAACGAATATCTGCGCAAATAAAAAATACCCACGTGCGCGTATAAAATTGTAATACGTATTTAAATATTAGGTGTTAAATATTATAATATATTTAAATATTTTCGAAAGAAACTCAGTTTTATATCATATTTTTTAATTTTATTGCTTCACTGAAGAATATAAAAAAGCCCATCAGAACCTATATCAGCTGTCATCCTTATTAATATAAAAAATAAATCGAAATATAAATCAGACCGAATTGAAAGGTCCCGAAACATTTATTATTCATTTTGTTACATTCACACGAAAATAAAGAGTTTTCTGTGTATCCGAATAGCTGATGTAGGCTCTGATGGGTTTTTTTATATTCTTCATTAGATAGATTCTTTCGAACTTCATTTTATATATTTGTTTTTTGCTTCCTAATCGAATATGCAACGAGTTGATGGAATCTAAATGGAATGTTTTTTGACATTTATTTAGCATTTATTGTCCTTTTATTATTCGCGTAGTTTGTCCAAGACATCAAATCGCTCATCAAGTTATTTATAAAACTACTAAATGTATGCTTTTTATATGCATTATTATATTTGGCGCAAATTGTTGCACGATTTAAAATTTTTGCATTTATTCATACCTGAAGAAATATAGAATTATCAATCTTTATTTAATTTGTAAATCATTAAAGAGAATAATGAAAATTGACATATAATGTTTGGGTCAGAAACGTTACTTCACGCGAGTAATTACGTTAAAAAATAAACCATACGAGAAAGATACGTAGATTAACGACGTTTCTCGATACTAATCGGATAATAAATGCGCTGAGGTAATTTCTCGACAAAGATCGGTCATTGTCCACAGGTCGCCATGGTAGAGGTGCAGCTGAATCCCGAAACACATGTTCCACCAGAGATGCTGATCGCTTTCGCCGTGTGCACAACCTTGCTCGTAGCCGTGCATATGTTGGCGCTGATGATATCCACTTGTATACTGCCGAATATCGAAGCCGTCTGCAATCTGCATAGTATAAGCCTTGTGCACGAGTCGCCACATGAGCGTCTACATTGGTACATTGAGGTCGCGTGGGCCTTCTCCACGCTGCTAGGCCTCCTTCTGTTCCTGCTGGAGATCGCGATACTCTGCTGGGTGAAGTTCTATGACTTTTCGCAGGTCGCTGCCTGGTCAGCCTGCATAGTGTTGATACCAGTGCTGATAATCTTTCTTGCGTTCGCGATACATTTCTATCGGAGTCTCGTTGCGCACAAGTACGAAGTTACGGTATCCGGCATACGAGAACTCGAGTTACTCAAGGAACAGATCGAGTCCACGGATGTAGAGGGCAGAAATGGCGTGAATCTTTTGCAGACCGGAGTAACGCATATCGTATGAATCGGTCTTCGCAATTTTTCCTGCCGCCGAAATTGGACTCGCGAATCGAACGCGATAAAAAAGAATTTCCGCTCCGTGGAATTTCGCACGGCGAGAAAGAGAAATAGAGACAAAGAGATAGAGATCTTTTCTAAGACAGACGTGTTGCGATGTTTCTCGGAGGATTCTGCCAGGAAAATCTTTCGAACGTGAATCATTCGAAGAACATGACAGACAATTGTTTTCTTCACACATATTGTTTTCGGCACGCGCTACAGATGTTGCGAAGATTTGGTCAAAAGATAAGGATCTTCCTCTTCTTTTTTTTATACGCGTGTTTCTCTGTGATGTAAATTAATATAAATGCGATGAGACTTCGCTCATCTGCACGATGCGCACGTTAGTGCAAAGGAAGGATACGAAGTTCGATAACATCGTTGTATATGTAGGCATAAAATACATTCCTTCATTCGCGTTGCGACTTAAAACATAGGAAGAATAGTATACTTTAAGGCTATTACCAGATCCTTCCGCGTGTTATCGCTGTATACAGTGCAAAAAGCGATAATATAATAGTCTGAATTATCGAGAGGTGACATGACTGGCTATGTACCTAAATGTACTTATCTTTCGAAAAATGTGCTTATTTGAGAAACGCGACTTTACATTTATTAAGTGACGTTATACTAGGCAGGTACATTATATCTGACACTTTCTGCTATCGCCGACACACGAAAGTCGATTTTTTCTTAAATAGATAGCAGTTTCGCTTATCATTTTTTAGCACGTCAAGTACATTATTCTCGTGTACACTGTATTCAAATATTTTGACTGCCGTAAAAATAAGAAATGAAATATCAAAAAGCGGCGATTCGGATGTACACGATATCATTCGATATTACATTTCGATAAATGAAAGTCGAAAACGTTCACACAGCACAGATCATTCCAGCAACATTGTAACAACATTGTAAGGTTCAAGCAATATTGCAGTAACATTGCAAACGTTCCAGCAATATTGCTGAAAACTTCTGTGCTGTACGAACATAATAGAGGATATCCCACCCAATATGATCACTCTATTTTTGCAGGGTTCTTCTTTGAATTCCTTTTTGAATTGGTTTTTCAGCCCACACTATATAGGACCATAGTACCATGCGATGATAATAGTGTTTATCCTTCTGAGGGACACACTTAGTATATATCACAAATTTTATCTCGAATCAGCTTAAAGTAGTAAAGCTTCGATATGAGGTTCGTCAGAATGCCATGGCCTTAAGCCTTTTTCAAGTTGTTAATTATTCCTGCTTAAGCAGATGATCCATATCAGATGGAGCAACATCAGATGATTGCCTCTTAATCAGCAACTGGATGGAACGGTGATATTCAGACGCGAAAAATGTGTATAGAGCACGTATGGAATCGAATCCGGATCTTCAGATCGCGATTCGACCACCCTGCATCTGAAGCTATACGTGCCATCATCTTTGTAAGATAAGATCGAATCAAAAATATGTTCATACAAAAGTATAGTTTGGAGGGGGATTTGTGCTTACCCTGCAAAGATGAAAGAGAGATACGTTGGGTGGGACATCATGTATATATCCGATTATTATTTGTACATATCATTTTAGCGCGTGAAATGCGCTAATTGCCAAAATAAAAATTAAAAATGAATTCTCTTCATTAATTCTCTTTACTAAAATAAAAAAATTGTAGAAATCACATGTACACATGTTATATTTTCCATTTTCCGCGAATGCGAGAAAGGCCATTGAAACGTGAAACCATTATGTCGACCATTACTGGTCGACTGTTTATCCTCGGAATGTGCAATATCGGAGATAAAGCTGGCTGTCGGATGTCTTCTATCGTGCTGTTCACGCAGACGTCATTCTCCCAACAACCTTCCTGTACTTGATGTTTCTCTAAATGGTAGAAAACACCTCGACCTTCCTTCTTGCCATTTGTAAAGTGACCCTCGTAAAGATTACCGTTTTCTATGAAGATTTTAAGATAAATATTTATAGGGATTTCTTGAAGATAAGTATGAAGCGCCTTGAATGAGGAATAATGTAATTTATAATTCACAATTTTCGCAAACGCAAAGAATAAAATCAAACACAAGCTAAGGATGCTAAGAAAAATGTATTACTTTTTGTTCTATGTATTACGTAATTAAAAAGAAATTGAGAAAGACTTTTAAGCGGATTCATTCTGCGAAGCAGTTCTAGATTTCACATGTACATCTACTTTTTTTTGTTTCTTAACTAATCGCAACCTTGAATGAGTATCCCTTCTCCATGGTAACGATCGTTCAGCCACATGCCCTGGTAATATCCGCTGCCGCACTTGTACCAAATCCGGCCGTAACCATCCCGCTTGTTATCTCGAAATGCGCCTTCATAGTAGCTGCCGTCCTTGTACCAATTACTTCCGAATCCGTGCTTCCTTCCTTTCGCCCAGTTGCCGGCGTACACCTTGCACACATAGTCGTCTTGCGTAATTTTACTGAGGACGCCGTAACCGTGTTTATAGTCGTTGTACCAGTCGCCTTCGTATGTCCAACCGTAACTGCGAAGGAATGATTCCTAACGAAATAGCGAACGAAATATCGGCAGCTTGGATAGCACATAATCTTGCGAAGAGCAAGCAGGATATTATATATTAGGTGTTGGAATTAATTCGTAGCGTTTTACAAGTGATGGGAAGTACTTTCATTAATGTATTTTTTAATGCTCATGTGAAATAAATAACATTCTTTCATTAAAAAACGCTACGAATTAATTCCAACACCTAATAAGTTATAGTGTATAACATAGAATGATTGCCATAAGTTTACTAATTTTATTGCTCGGATAAAGAATTTGTATAAAGATCTAATATACAAGTACTTGATATCTTTATTGTTAATATTCGAAATGTCGTAATTCTGAAGTTGATTATAATAAGAAAAACAAATTGATAAAAATTATCAATTTGTAAAATTGTATTATAATGACCGGAAACTTTTGGCAGCCATTGTATAATAATTTACAGAATTATGATGTTAAATCGATAGATACAAAGTAAACGTTCTATGCTTTTATATATTTAACGTAAAACAATCTTAGTATAATAATTAAATTATTAATAGAATAGTTCTTTTAATGTTCAGAATGTGTATTAATTAATACACATTAAGATATTACAAAATTTATATAATTCTTTGATTATTTTTATAACTTTTCTTAATTTCTCTTTTCTATCCCTTATGTTAATTGGTAATTAAAACGTAATTGATCCATAGAAAAAGAGTATATTTCATCACAGAAAGGATAACTTACATTCTATTATAAAATTTATACTTTTTGTAAAAAAAATCTTACGATTATCATATTAATAATAATTTTTTACGCGTGTTTTGTTCGTATAGAAACATTAGATGAAGTGAAATTGATATTATCGATTCATGTTAAATGGGAAGAACTTCCAGCGAATATAAGGCCTGTTCTTTTTAGCTGAATGGTTCATCTTTCTTCCTTTTCTGTCCACATTGGAGAGAAAAAGAGAATTTTAGCTAAAAAGAACAGACCTATAATCTTCGTGATACCTGTTGACTCCTATGCCTTTGCCCTCTCTCTTATCGTTTCTCCATTCGCCCTTATAATACGCTTTAGCAATACGTTTCACCTCGGGGAAATATATAGCGTGTCGCCAGCCATTTCGTTTGCAAGCTTCTATTCGCTGTTTGCACCATGTAATTTTTTGTGGTTTCAAGAACGGCATATTCATGAAGGAATAAACTTATTAATTTGTCATTTCGCTGATTTCGCGAGCAATCGATAATCATAAATCGAAACAAAATTACATAATTCACACTGCATAACATTATACTGCGGAAAAAAACGATTGCATTTATATCGCATTATAAGCCGGTATTCATAATTAGTTCTTATATTCAAGATTGTCTTTAAGTTTAGTGTTAAGATATCACGAACCAATCAGAAGGCCGCATTAGCATCTTGAGATATTATTTAAGACGGTCTTGAAATAAGAATCGACTATGAAAAACCGACTATAAAATTTAAAGTAAATTCTTGGACTATGCTCGAATTTCCCACCCGAATGTCCCCTCGAATCATTTAGCCTTGTTCGACAAATATTAATCAAGGATAATTATTAATTATCCATGTGTCATTTTAAAATGATATATGAACGTCTGTATTTCTTAAAATGAGGTAAAAGAAAATTATAAAAATGAAATGAAATTTATTAGAATATTTATAACTACATTGGTCAACATCTAGTGAATTTATTCACTTTTGTAATTTTCATCTCGTTCCCTTCGTTCTAAGATATATGTACATACATACACAGTCGACACTCTAACACATGAGTGCATATTTTCAAGTTTAAAAGTGTATATTTTCGAATTAATATAATGACGTTATTGATTTATAGCGGATATTTAGATTAACTCAAAAACTTTAATAATCTTTCTTCATGTTTTTTATTGATATATGTTTTGTTAATTTTATTTTTTAATTGTATTTTGTAAATTATACATTCACATTTGCGCTCCTAAAACGTTTCAAATGAGTGCATTCAGAACAACAATCGCTCAGTAAGCTTTTGCATCTGATTGGCACATTCCGTTAGATCTAAAAATATAGACCAAACAGGTACAAGAATTCATTGAATGCCCAGTGAGCGGTTGTAGTACTGAATGCACCCAGTACAACTTTTCATTAAAATTTGAAGATTTTTTGTTTTTTTTTATATTCATTTTCAATTTTTTTTAATTCCATTTTTCTATTCAGCAATCCTTAGTTTAATTATTTTTAAAAAATTTGTAAAATCTATATAAAAAGTGAAGTAAAATCGAGTTAAAGTTAATCTATATTGGTAGAAATGAACAAAATTGTAGCATCTGAGCGTTGCTCGCGCATTGCGCATGCGCGGGGATTTATAGCTGCTAAATACCAATTACTGCTCCGTCCTGCTTGGCTGCTCCGTCCAAATTCCAATACTTCAATACATAGATACTACTGCACAGTGCACTGCATATACGCGTCGGTATAATCGTGTACGTGTAGCGTTGATCGTATTCTTGCACCTCATCCTGAGAACAGAGCGCGAAAACTTCGAAGCTTCTTTAGGTCGCGCGTCTATGATGGACAGCGATGTCCGTGTGTTTAATGTGAGCATGGATACGATTCCGTTGGACTCATCGATCATCGAAGACTCGCAGACGGAGGTGATCGAGCTGGATACCAGTTACAGCACGAAAGTTATCTCCTGTCTCGACGATGAAGTTCAGGTCTATAGTACGAAGAGCACCAGTCACGCCTCGACTCCGGACGACATCGAAACGATTGAAACGAGGGTCCATTCGCGGAGAGATTCGCAATTCGTTCGGTCGAACGACAAGAACTCGCAGCCCGTTTTTAAGGTTATGTTTCGTGACGAGAGTGTCTCAAGGTGCGTCTTGTCGTTCCAGCGCTTTGTTTACAATGCGCGCGCGGGAATTTGTTCCGTCTGGTTTTACAAGAATGATATATCTGACGTATAGGAATGTTATTACTTTTATTATAAGCATTATTATTTTCTTATATATGTTTTGAAGAAAAAGAATAATATGTGATATACTTATCAGGAGACCCGGCAGTGTCTTGGCACTAAGCATTAATATTGATACAATAAATATTAATAAAGAAATATAATTTATTTAATTTACACATGAATTATTGAACGTGTGTGAATTAAATATGTAATAAATATAATGATTTATTTCGCACATTAACATCAGACTTACTGGAGCAGTCAAAATGATTAGTTTCTAATTTATCAAATTAATCATTTCTATTTTTTAAGATTTTTCATTGCTGCAATATGTAAAGAATTAAATTAATTTGCTTTTCCGTTTTTCCTTTTTTTTTATATATCAAATTACAGGGAGTGAGAATAAAAATAGATACACACTTAATTATGGATAGTTGTATTGTTAAATATTAAACATAGAGATATGTAAATAAGAGTATTATATTCATTATTACTGAATTTTCTATGAATTTAAGTTCTTATTGAATTTCATGTATTTGCAGGCGATATCGGCGACAAATAAAAGACTTCTTGTATACTTTAGTGCGCTCAAAACCTCGTCGTAAGAAAGACTCACATGAGTCAAGTCTGACTTTAGAAATTTGGGATGATGGAGTTGATTCCAAAGATAAAAAGTTTGTAGAAAACGATGATGTACAATGCAGTGATACATCTGATTTTTTATTTACAATTGATAAACAACCGAATGTAAAAAATGATATGGATATTCCTACTTATGGTCAGGTAATGTGCTCTTTTTTTATTCATCTACCTTACAAGAGAAGGTTATGAACTATTCTTTATCATATTCTATAAAATTTAATGAATAATTTGTTGAGTTCCTTCTGATCTAATATTATTCCATTTCAAGTGCAGACCAATTGTTTTAGAGACATTAAATATCTTTCTTAATTTATGTTTTTTATGTTTTTATTTCTCAAGAATAATTTTTTTATATTTAAACAAGTAAAAGGATTTCATATTGTGTGTGTGTGTGTTTTGTTATTTATTATCACATATGAATGTCATATAAATTCATAAAAATTGATGACAGTTCATAGCCTCTCCTTATTAACTAATTTTCTTATTCTTGTACCTAGTTTTGCCATAAATTCTGTCAGTAGTTTAAACAGTTAGAACAAAAAAACAGCAACAGATAGACTCAAAATTATACATATATTCTGAAAGTAGAGGGAAAAAGCAAAATTTGTGGCAAGATTAGATATATACATATATAGCTATGTATACGTATATGTAACGATTATGTTATATATATATATATATATATATACATATATATATATATACATGCATATATTTTTATAATTATCATATAAAGTTTTATTCTCATTAGGAAATATCGCAATTGCTCTCTGTGTGATATTTCTTACTCTAACTTACGGCAAATGTTATCCTATTTCGTATTTGTTATTTCTATATTTTAAATAACATTATTTTATATTAGAAATATGAAAATACATTTGAAGAATCAGTCCATGAGACATCAAAAGATTTCATGCCAAGATTAAGTTGCTTTAATTGTAATGGAAATCATAATTTGCGAGATTGTCCGTTGCCTAGAAATCAAAGCAATATCAATAAAAAACGTAAAGAATTTGCCTCAAAACATAATATGGGAGTCCGATATCACTTGAGTGAGGACCAAAGATTTAGTCACATGATTCCTGGTCAATTAAGCCAAAAATTGCGAAAGGCTCTTGGATTAAAAGACAATCAATTACCTAGGCATATATATAGGTATGACATTATTATGCAATCTATTGAATTTTGAAAAAATGTTTTTCTTTATATTACTTAAGTCGATGTATGTATATATATTTTTATTATCAGTAATAAATTTAAAAAAATTTTAATATCATGTTTGCTATTTCTAAATCGATATAATATTTTTTTTGAGATCTCTAATTTTTGCAAACGCAAATGCGTTTACAGTTTACACGAAATTAAATTAAAATAAAAGAAAAGATTTATATTTCTCAATTCAATGGGCCAATAAGGTTCATTCTACGTGCCAAAACGTTTTTTCTTAGAATGAGATTACTTGGCTACCCTCCAGGGTGGTTGGAAGAAGCACGTTTACAACATTCTGGTTTATCGCTCTTCAACTCTGATGGAATAGCGGAAAGTGATACACATAAAGAAGGCGAAATCATCACAAATAGAAATAAAGATCAATATGATATTAAAAAAATATATGATTTTCCTGGTTTTAACGTGCTACCTCCTTCTGATACCTCAGACGTAAGTAATGTGTAGCTGAATAATCAGTATTGATACATGAAAATGATCTTATCTCGTAACTTGTAACGTTTTTGTTTTCGAAATCGTAAGCATTAAAATTTGTCGATTATAGGAGAGCCACAACTATTGGGTACCGCAAATGCAATCTATACATAGTAAAGAGATAATGTTATTACATTTGCAAGGCAAAGAAACAGACGATGGTTACAAACGTAAAAAGCTGAAATTACCTCCCCCAGTTAATGTAAATGTAGCAACAATCAGTGATATGGAAGTAGAAGATGCAGAAGGTATAATTATTAATCATATTTCAATTGAATAAATATTATCACTTTAATATAATTTTACTTAAAAAGATAATTACAGCAAGAAGCGAATATATAAGAATAATTATTTCAACATTAATTTCATATTATTAATAATTTTAATTCGTTTTTTTCTTTTTATAAAAATAAAAGATAATTTCTTTTTATTTTATTGTAGTAGAAAATATTGTGGAGAATGTGTCTGTTAATGGGCATTTTGTACCACCATTACCGAAAGAAACGGTGGAAGTGCCACCACCACCACCACCACCACCGCCGCCAGAGTTACCTCAAACAGATGATTCAGATTCGCAGTCGCAAGAATTGCCTTCGTCCGATTCTGCAGTATGTGTCTTCAAAGAACTATATTTTCAATTATTATATTCTTAAGCATCTTATAATGAATACTATTCAATTTATACACACCGATTTGATGAAACTTTTATTATTAGAAAATTATTTGCAAAATAATAAACAACGATAACCATTTAATCGGTGATCAATATTTAATACAAATCAATATTTAATACAAAAAATTTGAATGTTTATGGAAAACTAATGAAAATCGAAAATAATATAAAAAATTATACTATACAATTTTATTTTGCGACACGAATATGAACAGTCATTCTCGATATTTATATTTTTGCCTGCTAAACACGAATCCATTGTTTAAATTCGACTATCATCGTAATTTAAAAAAAAGTATCAGTGATGCAAAAGTGACAATTTATAATGCAGCATAGGTAATAAAGCTAATACCACGCTAAATAATAAAATCCTTCGTCATAAAAATCTTCAAAATTGTCGTTTTTGTATCTTTAATTTATATATATATATTTTTTTATTATTACTATTATATTTATTATTATTGATGGCCAAATTTGGACAACGGATTTGTATTCAACGGATAAAAAATCGGAAATAACTACTAACATTTGTGTTGCAAAATGATATGAATAGTATAATTGTTTTATATTTTTTCGATTTTCAGTTTTTCATAAACATTATAATTTTTAATAAACGATATATTAAAACTGTATAATGCGAATACACAATAAGTAATACGAAATAACGGTCGAAGTTGGATCTTAAGTGCTTTTAAATAATTCCATATAAACTTATATATCTTTACTTCTTATTTATTTTTGCTATGTATTCCAATTTTTCTTATTAAACATATTGATGATTGTCGATGAAAAGGATAATGTTGTTCATCATTTTGCAAGTATTTTCAGTAATAAAAATTTGATCAAAATTGGCGTGTACATATTGGATAATGACGTTTGTTTACAAAATTGCATTTTCTTTTCAGGACGACACTACTTCGAACAGAAATTCGCCATCCTTATCTGAATTAGAAAGAACAAAAAAAGTATTACTTATGGAAATTGAAGAGGTCAATTCGCATTCTAATTCTGATTTTATATTAACTAAAAACGATTCGAATACTGCGTTTGTATCGGAAACATCATTTTCCAGTATTACGACTACCCCTTGTACTTCGAGAAGATCTTCAGTTCAAGATTCTGTAAAGTCGGATTTACAGTTCTGTTCTGATACATTACTTAAAAATGATTTCAACACTATGATTACATTGGACACCTCAGCTTCCGATAAAATGCCTCAATTTGATTCTACTCCAATTCGTTCTACTTTCCACAGATCTTCAGATACAAATCAAGCTAGTGTCAAGTCGGTACATTTAGGTACACCAATATTGCCAAGTACCTCTCCTTATAATAAATTACCATCGTCAGAAAAATTTTCCAAAGACATTTCTGACGTAATCAATTTCGAAAATTTACCTGATTCAACGGGCAAATTTGAACAGATGTCGGGAGTTTTGCAAAAAGTTAGAAGCACTATGGCAAGATTGCATCAACAAGAATAGATTCATTAATTAAGAGCTAATATAAATACAGATTATTAAATACATTAAAATCAATGAAATAGTTGAAATTATTAAGAGAAAATAATGATACGATTTAAAAATTATAATATTTTTCTTACTTTTTTTTCTAATTCAATATGAAAGAGAATATTTTGATTGATATCTTATTGTAAATATATAAGATATTTTTGAGTATCTATAAATGTAAGATTGATGTGTTCATGGACATTACTCAAAGATCTCAAACATGTAGTTTGCAGGCTAAATCATGACTGAAAGTTCAATATGATTCATGGTTGATATAATAGGATTCTTTATTCTATATTTCTCTTTGACCTTCTCTAAAATCTTTTTTCTTCAACGTAATGTAGGAAATTTTTTTATTGTATCACATTTTTCTGAAATTACTTTTCAGACAAGTTACTTGGATCTGTTAAAAAATTTATGCTGTTTTTTCATCTTATCGAATTTTTGACATAAAATTTTAGAATAACACCCTTAAAATATATATGTCAGAAAAAATATTCTATGATTACGTGAAACTTTTTTCCTCTAGGCATATATGTTTTCTTAAGAGAATGAATTTATTTTCAAATTATAAAAGTATTATTACTCCTTGATTTTTTCTTTTCTTTCTAATATTTCTTTCGAAATTCTAACGATTTAGAGTTAATTTGAAAATCTTATGATGAGATTAAGAGAGATTCATATCCTTATTCGTTCAAGCTTTCTCTTAGTCTCTAATTGTGCAGTACGTGATATATGAGTATGAGATCTTTGATATATATATATATAATATATATATATATATATATATATATATAAAATAACAACTAATTAACTGATATAATAAGAATCAGCATTTCTCTGAAACTTTTCAATTTCAGAGAAATTCAGTTTTCTCTGAAACATTCTCTTCCATTTGTACATACATTCTAGTCTATTATCGAATCAGAATGCCAGAGATCTATCGTTTAACGATATCACGATATGTCTAATTTTTTAACAAAGATTGAAATATATCATACACAAATTCATATTGAACGTAGACTATCTGTTGAACAGAATATCAAACGTTTACAAACGTTCTCACAATTTATTATGAATCTATAAATTTGGTATGAGTTCATAAGATTGTATACATCTTACATTCTTGAATGTAAGATATATTCAATCTTGAATGCATGATTTATACATTTAGGTATAATTCAATTTACTGCAATATTTGTATATAGTGTGTGTGTTATAATTATATATATATTTATATATATAATATAGAAGATATTTTATGTATAAATACATACATATGTAAATATTACATATGTAATAATAGATATATAAATCGCTGTCATCTTCCGAAAGTACAAAAACATGGATACAAGATTTTCATTGCATGGTTATTATTAAATAAGTAACTGTGATGCTTATTTTATTTCTGTATTTTCTTATATTTCAGATCTCTGATATCCTATAAAATGCTATGTCATCTTCCAAAAGTACAAAACATGAATACAAGGTTTTCATCAGTTATTGTTAAATGTAATTGTGATTTTTGTATTTTCTTGTATTTCAAATCTGTTTTCTACATGTGCACATTAATTTGAGGATTTAAGGAAAGTTCTATTTTGTGCAATATATTTTGTACATGTGAGGTAATATGAAATATTAAATTGTGTGATTTATAAAATTAATCTTTACATATACACATACATACATACATACATATATATATATATATATATATATATATATATATATATACATATATGAAGATTATTTTTCATAAATATACATATATGTATACATACATACAGTTATACAAAGAAGAAAATAATTTTTGAAGAACTGAAGATAATGAAGATAATGAAGAACTGAAGATAAATATATAAAATCCAAACCGCCAAGCATTAAATTTGATCATAATATAGCAAGGATACTCAGAAATTTGGAATTCATTTCCAAGTTTCAAATTGATGCTTAATTTTTATTCGTTCAAATATACAATTTCGGTACGTTAATATAAAAACTTTCGATATATTTAATCTCAATTTTTTCTATTAGTAAAAAAGATATAATATTCATCTGTTATTATTTCTACAAATAGTATTTACAATTTTTTATAAAAATAGATATGTTAATTTTGTGCTGATGTACAATTCCCATTTTATTTAAAAAAGAAATTTCCGAAATATGATAAATATAAAATGACGTAAGTAGCTAAGTTTAAATATATTAACATTGTACAAAAATAATTATATGTAACTATAGCATTTTTATCTAAAATAAAATTATTTTGTAATGAAAATACGTATAATCAATTATATAAATCGTATGAAAGAGATTCCTTTACGTAAATATATATCCCATGTTATTTTTTTACAAAATCTTATATTGACATTATTTATAATAACATAATAAAGAGCCATTTTATACAATGCGGAGAATCAGATTTTTATTATCGACAATATGGGAATGTACAACGTTAAGCATTGTTATTAATGTAAAATATTCTATCATAAGTCCCTCCATATCCATTACGGGGAAATAATGTAATACTGCTAACGTTATTTGTATGTAACGTTATTTGTATACAATATTTAAATTTGTAACTTTTAATTTGTATAAAACGTTTGAGGTGTGACAAAATATCTCCACTTTATTTGAATAATATGTGTGCGTGCGTGCGTGCGTGCGCATGTGCGTATATGTGTATGTTGTGTCTAAATATATTATACAAAACTATTATATTACGTAATACAAAACTATGCTCTTTCTTTTTTGTGTGAATAACAAAATTAATTTTTAAATGTTTATCAATTTTATTGCACGGAAAAAAGATGCAATCGTTTACTTTTTTACAATCGTCCATTACAAAACAAATAAATGTATAAATATTGTTTTTGACAAGATCTAAAATTCTCAATTATTTATATTATTTTGCTATTGAAACATTTATAACAGATATATATAATTGTATATTCGATATTTATACGTGAGAGATTTTTTTTTATATACCAAATTAGGTTTTGTGATTTTAACAATTTTTTATAATAATTCTTTGAATATAAATATACCAAGTAAATAATTTCATTACATGACTATTCGTTCGCAGGTATTTTATCTTTTTATCGTTTTCATAATACAAATTTTAAATTATATTCGCGTATAGTACATTATTATTATTCCACGTGAGCGAATTTTTTATTTTATTAATTACAATCCATTATTACCCTCTCAAGAAACGAACATGTTATTAGGTACTAAATTTAGTTTCCGCGGTTTTTTTTACTTAAAAAATTCATTTATCTCGATATCAAAAGCAAAAAATACATCAATCAAAGTATTTGCCGTAATCTTTTCGCATTGAATTTTAATGACAAATGTCTAATCTCTAAAATGCAGCCGGCTTCAATGTCAAAGTAAATTACACTTACAACTAGCGTCATCTAAATGTGAGCCGCGGAAACTAAGTTTAGTATTTAAGAAATGCTAGAGATCTCATATTAGATGTAATAGTTAAACTTTATCTTTCAAAAAGTCGAGATAAAATTATTTTATATCGTGTTTATACATATAATCTCGGCACGAGATTATTAGAGAAAAAAAGTTTAAAGAGAAAGACGCATACGCGCGATGAGAAAATTGTATAAAATTGAAATTGCCAACGTGTAAAGAAGTTAAGTCTCCAAAAATCAAATTGATAATAGCTCACTAACGCGCATACATTAGATTTATTAATATCATCTATATATCATACCGTCTCCTATTTCTGATATAAGTTTAATGCAGATCCTGATATATAAAATCTTGAATAACAAGAATCTTTACGATGTCACTACACTATTTAATTCATCGTCGGCGAAGGCGGACCATCCCCATGTGAACCCTGCAAATAAAGTATGCTCAAAATACGCCTTCAAGTTTCCATCAATAATACGCCTTCAAATTTCCATCAATAATACACAATCGACGCACACTCACGGGCTCATTGCTGCTCTTGTTGATAACATTCCTGGTCGAATATCGCAAAGATCTCGGTCTAAATGCGTACAGGAGAGCGATGAAACCAATAATTAAGCAAGTAAAGAGAAAATCTGAACATTCCCGAACATTCGTCTGCGGCCCTGGAACTAAAAAAAAAGAAATATTTATTTTTTTCTTTTTTAATTTCTTTTCTGATTGTGTAATTTAATATTATATCTAACTCATAATTCAATATCTTAAATTATTAAACTTTTGTTTGTTTTCAGTTCTGCAAAGAAAACGGACTTAAACTGAAGTTAAACTTAATTGGCTATGTTGATGAAACCGACTGTAGGAAACAATTCGAACAGTTAAAATTAAATATCAAATATTAAATATTAATTAGAAGTGTTTAGTAGCAAATAATGAATACCTACCTCTCGACACATTGAAGCACTCAGTATCTGAACAATAATCCTGGGATTGTCGTAACTGGAACAGTAAAATACAATTTGTGGAAAAATTAATTTGCAAAATATACGCAGTGAAACAAATAACTATATTTGCTGTTCGTCATTGAATGTAAGTGCGATAAATATAAAATGAAAAAAATATACAACAATTATTGATTACTATTAATGTGAAGATTGGATTTGACTTTTGTGTGAGTGTATGCCTTTATATATATACACAATACACAGTACACGATACATACATATATACATCGATACATTTATGTGTAAAAGTCATGTTCATATTTTATGTATACTTTCTTCGCGTTTTAACAAGAATTATTCGTTACGGAATGTATACTTAAAAACGAATTTATTCAGAAGCGAACAGATCTTCTTTTTTTACACTCAAATCTTTATATAATTCGACGTCCTCATGTTTGATTTGTGTAATGTATCATGCATCGGCAATCGACTTACGTAATTGAAACATTTTTACGTAACCGCGTGGCGCAATGAATTTCTGCCAGCTAAACAGAAGAGGTCATTGCGTTACAGGTCGTCCAAGAAACCTCGTTTATTGTTCGGCCTAAAGAGACCTAAACGCGAAAAAAAAAAAGGAAAAGGAGATGCATTCTTCGTCGCCGTCCATTATCTGACCACGATCTTATCGCAACATATATCTGACGAACTCATTTTTTTTTATTTATTTTTTATTTATTTTCTCTCTTGTATTACTTACGATAGAAAGCAGATGTTGCACGGACATGTGATTCCACATGCATTCGCAGGGGTCGAATCCTTCGTCGCTCATCGTGGTAGATGGGTGACCTTCCGCAAAATCTGCCGCTGCACGCAATTAAAAAATTACCTCGATTATTGAAATTATTAGATACATCAATGTTTCTTTTTCATCGCAAGCGCAATCTATGTTTTTCCGTCGTGCACTCCGGCTTTTTGCCATCCGCGAAACGTGTAACTTATCTCTTATTTATGGTCGGTTACTTTTATAAACACAGAACAATATACTAACGTCGTCAAAAAAAAAAGAAGAGAGATTCATCAACAAACAATACATTTTAGCAATTTTTTATAATTTGATACGCGCGATTACATGAAATAATTTAGTGCAGAATTTCAGAGAATTACATATAAGTATACACTTATAGCACAAATAATTATCTTGATTAATTTTTCTACTATATTTAATATTGAACGTTAGAATTAATTGATTAATAACGAGTTTATATTCGAAGTAACAAGATATGTTTTTATATTTGTTCCAAAAAGCTAAATTAAAATGTATTATTTATTGTCGTACTTTCAAAAATGTCTTATATAAAACGGGGCAATTTTTCGCATGTGAGCGAAGTGAATATAATATCTGACTTCTTATCTGGCTTGATACGATATACGCGACTATATATTAAAAGATATCTCACGAATGCGACATAAATGTTGCGAACTTACGCAGTGTAAATTATCGGTAGAATTGCTAGGTTGGATACCGTTTATCGTGCACGTGGATGAGCTACACGTTATTTTATATATTGTAAAACTTATTTCTTTCAACGACAGAGATACTGCGTTACTTCGAGCTTGAGAATATATTTATTAATTTGATGATTTATATGTTTATTTATACAATGACTTATGTGTTTATTTACTCAATATATTGACTTTTACGTCATCCATATCTGATAACAAGTTTCTGCGAAAGTTCCGTCTCACCCATTGTGTTTTAGTTAAAAATTAAGAATAATTTTTAATCATTTACTAAATATTTAAGTCATTAAAGAAACAATATAAATTATAATAATGTACTTTATTGTCTTAAGACATTAAAAAAATAATACTTAATGTACATTTATTAAGCTCCTATACCCTGAAATCAGCTTGATCAGTCAATGTAATGATAATTTATTTAAATATTTAAAATAAATATCTTCGCATGAAGTTTGTTTTTGATTCATTTTGTCGCAGAAAAATCGAATTTGAATATTCCTTATTTTTAAACAGGATATTGCGAGCAAGTTTAAACTCGCAATAACAAAATATATATAATATATTCTTTTGTATTCGTTAAAACACGTCCAAGTTAAAATTATTATTGTATTATCGATTTTCATAGTTTCAAGAACGTTGCATATAATGCGAAATTATTCTCTTTTCGAGAAATTTAGTGTATTCGACTTCTAGTTAAATTTATTGTAATATAAATTGTTTATTTTATTTTTAATACATATTCTTGATACAATATACATATTATTATGAATTTTTAAAAATATATATAAGATAAAATATTGCTATTAAGTGGAATATAAACTTATCTTGAAAGTTTAAAAAGTTTAGAAAGTTCATAAAGAATGTGTTGCGAGATTAACCGAAGGAAGTCATAAATCGCGGAAGAGTATTAAAGAAATGTAGATATTCTCAATAATGAAAAAATTATCGATATTTACATGAATTACTGCGACACGCAACATTAATTTACAGCACGCATTAGAACTACAATAAAGAAACGATCCACGGTACTGATTTCTAATCCTATAGCAAACGTCAATTGAGATTCGCTAAACAAATGCGCAAACACTCGTTAATAACTCCTGCCTATTTTTTTAAAAACGTAAACTAACTTAATCTCGATTTAACTTACTGTTTATCCAGTTTTAAAAATTAGAAAAAGATAAAAGAGTGAATTAACCTGAGATTAAAGTAAATTTACATTGATAAAAGTGAACATTAATAAATTAAATGACAGCGCAAAAATGTAAAAATTAGATTGCTGTTATTCGAGCATCGACAGAAAAACAGGATTCTTTCAAGTAAAATCTCATTTACGCAACGCAGCTGCTGCAACAATATTTTCGCGTGTATATCGAGCGAGCGATCCGCAATCGGAATTTTTCTCGTCTTCGCGTGCATCACGCTGTCACAATTCCCGGAAAGCTGAACAGTAAGAGAGAGTTTACGAGGACTTAATACAGTTCTTGAAATTAAATAACAAGGTCTATTCGAGTTGCTTGTACTTTTTGTATTCGGAATCTTCACTATCTCTCGTTCCGAATACATATATTCATTAAATTTCATAATTAATTTATTAAGACATTTTTTTACTTATCTACCAATTTTATAGGTAAAGCTTCTGGCTCGTAGCTCTTTTTCTTTTAACTTGTTTTTTAAATTGAATCATTATAATTATACTATAATATATGTTTATCTCTCTTTAAGGAAAAAGACTTTTGAAGATTTTTCGCAACGCGAACAGATTTAATATTACAAAAATGAGCGAATTTACTAGAATATTCATAAGTTTAAACAAGGACAAGTGATACTCTATGCGCTGTGAGCGCCAAATCGAACGCAGCTATCACAACTAGAGCGATACGCGAAGCGAGGAGGGGGAGGATTGCAGCTGTAGGCCGCGAGAATCGCGATTTTCCGCGCGGCTCGCCTCGTTTCCGCGTTTTCTCCGCACGAGAGAGATCGATGATATCCCCACAGCGATTTGCGGGCGACGAGAGAGAAATACAGCTTCATCGCTCGTGTCCGTATGGTATGACACGAATGCGTCGCGACGGACAGCGCGAAAGCGCCGTCGAATGGGAAGTCGCGGGATGACGAGCGTCGCGATTTATCGCATCGACACTATCGCGCGCGAAACGGAAAAGGGGGAAAAAAATAAGAGGAAAAAAAAGGGAGAAAGAAGACGCGACCCAAATGAACGATCGATGACGGATCGTCGTCAACGGAGGGGCAAAAATATCCGTCGCACAAGATGCACATTACTCACCGTCGTCGGCTGAGAAAAATGGGAATGGACGGAAGAGCTGGATAACCACTGCGTGACGCAGCTTGACAGCTTCAGGCGACTTGGACGACTTATGCTCGGCCCATTCCAACCATTACAATCGTCGTCGTCGCTGGTCGTCGCCTTCGCTCGTGTAATACGTTCGCAACCGTGCTTTCGTGACCTCGCGGGATTGGCGTAGGGCCGGCCAATCGACGGGAACGGCGCGATATTTTCAAACCCGTATTCGAAGACGGTGGATCTCTAAATTGTCATTTGGAAAATTTCGACCTAAGAAGGATTAGAGATATTTTTTTAATTTTTTTAAAATGAAAACAAAATTTGAAGTAAAAGTTTGATTATTCTCTTTTTACTGTACGAAAAATAATTTATAAAACGTTATTATTATATGTACCTGGCAATGTGATTCATAAGCTTTGCGTTTTTGGATTATTATTTAAAAAATTGCAACCTTGTTGCGTGGTGCAAAAAGAATGGCATTTTTTAATGGAAGTTTGATTATTTTCTACTTTATAGATTTTACAGCATAAAAGGTAATTTATAAAACATAATTATGCGCATAATGTATGTTTTGCAGGTTGATGATGCAGCGATGTTACAGCTGTGTTAAATAATTTATATATGTATAAATAAAGAACAATTTGTTGAACTTAATAGGATTAATTAATCTGAACTTTTTCGAAAGAATTAAAGTGTTGCTTTTATTTTGCATTTTTAAATTGTATATTGTATTGCAAAAGTAATATCATTTTATGTCTTTTGATGATTATGAATATTATGATTGATGATCAACAGATTATGATTAATGATCAACAGATAATGATTGATTTATTTCTAACGAGATGTTGTCCAAGATTTTTTTATATAAGAACATATAAACTTGTATAAACTTATTTAATTTACATAAAAATATATATAATTATAAAATAAAATACATAATATTATAAAATAAAATATGTCTATATATGTAACATGTTTCTTTATTTTGTAAAATTAATTAATAATTAATTAATAGTTTTGTACAAAAAAGTAATTATGAGAAGACAAAAAATAATTAAAGGGATAATTTGCTCATTGCTTCTTTTATAAAAAAATCAAGTTTGCAAAAGTGACAAAAAATTGTCCAAATATAATTATTTATACGATTAAAAAAAAAATATATATATTAGGTGTTGGAATTAATTCGTAGCGTTTTACAAGTGATGGGAAGTACTTTCATTAATGTATTTTTTAATGCTCATGTGAAATAAATAACATTCTTTCATTAAAAACGCTACGAATTAATTCCAACACCTAATATATATATATGATTGTATATGAGCAATTTTTTCTCATTTTTCCAAACTTGACTATTTTAAAAGAAACAATTCGAAAATTATTCTTTTTATTTTTTTTTGCGTCTTCTTATTATTATAAAAATTAATGAATAGGATAAAAAATGCATTTAATTGTTTACGGCTTTTATCTTTAGGAAATACGATAAAGTCAGCATTATGAATTCATAATACAATAAAATTGATAATTGTCATTATTAGTACACGAACTTTATAGTAGCTAAATGTTACTCTGTACAATATGTATATTAATAAAAAATATAGAAATTTCTGATTCTTTTAGAAAAAAATTTTCAATTTTTTAAAACATTTCTTTTCTTTAACAAACATTTCCATGTTCCAGCGTTAATGTTATCTTTGAACTTTCACACTGTAATAAGGAAAACTCGTTGTTATTTATTTTCTTTGCACAAGGGTAAATACCACACATTTTGAAATTTGCTAATTGGAAATCCCAATCGGATTCTTAACATTTTTATAATGATTGCCTAGAATACGTATTTGTGTGCGCGTATATATGTGTGTATATATGTGTTTACAGCTTGTCGTCATTATTGAAAGAATAAATATATAAATTTAATTACATAATATTAAATACTGTATAACTTTCGATTTATAAAAAGTTCCATTAAAGACAAATCGATGTATATACAAAAAAATTAAAATATATATAATAACGTATATTATCATCTTGTTCTTCAGCTTCTTTTTCCCTACAGATTAAATGATTTTCTTATCATTTCAAAGACGCAACATCATGCTTTCTATTATCTAACAAAAACATACTCTATTCCTCATCACTTAAGCAAGAAGATTTATTAATGATTACGTAAAAATCTTTGACTTTTTTAAAGACTTTGCATATGTAGTATTAAATTCTTCATTTCCAGCTGATGCGATTTTAAATGCCGTTATTTTTGTAGAAGAAATATATGGGAACAATGAGATTGCAAGTAAAATATTATGTATATCATAACACACACACAAGCTCGCATGTCTATATGCATATGTATAAATTTATTAATTAATATTAGTTTTTAATGTATTATTTATTTTTATTTTATTAATATATATATGTATATATATATATATATATAAACTGCAATGTATATTTATACATATATGAAATTTGTATGTATATACATTAATTCAATTAATATATATTAATAAAATAATATTAATTAATAATATTAATAAATGATAATAAGCGAAAAATAAACTCATATATGTATATGCAACATGTTTTCCATTCTCCTTTTTTTTAGAAAAGTGACTTTTTATCGATATTGTGTGTAGAATTTCTCATCGAGCGACGGCGCACGCGCGCGTGCAGTGATTGGTCGCGGTCGCGCACCACGTGACCACGGCGCGTATATACGCGCCGACGGGCGCTAAAATTCGCCACTCGCTCTTTCGATCCTTTGCGACGAGGTTCCCCTGTGCTGAAAAAAAATACTACCGCATCCCTATTTCGCATCCATCTCTCCATTCCTCTTTTTTCTTTTCCTTAGCTTTAACTTAGTGCTTGTTCGATTGCTCTCGCGAGAGAACGGGACGCGCTTTTCCGCCGGAAGTAACTCGCGACGGGGCGATATTGCCGCGTATTTGGAGAGCGTCTCGAAATTCGCGGTTCACTAAACGTCCTTTCGCGATCTTGCTTCTTCCTTTCACTTCACCACTCCGCCGATCGCCATCGGGATGCGCGAGGACTCTCTCGAATAGAATAACGCGAGTGACTCGCGGAAACCACCCGGATTCGAATCCACATTTCTTCCGCGGCGAATAGCTCTCGTCCTCTACGTAAAGTAACGCGCGGGAAGAAGGAAATCTACTCTAGAATTTGACGCGGAAACGCAGGGGTGTCGACGAGGGCGGAGGGAAGAAGGGCAAGAAAAGGAACGACGACGCGCTAATCGGGCATGGGTCTGACGGATACCAGTTTCGAGTTACTTCTGACCCTGTGGCGAGTCTTCGTCGTGGGAGTCCTGTCGTGGACCGAGGAGCCGCGCGGTCAGTGTCGCGGTGTCTCGCCAAGCTGCAACATTCACGGCAACGCCGTCGCTCGTTAGTCGTCTTCGGCGCGACACTCGGTAAGTACACGTATCCCGTCTACCTCCCGCATTCCGTCTTTCTCGCGATGCTACTCAATTCGAGAAAATTCCCAATTCGCGGCTAAGAACGCATCCGTCGTCCCCGACGGGCGTCGGTGACGATGGGTTCGCAATCTTCGGGCAGTGATTCGAATTCTCTTGTTTATCTTTTAAAAATAAAATATTTTTTTCTCGGGCACGATACTAGAAAAAGAAAGAATAAAATTGGATGATACCGTAGCTGTACGTATTTTAAAGAATGATCGTTATTTTAGATTCTGGGAATCAATTGTGTATCTTGAGATGAGATGAAAATTACAAAAGCGAAACAAATTCACTAGATGTTGACTAATGAAATTATAAACATTCTAATGAATTTACTCACATTTTCACATCTTTTCAAATACTCAATGATCCCCTGATACAATTGTGAATTTTTGAATAGCGTCGTGTGTATGCAATTTAAAAATGTATATGTTCTATAGGTTCCTCTGTTGTTTATCATAATTTTTTGATGCGTTCATGCGATTTATAATTTTTTAATGCGTTTAGATTTTATATTAGAGCCTTAAATAATGTAAAATAAAAATAAAAAATAAAAAATAAAATAATGTTGAGATTTTCTGGGAAATCGTAAATTTAGGATTTCCTGGGAAATTGTTGTACAATGTTAAATTTATTTGCATATTTTCAATAAATCATAAAACTGAACGTTAATATGTTGAATACTTCACGTTTTTATGTTTGTTTACGAACACGATACTTCCTTTGTGAAATGTTTGTTTTGCTATACATCAATTATTTTCGAAAATTTTTAGTTTTATTTACGAATGTTGTATTAACCGATTTCATGTATCTTTGCACTTAAATAAAAAATTTCATATAAAACATCATCATTTGTAGACATAATTTTACTCTATAATTATTTTATTTCTTAGCATAAATATTTTATATTTTTAATTATAATTTACAACGTATAATAATTCTTGATTTATAATTTAGAAGTGATTGAATGATTTGATATAATAAAAAGTATTTCTTAGTAAGTAGTAAGTAGAAACAATTACATGATAAAAAAAACAATTAAATGATAAACAATTAAATGATAAAACATGACTTTCCACAGTTTTAACTATGTGTAACAAAAGTAGAATCCTGAATAATTTTATATATTTAAGATTATCCATAAATTTTTTGAGCCGTTTTATTGTTGAATTAAAAAGTATCGCTATTGAAAAGTTACGGCGAATAATTGCGCTCCAAATTTTTATCAAGAATTTAAATTAAAATTCTCGAGATATCAAACTCATTAGAATTTACAATTAGAATTGAGATAAAAAAATCTAAGAATGAAATAAGGCTATAAATTGTACAATAAGTTAAACTTGACCGTTATATAAATGAATTAAATAAATAAAAAAAGGCAAAATATGATCGAGGTTCGATTTTAGTATATAATAGATAATATTTTATATGTTAATTTTAAATACATTTTCCAGTTATATAAACTATGTGCCGATTATTATCGGACTTGACTAGCAATTATAAACGGGAGCTGAAATAATAATATCAATTGATCGTCAATGTAATGATGTATCTTAATAAGTATCTTAAAACAATGAAAAAATATATATTGTAATATTGCATAATATTTTTCACAATAAAGTCTTTTCTTAGGAAAAAATGTTTCAATATGGTGATTAACTATTCAGTAACTGATGATATTTCATTAATCAGCATATTGAGACACTTTTTCATAAGAGCTTGCAGTGCTTTAAGATATTTATTAGCATTATTAGTAAATTGATGATAAATTTAATTTGTGATATTATTTTAGTTTCAGTTTATAATTATTGTTAAGTTCGACAATAATCAGTGCGCAATTTATATAACTGGAAGATGTACAGGGTTGGCCATATTCGACGGAAAGATGTTTTTTCTTTCAATCATGGGAAAAAAACACATTTTTTGCTGTTCATTTTAAAAAAAAAAAGTGTTGCCAGATCTTTCCGTCGAATATGGCCAATCCTGTATTTACATACATAAAATATTATTAGGTACCAAGATGTCTAGTCTGTATTTATTCCTTCTTTATTTAACTTATAAATTGTACCTTTATATTTTAAATAATTTATACATGCGCACAAATACATAAAATAATTTAAAGAAATTATTGAAGAAAGTATTTAAAAAATATATACATATATAGATAAACATATGCAAATTTAAAGTTTACCGTTTTATTATGCCATTCTAATTTGAAACAACACTTCTCTCATATGAAAAAAATATCTATCAATCAACATTAATAAAGTAAGAAATATTCCGATGTGTATTATATTAAATTACAATACTGTAAAAGTTTCTTAATCAAGCAGTATCGATTGCGCGTTATCTTAATGGGAAGAATGATTTAAAGGTTACCAGAGTGATTTAAAATGTCAATGATTCTTTGTTCTACACTGGTATTATCGTGATAACAGCTATTATCTTTACATCTTTCGGAATGCTTTCTGTACTCCTTCAAAACGCATGTCCATTAAAGGATATCAACAATTATGAAGATGTACTCCTCGGGAATGAAACGATCATTTATCATTCACGACACATTGACGTCCAAGTCAATTGAGTGTTGTTTCAAAGATTCAATTGCCGGTTAAAGGAAAATCTAATTAGTTTCACGTTCGTAATTCTCGGGAAACTCCGCCGCAGGAAACTTCCCATCCGAAGTCGTTAATTTCTTCGAATTCGACAGATCTTCTCTCCCACTATTCCTATATATTCATCGGCTACTTTAGCACGTTTGCATAGCTATCGTTTAAATATTTGAGACCAGAACGCTACTCGCAAGCAGTTAGTTCACCATCGCGAATCGTGTCCGATTAATCGTCCGCCCCGATCGTGGCACTTCGGATTTTCCCTCAACGGAGGAATTTGCCGAAGAAAGGAGTGAAAGATCTTTGCATACTCAAGACGAGGGAAGGTCGTCGCGGGTAGGTTTCTTCTTTCTCTTTTTTTCATATCGTGACTTTAGATGCAGGGAATCCCTACCAAACAGAATTCGTGTTTTTTATTTTGAGACATAAAGTCGTTAAGTTTTTAGATTCGATAGATATTTACGATTTGATAGATATTTTTTTACGATTTATAAGTTTTACTAACAAAAATTATGAATATGACAAGTTTGGCGGATAGCATAAAAAATAAATGTTCTTCTTTCTTGTTGCGAAATTTTCTTTTGATGCGACGAACATATTGCAACAAATAATATGAAGAGAAATTATCCTACTTTTTTAAAATGAAATTTAGATGCTTTCTGTAAAATGTATTCCATAAATAATGCAGAAAGAGACATGACTACGAGATATCTCATAACAAAAGAATTAACAAAGAGCATTTGTGAAGGGCGATAAGGTCATTTCATGATACGATTGCGCATCTTTTTACATAAGTTTTTCATCAACTTATTTAGGTGAAAAAGCTATGGTGTTTTTGTGGCACTTTTATTTATTTACGTTATAATATATTGTAGACAAATGTTTTTTATAATTATTTGTAAGAATTACATATTAAACTATGATTTTTAGATTAAATAAGCATTGTGTAGGATTTCATATTGATGAAAATTAAAGTTGTAAAATTGTGACAAGTGTTATGCTAGTGAAAAGATCTAATTTATTTTATTACTATTTTATTACTGTATACATTATATTTCGCAAATAAATGGGATAAAAATATATCTGATTGATTTAAAGGAATATTAATATCTGTTTATGGAGGGATATATAAATATTTTTTATATTAACAGTTTTTCGAATATTTATAGAAATTATTGCGATGCAGGAATGACTCTTTATGCGTTTTATGCATAATAGATTTTGTATTAACAATTGGTACTTGGAATTTGTCTATGTATTCACGTGTACGTATGCGTATTTCAAATCGTGAATAATTAAATGTTATGTATCTATTCATCTTTAAATTATGTTATCTCATATGCATTTCATACAAATATTATTTCAAAATCTCTGATTGTTTTTTTAAAAGGTGAATAATATATCAGAATTGAACAATGCTTATCTAATTTTGTATTTTTTTTTTATCATTAAAAGAAATAATAAGTAAATAGTATAAGTAATAAGTAAGTAAGTTCTTCATTAACAATTGGATTTGATGTACACAAACAGCTATGATAGTATAATTTTGAAAGTAATTAAAAATATAAAAATTATGAAACTTTCTATGTAAGATTACTTATCTTCAATAAATTTTAATAAATTAGTTAACAATGTTAAAGAATAGGTGAAATTTTATATATGTATATATTTTTTTGAAAGCATATTACGTATTTACTTATGAATAGATTTCTTGATTTTTACTAACATATTTTTTTATTATTTTTATATAGGTTTTTGGAGTGTAATTGAATAAACATAGTTACTGCATCACGAATGATTTAGATGATTATTAAGATTGAACTTGATTTCTTCTACAATTTTCAGAATAGACTGACACGCAATATTTGGTTTAATTACGGTAGTTGTCGGCAAAAGATATTTCATAATAAATAACTATTTGAGATAAAATTATAAGTTAATCTTAAAAAATTTGTGAGCGTTGCCAAAATTTAATATTTTAATGAAACGAAAGGTGAGAAAATTTGACGAAAAAGAATAGTAAACTTAAAATATTATTTAAAAAAGAAAAGAAATGTATGTAAAATAAAATATAGATTAAAATAGAAATCTGATATTACATCAAATTTTTCAAACTATAAATTCTCGCTTATAGTTCTTAAAAGTTGTGATAATAAAAATCTTTTGTAATAAAAAGTCTAGCTGTTTCAAGAACGAATATCGCGTTATACCAGTTATAGAAGAAAATGAGACCTGTTTCGTATTGTTACAAGAATTAAGGTGTGGCCAATTTAAAAATGCGATAGAAAAAAAACGTCGAAAAAAAAAAGTGAAGTCTCAACAGCGATTGATTCCGCGTCATTGCGGTTGTTCTCTTTGTCCTCGTGTGCGTGTGTATATATTACTATTTGTGGTTTACTTTGCAATCTGATCACGGTTACGCTTATTAATTCATACTTCCTTAGGATTCGAGAGATTTTCCTAACGGAAAAAGACCGGCCCCTGATTAAATAAAGACACGAGAGTCCCGCTCTAGGAATATGTCGACATAAATTCGATTTCTAGAGAATATCATTTTTATATCACTCCTTTCCTTATATCTTCTTTTAACTATTATCCTTATATCTTCTTTTAATTATTCATCGTTAAAACAAGTTTTGGAATACTTGTTAAGACTTAATGATGCATCGAGTAAAATGTCATTGTTCGTACTTTAAAGATAAACGGAGAGAAAAGAAAATTTTCTTTTTTACTCTTTTTCTTTTTTAGATAATATTTTAAGTTGACTATTCTTTTCCGCCAAATTTTCTCATATTTTTTAGTGATTTTTACATGTTTAACATTTTATTATAAGAGAAACATTATATATAATTGATATATAATTGATGTGATAGATAAACAGAATAGACACGTTAATAAATTGAGTAACAAAATTTGATTAAATAATCTGTTTAAATATAATATTTTTAATAGTAACATTTTTCGAAAGCTATTTCCTGTAAAGCAATTAATCAATTAAATAATTTATTTATTACATTTATTACACCACATAGAAAAAAAATTTGCTTAAGTATATCTAAAAATTAAGCTAAATACAAATCTGAAAATAATTTTGTTGAAACATTAAAATTTTGTACAAATTTCAAACATGAGAAATACTGTTAAAAATTTTGACATTTTTATAATCAGTTTGAGTGTCCTATATAATTATTTTGATGACAACAAAATTATATAAACAAAATTATAAGCTCAATATTAAAAGCCCAAGAAGATTATACAAAGAATAGCCTTACTTAAAGTAAATTATCGTCTGTTACAGAAAGCATTATATTTAATAATTTCTTCGTTCACACTCTTTACAATAATTCTTTTCTCGCTGATTTCGATTTCATATCTATTGCATTGTCGCTTTTATACCGATTGACTCTTCGCTCCTCTCCAATCAGCTGTCCTAACCGACCTTACGCATGAAAACTCCAAATAGATCGCTCGTTGACTCGTCACGTCAACCTATACGTATAATCTCCAATTGGAGCCTACAATCATTTTCAGATTTGTACCTAACTAAAATTTTAAATATTTCAGCAAAACCATTCTTTCCGTATAATTTTACTCAACGTTAAAACTATTCTCACGTTATTTAACGAACATGTATTATTCAAGAATTTACAAACAAAATCTGCAAATTAAAAAAAAATTTACTAAAAATGAAGTAAATGATAAAAATATTGAAATATGCATATAAAATCATATTCGTTCTTATATGGATATTTCTTATATGGATATTTTAAATAGTTTATGTTTATAGACTGCATTTAATTTATGCGTTTGATTTTTGATGTTTTATTTAGCTGATGATTAAATGTTGTGCTGATCTAATTTTAAATTCATTATTCAATTTATTATTTTCATTTATACCGATTTATACCGATCAGTTTTTTTTCTCAGCAAACCGATTTCTGATGCCGCGACGGAAACGCGTGCGAGCGATCTCGCGACGGACGCGGCGACGGCAGTGACAGTGGCGAGGGGGTGATTTTTCGTCGCCGTCCATCTTCGCGCATTCGTAGGTGTCTCCGCGACCGCCGAATATCAATTAACTGGGTCGGTCTGCGTGGATAAGCGTGGATCAGTGCGCGTGACAGAAAACCCCTCGTCGAGTGGCCCCTCGAGGCCGGATCGCCCGCGATCGCCTTTGAAATATACGCTGTTTGACCGGTACCCGTCACGGGGTACAATGAGGCTCGTTGGGGGCGTCGAGCGTTGTCGCTTGAAGGGCTATCGATAACTTGTCGTCGCCAAATTACACGCGCCCGCGCCGCGCCCCGTCGCGCACGCGACGCGCTCCTCTCTCCCCCTCATCCTTCTCTTTCTCTCTCCCACATACCCTTGGAAAAATTTACTTTAAATGACGTTAAGGTTTTTAAAAGTAATTAAGAGTTTACTTAAACAAATTTGAGGTAATTTACAATGTAAAAGATTGATCCAGAATAATTTGAGAATTTCGAAGTATTTCATGAGTGACTTTAAAATAATCTTAGAAAAATTGAAAGTTTTATTGTTTCCATTGTATCTAGAATTTTTGAAGCGCCCTTAAGTTTTAAAGTAAGGCTAAATTAGTATAAAGTTCATGTGAACAGTATGTGACATCGCCACTAGATGGATGCGATGGTGCTGCATTTTCTCATAAATAAAATCCATAGAATAAAAGATAGAATAAAAGATACAACTTTACGTAACTTTTCATTCGTGTTTTAATGAAATAATTTTTTAATGGCGAGCTTCTCTACACATAAAGGGACCTTGCCTCGAATTTATGATTTTACAATTTATTTAAAAAAAACTTTAAGCAATAATGAACAATTTATTATAAACTTTAAAATTGTGACGGTTATTCTTCACAATTTTTAAGTTTCTTTAGTTTCTTTTAATTTTTTCTTAAATAAGTTTTAATATTACTTTCAACAAAAATTAAGTTCTAAAAAATTAGAAGAGTTCTAAAAAATTAGAATTAGTTCGAAAAATTAGTTTCTAATATCTAAATTTACTTCATATATTTTTTAGGTTTTCTCTTAAGTTTTTTTCTATGTAGGTAAAGATGTGAACACAAGAAACGTTGTAACGCTTAGACTTAAGTTGTAGACATAAGTAACACACACTTTTGGCGCAAATTTGACGTGTGAATTCCAAGAAACACAGCAATAAATCGCATGTTATATGCAAAGCTTGTGCGTTGTTTACATATAACTCAAGTTTATAACTCTAGTCTATAACTCAAGTTTAAGTAAATATTACGACAATTTGTGTGCTCAGACTGTAAGTTTTAGATTTCTTTGTGATTTTTAAGGTAAATTTTTCCGTAAAGATACGTATATATTTTATGCCAACATGGAAATAAGTGACATAATAATATTTAGTTGCGTGCACACGTATGTCGAATTGTCGATTTTCTTTCCATATTTATTACCATCTCCATCTCCATCATTCGTTTTCTACTATCCCTCCTCTTAGCTTCCCTATTCGTACTACACTTTCCTTTCGCTTGGTTCCTTTCGCTCGGTTCCTTTCGCTCTTCGCACATTCGCGACCTTGCGCCTAATTCCGAGCGCAGTAGGCATGCAGATTTATGCACTCGTTCATAAACCGTGTATCTCTAAGATTACGTAATTACGTTGATTTGCACAAGCAAGACTTTTAAGAGAAGCTCATTTTAAATCCTGAATTTCCCAGAGAAATATGTATTCGTCATTTATTCGTGTGTTTTTAATTCTGCGCTTAAACAAAATATAAGTACTATCTTTTTTCCGACAGTAATATAATTTTTTTTTGGTTCAGGATAAGAAAATTTCCAATTATCTTTTTTTTAATTTATTAATGAGTACCGAAAAGCTAATAATTTTGAGAGTAAGGGAAAATTTCGAATTGTATTATATTTTAACAATTATCTCAACTGGACAATAAATTATTAATAACTTTCAGTATATATTAATAAATTATCAAAGGAACTTTAATAAGAAAAATGTTTTGATTATGATGTAAGAATACAAAATATAATATTGCGCATATAATGGCAACTGAATTCATTCGGACTCAATTTCTGCTCGATAGAAAATTTCTAATGACGGTTTTAAATTGGTTTTTAAGATTTAAGATCTAGTCTGATTAATCGCAAAAGTTTAAATAATTACGTTATATTTATAGGAACACCTGATGTTTTTATTGCATTTTTATTATTACTCATCCATTATGATTATACTAACAAAAAAAAATTTCTAATCTCGATTATGTTCAATAGATTTAATTATAAGTATCAGATTTATATTATCTTTCTGTGATTGAATTTGAAATTTGGTGTTTGAATCCATGTTTCCAATTTATGCAATCACATTTTTCTCCCATGTTAACACTGTAGAATGTAATTATGAGTCAGAGATAGCATGTTTATTATTGTTGCTTTGCAGGTACCGGAAGGATGTCGTCGACGGTGATAAAAAATGCTGCGAAGGGCGTCAACGCCGGTGACGGTAGAGAGACTTGGTCGGGAAAGCTCGATTTCTTATTATCAGTCATCGGGTTCGCCGTCGATCTCGCTAATGTGTGGCGATTCCCGTACCTTTGCTACAAGAACGGTGGTGGTAAGTACATATATCTGTCTGAGGGAACGAGCGAGTGCAATTGCAACGTATGACGCGATTTCCGCGCGGTTTATTTTCGATTATTTCGCACAAGTTGAGTGCTCCTCCCTGTCATTGACGTATGCAGTGGCAGGAATACGATTTCAATAATCCACCTTTTCACCCATTACCTCATTCCAACGCTCGTATTTGTTACGAGTAACGAGAACCGCGATTTCGCCTAAGCAAACGTTTCCCAGCGCCTTCCACGAGCTTTGTAATTTTTCGCATCATTGATCGCGAAAACTGACATTATTTCACGCGTTTTTTGCGCTTTAAGAATACACGGGATTGGAAATCATCGGTCAGAATTATGACTGGGGTCCACCCGTGTCCGATTGCGTTTGTCTCGATTTGCGGAATGATTCTCCTTCTCTGAAACCGAGATATGAAAAATTGGTCGATTCTAATCGGTCGAAACTGATATTATAAATTTGCATCAAGAACGTATATTAAAACACTATGCCCTGGGGTGTAATTATTATTCTTCCATCAGATCTCCAGAGTTACGGGTTTCATACTTGCGTTAATGTGGAAAACATTTCATTATGAATCATTTATTTACATCACGGAAAACATTATTCATCATTACGGTTGAGTGTCGTTTTCAGCAAGATAATTAATTCAGATTTAAATTCAAAATTAATTGAACGGAAAGATACAAATGGCTGAACTATAAAATTTACTGTGTCTTCCTTCAATTTCACTCTTATAACGATACCCTTGACATTCTTAGTTTTCTTCTATTTTTTTATTGCATTCTTTTGCGTAGCGATTTGCTTGGCACGGGAAAATCCGCTTCATTTTTTTCAATATACTCATATGCGGAGGGAAAATTTCGTCAACTGCATCGCAACATCGTCGGACGTTATTTCGCTGTTAAGTTAATATGACGAGGGTTGGGTGTTACGCGTCGTCGAGTAATGTACTCCAGCCGGCAAGCAATGCCGTGCTAACCGGTTGGCTAATTGGCATTTACCTCGCAGAAAATGACCTCGGAATTTAGACTTCGCTCGGCAAAGATTCCTAACGACAACAGCATCTCTGCTGGTGCCCAAATTAGTTATAATTATAGAGGAGTAGTAATTTAACAGGGCGAGAAGCTTCGTAAATCGCGGAGCACTTATAACGATATTAAGCCTTTTCTTCATTTTTTAATGGGAGCAGCCAAGTGTGAAAACAATTAAAATTGTGCGGTCATCGCTCGAGTTTCTTTTATTTGAAATAATTCACTTTTGTTTATAATAAGAATTCTGAAAATTCTGTGAATTTAGTAGATTAAATAAAAGAAGCATTTTGACTTTGATTGTTCCTAACTCCATCATTAAAAATCATCGCGTATCACAATTAGAAAACAAATTCTTAAAACTGAAATTTTGTTTTATCAAATATTATATAACTGCCAAATTTTTTTTTAAAACATGATAAAAATGAAGTAATGTTACAAATTTTTTTTTAATCCAATATATATTGTATCGCTTGCGGTATGTAGATTTTATAAATAGTTAACATGTTATACGAATATTCCGCCTTGACATCTCATATACCTTATACACTAACATTACATTTGCATAATGCTTTAAGACTAAGAAAGAATGATTTATCAGTTAACGTTAGTATTGCAAATAAATTAGAATAAATTATCTGATTTCTTGTAGTGTAATAATTAGCAGTTTATCTTTCTCGTATTGCAATCAATTCACGTCTTTGCTTATTATAGAAGAGGAACAATTGTACAATGATAATAAAGTTATTTTGCACATACCTTTGGAGATGTTATTACAATTATTTTAAAAATATAATTGAGTAATTATAATATTTTTGTATTTTTCCATTTAAATACCTAATATTATGTAACATCTCATTTAATGATTATATATTATTATTACGAGAAAATCGTTATATTTAAATCATCTAAATGATATAATCGAAGAATTTTAGATAATTCAAAATTCAAATTATGGCGTTTCTAATAAGTTTTGGAATAAGTGTTGACGAAATAATAATAGCCATGCGAATCAAAAGCAATAAAATAACAATTAAATTTGAACAATCTAATATTATTAACAGATCTACGAAAATTATGAAGTAATATTCTCGTGATTTTCTCATATATATTTCAGATAACAAGCTAATGTTATCAAAGACGTCAAAATGACGACAAACAACGTCACCCTGCTATCTAGTACAAGATTTACACAAATTATAGAAACAAATATTAATAAAATAAATCTATATAATATGATATTTTCTGAACATTTAGAAATTAATTTTCTTCTCGGATATTTAATCAAATGCAGTCTTTGTAAGTTTGTTAAGTATTTTTGTAACTAAATCTAAAATTGAAATTCATGGTAAAAAATTAAAATTTGTTTAAAATAAAGCTTTTATTTTTTTAAACTTAACTTCGAATCCCATCATTTTCGATACTAAATGGTCCTGTAATTGATTTCAATTTTGAGAAAAAAGAGACTAAAAATGAATATATATATTTACATTTAATAAATATTTAATTAGTATTATTTAAACAAATATTTATTAAAATTTAGTACATTTTCTTCAGTTTACATAAATCCGTACACTACATGTGAGATACGTTGAACATACATTTTTAATTTTAAATTAATATAAGCATTTGCGATTATCAATCCGTCTCGCATATCTACATTGCCTTGTTTTCCATCAAGAATTACCGATCTCACTTTTATGCGAAATTTCCCGCTTCTCGTTCTCGGAGAGATCGATCTCTTGGAAAACGGTTGGCTTCAATCTTATTGACTTTTGTTAAGCCTCGCTGCGGCGACGACGACGACGACGACGACGACGACGGTGACGACGCCATTAGTACCGGTTCTATCGAGTCCCCAGTAGGAATGCGATTAGGGCCGCTGTCAGTGATACAGAGGCTCCTCAAAAGCGGCTGCTAACTCAATTAAGAGCGGAGTAGAGCGCGCGGCTCCGCGCCATTAGGATGGGCAAGATCGGTCGCTAATTTCCAATTACCTTAATTAATTATAATTTCCCATTCGGGACGCAGGCCTTTGATCATGGACGTGCGCGACGCCGCTGCACCCTGTCGGATGGCGGCTGCGTCGTTATCGCCCTACGGGAGGCGTTATTAACGTGTTGTTTCATGATTATAATTCGGAGCAGCTCGTATGGTTACCTATCATTCGTGTTTGTTACTACGGCAACTTTTTATCCGTAGACTTTTATGTAAACGCAACGCGATTCCTCTCGCGATTTTGAATAAACTGCAGCAAATTGAGATAATGCAGCAGATATTGCAAAAATTTCTGATTGAAACAATAAAAGTTATGTGAATTGTTTGGAAGAATTCAAACTGATAAACTTTCGTCTTTCAATTTTGATATAAAATAACTTGATATGCTTGGTTGAATAAAAAAAAAATCTTAATTTTATAATATTAAATATATAATATTTTCAACATATATATTTTTAATTAACATGTATTTAATTAACATAAATATTATATTTTTATATTTTTGTATCTTTAATACAGGAAAAGAATCGCGTTTTTAAATTGATTTTGAAATAATCAAAACTTATAACATTAATAAAAGATTGTAGAAGAGATTATAAGTACAAATATAATAATATTGTATGAATCACATGTGAAATGTTTTCGAAAGACCAAAATTATATTTCAAATTTTTATAATACATTATATGATGTTTTGTAAAACAATATTTTTTTTATTTAAGTATTTTATAATTAAAAAAATAAATTAAAATATTTAAATATTTAAAATAAATAAAAAATTTTTTAAACAAATTAAAATAAGAATATTTTATCTGATCAAGATGTTTATAAAAAAAATTTGATACAATTTTCCATTTAAATAACTTCATAATTAAGTATAGTTACTCACATTTATAGAGAAATACAAAATATTTCCTTGAATATTTATCACAATGATACTCGTCCTGCATGTTTGATCAATCAGACATTTGCGTTTTCCTTGAAATTGTCCAGTTATTTCTTATAATTTAGACTTCGTTTGATTAAACATAAAACTTCTTATTACTGACAAAAGTGACGTTTTCACGCCTTTGATTAATGTATCTTGATATTATTCATGTAAATGCTAATTAAAATTTTAGACCGGTTTGTCGTATCGATACAGATTACTCAATCGACAATTATCGGATAGCCTTGCGCAATGTCATCTATGAGGAAGTTAATATAATATTATGAGAGAGATTTGTGCTGTAATTTTTTTACGCTGTTAGCATGCCGTGCGATTTTTTTACTGCTGTATACATGCAGAATATCATAATAATTTAGTTATTCAAATAGGTGAACGGAATTAATTTGTCATGTATAGCAAGCAATTGATTCAGCATTAATACATCATCTCGAAGAGTTTTTAGAATTAAAACTTAAAGATATATAGTATTACATCACAAAAAAAAATTTATTTTACATATATTCAGAATTATTACAGAATTTTTACATATACTCAGATATATTACATATATCTTTTTGATATGGGATATCTAATTTTTTTTCCAATGCTCTTTCCATTTCTTCTAACTTTTTTATAAATAAAGGTACATATTGTTTACTATCATTATATTTTTTAATATGTGGCGTTTTAAGTGAAAGAAATGTTTTTATGTTCATCTTTAAAAGTTATTAGCAATCAAATTAGATTGGATATGCCATATTATTTTTTAATTTAATCATATGTTTAATATTAAAACTCTAGCTTATACAATAATCTTTGCATAAAATTAGTGAATGCAACCTCTTCCAAACCATTTGTTATCGGAGATTTTAGTGTTAATTAGTCGATTTTTATAGGATGATTCGAACGATATAAATTATAAGATAGAAATATGACATAAACTATTACGATATTTTTAATATTTATACTTAAGAAATGCACTTTCTTTCTTTTCAAAGTAAAATCTTCAAAATAATACAAGTTGAATTTTGTTAATGGGCGACATCAGCACATCAGCAACTCGACCTAGACCCTCGTATACCTTTCGGTGAAAGCGTATTCCGATCGACGGGCTACAATTGGCGCGATTATTTCGCGAGAATGCATTACGTTTCATTCGAATGAACTTTTCGCCTTTGTTCGGGCGTAAAATGCAGCTTTAAGCACTAAGCCTTTGCGTGAGTGCATGCTCGAGTTCAAAGGGAGAAAATTGAGCGGAACTGTTGTCCGGAGCCGGACGTTTGCTCTCGACGTTAGCGACATGTCAAGACAAGAGAGACAGAAAGAAAGAGAGGAGAAATCTTTGCTCCAGATTTTGGAATTAATTTTTGTCCAATATTTGATGTTTTGCGAATTTGCCTTCTTACAAAATAAAAATATTATCAATTATACTACTAAGAACTTTATATTTTATAAAAAAGAAGTGAATATATATATATAATACATTTGACAGATATGTTGATTTCAATTTTGTTTAAGTATATTAAAAGCGCATTAGATTGGATCACGATTTTAATTATAACTTATAACTAATTTTTCGCGTAATGGAGCCATCCAATGATGAATAGCCTACTTTGTGAAAATATAATTTTTAGTACGATCGATCGACGATTTGCGCTCAGGCAGGGACAAGAAGAAATTAATCAAGGTTGCTCAACGACAATATCCTTCTTAATGCGATTACATCTCCATGGGTACGGAACGGAAGTTCCGTTGGAGTTAAGAAGGAAGATCAAGTATAGTCTCTCGCTATTCTCTTTTTGATCGCATCTATATATTACCATTTATTTATGCAATGCGAGCAATGAAGAACGGTGTAGTTAACAAAATTTTTTGTCAGTATGGAATAAAAATTGCATAATAAAAATATAGATTATAGATTGTTATCTATAAAGAAGAAGTCAAATATTGATTGATAATTTATTGCATGTTTAATATATAAATAAAATAAATAACATATGCTTAATTATTTAATATATATAACAAATATTTCAAACTTTATTTTTTCATCTCTACGTATATTTCTAAGTTTCTCGATCGATTTTCCTCTATAGATCAACGTAAACAGTGTATTTACATATATATTTTAAGAATTTTTCGAATTACATTAATATTTAATATTTTTTAGTTAATATTTTTAAAAAAGATATTTTGTAATTGTAATAATATTTTGTAATTGTATAAATATGAAATAATGAAATTGTAATAATATAAAAATTATGATCATGATGTCATTATTTGTTCACACAGTACGTTGATTCGCGATATCGCTTAAATAAATTGTTTTTTTGGTGGGGGGGGGGGAACGTTGAATATTGTGTAAATTTATTCCGTATTATATGGAGGAATCAGTGTACACATAGGCAGAAAGATAATACACGCCGCTCAGAGAGAAACCAGTGAAAAAATGTGACGCACTCATACCAGCGGGTTAGTTCCATAACTGCATTGTGCGTTATTTAGAGCACCGGTAGCGAGGTGCTTTTAGGCACGTAATTCGATAGTCAACTTTCGGAAATGCGGCAAGGTGACATTAACATGGTGACGCGACTGAGTCGATCGTCAGACTGACAGGAATGGTGAACCGGAACTTTCCCAAAAAATGATTCCCGAAAAGGAATTTTTATAATTCCGATTGCTTAAAGTTTCATAGATAGCGCGACAGTAAAACAAGAATTGATCGACCGGCGAGGAATACATAATACGGCTCTTATTTTTGCTTTCTGGGAGAATATAAATAAAATTTAATTTTTATTTTTGTCATTATATAAAAATAATCTTTAAATAAAAGATAATAATACTATTATTGTCAAAAAAATGTATATTATAAAATCTATTTTAATTTAAAAAATATACATATTATTGAATACAGCATTAACTTACAATTTTCATAAGCAGTAAAGAATTTTCGATTATATTAACTTTTCAAATTTCGTATCATAATTCTTCAATGGAGTAAATCTTTATCGAACTGAAAAAAGCGCGTCTCTTAAAGTAAACTTTGATAGTTTCAATTCTTTAATAGTTTCTTAGCGGCTACATGCCCACCTTTTGTCCTCTAATTTGCTCACCTTTTAACTTCGCTTCCTTCTTGTACGGTCACTTTTCCAGAAAGCCTCTTCTTCCTTTCCTGCTTCCTAGATTGCACAATAACTGTATTATTTTATCACACAATGGCCTCTTGTCTTAAAATTCAACTTTTTTTTCGCAAGACTTTTCGCTCTAGATAGACGTCTGATGGACGGAAGAGTAATCAGATCTCGTCTGATCAAGAAGTTACATCAAAAAGTTGAACTATGATCAGATAGAATCGCATTATTATGAGAGTCATTAATTGAATATACTAATAATAATTAAAGATACATTTGATTATTGTAATCATATATCGTTCTAATAAAAACGTGAAATGAACATGTATGAAATCGGCAAAATTGGTTAAACGGAGTTTTAGGACATTTTCTTGTAACGTTGCAATTGATTTAATATCGGAAAAGGAATTCAAAAATATACATCGTGCATGTGTTTTATAAAAAGTGCTTCAAATATTTTTATTCATTTATCTTCAATTTTGTGACTAATTACTTCATATTTTAATGCTAAAATTAATGACGTTTAATGTCCGATTTTCAGAAGGAGCAAAGTGAATAGATTAGTTTAATCATTTAAAATAATAAGAATCTATAAATGGAGAGAATTAAAATTTAAAGTAAAATCAACAAAGGTCAATGACAAAGCATATGAAGTTAAAAAGCTTTTTTAAAAAACAAAGTGTATATTAAATTACAATATTTTCTTTAAACGTTAATCATTTAAATATTGCACCAAAAATAGATAGAAAATCTTAAAAAATGCACTGTCATAAATTTATTTTAAAAAGTTACAAATCAATCATTTTAACTGCTTTGGTAAGTTAGTGTTAAACTAACAATCGAGCGTGTGTCTGCTTCTAAATAGGCTCGTTTACACTTCTCTTTGCAGGTGCATTTCTGGTTCCCTACTGCGTGATGTTAGTGGTCGGTGGTATTCCTCTATTTTACATGGAGCTCGCTCTCGGTCAATTCAACAGGAAGGGTGCTATCACCTGTTGGGGTCGGTTGGTACCGCTTTTCAAAGGTAAATATATAAATATTATATTACAATGAAGTTATCATAATTTTTTATTTTTTTAAATAATTTTTTAAGATAATAACAGAGATACGGTGATTTCAAATGTTTATATAATGCAAATTGAGTATAATTACTCGAATATTACAGTCAGTGTGTGCTATTTATTCTGGCAAATAAATAGTAAATTTTTCTAATCGAGTATTAGTCTTCATATCTATGCGATCATTATTTTCCTCTAATTCTAAAATATCATAACATTTCATTCATGATTTACAAATACATTTTAATTATAAAGAGAGTTATAGCCGCTTAATGTAAATCTAAAGCAGAGGAAAATAAAGAAATATCTATTCGCATTTCAATTCTCGAAAGTAAAATCATCGATTCTTACAAATTGATGGCAATGAAAAAATATTGCATTAACGACGCATTACAAAATCATGTTGCATTACTTATTTAATCATATATGAACAATCTTTAGATGTTATGAAACATAATAATGTTCGGCGACATAATGACATAAGTATAGCTAATAGTATAGTAATTTATGAATACACACAATTCGACTTAATCTTTTTATTCCTGTTTAGCGTCAATTCTAGCGTCAATAGTTATTCTATTGTCATGACTAAAATTCTCAGAATGCAATTGTTTAATTTAATGATAATAGAATTCGTTTTTTTTTTCGATCATCATTTCCATCGTGAAACGTACATGGATACATTTATAAGTTTATAGCTTTTCCGAAGGTCGTGGAAGCGCGTAATGGTGCTGATCATTGAATCTTCTTATATACGTGTCGATTGTGCGCTGTGGAATTTATGAGATATATATATCTTGTGACAATTAAGATACACACATACACACACACACACACACACACAATGTAGTATCTATATAACTTTTACTGTGGTATTAATATTGACACCAACACGCTGAGAATTATATACCTAGACATTGCATGGTGTGTGTTAAACCCACACCGATATTTTTTAAAGTGTATGTACGTATATATATTTCCTGTATATATTCTCACCCGTGAGAGTAGAAATCCGCGCGAATCGTTCGGAAAAATCTTTTCAAAAGCTTGAGAGCTGAAATGGCCCTTTTTACTCTCATTATATTCTAGCTCGCTTTCTCTCTTCACCAGTCCTCGGATATTGGTATTCCAAGTCGGTCTCCTTTCTATCTTCGTGATCTTTCCCTTTTTCCAGCTATTCGAACCGCATAGACGATCGTCCGATTTTGGCGCACAGAAGCTGAAGAAACGAAATATATACAATGTATATACATATATGTATGTATATTATAAATATATACGTATATGTATCTATATTATTATATATGTATATCTAAAAAGTATATACATATATATATATACTACAATGACAAACACATCGCAATTACTTAAAAAACGACACGACTAAAAAAAAATGTAATTTTTTAGTTATTATCATGAATAAAATAGATAAGCATTACTCTATCAAGTATAAAAATTTAACTAAATTTTATAAAAAATTGTCAAAATTATCATAGTGCTTTTTTTTTAAAAAAGAAGGTGATTTTTAAAAAAGAATCATCAAAATCGTCACAACTCGAAATGATTGTTTTTTTTAAGAACTGTAAAACAAAAATGACATTTGATTATGATAATATATTCTTTTTGTTGATATTATTTGATTAATCAATCATTTTCTATCAAGTTGAAATAGTTTTTCCCTTTTTTAGAAAACTTAACTTTTTTGAAATAAAGGAGCGATATGTTTATGATCTCATACATACATACAACATACACATATGTATGAGATTAAATATATATATATATATATATATATATGTAATATATTGTGTGTGTGTGTGTATATATTCTTTGCTTCACAGATCTCTCGTAATACATAGCCGCGATTGAGTACTTTATGCGAGACGTATAAATCCGAGAGAATCGTAGGATGCGAGAAACGCGACCGGTACTTCTCCGCATAAAGAGCCTCCATTTCCGCCGATTTCCAACTTCATTTCCACAGCCACAATTTCGCCCCATCTGTCTGTCCGACCGTTGATCGCCGTATGATCGATCGAGATCCTGCATCGTCGTATTTCTGCGTCGTGCGATAAACGCATCTAACATATACGTACATACGTATTGTAGTATGCGCGATCTTACCATAGAGATCTTACCGTAGAGAAGGTCATTTGTATACAATATATGTATGCGTAAGAAATAACATATTCATAGGAAGGACGGTGTGTTTCTAATGTTTCTGCCGGGCTGGTCTCGATTTTTTTCGCGTCTACGCAATTATCGTGCTAATTTGTTTAGTAATCTTATACTTCACAGATTACAGAGATCACATCGCACTGAGATCCACATACGATAGCAAGGAGGCAACAAATAGTTTAAAAAGAATTTTTAGATAGTAAAATTTTTACAATAAAAATGTAAATCCTTTGTTATATATTGAATTATGATATTCATAATTACCTTTTAAATAGAAATAAGATTAGCAATAATCTCATCGATTAATACAATAAGTTTCTTATTTAAATTTAAATCGTTTTAGTACAATCACTAAAAATCTGTACATTAATTATTAGACGACATTGGAAATATAAAAATAGAAACTAAATTTTTTTTTCAAGCTAAAATAGCTTTTATCACCGTGCGACGGATTGTTCGGTCTGAAAACATGTATTGTTCTTGATCAGGTATCGGATACGCGGTGGTCCTAATCGCGTTTTACGTTGATTTTTACTATAACGTCATCATCGCCTGGTCGCTTCGCTATTTCTTCGCCTCGTTCGCCACGATGCTGCCGTGGACCTCCTGTGACAATGATTGGAACACACCATTGTGTCGCGAGTTCGACGCGAATATCTCATACGCACTCGCGGATATGAACAGCGAGATTAATGAGAATTTTGGAAATACCACTCGGTTGCTGGTCGATTTAGGATCGGATGCTGCTGTTCAAAGTACAATGGATAATTATACAAGTGCTGCGCATGAATACTTCAAGTGAGTGACATTTCGTATGAAAACAAAATTCGTCTTTGATGTTTCATATTAATACTTAATGTTTGGTAAATGATTAGCAAACGATTAGAGTTTTTAGAAAATTCGCATTCTTAGCGAAAAATTAATTTATGTGTAACGCAAAAAATGTTTAAATATGCATAATTTAAAATAGTCGATAATTCTCACATTTGAATAATACTTAAAGAATTAGACGTTTAATCTTAAATATTGAACTATTTCATTATCTTGTTAATTTAAATTTATTCTAATAAAACTATAATGTAATAAAAACGATTATAATATATTATGAAAAGTACTTTTTAAATATTAAGTTAAATATACATTTTTATATACTTTGAATTTTTGTCTTATTGTTGCAATTATTAGACGATAACGTATTATTAATATTAAATATAAATCTTTCTTTTTTTAAGCAATTCATTTATTCAATATCTCCACAAATTACAAAACTTTTTTTCCTTAAGTCGCGCTATTCTGGAGCTACACCAAAGCGAGGGTTTGCACGACCTTGGTGCCATTAAGTGGGACATCGCGCTATGCTTGCTCGTGGTCTATTTGGTCTGCTACTTTTCTCTGTGGAAGGGCATCTCAACATCCGGCAAGGTAAGCTGAATGCCTCATCAGAGATTCGAGATCCTAAAGTGAGTCTCGACGAGGCATATTTTTGCGAAGATCTATAATAAAGCACCATAAAACTCAGAGCTCTATCAAGTATCTAAGCTATCTAAGATATATATATTTATATCTTATTATCTTATTATGTATATGTATTTCCAATTATGAGGATACAATTATAGACCGAATGATTCTTTTGTGTTACAGGTAGTCTGGTTTACCGCTCTTTTCCCTTATGCAGTTCTGCTAATTTTGCTAATAAGAGGTGTCACTTTGCCGGGCAGTATGGAGGGAATTCGTTATTATCTCAGTCCAAATTTCAACGTTATCACGAAGGCAGAGGTATGTACGTAATGTTTTGGTATTGTATGATGTGTACGCAATATTTGAAATATTTAGCATGACTTTTAAGAAGTAAATTTTTATCCAATTTATTATAGTCTACTCTTTGTAGCTGGAACTAGTATACATTAGTTACACTTCACACAAATAAAATAGTATATAACTGAAATTTCGTGAAATTGATTAAGAAAGTTTTAGATAAATATATTTTGTCAAAATTTAAAAAAATTAATAATAAATAAACTTAAATAAAGTTAATAATCACAATTAATCAATAAAATTAATATGTAGTTGCTACTTAATAATGATTAAAAGTAATTTATAATTCCATTTTATTACACAACTAAATCTCGTGTGATTAAGGATAAGAAATAAACTATACGAAATATTAATTATTTAAGCATATGTTGTAATATAGAAAACATTACTCTTTTACGAAGCATTGAAAAATTGTTCGTTCACAATATGGAATTTATTTTTTAATAAAACTATATAAAAGGAAAGTATCGGTCGCGCTCGTGATTATTGTTTTATTGCCGTTGACCTGGATTACCACGAACCGCGACGTATTCCCGCGGCAGTGACAAAAGGAGAAAACTTTGGAAGCTAATGCATTTATAGGATCGCGAGCGAGTTCGAGAGTGGAAGCGAGCAGGGGAGAGATCGGGTATGGTGGCCGAGGCGGCCGAGGTATGGGGAAAAATGGAGTAAAAGGAACGTGCAGGGTTAACTGACGACGGTGAAAATGGAAACTCTGTGTAGCTGTCATAATGAACATTAAAGTCTGGTAGGGCACACGCTAGAACGTTAGAACGCACGCCGATCCTCGTGCTTCGCGCGTGGAATGCATTCCACGGACGATGACGACGGCGACTTTAGCCGCTTACCATCGTTGCTAAAGTGGGTTTTATACCAGTGAGAAAGTGGATTTGTTGATCACCGCTAATCCGTGGATATACGAGAAGAATCAGACTGATGTATTAGCTGGTGCTCCTCTTTTTCCTTTGCTCTCTCTTCTTCGGGGAATTAGATTTTTTTAAATGCAGTTGTATACTTACACAATGCTTTTTTTTATATATACATGTATCGCTCGTTATAGTAAATATGTGATTAATATACAATACTTGCGAAAATAATTTATGAAAATTATTAATATCTTATAGACACATTCAAATAATGAGAAACTGAAGCTTCTAAACTACGTGTATATATACATATGTGGATTCTTAAAATCTACTGGTAGCATTAAATAAGATCCAGTTTGACTATTAAAGATTTTCTTTCTTTTCTTGTTGTGCGTAAATAATTTATATCGCTTATTTTTTACAAAATTTTAAATGTACGTTAACAGAAATCAATTGAAGATATAAAAGAGTAAAACAATTTGTAATTTCTGTTTTTTTTTTTTTACGAAACTTATCTATTATATTTTTTATTATGTGTAGGACTATGTTTTGTCGCTTTTATGAGGATATTCTTTCCGCTCTTTTTTCTAGGTGTGGGTGGACGCGGCGACGCAAGTATTCTTCTCTCTAGGACCAGGATTCGGTGTGTTATTGGCCTACGCGAGCTACAACAAGTATCACAACAACGTTTACAAGTAAGAAGGCCGGATTTTTTTGTGCATACCTATATACGATCTCGTCTGACACTTCTATTCTCCGCAGAGACGCCCTGCTGACAAGTTTGATCAACAGTGCAACATCTTTCGTCGCCGGATTTGTCATATTCTCGGTGCTCGGTTATATGGCACGTGCCAGTGGCAAGTCTATCCAGGATGTCGCCACGGAAGGACCCGGTCTGGTTTTTATCGTCTATCCGGCGGCTATCGCTACGATGCCCGGCTCGACATTCTGGGCCCTCATTTTCTTCATGATGTTGCTCACACTCGGTTTAGATAGCTCGGTGCGTTTTTATCTCTCTCTCTTTTGTATATGAATTACTTTAACAATAATAATATTTTTTTACATTTTTAATTGATATTTTTTTATTTTTTATTTTTTTCATATAAAGCTATCATTTGATATTAAATATAACATGTTGAAAATATCTTTCCATTAAGGATGGATCTTCTCGCTCATGAATAATTAAGATCGAAATTAATGTGATTTTATAGTTCGGAGGTTCAGAAGCAATTATAACGGCACTCAGCGACGAGTTTCCAATAATCGGCAATAATCGTGAGGTCTTTGTGGCGTGCTTATTCACTTTATATTTTCTGGTTGGACTCGCTTCTTGCTCACAGGTAGATATTCTAATTGCTAAAATTATGGATACGTTAAATACTAATCCGATTTATTTCTAATCCAATAGAAACTTTCAGATAACATAAAAACAAGTGTAAAAAGTGTATATCTTAAAAGAATTTTGAATAAGTATTAATTTTTAAGATGATTTTTTGATACTTCCTGAAGTCTTGAATTATTAAGACTATTTTACACTTTTGCATTGTTATAAATCGTGTTAGATTTATGCAAAACAATATTTAATTTTTAATTCGTATACCTCACATTATAAACAGAAGATTATTGCTTTTTAATATAGGGTGGGTTTTACTTTTTCCATTTGTTGGATCGATATGCGGCTGGGTACTCGATGCTGTTCGCCGTTCTGGCAGAAACAATCGCAGTCAGTTGGATCTATGGAACGGATCGATTTTGCGCTGATATCAAAGACATGATCGGATTCAGACCTGGTATCTACTGGCGAGTATGCTGGAAATTTGTAGCACCACTTTTCCTTATGGTATGTCACAATATAGCCGTATCCGAAAATAATATAAGATTGCTCATTAAGTATCATTTAAAAAAAAACTTACACTTCTAACAATTTTTATTGTTAAACATATTTAAAAATATATTTTTTCTATTTTTTATGTGACGAAGGCAATAATAATATTTATAGTAATTATATAATTATAATAAATTTAATTATAATAATATTTATAATTATAATAAATTTATTTGGAACATGTTCTTAACTGTCTTCTAATTGTGTTTCAGTTTTTATTTTATTTTATTGTATTTAATTTTTTAATCTTTATGGAAAGGAGTTACTGTACATAACAATCATGTTCCTTGTCTTTATTTTTAAAACTTATTTGTTGTATTTTGTTTTTAACAATAAAATATTTTCTCAGTCCAAATTAAATTTGAAAAATCAAATTTGGATTTTCTTGCGTGGTGAACAAACACTGAATTAATTTAACATCGTGCTAATAAAAGTATCATCATATTTATTACATGTATGTTTGTTTTTTATTTGTTTATAGTTTATTATCGTCTACGGTCTAATGGGCTACGAACCATTATCATACGAGGACTACACTTATCCAGTTTGGGCAAATATATTAGGCTGGTTGATCGCATGCTCTTCTATCATCATGATCCCAGGTATGGCCATCTACAAAATTAGCAGCACATCCGGATCCTTTGTTCAAGTAAGTATTTTATTTAAATTTTATATAATATGATTATTATATTTAAATTTATCTAAATAAAAATTTGTTTTAAATATACAAAATTAAAATTGTATGTGTATATTTATTATTAAAAAAATATTATTCGAGAAAAAAGATACTTTGCTTTCTTTGATACGAATATAATTTACGAATATAAAGGACATATTTATATACTTGAGTTTAGTAAATAATTTTATTGAAGAGATACTTAATTATGATACTTGATTGATAAATTAATTTTATTAAAATCTTTAAATTACATTTGTAATATTTGGCTTTCTGAAAAAAATAACGTGGTATACGCATCAAATTTCAACGCAGAGGTTGAAGATCTTAACGACACCTTGGCGGGACACGCAGCATCAGAGAAACGATCTGTCCTCAGTGGCGAACGGTGCGATTCGTCGAAGTTTCCTAGCCGAGCAAGACTTTGAAATTACCAAGGATCACGAATTAACCAAGGAACAGACGGAGGTAATGATTCAATCCAGAGAGAGTGTCAAGGGGAACGATCCGCCCCCCGAGCCAGTCTAGGACAGTGCGGTTGTGATTTTGCACGGTGCCCGGTTCCAAGTATACCTCTGCTAGAGCACGATCGCCGAGCAAGGTCCCACAACAAGTAACAATCCACCGATCAAACAAAAGGATTAGTCTCTTATCAATGGAGCAATATACGACACTCGAGCGCGATTTGAATCTTGAGGGTACCGGCTTGATTGACGACGTGGTTTTCTTCCTTGGATCGCGGTCGAGAATTCGCGACTCAACGTTCGCGCATCGGACTTTGTTCCTTCTGTTACAATAATACAGATGATAAAAAATCTAGAGAAGAGAATGGGTGCTATCGTGATAACATCAACATAACGTCGTCAGTCGTGCTTTCCCTCGGATGAGTTTAACCGGACCTCTTAACGATAATCCCTATCCTGTAAATATAAATAACGCGCGTCATTGGAGCACACGACGAATCGCATGAGATTGATGAAACGCCATAGCGAACAAGCACTTGATGTTCACGCTTCTTCTAACGGACAATGTTTATCAAATGAGCTATTGTCATAAATAAGAGTTTACTACGATCCTACCAGATCTTACCTACTTTGGATGACAGCTTTAAACCTAGGAGAATAATTTACGCGCAAAATGTCTAATTTAGCGTAGTTTCGACCTTCGTAATACCTTCGGTATTTCCCTGGAGCGTGCCAATTAATGGACCCGCTTTGAGGTAACTAACTGAGAACCGTTATCTTCAATAAAATTCCTTCTTGCGTAAAAGATTTCCCCAAGTCGTTTCGCGATATCGCGTCCGAACTTTGTTGTTTAATATCGTTTATTTCAATCCGATGCGAGTTATGTTGTGTGAGCAATCGTAAAATGTTTACTTCATATAAAGATGTTATAAAACAGAGATTATAATGTTAAGATATCTTGTAGGAGATGATTACACAATTCCGATTAATTGATTGTGATTGACGATTCTCTTGCTGGATCACGTTGTTGTCTATAAAATAGAAAAGTGAGAGGGAATTGAGTTAATCACGGTTAATCGACGTCAGTGTCTTAGAAGATGGATTAGATAAATTATATTTCCGTTTGACCAGTCATCTGGGCTTTCGTAAGCCTGGATGATAAATGCTGTGTGGACTATACGCAAATTATAATCATCGGTAAAACGTTAAGCAGTTTATTAGGTCTTATTACCGGTGTGAATATACGCTTCATCGATAGCCTGCTCAATCCTGTGTCGAACACCATTATAGCATGAAATGATTTAATTTAATTTAATTTAATTTAGTTTTTTGCAAAGCTTTATGAAAAAGACTACATGTTACATGAGTAATAGACATAAAATATGATATAATAGATTATAGTTAACATAAATACAATAGACAATAGTAGCTTGCAAATGGTTAAACGTCAGCAAAATAATGCGTTTTTTATATAGATACAATTTTCGATCACTGGGTTCATCAATCTTCTAGTCATCGATTATTTCCTTATATATGTATCTATTAAAGATCCGTGGATATATGATACGCGATTTTTTTAATGAAAATTCTCTAGAAAATTGAACCACGAGTTTAATTCATCTTAATAATATATTATTTTACATGTTAAACAGTTCCGCACGACTTGTTTATTCGTCGAATATTACAAGATTTTAATACGGATTTTATCATAGATTTTGTAAAATGGATTGAAAATGGATTTTATTATCTTGTGAACGTATATATATTTATGAATTGCGTAATAAACATCAGTTTATAGTATTTTCATATCTTTTTTTTTGTATATATAATGATAGATACGTGATTTTTAGTTTTAAATATCGGACATAGAAATTACATTTGATGAGAGTTAAACTATAACGGTTACTTTATACGTGCTTAATTCTCTTTGCAGTTTAAAATAATTTCGATAAACTGTAGTGTTACATATTTTATTTTTATTTCGATTAATTTTGATTCAACTGTTATTAATATTATTTGATGTAATTTTTAATTTCCGTTATTAATAGAAATTTTAGAAGCGTCTGTCCTCCGACTATATGGGTGCTAATTTATTATTATTATTTATTATTATTTATTAGTTCAGTATTTAAAATATGTGAAGGATTATCGTGCCAAATGATTTTCTTTTATAAGAGCTTCTGTTTATAGAAACCACAAAAAATTAACCCTATGTGATCCATGAACCATTTCTCGCTAAAATAGAATATTTTATTTTCAATTTTATTTTTAATCAATCTAATATGAATTAAAGGTCTTTATTACTTAGAAGAATTTATAAAAATCTCAAAAATATGGATTTCCGATTATAATAACACTTAAATAATTATATAATAAATCCACAACGTATTAGATTGAGTCCAACCCGATATAGGATCGCAAAGGATTAAATATGTGTCATGAATACGGGTCGATTCGCGGATAAACGCGTTGTGTGGACATTATCATAATGGAGCATTAGCGACATGAATCAGTTGCAATCTCCAGTAGTTTAAAATCATAATACTAAACGAGTATTCAAATTCTAACTAACGTGTGCCGGCTCGTAACTCTATTTGTCTATCTACTTCCACTTATACATTATCATGCGGTAACGGGGACAATAAATCGTTTCCGAATTCTCATAATATCGCACAGCCCGTGATTTCCTCTTCGATGCAACGCCGATCATTGCGATAGGATCGTTCATTTATCTAGTATTAGTTAGAGCCAGTAGAATTGATTGATATAGTGTAGGTATTTGACGGATGTTCTTATAGATGTGTAAATCCAGAGATAAGCATTAATTTTATGAAAGACTATTTTTTTAGAAAATTGCTTTAACATTTGAATTAATTTAAATATTTTAAATAATTAAAGGAGATTGTTTTAATTGTGTATTGGAAAAAAAATCTGGTTGCATTAATTGGAATTCTAAAAAATTGTTAATTTTTGAAAATGGACAAAAATTTTCTGGTTGAATCTATTATAATTTTAATTGAGGTAATCAAAATTCTTATTGATATGATCAGAATTTTGTTTGTTTGTTTTTAATTTAGAAAATTTTTTTAATAATATCCTTTCTTTTCAGGATATATGTACTTTAATCCTTTGGTTACTTTTATACGTCATTATAATGTGTTTTTTCTAAATCTTGTGTGACAAACGCTACTACAGTTATTTTTTTTCTATGCCTTGATACTCAGTAGAAACATTCTAATTTATTTCGATTTGTATTTGTTTTATTGAAAAAATTTTTGCTTTTTAATCAAATTTTGCAGCCAAGCTGTGCACTACAGCTTCGCGTCCAGCTCATCTATAGCTGAAAGATTAATCATACATTCGCAATTTTTCCCAGTTTACTATTTACTAAATTAATTTGATTTAGTAAACTAATTGTAGCAAATTATGTAGTTCATTATTTGTTTTAGTTTATAAAATTTTTGTTTTAAGTTTATTGTCAAATTAGTGCATCAATCAAATCAATTTGCATGATTTATCGATTCGCTTCATGATAAAAAAACTTTTTTTTGTCTAGCAACGAATCTCAACAGGTACAAAACACAAATTTGCGTATCCTACGAATATCCAAGGATACTTACATCGCGTATCCCCGCTGCGCTACGACTTCGTTTCGTCGGGAGACGAAGAAGTCATCAGAATCTGACAGAAAATTCCGATATACCATACTTATAGGTACAATAATTACGTGTATCGCATTGTAGCCCCGTGGCCAATGAAAAATGGCCGGGCATAGAAATTAAGCATCTCGAAATCGTCGTGATAGAAAATCGTTAGAATCGCGAGGCGATCGCCGCGACCTGCGTTTTCCATCCCTCATCTCTTACCTATCATCCCTGGCACGCAGGGTTGCGTCGTCGCACGCGCGACACATACACATATATATACATATATAGTTTATTTAGCGATCGTTGTTTAGATACAGAGATGTACGTATCTATAAACTCACATGTGTATGTATATACATATTTAAAAGTAAAATATATATATATTTTATACACATCGCATCTGAGTTGCCACCGCAGCCATAGGTAGCAGCTCGGGCCTTGTTAACCCGATTGAACAATTTAAATGACTTTATCTTCGAGACGAAGAAACTAGCAAGCTTGCGAAAGAAGAAAAAAAATCGTCAGTTATAATCCTGTTGACTATAAACCATTTTTTCCCTACCACCCCCTCAAGTCCGGGCGATCATGCCCGCCCAAGAGCCATATTGGCCGGGCATTCGCCGAGGCTTATAACCGCACACAAGAAAGTTTTGCACCGCTTTGGATTACGGCATTACATCGCACTGTATTTTCTAGCGCTACTTTAATTAGTGCACCGATGGTTGTCAATCGACATTGTATTAACCGCTGTATTAACATTGTTGTTATTTTCATTTTAGTTTTATTATTATTTGTAATAAATGTGAGATATTTTTTTCCTTAAGATTTATTAGAGTGAGATTATATTATGTGGACGAAACGAGGTCATTATATTGCCGCATTGACAACACGATGTCGAGATAATAGTGACTCCGTTCGTTCACAAAGACAACAGCCATGACTGAATCTCTAGGTCATTATTCAGTAAAATAAGAAGTACATTAGTTAGTCACTGTGTTTATAGACCTATGTTTCTTTACGGAGAGATGAAGATTTTCGTCAGTAATAATGAAACGATATATGGAAGAAGTGAAGAGAATTAGAAGTGATCAGAAGGAGGAAGTCTCGGCGTCTCGATGAGGTCTCACCTAGTGATGTGTATGTCTTCTTTGCAGAATACTTCTCTACTCGACTGTAGATTGCCGAAAAAAGAGTCATGCATTGTTTCGAAAACCGAACGGTGCAAAACTGATCTTGAACTCGTGCGCTCCGTTTCCCGCTACGTGTCGCATCCCGTCGAAGACTGTTACAGCCGCGGTTTTGGAATACGATCCCGATTAGCGTTGACCCGCAGAGCGACGTAGCGTTACGCATGTAAGGATGATTTTGTCGAATAAAATTTTGTTTAAAGAAACAGCTTAGGTCATTTATACCATCATGATTTCTTGCGAAAAATAGGTAAACTATAATAAAAAAATATTTTGTATTCGTATTGGAAATGATTCATTCAAGTCTCTGTTAATATTTTGTATTGAATTTTTTAACATATTTGAATGTTAATTTAACATAATGTAATTATGTTGTTTACGTAGGTTGTGTTAAATTGATATTCAAGATTTTTTAACTTCAAAGTAACACAATTTATGAGTAAGTGAACAAATAAACATAATGTGTTTTAAAATGTAAATTGTAAGATAAATACATGAAATATGTATTAATTTATTTGTTTAATATTTCGTAAATGTTCATTTTACTAAAAAAAATATGTTAAAAAATCTGTTAGTTTGTTTATGAACTATGTCAATATTACTTTTTCTGCGTCTATCTTAATAATTGATATTTGCGTTATTTTCTAATATATTTGTCTTGTGTTAAATTAACATATAGAATGAAGTGTTAGGGATGTATAACATGTGTCAAATTTAATATAAATTTTCTAACAATATACATCTAAAAATATGTTACTACGATATGTTGCTACAATAAATTTATCGAACATTTTATTTTTAAAACCAGAAAGAAATTTTAACACAAAAAGCTTTTACATTAAATAAAATTATAGCAAACATCAAACGTTAAAAAAATAGAAAAAATTGTCTTTATAATATATCTTTAATTTAAGAATAATAATTTTTTAAATAATTCTTTAAAAAAAAGGTCTTCTTTAAATAAAACGAGAGAAAATTTGTAAAACTGTAAATTACGCTTATATTTTAAAGATTATTCGCAGCTAGCGAAAACTGGATTTATATTAATTTCCTAGATAAAAGTAAAAAAATTTATTTATAAATTAAATTTATTTATCATTCGTATTTATTAAAATCATTCGTAGCTTGAAAAAATTGAATTTTTGTTAATTCTTTTTAAACTTTTTTTTTTTGTGCAAGTTCACAACAATTCTCCGTTTTACTCGTATTTCTTATCATGATGTTTCTTCGTCCGTCATAATAAACGCGTTTCCGCCGAAAAGTGTGACGAATGAACACTTTAAACCGCCTACATCAGGTTTACTCAATTCTGACTGAAGAAGCTAAAAGAGCCGCTATATGGACTAATCATGGGATTTGTCATGCCGCGTATTAAGCGTAATTGAAATTATCTCGTAACTAAAAATTTTCGTTAATTAACAAACCGCTGTTGATAATGTTTTTTTATTTATATTTTTGTTGAATCACAATGGCAGATTGTTTTTGCAGGGCATGGAAAGAGAACAAACAATTGTAATAGAATCTTATTTTGTAATAGAATCTTATTTTCTTCTTTCTAAATCTTTCATTAAATCTTCTAATTTAAAAAGCAAAAAAAAATCTTCTAATTTAAACTCAGTACGCGTCACAATTTGACGGTTAACAGTCGACTTTTTTTAGTCAACTTAAAGTCAATTTGTAAAATCGACATTTAATCGATTATTTTATATAAGATAGTTTTTTATCGATTTTGAATGTTGACTGTAAATTGATTTGAGATTGACTATTTTCAAAAATCTAAAAGTCTTTTTATATTTCACACAAAGTTTGAAATTGAGACAGAGCACTTTTTTAAAACAAACATTTAAAGGTTTTTAAGTCATTATTTTACAAATAGAGTTTTATTATTTTACATAAATTCTTCTTATTGTCTTCAAGGATTAAAAGAAAGAAAAGGTAATACCAGGAAAAATAAAGAATTAAAAATTCTTCTAACAAGCAAAAGATTGAAAAGCTAATGATAAACTGTGATTCAAGTATTTTTATGCTACACCACAGTCCCGCTTGATAATTCATGATGTAGCTATGATTATTTAGTTTAATTCAGGTATTTTCGTTTATAACATCAATAAATGCATAAATTTTAATTATAGATGAATATTTTTATACACAATAATACTGTCAAGTCTGCCTTTAAATTTAGACAAAAAGAAGAATTCTACTTTTTATTGGCATCTTAATTTTAAATGTCCTTTCAATTTTGATTGCCAGTAATTAAAAAATAAATCGATGCTTCGAATTTTAAATAATAATTGTAGTTTATTTTAAATATATTACATGTACATGTATAGAGAAAACCTGAGAGAGAATGTGAGGGTCTTTTTTCAGTAACCGCAAAATGCCGCCGCGCACTATACTGCCCTCTGAAGAAGTGGATGTAAACTACATAACAATATCCAACTTTTTTATAGTGCTCTTGATGGAAATAAATCGCTGAAATCGTTAAAATAAATCTATCAAATTAATAGAGATTTCAACGATTTCAGTAATTTATTTTTATCAAAACCACCGAAAAAAATGGATATTGTTGTGTAGTTTGCATTCACTTCTTCAGAGGACAGTAGTGCAGTGCGAGGTCATTTTGCGGTTACAGGAAAAAAATCCTCATGTCATCTTTCAGAGGTTTCTCTCTGACATGTATATAAATTATTTGTCAAAATTATTGAATTATTATATAATTCATTTTATAACTATTATTATCATTTTAGACTATGATTTTAGCATTTCGAATATTCCTTATTTCTTTGCGCATGCGCAAGTAACTTCAGTCGCATACTGTGGCCAATTAGCGATCCTACAGTCCTAAAGAGATTTGAATTGTTTATTTGAATATTATTCCTTATTAAAATGATAATTTTTATTAAAATTTATTTCAATAACGTTTTTAAAATCATAGAGCTGCGTTAAATTTGATAAAAGATCGTTTAAAAAAAATTTCATTCTTGAGGATATTTCCGGATTGATCGACAAAATATTCTAGTAAGCTCTCTGCCTTTGCTTTGCGTTGTTCTACGAGCGACACACAACAATATGGCGCCTGCTATGGAGGATCTCTCGGACTTTCAGAAGGAGATTTTCGAGAGGATCAGCAAGAATGAGGTGTGCGAACTCAAGACATTGTTGGCACAGAGGAAGATCAAGATGGATTTTGTCGATGAGAATGGTATGAGCCCGCTCCAACATGCCTGTTATAAAGGAAACAAGGAAATTGTGCAGCTACTCCTCGATCAAGTAGGTTATGTTGACTGTATCAGTAATATTTTGTGTCAACAGAGTTACGTCTCGTGATTAGTCTGTCATAAATTTAAATATATTGTCTAAATGACGTTCAGACTATCTTCTCGTAATGGATTTACATCTCTATTTCTGAAATTATTAATATTTTAATCATGTTTATTGAATGCCTATTTCTATCAATATAGATTATATAGATTAAATTAATTATGTCTTATGTCTGTTGCCATCAATGTAGATCATCTTTTTTTAAGAATAAATAAATATAAAGAATAAGTTAAAGAGTAAGATTAAAGTTAATCTACATTGGCAACAGACATAAGACATAATTAACTATATGAGGATTGTCTATTTGTTCTAGGGCGCTGATGTAAATGCATGTCAACACGAACATGCATATACTGCTCTTCATTTCGCTGCTTTAAGTGGAAATGCTGAACTATGTCATCTCTTAATGTCACATGGAGCACGCTTGACAGCAACGAACAGCGTAGGCAGAACAGCTGCGCAAATGGCAGCGTTTGTGGGAAATCACAACTGTGTGGCGACTATCAATAACTTTATTCCAAAAGCTGATATAGATTACTACATTAAGCCACAGGGTTTGCAGACTGAACCTATGCTGCCACCACATCTAGCAGATTATTTCCATAAATTCATAATGCACGTTAATGTGAATCCTGTACGTGTATGCATGAATTTGCAGAGACTTCCTGCACTTCTGGAAAATTCAGCAAAAGTAAGACAATATATAGAACAAATTGATAATTGAATGCAATTAATTATTATTTATTTGATACATTACAATATGTCAAATATATTTTAATATACATATTAAAATACCAAGAAACATACATTTCATATACCAAAAATGTATCAGATATATGTTTCTTGGTTTTATTGGAAGGAACAAATGTATTCAATATTCAATATTTATTCATTTTGTCATCTTTTTTTAGATACAAAAAGTATTAGAATCCATGCGTTATAAAGAAATGACTCGAGGTGCTGAAATAAATGAAGTAATGGCCTTCAAGTACCATTATCTCAGTTGCGTTGTTGCAGAAGTGTTAAAATGTCAAAAGCGTCAAGAAGCTATGAAGGCAGAGAAAGGCGAAAAGGGGAATGAGGAGAGTGAAGAAAAGAAGTCCGATACTGTAGAACTTCTGATACGAAGATTCCTGAAATGCAGCAAAAATGATAGTTTACCAGAATATCAGGAGGCATTTTTGAGGGAATCTGTAAGAGAATTTCCATTCAGAGAAAGCACAATTTTTCGTCAAATGGTCGCTACATTGGCGAGCACAGATCCACCGTCCGCCGTTTCTGTAATCTCGGCTGCAATTAACGGGCAACGAGGATTCTTTGATGGCGCCCAGACTTGCGTGACCTGTGGTGAGGACAAGGCTACCAAAAAATGTAGCAAATGCAAAGCGGTGCAATACTGCGACAGAGAATGTCAGAGATTGCACTGGTTCATGCACAAAAAAGCGTGTGCTAGATTGGGTCAGTCTCCGGCAAACAACGGAAAGCTCACGGATGTAGATAAAGAACAAATCAGTAACGCTGTTGGCTCCAGGCTACAGAACCTAGCTGTTAAATAAATATGTAATGTGTACAAATTTAATGTTAGCATTCCATTTGGAATGCATTATACTCGCGGATGTTTATTTTTTCCTGTATATAGCTATTCTATGTAGAATTGATGGATCTCCGTACAATTGTGCCTATTACATCTGTGGAAGCTAACATTGTGAAGTAAAAATCATTTAAAAAATATGTAAATTTTCGTTTAATCCATCACGCGTTTATATCGATATCTCATTTTTTCAACTTTTCAATCCTTGACAATCAGTTAAGAAATTCAGGAAAGAATCAAACTGAATCAAATTATATAAGTTTTTAATTGAATCAAATTATAAATATTAATTGAATCAATTATATATTAAGTTTTTGTTGTACAAAAGTATTGTGTTTTTCTAATTCCTATACGTGACTACGAGCTGCCGGACTTTTGTAAACTGACTGATTTTTATATAGTTTCCTACTTCCTCATACTTGGACAGTAAAATTGCCAAATATATTTATAAGTTACTATTATTCTTGACGTACGCGCGTGCACTCAGTTAAACATATCTATCAATATTTTAGAGCTGTGTTTTTCCAAGAACCTTTATTGTGATCTATTTGTCGAATAAAGCACATTTACTTGCAATTGATATAATATAATAGTTCTGTTATCCTTCTCTAGTATATTATCGTTAAGTAGTGTACGGGCATCTATATTAATTAATAAATTCTATTTTCCCGTAATATTGTTCTTATCAACAAAATTATTATTCAAATTCAATCTGAAGTACTGGAATAAGTTACATTTCAAGATTAGTTGTTTCAATTTCATTAAAAAATATAGTTTATTGCATGAATTTTATTCTGTATCAAATATCTCGTACACATATTACGATACTTTTCATTTACCGATAATAGAAAATTGTGTTCACATTGCGATCATCATATTAAGTTTTTGTTAATCGCAAAGGGATGTACGCGCAAATATTACTTCAGAAGCAATTTCTTAATGCAAACATCACGTTTTTCACGCCCAACTTTGACGATTCTTTGCTAATTTGTCCAAGATTCAAATTCGATTGGCGGGACTTTCTCTTTATGCTAAATCACACAGCATCTATGAGGCTTCAAAACTTTCACCTCAAATAGCAGATCTGGTCGTTACGTTTTGCGTTGCGCAAATAATTGCAGCAATAATTTTCGGCATACATCTGTCATCCGTACTAACACGACCGCCTACTTTATAACTCCTGAGCATAAAAAAAATAGATAATGACATATAATATTTTTTTTAATAATACATAAGATATATTATGTGACTGCATATGTTTCCTTTAATAATAATGACATAATTTTATTAGATATAGCACATATGAAATAAATGAATCTATAATACATCTATAATACATAAAATATAATGCAAAAATTTAAAAATGTTTTAAAGAAAATCTTGATAATACTATTTTCTATCATATATCAATGCTAAATCATTATTAAATATTTTGGTGTAAAACTCCAGATATATTGAAGTCTCTCTTTTTTGAAATATATTATTTTAAATGAAAATAAAAATAAAGTTGAGAAAGAGAAAGTTTTTCTATCTCTCTATGCAATCTTGATGATTTGTTAGTAGGTATTTGTTTTGTTTTCGCTTTTATTTCAAGAAATTTTGATAGTTTAGACAGTTTCGTTTTAAAAATAAATAAGACACTCGCAGAATACATCTGCGAATTTTTGTTTACTATTACGTGAAAATTTTTTATATTAGATTTTTTTAATTTTTAGATATTTATATTTTTCGTAGAAATATTCTATCTCTTACAATTAATTTGTAGAGTGAGTATAATAAAATAATTTTTGCTGTAAGAGAGAGAGAGAGAGAGAGAGAGAGAGAAATTAAAAGGATTCTTTGATTTAATGCAATATGCGAGTTAAACTTTTTGATTTTACTTAATGAATAACTTTCACTTTTCATAGAATTACATGACAACGTAAATCTTGATATAGTACAGTTGTTGAATGAGAAAGTATATTCTCTTTTTCTCTGTAAGTAATATGTACTAATTTTGAAAGTGGTTTCAATGACGCACTTATGTACTTGTATGTAGTCCATTCCAGAATGGGTCTGTCATTGGAATCAGAAATATCGATTGTCTTAGTCGTGAATATTAGAACATAGTTTTATACGTTCGATGTTTTTAACATTTTTTTGTACAAAAATTAATTTTAACATTTTTGTTGCATATCTCAAAAAGTTCACTATATGTCTTTAAGTTAAAATTAACATTTTATTTTTAACAGTGTGAAATCAATCTCCCCCGATTGAAAATTATTACTAAGATTAAGAAATCATTATTTGTCAAGATTACTTTTTAACGTGGAAGTTCAACTTTGTTGTCGATAATTATATTTTAACAATGGAACCTAAAATTGTATAAGTTTTTATGCTTAAAAAGGAAACATCGTGAAGCGTTTAAGTATAGATAATTCTAAAAAAGACATGCATATATATGCAAAGCAGTTATTTCTATGAGGCCTCAAACGGACGTGAAATAATACCGTTGTCACTTACCGTTGTGCACTTGATGTATCGAATTAAAACTCCGTATCGGGGGGAACGTGACATATGTTGAAATATACTTTTCGTCGATATCAACATCGGAGGCTCTCGTCTTCGGCACTTCCGCCATACGATGTTGCTCAATCAATTTGCTTCAGTTGTCACGAACGAACTGTATAATTTAGAATTTTATATAATAAATTATATATGTACGTACATATTTGTCTTATTCCATTTCGTTCTCATTGCGTCACTGTGACAAATGATTGAAGTACAATAGATATTTATTATGTTACACGCTTATTTTATGCATTTGACCGACAGATTTGTGGAAACTATTCAATATCACGCATATTTATTTTACATTATTAAATTGGAACAAAAGTTCGTAGCGTTACGAACTTCAAATTTTAAATAGTTATAACTTCGTCAAAAATAAAATTTAAATTTAAAAAATGTGTATCAAAGCTTAAAATTTCTACTTTCGAAAAATCGCTAAGTCTCGATACATTTGGTAAATGAGATCTATATGATTCTCTATGACGATTTTGTGATGCACACTCGACATTTTATTTTTTCACGTCCCTTTAAATATGGATACGCGTGACCTCGCAGGACATACTCAGAATCAAAAGATAAAGGCGTATATACGTTCTGCTTTCGAGCGAAAAGAAACATATCCGAAAACAGAATATTCGTGATACATTCATATTTAACTTTTCGGAGACTTTCACTCAGTGTTAAAACTTTGAAAAGTTAAATCCGAATGCATCACGAATATTCTGTTTTCGGACAGGTTTTCCTACAGTACAATATATATATTGTATTGCATCAAATGATCGTACGAAGTATTTCAGGGTCAAGTTAATAAAGCTTGATCTGATTCTTTAACCTACTTTCCATAGATGTAAATAATCTTATGCAAACATTTTCTCTCTGTTTACAAAAAAAAAAAGAAAAGATATCCAGAAGTCAATGTACAATACATCATACGATTGATACGATATAATAAAATGTATTATTTATGCATGTCCTTTATAATAAATGTATTAGGTGTTGGAATTAATTCGTAGCGTTTTACAAAGTATTTATAAGTTTTAAAAGTAATAATTTTATATAATATATTGTATGTATTTTATATTAGGTGTTGGAATTAATTCGTAGCGTTTTTAATGAAAGAATGTTATTTATTTCACATGAGCATTAAAAAATACATTAATGAAAGTACTTTTAAAACTTATAAATACTTTGTAAAACGCTACGAATTAATTCCAACACCTAATACGTTTAAAATTTTTTCTAATGAGCTAACATTTGCTCATTAGAAAAAATTTTACGATTGATTTTAAACAGAATAAAAAATTTTATATATATAAAATATGTAAAAACGATTCTTTTATATGTATATATGTATATATTTTGTTATGTACACTTTAACGATTGACGTGATAATGAAAATCATAACATAAACATATAATTTTTTGTTGCAGATACAAAATTATATTCGTAATATAAAGTACGTGTGTACACATACACACGCGCACGCGTAAAATACATATTATATTATATGTTAATAAGCGCCTTATAATAAAATAAATATATAAAAGAATTTATACATATACAAGATTCTCGATTCTGTTTAAAATTCATTCATTTCTTTATCAATTCATTATCTTAATGTCAATCTCTTCTTAATTTCTTAAAAAACGTAAAACACACTATATATTTAAACAAATAGATTTATGTATTTAATATTTTGGATGTGAATATATCCGTTAGACGCAAATGAATATTTATAAATCTTTCTAATATATTTTCGTAACGATTGTTCTTATCTACGTGTACGAAAATTGGTCAACAGGATGATTCCTAATCATCGAAATCAGGGTCAAAAGTTCGAAGACCTCTTCTTACACTTTCTTGCGCGTTCTCCAGCAAAAAGATTGATCTTTCTTTAATAATAGAGGATATTGATTTAAAAAGATCGAGAAGAGATGATCCGATACCCTTTATTTTATAATGTTCCTAATCATCCGATAAGTACGAATTACAAGTGGGGAAGGTAAGATTCTCGAGGAAGGGAGACCAAGAAACCAAACGGTATTCCAGGTGGTGACGATTCAACGACGAAGTCATAGCAGAACGACGGTATTGCTCAGTTCCCGAAACGTGGGCGTGAGGCACGCATCGACAATCGCAAAGATAATCCCGGCGAGATGCAAGTGCCCGTGGTGTTGATAGTCCTGGTAACATCGTTCCTGACGTCGCGGGTCTGCACCCACGTAATCGCATGGCGGGAAACGAAGAGAGAAGGACCGATACGGGATGCGATCGAAAGCGGCGCCGCCGCCGAATACAATAAGGACGATTGCATCTGGAGGCGGGGAAATGACCGTGATGTCTGTCCGGACCTGGACGTGCATGTGTACCTGTATACACCGGACCGACCACGACGGCTGCTGGACCCCCTGGAGCAGTCCGACTGGCTGCGACGAGATTACGAGCCCACCAAGAACAATGTGATCCTAATTCACGGATACGCAGGTAATTTTTTTGAAATCGTTGTTTTCATTTGAAATTTTCTTGTGAAATTATCTTGTTTATCCGAAAAGTATTCGAATCGCTCGGCAGAACAATTCGGAATGCATACTTAGAGTTATCTTTATTATTAGGAGCAGACTGAATTTGTATTGTTCAAAAATAAAATAAAAATATAATAGATATTTCACTAAGGTTTACAAGCGTTTTCAAGATTAAAAAATGGCTCGATAGAAGTTAAAATGTCTGTTAATCATTATTATAGTGATATATATTATATACTAATATTATATTATATTATATTAATATAATTATAATAATTATTGTAATTATTATATAAATTCTAGCATTAAACTTCATTCCACTTTTATTACATTTTGAAAAATAAGTACACGTAATAAAAATGAGGTATCATATAGCTAAATAATTCCTCTGATTGATCGGATAGTCTTAATTTGATGGAAGTCAAATATTAATTGTGAAATTTTTAAATTTTTTTTAGAAAAAAAAACATTTTTGAAATATATTAAGATTTTAAAACAAAAAATTATATTTCTTACTTATTATCTCTTTCAAAAATTAATAAAATTTTCAAAATTTTGGAATATGTTAAAATATGACTTTAATGAAAATAGAATGCAAAACGAAGGAGAGACATTTTATTTAAAGATCGACACATTAAGGGATTACCATCTTTGCATATATTAAGGGTTAAAGGTCGGTTTGCACTGAAAACGTGATATCGTTTAAGGATATTTTGACAATTAGCTAAAAAAAATTAGTCAATAAAAAAATTAATATCAGCTAATATTTGTTAAAAAAAAATTTGATATTAGCTCTTGAAACCAATTGTAGCACCAAACTGACCATATTTTGCTGCAGTTTTAAAACAATACTTTTTAAATAAGTTTAATTCAAATAAACTTTTGCACCAATATTTATTATTTTTTGTTAGTGTATATATTATATAATTTTATTTAATTCTTAATGTTACTTTCTCATCAAATTTACATCAAATGTAGCAAAACAAACAAAAAGATTAATTAAATCAATGAGAGAATTATGTACTCAAATTTTACACAATACAAATATTCAAACGAAATAGTATAGAAAAATCTATGAAATTTTTTATACTTTTATATTTTATTTTTAGATATAACATATAGATTCTTAAATAGTTCTAAACATCATTCATTTGACACAGTGTCTCGACATAAATCTTTACGTCCCAATCCATAGGTGGCGACGATATATTGCCGATGACAATTTTGCGTGACGCTTACCTGAAGAACGGCAACTATAATATATTCCTGGTCGACTGGAGTGCATTATGCGCTCGGCCGTGTTATCCAGCTGCGGTAGCAAATTTGCGACCAGTAGCAAGATGTCTCGCCGGTACTTTAACGATCTTGAGAAATCTTGGCCTACCGATTGCCAGAACCACCTGTGTTGGACATTCCTTGGGCGCTCACATTTGTGGCATTATGGCAAATTATCTTTTCTTTCGAATACACAGGTGAATACTTTGCAAATAAGTACGTAAGTCATTCAAAATAATTTAAGTAATTTCACTTTTCTGACATAATTTGACAGTTTCACCATTTATAATACAAGATAACACACAGCGAGGATGAAAAATATTAATTTACAAATGAAAAAGGGAAATTATTACCAAATTATTACAAAACCTTAAACACACACATACACACGCACGCACGCACGCACGTACGTACAAAAGAACTTTGCGAAGATTAAGATTCGTATTTAGAACGGGATAGAAATTTATTTTATCGATGAATGCGTGCTTTTATTTCTTAAATATTTTAATATATGTAATGTGTAAATGCACGCTAACATTGTTATAAGTGCGTTCTAAATACGGGCTTAATTTTCTTATATACACATAAGATGTCGAAAATCTCAACTAAAATTGTCGAAATTATATAACAGCTTTTAAATTCTATATATTTAAAATATTAATTATATATTTAAAATAACAAATCGGGTCACTTAAAATTTGCACGCTCGATTATTATAGTCTCGACATTTTAGTATTAAAATTTTTTCGTCTCAAAATATTATAGTATTACACAATACTCAGTGTGAAATAATTAGTCGAATCTGAGAGAGATCGAATCGACGTTGATTCGATATTTTCATTATTCTGGGTATTTTTATCATGAGATATATGATTAGATATTATGATATGAAAATTTAATGCTACTCGCGATGACATACAAAATTCGCTAGACAGACAAAAGAGCTTGTTAAGAGCTTGTTGTGTATACTGTATAGGATAATCGGCTTAGATCCGGCGCGTCCTCTTCTCCGACCAGGCCTGGTGAACCGTTTGGATTCCGGTGATGCTGATTTCGTCGAAGTAATACACACCAACGCCGGATACTACGGCGAGATCGGTCGTATCGGCCACGTAGATTTTTGCGTAAACGGCGGCAAGGTGCAACCTTTCTGCGAAGATCGGGAGATGTATCAGCTGTGTAGCCACGTGTGGGCAGTCTGCTTCATGGCGCAAAGCGTGGACGACGCAAATCTGATCGCGGAGTCCTGTTCCAGGAGGTGTCCATCGGGTCCAAGAATTGCCGCTAGAGCGGGAGAGTACATAACGATGGGTCAGCATACCCCGTCCGACGTCAGAGGATCCTTCTGCTTCAATCATTCCGATCCACCGTACTGCCCGAAATACTGGAACGGTCATGGCGACGAGAGATGTTGTATTCCGGAAATAACAACCAACGAGGAGATAGAAAAAAATAGCGTCAAATATGACAACTCAACAAAACACTCTAAATCGAGGAGTTCAAACTTCGAACTCGACTTAACACGACTCCGAGACGTTAATTAAGAAGGAATTATTGTTTATTACGCTATTAATTATGGCATTTAATTTGTTCGTTGACGTAAATTGAATTAAATCGTTATATTATTAAATTCATATATAAGAAGATATGCTAGATTTATATTATTTTAGCATTATTTTCTCAACGTAAATATTTTTCTTTGAACGAGCCTTCAAAGAAAAAAAATTTCTTAAAATTTAAATTACTTATAAAGTCTATAGAGATTCGATTACTAAATGTACAAAAACGATCTTTACACCTGCGAATAGAAACAATTGAATAGGATGATTTCGTTAGAATTTTAGATTCTATTAAAGAAAAACATTACAAATTATGATTAAAATCTATCTTAGTTTAATCAATATCTACAACATTAATAATAGACTATTAAGAATCGGCGTAGTAATTATTGCGCTTAATTAATAATAATATTTAAGAATGATAAATTTATTCAAACGTTTCGGCTAACTTCTAGCCATCTTCAGTGAGACGATAAACATTATAAACTTGTATTATGTAACAAACATCATTCACGTGATCAATCTCCAATATCGTTCCATAACCAATTAGTTTGCTAGATGATCAACAGATTTTTTAACCTTAACTTTTAATAGTTGATATGATAGAGTAAAAAAATTAATTAAATTAAAAATTAATTAAAAGTTATCGCAATTTGGGAAATACTTTCATGTACTTAATTGCGTATTGATATGTATTGATGCGTATGTTTATACCTACACATTGGAGTCTTCAGAAGACGCATAAATCAATCTGGGAATGCGAGGCTACCAATTATGTATTCGCACCACGATACGACACGTTCCGGAAAAATTCCATTCAAATTCAAACACCAGGTGATACCGTTATATGCTCCACTAACTGCTAGCGAATGTATCAGTGATAACAATAAGTCAGTGTCTTCTTCAGTTTGTATATTAGTTTTCCTTTCTCTGTTTTTCATGAATTTAAATAAATTTTGCGCGTTTATTCTGTTAAAATTAAGAGAATCCTGAGAAATATATTATAAAATTTATTTTAAAATATAATCTGAAAGCGATATAAAATTATTTGTACAGCAAGAAATTAAGCAAGGAAATTGCTGAAGTAAAATTAATAGATTATTTATGCAAGAAATTAAAAAGAAAATTGGTTAAATAAAAATGAGAATGTAGATTTATTGGGTATTACATTAATTAATTGAGATCTATTAATTAATTGATGAATTACTGCGCAAAGCATTTACTTTCTCAAAGCGATTTGAAATTTTTGAAAATATCAAGTTTTAGACGATATTTTTTTAAATGTACGTTGTAATATGTTATTTATTGAAATAAAAAATATATCGTGTTTATTAAACATTGTCTATCAAAATTTTGATTTAATTAGAAATAAATTTAGATATATATATATATATATATATATATATATATAAAACTATTATATTAGGTGTTGGAATTAATTCGTAGCGTTTTACAAGTGATGGGAAGTACTTTCATTAATGTATTTTTTAATGCTCATGTGAAATAAATAACATTCTTTCATTAAAAAACGCTACGAATTAATTCCAACACCTAATATATATCATTATATATTATGTACGTATAATATAATGATAGATTTATTAATATATAATTATATAAATTTAGAACTATTCTGTTCTTAAAACAAGTATATGAATTAGATATCATTTTTCTCAGCTTTTTCAAATTCAAATTGCTCCGTTGCGTTAATTGCATTCTTTTCTGTTGAATTAATTAATGTTTTTAGATTCTGAGAGAAGTTTTAATACAGTCTCATTAATTCTGATTCTCTTTGAGAAGGATTCTCTTTGGAATTCCTGGAATTCCATGAACAAGTAAAATCTTCTGTTATCAGCTCCATTTTAGAAAAGCGGGGAAACAAAAGTTAACAAAAACTTAAAAAAAAGAATGTTATATACAAAATGTCTAAGTTTTGTATACCAGTGTGAACATCTAGTTATAAAATTGATGTATTGACAATTTTATTTGAAAGCAAGTATACTAATTATTTTTTTAATTTAAAAAAAAAATAAGCTTTGACTTCCATTATTCTAGAGCCAAGATAATGGGATCATACATTAGTCACCTGTTAGGTTCTAGAAAATAAGATTGCTATATCAAATACAATTTATTTTATTTTTATAAAAATATGATTTGATAATACTGTCATTAATTTGATAGGCCTATAGTAATAACAATAATTAATGACACAATCTTATTTTATGGAATTTTTCGACTGAATAAAATAAACTTTAAATATAAAAAGAAAGATTTCCAGCGGCTGTATCGGTTCTTTTCCTATTGCGAGATATTCAGAAACAGACCAGGATCAAATTTCTTTAATTCAATTAATCGCTGGACAATAAAATCTCTTCTAAAATTATGAGAGTCACTCTCCCGTTACTTGAAACGATCAAATTTTATCAAAACGGTTCATAAAAATCATTGAAAATTTGCATACGGACGTATAATTTGACAGTTAATTATTTAAATATACTCTAAAGGTATGAAGAAATAAAATTCTTATTTCTATAATACTTATTGTGATTCCAAAAAATTTCCAAATATTATATCTGAATATTATATCTCTTTTAAAAAGAGATGAAACGACGTTACGAATGATGAAGGCAATTTGACCATTCTAGTCAGAATAGACAGTGATTCTGCATTGTTTTGATTCTTTCGCCTGAAACGGCTGTTTACCACAGTGTGTTGACTCTCATCACCCCGCCCTCTCTACTTTTCAGTTTTTCTGTAAAACTCTCAATTCCCGGCTCGTTTGAGTACTCGGGATTTTGTGTTTCGGCCAATCGAGACGATGTTGAGTAGCCTTGTCTCGGTCTCTGGCGCCCTGCTGATCTGTATAAAAGTGTCTCGAGAATTGGTGAGCCAATAGATAGGCGACAAACAGGCGCGACACATTACCCGACATCTTGCACTCTTGTCATGCCGTAGATAGTATGCTTCAAGAGCGATGCGACAAGCGTGGGAGGTCGTCTTACGAAGAAGCCCGATATAAGAGGGAAAGAAAAACTTATTATATCTTGTAAGATAAAAGCTAACATAAAAATATGTGCGCAGCAAAAAAATAAAAAAAAAAGATTACGTAATGTCTCTGAAAGAAGCGTTGCATTAACTGGAATTTTGGACAAAAGATTATATTATGTATATAAAATTCTAGTCAAAATAACGAGAACTTTACTGACTAATATGTTTAGAATTTGCTGGTCATTTATTTTTAGCCAGAAATTTTTTTAAATGCATTTCAACTAAATGTAATCATCACGGATATGCGTCATTTCTTCGAGATTAGAATTAATCTACTCCTATCGTAAAAGAACAATATACAAAAAGAATGGTTTTGCTGAAGTATCTGAAAATTTAATCAGATCTGAAAATAATTTTGTTGGACTATCAAAGTAATTATGTAAAAATCTCAAGTATGATGAATAATCCTCCAAAAACGCACAAACCAATTCGGGCGTTCTATGTATTATAATTATTTTGATGGTCCAATAAAATTGTTTTCAGATCTGTATCTATAATAGTTTAACTTTTAAATATTTTAGCAAAATCCTTTTTTCCGTAATAAAAACGAATACAAATAAAAATAAAACAAAGATATACGCATTGAATTCTAATAATAACAAGTTCTGTAAAATGTACGACAGGAAGGCAATACCTAATATATTTACCTAAATGCGAGTACCTAAAAATATTTTTTTTTAATGTAACTAACTTTAAACTCGATTTAATTTATTCTTGTTTTTATAAAAAAAAACTCTAATTTTTAGAAAAAGAGATAAAAAGTAAGTTAAATCGAGATTAAAATTAATCTATATTGGAAAACGGGTATAAATAATAAATAAAATAAAGATATAAGTGTTAAGAAAAAAAATTCCGTAAAACATGTGTAAAATACAATTTGCGCATGACATAAATGCGAAAATTAATCATTTATTATTATATTTAATATTTTGTCATTATTTACTTATATTAGAGTGGAATTGATGATAAGAAAGGTATTGTATATCTTTAAATATAAATACAAAAATATGGAGAATATTCATTCATCTTTTTATTTAATGATATTAATGATATGAATGACATTACATATAAAAATCATCGAAAGATAAAAATTTCGAGCATTATTCAAGATATTTTAAATAATGATTTGATTGCGTATCTTCAAAGAGCCACGCGTATGGTTCTTTGAAAATTCGTGCACATGCTCCCATAAGCAATCGTTGCATAAAATTTAATCGCTAACTATTGAATGCGCTCGCTACAAACAGAGATACATATGATGTTACATATGATATGATATTTTCTATCACTTTTTTAAAATAATATTTTGCTCCGTACGTGTTTTGTATTACATGAATCTTGTTAAAAGTTGTATAAAAATATGTGTTGTATAAAAAATCTTTATATATAAAAATATTTCATTTATAAAATCTTTTACTAATTAAACAACAGACAAGGCACTCGATCTTTTGTGTTGTACAAGATTAAAATTCTTTGGATATAAACATATGAGTATTCAAATGTTGTATAGCGGGTTGTAATATCGTAAAAAATTGTGTCATCAATATCTTTTTGATAATTAATTAGGTAATGATAACATTATATAATACGACGTGCGATAAAATGAGATGTTGATTGTAGATCGTGCTTTCCATTTCAGATAATTCAGGTCGGCACAATTGTTCTATCTTTGTTACTCATGAAATGTTAAGAAAGATAAAATGATGCTTGTATCATCAAATGGAAAGCACTTAACAAATAGCAAATATGAATTATTACAGCTGTTCATTATTACAAAAGTTCGAAACATGTTTTTATTTCTACGTTAGAGCATACGAAAGCAATAAGATGTAACATATAAGCAAATTAACATTTTTTATTTGCTATTGCTTATATTATTGTTTTATATTGTGATTGGCCGAATTGCTTGCTGCTTATGTCTTACTTCAGTCTGAGGACTTTGAAGTCCTCAATACTCTTATCAGTCTTCAGGTTACCGACATGGGTGATCGTCGCTTCGGTCAACTACATTTACAACCTTCGAACACCTTCTCGCTATGGCTGTCGATGTTATAATACTTGAAACACTGGGGAAGGCACATATCTCCTCATGTACTCCGCTACAATACATTAGTACTGAAACATTTTTCTCAAAAATAATATGCTTTTTCGAGATATTTGACCGTTTTCAGGCTCTTGATACCCTCTGTATACATATATAAGTGCGAGCACGCATACTTGCATATTATATATATTTTTTACATTATATATTATATTACACAATAATTTATATAAGAAAAGATATGTGTGATATATATACACACACATATATATATATATATATAAAACACACACATATCTTTTATATTTTATATTATATATAAAATATTTTATATTTTATATTATATATATTTATAAACATACATGAAAAAATATATGCAATTATTGGCAATTTGCGCTTTTAAAAGAATGTTATGCTCTTATAGACGACAGAATGTCCGATAAAGACATAGCAACGCTTAAAAGTAAATTCTTGAGATCATTTTAAGACGAAGATTCTAATACAATTGTGGTACAAAACAAAATCAATTCCAACTACATCTGACCGCGTGAATTTTAGATTATATGGTTCGCTTTAAATGCTTATAATTCAAAAACTATTATAGTCTTGAAATTTTGCAGGTATTTCCTGGCGAAAATTTGTTTCATAATTTTTATACGAATTGGAACATTTTTCAGAAATACTCAGAAAAATTCGGAAAATTTACATCTTCTTTCAGAATTTTTCATACAAGTAAATTCTGAAATATTCTGAAATTTCTCATCCAATAATTTAAAAAAAATATTTTTAAATTTTTTAGATTTTATAACATTTCATCAAAAATTATACTTACAAAAAATCTTAGAATTCTTACGATATTTTTTAATTAACATATATGAAAAATTCTGAGAAAAGATGTAAATTTTCTAAGAAATATTCCAATTTGTATAAAAAATGTGAGAAAGTTACGAAATTATATAGAAATTCTGAAAAATTATTTAAAAAATTCTGAGAATAATTTTTATCAGAATTAGGATTTTCATCTCAAAATAATCTCAGAAATCTACCTGGGAGTCACGAAATTCAAATTTTGCGGAACATCCCGATTTTCGATTCTCTAAAACTCTAAAGAATCCCGAAAGAATGCCATTTGTCTTGATTTATCATATAATGTAAATTCGTTAGTATATTTAAATAACGTGAAGTCCCCTCTCAGGATCGTCCCGATATTTTTTTTATTTTAAGATTGATCCCAGAATTGGCTAATTAAGAGTTGGTCATCTTAGTTATTATAGTCTTTACCAAATATCCGGTATATAAATATTATAGTGAACTGAGAAAAAGAAGAAATAAAGTGCGACAGTAGAGTTGTGCAATAGTCAGAAATTCCGTCTCTTTTCTTTATTTCTTTTTCTATTTTCATCATACATTATTAAATATAGTTAGAAGAATGAATTTGTTCTACAATAAAACAGCAAATTCTTTTTGAGAGATTTGAAACTTTATTTTGAATAGCATTTGTAGATGTTCGACTATATTGACACTTTATAAGTATGATTGTAAAGTGTTAAATGCGACAAAAATTACGTGTAGCCCCGAAAATTACATTTGTAGTTCCGCAAAATTTCTCATCAAGAGATATTTGTTATTGCAATATATTTGTAATAATACTCATGTCAAAGATTTATATCTATAAGACATATAAAAACAAACATTCGTATTTTTTCGGTGATTTTATATATAAAATCTTAAATTTAATTTCAATTCTTTTATACCTTATTCATATTATAATTGTAAAATTACAAATTCTTTGATTTTCAAATTTTTTATTTTTTAATATCTTGTCAATATTTTATTTATACATATATTTACACTTATCAAAAGATTTCATTGTTTTGCTTACTAAAAATAAATCAATTCCTTTTTAATTTTATTAACAACATGTAGGAACAGTAATGTGTACATATAGCGTACACATTGCATCGCTAAAAATTCACATTAAATTTTTTCACTTTAAATGTGAAATCTTCAAATTGTAAAATGAGTTTCAACTCGTATTATTAAAATCATTTAAGAGAAAATTACATAATATTTATGCTATTTATTTATACAACAATCTTTGGTACGTAATCACGTAGAAACATTTATGGACAAAAATCGCTTTAAAATAGCTTAATTAGCATTCTAATTATCTTTAAGTTTCATAAAAGTTATTATATATCTATACATTATATACATTATATATCTATATTATAAATTTTATGAGAAATATGCGATATAAAAATGATCGTCATGCTATTTTAAATTTTCTACTAATTTTCTACTCATCTTAAAGATCCATAAACATTTATACATATGTATAATGTATATATTATATATACGTGTGTACATATTATATGAATGAAGAATAAGACGTGCAAGTAATTATGCAAATAATAAATATAACAATATGAAAATATAATGATATATACATTGTGAATCAGAGTCTCTTAGGTTGATATATATATATATATATATATATATATATATATATATATACCTGATACTTCATACACTGAATGATTCAATGGAATACCACACACTGAATTTCATACTGTGTGATATTTGATCGGGATCCTTGTGGCAGACTTCTGCTCTGAACCATCATATCTTATCTGCTCAACCTACCTGACTTATTTTATTTTTAGAATTTACAAGATCACTAAAAGAAGTTACGGCAAAAATTAAAAAATCGTCCTCATACAATTGATCATTGAAGTCATCTCAGTTACAATCGCAAATCAAGCACTTCCTATAAAAATCTTAAATTGTTGTAAGTATGCAACAGAAAGAAGTGTTTTCGAGGGAACTCTTCCATATTTAAATTATCAACAATTTCTCGATGAGTATGGAGTTCCCGAGGATAGGTTGAGGGGGAGGAGAGGGAGGATATAAATATATTTTCTCATATATAGCTTTTTACATGATAAAAGTAGCTGTTTTAATTTTATTACTTTTTTTTTAATGAAATCGATAATGAACTCCTCCATATTTAAATTCATATTTAAATTACATCGACAATTTCTCGATGAGTATAACATCGCAATATAATAAGAAGTGTTTCTGAGGGACAGCGTAAAAAAAAAATAAGACCACAATTGGAAAACCTCTAAAAAAAACTAACGAGTCAAAAGTAAGCCCTTCTAAGGTTCCCTCGGAAACACCTCTTTCTGTTGCATACTTACAACAATTTAAGATTTTTATAGGAAGTGCTTGATCTGCGATTGTAACTGTGATGACTATCAATTGAATGAGGACGGTTTTTTAATTTTTGCTGTAATTTAGGTTTTTTTACAGGTTTTCTAATTGTGTTCTTATTTATTTGCGCTGTCCCTCGGAAATACTTCTTATTATATTGCGATGTTATACACTCATCGATAATTTAAATATGGAGGAGTTCATTATCGATTTCATTAAAAAAAAAAAAAAATTAAATTAAAACACTACTTTTGTCATATAAAAAAGGTATATATGAGGAAATATATTTATATCCTCCCTCTCCTTCCCCTCAACCTATCCTCGAGAACTCCATACACTGAAAAATTTTATTTCTCCGCTTCTGATGGACATTGTGCGAACTGCTGGTCTGAGCGCAAAAACAGGCGCACATTTGACATTAAGTTATGAAAATGATTACAAGATTTTATTTTTATTATACAAAGCTATTAAAAATGTGCCTTTTTCTCAGTTCGCCCAGACCAGCAATTCACGATGTATTCACGCATCTGTTATCGGCTAAGTCGATAATTAGATGTAAAGTCAATAATTTTCTCGCAGAGTAAAAAAGTGATTCAATCACTCTGATTCACCTTGTATATTTGCGTGTTAGGATGTTCCAGACACAAAAGTTCTTCTTAAAAATCCCAAAATTTTTATAAATAAATCAAATATTATCATTGAACTATAATATAATTGGAACGCGCACTGCTGTGCTAATGCATTAGTTGAAAGAGTGTGGAAAAAAACGCGGACGTGGAAATGAAAATGGGCAATTCAGATTGGAAGTCGATTATTTTAAATGAAAACTTAGTATTGTTTTTATTACATATTCATAAATAAAAAAATCATATTCCATTAAAAAAAAATCGACTTCCAGTCCGAAATTTGTACATTTTTATTTAGAACCGAAGAAAAACAAAAATATTATCGTTAGAGCGTTATACTCGATTTACTTATCAAAATTTTGGGATTTTTGAAATAAAAACCACTTCAATTTTTAATGAAGTGGTGCGACTCTGGGACACCCTAAATACATATATATATGTATATATGTACATATGTATATATGTGTGTATGGGTGTATATTATTTCAATATTATTTATCTGTCATATCTATCTTAAATCTTCAGTCTTAATTAATTCGCACGTATAATATTATTCTCCATATCATAAAGCATTTACTGCAATAAAATTACGAGAACAAAAACAGCGTTCATCCGCATGTGACACAGCCATGGACCGTATTCGAAGAACATACTATATCAGGCATTGTTATATCACTTTATCCTTATCATTTATTAACCGTACAATAAGGACAGAATGATATAAGAGTGCTGATAGTATGCTCTCCAAACGCATTCAATATATGACGACAGTAGCAATTACTAAATTGAAACTGGTTGGAATCACGAAGTCTCATATAGTTTGATACATTGTCCATATACCACGTATTACCGTACTGATAATTCAAAGGAGGTCGATTATAGTACAATGGTGGTATCATTTGACTATGTGGTGGTGGATTCAACCAGGGTCTATGAAGGTGCACATTTTCGTCATTCAATGCTGCTCTTGGGCTCGCGATGATCGGTTCGAATGAATTCGCGGCAATTGGTACGTATCTAACATTATTGCATACGTTGTTGTTACTTTCAATTTCACGTCTTAGTCTTTTCGAGTTCTGTGTCAAGTTCTCCTCACTACTCACAAGGCTACTCCGTTCGCTTGAGACGTGATTCGAATCGGAGTCGGAGAAAGAAACGCTGCCCCTCTCATCATCCGCGCGGTTGGAACCCAATTGGGACTGTTGATCGGACTGCTGATATTTGCGCTTGAATCGTGACTGTCCCGTCTCGCGAAAACCTTTTGCGAATGGATTATTGTTAATCTTCAATTTCGTGATGTTTTCGTTCTGCAAAAAGGTCGCAACCGCTACCATTAGACGCAATTAGACACAAAAAATACATATATTACGGTTAAATAGCCTACGTTTTGAAAAAGACAATTTTCAGATGTCTAAAAAAGTAATAAAATGTATAATAATAATTGATAAAGAAAGAAAAAAATAAGTATATATATATATATATAATAATTAAGATATGTAATTATAATTAAAATATAATTTATTATAGTCTTAATTCTTCATGATCGAACTTCTACGGTTCATCTATTTCTCGCAAATGAACGAAGATAAAGTATTTTGTCTTTCTAAAAGGCTGGTTTAATATGAATCAACAAATTTTTATTAGAAGAATTTATAAAGTCTCAAAATAATCGATTATAATTATACAGATTCAAATGCTTGAAGAATTACGTTAAGTTACTGCATTTTAATATTTCTTTCTCGATATATGATCACAAAAGATTAAATTACACGGTTATTAAAATGTAAATGTTTCAAAAGAAATAACGAATTTCGCTTTTAAATCTTATTTTATAACACTTACTTGATATGCTGTTACAGCAATAAATTCCATCTCGTCGAAAATGAACGACGCGGATGGATGAGAAAAAAGCTCATTATAAGTCGTCGCATTAGAGCAACGGATTATCCAGAGTCTAGGAACGTACTTGTGCATTGATGTTAATATTACCTGTAATATCAATTTTTTTCTTAAACTATTAACTTTTAAAAAATAATAGATAATTAAAATAAATAATTAATATATAGATAATTAATAAAAAGCGATTTTCTATCATACGTCGTTAAAATTAAAATCAGCAATTTTAAAAAGTTCATTAAACCATTATTAAATTATTTATTGAACTATTATTGAATCATTAATAATCAATATTTTATAAGATATTTTTTTCACGTATGTTTTGTTTGAACAATTTGCGATTTTTTATTAATTAAAAACTATAAAAAATTGAAAATATATATGAAAGCCATGAGTCCATATTATATACAATAAATGAGTTTTACTCATTAAGAATTTTTAATTTTTGAGTGTTAAATATGAAAAAAAAATCGCTGTTATACAGTATTTGCATCGCGAAAGACGATCCCGGAGGAGAAAAGGAAGAGAAGCACGAAAGAAGAGTCTTTCTGTTAGTTGCAGATGGGGATGGAGGGGCGGAAAGAGTAGGACGAAGCGCCGGGAATTTTATTAAATTCGTAATTAGTTTGAGGAACCGGGTAAAAGGGGCGCCGCTTTTTCGAGATAAGTTGGCGCCTCACTAAAGAGGCCGACGGTAGACACAGACGCGATTCCCGAAAACCAGACTAAGCCCTGCAACCTTCTCGGAATCACATGTCTCCGCGCCACCGAGAATCTCTCGTATGAATCAAGAGCAAAATGCATCACTTCAATACGCGATCTGGTAGTCATTACAGTCAATTTCAAGCGGGATATTTATATAATATTTTACTTATTTTATTTATTTATATAATATTTTACATAAAGAGTTATAATTTTAAATTTCATTATATCAAAATAAGGCGTAACATTAAAAACATAACAAAAGAGTAAGGGTACAATAAGTTTTACACTAAAAATCTCAACCTATCTATTTTTCTTCTGATTGTATAATATATTTTAGACAAAAATTTTAGAAAAAAATTCTATTCAGTGAGAATAGAATTCTATTCAGTGATCTCTACTTGCTAAAATTTAACAAGAATATTAATTTCTTAATTATTTTTTAAATTTTCGGTGGATATAAAATGAATCCTGAATTGAGCTAAGAAGGAAAGTCACGTTAACACTCGTGCTAAAGCAGAAATTAGTGAAAATTTTTTGCTAAAATTCTGCAATTCAAAATCGCTTATAATAAAAAAAAAAAAATCTTGACGGTTCTTTTAATGGTTCATTCGAATGTAATCACTTTTCTAACAATTCTTCATAATCTTTTCTTATTGCCTTCATAATCTCTTCTGATTAGATGCTTTAGAGTAGATAGATCGTAGAGATTAAATAGATCTTCTTAAATCTCAGATCTGATCTCGCTTGTTTCCTAGTTAAAGGGAAAGGTGACGAAATTGATAAACGCGCAACAATGCGAATCTCTTGTTTGTCGCCGATGTCTAGCCGCGGACCTTTATGGATTATCGTGACGCTTTTCATGCATGAATCAGTACTAATGGACAATAACGAGGGGCAAAAGTGCCGCCGTGCTCTTGTTCCCCGTGCGGATCCTTTTTGCCATCGACAAAGGCAGAAGAGAACCGTAAAACGGCGTCCTTAACACCAACGGCGATGGCGGCAGCTAGGAACTTCGTCGGCTCGTAAACAAACTCACTGTCATTCAGCTCTAGCAGGAAAGGGAGGTATATCGATTACAGGGTGTTGTGGAGCGTGTTAATCTGCGTTCCTCATAGACGTTGGATCGGCCATCGATGTGCCGCACCGTCTTGAGTAGCTTAAGTCTCCCCCGAAAAATGCATCGCCGATCTTTTTTTTCTCAAAAATTTCTTTAATCCTCAACCACAAGGCGCTTTCACTTTCGAGTAAATTTCATGAGAGAATAACTATGTATCCATAAAAATATTAGAAGCTTTCGAAAATATTCTTACGTATACCAAATCAATACGTATAGCTATATATTTTTTAATGATAAATTAAAACTTGTTTATCGAGTGAAGAGAGAGAGAGAGAGAGAGAGAGAGAGAGAGAGAGAAATCATCACTTTTTTAATGTTAGGAAAAACTAATTGTAAGTGTGTTCTTATATCACAGTTATCTCATAAGAGACGTAGATTATTGTATCACTTTTCTGTCTATTATTTAATTATTATAATGTACTTATTATCTAAGGATATACATATAGAAAATAGAAAAAAATAGAGAAAAGGAAAAAGTAAAAAGGAAACAGGAAATATTATAGCGCCTTATAAGTAATTATTAATGCTCATTTCCATCAATGTGTAGATTAACTTTAATCTATATTGGTGAAAATGGCATAATTGAATTAATGTTTAAAAAAAAAACGAATCGAAATTGAATTAGATAAACAAGTTAACGATATTTCTCCATGCGTTACAAATGGGAAAAGAAACGTAACATAAAACCAAAATAGCGGAGATAGAGAGTGAGGATTTTTAAAAATATTTTAAAGCTGTCAAAATATGAAAGATCAGATAAATGGTGGCGACGGTTACTAAATTTTTCTCTTTCTATTTTCTTCAGGGATTATCTTATCCTTCGTTTGCAATATGTATTTCTCTATTATCTTTCGTGTACCATGTTAGAGATAATCGTGTAGCAAGTATAATTATTAACTGAATAATTATCTGTGTTATCATATATACCAAATGTTTATTAAAATAAGTTATTTGTTATTTAAAAAATGTATATATTTTATATATATATGTATATATGTATATTTCCTTTCAATTAACAAATAATTTATTTTATTCTTTATTCTTTTATATACTGTTATATATAATATTCAAACTTATAATTAGACATGTTTTCGTATTTACTTTTAAACTTAGCATACACAGATGATTCAACAAAAATCATTTGAAATAATCATTTTTTATTGATTTTATCAAAAGTTTTATGAAATACATTGCATTTGATGGCTTTTCGAATAGATGCATTAAAATCTTTTTGTCTTAATTTTCTGATGTACCAGGATAATCTTTGTTTTTTTTTAAATAGAACAGTATCCTTTTGTTTAGATAGGTGTGGTAACTTATTTCGTGGCGAGTTTATCGATCTTAGTTTAATATTTTTCAAGGCCAATTATGATTGTTTAAAATCTTTTATTTTTTTATTAATAAATTTCAAAATAATTTGAAAAATGTTCCACTCGCCATCAGAGTAGAAGTGCAATAACACGATGATGTTCCTTCTCAAAATGATTTTTGAGTTTGAGAAACATTTTTGTCAATATACTTATCTTTTATAAAGTCCTCATAAGAAAAGAAAACAGTCTGCAGATGTCAAATCCAGAAGTCTTGAGAAGGTATAGGTGGCATAGGATGTCTTACTTCTTCCTATTCAACGACTACAAAACACGTTGAGTGTTTCTCAAACTCGACGGTCATTCTGAGAAGGAGTTCTTTACCCCGCAAACAATAGACTAGTAAGCCTTAAGTCTTAAAGAATCGACCAATCATAATCAATTATTCTTCTCACATCCGGCTGATTGATCAATTTCTTAAGACTTAAGATTTATTACTCTATTGTGTTTGCGGAGTTATGCTGGAATCCACACTTTGGTCGTGGATGAAATGTCTTCCAAAAGATTTGAAGTTTATTAATAAAAAAATAAGATTTCAAACGACGAAAAAAATAAGATTTGTAAATGACCTTGAATGATCTCGAAAGATCAACATTTTAAGTTAATAAATTTGTCTCGAAACAAACTATATGCTTAATTAAAGAACAATTAAAAAAAAAAAGATTTAAAAAGATAAAGATTACCTTGATATATTAGAAAAATTAAAGATATAAAACATTTAAATGCATCTATTCGACGAATCCCATTAAACAATATATTTCATATAAAACATTGTTTTTAATAAAATTAATAAATAACGATTGTTACTTCAAATGGTAGCATATATTGAACTGTATATTGCATACTAATTACAATAAATACAATAACTTATGGATCAATTCTAAACACAATCGTAAGACTCGTAACATGTTGTCGCACAACTTGTAAGAACTTATGACTAATATTCTAATTTTATACGTACCGTAAGACATACGGTTTATATATTCGTAAATATCTACGATATTTCTTGTAAATTTTATGACTAGTAAGAAACTGTCTGTAAAAATATTGTATAAAGGTACAAGCATTTAAAAATTTTTACAAGAATATGTTACGATCCTTACGATTCTACTTAGAATTTAGACATTAGTATATTAGTCAATGTATATTATACTTACGTTATTCTTGTCATTGACGTTGTTTGTAAGTTTTAATTTGATAAAATTTATCGAATTTTCCATCCAGTGCTCGCCAGTCGCGGGACTGTCGGGATGCTGATAAAGCCTACGGTTTAAGGGTTGCTGGGGATCTGCCGGTCCTGCGCTGCTCCAACCACCCATATTGCCATTTTTATTCCCGTTTTCGTACCCACAGTATTTGTGACGTTGATTGGAGGCTGGTGTTATCTCCAATAAGACATGATAAATTTCACGCTTTTGCAAACCATTTATGTTTGTTTGCACATACGGAAACATACGTCTGTAAAAGATAAAAGAAATGTTCCATAAATAATTTGTTGGATGACAATAATATTAAGTCAATGAGCTTCAAATTTCAAAATTTCCCTAAATCACAAAGTTTCGAGTATTTGTAAAAATACAACGAAAATAATATAATTCCTCATTAGGAGAGAATCTTCCGTAGTATTTCTAATTCTTTTCGTAGATAATTAGGAAATTAAAAAAAGAAGACAATATTTTGCTTTAGCTACAAAATGCGTTCGATATGAAAATCGATTTCGTCTGTCTGTGGAATTATTGCAAATCAGCTCCTAAAACGCAACACTACAATCACTAGATCCGCACCATAATTTAATCCTTACAGTTTTTCTTCCCCTCCCACAACACGAAAATAAAGAAAAGAACAGCTGAGAATTACTAGCTATTATAAACTATATAATGTCACGAATTAGTGAACGTTCCCCTGATTGAAATTAATAAGATATTTTTGCTTTTTTAAAAAAAGAAATAAATTTCAATTTTACCTTATTTTAAAGTGAATAAATTTATGACTTTTCAGAATTCAATATAATGTTAATCTTTGTTTATAAAAAAAATTCAATATTACAGAGAAGCCATTTTTAATAAAATTTAATTTTTTCTTAAATCTGCTAATAAAATTTTTAATTTGCAACATTTTCATTTACAGGATTCAAAAATCTGTAAGAAACATCTCAAGTTCAAAATCATTTTTAGCTGTAAACTAGTGTTATCTATCGATGACAAAGTGTTGGAAATGACGCAGTCATTTTGTAGATAACTTTTACCTCGAAGACGCTTTTGACGCTATTGAAGAAAAGGTCTCATTTCGTGCAGGTATTCGCACTCTCTCGAAGAACAAAGACCTTCGAAGGTTTCGTTAGTTATTAACGTGTCGGCGCCGAGAGGACGACGCGTTAAGTCTGCTCCTGTTACTACGCGGGACCTTCATACTTTCACCCTCGTCAACTAGTTTTTCCGGCTACGCAAATATTTCTACGGTAGGTCAAATCGAGTCGCAGTCCCGTTTGCTTGCCTAATTGCGGTTTTCCTCTATGGCACATTTAGCGTTTGCCTTCGTATCAAGTCGGCAGACTGACAAAGGATGTGGCCTTTGCATGGTCTCCGCTGGTTTTGTCATTGTCAATACATTAGCAGGTATAAAAATGGCAAGCTTCGAAAAAATCTTTTCTTTAAAAAATGGTGAATCCAGGATTTTTCAATAATGTAACAAAAAATTTCTATGTGTCATTATAAATTATCGAACAAAAGCAATCATATTATCTTTCCTCATTCTCTTGAAACACCGTTGTGATGCACCATTATGAGAGATTCATTTTCTATTAACTATTGTAACATGACCCAAAATCTCGTCTTTAACGTTAAATAATTCTTTTCTCTCTCTCTCTTATTATTATTATTATTATTATTATATTAGGTGTTGGAATTAATTCGTAGCGTTTTACAAGTGATGGGAAGTACTTTCATTAATGTATTTTTTAATGCTCATGTGAAATAAATAACATTCTTTCATTAAAAACGCTACGAATTAATTCCAACACCTAATATTATTATTATTATTATTATTCAAGATTTGATCGCAATAATATAATCACGGTTGAATAAAAAGAATGATGAATAAAAGAATGATAAATAAGACAATTTTGTTTAAAAAGAGTAACAAAATAAATTACATGTAATCTTATAGTCTTTAAATTGTTGAATACGATTGTAATTTTATTTGTCTAAAGTCATAAAAAAAATTTCATTAAAAAAAAATAAAAGTCATAAAAAAACTTATAAAAAAACCGAGCGATCATTATTGACACTCCATTTCCACTTTTTAATTAGATTAATACATTTATTCTTATGTGAGAGATAAAATTCTGAAATTTTTTTTTTCATAATTTATATTCTGATAAAATATTTAATTTCCTATCACTCTCTTTATTTTCATAATAATTCGTTTGATTCTTTTAATGAATAAAAAATGTTGATACCTCTGCGAAACTGGCCCTACTTTTTTAAAATTTGAAAAAAATAAGTAAAGTTCTGATTGCCCCTCCCTCCCCCCTCCCAAAAAAGTTCTAGAGTTCTTTATCAATTTTAAAAAATGTTGATAAAACGGTGTTGAAAATACCATTTTGATCAGGTTTATTGTTCGTATGATTCAGAATGATTCAGAATAACTCTAGTATTACTGAGATGCAATGGTTCTATCTAATGGGCTATCGGGTGCTCGTGCGACAGACGCATTTGGTTTAAAGAGCCTCTTATGATTACGCAGCACGATAACGTCTGTAATAGTGTGATATAACGTCGTGGCACGAGCTCTGGCCCACGTTTCATTCCGCCGATTACAGAGCCACTCGAAAGTCGCGTGGACTACTCGTATCTCCTCGTACGAGAAGCACACGCGTCTGTTCAATATACCTCCGAATTCCAATCTGTATCTTCGATGTGATAAATATAATAAATACGTAAAAACAGTAAACACATACGTATATACATACATATATCTTCAAGGTAAGTCTGACGAAAGTTTGGCTCGATCAAAATCGTGATGTACTTCCATTTCTCGATTTTTCATATTTCATTGAATTTATTATTTATCACTTTTTAAACACATTTCTTGTTTTAAAACTTATCTAAATCCATTTTTTTAAGATTACTTCTTTTTTTTCTTTAATGAACAATCAATAATTTTTAATGTTTCTTTAATTGATGACAATTGAAAATAACTTCCTAAAAGAAGCAAAGACATTCTTTTCTTAACTCACATAAGAAAGATTTCTGAAAGAGGTATAAAAATGACAAAGGTTTTCCATGTCACTTATAAGAAAACTTCTATTCTTTTTTTTACTGTTTCTTTAATTTATGATAATTTTAAATTTTTTAAGAGAAAGATAAACTGCGTTTCTTAAAAAAAGATTTTTAAAAAAGATTCAAAAATTATAAATTTTTTTTTAATATTTTAAAAGAAATTTATTTTTTTGTTTTTTCTTCGATGAACAATTTTTATAACATTTTTAGTTTATGACAATTAAAAATAATTTCCTGGAAGAAAGAGAGACTGTTTTTGTCAATTGAAAAAGATTTCCGAGAAAGGTTCAAGAAATACACGCACAGTAGGATAGTTTTTTTTAAAGCCGAAACTAAATAAAGTCTCCAGAGAAAACCCCTATTGTCAGAAATATATCATTTATTTTCAACGGATTTTTTCTTTAATCAATTTTCATTCAAAAAAAATCTGCCTATCTGTCAATTGCTTTTGGTACTTTTCGATTTTTCATCATTATATTCATTGTTAAGATGACTAAAGATTAATGAAAATAGATCGTGTGGCACAGAAGCTAAATAGTACTTAAAAAGAAGAAAGAAATATATATTTCAAAATGCGGACGCTGTGAAAGTACAAATATCGTGCTGTAAAATATAAATTATATGATTGTGAAAATTCGCAAGATCTAGTGGCAGAAAGGAAGACAAAAGAAGCACGTGGTGGGCACGTGGTGAACTGTAAGAATAGCGGCACGCCGGAAGAGACACGTACGAAGAGACAGACACCTTCATCGCTATTGTCGCGGCTAGACCGCCCTGGTGAGGATAAACATGTGTTTCAACGATTTTTTGTTCAAAATGCTGATCATTTGCTTGTGATCCGTTAAAATCACGATCGATAGTCACTCTGTGTCGACCAGCAGAGACTTAGGTGGTCCTAAGTCACGTAATAAGATATTCACGTATAACCTTACAAAAGTAAATTGTCTTCCGCAAAAGAAACAGGAAATGCGATTTTTTAGAAAATACGATTCCCTGAAATAGCACGCAACGATTATTTTTATTGGGAACAGATGTACAAGAAAATACAAAAAAAAATCGCGTAAGTTTAAAAGAAATATATATAATACAAAAAAAATGAAAAAATACTCTGTGTTAATAAATTGTATATACTGAAATATCATAAACTAAATAAACTATATATACTAATGATTCTAAATGATTCTTAATTCTAAAAAAACATCAACTTCACATATTAAAATCCGTTAGTATCGATGCTCTTTTTATTGTATTATTAGGTCATTTAAAAAGTATCCGCGGTTTTTTGTTCAATTTTTGAATGGCTCAATAATATTACTCAATATATTATTAATTTTTATTATATTATAACAGAAGAAATTTCTACAATATATTTTTCCAAAAATCTATTCCTAGGATATAATTAGAAATATATAATTCGAAAAACATTCTATTTATTTATTACATCGTGCCACGTGCCTAAGGAAGAGTAATTGAAGAATTTTCGCAAATGTCAACGCTTTGTCGTGTGAAATTGTGTGTGACTAATCGTTAACAGCTTCTGAGTTACGTTCATAAGCGGCTCACAAATCTCTCCATGATCGCTTGATCTTCCTTCCTTCCTTCCTTCCTTCCGTCCTTCCGGTTTTTACGCCCACGCGATGCCGATATAACATGAAAGCATAGTGCGTGATATCATGCTCGTTCGCATTATCTACTTAAAACCACGCAAAATTCTACGTACGTTTAATCACGACTATTTCGACCTAGTCTGAGAAGAAATTGTTCGATAATTTCCGATGAAACATTTCGAAAGTCTCTGTTGATAAGAAAATAGGATGCGATAAAGCGACGTCCTTCTGATTACAATGACGACATTAAAAGACGAAAAATTTTTAACTGTTATTATAACGCCTATTGATTGAGACGAACGATAAAGGCACGTCGTAAAGGCACGTCGTAAAAGCATGTCGTATTGTGCTGCGTTGCCTTGTGCGACAAACACCTTCTGTGAGACTAATCGCATTGTCGTCATTTCGTAACGCTCTGTCTAGTTAAGAAAACGATGTTATCGCATACGTCCTTAAGGGAATGCTGGAGCGATTCCCTTAAGAAAATTTCAAAAATGCATCAGACCAAATTTTGAAAGCGATGGGAAAGGAGAAGATTGATACTGAGACTAAATACCCACGATATCAATTCCTTAGACGAGAACGAATCCCGTTAGATATAAAAGGTTTTGAAATATTATAACATTCAGAAAAACATATTCCTAAATCATTCCCGACGAGATTTAATAATTTGAAAAAGAAGGCGTTGTAACGTTTATATAAGATAATCGATATAACGTTTATAATGTAAATCGATCAATCGCAGTCAAGCAGTAAAGTAATAATGTAAATAGTTGCAAATAAAAAGTGTTGATTTTTATTTAAGAATCAAATTTAATTTGAAATATTTTAAAAATTTTATATTTTTTACGGCTCTTAATAAATCATCTTATTGTTAGTAATCGCAAAATATATATTCATCTTTTTAATCTTAAGTTAAATATTATACTAATAGTTTACTTTGTGTTTATCTTTTTTAATAGATTAATTAATTATAAAAAAATAAATATATTAATTTATTTTAGTAATATAATAAAAACAAAATTGGAATAGAAATCACTATTTTACTTTCATTTTTGTTTTTTTTCCAAATATATCATTTAGCCTATTGGCTAAATTTTCGAAAAGAATATAACTCTTATTATTCTAAGCACGAAATGCAATTTATAAAATTTTTTCTTTAACTTCCAAAAATTTGATGAATAAAAATGAAAAAGCATATGAGAGTCACCTGGGACCACTTAATTTTCACTGTGCAGAACTTAATGTATCAGAATACCTACGGTATTCACAAGTGCTATATTATAATAGAAAATGACCCGACAGCTCGTTAAAAACAATTAATGATTTCCATATATCAGGCAAAAAAACCTAAATAGCTATAAAGACTATAGTATAGAGAGGTGAGTTCAATGACTGTGTAAAAATATAAATTTTTGTGTAAAAATTTTCAAAAAGAAAATAAAAAGAAAATAACTTTCTTTTGGAATAAAAGGTACGCAACGAATGTCTTTTCTCAATCTCAAGATCTGGTAGTCTAGAAGTTTTATCCGGAAAGAATTTTAGATCATATTTGCTAGATCGCTCGTGTCTTTGGCCATCGCACCATTGCAAATCGGCGATAAGGGATAGTGCTCTCGTATTGTATTTTTTTTTTTCGCGGAATCCATTGTTTCGTAACGGTATCGCACCCCGATGGCTTCGAGAGCGCCGGCGTGGCGCCTGACCAGGCCTCCGATTGCAGACAGTGAGGGAGTGGTCGACATCTCTTAGGTGCACTTCTCACGGGCGCCGAGAGAAGAAGTCTCAAGGAAAAGATCTCGTCTTGCTTGTCTCAAAGTGAGGACATGGGCGCCATGACTCTATGCCACTTAGACGCGTCATATAAACGCGCGCGGCAACGTGAATTAATTATTATTATGACTGAATTTTCACTTCCAATTACGATTTTATTGACGATTTATCCAGATCTATTATATTGAATTAAAAGTATTTAAAAGGCTCTGTAAACATGTTCATGCAATCTGGTCTTTAATTGTCTTTTAGTTTGGCCAATATAACTGACATCACAATCCTCGCAAGATATTCTGTAGATCACATTTTGATTCTGAACGTGTTCTAAATCATCCTTTCCTCTCTTTATGAAACTTCTTAATGTGTTAGGAATGGTAAAAGCCAATTTACAATTAAACATGTTAACAATAGGTATAAATCTTTCGGATATCGTATTAACATATGGAATCGTAAAAAATCTCTCAGTGTCATCCTTATTCTTATTCAAATTATTAATCTTATTAATGTGATATTTAATTCTATTATGAATAGTCGACATGTTTCTGATATCAATATAAGTTCAAAATCTCCATCAGTGATTTCCATCGTATTGAGGAGAATCATAACTTTAATTGGGATAAAGTGGATATATTAGATGTAGAGCCTTCATATAATAAAAGGTTGATATCTGAAATGGTCCATATTAAAAAACAGAAACATGGAATAAATAGACAAAGTGACATGGAGTCTTTGCCGGAATTATATTCTGACATTATACATTCTCTTTCTCCTTCCTAATATCTTCTCTCCTTTTTTCCCCCCTATTTTTCTGTTTTTCGTTCTCGATAATGTTTTTCTGCTTGACATTTCGTTATTCGACATCGTGCAAGTCAGACGCTGGTTATCTTTGCAAATTTGCTTATAATAACTTATAAAATAAAAAGACTATTATATTGTACCACGAAATGGACTACATTTTTTTCTCGTTGTGTATTATTGGACTCTTAACAGATTTGCTAAGGTACATTATCATATTACTAATTTTTATGTAATTAATATTAATTCTTTTTGTTCACGGTTGCTTCTCCATAATTTTCTTATGACTTTGTTAATTCTTGATAAAAATGACTCGCAGCGTATTACACAGAAAGAAAAATTTTATATTAAGAAATTGTAAGAATATTATAAGACCATGTACAGATTTTTAATTTAGAACGATGTTTATATTGTAAGATTATATTGAAAATGACTCGATTGGAGTTGAAACGTTTGTTTATTTTAATTGTTTTGTATTAATTTTGCTTATTTAAATTAAAATTCTTTTATACGTTATTGGCTCTTTGCCCTTCTTGTATACTACCTTTTGCTATTATATTGAATTTCGAGTTTCCTTTATTTTGCCCCTCGTGAATTGAAGGAACAAGAATTTGAAAGATTGTTATGATTTCGCGCCGCGATAAATTTGTCATGGTGTTATTTTATCGTTTGATTTAATTTGCGACATTTAAGTTGGAACTATTTTTTAATTGTTATCTTATTTATTTTTAGCGAAGAACTTACAAATAATATAAAAAATATAAGAAATAATATAAAAAATAGTATAATCTTTGACATTATCTGCTTTAAAAAAGAAAGAAATAGCAACAAAATGAGGCACTCACCGACCAGACTTCGTTATTATCATTTCCGTGTTGTGCTGGTGAAATTGTTGCCAAAGATTTCGATTGGCTAATTCCGCAGTGACACCGTGTAACATTGGAGGGACTGATTGGTAAAAAAAAGCGTTTGAATTCATCCTTTCATCTGCAAATTAACAACATAATCAATTAGTTAATTGATAAAAAAAAGAATGTACAAAATGTGGCGATATTAATCACTTAAAGATAATTCAGCGTTAAATGCGATTTATTATCAAATTACGAATGTTTTTGTAATGACAGCTAAAAACTTTCAAATAAAGACATTTTCTAATAATAAGAGACACAGAGAGTTTTTTATTTAACAAAAGACACAGATGACATAATGTGACACAATGAATCATTATATCCTTGTTCGTTGTAACGTGAATAAAGGTGAAATGAACTGTATCATTTATTGGAAAGCTCCCGCAGTCCAAGTCTAATATTTCATGTGTTATGCAATAAAGATTTCGAGCTTGTTGGCTGCAAGAAAAATCCAAGAATCTCTCTATTCTAAGTTTGAAAAGCTTGTCGTATGATAAAAATGGATAAAAATGTAATATTAGTCTAACACAATAAATCATTTTATCTGTGTGTGTTTAACGATAAGAATATATAATGATTTGATATATATAATGATTTATTTGTGTAATGTTCAAATATTTTTATTAGAAAGGAGAACGTGACAATAATATACTGCAAATATTAAGACTGAGAAAATTCAATTTAATATAATGATGACCGCTCACCACTATCTTACGCGAATTACCAATAGCGCGTAGGCAAAACATTTCTTTTGAAAAGACGACGCTGTCTAACAATGAGAATAGGAAAAAATTAATGTGGGTGAGGTAACATAAATAGCGGAGCAGCAGGAGCTACCCTTTATAACACCATTGTCGACCGTACTTGTAGCATTAGGTATGAACACGATTATCCCGGCACCCGTAAACCGCAGTAAAAAGCCATTCATAGTAGGTAGATAACGATTATTTGCCTGACCGAAGGTCGGTATCCTTTCATCTTTCATCGTCGGTATTCTTTCGAAATAATCAAGGCGCTCGCAGGGCCCAATGTGTGTCGCATTACACGGGATATTTGGCGATCGACATTGATACAGGGTGACCAAGAAGAACACGGTCCTCATTATGGTGCAAATCGATTGGGAGCGACCTTTCTCTTTTAAGAACACCGCAAATAGACACTGGTCTCAGATTTTCACAGGCAAAATTCCAAAATTCGCATGAGTCTCATGAGATATCAATTATCACTATAACTATATGAAAATCATTTTCTCCGTAAAACAACTTCTCTTGAGAATTCATAACTTAATCATCTTGCTTTTAAATTAAAAATAAATAAATAATAATTGCGATAAACAATAACAATTTAATTTTATGAAGAAAAAATAAAGAAAAAGTGAAAATAAAAGCTTGAATTGAGTGGGAGATTATAGTTGTAAATTATATCTTAGATATTTTTACGTATTATATCAATATATTTCTAACAATTTATTATAACTTTTTAAAAATTTCGAAAAATGTATTATAACTTAATTGTCGTGCTAAAAATTTTCGGTAAAAGAATTTAATTTTTTCGATAATAAAATAATTCAACTACAATATAAAGAATTAATTTTGAAGAAAAAAAATGAGAAGAAAGTGAAGAATGAAAGATTTAATCGAATGAGAGATTATAGTTGATTGTTAATTGTATCAGAGAAAAATTATATGTTATATACCTTTACGATTTTATGTCACACTTAACTCACTTTTATATTTCACAATTACTTTGTACATATTACTTTATTTCGATATTATTATAAAATTAGAATTATATTGAAATGTCATATATGTATAAGCGTGCTATTTCATTTGTCCGTTTTTTGTCATACAATAAATTTTTCGAGCCTTAATTTAATTGTTAATTGGCTATAGGACAGAGAGATTTAAAAAAAAGCTTTGTTTTGGAGCCAATTAATACGTTTGAAAAATTTGTCGTACGATAAATGTAATCTCTCAGCCTAATTGTGTCGAAGATTCAAAATGCTAAATCGTAAACACAAACCGTCAACCTTCACCGGTCTCATCATATTATTGTTGATTATAAGACAGACTAAAAGTTATTAAGAATAACAGTACATACCAAAGTCGCTCAGATCGATTGATGGGTGCTGCGTTAAGACTGACGGTCTCAGTAGCTGCAGTAGGTGCACTGAATTGCTTACATCTTGAAGAAACATTTCTGGAGGATCGACGTTTTACCCCCTTTTCAATTGTCAATTCCCAAAGATATCGCGGAACAAATCACGCACCCTTCTATACTTGTGGAGCAGACTGAGGCGACTAACTCCGACTCTTTGGACTCAGAACGAAATCAGTGCAATAGTATACGGGCCCAACTCTTAAAGTTCCAACTACGTCATCGATTCGCGCGCTCGTTGGTCCAGCACGGACGGCCTTAGACATTGTCGCACCGCCTACGCGAACTCGATTGGCTGCATCTCTATCTCAACAAGTGGAGGGAGGCCGTGAAATCAGGATGCGCCAAAAGTCGCATATGTGTGTCGCCTTTGCACATTGCTTCTCAGGCGACAAATATAACACTCGGAAAGAGAGAGAGAGAGAGAGAGAGAGAGAGAGAAAGAAAAAAGAAAAAAGATATTACAAGGTAAGAAAATATGTGATGTCATACACATTACATTTTTCTGATTTTTCGATGCCTAGAAGCTTAAATAGATAGCTATCTATTTAAAAGCTGCTTTTTTTTCACTTCCCGATAACATTTTCTTAGAGATAATGAAGAATTTACTAAAGTAAATAGATCTTTAAACATATCTAGATATTTAATCTTTTAAATTTTAGTTTAAATATTTTAATTCCTTTTCTGATGTTTCGCTCTATTTAATCCTTCGATGCCTCTCTCGCATGACATATATATCCAATTTTTTCTTTTACTTTAGATGCTATGGTTTTTTTTATTAATAAAGAAAAATAATACGTTTCATTTTGATACCATATTATATTTTTGTTTTTATGTATATATAATATTTTTATATATATTTTTGTATAAAACTCAGTATGTTGTATACGTGACAAAATGTATAATGTAGCAAAGAGTTTATATGTGGGTATTATTTACAATAAGTATATGAATATTATTTATATTAAAAAAAAATTTTGAGTTTTCTTGAAAACAAAGAGGTCGATATTCAAACTTGAACATTTTTAATAATCTATATAACAATAAAACTATATCTTTATAAATATATATAAATATGTATGTATAAATTAAGTATATATTTATACAAATATTTTTTATATATATTTATCTATATACTAACTTATATATGAAAAGATCGATTTTGCTGAAGTATCTAAAAATCTAATTAGATATGTAAATCTGAAAGTAATTATGTTGAACTATCAAAATAATTATATAGGACGTTTAAGGATAATAGACAATGCTGCACAAAATTTTACATTCTAATAGCAACCAACATTCTACATAATTATTTTGATAATCCATAACAAAATTATTTTTAGATTTGTATATAATTAAAGGAGGATGTTAAGTTAGAGTTTTTCCCAAAATGAAAAAGTTCTGAGATATACAAATTATGTATCATTAAAGGACTATTTAAGCAGAATCGAGTGGTGTATCGTTTATATCGGGAACGTGGCAGAAATCATTATCAAAGACAACACAATTAAAAATTGCAATTTAATATAATTTTAGATAAGTAGCTCTTTAATATGATATATGATATTTGTATATCTCGGAACTTTTTCATTTTCAGGTCGAGGCCGAGAAACAATCCTAACTATCCTATCACATCCTGATCCTTTTTAGATACTTTGATAAAACTGTCTTCTTTTTGAACATCAATGTATGAGTAAGCACATAAATAAATTTTATTAAACGCAACATTCTGTTTAATAATATAGGATTAACTAGTGTCACCAGCAGGCGTCAATTCCTCGCGTTCCAGCGACAAGCCGTCGCAAAAAATTGACAAGTGCATCAAATGACTGTGTCGAGATCATTATCGCCGTTTTCACCAGACACCGACCCTGCACGGATTTGTATCGCGTGTTCCCGCGGATCTCGTCGTACGTTCCCGTTATGAACATCGTGCACGAGACAGAACACGGAATTGTCACCACAAATTACAGAATCCGGCGGGCAGACAGACGACCATAAACGGTCTGTTCTCTAGTCGAGACAACGAGAAGAAGAGAAATAAAATCACACAATATACATACTTTACTTTAGAATTCTTCGTAAATCGCGCACTGCGTCAATAGCGAAAGAATTTCGTTATTAGAAACTATCAAAATTTGAAATCTTTTATTCCAACAATGAGATATAAAGTAATATATTTCCTGAATATTCAAAATATTTTTAAATCTATCATTTTAAAATTAATAATGATTTCTTAAATTTCTTTTGGTTGAAAATTATATACATATGTACATAGCTATATTTTACTTATATCTAGACACAACAATATTTGTATAGATTTTTGTATATGTCTAGATGAATGTATATGATATAATATATATTTATTGTACACATAACATATATATATATTATATACATACATGAAATATTTATAATTAATATTGCATAAAACACACAAGCACTATATTCTATGTACGTTCGCACTTATGTGAATATTTAAGAAAATTTTATTATTTTATATAATAATTTGAGAACTTTTAAAAGCATTTTAAGTTATTTTTGTTATCAATATTGTACACATTGTTATTATATTTATTTTTTATAATTAATTTAAGTTAAATGTTAAAATACTCAAAAGATTCTGCGACTATGTACACTTACATTGCTTAATAAGCAATTATCTTAATTTTTGTCTTACTTTTTCACCTTATATACTTATATGTCTCTCTCTCTAAATAAAATTGAATATATATGAACCAAACGAGTAAGTGAGAGTCATTACACAGTTCTTAGTATCGTAAATTATTTAAATTATTTTTACAATTTTTACATAAAAAACTAAATAAATATCGATGTTTTGACTGTATTTTTTCAGACTAAAGAAAAGACCCATTTCAAGTCTTTAAAGATTCGCAAGTCATGTAGTGAACACAATATAGAATAAAACTTCGACTCTATAAATCTTTCTCTTTCACTAAAAAAAGAGTAAAAATCTCATTTTAAAGAATTTAGAAAGAATATAAAACATCGTTACATTTGAAATATAAACCTTTTCAGAATGCAAAAATTTTGCCCTAAAATTTTATGCTTTCTTACTTTCTTACTTTTCCTTTGTACGTTTTTATTTTATTGCTCAACTTTCACAACCATAAAATTTTTCTCTTTTGATCACTATTATCCTTTTTTATTTTTATCTCTGATTTTTTCTGCAGTGTCTCAAATATAGTGGGGGGGGGGGGGGCAGTTGTAACAAATAAGAGAGTATTACGCTACAAAGAATTAGTGACCTTCAACATGAGCCTTTTTTGAAAGTGGGTTTATAAATTGAAATGGAATCATCAATTTAACTTTAACCGTATTGCAATAAATATTTTTTACAAAGAATTGGAAACAATTTTACCACCATTCATAAATATAATTCGCCATAATTATCTTATCTCGCCATAAATACAAGTTATATATTCCTATAATTATATACCGACAATCAGATTTTAAATTCGATTTTTGTGATAAAATATATATTGTTAGTGAAAAGTATTCAGTTCTTTTGACCCAGGAAATAAAGAAATATAGTGAAAAAAGAAAGAGAAAGAGCGAAAGCTTAAATGTTTATTAGCATTCTAGGAGTTGTCTAAGAATAAACAAAGAAATAAAAACAAGGAAAGAAAACCAATAAAATAATAAGAAAAATTGATATGAAAAATAATAATACAAAATAATAATGATAAAAATAAGATTTAAAAAACTAGGGAAAGAAATTTAAAAATCAAAAAATTTAGAAAAGAAGAAAGAAAAAGTGATTGTAGAGAAAATAAAGAAAAATTAAAATCGTTAAAAATTTTAAATAATATAAATGATAAAATATTTTTAATAAGAATATTTAAAAAAATATTTTTATAAAAAATAAGAGCATAAAAAACCACAGCACAAGTTATAGTTTGTGATATTTAATTATTATTACATTAATTAAAACATTAAACGTTTCGGCCACAATCTGGCCATCTTCAGTAATTCAATAATATTCTTAAAACGCAGAGTTATATCTAGTTGACATTAAATTCAACAGTCGAGAGTTGTAATTAAATAAACATGTTCTTTTATATGTGAAGATGCTTCATACAGTAATGTTACAATGCCAATTGTCATATCAAGAAAAGTGTAGAACAAGAATTTCCAGATTCTAATTTAAATAAAATTGTATATATTAAAATCTTCTAGTCGGAATATAAAGAAATAGAATCATTACCTGTTTTACAGCAAAAAAACCAAACGATGAATCTCATTTCTTTTACACAATTAGAATTTTGTCGTGACATTATGTGTTGTTATTTGTCCTATCATATATTTTACCACTATTTATATATCTGAGTCAAAAATTTAGAAAGTTCTAGAATTGTTTATTAAAGGAAAGAGACATCCTTCTTTAGAAGAGGAAAATAAACCTCAGGCAAACCTTCCGTGTCATTTTGCTTATTGATAACACTTGTTTGTCTTTTTATATGTATCATTTCCGAAATTCTTCTTTTCGCTAAAGATTGTTCTATATCTAAAATTCTTATATTATCCCAATCTAATTCATGCATCTCATTCATACGGTGACGTGAAACCACAGAAATTTCGGAAGAAGGTTTTCTTATGTCGGCCTTATGTTCTTTAATCCGGGTTTTTAATTTCCTTTTAGTTATTTTTTATAGTCGTTTTGACGTAGTCAAAACAGTTTTGAAGTAGTCAATCATCATAGTCAATGTGTTAACGTTTGAATTTCTATTTAATTTAATTTTTTTTATTTTTATAATAAATTAACGTTGCTATTCATATAGATATAAATGTTCAATTTTGTAAAAAATTTCTAGAAGACTAAACATATTTTCTTTAGTAATTTATTTCTTACTTGTTATAAAACATATTATTTTAATTTTTCTTTATTTTCTCTACAATCTCTTTTTCTTTCAGTTACAACTGCTATTATATTTGAGACACTGCAGAAAAAATCAGAGATAAAAATAAAAAAGGATAATAGTGATCAAAAGAGTAAAAAAAAATTTTATGGTTGTGAAAGTTGAACAATAAAATAAAAACGTACAAAGGGAAAGTAAGAAAGTAAGGAAGCATAAAATTTTAGGGCAAAATATGTAATTTTTGAAATGAATGTACTTAGGTATAATAAATTGATAGGATTAAAGATAACATCGGATTATACCGACCAAGTGGTTTTTTTATTATGCAACTAAAAGCAACCATGGCTAAACCTATATTTGTTTTCTGATTCCAGAAGACGAAGATAGCCTTAGCCATTTTGATTGAATAACGAAAAAACGCCCTTGTTAATCCTTGGTAAAAAAGTTGATAAAAAACAATAGAAAAAAATCCTATGTCTCTCTTTCTCTCTCTCTCTCTCTCTCTCTCTCTCTCTCTCTCTCCCCCTCGCAATATGCGAGTTACATATCATTTTCATATGATAGGTAGATGTTAACAATGGATAGCAGTGCTAATCTGTGCTAACGCTTCCGTCGGCAATCATAACTGATCGTTATCGGTCAGTAATTATTAATAGTTATCAATATGGGCAATGAATATGCCGAGGTATCGATGTTCGAGGTATTTCCATTCTGGAAAGTCAAATGAATCTATGAAATTTTGTTCGTATTTTTCATATATTATATTCTAATAAGTTTTTCAATTCTCTAAAAAAAAATCTTATAAACTTGGCTTCTTACTTTTCCGAAATGTATCACTATTTAAATATCATATTGATAATAATTCATTTTGTACAGTAAATTTATGATAAACTTCTATAGATATTTCTACTTTGTAAAATCAAATAAAAATCTATGAAATATCCTTGCTTCTCGTATAGAGAAGGAGGCTATAATGAATTTTCTACTAAATTTTCAATCCAAGAACAATAAATTCATGATGAAACCAATAGATAGCGTTTATTAGTTTAACGGAAAACGCTGCTATCTCATATTAGCTGCCTGTCTCATAATAGGAGGCTTTCCTTTATATCATTCTCAATCTTTCTCTATCAACTTTTTTTACCAGGGATGTAATTATTTCAATGAGCCAAGAAAATTATATATATTTACAAATTTGTATCTATCTAAAAATATTTTTACTTCAACAAATTCTTTCTATGTAAATAGATAAAAGATAAAACTAGTGACTTCTGTTAAGTCGACACTCGTAGATATTCTTTCTTGCACCAACTGCGGAAGCCAGTCGAAGTTTGTAGTGTAAACAAGGCAAGAACAGGCGCAGTGCACATTTACCCTCACAAGACTAAAACCTTATCCGGAATGCCTCATTTCGTTTGCTACTGTTTATACCTCTCAACGGAAGTTTTGTCAAATCATTCGGTATTTGTGTATGTCGCCAAAAATCCTTGACATGAAGGAATAAAAGAAGAAAAAGAGAAAAGAAAGAATCGAATCAATTTCATATGAGTATCTCACCTCAGATAAAATATTTTTCCTCTAGTTCGAGATATTATTGTATGAAAGATACGCATTAAGAATTGAAAAAATAAAAAAACTATCGATGACTAAAGATAAATGTACCATTTAATTGACATGACTCTATTATTGGATAAAATGACAAAAAATTTTAAATGTTAAGCTTTTATGTTAAGTTATATGTACGATCTAAATAAATTCGTTGTTTATAAAAATTTAATAACGAATTTACTTAAAATCGTACATATTATTAAAAACTTAGTATTGAAATTTTTTTATCGCTTATTTGTCCAATAAAGTGGGTTACGTCCATTAATTGTCATGTAGCACAGAATTTGAAGCAATATTTCTGCAAAATCTGTGTTGTATGGCATTGCATTTTGCAGCAATATTGCAGCAATGTTGCTGCAACTTTGTGCTGTAAGGGTGGTACATTTATCTTATCAGATGTTTTTGCTGAAAACATTATAAATTTGTTGGAGAAATTTTTATTAATATGTAAGATTAAAATTATGAGTTGTGTAAGATGATCTTTATGAAAAAAATTAATATTATTACATTAGTTAAGATACTTGTAAGGTACTTTGCAAAATATTTTTATGTATCATGCAAATAGTAATGATTTTTTTATTTTAATTGAATATTCTTATTTCCATGTATTTTTTAAGAATAGAAAATCATTCGCGACTCGCTATTTCGCGTAAAGACAATACAGTTCCACGCTACGTAACTTGATGTGAGACACTATCTTGTTTCTTGATACAATTAGATTATATCTTTAGGATAGCGTATTTTTTGTTTTACATTGTAATCGAGCTACATAATGTTATTAAAAATTTTATATTAAATGATTTTTATAAATATTTTTGATGACGCAATACGCACATCAAAATGATAATAAATAATGTCGGCTTGTTTGAGTTCCTCATATTAGCGCTTAATTAAATAACTTATTGTTAGATACAAGCAGAAAGATAAGCATGGCATAAAAAAAAGCATCACACGTCATATCCTTTCTATGCATTCCACGTATTCTCAAACTATTAATATAATTTTTGTCGAATTCTGTCGATATTTTATTAGTCAAACAGAACATTTCTCCATGAAAAAATTTTTTTGTTAAATAATTTTTTCCTTTCCATATCTTATCCTGTCTTCTCATCACGTGAGAGAGATAAAGTTTAAAATCAAGAATATTATTATCTCTTCTATAAGCAGTAAAGATCAATAATCTATCAAATGTTACTTTGAATAACATCATAATAAAAAACGACATATTGAATAATAATAAAATGTAGACAAATTCATAATAAAATGTTGTAGATAAATTCAATTATATGTTTATAAAACCTGATCTTCATGTGCAGCGAGATTATCAAGTTAAACAAATAAAAAGTAACGTTAAGTTATTAACATAAGTGTTGGCAAGGATACTTTATTATTTCAGGACAAATCAAGCTAAACACGTATCGCTGCTGTTCACGGGAATGTATAAGAGATAAGCGGATAGACGTATGGAAACCATATCGCTGAGGTCATCGTTAATACTTCGTAGGATGTCGGAGATGCATCTCCTCGCATTGCTACGAATACAAATAATGGATATAATAGACGGATAATAAATAACAGGAAGTACTTGTTGTTCTTTATAACGATTATTGATTTTATAAATCAAATTCGAAACACTGCCATGTCTCCAGATTGACGGAAAAATACGATTTTAGAGACTTGTATAATATTTAATAAATAAAAAAATGGAAGGAAATAAGATCTTGAGAAGTTGGTAGAAGGAATGTAAGAAGGAATGGCTAAAAAATCCGCGAAAGTGCGAAAACTTTTTGTATAAAAATGCACGCATGAAATACACTAAAATGTAACACCATGTAATTCTAATATTTCTAATCATTAATATATTTGTGAAAACATATTTCGTATTTATAATCTGCACACCGTCTCTATATTCATTCATATTTCTTAATACATGTGATCCTAATCATTTAAATGCGTGTAATATAATAAGTTTAACGATATATATACGATTCCAGAATTTAATCAGAAAGATCTTGCAATAACTTCTCTATTTTATTTGTAAAGCTGTCAACCAATATTTTGTCAGCATTAAAATATGTTCCGAACGATCTTTTTAAATTATGGGCGTTTATTTTTTCCATACATCTTTTTCATTGTTTTCCTTTCATTTCTGTTTAACTTTTCTTTTTATCATATAAATTATAGATAGTTTTCAGTTGAAAAATAAAAGTAACAATTTGCGCATGTGTTTCCTATGTATAAATTCCATAAATCTCTCAGACAATACGCAATGTCACTATCTCTTTATCGTCTTTCATATATATTTTAACGCCCAATTGCGCCAATAGGCAATGCCTCATTTTCCCTCTTCAAAGAGAAAAAGACAGATAAAAGAAAGTTTCAAAGTAACGTTGGTACAATATAATCAGGCTTTAGACATGTTTTAAAAAATATCTTTATGATATCTTTATATTTTATATATAATTATATATATAAAATATAAAACATCTTTATATATAAAATATAAAACATCTAGTGTTCTCGTCCCGTTTCTCGATTCTTACGTCTAGTTGCGTGTATCGTTTTCACGATATGCTATGAGTTATACACCGTCCAGATTCAACTCGATGTTTGCCGCTAGTAACTTTGAACTTCTGTAGGATTCTGTAGTTTGTAGCTTAATTTGTTGTAAAACATAATTTGAAAAATATAACTCGTTGCAGATACAATTGAGGCAAAATTGATAAAGCAACTCAGACAGCAAACATATTATACATTCTTTAATGTTAGATTATTATCCAATAAATATTCTTATCAGGAAAAATACTTAAGAATTTTTTACATATTCATCAATATTTAGATTTCTCTAATACATACGATATATTTCAAAGCTATAATTTTTCGAGACGTTAATAGAAAGAGCTCTTTTCTAAATATTGATTTAGAAAGGCACTAATTCATATGCCCAAGTCAGAAATGATAATGAAATCAAGATCGAATGTCGATGTAAAGTACCATTGAGAAAAGAACGTATAAAATGTCATAATAATATTTCTTTAAATAAAATAAAATTGATATCTGATTGAAAATATCATAATGTTACTAAAAAGGGGAGGGAGCTTTTTTTCAATCTACAATCATAATGTGCGCAATTATACACTTTAACATCACGTGCTTTCAAATCATAATTTTCATCACGATCATAGCGGATGAAGATCGAACGTGCGCGTGCTGCAGCGGAAACCTCCAAGGCGGGAAAGGGTCTCGTTAATACCTTCGCGAGAGAGATCACGCAGGGGACATAAAGCGCCACTTCCGGACGCAGTAAAGCGAGAGTTTTCGCGCGTGGGCGACGGCAACGCTTTGAAGTGCGACGGCGGAACTGCGTAACGTGCAGCTGCGGGCCACGTCCCTGTATTCTCGCGGATAATTGTTCCTTTCTTCTTTCTTCTTTTATATGGCGAGGTGATTATGCGGCAAGCTGCTGCGAGATTCGCCAGTCGGATGACATTTCGACGACGCTGGGGGCTGCATTTCCGGCATGGCGCGCGATACGTCGATCTCTGCGATTTCAAGGAAATTTCTCTTGTATCGTGTAATTGTTATACATATCTATCGCGTATCCGCTCTCTAAAGATAAACGGGAATCGTTGATATATCGCTCCTTCATGTTTAAGATAAGAAAATCGACTGCTATACAATGATCGAGTAAAATAATGCAAGCACGTAAAAGGATCACGACATATCGCAAAAATCAAGCAAGTATCGACGATCGTTAACTGATTGCGCCACTAATGTCTATTTTTCTATTGTATTAATTTTAAACTCGATCTAATTTATTTTTTTACTTTCCTAATTAAGTAAGGGGGGAGGTGGGAATCGCTTCGCGTGGAAAGTCATAAAATATACTTTATAGTAGAAAATTTCCGTTTCATATTATAGGAAGGAGACATCATTTTTCAAACTTTTTTATAATAACTTTTTAATGAATAGCGACTGTCACTTAAAATTTGTTGCAGATCAGGATTATGACCTTGACAACATATGTCAAGACCAAGATTATGGAGGTGACCCTTTTGTATATATTTACCTTAAATTTATCAGTGTGATAGCAGATAATCAAAGCCAGATTTCTTAGTCTGTTACAATCTTTTTCTTTATATTCTTCTGTTATAGTTCAAATCTAGCTAGAGAGATAATAATATATGTCGGAAAGGAAGTCAAGCCTGCCTGTACTAGATAAATAAAATGTTTATAAAATTAAGCATACACAGATTAACAGATGCTGTGCGGATGCTGTATGGATGCGCGGATGTATTGCGGATGCAATGCGAATTCGAAGTGTCCGCGCTGTAGATGCCATGGTCGACCAGATAGAAATCAGATTAGAAATAATATTTAAGCTATATGATCAAAACGATACATATATATAGAAAATCTATCAAATATTTCATATACATAATCTGAAATTTATGAACAAAAACATGATATTCAAATAGTTTCTTTCCTATATCTGATTCTATCGGATTTTTAGAGCAGGGGACAGCAGAGATTGAAAATTGAATATAAATATAAAAAGTATAAAATCCTAAATATATTCAAAATATAAAAAGTAACGTAACTGTAAAATTCGTTACCAAAAAAAGGTTGCTGTTAAAGTTTAGACAAAAAAAGATAATATCTTTACCAGTCCGTTATCAAAAAAATAATTTGTAACATAACAGTTTACAAGTAACGTGTTATTTCATTTCCTGTTAAAAATTATAAAAATTATTAATATAAAAAAGAGGAGGCCTATAATATATCAACATTATATGTACTTACATCATAATTTTGTATCATAATATCAGAAATTATTTCATAATTTCTTTTTATAATCAAAACGACTTAAACGAAGATTCCAACGTGGATTACTTCGTGGATCACCTACCCACGGAATGTGTTAATTGCAATAAAATTTATCCAATACGTATGTCATACATTGTGGTTATAATATGATAATGTATGTACATTATACGCTAAATAATTCTTTACTGCAACTTCAATTGCAAATTTTTTACGATTGGTGATATGTGATCAAGCACTTTGAAAAAATTTTTAAATTATATGCAGAGCTGAAAATTGCAGAAAATAATCATTCTCATTCTCATATTCAATAAAAAAATTCTTTATTGAAATTATTTAGAGTTGTTGATCAATTCGAATAGATATATACAATCTAGGAGATTGATCATAAATCTTTAAAGAACTTTTTTATTTTTCGCTATGAAGAATTTTATGTAAAAAAAGTTATATAAAAAATAAAAAATTTATATGTTTTGCGTTACGTATGAAACTTTACTCTTCATTAATTCACGCTCGGGGAAAAAATTCGTAACGATCCCCTAAAATTGTTTTCTTTTCAGAAAATTTCAAGAAATTGCGTGTGGTTTTTGGAAAATTATGGACTGAAAGAAAAGTACTTCCTGTAAATCTATCTCAAGAGGGAATACACAAATGACAGAGGCACACTTTAATAGATTTTTAATTTGCGAGAAACCTAACTGCACAATTGTATACAAAAATTTAGAAAGCCGGCGGCAAAATGCTTCTCTCAAACAATCCTAGTTTAAAAAATGTCATATGCAAATGTAGCCAAGAATCTACTATAATAATTACTTTTCCTAAGAAATTTGTAAACAGAAAAGTCTAAATATATTAACATTGATCAGCATTTGGCGACCTACCTATGATGTATTTGCTACTTAATGAGAAGGAAACGGAGTCGATCCGTCGTGTGTTTACGGAAATCTCGGGCCATGTGAAACAGCTGAAACGCACGACTAAGTCGCGAGTGAAGTGTTCCTCTTTGCTCGAAAAACGTGAAGTGAAGTGCTACTTCTGGTTCATCATATCACTGCCTCCGATCCGTTTCGCTCCCGTCTTTATGTTTGTCGAATAAAGCGTTATAACGCTGAGTCGAAGTGCGATCTTCGATTCTAGGGAGAGAACAATTGCCGAAAATTGCATCACGTAAGTAAACGTCGGGTCCATCGATAAAAATCATATAAAAATACAAAATCCTGCGATTGTCTAGTACATGTTTGTTTTCATGTGGCAGCGTGGATGCAAAGTGGATTGCACGTCGCGAAAGTCGGTAAATGTGGAGCGATGCGTTTACGGAGTCTGTGCCGAAGACACTTCAATGATCGAACCAGAAGTACCATGGCGTTCCGGAGTAGCTCGAGCTGATTTAACAACCTTTACGCAAATTATAGATACTTATTTCGGCTAAATCAAGCATTCCAGCTGGATAGATCTAGACATACCTAAGTCTGTTCATATTTCTATCAACACATCGATACTTTTTTTTATTCTAAAACTATATATATATATATATAAATGAAAAACACAATATTACAATAATAAAGCCACATTGTAAATTTTCTCAATAAGTTTGCGTTACTTGCATTTTCTACACAATCACATCCCGGGGGGATTCTTCCAGAATAGTTGTTTTTTTAGGACTAGGTACAGAAAAATGGAAATTGTTAAAACGATTAGCTAGCTCGAGCGTCGAAATTTAATATTGAATTATTATCTACAAAGCACAAACTAACAATAACATTACATCAATGTTATAATTTTCTTAACAATGTAATTGTTATACAATATGTTATATTACATTTATATTGTTATATTAGAAATTATAATATTGATGTAATATTATTGTTAGAGTTCTGTGAGTAGATATTTTTACCGAAGAACTATCTTTGTTACATACAATTCTTTCAAATATTTGCACGAGTAACAACGTCGCTGGTATAGAAATGATAATATATATTCAATCACTATTAATTATTTTTTTTATATTATCCTTTATATTTCTTTCTCTATAATTTTTAAGACATCTCTTTATTATTACTACGCTTCGTCACATTTTTTTCTAAAAGGCAATAATATAGAAAAATTATCTGTATAAAAAAATGAGATGTTAGAAATAATTTATATTAACAATCAATTCTCAAGAGAACACCTTTAACTAAAAAGGTCTCCATCTTTTGGCTTAATCTTGCACTCTTCGTTCTTTCTTAATATCGACTATATATACTAAAAGAATTCAAATACGCAACTATACTCTTAAAGCAAATGGTACCACTTCTGCTAATACGTAAACGAGTTTATACATCTGCAAAAGTACAGAAAGTGCAAACAAAATAAATAAATCTAACAGGAGCAAGCGAGCGTTTCCTATACAGCCTTGTAGTTATATGAGCGAATTATTGTGAGCTGGCTTCATAATTCTACAAATTAATCGTGTAGATTTTCAAATATTTTTTCTTACAATAAATGAAAAAATTAATTTTTTTTTATATAACGTATACATAGTACAACCGTGAGTTAAGTCTATAAAAAACTTCATGTCATTGTGTTTAACATAAATGCGATTATGGACAAAACGTAAAGACTTAAATAATAAATCTTGTTTCTTCTTCAACACAAAGAAATCTCGATAATAGATACAGACTGTCACCTATGATCTTTTAAGTGAGAAAACGCTGGTGCGATTATCGACATTGAGAGCGTTAGATGTCAGGCGGTTATATGAATCATAGAAAACATTTTTCGTAAAAGTATGTACAATTCTGGTTCGAATCGTTTGATATATTCAGGACATCTTAGTTTAAGTAACTTGAACGCCATTGAGCGACAGTTCCGCTTCACGCTCTTTAATTGTTTATCGAGATACAATGTTGAACGAGCTAATTTGTTCATAATGCAGGTGATACATGAACGATAATTCTCTTCTTTATAGGGATCGGGCGAATAATGACGGATAATACGATTATTGAAACGGGTATAGTGCGTAATAAGCCCCGGGAAATACAATATCTCTCACGTGAGTAACGTATCATCTAATTCCTCTATTTTGCCTTCTGGTTGAGAAAGAACTTTACGCAACACTTTGCTGACCACGTCAGACAAAGACTCTTTTGCGCCAGCGTCCAAGAAAGCCATGCAGCGCTGAAAGAAGATGGACAAAATTATTATTAACATTTTATATGAAAAAATAATTACATATAAGAAAAACAATCACTTAAAAAAAAATTAAATAAATTTTGTACTGATTAGGAAATAGCAACTAACTTGATGTTCTTCTTCGCCCTGTCTCAGCCGAAGCACCGCGATAAGTGCGAGTTCGCTGTTTGCTTTGACATATCCGTTCTTTTCTTTCGTGCCGTTTACCAACATTGGCAAAAGTGCCCTGAGCAATTCAGGTGACATATTTTCAGGTGGTATGTTACGCGCGAGATGAATGCAAACTCGGGCGAGTAGTTGCTTCACGTCGTTGCTGTTATTATTCATCGACTAAAAATTACAATGATATTGATTTTAATATTATAAGATATAATTATTATGCTTAAATATTTCATGTTACGTGTCTTTTTAGATATCATTACCAGCAATTTATTGAGTCCTGTATATATAAACATAAATGTTCTTCTCGAACTTACTCTCACAAAAGGCGATAAAATTTGCTGTGGTATTGATTGCGATTCATTCATAAGATACTGAAATAGATATCCACATGCTCGTACGCCGTTCATGACAATCTGTACTCTGTCAGCAGCTAAATAGGACAGTATCACTGTGCAAACACGATCCTTTTCTTTAGGATTGTATACTGTATCTGGTGATTCCTTTAGTGCTACAAAAAGCGCAGCTGAACGTCCATGCCTGAGCACCCAGTCGGCATTAACGTCGTTACCTAATCGAATATTAATTGTATTAATAATAATTATTGTCAATTTAAGTTACATTATATTCTTCGTGAACTTACATAAGAGATGATCATTAAATGCAATCGCTAATTGCTCCGGAGATAACCATCGCAAAAGAGCGCCGAAACAACCGGCAACTGCATTCCTCGTTATATCCTCTGAATGACCAAGCATACTGCTCAGTGTTGCAAATACCTGTTTCTTCATAGGATCAGTCATTTTGTCGCCAGCCGGGGTCAGTACACCTCTGAGAGCTTGTAGCATTGTTTCCCTGTATTTCGAACAATATTATAAATTCTTGCAAAACATTTCAATACTCGAAGGATATATCCACAGATTGGAATTACCTTATCGCTGGATCATCTCCTGTTTTGATACCAGTATGAAGTTCAGTGAATAAAGGATCGACACGTGTATGGATGACAATCAGATTGCTAAGAGCATAAGCTGCTTTCAATCTGACCTGCCGATTACTATCGTTCAAAGCTCTTAAGAATGTAGTTTGCAATTGCGGCAAGAATTGTTTCAGCATAACGCCAACCTATAAGCAAATCAACAATTTCGAATCAAAAGAACCTTTACTAAAATGTAAAAGATAATGTATTATATGCGTTTTCTGTTTCATTTACAAACCATATAATACGAGATGTAAAATCTTAGTAATGACAAAAATTATGTTCAATCATACAAACCTTCCCAAGTAATATAGCAAGCGTTTCGAGGACGGCTGCCTTAACGCTCCAATTAAAACGGTCGCCAAGAATTCGAATAAGCGGACCGGTAATGTGTACGACGCTCGGTTGCAACGCGGCCGCGCTGGACAATCTTATAACTTCTCCTAGTCCTTGAGCTGCATGTTCCTTTGCTTCCGGCAAACCGTTCAGTATTGCCTCTCTGAAGATCGGTAAAATCGGTGTGATTCCCTTGGGAAGACAAAACCCGGGTAATAATTCTTGACCTTTCAAATCAGACACCGCAAACCGAACGGCTTGCCTAATGTCTTGTACGTGCGCTATTTGCTGATCAGATGAAAGAGTCTGTAAGAAGTAAAACAATTGAAAGAGCAATTAAAAATGTTAATATTATTTTAAGAATGAATTATTATAATATAATTTATTTTCAACAATTTTTATATTCTTATATATGTTGTATTAATTTTCGAATTATCACGCATTTCAATCTATATATTACCTTCGTGACGGCTGTAAGTGCCTCCCAACTCATCTGTAACACATCCCTGTCTTCATCAGTGAATAAGTGAATTAAACCTCTAAGCAATTGCGGGACATACTGACTATAATCAGCGCGAGTATCACGACAGAACGCACAAAGCAATGTCGCGGCGCTCCTCCGTTTCGAGAGATCTTCCGCTCTCGTGGCTTCCATTAACTGATCCATCACGGTCCTGACGCCTACTTCATCGGTGACAGAAAGAACAACAGCCTGACAATACTCTAACTCCTGCAGTTCGTTTGCCATTCCTTGTGCACTAGAAAGAGCAGTGAGTAATGCTGGTAAAATCCTATGGAGGAATCTTGTCAATGCTTCACCTGCCACACTGGCCAGTATCGACAGTGCTTTCGTATTAACCGGCGGCGAGGCTAATTGTGGGACTAGATACGGCAATACAACGCGCGACTTGATCGCCATCACTTGACGTAAACCGTCCAAAGTGTTCTCTGCCTCTGCATGGTCGGGCGAGTTCAATTGCGTCAACATTGCCGGCAATATATCATCGAGGGCGCGAACACCCACCGTGGAATGCAAGCCGTCGAAAGTTTTGGCAGCAGCTTGTCGAACCTCGGGCAACGGATCGCACAGTGCTTTTCTAAAACAGGATTACGATCTCCTTATCTAAATGCCTGATCATACGTTTTGGTTGTTATCGTTTTAAAGATGATTATACTTACCTCACTGTTGGCACGAGGCTGATGACGAAGGTAAGAACCATATCTTTGTTGGTGCTCGCCATAATTTCTGACAAACCTATGCATACTCCTTGACGCTGATCGGCTTGGTCACTCTGTAAACCTTTTTCCAAAATCGGTATGATTTCTGGCAATACTCGTTCTCCCAATTTCCGAACGAGATCGCCCAACGTCCGAGCGGCTACCTGTCTTTTGTCGTAACTCGTGCTCGCCAAACATCCCAACAAAAGAGTAAACAGCGTTGGTAATATTTCTCGCAGCGTTCTCGGTGTATTCGTTACCACTACCTTCCAAACGTGGAGAGCTGCTTGACGTACCATAAGAGCCACGTCCGATCGTCCCATGTATAGTCCGGCCAAAACACGATTTCGCCTCTCCGCACCCAAAGCATTTATAATAGCATAATGTGATTGTTCTGTACCAAAATTATCATCTTCGCTCGCGGTCTCGGTTGACATCTTGCCTGATACACCAGAAATCCTGTAAAGTAGATCGCCTAATAGTTGCACAGATGAATATCGGATACGCCAATTATCGTCGAAGAGACCCTTCTCCAATTCCGGTAATAATAGCATTATAGCCGAATCAGCATAAAGTGTAACGATACGTTGTCCTGCCCTTAATGCAGTTTCCCGCACGTATTCGTTCTCGTCGGCTAATGCCTTCAGTATAGGATTGATTATTTGTCCAATATATGGAGTGAATTCTGTGGTGAATGCACTCGGCATGTATATGAACATCATAATGTATCCATCCTTTACATGGGGAGCGATATCAGTTCTCTCTGCGGTACTAATGATCTCGGGCATAAGTTTGTGAAGTTTCTCGACTCCTAATCCGCGCACCACTTCGGAGAGACCTTGGGCAGCTCCGGATCTGTCGACACTACTAGTTTCGGAAGTCAGTGTTTGCATCAACCATGGTAGTAGATCTTCGAAGCTAGACTCGCCCATTCCTCGCACCATTGCACCCAGCGCTCTCGCCGATACACTACGTACTTCGGGCACTGGATCAAGCAAGCTTGTCTTCAGACCTGGAATAATAGTCGGCAGATAGGGAGTCAGATCTTTCTGATCTGTTAAGGAGTACATATTGCCAATAATTTGCGCGGCCATCTTTCTGGTTTCCGTTGAACGATCGAGAAACGCGCGTTGCACAACAGGCATGATCAAAGCTAGTGATGGAGCATCAATAAAATGTACAAATTGCGTATCCAGTAATGTTTGCAAGCAAGTGGCGGTTTTATGTGAAGGATCCTGTAGCGCTTTTAATAACACAGGCACGATAGCTTGAATTTCCGGATTGCGAATGACGCTTCCGATGACCTTAAGCGCTTCTGCGCCGGCTTCTTGTACTTTTGTGTGTGAATCGCTGAGTACTTCTATCAATTTTGGGACGATACTCGGCAGACAACTGCTTAACTGTTTTGGTGCACAGTACGCCATAGCGCCAAGTAACTCGACAGATCCTAAAAATGAGATACATAAATTTTAAATCTCAGTATAATTGTTCTTTACCTTTAAATTAAATAATGTTGCTTTCTAAAACAAATGTATTTTAAACACGCATAATTTTTGAGATGTTAAATAGCTCAATACCAAATCATTCGATTATCAAGCAACAGATTATGAGTTCAATTTCTGGAATTATCAATCCACATATATGATATTAAGAAATAAGAAAATATTCAACTATAAATATAATAGGAAAAAAAAATATTCAAAATATACATTTAATCCCAAGATAATTAGGAATAAATAAATCGCTTCGCTCTTGAAAAACAAAAAACTTCTAAATAATAAATTTAAAAGCAAAACTCAGTCCTGGAGCATTGGATAAGAAGCTTTAAAGCTTCTTCCTTAAAAATGGTAACTATTATATAATAAAATCAGAAGAAATCCAAGATCCATATAGAATTTGTAAAACGATAAGGAATGAAGCAATTCAAATATTAAAATCAATAGATAACTGCGAGATTAAATCTGCCGAAAATGATATCATACGAAAAGGTGTAAGGGAGGTAAAATCATTCTCAGAGAACCTTGATAAATTCTAGTTATCAGAGCTGATAAAGATAACACAATGGTAATTATAAATCGCGAAAGTTACAGAAGTAAAATGTATGAAATTCTTAATGACCACAACACATACATTTTAGTAAATAAAGATTCCACCAATAAAATAACAACGGAAATTAGTAATTATTTCCAAAAAATTGGAAAAACAAGGAGTACATTGACCTAAACTTGTACAAAAAACTGTATGTATCAGACGGCGAACTCTTGAATTCTTATGGACTGCCAAAAATTCATAAGGAAGGTCATCCATTGAGAATAATAGTTAGTTGTATAAACAGTGCCTTTTATCCATTAGCGACTTTCTTAAAGGATATTATAGACAACAATAACAAAAAGAATTTTAGTTATGTTAAAAACAGTTTTGATATTGTGTGTAAGCTCAATCGAAGGATAATCAATAACAATTTCAATATTATAATATATCATTTGACATGATTTCGATGTACGAACATTCCGACCGATTTAGTATTAAAGAGTATTGAACGTAGGTAGAACCTGATTGAAAACAAGACTTCGATTCCTATCCATGAGTAATTTGTAAAAGCAATTATGATTATAATTAACTCTACATTTTTCAAATTTGACAAAAAAATATTTAAACAAATTTTTGGCCAATGGACTCTCCATTGTCCCCTACATTAGCGAATATTGTTCTACAAGACTTAGAACAAGAAATTATTACGATTAATAATATTGTCTCGTCTTTTTATTTCCTTTATGTTGATGACATTGCATTGTTCGTCCATAAAGATAAAGTTGAGAATGTTTTGGAATTGTTTAATTCGTATCATGAAAGATTAAGGTTTACAATAGACTTTGGCGACGAAAATGGCATTAATTTTTTAGATGTTAAACTAATGAGACAAGAAAGAAGAATCATCTTCGATATTTATAAAAAACCTACTAATTCAGGGAGATATTTGAATTATTATTCGAATCATTTATAAAAGGGGTGCATAATAATCGGGCAATTAGAATATTATTAGAATTATTAGAATATTATTTTTATCCCATCCAAAATTTCAAGAAAAAAACATTTCTGACTTAGTTCACACTCTATTAATGAATGGTTATCCTCTCGAATTCATTTTTTCAACAAAACAGAATTAAAACTTTAGAAAATAGAACTAATTTAGATAAAAATAGTGAATGTAATAATAATGAAAACTCCAATTCTAATTCCAATTTAAGGAAAACATTTTTTATAATACCATATTTAAGTAAAGTATCGGAAAAATTTAAAAAATTATCACACAGTCAGGGCTTTAATATTGCTTACAAACCTACAAATACTTAATAGATTCATTAAAACTGGAAAAAATCGTGTAAGTAAAGAGGACCATTGTGGAGTGGTTTATAAGATAAATTGTCTAGATTGTGAGTCTTCTTATATCGGCCAAACAAAAAGAAAATTAAAAACTCGAATCAAAGAACATAAAGTTGACATAAGAAGATCCATCTCTAAGATGTCAGTGGTTTCACGTCATCAAGTGAATGAGATGCATGAATTGGATTGGGATAATATTAGAATTTTAGACACAGAACAATCATTATTTAAAAGAAGAATTTCTGAAATGATATACATAAAAGTATACATAAAAAATAAGTATACATAAAAGTATACATAAATAATAATTAATAAGCAAAGTGACACTGAAGATTTGTCCTTTATTTGTTTTTTCTAAAGAAAGATCTGTCTCACACTTAAGAAAAGTCACTTATTAAAAATCTAGAACAATCTAAACTTTTGACATATATATAAATAGCGGTAACATACACGATATAATAACACAAATAATAATACACAATGTCACGACGAATTTCCATCTGCGTGAGGAAAGTGCTTAAGATTCATCATTATATCTGTAAAGCAGGTAACGATTCAATCCTCATTAAACTAAATTTGACTTAAATTTGACTAGAAGATTTTAACGATAGTTTAATTTTTAAATTAGAATCTAGAAATTCTTGTTCTACATAACTTGCAATAAATGATAATTGACGCTGCAACAATGTTGTACGATGCACCTTCACAAGATGAAAGAACACGTTTATACATATTATACGACGGCTGAATTTAATGTCAGATATAGGTATGTAAATTCTGCGTTTTACTAATATTTGTGATTTTACTAAAGATGGCCACATTGTGGCCGTCTAGATTTTTTATTAATGTAATGAATTATTAAATTTCACAAACAACATCCAGTGCTTTTTCCAGTGCTCCAAGGTTTTATGCTCCTTTTTTATACATTTCATATAGAATTTCTTTTTGCCAAGACTATAGCACTATTGACAAAGTCTCATGTATCAAAATATAAAAATAAAGGTAGAAAGACTAATGAAATCTTGTATGAGATTAAAATTCACAGTACAAAAATTTTTAATTTACTTAATTATTAACAGAATAAACGATATTGCATTTAATTACCTGTTTTTGTTCTCCACGAATCTTCTTCTAGAGCTGCTAGTAGACTTGGCAGAACAAGTTTGACGCCATGGGCAGAAAGTTTACTCATAACTACTCTGGCAGTGTCATCGGTAGCGGTTCTCACATACTGACTCGAATCACCGAAGCACAACAGTAAGTGTGGCAGTACATGAACGATATAAGGCTCAAACAATCTTCCGAGCATTGTACATAGCATCTCGAATGCAAATAATGCACCTTCGCGATGCCTGTAGTTCTTTTTGTCTTGAATAGCGTGAGTTAGTTTGCTCATGATGTCCAGTTGCTTCAACGCGAGAATTCCCATACCTTTAATAAGCCCTGCCAGTCCGTATGCTGCACCCTTACGCTCTCCATACTTGTCTGATTTCAGCAACTGGTCCATTAGATTGTCTACAATTTTCGGTGCGTCCTCCTTAATAGCATCCGTCAGATGTGGCAGACAATTGGCTACGGCTTCCTGCACTTGCTGCGATGGTGTGGAGAGCGCCGCAATGAGGCGCATCACAATGGGCTTGATTCGCGGGTCGTTCTTGTCTAAATGTCTTGCCAGGGATCCCATGAGGATTACCACCGATTGCTTGATCGAATCGAAACTACCAATTTTTGGAGCTTTATCCATGAAATTTTCAAAAACTGGAAGCAGCGACGTAATGTTCGCACTGCCATGAAGGTCGACTGCTGCGACGGCAGCTGTAAGCATCTCAGTGCGTACGGATTGATTTCGATCACCGAGCCCGGTTAGAACGAAAAACTGGATAAGTCGATGCACCGTGTCGGCGGTGAGAAGCGGCGCTATTTGAGCGAGAGCGAGCGCTACTCCACGCCGAGGGCCCCACGTGTCGATCGGCTGTTCGATAACACGACCGAAATCGTTCAACTTTGGTGGGATCATAGCCAGTTTCTCCTGATACAATTGTAATAGGTTATCTAACACAGTTGGCGTTAGATGCGGCACGTTGGCCAAGCTCTGGGCTAGCGCGTGTGCGGCCGCTTGTTGCACCGGTTCGACTGGATGAGCGATATCCTGGATCAGTTCTTCGCAGAGGACCTCCGCTTGCGCAGTAAAATCAGCCGCGTTCCACAATTCGTTAGCGAGGATCTTATTTTCGTCGTTTACATCAAACTGAGCGATCCACACTCTCCTTGTGAGTCTATTGAACTGATCTTGATCCTCCTTCTGAGACGGGAAAGCCTGTCGAATCACTGTCAATCCTCTGAGAGCCGCGTCTCTCACGGTCGACAACGAATTCTGTAATGCGCCAATCAACGAGTCTATATCCTCGCTAGTGGCGATTGCCGTACCCGGTTGACCGCTGCCAGACTGTGCGACATCTAGCAAAGTCGCTACCGCATGAGACTGCACTCGGCTCGTGGTGGTCTCCATAAGTTCAATAAGCAAATCGAACATTTGCTTGCGTGGTAAAAGTCTAGGATGCCTGAGATCTTTCAAATCGGTAGTGCTACCTCTCTGTCTAGCGTGTTCTTGAATCAATTGCAGTCCTTGTACGATCATGCCCTCGTCTTTATATGATGTCAGAGTCTTCCTTATAAAAGGAAAAACGTAACAGAACGCAGGCGCTGTGAACAATTCCTTCTTTTTGATCGTTACTGCATGTATAAGATTCAACGTTCTTTTAACCGCTACATCTAAATTTTCTTCTTCCCAAGATTGATCCAAGTCACACTGCGGTTGCAACTGTCGCAGCGTAACGTGAGCAATAAGGTCACCTAGAATCGCACTATTATCTATCGTCACTGTTTGGCGAAGAGATACATAAAGCTCCGACATCTCGGGTGCTGCCAGTGGAGAACCTAGATTCTTCAAAATGCTTGGTAGAAGATCCTTTAAGTACAAAGACAACTCTTGTCGATTGCCGCGTATCGAGCATGCTACTAGGGACACAGTGTTATCTATCTTAGCTTTCAATTCAGTTAATCTCTTGCGAATACCATTCTCCTTCGCAATCTGTGCCTTTATAGTTTCTTCTTGTTTAGGCGTCAACTTTGGTTCCTTTATTTTGCCTTCTCTCTTTCGTTTCTCATACAACTCGCGCCGTAGTTGAAGCTCTTCTTGCTGTTCCTTGAATGAATAAACTTTACTTTCTCTTTTCATATTCATAGAACTAAGGATATCGTTCTCATCATTAACGGGCAATACGGTCTTATCGTAGAGCTCTCCCTCGGGAGTAAGATACGTGAAATATTCGTCCTTGGTAACTCGTAAGATCTCTGGATCGTCAAGTTTGCTCGTAACGTTCGACACTAGAGCGGGTAGAAAAGCGTCCGGTGCAAGTGATACGATTTTTATAAGTGCATTTTCGTAGTTCGGCACTGGTTTATAATTCTGGATTAACATCTTCCTCACTTCATTGCTGTAGGTACGTAAGAAATCCTTTGGTACGAGATTGTAATTCTTGGCAATTTTAAACCACAAATTTGGTACGGCTTTGAGCAGCGCCGGGTAATGAGATGGAAGCAAAGCATCTCTGGTCATTTGATAGGTATGTGCTTCGAATAAGAAGGAACCTGAGCATATGGCAAACAATCCATCAGCAAGACACCTGCCAGTAATTTCTCCTATTGAGGTATCTTCTTTATTTTCTTTATCTGATTCTGATCTAATTTTAACGTTTTCCAAAAATTTGTTAAACTCTGTTAACAACGCCTGCGCTGGCGTGTACGTGCTCAAACTAGTCATAATTTTCTTGACTAACGGAGAACATCGTTGTCTTGTTGCAGAATTTGGGGCAGTGGCGCAAGACACGATCGCTCGATGAATCCCAGTTAGAGCTTTCTCGTTCAATTTATCGGAGAATTCAGTGATAAGACGTTCACAGAGTAACATAAGATGGTACAAAATATCGTCGCTGCACGTAGATAGAAATTTTTCAGAAAAGAATATTTGCTCGTCTATCGCATTCCACAGCACGCTCTGTTTGTCATTCTCCACTTGGTCAGCTAATACGAATTTGAGTAGCAAATACGAAGCGACCAGGCCTTCGGTTACCGCCGCTGGTTGTGCGCATTGCTGAGTAGCTCTTGTTATTGCTTGCGCAAGAATCGGTGCTATCACGCCCGAATATGAAGAGGCGGGAGTCGAGAAGAATAACTTGATATAGGCAGTACGCACTGCAGCAGTAGACGTTTTCGCTGCCATACCCTTTTTAAAAGCATCTACAACAATTTTTGGTACATTAGACGAAAATTTCTTTGACCACAATGCCATCATTTCGAGAGCGTGTATCAGTGTCTTCTCGTGAACTTCAGTCTCGAGCACTTTAACAAAATGCTCACAAGCCGTTTCGGCTAATTTCTGTACGCTGCTACCCGAAGCCACATTGTAACTGAGATTGCCAGCACCTTGCAGAACAGATATCTTATGTGTTGCGACCGTGAGTTTACCCTCCGATCCGTGAAATACTGCAAATACAGATGATAACAATATTTCCACAGCCGTCGTATCGGAACACTGTATAGCAAGTTTGCGGCACGCTTCAACTGCTTCATCTCGCACCAAATCCTCCTTAGAATGTAGATTAGCAAATAATCCTTTACTTATTTCTTGACTGTATTGACTCAAGTCAAGACTCAATCCATTTAAAATATGCCCAACTGATTCGATTATGATCTCTGGATTTCGCAACATAGCTTTTTGTAAAGCGGGAAGTAATTGAGTTTTGAATTCTTCATGAGTCAATCTCCGAAGAAGTGGCACAGCTGCATCGACTACATACAAATCTGGTTTTTTCTTACAACTAATCGTCACTTTTATAAAAACATCTATCATGTTTGTCTGAAATTTAGAAAAAAACACATATATAAAATTTATTAAAAAATTATGTATGTGTGTACTTTTATGTATAATTTTTCTTCGTAATAAAAAGAACATTGTAATAACGTATGCAAAGAATAAAACTTTAGTTTTATATAAATAATGTGGAAATTGCTAAATAATTAACGCGAAGTTTGCATAAACTGGATATTGTAAAATATTTTTAAAATATTATCCAAGATTCGCTTTGACTTATCTTTTTCGCTTATTTGTTATTTATATTGGTTAATTTTAATTTATTATTGTTTAATATAGAAATTTTGTTTATGTAATTATTAAAAATTTTTTTTAAATAAATATGAAAAAAAAATAACTACATGGAAAGAACGATTTCACTGCAGTATTCAAAAATATTGTATTCATTTAGCTAGATACAGATCTGAAAATTTTATTGTCAAAATAATTATGCAGAATGCTTCGAGCAATGTTGCAAAAGATTTTGACATTTCAGCAACTGGCTTGAGCGTCCTATATAATTATTTTGATGGTCTTAACAAAATTATTTTTGGATCTAAATTTAATTAAATTTTTACTTTTAGAAAACTCTTCTTTCCATGTGTATATTCTTTTTTCGCTTACCTTCAAATGCTCCACCAAATCACTCTTTTTTGTAGCAACTAAATATTTTGTAAGTAAACTGGCTAAAATAATTATACCATTACCAAGCTCCAATTTTATTAAATGTTCAACATAAGATTCTATATCTTTAATGGCTTCCCATTCGTGTGCGAGTAACGTATACACTTTGTTAGCAAGTTTTTTATCTGCAGATGCTAAAGCTGCAGCAGATAAATTTGCTTGTGCTTCAATGAGCTTTGCTAAAGATTCATCGATTTGAATTAAATGTTCGTGATATCCATGAAAAATAAGTAAAGTTGACCACTTTAATGCGATATACGCAGTTAGAGCAGTGTTCAAGCTAAAAGAATGATTTTAGAAAAATATTATTGTAAGTAGATAATTGATAGAAAATTTATTCTTGAAATTCGACTTACGTTGCAACCACATTCTTATGCCAAGTAGCTTGCTCCGAAATTACAGTTGTCATATGTTTGATAGTAGCATCTGGTTGTTGTTTAATTAATTCTACAATTAGGTTTTTCACGTAGGACTGAGAAGCACTATCTTTATATCTATGTAGAGTAAGTGATACCACCTTACAGATTCCATTAACAATTTTGTCATTAATGCCTGTAATAAATAATTCACAGCTCTCATATATAAATAATTTATAATTTCCAATAGCCTAATTGTAATAGATATAATTTGGTGACATCAAAAAAAATTTTTTTAGATAAAGCTGTTGTATATAGTAATATCTTTTCCCTAAAATCAATCGAATTATATACACTGAATATTTTATTTATTACTTTCTTATAAGAAAATAACAAATCCACTTCAGGATTGAATATCAGAAAAGAAGAATTTGCATTCATATATTTAATATTTTTAAGCTGTAATTAATCCAACAATTTAAATAAATCTGAATTCCTCACTAAAAGACAAACAAGAAATTTTTATTTATTTCACAGATAATAAATTGAACATGCTATTAAAAAAGTATTATTAGAAAGCATGTTATTAAGATTTAAAATATATATGAAATTAATTTCTGCAGTGGAAAAATTATTTATAAAAAATTATTCAATGTTATAAAATATTCATTTCTAAACTATATATATATTCTATATACTATTTACTAAGAAAATAAATTTGTATATGCTATTTTTATAGTTGAGCTAAATTATATAGAACACAGTTGCAACAAATTCATTACTTAATTCAAATATATTAAATATATTTTTTAAATATTTATTACATAATTTTCACAAAAATATATCACGATATCTTTGACAATACTTAATGGAAATATTTTAAATCCCATTAACAGTTGCAGCAAATTACTTGATTAAAATATATAAAATATATTTTTAAAATATGTCATATGTGTTACATAATAATTTCTATAAAAATATGTTAGATGTCTTTAATAATGTTTAACGAAATAATTACTGGAGTTATCAAACTTCTCATACATATCATACATATAATTTGTAACGATAATCTTTCGACTAGACTTTAAACAGTTGAGAACTAAGATAAGAAAAAAAAGATATTTGATAAAAAATAATTAAAGTCATATTGTAAATAAACTACTCCAGATCGTTCCAAACAAATGAATGATAGTTTTGTCAAAATCATGCATGAATCACAGAGCGACGAATCGACGGCAGCGTCGAAAAACGAATCTGTCCCCGTATTTTCATAACATCGCCGTACGTAAGTGTCATTTTATCTCTCATCAAAAAATAATACGTGTCTCCCGCGATCTCCTTACCGGGATTTGACAATACGCTGGCGACATTTTGCAGAATCTCACGCCGCTCCTTCTTACTGGCGGTCTGAACTCGATTTGGCAGATCCTTCAAAGCTTTTGCTAGCTACAACAAAACATATCGATTATAATAACGCAGCGATGTTGAAGTAATACAAAAATTTTCTTGTATTCCACGTGACTTGCTCACCTCGACATCCGCCATATTTCTTCAAAAGCCGGACTGATCATAAAGCGCCGCTCTTCATGGGCACGTAGTTTGCGCGAGCGTGATTAGAGACTTTGGATTCTCGGAAGAGAGAATGGCTATCTTTTGTCCCTTCTGTCACATTTCAAAAGTGTTTCATACATATATTCATATATTTACAAATAACAGAGCATATATATTTCTAAATGACAGAGTATACATTTTTTTTTTACTTTTGTTAATAATAATAAGGTCTGTTTGTGTGACTGAACAAGAGTGTACACTTTTGGAACTTCAAATGAGATAGGTATATATTTATTATTTCTTTGAAAGTGAGAAAAAGCGTTCTAGTGCAGTTTAGTGTAGGAATAAAAAACAGATCTATGAATAAGAAAGATGTTCTACCAGTAAATAAAGATGTAAAATTATAACCGTAAAATTAATGCAAATTGACTGACTTAACAATTTAGAATTTTATTAATAAATAATATTATAAAGTTATTATAAATTTTTTTCTCCAACAAATAAACTTTTATTTTATTCGTTTTAAGGGTCGAGAGGAGTGACAGAAGAGACTGGAGATCTCTAGTTGAAGACAAATTTCTTTATGCTGAAATACTGGATAAATCGCGTTTTAATTGCAATATTTATAATCAGAAAAGGCTCCTGAATGTTCGTATAGAGCGATTTTTTAGGGAAAAAGGTAAAATAAAAATTTGTTCTGTTATCTCATCCGATGTGTACTACAATGCAATGAAGGTACACATAATTTTATTATTACAAAATTTTCAAGAATCAATTTGCAAAACCAGCTTTGTATGCGCCTTTACATACTCTATACCTATTTTCAGTACTGACAGTGAATTTTGAAGCAGTTTAAAAATTCCAATAGCTGTGTTCAACAGAAAAAAACAGCTTTGCAATTGTGTAAAATTCTGTAATATGATTGATCTTGTTCTTAGTTCCTTATTAGATCTAAATGTATAAATCAATCATATTCAAGAATTTTACAATTTTGTAAAGCTGTTTTTTCTGCTGAATCCGAACGCAGCCTGAGTGAGTGCTTGCTGTTATTAGTATATTCTTTTAGATCATCCAATCAAAATTTTAGATCTAGAAGAGTACATCAATAGCAGCGAGCGCTCCATCAATTATTGAGTCCGCTGAACGCAGCCATTGGATGCATTGGCTGCGTTCAGCAGAACACAACAGTTTTGCAACCGTTTTATGATTTCTGCTGAGATACCACTCTCTGCTGAGGACCATTTCTCTTGATCTAAAAGCATAACCCAATCAGCGCGAAGAAAACTTCCAACAGTTGCAAAATAAACGTGTTCTGCTGAACACAGCCATTCAGTACTACTACCGCTCAGTGATTTCTTATATCTGTTTGATCTATACTTTTAGTTCTAACGGAATATGCCAATCAGATGCAAGAGCTCACGGAGCGCTCAGTGAGCGGTAATACTGAATGCATCCATTGACAAGTTCAAGACGGCTAAGCAGCTAGACATACTTACCGAGCGATTGAATATGATTGGATCTATAAATAACAATTGTGTTCATTTGCTCGGCAAGCAGACTAGCCGTCAACCTGAACACGCTCATTATTAAAAAGCACCAAGTGCGTCATCGTGTCGACGTGTGTCGTCCAAAAGCCTTGATGGAAAGCTCCCATAATGAAAGTGACAGCCAATCAGAAGCATTAATGGTTGGTGTTATAGTTTCCGATTGGCTTTTACTATTTTACAACGAATTTGCGATCGCATTATAAATTTCGCTTTAAATCTGAAGTCTAGAGGAAATTAGGAAAATAGTCCTATCGCAAAGAGAATTTCCAAGTTGTAAGATAAACTGAGATAAATACTGCTGAACGTGGTCAATCTGTGGCATGACAGACAGTTGACGAAAAAACAGTGTAACAAAATACAACAAAAAGCTATTTTTGAGCATATTCCTGTTTCTTTTTTCAGTTTTCATTACACACTCTTTATTTTATTCTGAACTATTCTGAATTACAGTTGTACGTTTTGTAAAATTGTCAGGATTGTCGTGTACTATAAAGAAAATGCATACATACTCGTCAAGTAAAAAGATTCGTGCAACTTCATAAAAAATGTATTTTTAAGAATAAACTTTTTTATCTCCATGTGGAAATGAGGATATTTCAAGTCCAAAATTTTTACATAAAGTACAGTCGATTTTCATGGTACGTTTGTGATTGTTACTCCATGCAAAATGCAATGCAAAATCAATGATCTACCCGATGAATTATTGGAGTATATCCTAAGTTTGATACCACCTTACAAAGATCTCCAAGAGTGCAGGCTCGTTTGTAAAAGATGGTATCGCGCTACCAAAAGTACGTTTCTTTTATATTACACACTTATTTATATGTCAAACATATGAATATGCTATATAAATGAACTATCAATCTCATCAATCAATTCCACATATTAATATATATTTTTTGTTAACTTAGATGTAATAGAGCACAATGAAGCACATTTTCAAAAGTCTGTCGCTTTTGGATCTTTGTTATGGGATTCATTACCATCTATGCATTGGATATCTACTATTGGAAAAAGACATTCACATTCTGCTTGTATATATGATAACTCTATGTATGTCTTTGGTGGCTGTACAGCTACAATGACAACGTTCAATGATTTATGGCAGTTAGATTTAGGCACAAGGACATGGGTTAGACCAATCACTATGGGCAATTATCCATCGCCTAAAGCTTGTGCCACTATGCTGTATTATAGGAACAGTTTAATTTTATTTGGAGGTTGGTCTCATCCGTCGCCATATCCTTTACATCAGGTAACTATTCAAATAAGAAAATAATAGTTTCAGTTGAGACTATGTATATATATATATATATATATATACACATATACATATATATATATATATATACATATTTATATACATACATATATATACATATTTATATTAGACTTTTATAAAAGTATTCTTAAATTAGATTTATGTCAATCAAATCATGTGGTGGGAGATACATAAAAAAGCTGTAATTTTACTGTTTAACAAATTTTGTTATAAACTTATTTTTTACAGCTTGCATTATTTATATTTTACATATAATTTGTAATATTATTTTAAAAAATAGACATATTGAAATATATTAAAGTAGATAATATATTTCCAGCAGTGGAAATTGTTTAATGAGTTACATGTATATTGTATAAAGTCAAATAAGTGGACCGCTGTAAACACCTTAGAAACTCCACCACCAACATCTGCACATTCTGCAACAATACATAGGAATTTAATGGTTGTTTTCGGCGGAGTTTGTAATGGATACTACAGGTATATTTTTGTAAAATTACATATGAATGTATGAAAGTAAAAATATACTATATACTTTTTATGCACAACATTGCTTGTATTATTTTAAAGTAGTTCTAATGATATATGGTGCTTAAATTTGGATTCATATACCTGGCACAAACAAAGTACATCAAATTTGAAGCCACAGCCACGTTATGGCCAGTCACAAATTAAACTTGGAGAGAAACATTTACTTGTGCTTGGTAAGAGAAATATCTACTTATGCTTCATGTTATTATTCATTTCCTAAAATTGTATTTCGATATTAAAACAAGTATTAGTCTTGTTAATTTTTTTTATATGAGAAAAACACATTGAGATTTCAATTTATTACTGTCAAAATAATTAATATAATTAGATAATTACGTGAAAATTTCGAAATCTACAGGAGGTTGTACAGGACCAAATGCTGCTATGAATGATGCTTGGTTGTTAACGATGGAAGGTGAGTCTTGGACATGGAAGAAAGTCAATATGCACAATACTGAATGGGCACCAACACGTATTTGGTGTCATCAGGCTTGTAAGGTATCTAACTTAATTCTACTGAAATGCTACTCCATTGAATATAATTGGTCCATATATTGCTATTAATATATATACAATTTTGTTATTTGCACATAGGTGGGAAATTATATCATTGTACTTAGCAAAAATAGACGTCAAACAAAGCCAAATGATATGAGTATCTCATTGAGAAAGGTTCAAAGGAGTACTTCACCACGTTTATGTGAATCAAATCTTTTGCCCGAAAGGTCTGATGTAATTATAATATAGCATTGTAAAAAGTTACACTGACAAAGAATAACTTTAACACTTTGCTATTATTATTAATTGAATTTTTTAGGCAAGAAAACGTATCTACTGTAGATAAAGATGAAAATATAAATGGACGACATGGAGCATTCTCTAGATCACATTCGCAAAATGCACATCCTTCATCACATACGTCTAATATCCCAAAAACGATACCATTTTATGGTGATAATACTCTAAGCATGGCCGCATTTCGCGATCAACCTCTTCGTAGTAACGCAATCTCGAATAGACAACGTCAGTTGGAATCGCTAAGAAGAATGGAGGAAAAAATTCGTAATAAGAAGACACAGCTGATAAAAGTATCCAAAAAAGCTGAGAACACATTATCGATATTTGTATTGGATATTACTAATGTTCTTTCGGACGACTGCAATGCTTTGTGGATTCCCTTAAAACAAAATGATCGTTCGGGACCCGATGAGAGAATTCTGTATTCTCTTGTAGTGGGAAGGGGAGAATTAATAGTTTTTGGAGGTATTCGTAGAGATGATTCTGTAGTATATAATGATCTCCATTTTATAAATCCACCTCGATATGTTATTTAATATTGAAAAGCAATTAAACATAATATCATATTATTTTATGTTATTACTTTAATTTTTTTTCAAAGATCTTATTTTTATTCAATATAATTATAATTGTATAATATAATATTAAATGGCAAATGAGTGATAAAAAAACATGTTAATTGTTTGTATTAATATTTATACAATAATTTACTTTTAAACTCTAAATATATTACAAAAAGAACTAATTATGTGTACAAAAGAACTAATTATGTGTACAAAAAATGAAAATAAACAATAAGAATGAAAAACAGTAGAATTAAATATAAGTCTTTGTTATAAGTTTATTATAGAGTTTAAAAGTTAATTATTAATTATGTATATAATAATCTTTTTATTTGTTTATAGTTTATATTTCAGAAATGGTACAATGCTTTACAAATATATTATGAATGTGAAAAAATAAATTTAATAATAAGATTATATGGTTGCTATATTAAATATTGTCCATAATTACTACATTACTAAAATCCGAATTATCTTTAATTTGTTGGACTATTTTTAAACTATTGGATATTTAGAAGATATAATTTATTTCTCAACTGATACATTTGAAAATAAATAAGATGTTAATAAAGATTTGGAATACATAACATTTTTTATATTTTGACTATATTAAATTTTAATAAAATAATATAAAATTAGAATTTAGAAAAATTATAAAAAAAATCACCTGAAATTCTGGCTTATCCTCATCCTTTCTTGTTGCGCCACATATAAATAAAATCTGTTTTCTATAGCAGAATTGGGGGTTGATTCTGTATCTTCAAACAAAGTGAAAATTACAAAAGTGAGCAAATTTAGGTGTTGACTAATGAAATTATCAGTATTCTAGTAAATTCGTTCACTTTTATAATTTTCACCTCATTTCAAGATACAGAATCGATTACCTAGTTATGCTTTTGGAACTTAAAGCGAGATAGGTATATGTTTAATATTTGGCAAAAGCGAGAAAGACGATCGACCTCCTTTGAGATCATTGACTGCAATTTAAATGTATTCAAAATTGTTCCAAATTTGTAAAATAAATATAAAGTAGTGTTTAATTTGTACTAAATCTGCATATTTTATCATCTACTCATGTATAAGGTCCATTGTGATATTTAATTGGATGTATTACTAAACAATTTATGCAAATATCATATTTACTTGAATAGTTTCTACTCTGTAAAGATAAATAAAAGAATTGTTCAAATCAGATGAGAAGACACCCTATATAATGCTTACATTCGTTTATCTCATATGATACTTTCCACTCATGTAGTGTAAGTACGTTCCATTTTGCGCATGATATATCATCTTATTCTTGTTCAACATTCAGTGAATAAAAATAAAATAACCATGCATATGAGAGTACAGTCAACGTGATGCTACAGATGTTTGGAAGTGTTTTTTAATTGATCAGTTTGTAAATTTCTTTCTTCTAATTGGTCCATCAAATGCTTCAAAGCATTTGTAGCGAGACTTTGATCACAGCCTAAGCCTGAGTATCATGCAGTAAAAAACGAAACTGGCAATATCGATCGGGTATGCTACTGGTTTTTTCTATCGCATGTAAAATTGACAAAGTAAGCAGTCCATATAAAAGTTTTGTGATTGCGATTTATCTAATTGACGATATCTCTTCAGTTTACAAAATATTGTCATCTAAAAAGTATCCGCGATTTTTTGTCACTAGATGTGTGTTGATGCCGTTGATGGTCATATATCTAGTGACAAAGTACCGCGAATACTTTTTAGATGACCCAATAAAAAATGCTCTAATTTTATCTAGCAAATTTCAGAGAGAGAGAGAGAGAGAGAGAGAGAGAGAGAGAGAGAGTAAAAAAATACAAGAAAACGCGCATGCCTGAGACAACGCATGTGCACATGCGTCGATAAAAGGAAGAGAGATCTTTGACAATAATGACAATTTGAGGGGAGAGAAAGACAGGAGAAAGAGACAGTTTAGAAACAGCAATGGATAAAGTTTTTAGATCGTTCCATACGAGCCGGCCGGCATTGTACAGAACATTAACAAACGAGCAATATACGCAGTAAGTAATTCACTTTCCATCGAATAGATATAAATTTTTCTGCTATATATGTTTATATTTCTATTGATAGCTGTAGAGGTTCATAAACATTTATGTGTTTTTCAGGACATTCAATAAACTTCTTGCGAAGCAAAATGTACCTACAATCAGTAGAATGTTATTGGCGCAAGAATATTCAACGTAAGGTTTACAACTTCATTGTTTGTCCATATATATGAAAAATTTCGTATACTGTACCACATGGATATCTTTATCCAAATATAATCAAATGTGTCAAAAAATCAGATTTAATTGTTGCAATTTAATCCACAGATTGTCAGCAGAAACCTGCTAACAGATGATGGTATATCATTTGTAGGAATTAAGTAAAATTTTGTAACTTTTTGATGATAATTTTTTGTAAATAATTACAAAATGACACTTATTCTGTTTCTTTTACTAGATTATATTAAGCTTTGCTGGTAAAATGTAAGCTTAAAGTGTAGGTACATACTAAGTGTATAGGTTAATACTAATTTGTCACAATATTCTGCTTAAATCTGCTGACAGATAGCTAACTAATATTTTGTTTCTGTTATAGTATTTGTTAAAAGTATTCTATATATTATATTTCTATTGATATTTCATCGACAAAATTTGCAACAAATGTTTTGCAAAATCTGTTTTCGACACAGTTAATAAAACAGTAAGTCGTTTATACACATTATTTTCAGAGTTCTCCCTGTTGGCGTTAGACACTTACATGGCGATGGAACAGTTTGTACATTATCCCCTAAACGCAGTCCTCTGATACATAGCCAACAAAGACGTAGCATGTTTATCCAAACGCAAGATACACCGAATCCAAATAGTTTGAAATTTATCCCAGGAGTGTCAGTATTGGGAGAAGGATGTACGAAAGACTTTCCAAGCGCTAAGGATGCATACTGCTCGCCACTTGCAAAAATGTTATTTCGTATCGAGGGAGTGAAAGCAATATTTTTCGGACCTGACTTCATCACGGTTACAAAAGTTGATGAGGATGTAGAATGGAAATTGTTGAAGCCAGAGATATTTGCTACCATTATGGATTTTTTTGCAAGCGGATTGCCGGTCATGGATGAAGCTTCCCAACCTGCAGCGGATACACGTATGATGTACAATTTTATACAAAATGTTCAGGTAAAATAAAATGCTGATCGTTTTTATTTCTATAGAAATTAATGCGGAAGATGATGAGGTTGTTCAGATGATAAAGGAATTATTGGATACACGAATACGTCCTACAGTACAGGAAGATGGTGGTGATATTGTATTTATGGCAAGTGTTTCTAAACTATCTTAAGGAATTCCATCATGCATCCATTGTCTCAAACGTAATAATACATTGTATTTCTTATAATTGCAATAGGGTTTCGAGGAGGGTATTGTGAAATTGAAAATGCAAGGTTCATGTACCAATTGTCCAAGCTCGGTAGTAACATTAAGAAACGGTGTACAAAATATGATGCAATTCTACATCCCTGAAGTACTCGGAGTTATACAAGTAGAGGATGAGACAGATAAGATTACCGAAAAAGAATTTCAGAAATTCGAACAAAATATTAAGAAAATGGAAGAAAGTAAAGACAAATAGAATTGTAGTTATAATCGTTTGTACGCGATAGTGGATTTGCATGTTATCTTATAATTCTGTACATTGTAGACATTGTATATTATATATTAAATGTAAATAATAAGACTTATAAATATTGTTGAGAATTGTAAGTTTTTATTACAAAGTATTTATCTGCTAGATACAGAAACTTGCCAGACACGAATAGTATTATCAGAATACCCGGCAAATAGTGTCTGGCCATCAGTGGACCATGCGAGAGACAGGCAAAGGGGAGGTTCTGATTTACTGGTTGCAGATACGACTTCGGGTTTCAGTTCCTCGACCATCTCTTTAGTCTCAAGATCCCAGATTTTGATCCATGGTCCAAACGCGGCACAAAGCCAATAACGATTAGGGCTGAAGCATAAAGCTGTAATGATGTCGTTATGATCCAAAGTATGAAGATGTTTTCCATCATTCAGATCCCACAGCATAGCTTTGCAATCCTGCGAATAGAATTAATATAATATATAATTCATATGATAAAAATGCATTTTGAATGATAAACATGGTATATGCCATACGCACCTTTCCACCAGATGCGCATAGTGATCCATCAGGTGATACTGTAACGGTATTCAGATATCCTGTATGACCACTATGATTGATCTTCAATCTGCAATTCGTTAAGTTCCAGACCTATAAAAGATGTGAATTGCTAAAATTACTAACGAATTTATCGTGCAATTAAAAACAAAATATATAGCATTTAATGTCAGTCCCATATCCGCATACACTCATAGATATATCATGTGTATAATGTATAAGATATCCATCATTCTTACCAAACATTTACATTTATCTTGACATTTACATGAATCTTGTAAATGTAAGCTTTATTCTTACCTTGACAACACGATCCCAGCCTGCAGAAACAATGATAGGATTTGCGTGGTTGGGAGAGAAGCGCACACAGCTGACCCAGTCTGTGTGTCCATCATCTTGGATGGTATATTTGCACTCAGCTAATGTATTCCATAATTTAATTGTCTTGTCTCGTGAACCGGAGACAATCTGACGATTGTCCACAGAGAAAGCGACGCTCAAAACATCCTATATTCAACAGAAATTAATTTTAACATTTAATTAATAAAGCAATATTTGTTTTATAATTTTTTATATATCGAATCGATACTTACGGCATTATTGATTTAATCCTACCTCTTCTATTTCTCAATAAAAAAAAAATATTAAAAAAAAAGCTTCAGTATCTCATATTTTTCGCGAAATTATTTCTTCCATCGTAATCAAGATAAATAAAAAAAATTCATATTATGAAGCGATACTTCATAATATAGAAAATTTTTCCTTTATCTTTTTTTGTGAAGAAAATTCAAATATGTATCGTCGTGACGCGGAGCGAAGTCACACCTTGGTATGGTCTTCAAATCTTCTAGTCGTACGACCCGCTGCCAAATCCCAAAGACGCAATGTTTTGTCCCACGAACCAGACAGAGCATAATTGCCGTCGGATGAAAGAACTACGTCGCTTATGAAGTGTGAGTGTCCATAAAGACGTTTTTGTGGGATGCCATAGTTAGCTTCGTCACGCGTCAATTTCCAAACGATCAGAGTCTTATCTAAAATGGAACAATAATACATAAGCTGCAATTGTTATTTCTAAGAATTTAGGATGATTTGACTAAACTTTAATTAACTTAATTATCACAATATCTGTACTATTTTATTAAGATGGATAAAAGTAAATTTTTATTATCTAAGACATGAGAAGAACGATTAAATTGAGAAAAAAATAATATAATTATATAAATTTTGCAGTAATTCTAACAGTTAAATTAATCGTTAATTAAGTTAATGAAAATTGCGAATATTGCAACTTAATTCATTTTACCAACTTAAATTATTTTTAACTTCAATTTAACTTATACTTTATCCTTTTCTAGTTTTGAGCATTAAGCTTATTTCTATCAATGTAGCTTTAATTGGATCAATTTACTTTCTATCTTTTCCTAATTATTAGAAGATAAAAAGAAATTTAAACCAAGATTAAAGTTAATAAACATTGGAAGAAATGGATTAGAAAAAGATAAAAGATAAATTAAACTGAAATTAAAGTAATCTATATTGATAAAAATAACATTAATGGGATGATGTAGATGAGGAGCTCTGTGTGAGAATAATCAATTAGCAACTTCAATCCTTCATCCTTGGTTTATAACAGACTGATTCAAGAATTTGAAGAGCATGAATAAAAGAATATATGAGATGAATTGAATACTCTTGATATAAAATCCAGTCAATTTTTTTAAAAGTTATTACAATATTAATAAAAAAACTGTTTTGGAGAATATTGCACAAAATATTTTACAAAACCTGTTAATTATTTCAGTTGTCCATTTCTTATAAAAGTAAAATATTTGATATATTAAATATACTCAAAGTTATTTTTGTCAAAAAATGGAGTTAATTGAATTTTTCAACAAGCTTTTCAATTGTAATCTGTTTTGGGAACGATAAATTAGGAAAAATAAGTTAGATACAGAAACTTTAAGCCTGTTCCTTCTTACAAGTTTATCTTTTCTTGTTTTCCTATCATATTGATAAGAACAAGAGAAAAATGAATTGTTCAGCTAATAAAAATAAGAAATTCAAGAAATTCAGCTAATAAAAATAATTTTTTATCTGCATCATCCTTAATTATATATAGTTTTACAATTGTTGAACAGATGGAATATTACATGTAAAGTTTACTAATTAAATAAAATTGTGTTTTGTAGCACAAAATTATAGTAAAAAAATGAAACAAATATAATACTGAATTAAAATATAGATTAAAAAATCAGAATTTTATTACAAAATTATAAAAAAGAGATTAGATAAAAGGAGGTAAAGGCTAGCAACAGTCGATACTTGCCACGTGAAGAGGATAAAATCATGTCCGGATATTTCGGATTTGTCGCAATTTGCGTGACCCATCCATTGTGGCCACGAAGCGTGCCTCTTAATTGTAAAGTTTCCGTCATTTTGAATCGCTCTCGGCTGCGTTATATCACCGATCAAAACGGATTACTCCGTGCTTACCACGTCAAATGATGAACGAAAAAGAACAAGCGGCACGCCGGACACGGTGCGCAATTATTTAACCGATATTCATAAATACATAGATGCGCCACCTACTATATCAGACATTGATGTTTAAGCCTACTACACACTAGACGCAATGAGCGATATCCAATTAAAACTCTGCTTTTTCTCACGTGATAATGTAAAGCGACATAATAAGGGACTCCGCACAATAAAAGGAACAGAGAACAGAGAATAAGAATTGTAATCTATCAGAAATTGTGTATTCCACAATACGCGAATTCTGATTGAAATTCTCTGTTCTCTGTTCCCTGTTTCTTTTATTATGCGGAGCCCCTCAGTTTATTGTTGTTGTCTATAAGCACAAATGCATCCATTGATCGCGTTCAGCAGACTTAACAATGCAGAGTGGATCTATAAAGCCAGTTCTACATTGCAAGCTGATTGCAAGTTGATTTCAAAATGCAAGCTTCAGATTAGCTGTTGCAATTAGGAGTCGATTCTGTATCTTCAAACAAGGTGAAAATTACAAAAGCGATCAAATTTACTAGGTGTTGACAATGAAATAATCAGTATTCTAATAAATTCATTCACTTTTTATAATTTTCACTTCATTTCAATATACAGAATCGATCCCCTAATGTAGAACCGGTTTAAGAGCTCGATGCTATTGGTGTATTCTTTTAGATCATCCAATATCCAGACAAATGGATGAACGTTCTTTCTCTGTTTACTAAAGCCTGATTGGTTGTTGTTGATCCAGCAGTATCTACCAATCAATTAGTCTTTATAAACTGTAGTAAATAGAGAAAAAAGTTATCCATTCAGAGAGAATCAAGGGAAAATAGAGCGGTAGCGTTTCTCTTTTCTGATTGGTTCCGTCATTTATAGCTCAATTTCTGCAAATGTGCATGATGTATTATATTGCACAATATAATACATATATATATATATATATATATATATATATATATGCATACACAATATTAGTGCGGTACTAATACGATATTAATGTATAATCATTTCAAGACACACACTTGACCTCCTGATTCCTAATGCGAGAAGAGATAAGAGGCAAAGAAAAAGAACGGTGATTGGTGCAAGAAGTTTAGACGAAAAGAACAGACTTGATATTTCATTGATGGTTACAACTGATTGGCTGTACTGTTGGATCCAGCCAATTAAACCGTGGTATTACGAGACGAAATTTAAATCGCTGCATACGTGCGCTTATCGTGTAATAGTAGTAGTAGTTCACGCCTATGCTTATGCTGGTATAAGTTAATCATCCATTCTTTTATGTACTCGATAGACGTCAGAATCATCCGTAGAATCATCGGTAACAAGTCGGAGCCGAGCGACGGACCCGACACTCCTCGTGCAATGATCGACGTGTCGTGTTGATCAATTAATAAATAGTCGAATCTGTAGTGGATTAATTCGGTAGCGGATAGATCATTTATCAAGTACGTGATTTTCATGTAGTCCAAGTTTTCGGTATATAGACTGATCTGGCGTTGATAGTTTTTAAAGTTACTGGCACAGGGTGTGATTTATATGGAAAATTTCAAGCGTGTCACCTTGTGTTTTTAATTCCTTGTCTTGATTTTGGGGTTGATGAAGTGTTCCATATCTCTCCTTCCAATATTCCTCCTGATTTCTTCGAAAAATGTGGAGCTATTATTAAATTATCTATTGTAATACGTTACTATGAAAGTTAATGTTAAGCTTTGACAAGACTAATTATTGTCTTGCATATTGTTAATCCATTTGTATAATCTTGACCTTTAAATTCCTACAATTGTTGGATATATACTTACTTCTTAACGTTGATAAATGTTTGGGAATGATAATTTTAAGAAAATAGATGTCTAGTTCAATGTTACATCGCTACATGTTTGCTTTAAAGCAATGAAGCAATGACATTTATATTTGTTACTCTAGCAATGGCTGCAGGTGGTAGTAGCTTTATCAGTAAACCAGCTAGAGGATGGTTGCATCCAGATCATTTAGTAAGTAAGGAAGGAATTAGTTACACAGTGAAGGTATGTTATCTACTATTTTGTTCAAGATATGTAAATAGATTTAAAGTCTCATGAAAAATTCAATATGTATTACAATATGTATTGCACAGGGTATCTTAAGAATAAAATTTTGCCATGTTCTTTATGCATGTTCTTTACGTAAATGATTCTAAAATATTATGTTATATTAGAAAGAAAAAAATAGGTTGCATTTTAAATGTTCCTAATACAAGCTTAATATTATTCAGAAATCGAATTTTGTATTCGTATATTATTTTATATTTATATATATATGTATTGAATTTTAATTGAGATATATATATATATATATATATATATTTATATATAAATTATATATTTTATTATTTGTGTACATATAAATTTTTTATTAAATCTTGAATATATAAATTGATATACATATAATATATATAAATGGGTTTAGATTTTAAGAAGAATTTTTCTATCTATTTTGTATGATGATTTTTATTACAGACCTATCTCATGCCCATTGATATACTTATTTATATATTTATGTATTTATAAAAAAAGAAAAATAATATGTTTAATTTTTCTTAAAGAATATATAAAAAATGGAGCAGTATTCAAATCATTTGATTATTAAAGAAATTTTTATTATTATTTCTCTTTGCTTGTTTCTAATAACAAAATTGATAAAAGAATCTCTCAGAATGGAGCTTGAAGCTTTTAAGGCTTCTTGTTTTATAGAAATCAGAAATATTCGTACTTTAGTGATTTCTCATTGTTCTGAATATTAAAATTATCGTTCGTTCTATCTCTTATTTTGCTATTTTATTATCATTAGATAATAAAACTAAATATTTTTCTTGTTATTCATTATTTTCTATATCTTATTATGTTTTATTCAAAATGTAATTTTTTTAAATATTTAATTTTTAATACTTGTGTAAATTTCTGCCTAAACACATACATATATATATGTGTGTGTGTGTGTGTGTGTGTGTGTGTGTGTGTGTGTGTGTGTGTGTGTGTGTGTGTGTGTGTGTGTGTGTGTGCGTGCGTATCATATAATAATATATAATTATGTAATAATGGATTCAGATATTATCAATGAAATAATATTTGTTAACACACTTTATTTAGTACTGTGTAGTACGATGAGCTCTTAAATTTATTTCATGAAATTCCCTGAGGTAAAGCGTCACACCTTAACTATTAGAAATGAAAGCAGCAAGGGAAGGGCAGCATATAAACGCATAAGAAAATTAATTAGAAAATATCACTAATTCCACTGAAAAAGATAATCTATTAATTCCATTTATTTACTTTCTTTTATCTAATCTTTGTTTACATTACAGTATATTGGATGTCTTGAAGTAAAAACGTCTATGAAAAGTTTAGATTTTGAAACACGTTCGTGCGTAGCTAAGTAAGTTATCATAAAGTTATAACTTGTTGCGAGTGGATTCTTTCAAGTACATGATGAACACAACCTTTTATTTTCTTTTAGAGAATGCATAAACAGAGTTTGCGAAGCTGCCGGATTAAAGTCTGCTGACAAAAAGAGAAGGGTAGATTTCATAAAAAATTATTTTTTATTTATAGATATAATTATATTTATGCCTGTAATTTTTATTAAATTTTTCTGTATTAGGTTGATGAAAAAGTATTAAGAGCCATAGCAAATAAACCTTGTATGGATTATAGCGCTGCTAATGTTACTTTAACCATTAGCAGTTGCAGTTTATCCTTGACTAATATTGATACTGGACACATTATTGCGAAACATGATATGCCACGTATATCTTTTGCTTCAGGCGGTGATACGGTAAAGAGCATACACATTGACATATATTGCATTTCATTTTTTGTACATTTTATTTCACTATTTTTGTACATGTATGAAAAAAAGCTGTATATAATTTACAGTAAAAATTCACAATATATATTAGTTGTAATTTTTACTTTGGAATTAAAGCTATGTTTTATTATGTAATAGGAAATACTAGATTTTGTTGCATATGTTGCTAAAAATATGCAAGAATGGCGTGCTTGTTACGTGCTTGAATGTACAGGTGGTTTAGCACAGGATGTTATATCCACTATTGGACAAGCATTTGAACTCAGGTTTAAAGAATTTCTTACAAAACCAAGTTCCCTGCAGTAAGTTGTAAAAATAAATGCGTTTATAGATCTAAAGTTATATAACATTCTTTGTTTATAATTTTGTGTATTTATTTGTTAGCCCTGTACTAAACGGTGTCAGGGAAGTAGACAGGGATTATTACAATGATCTACCAGGGAAAGTACCTCCTGATATTGGCCCACCGCCAGTACCTCCCTTGCCTAATACAGCATCTACACTGCCTAATCTAAAGCATCATCAAAATAATGCATCACGTACTCACGTACAAAATATTGCAGTTGATTCATTCCCATCTGCTGCAGACAGACATCAGCAGTTGGCAGGTAATATCTTTTAAAATGTTGTTACACATAAATTGAACTCTAATTTTTATATATAAATTTGTTTTTATACTTATTCCTCCGTTTCATCTTTCTCGACAGAAACTGGGAACCTAATTGATTTAAATTCAGATAGCACTATATCCCCATCAACGAATTTAAATATAATGTCTGAGCATAATTATGTGAATGACAGTGTCATAGCTGCAAACAGAGACAATCATCGTGATCCGACATCACTTTTTGATGTTTTTGATATGCGTAAGAGAATTATTGTTTTATCGCAAATCTCTTAATAAAGATTCAAAATTTATAATTGTTTTAAAATAATGATCTTTGATTGTTGTAATCTTCATATTTATTTATGTCGTATGATTACATTGCAATCTCAAGTATATTTTCATATGCAGATATGATGTAATATCAAAATTTTTCATAATTTTTACTTATTTATAATTATTTATAATTTATTGTATTTATAATTATTTATAATGTATTGTATCATATTGAGTTTTTTATTTATAATCACAGAGCCGTTCAGTTCTGCAATATCGGATATGAATAGACTAAGTCCTCGATCACAGAAACAGCAATTAAAACAAGAAATTTGGTTTCACGGATGTGTTAGCCGATCTGAAGCAGAATCTATGCTTACTAGAGTAAATATATGTCTATAAAAAAAAATATAAAGATCTCTTATCATCTAATATTTATTTTTGCTATTTTATTTTTAAGGATGGCGACTTTTTAGTTCGAGAGTCACAAGGTTCTCCTGGCCAGTATGTTCTGACTGGAATGAATAATAATATCCCAAAACATTTGTTACTAATTGATCCTGAAGGCGTCGTAAGTATGAAACGAAATTCATGTAACAATATTATTAATGCAAAAATTAAAGCGTACATGTGTGATCGGAAATTTCTAAAATTTATCAATTATAAATCTACATGTCTAAATATTTTTCTGCATTTGAATTTTAATAAATAATGATCATAAAGTATCACAATTTTAATTTACAGGTTCGCACAAAAGATCGCGTATTTGATAGCGTAAGTCATTTAGTGAATCATCATTGTGACAACATATTGCCTATCATATCGGCTGATAGTGTTTTAGTACTGCGTTACCCCATCCCTAGGCATACAAATTATTGATTTTAAATGTAGAACAATGACTAAGGGCGTAGACTTGGACAAAGATTTTCTGAATAGTTATTTTGCATATCTTTGCATGTGAAAATCTTTGACAAGTCTTGGCTTTTTGTGATATTTTTAAAATCAGTTATACATACTTCAAAAGATATGGTTTGTAGTATCTTTTTATTGTATATGAATAGATGATTTATGAATATCTCTCTGTGAATCTCCTTATGAAATGTGCCAACCTATATATACCTATAACCAAAGTAATATAATTTTTATAATTTATCGAAATTAAGCACATTCCGATTTTTTGTATAAAATATTGCAATCTAATTTGATAACTTTGGATTTATGTAAGATTTGTAAGTAGAAAAATTTTATACATAACTATATATTTTAGATATAGAATATGCTTTTTACATCAAATATATTATTGCAACCCCATCTCTCATGCAAAACTATAATAAATATAATTTCATGCAATATATTGTGCCACTATATTATTTTATTTCATTAATTTTTAACATTAAATAATCTATAGGCTAAATTTATTAATTTAGAATTTGAAACTCAATTTTCTTTCTTATAGTTGTGTAATTTCTTTTTTGTTCAATATATTTAACATTAATTTATAATTTATTGGTGTAGATAATTGTTTATATTATAATATTAATAATCTTATAAAATTAATAACTTTTAGATATTAAACATTTACATTAATTTATATTAATAGTATCTATTAGACATTATTTAGTAAACTTATTGAATATTTTTTTGTTCATTTACATATACGCCTCACACACGCGCGCGCGTATACATAATTAATATTTTAAAAAATACGTATAATAAAATTAATATTTATTTTAAATATATTTTTTTTAATATTTAAATATTTAACAAAATTCTTTTATCCTGAAATTGTTTTTTATGATAATAAATAATTAGGTATTTCACAATGTATTTCACAAAATGTATTTCATAATTTATTTACAATACATATTTTATAATAAATATACAATATTTAATTTATTTACAATAACGATCAGCTTTCATTTTACTTCTTCTATCTAATAGAATTTCATGTAAATTTCCTTCCACTTTTGCTTTTTCCAACTCGGAGCGATCAGATTTGTTTATTTTTAACTTTTTATCTTGAAACTTTTGAAATTTCCGACTGTGAAATTAAATATTGTTATTATTAGAAGTTTTAAATATCTGATTTAAGATAGAACAAAAGAAATAGCAGTTAAGGGAGGATCCTGATGTGACACTGAAAATAACGCGATTTTTGGGAATTTTTTTTATATAGATGATTCAATGAAACTTTTTAAAGGCCACAGTATGTTTTTCAGCAAGACGGTGCATCGGTTCATACGAGTCATTTGATTCAAAATTGGCTCTCAGACAAGGGTCAATGTTTTGATCCAAGGAATTCTGGCCTCCTAACAGCCCAAATTTAAATTCCTTGGACTATACTACGTATGGAGCGTAGTTGAAAGGGTCATAAACAAAGTCTCGGCATTCCAATGACATTAAGGACCGCTATTGAGGCAGCATTCGTCGGTATGGACAGCGCTACATTACAACGTGCGTGCGAACGCTTCAGACTGAGGCCGTCATTCAAGCTAATGGGGGATATATCAAATAATTATGCTCTACAGAGATCCCCTAAGTGCCATGTAAAAGGATTTTTTGTAATATTTAATTTTTCATTAAAAACATTTTGTTTAAAGAAATTGTTCGATTTGTTCGGATTTTGATCGCACCCTGTATACCTGCGTGACGCGCAGATATAAAATTGCTTGTAGAATCGTTCCAATTTCGAATTTCGATCTAGAACTTTGAAACATATTTTTCGGATATGTTTCTAACAATTTATGCAAAAAAAAAATCGATTTTTTAACCCGTTACATCAGAATCCTCTTAACACAGTAAAATAATTGTCGCAAAAGTAAAAGTTCTATAATTTTAAACTTGAATAATTTCTTATTCAATAATTATACGATTGATAAGATTTCACGTAATACTCACACATAATTTACTTCGACCTCTGTGAGTGAACCTTGTTCTTCTTTCGGAATATCTTTATTAGGACTTTGAGAACGTTGTATTATACTTCTTACAACAACAAATTCTGATGTACCAGCTGTCCTATTTTGACAAACTATATCATCGTCATTTGTAACTGACATGAAACATCCAGTATTATTTAGTATTGCAAGCTTGCCATCCTGAAAGAAGGCATGAATTAATATATTTAAAAAGCGGTGCAAAAATATTCCTACATTCAGTAATAAAAATTTAATTTACGGAATTGAAACTATATTTATATTTTATTTTTTATTTTGGTTTATATATTATTTAATAAAATCATTTTATTTAATAATTAATTTCTTTGATAAGAAACAACATAGAAGCAAACATAAAAGTTAAATGTAAATACAAATACTAGATATTTTTGAAAAGAATCAATAAAATATAAATATATATTAACACAAAGTGTATATAACATAATTTCCAATTAAATTAATATCTATTTTTATTTCTATATATAGGAATTACTTGAAAAATTGGCTCCCATTGTTCAATAGATCCAACTGCATCACTTCGACCGATAACGATGCCGTTTTTATCAACTCCAAGATATTTACCATATCCTGATTTCAAAGCAATCTTAGTTTCACTTATAGGAAATGCCGTTAATATTTCTTCTGGTAATGGGCCTTCTCCTTCGTCATGTGGTGCTCCAAGAGTAAACAATCCATTATCGAGTGCTTTCACGTAAGCTTGGTTTCCAAATTCAATAGCCACTGTTCCGGTAATTTCAGTAACATTCTTAACCTTCCACCATCCTCCTATTAAACAAAATATGCATCTATGTTGCAAATGTTTTATACAAAATAAAAAAATTCATAAATAAAAAATTTACATGCCTCATTAAATTTTGATAAAAATATACTCATTTAATATATCTTTATATAAATAAAGGTTTGAGAAAGAAAAATCACTGCTGTAAGATTAATATAATTCAAAGTTAAAGGTAATATTTAAGGAGTAACGCCTTCAGGCCCTAAAATGATACCTAAATTTGAGAATTTATTATGGATAAATAAATAACTTTATTTAAAAATAACTTAGAAAACTTTACTGTACATATATTGAAGAGTATAAAAACAATTTTTTTAATGCACAAAATGGGGACATACTGGTCTTCTTACGAAATTGCTTTTTTTTAAAACATGAACTGAGCACATGTTTTCTGTGAGATGGTTTATATTTGCACATATTAATATCTGAGATAATGTGGAAAAAACAGTGAGACAATCAATAAAACGATACTCAAAGGATGTAATTATTTTGCTTAGAAAACATTGGCCATTGTATAATTCCACATGACTTTTGAACTTCCAGCTATAATCATTACAATGTTTGCAGTGTGAAATGAAAGCTATCACAAAGAATTTGATAACTCCACAATTTTTTGTATAAAGCTAAGTCAATTTCAAATTGTTCCTTGTTTTTTTACGCAATCAATTGTATTATAATTATGTATTAAATTTTATATTTCGCATGCTATTTCTATTGTAGTGAGTACATGCTTATAGTTTCATTCCATTGGATAAATTTTCTAACCTTTAAACACATCACTATTAACTGTTTTTTAAATATTAAGCGAGTTTTTTAAATATTAAGGTTTTTTCCAAATTTTCGTTTTTTTTACATAAAATATCATCAAAAGAGCAAATGTACTCTTATCAGAATATAAAGTAAGACATGTAAATTTAATATTTGACAAAAAGTTAATAAACAAATACCATGAGTAAGAGTATCTTTATCCTCCACAGTGACATCCTGTTCTTTTTCTTGTCTCTTAGATTTTCGTTTCTTCGGTCTGGAAAGGAACAATGAATAAAATATCAAATAACGAAATATAAATAAAATATCAAATTTCAAGCAATAATAAGAAAATAAGAATTATACCTTGATTTTTCGCCTTTCAATACTAACTTTCCCGTCCGTACTTTCTCATATTCCGACATTTTTTAATGCTCCTTAAATTTGCTTTAAATTTTAATGTTCTTTAAACGCCGTGATAGTTTAATTACTGAAATATACGTATTATATTTCAATGATTTTAATTGTACAAAGGAAATAATAAATGTACATCAAAGACTGCACAGAAAGGACGCAGAATGGCTGTTTCCATGTATCTCAAGCGGCAAGCGATTGGATGCAATGATGCGAATTCCGGGCCGCTTGCAGTACAGTTACTAGCATGAAGAGGGCATAAAAAGGTACATACTACATGAGTCCATATCCGTGTATATTTGCGCATGCGTGTATGTCCGTCTATGCTCTCTTCATGCTTTTTGGCATCTGCGCAGAACCATTTGAAATTTATCTCAAGAACGACACACCTGGGTTTCTTTCACCATGATGAGACCTACTATCTATAAAGCTATCTAATTTCAGACGGGACGCCGAGTCAACCGTGTGCACTGTGGTCTGTGCAGTTTAAGGTAAAACATTTTTGTAAATATAGTCTATTTATTTGTCTATATAATTAAATTTATAATTAAAATAGACAGGTTTTATTTGAGATGGCGGAGGAAATATTGAGGGAGTTAGAAGCCGCGGCGCAAATCGTTCTGGTGAGTCGTACCGTTGAATTTTCTTTTATCTCTTAAAAGCAAAACTAATGTTTAAACACAAACGGTTAGTGAAATAAAAGATACCACTTACAAATTCTTGTGGGATTTGCTACGTGTTAGCATACGCAGAGCCAAAATTTATAGTAGAATACATTGCTCTTTATTATGCCAGAAAACTTTTGTTTATGTTTTGGTAATTCTATTTTGAGGTTAAGATCTCTGTAATTCACGATCCTTATAAGATATTTCTTAAGATTCAACGAATTCCATGCGTATATCGGCACACACACGCAAGGTGAAAAAAAACGAGATAAAGCATGATCTAAGAAACTTCTTAAAAACAGAACAAATTATTCAAACGAATGTTTTCTTATGAGGTAAAGCAAAACAAAACTATTTCAAGTGTATTGGATTACTCTATGTGTTATGTAATTTCTAATATTTGCTGCTTCAAGCTTGTTTTACAAAAGAAATATTTGGGAGCAATTGAAGCGATGTGTGATTTCAGAGCATCTCGTGGCATCAATGTTTATGTTAACCTATTGACATTCCAAAATAAATAATGAAACATAAGCTTAATGTAAATACAGTTAAAGTAAAAGCAAGTTTGCTTGTAGATGAGTATCGACTGTGTTCATTGATGTTATAATTAGACAAATTTATTTTGATTTGTTAATATATAATTAGTAGTTACAAATTAATGGGATGGTCTCATTAACTCTAATTAGCTTAATTGACCGATTAAATTTTAGAATTATCAACTGCAAAATTGAAAACATTGTAATTTTCTACAAATTCTGATTTATTTATGTAAAATATACTTATAAATCATACTTGAAATTAATAAATTAAATAATATTTTTAATTAAAATAATTTTACGTAATTTGGTATTATATGTAGCAATAACAATATATATTACATCACTGTGAGATCCAATTTTATAATTGGCAATTATGAAATTTAATTATATATAAGTGTATACTAGTGCAGCCATAAAAAGACCCTTGTAATATAAATAATTATATTTGATAGCAATTTTTAACACTGGTTTTGAAAATTGATTTTGTTCTCTATTAATTATCTTCAGTTATTGACTACAAGCCTGTTTTTTTTTGCTGAATTTTTTGTGCCATTTATTTTTTCTCTTTTTTTCTCCAGTGTAGAGAAAAAGGAAAAAAAACTCTGCAAAAAGTTTAGCTAAAAAGGATAAATTTTATAGTTGATGTCAATCTATCACAAAATCTATTTGAACCCTGCTGGCAAATTGCTAGCACATTGCTGACATTTTGCTTACTAGGAGCAGATTTTGCAAAATATCTGTTACAAGTCGGCTGAATATCAATATAATAAAATAGAATGTTCTTTTTTGTTGAATTGCTATTAACAATTGGTTTGATTAATATTCTTGAGACTTCCATGGGTGTTTTCTATATAACTGTTGTGTGTTTTGCGGGTTTTCTCCGTGTCTAGATCCATTCTTGGAATGGCAACGTTTCGTGAGCCTTGCAGTCCACTTCATCAGGGCGAGGAGCAACCTAATACTCAGTATTCCAATTCTAGACACGGAGAAAACCCGCGAAACACACAACAGTTATAATTGGTTTGATTATTACAATTAAGTATTTTAATTGTAATAATCTCTTTTTGATTGACGAGTATATCATTGATACCTACATTTAGAATGCATATTAATATTAAGATTTACTAAATAATACAAAAGAAATATCTTATTTATGTATTCTACAAGTATGTTGTTTCTATGTTTTTGCAACTATGAAAGATTGAAATGATTTTGTATTTACATTTTCAGGCACCTCCGAATCTAATTTCATCAGATCAACGTCAATCTGCGGAAACAGTATTTTTAAATTTTCGCAAAACAAAGTCACCTTATCAGCTGTGTCAGCAAATTTTAGAATTAAGCACTGTAGATTATATATTATTTGAAACAGCTGGCTTGATAAAAACAGCTCTGATACAAGAGTGGCCCACTCTGTCAGAATCTGACATCTCTTCGTTGAGACAATATCTGTTACACTATGTTATAAGCAAACCTACGTTAGCGCCGTATGTTAGGACAAGAATACTCCAAGTTTTTGCAATAATAGTTAAAAGAGGTAGCGTGGATGACTTTGGACAAGAGAGAAGTCGAATAATAAATGAAATAGAAAATTTGATTAAGAGTGGAAACTTACCAAATGTAAGTATACATTGAAGTAAGTACATTGACAAAATTGACTTTTTATTTTGTAAGGCGAAAAAACAGAAAGAAGATTATTTTTTTGTTTGCAGCAAATTTTAGGATGCAATATTTTAACTGCGATATTGCAAGAGTATGCAACGACTGCTAAATCATCCGACATAGGTCTAACATGGGAAGTTCATCTTAAAGAGAAAAAACAGTTTGAACAAAGTGATATGAAAAAAATTTTCAAGTTTTGTGTCGAAGTATTTAATGAATTAATCAAGAAGGATTTTGATGAATCGACATTACCTCTTGTAAAGTCTTTACTTTCTATCGTGGAAAGTATGCTTGCTTGGGGATTTATTTATAATGCAAATTATATCCTTTTATTATTAATACATTTGAGATCAATCTATATATTGATGTAAAAATATTATATATTAAATAGAAAGAAAAAAAACTAAAAAAGAAAATTGAAAACATTACAACTTTTATTTAATTCAAATTTCATATTTAGTATTTTAATGTGACATAATACTATACAAATTTTAATACTAAATGTGGAAAATGAAAATATATGAATATAAATATAACAGATAGATATTTGTACAGATACATTACAGTTGTTGATGTATACCTTAACTCCAGTGCACTACCTAAAAGATTATTGTACATGTTGGAAATTCATGAATCTGGAAATAATCCACCCTTGAGCATGCATATATCATGGCAAGATGTAATATTAGATCCAGCAATATTAGATTTATTTTTTACACTGTATTGGAAAGTACGCAGCAATCCGCAATTAGCTCACCATGCTATGAATTGTTTGATACAACTGGCGAGTTTACATGGTAGAATCCTAAACGGGGAACAATTAGAAGTGCAGTACCTGACAAATTACATGCAGAGATTTTTGAAGCTTATATTAAGTATTGAAATTAGCGATCAGGAGGCAAACGGAATTACCAACATTATAAAAAAGATTAATCATTTTTTTCCAAGTTCATTAAAAAGTCTTCCAGAAGACTTATACAAGTCATTTATGGAACAAATAACAAGATTAACATGCTTATTTATAGAATGTGCTGCACAAGAAGAATCGGTAATTATTATTGTATTTTATTCCAATTTGCGTCTGAATTTCGACCTAGAATAATTTTTCCGAATTCAATTTTATCTTTTCTAAAATATTCAATAAAAAAATATTTATTATTTGTGAAATTAGAAATTATAGTTATAGATATTGATATAAATAGATATTAGATATATATAGAAAATAACAGAGATTTGTAGATATTATATACATACACACATTCTATTGTATACATATATATATATATATATATATATATATATATATATATATATATATATATATATATACACAGGGTTGGCCATATTCGACGAAAAGATGTTTTTTTTTTTCAATCATGGGAAACGTCGTTACTCAATCTAACATCTCTTTCTATATATAGAACTGTATGAAACAAAAAGATTCAATATTTTATAATATTTTTGCAGATACGTGCTGATGATTGTTTATATATGGAAGCTGTGGAACACATGTTTGAAGTATGGTCGTGCATGTTATGTTCATCATATTTTCCAGCAGATTTTTGTAAACAGAGCTCTATTCAGATATTTAATATATATCTTCGATGTCACTTATCACCTCCAGAGGGTGTTAGAAACATTGGTGGAAAAAATCTTAGCGAGGAAGTAGTAGATGTGGAGGATGTTGACAAAGTTAAATTTAAGGCGCAGTTACAAATAATTGGTAAGTAATAAGTGCATTCCTTTTTGCATATGATATACATGTATTTTATCCTTGTTTAATATTCGATAAATAAGGATAAAATGATATATTACGTGCATGAAACGGTCCAATGTATTATAATTGGTCTATTAAAATACATTTTATTACGCAGACCAATAATGATAATAATAGCAAATGCTTGATAATTTATAGGAGATTTTGGTAGACAAGTACCAGATCATTCTTTACCTTTATTAGCGCAATTACTCGAAGATCGAATACATAAATTGCGCGACAATCTAAATCTATTGGTCGAACAAAATGAATCGTCATCTCGACCTGCCTCTATGGATGAGTTGTACGAAGATTTGCATTGGCTCATTTTAATAACGGGGCACGTTTTTTGTATGGAATGTGAGGGTGAAATCGCATTAACCCTAATACCTTTAGAAATAACGCGATGCAGTATGAAACAGGTTTGCAAATATTCATCGCAATTTTTACTTTACTCTGGAGACGAAAGTATTAAATTTCTTTTTTATATGTTTTCAGTCTCAAGAAGGAAATGTTGATGTAAATCGTACACTGGAGTTTTTAGTGTCCTCGCAAAATGTTCAATCGGATATAAGTAGTCCCTCAGCCTCGATCGATCAAGTTATTCGATTAATCACGGGCATTTTTCGTTTATGCACTATTGAGAAAACTGCCATATCGATACACTTGGAAAATATACTCAGTCCTGAATTGAGCAGCACGATAATATGGTTTTTACATAGATGGTCAGAGATTTATCTTATACCAAATGAGGACCATTACAATGAATTAAGCACCACGCTTTTGCATGCTTTTGGTGATGACAGCCCTGGTGCATTGTGGTCAATGAATTTTCTTCTGGACAAAATAATTTGTAACATCAACGCTTTCAAAAGCGAACCGGCGCTAATAGATGAAACTATAAAATTATTAATATCTCTTGTTAAATCGCGAGCGAGGTAAATATAACACGCAAAATGTGCCTTTGTAATAGTCATATTAATAATTTGTTTAGGGACAACGGTATTTTTCCGTACAAATTAATAATTAATAAATTAAGTTTCGAATAGAACATGACTAGAATGGAAAATCTTCCGGAATTCACGGATTATGGATTTCGCTAAGGTTTTTGCTGGATGATATTTTGTGAAAAAAATATGAGGGATTTATTTTCGGGTAGGTGCTTGTATATATATCCGCTTTTCGGGCAAAAATTGATTATAAATTATTATAATTATTCATAAATTATTATGAAAACAATAAATTTATTAAACTTGAATTTTTTTTATGTACTAATAAAATATGTACTAATGAGAATATATACTGAAGAATAAGATATGTATATGAGATATTTTAGAAGATTTGTATACGTCAAACTCACTTTGACAGTGTATTTTTTTATGCGCAATTCCATTCATAAAATTGGATTGAGATTAATATTTAGCACAACTTTAAACTATTTTATTTAATATTTTGTTGTTTTTTTAATTTTAATATTTTCTTAAGATTTATCTATAATTAACTAAAAATAAAATTTTATCTGCATCGATTCAAAACTTTTAAATAATTAATGTACGATTGCATCTTGGAGTTTAACTTGTGATAATATAAAAGTACATAACAAAATTTTTTTTCTCTAATCAATAATTTCTCTTGAAGGCTAATACAAATCTTTTGAATTTCTTGTATCTCATGTATCACTTAAAAAAATTTTATGTATTATATAAGGATGTACTATAAGGATATATATCTTTTTATATTAATCTGCTTAAACATCAATGATTTTTTAAAACAGATAATTTATTTTGCCTTCCAGCTTTGAAAGGAGTTACCATAATCTACTATTTCGCTCTCCATTTCCACATCTAAAACTTTTTATGATTCTCTAATGATTTTTGTATTTTTATTTTCGAGGTCATTCATTTTGCTTTTAATATATCACTCTATTTTGATTTGATACATGACTTAATTAAGAAAAATTAATATGCGTGCCCTAGACAAATTATCGTGTACTTTAACAAATATATTATGTTTACGATTGCTTTAACAAAGTAAATGTTCTTTACAATTTTATAATTCGTGATTCTTATTCCTTTGTGATTTAATTGTGTTTGCAGAAAGTATCACATTACATGCTATATGCTTACGTAAAATGATATAAAGGCATTTATTGTATACAAATATCAATTTACTGCATATTACACGAGATTATTAACGCGTTAAAGTAATCGTTGTAATAATATTTTCATTGAAATGATTTAAAATCTAAATATATATTAATTTTTCAGAACTTCCTACCTGTCGAAATCTGAGAACTTCAATTATATTATTGAATTGGCTACAAAAGAACAGTACGATTTCCCGCAGATTATCAAAAGAGGATTAATGCGTGTAGTGGTTCATGCTGGTATCACGTTACAAAATAGTGATCAGTACTACTGGTCGCGGATTTTACAAGCCTTGCAGAACAGATTTACACAATTAATTTCTAGTGACAATTTTATGTCGTCTTACCACGAAGAACATATTAAAATTCAAATTATAGATATACTAGAATCTTGTATAGGTATATTTATTTAAATTTGATTTATTTAATATGATATATTTAAATTTTTTATGATCAATGATGCGCATATATTTTGTTTAATTTAAAATAAAATTTCACGTACATAATCTTATTTGAATAGGTGTAGTGCTAGGTGCTGAAAGTTCGAGAGTAGGACCTGTGTATCAATATACTTTTCCCATATTAGCCGAACTTCCAAAAATATTATCCTTGTATCATAATTATCAAGATATAGTACAGCTGATATTAGAGCTTTTTAATGAATATATAAAAATTGTATTCTTATCAGACGTAAGTCATTTTTATTTATATAAGCTATCATAATTAATTCTATTTAAAAATTTTAATAGTAATCGTAATCTTGACGTATTATTTTATTATTTTATTGTATTATTTCAGGCTGATAGTATGCGTGTATATGAAATTTGTATGCAAATGATGCAAACGTATGCTCGCTGTAACAGTCATCGGTTTACTGTAGACTCGACTGCAGAAGAGGATAGTTTTCAGGATATTGTGTTACTTATGCGATTATTAACTAATTTATTAATGAAAGACATGTTTAATTTAAATAACTTCGTAAACCCATCAACTCAACTTGCGTCTGCAGCACCGGCCGTCGAACCCGTACCACCTACTGATGTTTTCTTGTATGGCTTAAATATAATCATGCCTATGATGACAATAAATTTGTTAAAATTTCCGTCATTATGTTTGCAGTAAGTATAATTGTATATAATACAATAATTATAACAAAAAGATAAACATTTAATTTAAATAATATATTAAATTAGATTATATTGAAATTATATTAAAATAAGTTATAATACATATATAATTTGATTTTTTGAATTTTCATTAACAGTTTATAACATAATATTTGAAAAATTTTTTAATTCATATAATATAATATTTCTTATTATGTTTGTATATTAAAATAACTACTTTTTTTCTATAGGTATTTCGAAATGATAAAATTTGTATGTGAGCTATGTCCTGAGAAAGTTTGTAGTCTCTCTGTTAAATTGCTGCAACAACTTTTAGCGTCAGTGGAATTAGGTTTATACTCATTCGGCAATGAAGTAGCTGGTCTTTGCTGTGATACAATCCAAGTCTTAACTAAGCATATTAAGAAAGAAGTTACGCAAGGACAGCCACGCAAAGACATAATGGCACCTTTTTTGAACGTAAGTTCCTACAAATGACTGAGACATGCATGTGCCTTTTTTTTTAAGATATTCTAAAATATTGAATCAGCAAATTCTAAAACATTGAATTTTTTTTCAGTTATTAATAAGTCTTATTCTGTCACATCAAATGGATTCAGATCTGATCACACAAGCCAGTTTACCTCTTTACAATCTCATATGTTGCTATCAAGAACAATATCAGCAACTTATACAAAATATTGTATCTACTCAAACGGATCTACAAGTGGCGCAAAGATTAGCGAATGCTTTCAGTGCATTGACTGCGAATGTGGATGTAAATATAGATTTAAATGACCGTCCTCAAAGACTGAGGTTTAAAGAAAATTTCGAGAAATTTGTCGTGAACGTACAAGGATTCTTAATGGTTAAATAAAATATAAATTAATATGTAAATAAACAAAAAATAAAAGGTTTATTTAAACAATATACGCGTGGACTTAGATCTTGTTGGAAAGATTTAGATAGATTTTTATTATGTTGTATAGTTAGTTTTACGTTTAGATTTTTTTAAAGTAAATGAGATGTATCTGTAAAAGAATTAAATTAGTTCAGTTCATCCTCACTTTAATCGGTGTAAATAAACGCGATTAATCGTAAAATATATAATGAGAGCTTTTAACACGTGGATATTATTTTGAAAAGAACTTATTAAGCATATAAGCTTTTTATTGACCGATTTATTACACGTTACCACTTACAGTGAGCCTAGCGAAATATTCGAGTAACCATAATATAATATTTATAATAAATACTAGTTACAGCGTCGATGCACGTTTCCGATAGCAAACGGTCAAACGAAAACGCTTCGTAACGGATGTCCAGTTACCTTACAAACAAATACATAAACTTATATAACTTGGTACAGGTCGCATCGCCGTTAGCCTTTCCATCATTGTGTCACTCGCCTCGCGATGATCGACAATGTTTGACAAAGGAATGCTTATTAAAGTATAACATTAAATTTATTTATATATTTATATAATTTATACTTTGTATTATGTATATATATAAGCGAACGTGTCCTCTCGCGCTCTCTCACATACTTTCTCCCTTTCATGCGTTTCCACTCGGATTCTCTTTCTCTCTATCGCTTTCTCTTCCTCTCTTTCCCTGTCTTTCAGCATCTCATACACGCTCTCATTCTCACCGTGTCCGTTCTTTGTTCTTCTATATTTCATCTACTAATAATAACAATGATTATTAATCTCTCCAACGACTTAAATGTGATGTAAATTCCTCTCATAATATACGCGTTTCTTTTTTCTCCCTTTTCTTCCTTCCCTTTCTTATATATCTTCCTCGTCGTATATACCATATCTTGTCTTGCGGTATAGTCGATAGAGAGCCTAAAGTTCAACTTATACATTTATGCATTTATTTTTCGATATATCATATGGTGTGTCGTTAACAAAATAAAACTATAAGATACTACAACAGTCAGCAAGCGAAAATGGATAATCGGTGACGGGGCATTTATATTCGTGTGAAGCCGCGATCGAAGAAAGACAAAAGAAAAGATATAATCGGCCTCAAGATCGAACGCACAAAGCGTCTTTGCGACTAGAATCAAGCGAGTTCAGAATCGTTTTCCGTTCAATTCCGATATCGACATCCACATCGGAGAACACTCCCCCAGAGAATCTTGTCCCTCGAGAAACGTCAAGGTACACGAAATCGATAGACCACTTCGATGGAAGGGCAACATTAAAAAAAAAATGTTCGCACTTGCAAAAGGAGCTTGAATAAGGTTAAAAGATAATAATTAAGACAATAATTAAGGAATACAATATGATGCCAGTACACACTTGACCGATAAGAAGAATATTACGTGGAACTTATACCGAATTGTAGACGCGCTCCCAAGCACTCACAGAATGTAAAGAAGCAATACAGATTCTAATATATATAATTATAAAAATGTGTGTACATGCATACATTCGACTGTACAATGGGTGTTCACTCAGTAAGCAAAATGTTAGCGGCATGCTAACAGCTTGCCAGCAGATTCTGCGGCAGATTGATATCAGTTGTATTAAGCTCGTGATCTGCCCAGTAGAGCTTTTGTTATCTGATAGCAGATTTTTAGCAGAGAAGGTAAAATTTCATAGCGATTAAAATGGAATATTAATTAAATGATTATGAAAGATTCTACTCTATTTTTGCGGTTAATCTGTTATCAGATTCCATTATTGAGTGTGGCATGGCAAACAGCGCACTGGTCTATCCGGAGATCCCGAGTTCGATCCTGGTAGGAATCAAAATATTTACGCTCCTCTCGGAATGTATCTCCTTTCGGAGCTCCATCAACCTCCAGAGAATATTCTTGCTCACAGAAATACCTTTGGAAAAATCCGCCGTTCGAAAAAAAAAATATTAAAATTCCTATATGCTTAGAGCAATTGAATAATCAGCGTGCGCACCACAAGCATATGAGAGAGGAGTAACACAAGTCAGAGGCCTAACATAAGAAGAAGATTCCATTATTGCTGACATTCTGTTAACAAAATTGATAACGGATACTTTGCAAAGTCTGTTCAGTAAGCAAAATTTGCGCACGTACTCTTAGAGATACTACCGTGTCTCCTGATGTTAGTTTGTCGACAGATTCGAGCGAAGTACTGTGGCAGATTGGCATCAATTGTATTCATATGAAACTCGTGATCTGCCAATAGAGTCTAACCGACATAATTTAATAGCACATACAGCCAGCAAAAATTAAACAAAATCTGTTATATATTTTATAACAATTCGAATATTATCGAATATATATATTTAAATGATTACAAAATTCTGCTGCTTCTGCAGTTAATTTTCCGTCATATTCTATTAGCAAATTTCGTTATATTTCTGCTGGCATTTTATCAAGAGAATTGGTAGCAGACACTTTACAAATTTTTTTTTCAGATTTGACTATCTGGACAATAGGAAATGTATTCGACGGCACGGGATGAAAACAAACAAATTAGGTTTTTGCTGTGCGTGAAATGTCTCAGTACTACATATCGACTGTCATGAAATGCTATTATATACGTATATATAATATCTATCAAGAGAATGAGTCCTTCTTTGACTACATTTCAGACACCACAGTCGCGTGAGTTAATATCAAAGATGTTAAGAGTTCTCCATGTAAGCTGCATGGAGACACATGTATTTATAATGCCGCATCTTTTATCCGAAATCTGTTACACGTAAGAGAAGTTTCGGAACGTTTGCAATCGTTTATAATCTTACGAGGAAATTAATCAATTCGGATTGAACTTTAAAGGGATTTTCATTCATCTCTAAGTTCTTTAGAAAAGAAAGAAATTGGAGAATCAGATCATTCTGCTTTTGAAAAAAATTAGATCGAACGATTGAATCCTTTCTGTATCAAGTTTAATTATAAATTCACTTTTTTAAAAACAAGTTTTATCGTCGTTATAATTCTAATTTTATTCATTATGCTCAAGCTACAAGTGAATTAACATTTGTTAATCCAAAATTGAATATTTTCTCGTTAGATGAAATTCGTCGACACGCATTCATCGTACGTCCGAGGATGTGCTTGCCACATTACGTAGTGAACATGTTTGAGGAGCATTGCTTAAATTCTAAGTAGACATGAAAACACGATGTATCAGAGTGTCTATATCCACAGATTAATGTAATTTTATCTATTTTGCATGCTGCAAGATACAAAGTGCGAAAATTCCAGCTTTGTCCTAGCTTCATATCAATTGTGGATCTCGGTCGATTACAAATGGAAAATTTCTTATGACAGTGCCGCTTGCTTGCCGACTACGCGCATTTATTCGTATTTCGAAGAAGTTTTTTCAGTGATATTATTTTTCTGCTTATTAGAACATTAATTTTCTTTATGTAGAACTCTCGTAACGACAATTTAAAATTTTGTATGATTCGTATATAAACAATTTAAGATTTCGTATGATTCTCGCCTCAAAATTCTCATCTCAAAATAAAAGTAGGAAAAATATTTTTAAATGTATGCAATGTATGTATAATGATTAAAGAAAAAAAAATTACATTCTCATAATTCCACATTAAAATTGCAAGAGAGTTTCATAAATTATCGTTGCAAAATTTCTACATTATTTTTAGACAAAGATTTTTAGAAACAAAGAGTTACAAATACTTGTAACTCTCTGTTCTTAACAACTTTTGCTCTTCGCTTTTAAACTCTTGAACCCATTTGTATAATCAAAAGTAGTTGGCAAGTACTAAAATATGTACAGAAAATTTGCAAATATCTTAAGATAGGAGAGGATATAAAAATTATTTTATATCGAGGATAAATGATTTAGTGCGAATAAATGTTTAGAATTACGTTAAAAGGAAGTATTCTACGAGTTTTATGCTTCAAGAAGTAACGATTCTTTCCTCTCACTTCTTAGTTTTTACATCTTAAATAATATTCGAATCTTTTTTCATTCTAATACAAAGTTAGCGTCGTTGCTTTGGAGCAATGCTCTTATTTTACAATACGTGCGCGTTGCAAATAAAATTATTTGAATCTTTAATTAAGAAGATAAAATCTTCATCGAGCGACGGCCGATCGATTGCGTGTACAGCAATACATCCGATTTTTTATACGTAAATCGGATAGCCAGTATCGATGTATATATCTAATTTGCTCGAGTAAAAGAAAACGATTATTGAATAAAATGGAAATGTAATCTTTATAGAAAATTGTCTTTACTCTTAACGATCGTTACGACGCTAAAATGTTAAAATGCTAAAACAGATAGAATGATAAAATGTTAAAATAGGTAGAGAATTATCTTAAATGAATCTTATCAATTTGCCTGAATTAGTTTACAAAATGTTGTCTTTTTTTTTCTCCTTCATAATTTTTCGCACTAAGGGATCGTTAAGCTTGCGTATGAAATTATTAATATTTTTTTATCTCTCGTTTATTTCGTTTTCTCTCTTTCTTTCTCTCCCTCTTTCTCACTTTCTCTCGCATACTTTCTCTTTTACATGTATCTATTCCTTATCCCGATTTTCAGTGATCGTCTTAGGAATATGTTTATTAGGCATAAATGCATTTTCTATCTTCCTCACACATCGCGTACGTAAGAGGTATCGCATAGTTACACGTTGATATACGTGTTATAGAAATAAAAATTCAACGAAAATATTCGCGCGCGATCTCGTCTCGTCGACGTGGAGAGCACTTCGAATGCGAATTCGAAATGTACGGAGAGACTTAAAAACGAACATTTTTTTTTCCAACACAGTGTAATCGAATGCATTTGTACGCGCATTTGTAACTTCTTCGAAAGACGAGCACCATCTTCCTTTTCTTTTCTCCTTTCTTCCTCATTCTGACTGCTCTATAACGTGCTAAAGGGACGCTGTGTAAAGTAAAACGTCGATATTAATATGCTGCCAATCGTGGATAGTCTCAAGGGACAGCTTCGCCTCCGCTCGGTCAATCAAAGACTAGCGGAAATCGAAAGTTGCAGAAGTCTTGGGACTCTAAGGCCGAGTGTGACCAACACAGCATTTTCTCCGACATGTTTGCTATTGCACTCGTTACCCCGGCCATAGTGTCGACCACTCACTTGGTCTGATTGTTCTGCTGCTCCAGTTGTGGTGTCATGCCTATCGGCGCGCCATTGCTTAAATTCGGGGCAGCCGGACTTTTGCGGGCAAGTTTCGACCTACAATAGTTTATTAAGCATTTTATCTATTGTTTTCATAATTTTCATGTATAAGATAATAATACGTATAGTTAATTGGAGTCTTCACGATTTATTATTAAGATAAAAGGAGCAAAATAAATTTACACTATTGTACATGCCTAATTTGACCAGCTAGAAGAGGATTAATCGCATACAGCCAGTCGTAAACCTCCTTATCACCTAAAGTCTGTAGCAAATATCCTCTGTGTTTGGTGACGACACTGCATAGACAGACATTTTAGTATATGTTGTACAATCGTATCTGTACTTACTTCCTTATTCGCGAACAATTTACCTGAAAGTATTCGGTACTTTCACCATGGCCAGCTGATCCTCGGAGTATTCGACTTGAGCCGTAGCCAAATTAATTAATGCCCTTTCGACGGGATCTTTCTCCTCTCGGAAAATGAGAACGTACGGTCGGCGAACAGCCTAATATAACAAAGAAAAAACGCGCGGACATTGAAATCTCTTTAAATCAATAATTTTAGATTAAGAATTAATATTATTATATAATATGACTTGAAAATAATTTAATTATATTTAAGCATAGCTTTCTTTTCTTTTAAATTAGATAACATAAATTTAACGGTAAAGGACGTACCACCCAGCGTTTTTTCCAACCATTGGTTTTGTGCTCGAGAACGTTCAGGTAGCCTTTCCGCGCGATGACCGGACTTATGCGTATTTCCTCCACCTCTGGCACATACAATACCAGGTTCTCCTTCGATGGCGAGGATGATCCAAGTGGCGGCGGTGCGACAGTACAAGTCTGATTAGCCGACTCGCTCGCCAATATGCTCTCCTGAAGTTCTTGCAGTCTAGCCCTTTCTGGTGAACTCAACCTAAGGAGGCACGACTTAGACTTGCTCCATACTATTATATCAGCAGCCTGCAAGTAACACTCCAACATAACCCCGACCATGAGCAAATCATGCTGGCGGTTGTCTCGACATGTCTCGGCACTTAAGTCTCGAATGTCACACTTTGAAACGAACGAATGCAGAAGCAGATGTTTTGAAAGCTATATCGATTCGAGAAAGCATAATATTTGAGAAAGCGCGATAATATATAGTGAGCCAAACTGAAAAAAAATGCATGAATCAATCGCCGCTTTACACGATAATAAGTAAACAATTAAATCAAACGCCGTTTTTCAAATCGTTCGAAGCATTTGTGTCTTCCTTTCATATATATTGGAATGTAGCAAAATTATACAGCATACATATCAAGAGTATTCGATAACGAGTTAACCGAATTTTTCGAATATCGAATTGTTTTTTTTTTATAGATAAATGTATTAATATGGCGAAGCAAAGCATGGACAACCGCTACTAGCAAGAGCACTCAGGGGCATGCAGAGAGGGTTACCTGCTTTAAAAAATCGCTAGCTTTCGCATATACTGACTCTTGAGATGAAGACGATATGACTGAAGACATCATAGACGCGGATAAATCGGTTATGGTGTCTTCCCCGGGCGAAACATCGGACAGTAATATCGGTTCCTTGCTCGGGATTCTTCCTTGGATAAGTTTAATGTACTTAGTTGTTAATTCACGATCTCTTTCGGTCATTTCCCAGGGTTCGTAAACGTCTTTACTCGTCGAACGTTTCAGTTTTACTGGGCTAGCATGTGGCTCGTTTGTGGCCTTTGCCACCATATTACATACGTCCTATATCAGATTAAAATTATTATATATAATTCTATGTTGTATTTCAGTATTTAATAATATAAAATGCGGTTACCTTTTCGCTCTTCGTAAAATCGTGCAGAGGCTTATTGCAGAATGGTATTTTGTCAATACCGAGCTTCTCCCGCAACAACAATGTATGTCGTACTCTCTCCACTTCTTCCAGCCTCGTCAACTTTTCGAGCTCCCACTGATGATCGAATATGAGACTGTCTCCGCGTGGTCTCCATCCGTGAAGATTCTCTTCACCCCGGACGTATGTGGAGCTCGTGTCCAAGACGCGACGTTGACGTCTTTGAACTCCTATAAATATATGGGGAGGAAAAATGGATAGGTAACAAGAAACAGGAAAAAACCAAAAATATAAATAAGTATAAAAATATTATTGTTCATTAAATATTATTAGGTGTTGGAATTAATTCGTAGCATTTTTAATGAAAGAATGTTATTTATTTCACATGAGCATTAAAAAATACATTAATGAAAGTACTTCCCATCTCTTGTAAAACGCTACGAATTAATTCCAACACCTAATAATTAAAGAAATCTGTTATACTCAGCAATAGTGCAGTGAAACAATATTGTGTTTTTTTTATATTAAGATTAATATTTTAGAGTCAGAATAATCAACACAATATACAGCTTTAAAATAATTCAATTATATTTAATCATTGCTTTCTTTCCTTTTTTCAAATTAAGAATGATATTTTGGTATAGATGGTTTTGGTTTCAATATTTGAAGTCACTAAAAAAATATATTATAAGTATATTTAAGATATATCTTTTAAGTACATATAGATAAAAGATATGTCGCAGACATATAATATAATTTGAAAAATGAGACGTTATTCCGTCTGAATGTGACGTAAAGTAGAACACGGGACTACACTATGGTTAGACATAACAAACCTGGGCTACCTGCTTCCGAAGAACGACGTAACACCAATTCGTAGACGCCGCTGAGTCGATTCGCTTCCTGATTGCGATAGCTGCCACTAAATAGATGCTTGAGTGAACGTGGCCCTACTCTTGCGTCCCTCCCATAGATGATCATGCTCAAATCTTTCGTGATAATTGCAGGTCTTCCACAATTCTCCAGCTAAAATCGATACAGGTGAAAAGAATAAGCTTCCTGAAATGTTCTCACAAACCATCAAAATATCTAATACGTACCTCGAGATACGCGGAGATAGTCATGAAGATTTGTTCTCCATAAGACGTGACTCGATTGAGCAGAGCCGAGTTGTGCAGAGAGCTGTCCCAGGCTGCTTCGAATCTGAACATGGTTCGATCATCACCAGGAATTTCGAGATACTCGCCCGGGAACAGACCCAGTGAAAGCACAGACGAGTCATTATCTTCTTCCTCCGGTTCCGGGGTGTTTCGTATGCGGCCAACCACAAGTTCGCGTACGTCTTTCCACCTCAATTCAGAAGCCGGCTCGTGCACAATAGTGATTCGTATACGTCGCTGAATGCCCTGATGGAGCAGGAACAGTCCACGACATGGTAGATCATCGCTATGGTCCACCACTGACGGCACGTACTCGCCATTCGGTGCCAATTCGCAGATCTCGAACCACACTAATACATCGTATTTAGCATGCACATGCGATGTGCTGGGAGACGGCAGAACACTCCCGAATTTCGGCGAACGAACTGGCTGACTGATCGGTATGGATGGCGGTAGCATTCTCTTCGGTGGCTGTCGTACGCTGCTATGTGAATACGAATGTGATTATGAAATTTTCTTAAGCAAAATCTAAAAGAATTAGTGTTTATGATTAATACTCACTATTCCAGTTTCGCATCTTTGTGCAACGGATGTTGCTGATAATGACCAAACACTTCGAAGACAATAGGTTGAGTCTTCAGATATTCCAAGAAGGATTTGGTAACCGTAACTGTAATCTATATTAATTGAGAGATATTATTAATTAGCAGGCTTTAACTTTAACAAAATTTTAGACCTGAGATTCTCTCTATATTCGACTTACATTCTGTACGTGATAAAATCCAGGTGGATTACCCTTGCCTGTGTTCTTTACCGGCTCTGTCGAGAAAGCTTCATCGTGTCGATGTAAGAAGCTGTAAAAGTAATTACTTTGTAGGTCATATATTACATGTTAAAACAAGCTGAAACAGACAGACACTTACTTGAACTGACAGAAAATGTCAGCGTACTCCGTGGAAATACCCATAGCTTGTAGGACCGTTACCCTGAAAGTGAATTCTGCACCGGGTTGCAAGTGATCCGGCAACTCTTCCTCTTTCATATCGCTCGAGACTGAGCTATCACCTCTGCCGCTGTCGGCATCTCCTATATCGTCCTCGTCTTTCATGTCCTTCTGATTAATTTCGTTATGCCCTTCAACCACGCGTTCCTCGTGCAGCATAATCTGTCGATTTTTCTCTAGAGTCTGAGCCAGGAGCGAGTTGCGTTTATTATGCTTATGCCCACCAAACAAGTCATCCTCGAAGGAGATTCGAGCTGATTGTCTGACGCCACTTGAATATTCACTGTTTTCCTCTTCTAGAAGAAGGGTTCGTTATGTACATCTTATATATGCGAAAGACGTGAAATGTAGATACGCTACGTACCAACTACGGCTTGTACAGCGACTCGTAAGTAACCCTTAACGTCGCCTTTTTCATTTACGATAGCCACTTTGTGAATCAGTGGCACTGGGTACATGAGGTTGCTCAAATATACGAAAGCTCTGAAAAATTTTACATCAGATTAGCATAATAATCAAAAGCAAAAAGAGAAGAAAAAAATCAGGAAGATCGTGGTGATATTTAAATTCATTCATTTACCTGCCGACCATACGGAACCACGGAAATCGATCGTAAAATGGATCGCCTCCCGTAATAGATTCGATATTGAAGTCCGGAGACGTCGGTGAGAGCTCCGCCTCATTGTGATACATCTCGCGCATCAGCTCCAACCTTTGTCTGGAAAGCAGACGAAACTATCGTTTACTGCTATTTCCAATAACAAGACATTATGCGAATGCAATCATAACTCGTGTGTTAAGTCATTTAAGTGTGTTTTAACTCATCTAAAATTTCTTCGTGTAAATTTCATCTATTTATTATTCAACGTTTTCGACTTTTTATCTATGTGTTTTAGTAGAAAATTATATATATGTATATATGTATATATATATATATATATATATATATATATATATATGTGTGTATGTATATACAATATTCTCATGGGGTTGCGAGTTTAAGCAACCTTTCCATCAAAAAGCTTTGTTTCAAAATAAGGACAAATGTTATTTATATTATTTATATAATATTTATAAGCAAGCGCTAATGTAATAATTTATAAAAAAAAAACATTGAAATATTTATATGTTTGTTATAAAACCTGAAATATCGAGTCTTCCCTTTACGTGTTTAATATTTTTTTTTTCTTCGTCGTTTTCTTGATCGAGTTAATTAAATGTACGTGCATGACAAAGTTGGAAAGCGAAATAGTGAGGACACGAGCTCAGCAGGAAATAACTAGAAGATGTGTCGGTGTTGAGACAGACGTGCACAGAATGCGACGAGACGCTTTTCTTTACATTCAGACAGCAATAGAGATGTTCACAGCAGCGGAAGCGGTGCTGCGTAAACGATGGCATAACTTTTGGTGAGCCGAGGGCTCGTACTCATTCCAATCCGATTTGCGTCGTTTGCGCTACAAATCTATCAAAGGAAACCATGCAGATTCAACCGATAAGTTTCGCGAGTTCAAAGTGCAAAGCCCGTTTCGTTTGTATCCGCGCCGGAGGGCACACAGCGTTACCATACCGAGAAAAGCCTTTCAAGACAGACAGAACAAAAAACGACAAAACGCATGGCGGTGAAAACGGACTTTTGCGCCAGCGATAAGGGGATTCTTCGAAGGCCGAGGGCATTTAAAGCGTATTACATGGCGAAGAGGAGAGCCTCGCGCATTCGAGCACCAACCTCGAAGGCAAAAGATTTGCGAGCGAGAACTTCGGATTAGAGTAGACCGTAAGACATTGGAAAATATCCTCTTTGGCCTCCGGAGTGCTGGGGCTCGAGTCCTCGTTGTACACATGTCGCATCAGCTCCAAGCGCTGTCTACAAGTCATACATGTCATTACTTCGCGTGAGTGGGCCGTGCGATCCCTTTAAGCCGGATGCGGATCGAACACCGAGTCTTATTTTAGTATAAGCTGAATTCGCTCTCGCTCGATTAGCGAACAAAGGCCCACGATTCAAAATTCAATTCTATGATCTTAATCATCGTGCAATGCCTAGTGCGCGCAGAAGAATTTTTGATCGTCTCGCGACTGCATATTGTTATAAAAATATTTAGTTTTCGTATTACTTTTGGCGCAGGTCGATAATCTTCATAATTTTCATTAAGTGCACAAGAAGTGCATTCGGTAACGTGCGACGGTAACGAAACAGAAAAGAAATCGTCGAACGCTGTATAAAAAAGGATCTTGTTTTATAATGAGAAATTAAATACAATTATAGAGGACATGCTATGAATATATAAATTTGATGATTTAATGCCATTGTAATTTAGCTAGAAAATTACTCCAATGTTGTTAAATTTGTCGGCAAATTGATGGTCATTAACAAAAATTACTTCTTAGCGGCAAAATACATTTTATTTGTATCAGTACGAATGCTCTGTTAATTAAATAAACACCGTCGTAAAACGTAAAATAGAGCAGTAAAGCAAACCTTAGCTTGTCCAAGGTCCAGTAATGCGTAGCACCATTTTTCATATCTTGAACTTCAACGGCGACGATCGTGCGTGGGAAGGGTCTTTCATCCTCCTCGTCTTCGTCCATAATGGGTAAGAGATCCGGAGGTAAGGGCGAATAAAGGGTGTCCGTGAGTAAGGTAAATTGGAATTGAACCTAGAAAAGAAAATTAATGTTATAAAACCCGTTATACAACGGAAATATTTTTCCTTGGTTTTTTAAATTTAACATATTTAAATACCATTTTTGTATAAATTTTCTTTGTGCAATATTAAATTCTGCAAATGACTATCATTACACTCGAAAAAGCATATGTGTAGATTATACGAATGCGAAGATCATACGAATAAACGTAATTCACATCGGTATTAACATTAAAAGAAGTTTAAAATTCATATTCCCGTATTCGAAAATATACAAGAACAGAGGTGCAGAGGTAGTAAACGCAAGTGAAAGAAAGCCGTGCCAAGAATTGTCCGTTGTACATTTCCGCGACTATACCTTCTTTTTTAGTTCAACGGATATAGCATTAGCCTCTTTGAGGAATATCGCGTTGCCCCAAAGATCGTCCCGTAAACTCGTGAATTGATGATATTTCCACTTGCGGAAGGCCCAAGCGGCCAGTTGAAACTCTCTCTCGGTCCAGTTGCTCTCTGCGTCAAACAATGGGTTGACTGAAATGCAAGCCATTACGAGGCAAAACAGTCAGAGAAGCCAAGCGTTTGATGAAATAATACCAGTTACTTTGTTAACACTTTGACAGTCATATCATTCATATTTGGGTAACGTATAAAATTTATAAGAATTATATTTCTTGTTATTCATTTATAAACAGCAATTTTATTTATTTATCCGATTTTAAGAATTATCTTACTAAGTATTTAAAGCATTAAAGAGAAATGATATAAATTATTAAAAAATAAACATTTTCGGTCAAAGCGAATCTTACAAGTGCTTGGTAACATTCATATGTGAATATATAAATACAATTCTCTCTTATTTGTTTAAACACTTCTCGATTTATTTAATTTAATATTGTAATATAAATTATATTAAGAAAAAAACAACAAACTATTAAAAAATATATACTATTATTTATTAGTTACTATTATTTACTTAGATACTATTATTTATTAAGTTCAGCTTAATAATGAAATCAGCTTAGCAATCAAAGTGTCAAGTATATTTCAAATGTGCTATGTCTCATCGACAACATAAGGCCTTATAGCATGCAATAATTTCAATGGTGTGAAAGACATTTGTAAGTCTGAAGAGTTACGTGAAAGATACAGTAAGACGATGCCCAGTCGATCAGGTATAGCTATACTAAAGTATATTAAAACTCAGAAGCGACACGTTTCTCCACACTCACCGAAAATATCTTCCTCGATGTTGTTGAAGTCTTCTGGCGTATAACTGCTGTACATAGACATAGTCATACTTTGTTCTTCCACCTGCCTTTGTAGCGCATCTATCCGTGCTTCGTAGCTCTATTCACAGAAAAAAATCAATTGTCACAATTAAACGATGTATTAAAAAGACATCATGTATGTATTCGTATTATATGTACCTTTCGCTGCTCTTCAAACAATTGATCAGCTTCCTCCTTCTCTTTACGGAACTGTTCCTCCAGTACAAGTAATCTCTTTTCCATTTCAGCCTTTAAATCGATTCCCTGTTTTTCTAATAGCTCGACCTGTGCGAAATTCCAGTCTGCTAATGGTTCGTTATTGCCAGGAGTTTCCGTCGGGGAGCCATTCGCTATCCGTTCACGTACTGCATAATTAAACACAGAGATACAATATTTTATTCATACATTTCACTAAATGTTTATAATTCATTAATAAATAAATCCAAGTATTGCATACCTTGGTCTGGATGATTAAATCGGAAAACATGGCTTTTTCCCAAGATGACACGTGAGCCAGTCGTTAGGATAAGTGGCTCGGTTACTTCGCGACCGTTGACATAAATCAAGGCTCCGTTCTTCGGTATAAGAGTTATAATTCCTTCATGGTTCTCAAAAACGCAGTGCTCCCTAAGTATATGTGGGCCACACAGCTGGATATCCTGAGGTACGTGTGCCTCGGCACTACCAATACGTGTGAATCCATCCTTGATGTAATAGATCAGACATTCTGACATGAGAGGGTCCTCGTTCAGATTTACCAAGTGCGGTGTTTTCTTAGGGGAAAAGACGCCCACTGTGACTCCGTCCTCTTTCACAGCGACTCCCATTTCGGCGAAAACTGCCTCGCGTTGCAAGCGAATTGATTCGGTTCGCTTTAACTTCTCTTCCCATGTTTCGTTCAATTCTAAAACAAAAATAGAGAATCAAATAAAAAGAATACCTACTATACATTTGTTAATTTGACAATTTTCGAACTACATATTTATAATTGATTATCAATGAGATAAGAATAGAAAAGACTATCAGAATAATCGTTTACAGATACGTACCTGCGATTAATTTTTCAGACGCTTGCAATTGTTCAACCGCCTCTTCGGCAATGGTGGATGTAGTATGAGAAGAAATTCTTGGTCGAGTTTCCTTGGTGTCTTCTTCATTTCGCTTGTTCGTTCTAATAATTTCATCCCCTGCAAAATGAGGACCGTTAAGAATCGAGAAAACGACAGTTGTAATATTTAAAATAGCAAGCGTCAGAGTCGGTATCGTGAGTCGTGTAAACATCAAAAGCCATAATTAAAGCAGTGGCTGATGAAGAGAAGTATTTCAGAAGCTGTAAAGTTTATATTGTTGCTACATATTCATTCTAAAAATGTAGAAACATAACTAGTCTAGGACAGATACTTTTTTACAGAGCATCGAGATGCTCTAATGAATATAAGCATGATCTAATCGCCATTTGATATCTATTGATATCTTTTATATGCACTTTCGAATAAATTCAATTAATTTGGCATCCTCATTGTGTCACATTTTCTCTTTCATAAATGTAATATTTTATTTTTAAAATACATTTTTACTTTTATAAATAGATATATAATCAATTATATTAATTTAGATTTTCATTTAAATTTTAAGAATTGTCAAAAAAGTTATTAATTGTATGAAATATATGAGAGAGGGAAGCGCAATCAATAGATATTAACAAGACAAATACATACAATAAGTGATGAAAAAGAAATTCGCGAAGCAAACGTACAAAAATTAAGAAAATCGACATATATCAATAACAAGTATTATGCGCTTAGCGATGAAATAAGAGCGCATAAACAAAATAAAACAACAAAATATCTACAAAAGAGGCGCAAGAGATGCCCGTCTTGGCTGCACTTTTTGCTTACAATGGATTGTTAGCATTTTTACTTACTAGGTTCTTTCTTTTCGTATGTAACTTTGCCATCTGGCCCTACGTCGAGCGCAAGGAAAACAAAGAGAAGAATACTATGTGAATGGATTGCCTGTCGCGCGCTGTGCAATTGCAATTAGTTTATAGCAGCCAAGAATTCACGTTTGCAACACGTGCATTCAGCATTGTGATTCTCTGAATAATTTATTGTTATAATCTATGCAATTATTATCATTATATTAATCAACTAATAGATAAAGTGAGTTATATTTATGATGAATAGCACTTCAATATTCTGCATATTTCACGAATTTAAGACGATTATAATTTAAGATTTATATTTGATCATTATTAATTTAGCATATCTATATATAGTCTGTCCTTGTCTGTATATGCTTTTTATAATAAAAAGTCCTCTAATTCGATTTAATATTATAATTTCTAATAATTTTCTAAAAATGCTTTTAATTTACCTTCTTGTACATCGATGCCCTCCTGCTTTAGAAGTTCGCGTAATTTCTGTATCTCTTCTTTGAGTTCTCTGATAAGTCTGGCATTCGCGTCTTCGTTGACCACGGCTTTGCAGACAATTTGTTTCGCTCTGTCTGCGTATCTGCGAATAAAACGTAAGCCTGTTAGGTCTAATCATTAATTAAACGCTTAATTAAGTCATTTAAATTTCAAGAATTAGTTTGAAAAATATGTAGTAAATAATAAATCTTACCGTAAGGTTGAAAGTGTCTCATCGTAATTGATGTCGGCAGGACTAACTGCTGCAATCATAGCAGTTTTTGAATTTCCGCCCAAATTCTCCCGCAACAACCATGTTAAAACGGAATCTCTATATGGTATAAAATCGGCTTTCTTCTTCTTTTTCGTTGCCTATAGAGAAACGCAAATTTGTTGATAATCATTATCGATGCTTTTCATTTGGTAACACAAATCTACATAAATCGAAACAAGTGTCTTTCTATCTTTGTTACTCTCTGAATGTCAAGAAAAATAGAATGTTTGTGTCGACTTGTGTCACTAAATGGAAAGCACTCAATATATTACACAAAATATATTACATCCAAAATATTACAATTAAATATATTATTTTAACGTGCAATATTTATTATAATTAAATATTCTTTGAATTATAGTTTTAACTGAACTTACCGCCTGACAATCCAAAGTAGCAAACAAGTAAAATAATGACAGAAATATAATACCTAATGTAAGATAAATTCAATGCTCAATGTAAGAATTACAATGTAAGATCACACAGATTTGAGCAAAGTATGATACTTACAATTTCAGCCAGGGCACTGATAACCTTCCCGAGAGTCGTCAAACTCTTATTAATGTTAGCTCCTTCTTTTAATCGTGTCCCTTTCGCACCCGTTGAATCAGCTCTCTCAGATCCGGCTAAATCGACCAATGATATTTTGCTAACTTTTTCCGTCATCAAACCAGTGGTACTATCCTGTTGTTGTTGTGTAAAGAATATCGTGAAAACTGCGTGTGATCTACTAGATGTTTCATTCATATTGGTTGCTGCGACAGTCCTAGAATATATTTTCAATAACGTATTGTGTACAATGCTATAAAAATAATTTTTGTAAAATTTCAGTTACTGAGCATGAAACCAACCTGGCCTTGTTACCTTCGTCTATGAGATCGTGAATGTCTTCATATGATAATACTGCTAACTTGGAAAGATCTTCAACATAAGGTCCGTAAAGAGGGTGTTCCCTTACTCGAAGATTTCCCCTATTTTTCGGATTTAACAAATCGCGCACCCTTTCGCAATAGATTTCCATATAACTCACTTCTACTGAGTACTTCAATCGCTCATTAGATGTGTAACTGATTTTCCTAAACAGATCCTTGCAAATCTGTGGTATTATTCCTTCCTGCCCTTCTTCTTGCTTACCCATCATGGTGTAAGATTTACCGGCGCCAGTTTGACCGTATGCAAAAATGCAAACGTTATAGCCTGCATCGCAAAAAAAAATAAAGAGAATTATGTCTTGTTTATTAGTAAAATATAAATTTTGCTTCGAAAGACAATGATCTTTACAAATTTATCTAAGAACTAAAATAATTAATAACATATGATTAATAAATTTAATTTAACATTAATAACATGTGATTATTTACAATTATTTTTCATACAAAAATTATTAATTCATTTACATCATTTAAAATACAATATTGTCTTAATTATTTCTTTAAACGATTTTTTAAACAAATAGTTAGAAAAAATGTCTTATTGTTAATTAATATTTACCTTCAAAAGCATGTTCCAACATTTCTTCACCGATATCCTTATAAACCATGAGCTGAGACGAGTAATTCTCATCATTTGGCTGTAATAATTTTAAAAATTTAAAAATTAAATTTTATCCAAATTAAACATAAGGATATCACGTCAACTACTATAACTACTATAAGTACTATATGAAAAAAAACTATATTAAAATACTTACGTCCATAGAAAAGTAGGAATAGTCATAATTGAAGCTCTTGATCGCTTCTTTGCTTCCTGGTGTAGCTTTCGGATTCACTATGGCTGCAAAAGAAAAAGTAACGAATCAAATGTGTATACGATAAACTGATAATTATTTCATAAATTGCTCGATTTAAGCTGCATGTTAGAAGTAGTACTTACAAGTAGTACTCCCCGTCATTTCTATGATACATTGTGCCTGACGACTGACTTCGCGATAGTTGAAGGGCCGTACCCTCACCGCCACCTTAACCGACGACATTTTTCCTGTTTTTTTCTTCTCTTTTTAATTTAACGTCGGATCAAGTCGGCGGCGGTGCTGGTGATAACTTCCTCTCTCACTCGTCTCTCTATAACAAAATAACGTCTCGTTAATTGTGTCACTGTAGAATTAATTAATTTTACGTTTAATATCGTTTATTGCGAGTACGCGACAAAAAACCTGCTACGAAACTACTCTGTAGTCTTCATATCTAAGAATATATCTCAGTTATTAATATATTATTCCGATAATACTTTTCCATGGAGGTGAATAAGAAAGAGTAAAAAAAAAACGCGCAGTTTGCACAATATATTCGCGCGTGGAATATTTTTCACGTCTTTAATTGTTGACTTAAACCACTGAAATCAAACAGATCACTTTACAACAGACTTATTCTTAAGGATCGTAAGATTCACATGTTTTTTTATTAAATTAAAAATATATATTTTTTCATGTAGGGGCAGTTAATCGTTGACTTAAACTACTAAAATTAGATAAATCACTTTACAATTTATTCTTACATGACATATAAGTTCTATGTCTTTTCATTAAATTTGAATGCTGATTTTTTTCGTAAATATAATATTTGACAAGTAGAAATTATTGACCTAAACTACTAAAACTAGATAGCTCATTTACAACAGAATTTTGATTTATTCTTAAAGATCACATAAGATTCACGTGTCTTTTTATTAAATTCAAAATATACGGTATATTTTTTTGTGTGCGAAATATCTTTCAGATACGGAAATCGTTAATTGTTGATATAAACCACTGAAACTAGATAGATTTGTTACATCAGACTTGTTATATCAGATTTGTTATATCAAACTTGTTTTTAAGGATTATGTAAGATTTATATGTAGTGTTTTTTATTACATTTAAAATGCCGTAGTATATTTTTTTTTAAGTATAAAATTTTTCATGTAGGGATCGTTAATCATTGATCTACACTACTGAAATCGGACGGATCACTTTATATCAGACTTATTAAATATTGTATAAAATTCACAAATATGTTTTTATTACGTGTTTATATTAGATATTTATTAAAATACATTATTTATTTTTTTATCGTATGCGAAATATATTTTTTACGTAGGGATCGTTAATCGTTGACCTAAATCACTGAAACTAAATAGATCACTTTACAGTAGACTCATTCTTAATGATCATATAAGATTGATCCGTACTTTTGTTAAATTTAAATTGCGTTTTACAAGATTTAAATTTATGCAAATATGTTGTCTAGTGTCTCGTTAGGCATAAAAGAAATTTCAACGTTCGAATTCACGTAATTATTGGCCGGTCGAATGTGATAACGACATTTTATATATTTACAAGCATCGTAGGAGACTTGTGCGGGCCATTGATCCGTCCAGAAATACGTGAATTATCGGATAAGGGAGAATAATTAATTAGTACTGTGACCGATCTATATTTGTAGGAAACTGAAGACGTGTCATATTAATGCGAGAGACGAAATATTTATTTTAGTTAATCGGCGAGTGTTTGCAGGAAAGAATGAACGAAAAAAAAATCTAAAATTAATTTTCCAAATATTCGATTAGTAGCCGATCAAATCTCACGATATCAAATTATGTTAGAAAAAAACTTAACGAGAATCAAACTCGTTTAATTTTCTATAAATATTCACAAATCAATATTGTTAATACAAATGATGGATGTCATATATTACGAAGGTATATTGACGTCATTATATGTCGATGCGAGGAGTATGTGAGATAATGCATTCATGCATTGCTCAGAAAATTGTGCGTGTAGGTCGATAATTAAAAAAAAATACAACGTATTAATATTATATACAAAAAAAATATTATATACAAAAATACGTCAGTATTAATGCATACGTATCTATTATTAAATACATACAAGTGTAAGTTAATATTGTTAAAGTACAAAAAAACATATTCCTTTTTTCGATGTATTATTTAAATTTAATCATTTAAAATTGTTTAATTTTCCGATGTTATTTAAATTTGTCCATTTAAAATTATTTCATTTTTAGATTTATTAAATTTATTCATTTTATTTTTCATGTGATATTTGAAAGAATATATTAACTGTCTGCAAGTTGATGGATGACAACTAGTTGTCAATACTCCCGTTGAAATTTCAAAAGGATTGAACCTGAAGGCATAGCAATTGCGTAACTTACGTGTGTAAATTAGTTATCAGGAGTTGTGACATCTTACGTAAAAATTCGCATGAATGCATAATCGAATCCGACCGATGCTAACAAGACGAGAGAAGCTTCTCAATATGCGGTACTAACGCGATTCAGGGAGGGACCATCTAATTAAACTTACCTTTATTTATATTTCTTCTAACAAAAAAGAGAATTGTATTTGCTTCTCGATAAGCTATTTATTACTATTATATTTAAGAAGTTTCGATTTAAACTGAGATCTGATTATTTATAAATTATGAGAAGATGATTATAAATGAATAATGCTTAACCAGATAATGGAAGAACAGGATAATTAGAAGAGAAAAGGATAGCAGGAAACGAAATAACGGAAGAATAAGGAAGGATAATGAGATAAGAGGAGAAAATTTCTCCTTGAAATAAATATCTCAGTTACTCGCTACTGACAGAAAACGAAAATGTAATATGTATTGATAATTCATTAAATATATAACGCATTTTTCTCACATTAAACATTAGCGTAATGAATTTTACAAATGTCAACATTGACATGATAGATCACTGATGACTAAGGCTATCCAAATTTTTAAATATTTATTAAAAATAAACATCTAAAAGGATTTTAAATGGCTACACAACAATGTAAAGTAAAAAGTGTGCTATACAATAATAATTTTTATTTTCATTAATTATTTATATATATTGCGCAATATTTTATCATTATATTATATATATTTTATCATTATGTATATGTTTATAAAAATTGTATTGTGAAATGTATGTAATAATAGACGTACAAAATTTGCTGGACAGATAGTATATTAAGAATATTAAAATAAGAATCGAAGGAGCTTCGAACTCTAGCATCTGGCAAAACCTGTCATTTCTCGAGGATGTTAAAAAACACGCGGATCATCTAAAAGACCGCGATGATAGCTTTGAGGAAATCGAAGGGATGATCAACGATCAGATTTCCGGAAGAAACGTCCCTTCTGTGACAAGGCCGTTCCTGTAATCGACGTGCAAAACATCCATCACGGCAGCAGCGTGATCGATACGACAGCGTATCCGAGTGTAGTTCGCCGGAGGAAGGTCCGGAAGGGAGGCGGGGAACGGCGGGCACGGTGTGTATATGTGGATTTTTACGATCGATCGTCTTCACGCTCGGAGGATACGACGTCGTACGGACATCGGGCTTACCTCTTCTCGGCGGAAAGAGAACGCCGAAGGAGGGCAGTCAAGCGGGAGTGCCAAGAAAAGACCGAGGATGTCTTGATCGCGATCCAAGATCCTTTCCCTTTCGCGTGAAGAAAAAAAAAATAATATACGAATGACGAGACGAGAAGAAGAGATTCGCAGACGACACTCGCGACGACGCTCCTCGCGGTACAACGGCGTTCTCCACTTCACTCTACGTCACTACGTCGGCCATCCGCTGAACGATCCGCGACCCGCGAGAACCTCGGCAGCCACGTAGGCGGACATTATAGCGCGTGTATACTCGCGCTCACGCATACGAGTTACGAGCCACCCTGCACTACCTGCTGTCTATCGTCCGCTGAGCAGACGTTCGGCTTCGCCACCCCCGTTGCAACACCACCCCGTAGTCGTAGCGAGTGCTGACGATGTTACACCGCGGGCGCCTGCGTGCTACCTCGTCCGTCGTCCATCGTCGTCGTCGTCGTCGTCGTCGGGGACGCGAAGTCGTGTGCGTCTAGGGTAGGGATGTTTAAGTTTAGTAGGGTACTGCTATCTTCCTACCCTTTCGCTATCGAACCGAACACGGATATCGATACTTCCTTCTAAGAAAAATTATTTCTTCCGACGATCGAAATGCCTGAAATTTCTAATGTAATCGATCAATAAGAATAATTAATACGCATCCGTTCCGTTTTTCAAGCGCGGCGACATTTATCTGATAAAATTATAACACTGAATTGAAGGATTTTATATAATTTTTCGTATTTTAAGTTGAAATTAAATAAAATACTATTTATTTTATTTATTTTTTTTATATAGTTATCTATTTAGAAATTGTAAAATGTTTAACAATCTAATTTCTTCTAATTTCTTTCTTAATCCCTTAACTCACTTTTTCCTCAATTAATTATTGTAAGTTATCAGTATTCCTAGACTTTCCATATATTTTGGAAAAAATAAGATAAAAATAGTCCACATGTGTAGACTACGTCATCTCTCTTTATATTTTCATGGAATTTGCATAATCCACTAGAACATTTTCACTCTCCATAAAGTTTTTTATTGTCCGTATTTAATATTCGCAAATGAATAAAAATATCCTGTACCCTATTAAATTAAAGCATCCCCAGTCGCACCCTATGTCTCAGGTTACCGTGCCACATTTTAACCGCCAGGGGGAGGGGGTGGGTGCCACGCGCGCGAGCGCCTTGTAGGCGGCTTCTAAGGGGTTGTAATGTTTGTTCTGTCACGCGCAACTGCGAGCTCATGATTTTCGCGCTGAATGACTTGAGGTACGAAATACAAAGGTCGTGTAGGCGGACGCCAATATCTTTTACAAAGTGAACCGACTCCGGTTAAAAGCAAAAAATAGAAGCAAGCTAATTAAAGAGTAGGTGGCACAAATTTAAGTTTGTCAATTTTGATGTAGCATTCATTGCGATGCAATTCACCGAGGCTTTGTTTACCCTTTTGTTTTATAGCAAATTTATACTTTCGTGTTCATGTATACATACATATGTGGAAGCAAGGAAAAGAGATTTAATGTCTCACAGGCGCACGTTTATCTAGTTCATGCCAATGAATAGAAGATATCTCAGAGAGATATAGCGTCTCTCCCTAGCTTCTTGTATGTATGTACGTAATAATGAAAAGTCATTCAAACTTTCAGCTGATTTTATTAGAATGATACGCTACATAAATAAATTTTGATAATGGGATTATACGAGACATTGATGCAAATAAATTTAATGAATTTTTAGGCACGATCAAGACTCCATTAGATTTACGACATTAATTCTTTAATAGCGAAAAAGAGAAGGCTATGTATATCGGATCGTGTCGAAGTATAATAGTAGAATAATAAATTAACATAGAAGGAAATTATTTATTAAACTTTTAAAATTCAGTCGAATATCATGCAAGATGAAAAAAAAAACAAAAAAAAGATAGATTTTTCATTAATAATGACATTGCATATTTAGTACAATGTCAATAAATTAAGCAAGTGCTACTCTGGATTATTTTTATCAGCATTTTAAAAAACTGCAATGATCATATCGTTAAGTGAGATAAAGTCGATAGTTTTTATATTTAATTTTTATATGTGGTATAATTAATAAAGCTTTAATATGCGTTGACATTCACTGTTATAAAATTTTTATGTGACCTGGTTTGAATGACAGACATCATATATAAGCTAAAAAAAAAACAATGAAAAGATTAAATAAGTCTGATTTATAAACAACTTTGAAATAATTAAATAAATTTAATTATAAAAGAGCCGCTTAACTTTTTAGATCGTAAAAATATTTTAACTAATTGTAGTCATATTTTAGTTTTCTTAATTAATATTGGTGAAGTAATTTCGATAGAGAATATACCTAATAAGCTATTGTGTGTGTGTGTGTGTGTGTGTGTGTGTGTGTGTGTGTGTCGAAAATTCCACAAATATCGTATCAAAGTTCGTAATTTTTTATAAACTGTTTCAAGTGGTCCAGAAAATTCGAAAAACGCTAAAAAGATGAAATCTACTTTCGCAAAATATTGTCACATAAGAAAATATTTAAGATGTCTTCAATATATCCTAAAGGATACATAAAAAAATGTCTGTTTCCAACAATTATCTTATAATTTCTTTATCTAATTGATTTCTAATTGATTAAATCAATTTCAGTCGTATCTTAATTTTCTTAATTAATATCGGTGAACCAATTTTGGCAGAAAATATAATTTATGAGCAACTTCGTGTGAACGTCGAAAATTTTGAAAATATCGCGACAACTTGTAATTTCTCATGAATTATTCCAAATGATTCGGAAAGTTCACTAGAAAGATGAAACACTCTGAAATATTGTCACACGAGACAATAATATTTCGAACATCTTTATATATTATGTTTATTTTTACCAATATAGATTAACTTGTAATTTATTCCTTATCTTTTTCTAATTCTCACAACATAGAAAAAGATAAAAAATAAATGAAACCAAGATCAAAGTTAATCTACATTGAAATGAGCATTAGACGCATGTTTCTGCATCACGTTGTTCTCTGGTTTCATATCGCACAATGCAAAACAATTTTCCCGTGTTGTCACGTGAAGTTGCACTCGTCTTTGCATGCAAGAGACATTGGTTATTATTATCTTCTAGCTTTTACAACGGCGTCTGCATTGTATGCCTTTAGAAGGTATTAAACGTAGATATAGTGAAGCGTTTTAAATATGGGTCTTTGTAAAAAAGTCAGTGATTGATTTGATTATCGCATACAGAATCGTATAATAATCCTTACTATCTGAAGATTTAATCATCGAAATTTATCTCATTAATCTCGACAATTAGAGATTCGATCTTGGAGACTGCACAGCATGAAAATTTCGCGTGAGAATTATTTTCAATGATTATCATCTGGATGTTTTGCATATCAAAAATCTCTGGAAGATCTTAAAACGGTGCATGCAAATCGGCTGTTACATTCCAGGAGAAAATCTTTAAACGACCTTCGCATTGACGCGTCATTTATTGAAGGTGGAAGGGTGGAGAAGCGATCCTTACGGCCACTCTCACCCTCTGATGAAGCTGCGTAGAGAAGTGATGACTCATATACGAGGGTAGTTCGAAAAGTTCTCGATTTGACACAGAGATGACGCTAAAAGTATTAAACTGTTATAATTTTAGATAATTTTTATCCTGCAGAAGGCTACTGTCAAAACTTCAGACAGATGCATTCATTATTTCAATTACGTAAGTTTCCTTATTTCAATTACGTAAAGCAACCAACTTTTGGTTTTTCTTAATGGATTTTTTTAATGAATAAAAAGTCGAATATCACACAGTGATAAAATATTTCATTTTAAAAGATTTAACGCAGAAATAAAAAACGAGCTTGATTCAACTTTGAGACAGCCAATGTTTTCTTCATCAATGTTTTCAACTGTATTAAAAAATAGACCGTTGAATTTTTAACGTGGTCGTATGTCCATAAATGATGGTGAATGTACAGATCATCCAAAAACCGCTACGATTGACGAAGTCATTGAAAAAATCCATAATACTTGTACTATGTTGAATGACGAGATTGTTGATCGACGAGTAATGCTCCTGATAAAAAAAGTAAGTCGAATGTAATGGGACAGTAATAGAAGTGTAAACGAAGCTTTTAGGAGGCAAAAATTGAAACAACGAAACGTAAAAGGGACGTTTATACTTCTTTTACGTTCTGTTGTTTCAATTTTCGCCTCGTAGAAGCTTCGTTTACTCTTCTATTACTCTCCCATTACATTTGACTTACGCTCCGATTCTTATTTTCAGGAATGGAGTCTACAATAAGAGTCGTAAACGGTCGTGGGATCTTAAATCGTCAAAAATTGATCAATCATAGTCGATTATTCTCTTCAGATTCTGTGATTGGACAATTTCGTACGGTTTAAGGTTCAAAACTTAAAATTTCATTGCAGACGCCGCTTAATAGTCAATTAAAAACGCATTTAAATGAACATTTCTAAGGATTTGGATGTGTTCGAATAACTGAATTTTTTACGGATCTTATCACATTGATGAATTTCTTTCCTTCCAAATATGAAGAAACATGGCTGCGTTCAGCCGAAAAAGTTGATCAATGAGCGCTTAGTGATTCTTTAATATGATTGATTCCTACACTTATTTGTCACAACTGTTTGGAACTGAATGGATTTTTCTTGTGTTGTCAAACCACACAAAAATCTAAAGATATGTATTTTTTTATACCAGTTCAATTTGAGATTTAAGGAGTGAAACAACTCTTTAAAACTTAATGGCGATGAAGTATTTTTTAAATATTATATTATATTTTTGAAAAATTTAAATATGTAGTTATTAAGTATATAAAAATTATAAAAATTTTGTCTAAAACATTTTTTTATATATTTCACTATCATAGATAATTGATTCGAATGAGATATAAATATTAATTTTGAAGGACTGTTTCCTTTTAAATCTTAAATTGGACCAACAAATAAGGACCGATTGGATAAAGATATATCTCTTAGAATTTTGTATTTAACAACATATTTCAAGGAATCGAATTCCGACAGTTGTAACAAGTTCCTTGTTAGATTCGACGAAATATTAAAAGTAAGAACCAATCATATTAAAAAATCATTGAACGCTCATTGATTAGTTTTCTCTACAGAACGCAACCAATGGCTCGTAGGAAAAAGATTTGACTCAAATACTGAAGTAATTTATGAAACTAACGCTTACTTTGAAGGCTTATAATGAAATTGTATTATGTAGACGGTATAAAAAAGTTAGAATCGTTGAAATAAATATATTGAGAGGATTATGTAAAAAAAAAAAATCGTTTTGTCAAAAATCATGTGTTTTCTTTGTTAGACGGACAACTTTTCGACCTATTCTCATACATCATACACAAGAAAAGTATTCTCATCCGGCACATTTTATATAATTATGATCCGTTCTAAAGGGATCAATTATACCGGCCTAAAAAATTAAAGCTGTCTGAAGCATCCATACCAGCTCTCATACCAGATTATAAAGTTTCAATTCGTTATTATATCATAATTCTTCATTTGCGATAGCGATTCTCACGATTCTACGAGAAGAAAACGTACCATCGTGATCAGAACGAATTTCTAAGATGGATCGTCAGGAAAATTAAACGAACGTGACGTTGTATATATTAGAAAGAGTTTAGCCTATTCAAGAATTTCGTCAAAAGGAGTTCTATGACTAAGTTCGGTCAGTTTCATTTGAGAATTATTGATCTACATTGCATGAATAGAGAAAGAGAAGTAATGTGAAGTTGGAATTGACGTAGCCATTTGGCAATCTCGCCGAAGTTAAATGAAACTCAAAGGTATGTCGGACCTTCGATATCACTTCACCTATGAATTTCAACCACGTCTTCGCGTAAGTCACCTCGCGGCATTCTCGCGGAAGATCTCATTTCGTGAAATGAAGGAATTCTTTGGAGGTCACCCTCCCTTCCCCGTTATGCGCGCGCGGAAGTTAACGATGTGCGAGTTCATCGAAGTGCGCGATGAGTCCGGTCACCAAGGCTGAACGATGAGTCGTGCTCAGGAACGCTGCGAGGCCGATTAATCGGTTATCAGCTAGACAGCTTACCTTCGAGCTAGGGTCAACGCGAATTGTACCGCGTCATTCTTCTTCAACGCGTTTCAAGCACAGCTTATCGCACCCCCACAACATTTGGGGGTTCTTCCTGCCTCTTGGATGGCATCGCGACATCGATGTAACACCAGAAGATGGTACTGGTGATAGTTGAATTGGAATCAACGTGTGGGGCACGCGCGCACACACACACACACATACACACATTTACGTTCGCACGTGTACCTTACACATTATATATCCTATATATATATATATATATATATATATATATATATATACATGTACCTAACTGTACATATATAAAATACAAGGGTTGCGCGCGTCGATCGACAACACGGTGGTGGTCCAGGGCCGTGTCTGGCCGCTTTCTCGGTTTATGGACCAATCGCGTCGCGTCTGGGGGGAGGGAGAAAATCAATAGCTCGCGGAGGCAGACCGAGTGACGTCAGCTTGCAACCCGACGATCGACCGATGCGACGCAGGCGGCGCCGGCCAATTTCCACGGAGCAATCAATAAATAAAGATACCCACGACATCGCCGACGGTATCGCGCGCGCATGCACATATACAGGCGTACACATGTATTAGGAAGGTCTTAATGCCCATTTTCTTCGATGTCGACGTCGATTAACTATACAAAAATCATCCCTTTTTCGCGCGCAGCCATTTGACACCGACGCGCCGCCATCCCTCTCCTCTCCCCTCGGGGTGGAATTACTTTATACGTAACACGTTCGTGCGCGCGAGGAAGCGACGCCGACGCTCGGCGTCGTTGCGTCGCCAGAATATGCCTTCCGAGAATAAAATTTCGGGTTATAGAAGATTCAACGAGGCGGGTCTCCTTGTTAGCACACGTTTACCGCCGTAAAACGAAGCTATTGAATGAGAATGACGATATTATCATGTACGAATGAGTCAGCTGCTTTTCTGCTTCCTTTCCTTCTGCGGATTCCTTGACCAATTTAGAGGAAAATTTTTATTAGGCACGACATCTAATTCTCCGGGTTCATGAAAAAATCATGAAGAATCACGTTTTATTATTCGTGTCTACATCCAAAAATCTTTATCCACAAGACCTAATTTTTTAATTAAATAAAATTTATTTATAGAATAAAATAACGAGTCTTTCTGGAGATATGTGACTTTACAAAATTGAGTTCTTATCGATCCGTTCATTTCAATTCGCCCTAGCTAAAAATGTCAATACATGTACATATTGTACATACATGCATATTGTACATACACGCGAGATCGTTAATATCTTAACACATGAATTTAGTCGTTTATCGAAGCACATATTGGATATACGCTTCGATACGTACATAAATTTATGTTAGAGCATTAACAACTTCGCACACGTATATATTTACGTATATTACGTACAATCTACACATATATTATTGTGTATATGTAACGATTTTCGAAGGGAATAACTTTTTTAGTTGTTTAAGCGAGTTAATTGAACCAATATTCTATAACAGAGAATGTTTATAAAATGAAGTAATCAATTTCGACAAGCGTCTAATTTGAAATAATTTTGAATTCTAAACAAATAACACATTAGATGTTATCTATCTTCACAATTTTTTCAAATTTTTAATAGCGCATCAAATAAGTCTTATGAAAAATTGCCTTTCTCCTAGTACTTCGTTAAAAATTGATTTGAAATATGCAGAACATATCTTTATTAATTATATATTCATGATTAAGGGCGTACGGTTCAAAGTTCGTTTTTATTTCTGATTTATATTGGTACTGATTTATATTTCTACTAATCCTTTGAAGACCAGTTTTCTCCGATATTTATGGAAATATTATAAAGTTATGGAAAATTTTGTTTTCTAAAGGTTTTTGAGACCTCTGAAATCGATTCTGTTCTCAGAATTTAAATTTCATAAAATCTGATTAGCATGAAATTCAATTTTGGAAGATTTTTGATATTTTTCGAGTTTGGAATATAGCCAGAAAATATTAAATTTCAAAACGATAGTAATCTCCACAAAGGAGGGTTCGTGATCAGAATTTAATTAAAAAAGTCAATTTGGAAATTAGCACTAACAAGTTTCAAATAAAATAAAATTGGAAACTGTTACTTTACAATAAAAAAACTCCCTAAAAAATCTTATGATGATTAAATAATTTTTTTAAAATTCTATCCGCCACACATATATTGAATTTTAATTTTAATTTTTTTATTTTTGACCTCAGTTTTGAATAAAGTATTATCAAATTATTCATAGGTAAAATTTCATAAAAATTGAGTGAGCAGTTTATAAAAGAAGATGACTTCACCGATCCACAAAAAGGATTAAGAGAAAATCACAATAAATTTAAAACAATAATTCGTAATTGAAGAAATAGCAGTATAACAGATATTATATGAAATATTTTCAATTCTCTAAACAGATTGCTCATTCTTGTTTTATTAATATATGTACACTGATACAGGTATTCATCGTCTTGAGTCATTGATACTTCAGAGAATTCAGACTTTTCTTCAGCTAAATTTAATTGAGGAAATCGACAGTTAATGAATAGATTATATAGATTATATAGATTCTATAGATTAGAGTATATAGATTATATCTTACTTATACACGAAGCGAAATAGAGCTATTTGCAGAGCAAGTTGACAAACAATTCCATTTGTCCATTACGAGAACTTAGAAATTGTTATTCGAACTCAACAAATTAGCAGTCACGATATTCGAAATGTTGATCACTGACCTACCCTAGCCCTCGTACTTCGTTTACGTCAACAGAACGTTACTTATTGCCCGTCGTAACCTTCGAACCCTTCAATCCCCTTCGTGCATCACCCACCTCTGTATTCCACAGAGTGAAATCGTTATATCCATACCATTTCGCTTCAGTCAATCCGAAGTGATACTCTATGACGACCTGTAACGGGCGGGTCGAGGTACAATAAGAATGACATGATAGATTGATCGCGGATTGCTGTCACCGAGATTTTCAAATAAATTGGAAATAGTTATAGATTCTCTATTGAGAGTCTATATTGGAAGTTTAAATTTTCTATTCGAAATTCGATTTCTCCATCCAGATTCTTCGGTAGAGATATTGAAGTATCATCTCAGTTTGAATCATAGATTGATCGAGTTGGAAATATATAAACGTATTTTTTAAGTTTAACGGGCTTAAATAAAAAAAATGTATTTTAAAGCTAAAAATTGATACGATTGATACTTTCACGACATTAATGAAATTTTTTAAAAATTTAATGCCGTTATAACGTCACAAAAATCTTCAAAATCATTATTGACATCTTTGATGCCATTTTTCTCAAAATTGTGACAGGATAGGCAAAGAAGAACGTTAAAAAGTTGCTGACCAAAAAGTAAGTAAAAGAAATATTGTAAGTAAAAGAAATATTGTTTTTTTGTAGATTTTGTGACTTTCTGGATATGATAAAATTATTAAAAAGTTCGTAGCGTTTGAGTTTTACTTCAAAAATTAATCACAAACATAATGTATATTCATCCAAATTTTAATATTTCTGCTTATAATTTTCGAGGGGTTCTTTAAACGCCATGAATTTTTTATATAACTTTTTTAATAACTTTTTTTATCACTCGTATTCAGGGAGTAAAAATCTACAAAAAACATTTTTTATCTTTTAGACAAAAATCTACTCTTTTTCGGAGGATGTTAAAAAAAGAGCCAATTTTTGCTCAAAAAGATATAAGTAAAAGAAGTAATGTTTGTTGTATATGTTGACTACTTTAGATGCGATAGTTTTACTGACCTTTTTTTAACATCTTCCTTAGAAAGCAAATTCGTGTTCAGTATCTAAAAATCTATGAGAAACCATAAAATTCGTTCAGATAATGATCCAGAAAAAAGAATCCAGAAAAAAAATTCGCTGATTAGTATAGCTATGTTAATGGAAATTATAAATCGTAATTTGATATACGTTCAACGCCCGGCATTTCCATTTGACAAATCAATTGAAACTTAATCAAATCTATGATTAATAGATTGCCTCTCGAAATTCTCAGTTATTTGTGTTCGTCCCTGCAATATTATATTCTTCGGTTAAATCTCACAGAGTTTCGCTTACACAAAATATTAATTTAATTTCAAGAATCTAATTCAAAACTCATCAAAAATTTCATGAAAAATTAGATTAAAAATTATGCCAAAGAACAGCGTCATTATCGAATTTTTATTCTAAGATCGTTTTTATAATTATAAAAGATAAGAATAAAATTTAATATTATCAATTTGCAAATAACAAATATATTGCAAATAATAATGTTTTAACGTATAATTATATACGTTAAATGTATTTTTTTACTATTTTTTTTAGTATATAAAGATTTTGTCTATTGAAATAAATGAATCAATCAAATAACGGATGTGACGAAAAAGTAACTGATACAAAATACTACATAATAATATTAAACAAATTATCATTTTTCTCACTTTCTTGTAAATGTCAATCTATTCCATTTTCTTTTTGTACCGATAAAAATAATATATCCTTTATATCGGATTTTTAATATTCCCTCTTTTTTTTTATTCATTCTATCTTGATCATCGATCATTCCAAATCGACAGGTAAAGAATCCCAAATTGTGATTAATTAATCTAGGCTGCAGGTTTTTTCCTTAATATAAAAAATGAAAATAAAAATTTCGCTGTAGGAAAAAATATATGTATGTGTTTAACCTTAGAAAGATAAGCATATTTTGAAAAAAAAGAAGAACACGTCTATATTCAACATATAAAATTTAAATTTCATTTTCCAAATCATTTTCATATGTACATATATAATTAATATAAATATATTTTATTTTATTATTTATTTATTTCAACAAAATATATATCCACAAATATAATGAAATTCAATTTAATGCAAATATATTTACTATATAAAAATTAACATTTTTCTTAAAATATTTCTAAAAATCTTAATCTACACAAATAATCTGCGGCGGCATCTATGTCTAAGTAACTTATGATTCTCTTTATATATAATTGAATGCAAAATATAATATTGATTTCGAGATGTTATAACGTCTCGAGGCCTTCTAAAGATTATTAAAAAATAAAGCGTAAGAAGCAAATAGCTCTTCCGAACATATCGGATTCCCTCAAGAAGAGTAACAAGTCAAAATTTTTCAAATTTTATTAGGTGTTGGAATTAATTCGTAGCGTTTTTAATGAAAGAATGTTATTTATTTCACATGAGCATTAAAAAATACATTAATGAAAGTACTTCCCATCACTTGTAAAACGCTACGAATTAATTCCAACACCTAATAAATTATGTGCGAAATGTGTCCTAAAAAACATGCATTGGTTTTCAATCAGGAAAAGTGATACAAGTCGAATTAAAATACTTCTAAAAAAAAGAAATATTATAAATAAATATTAAAATAGAGATAATCGAATAGTATAACAAAATTAAAATCTACACTATAGGCTACTTTTAGAGAACTTGAAACAAGCAATTTGTGATTAGCTTTAAGTTAATTACTTACATTTAATACTGTCGTAATAAATAATTAATTTTAAAATACAGAATTTTTTTTTCCTCTTTTCTAAACAATGTTATAAATACTTTTGATTTAGTCACTTTTCTTCCTTTATAAAAATTCAATTTAATACTGAAAATTATTTATTTTGAAGGTTAAAATATTAAATTAAAAGTATTGAACATCAGTGCTTTTAATACTGAAAAAAATAATTATTATTTTCTATTAAATTTCTACACGACAGATATGCGATAAATCTGCCGACTTGTCGTCAAATATATATTTATTTTTCTCGTTAAGACAAATTTCAATTTTTACGTTTCAACTCCTGACGCAACGCTAATAGTTCGGAATATTCGAGAAAGTATACAAGAACTTTGGACTGATTAACCACTCTTTTGCACTTTACGTTCAGAAACTTTACCCAGGTATACCTAGATTTTATACCTATCATTGTATTCTTTTTTAACAAGGTATGAGCAGAGATAAAATAATACTAAATTTTCCTGAACGCATCCCTGGTTGCGAAATCATGAGTGACGATTATGACAAGGAGAAATCTTTTTCTAGAAAAATGTAACGCGGGAGATTCGAGATAATCAATATGAACTACCGTGTCCAACTTCGCCTTTCCACAATTTCGATTGCGGAATTTTGGTTTGATGATGTTTCGAGAAAATTTCCCAGTTTCACGCATCTCTGGCTATCCAAAATTTTCAATTCGCACGAAGCCACAATTTAGAAATTTCGATGATTGAAAAACAAGTTGTATGATATGTTTTAAAATTAAAAAAAACAGAACGATTCGCTTTCGTCACTCATCTCGAGATTCGCGCGGATTCATTTCCGACGTTTTATCCCGGAATGACAGACAATGATCTTTTAGCTCTTCGAAAACGCTCGGGACGTCGTGCACTTGCCATCGATAACGTCGACGGAGTCGTTTGAATAAATGATTGTCCATCGCGGCAATACGACGCGATGTTGCGTTTTATACTTACGAGGCCATTCGCACGGTGCTCGTAAAGACGCGCGATCGCGATCATGACGCACGCACGTTACGCGCGTGACTGGTTGCGTGAGAGAGGGTGGGAGAGAGAGAGAAAGAGAGAAAGAAAGGCGAGAAGTTAGCGCGAGTAGCACGCGCGAACGACGAAAAAAAAAAGAAACCTCTTGTCGAGGCGACTCACCAGATACGTAGGCAGTGACGTGAAAACAGCTGAGGTTCTACGGCCATACTGGCTCTGGCTCCGACGATACGGATACACGTTCCACGGAAGCGGCGAGCGCCGAGCGTGCACGCCGTGCGTCGCGACGCCACTCGGTTGACTCGGTTGCCCGACTTCCCCGACGCTTGCGATCGATTATCCGAAGTCTCTTGCACGCGGCGCGAGACTTTGTTGTCTGTAACACCTGTCCTTTTGCCTCACGACTCCGTCGTTTCTCGTCGTCAACTCTTCGTGACGAACGTTGCTCCGAACGAACGGATCTGTCACGACGCTGTCCGCCGTCCGCGCCCGCTCGCGCCTACGTTCAACTCGAAGTGACCAGCAGTGACCGCGAAGGACCTGCGCGTTCTTCCCCTGAATCCTCTCACTCTTTGTGGCCAGAGGATAAAGATCACAATCCCGTTCCCGCGCACACGCAAACGGCACGGTCCGTGCTCTGTTTCGCTTCCTGGAAACACGAATGAATCATAGCTGGTGATTCCCAAACATAACCTTGTTTCCTGGTAATTTGTCGGAAGTGATCTTTCATAGATTCGTCTCCTCTCGCGGTCCATTTGTCTTTGGGATACATTGCTGCTTTGTGTGAAATGATATCGTATCTGGAAATTTGAAATGCGATTAAAAGAAGTTCTATTTAAATTGTAAAATTGTTGATTGAAGAGGGTTTTAAATTTAATTCTGTTGAATTTTGTAAACGATAAAATATTTTTTAATTGAATGCAAAAGAATAATTTCATTTAATAATAATATAATTGTTTATTTTTACTGTCATTTTATAAATACGTGTCTTACAATTTACAAGTGTATTGTATCTATCTCATTATTAACCAATTTGTATATATATATATATATATATATATATATATATATATATATATATTTATATGTGTGCTAAATTATTAATTAATAATTTACATGTATAAAATATTTTTCATAGTATCACATATATATAATATTTTTCATAGTTTGAACTAATGAAAAATTGATTTTATATAAAAGCATTTAGAAAGAAAACCTTAACACTTTCTATTTATTATATTTTCATATATAGGTACCTTTTGTTCTGTTTTCATCAAATAAATGAGATAAATTCTTTATAATTCTTAAATATGTTAAATTTCTCTGTCAGCGATGTTCATAGAATACAATTTCTGAATAGAATTTTACAATTTAAAAGAATAAACATTAATAACTTTATTTTGAAAGTATATATTTTAAAAGAATTATAGCAAAACGAACCGATTATGTATTTTATCAAGTTGTTTCTTTAGTATTATATATATTGAATCCTGCATTGATGATCCTGTATTATAAAAATAATTGTATAACTTATCAAAAGGTTGTCTAGGACTAGAAATCATTATAATTTAACTTTCTTTTCATAGCAACTGAAAAGCAAAGAAAAAGTATAGAAAATGTGAGAATATTGTTTTCATATCACGCATTTCCTTAATTTATCATTTTCAAGATACAAAATATTATATTCTATATTAAGAATAAGGAAATGTACTACTCTAAATAAATGTATTTTTATATTCACATATTTTCACATTGTTTTATTTGTTACTCGATTATGTCACTTCGGATACGGTGTAGAAAAAAAAACATACAAATCATAGGAAAATTACTGATTGTATTCGTGATGATCATTCAATCCTAATAGAAACATCACATTAATTACTTTAATATCTAAAAAAATGGACTTAAATGCTAAACAACTTTGTTGAGCCTTAACAATTAATAGCGTTTTTGAAGCGTGCATTTACATCCTTCCAGTTAATAATGTCGAAAATTGCTTCCACATAAACAGGTCGTACGTTCTTATATTGTAAATAATAGGCGTGTTCCCACACGTCGATACCGAAGAGAGGAATGAGACCAGTAGTGGATTGCAGTGGATCTTGATTCGCACAAGTCGCTATCCTCAGCGACTTGGTCTTCTGATCGTATCCGAGCCAACCCCAACCGGAACCCTGAATTGCTATGGTAATCTGAGATAAGGATTTCTTCATTTCCTCCATACAACCAAAGTCTTTGTTGATTTGCTTCAAAAGGGCAGCTGAGCAAAAATATGCAATATATCATTCATCTGCATGAATTATAATCATATATATATATATGTATATCTTCTGATTATAAAATTGCATAAAATTGAAAAGTTTTATACCTAATCATCTCTCACATACTACATAAGTTCTTTTTTTCTAAGAAAATATCTATAAAATATCTATATTGAAAACTATTCACATCTATTGATCAGCTATTTATTCTTTCTTTTCTTTTTATATCTAAAAAAATAAAAATTCTTCAATTTCTAAGTCCCCATTTATTAAAGTGACTTGCTCCTTATTTTAATTTTAAATCTTATGTGACTTTGAAAATTTATAAAATCATTATATATTACAAAATGATCTAATCACTAACGAAATCTCAATTTTTAATTGTGTAATTTTACTCTGACTTGACAAAAACTTTGTACAAATAAAATTTTATAAGAATTATTTTTTAATTACTGAATGAATTGACTTGAATATTATTCAAGTATTTCTTTTACAGTAATTGAAGAGTGATATTTACCATCTGGATTTTCACCACAGGGCGAAAGATTGCACCAAAAGATTGAATGATTGATGTGACCACCACCATTGAACTTGATAACCGGGCCCAGAGCGATTTGTGTATTGATGTCGCATTTTGCAATTGCCTCCTTCATTTTTTCCTCAGCGACGTTTAGATTGTTAATATAGGTTGCGTGATGTTTGGAATGATGGAGCTCCATGATCTCAGCGGATATGATGGGCTCCAGAGCCTTATAATCGTATGGCAGATTTGGAAGTGAATACTTCGATCTTGCAAATACATCCTTGCTGCATTAGTTATATAGAAGGGATTATATCATTATACAATCAAAATACTATATATATATAGTATATACAACAGTATATGTTATAAATAAAAAATACTGTATATATGTGTACATATAAATATAAAATAACAAATAGTAATAAGTAAAATAAAGTTCGCTGTCACTACGAATTGAAAACTTTTGTTTTTTTCTGTTTAAAATATGTGTGTATAATTTTTTCATGATCTTTATCTATATTTTTATTTATTTATCAAGAACAGTATGATTTTAATTAAAACGGTTATTACTGCTATAAGGTTTACAGAATTAAACGATTTTTGTTTCTAGATGATCAATTATGAAAAATATAATATAAAAAAACAATCTACTTGAAAAGTGTGCTAGATAACTTTATAGATCTTTTTTATTAAAAAAAAATTAGCGGATATTCTAAAACAATTTTTGAAAAACACTTTCAGTAAAATTATTCATTTGCATTATTAAAAAATAAGTTATTCTCTTATTTTAAATTCTATATTTCTCTTGTGTTATTTTTCTTTGGAAAGAGAAAATTCGCCGATCAGCTATAAACGTTACTGCTAGTCCTATGTTGATACAAAAAGTACAGAAAGTGTACTTACACACATATGATTTTGCATAAATTATTAAAAATTCATCGGTTTATCAAACGAGTAAGAGTTCAATAATGCAATTGCTCGTTAAACTCATGAAAAATGTTGCAAACATGTCGAGAGGTTGCGTGTCAGGTTAGAAATTACATAATGTGAAAACAGCGTCGATTTGGGAGACGGTTTTCGTCATGCTTACATTGATTTGGAGACCAGAATACGTCTTACTGCGAACATAATTGCGACACGTAAACTGTTTTTCAGGAAGATGTGATTCGATCTTTCCCAGGATTTGCAAGATTCTACTTGCGGATCTTGCGGTTGTCTGTATAATTTTGTTTTTCCACAGTTCTACAGTTCTGCACTGTTCTGCACCACCACTCCTCACTATCCTACATTGGAAAATACTAATAGAATACACCACAAACGAACTTACTCAACTATTCGCCGACTGCTGCGATACCGGCGAGAGTGGAAATTCGTGTAGGATCATGATATTGATGGTTTTTGCGGTAAAGTGCCATTTCCAAACGGAGTTAAAAATGTCTTAAATAAGAACTTTTATAGCTGAAACTATACATATATAATGTTAAAATAAAATCGATATATATTTGAAGTTTGGCAAAAATGAGATAGGATAGCAACAAAGAAGGCTCAAAAGTGCATGTCGATGTTTAATTGCAAATCGATAAATTGAATCAGTTAAATTTTAAAATATTCATTCTCTTTAAAATTGAAATTTTTTATGTGCAATAATTTTCTAAATATATGTTAAATTTGATATTAGGATTTATCTATTTATTTTTTAATTCTCTCGTTTGGGAATTGTCTTTAAATTTTCTATTTTTTTCAATGTACATATTTACTACGCAATTACATAATTAAATGCAAAAGTATGGAATGGAAAAAAATTAACATATGTTCAGTCTGAATAAGGAATCCTTTAATAATCATGTTTTGCAGTTGAAGATTCACAATTCATGTTAGCATACTTTTAGTGATAAGATTAGTGTAAACTAACACGCGGACGTTCTACATCGCGTAAGCAAAATTGGATTCTTATCGAAATATAAAGTTATTTCTAATCGTTCTTAATTATTTGAAGAAAAGAAGACACCATGCTTTAATTGCAAAATGTGCGTAAGAAAAAGCACTTTATTCTTTATCGCTCATATCTCAGAAATTATTAATATTTTCTATACAAGAATAATAATGGCACTATATACAGAAAATTTGGGATGGAATATCATGCATTTTACCTTATAACATTTTTCTTTTTTTTAATGCAAATTTGTATTTTTGATATCCATCTTTCCTTATAGTATAAACTACAAATAAAATTGAAAGTACATTTTTTTTTACGGAGATGATATAAAATAAATTTGCATATATAGATAATATAAAATATATCAAATACTATACAAATTTCAGTTTAGGAAAATTAAAAATGTGAGTTTAAATGTATCAGTCTGTGAGATCAATCCATATGCATTATTAAGACTAATATTGTATATTTTGTCATATGCTTTATGTTTTCCAATTATTCGGTAAAAGCAAAATTAAATCGCGGTCGATGCCTCATATTGCACAAAAATACATATGTACATCAGACCGTTAAGTATGTACATAATCATACGAAAATCTCACAGTTCGCTTTCTATACTCAAAAATATTAAAATTCACTTGATTTACGTAATATGGTTAGGCGTTTTTGATTAATTTTTGACAATATCTTTCGAATTATCTGTCTTTTACTGATAAACCAAAGCTTTTGCTGATTTTTACATAAAGTTTTAATACAATGAATTTACAAAATACAAACAAAATTCGATTGTTCTTGAGTTTTCCTTACAGCGTATTCGGCTGTAATAAATTATATTAACCTATTCAGATTTTTCGTCTGATATATCTTTGTAATGTAATACGCAACTTGGTCGTTTGCAAGTAACTTCACGTAAACGAACTTTATATCGATCTAATGGTATAAGAGTATTTACAGGTTTGTCATTTTAGGGACCAATGTGAATATTTATCCTTTGCAGTTTATCACGAATACAGGTACTGAAATTACGTTTCTTTATGGCTAATTATTTTTTTTATTCGAACAATATCTTGTAAATAGGCAACCGGTGTTGCTTTAGATGAAAAATTTTGTACATAGTGGATGTCAAATTATATATCGCGAATTTCAACCACACGTGTAGTTAATGTTGTCCAAAATCAACCTAAAACAATATTCATTCGGGATCACTCTGCAGAGTCTCGCCATTAGTTAAAACTAACGCATCATCATCGGCTTCGTTATAATCAAGAGAAAGAATGCTTTCCCTTCGTTTCTTCTTGTGCGTCCTTTCATCATCACTACTGGCTGCACTTTTCTCCCTCTTTATCCTGTCCCTACCCCGTGTTGTTCGTGTTGTCACCTCCTCCCCATTTGATTTACCACTATTCCTACTGTGATTCTTATTTCTTAATATTCGTTTGTTCCGATTTTCTTCCTGTTCTTCTTCCCTATCACTAAGTTCCTCGTTCTCAACCTTAATAATTAACGCCGCGGAATCGCTGGAACTCTCATCATTGTGATCGGCTTGATTAAGTTTTCTCTCCGCACGTTCTGTCCTTTCAACACTGGTAAGCTCACTCTGGGGCGACGCTAACGGTGGAGTCCTCACACCTTTGCACATATCACTGTCCTCCATCGGTTTTGAAGATTTCGTATCTGATACTGTAGTTTCTTCCTGTTCCTCTTTCTTAATTGGCGGCGTATGGGGCGATAAACCATTCGATAAATTATTCTCGTTTGTACTTGCCTTTAATGCTGCATTCTCCTGTTGCAATAGCGTGACGGACTCTCGTGCTTTGCGCAGTTCTTGTTGCAAAAAGTAAATAGTGCTCTGCATACCCTCTACGTCTTCATCTAAATCCTGCAGAAACTCATCTAATTCTGTAACAAATTAAACGAAAATGAATTAATTATATTTGAAATATTTCGATTACAGAATCCAATTTTAATTGCAATAATTATAATAATTACTTGGTAAAAATTAATAACAATGTAAATTAATGAATAATTAATATGATACCTGATTGTGACTTTTTCACTTCCTCACTAAAACTCTTTTGCAGAGCAAGTTCGCCTTCCAATTTAGCAATACGTCCACTGGCAATCATACGACCAAGTTCTTCATTTTCTTGATATAATAACCTACACTTTGCCATTAATCTTTTCCCCGTGTTACTGTAAATAAAATATTTAATTTAATGAAAACATTTTTGTCACACATGCGATGTCTTTTATTTAATGTATAAAGTTTTTCTGACCTATCCGGCGTGAATTTCCACGCGCTTAGTTCATTCTGCGTATCCTCTAATTTGCCCTTGGTCGTTATTAACTCTTGCCTTAATTTCTGTATTAATATATTAACAGCCGGATCTAATAGAGCGGACCTTAATGCAGCTGTGGACGGAGCTTGGGTGGCTTTCATTTCAGTTATTTGATTCTAATAATGAAAAAAATTCTTTTTATATAAGATCATATAGAAATAAATTTTGAAAGATCAACTGTACTAGAATTTCGATGTATCTGAGAATAATTACATACAATATATTCTTGTAATTCCTGCTCTTTAGAGGCAAGCCTCCTCACTAAGATCTTCTCCCTGTGAGATGCCTCTATATATTGTTGTCTGTATTTGTTTTCGGATTCTCTCAATGAAGCTAGCTCACCTATAAAGGAATAATCTATAAATTTTTCTACTTCTAGAATTTTAATATTCAATGGAATCTATGTGTTTCTTAAAATTGCAATAGTTATTACATATATGTTTGTGAGTATGTATATTATATTTATATCTTACAAGAATATTTCTTGTAAAATACATAATTCTTGATCATTAAAACAATTACAGTGAAATAATGGAATATGTATTTCATATAGGAGATGTAATACATACACACATACGCGCGCGCGCATATATTAGTTCTCTATTTTAAGCCTGCAAGTTTTATTTTATTTTTTTTTCAATATCTAGCCAACGATTGTATTTTATATTGTCTTAATGTTTTTAAAACTTTTTTTAAAAATTCTTTAAATAAATGTAATTTTTGATATTTGGATTATTAAAAATGTAAATATAAATATCCATATTCTAAAATTTAAGTAATATTTTGTATTATTTATTTATATTATATGTAAGAATTTCAAATTATTTTTCTAAAATAAATTAATTAGATTCAAAAAGAATTCTTTAATAATTTTTGTGAACAGTGAACTCTTTGTATAAATATATTTCAACGAAAAATAAATATTTTTTTCTAATTTAGTAACATTTTTTCCAAAATTATTATTAATGAATAAAATTTATTATTTTGAAGAAATGTAAGAATATATACTTTATTCTATTGTAAATTTGTTATAACATATTTACAACACACAAAATATCAAGAATTTTTTTCTGCAACTATAAATAATTTTCTTTGCAACATTTATATAATTAAGTTAATTAAGAATACAAATTATAAATCACAATATTGGATATTAAATATTTGAAACATCAGACTATATAATTTTATAAAATTTCTTGTATAATTTATATATATGTGTTATAATGATAGTTTTTGATGGAAGTAAGCATACTGGAAAAATTAATATTTATGGCTTTTACCTAAGTGCGCATAAATAAATAATATACTTTTATAAGTACGTGACTATGACTGCCTGACAACTGACATTGTTAATTAGCGCATACTTTGATTTTTGGAGTCGTTGCGACGTGCCATTTGTGTGATTCTCTGTACTTCCAAGACCAAGAGTGGACGTTACTTTTCTTCCGTATGAATCAAGCATGTACTTGTTGCAGACACAGATGTTGGCGTAACGAGACGCTGGCCGGGCTTAACCCACAGGTATGTACTTTTGAAATTCGTATTTGATATCAGGACATTATGGTGTAGGTATAAATGCATGCACAAGTTGCATTCATAATAAGAATATGTAGGACAATTGATTTAGGAATACAGTTAATTGTATTATCTCTAACTGGAAAAAAATTAAGGATAAGATAATATTTAAGGATACGTAGATCAAGGGAAGGGAGACAGATGGGATTGAGTTATGTTCCAATTGATAACGACGAATGTGATTGCGTACTTCACCGAAATATAAATTTCACGCACCCCAGGTGCAGTATTTTGTAGGCCAAATGGTGACACGGATCCACTCTTATTATTCCTCTGAATCGTAAAATCAGCGCCATCATATAAACGCTGCTTTTCATTTCATCCTCGTTAACTAGAACTCGATATTTCAAATTACACGCACGGCACACACTCTCCTGCATTTTTTTTTTGGCAGCATAATTATTATACTGCAAAGATAAACGCGATACACTGCACAGGGCACTTGTGAAATGACATTTTGAGCAATGCTGTGTCTTCCACAACATTGGTAGCAGACATGGGTTTTTTTTTTGCAGAAAAACCTTATTGACGCTTCTTGACACACATAAGCACTTGTTAGCTCAGCCATTTTCACTTTTACTCGTTAATCATGGCTTTTTCATGGCTGACAATATAATTGCTCACAAGAAAATTTGGACTAAATGTATCCCTTTTTGTACATCATATATGTGGCTGTCACTCCACCCGTGCTCACATTTACATTGAGAATTATCGCCTTACATCACGATACATATGAATCTTTAATTACCCGCACTATACACATTCACAAATGTAGTTTTGAAAATTAATATAAATATAATCACCATATTATATATGAAGCGCAACATTATCTCAATTTCATATTTAATTTTTCTAGTACTTTTGTGCAGATACATTGAAATAATCTGATCGCACGTATATTAAGCTCTTTCAGATTAGAGCAATAAATAGTTTCCTATGTTTATACCTGGTGTACTTATTTATTAAAGCTTTCTCATTACCTTAAGCCTAATAAACAACTTAATGACAATATCCTAAACACTGATCTAATGAACCCTATGCTTAGCGTCTCTACGAGAGTCTTGTCTCTTACAAAATATCGTTGTATCCTGGCATTCGTTAATTCGCTTAAGATATGTGGTGAGTGAGGTGGTCTCACTCGTGTGATCTCAGTACCTTCCTGAGCTGCCGACTGGGCTTCTAGACACTCCACATACAAGTCCTGTTCATGCCATTTGGCTGCTAGCTCGTCCTTTGTCAAGCTGTCCAATTGTTGCTGAGTTAGCTTCACGCGTCTTGGTTGCCTAGGTGAATGCAGGCTACTGGGCTTCCCACTGTTGCTGCTGCCCTGAGGACTCCTTGGCGAGGATGGTCCTGCCGACTTGACCTCGCTGCACTCATCTGCCATTTCCACCGCTAATTCGCAGTTGGATGTTAAAATGTAGAAGAGGCCTTTATGCAAAGTCTTCTATTCATTAATGCTACGATGCTGACGAATTGCGTCACTGATTGAGTACTATAATTGATATTATAAGACAACCATCTGAAACAGACAAGTATAGTGCAAGTATATAGTATTAAAAATTATGAAATCATAAGCTATGTTTTATAACTGCAATTTTGAACAATTATTCATAGACGGTTATTTTAAAATTTTAATATTAATAAATATAATCATTATATCATCTATGGAGCATAACATTATCTCAATTTCATATTTAATCCTTCTAGTACTTTTGTGCAAATACTATACATTAAAATAATCTGAGCACTAAACTCTCTCATAGAACAATAAAAATTTCATACCTGGAGTATTTATTTATTAAAGTTCTCTCATTAAGTAATGTCTTAAAATGCTAATACAACTAATGATTAGTTAAAACATCTTAAAGGTCTATTTTTTTTAGTCGTCTTTTTTGTATGGTTCATCTTCTCTTCTTTTCTCTTCATTTTGGAGGAAAAAAAAGAGAAAAGATGAACAGTTGAAGTTCATCTAAAAAAAATATGTATTAAAACTGTACTTAAGACGAATTAAAATATAAGAATCAATTATGAATATTGGCTGTAAAACTGTATGTGACACAAACAACTTCCATTGGACAAATTAATTTGTTGACTGCTCTATTTTGCGATACTTGTAATAACTCTGTAAAATTAAATGTGGATCACTGTAAGACCATCGATTTGAAAACACGACGATCTTATCAGTCACATTTGATTAACCTATAGATAAGTCTCTTAAGCTACTCATCTGCTACAAGAGTAAAATTATCTATTTGCCTGCATATCTCTGCAGTTAAAGTGAACTTTCGTGAAAACTGATAGAAATGCAAGATATCTATTCTCTTTTCCTCTCTCAATTTGATTACAGTATGTGAGAAATATATTGAACCTTATTGGAAAATATCAGACTGATAGATTGATAGATACGCGTGGATATCCATTAAGCGTTACGCATCAAGGATGATACCGTTGTAATGTTATAATGAAGTACGATCACGTGAAAAATTCTGTACGGGGAACAGTATCGAAAGGCATCGCTGGAATCCGCTGTTGCGGCGGAACTGAAATCAAGAAAGCGGAATGCATTTATCTGCGGTCAAAAGACATCCGTGACGCCATTACGTCGACATGTCTGCCGCGAAGGAGCAGCTTGCATTACGTTTAAGCGCTCGTTTCTTTTCTTTTTCACTTGTGCCGTCCTCTCCGTTTGTACTTTTTTTTCCACCTTCTAGGGAAACGGCTATAATCTGCCGTAATCGCGCGGATCTCGGACAATTCGAAGCCAACTTTACCGTGATCGATTACCACGCGGTTTCGCGAACGGCGGATATTAGTTGCCGCGCACGTTAACACATATTTTTCTCTATCTCTTTCTTTTCCTCCCATTCCCATAAAACCTTGATCGACGTACCTACCGCATATTAGGACGGCAGAGATCCCATTATTGTGAAGACGGCCGGGTCGGATGTCAGGACTATCAGGAGAGAAATGAGACGAATGACATCGCGCACTCGTGGAAAAAGCGCCAAATGGGTCCTTCGCGTGCGGCGAATTTCACTCCGCGATCGATCAATCCGAACGAAGCCGAATATCACGCGAGCAACAAGGAAAGCGTGCACGATTAAACACTTAACTGTTTTCAACGAGGTATAAGCGTATACGTAACACCGTACGTGGAAACTTGGGAACGCGATAGGTAAACCTCGCCGCGGTCAAGAACGTTGCGACTAATCATGAATGACAATCATCCCCACAGATCGCGAGAGGAGGGAACCGGAATAGCTGAACGAGAGTGTATCAGCGCATGCTCCAATCGTGATCGACCTACGACGAATGTGAACCCAGTGAACCAGCCTGCGAATGACGTGAATGTCTCGCAGCAGTGTTGCCAGGCTAATCGAAAGATTTGTTCCTAATGAGGCTTTTGCTGAATTTGCTTCTTTACCTTTTAAAATCCCTAATAATAACAAGTATTCGATATCACGATTTTATCACAGTATAATCATACCCAGTAGCGACAGTGAACTTTTTTGTAATCTGCAATTTTTAGTGCGCATGTATCGGTTTGTACACTTAGGATTATAAGCTTGATAGAAATTCAAATTTAAGAGCCTGTCGTATCATAACTTTACACTTCACAACATGGCGGTGAATCATGTGACCTAAGAACATTTACAATATATCAAAGTTGCCGACGTTCAGTGTCGCTACTGGATATGATTATACTGTGATTTTATTGTCAATGCATTCATTAGGCCTGGAGGTCGATTCTGTGTCTTCAAACAAGGTGAAAATTATAAAAGTGAGCAAATTTATTAGATGTTGTAACCAATGAATTATTAGTATTCTAGTAAATTCGTTCACTTTTGTAATTTTCACCTCGTTTCAAGATACAGAATCGATCCCCTGTTCTTTTTGACTGAACTTGCACTTTCATCTTTCTTCCTTTTCTCTTCAGGAGGACAGAGGAGGAAGGAAGATGAACCGGTGCAAAATTCAGTCAAAAAGAACCAGACCTGTTTACCAACTACGTAATTACGTAGTTCCCAAATCGAAAATGAATATACTGGCGTTAGTGTACGGACGATTTTGACGAAAAACGCCAGATGGCTGCTCTCAGATTTCTGTATAATTGGACTTTATCGCTGATTGTGTCTGTTGTATGATTCCTAATAAAATTAGTGTAGAAATTAATATTTGATCACGATAAAAAATCACAATGAGACGATCAGGTATGAGCATTGAGATCATCCTTTATTGTTTGACTTTTTGTTTTTTTTCTCTCGCTGATATAATTATAAGTAGGTTAACTCACGTGTATATCTCTGTAAACAAGAATGGATTGAAAGTTCGCTCGGTCGGAGTGAATATATGTTTGTTTTGGTCTGAGTGGATATTTTTGAAAAATGTGGCCGGCTTTAAACGATTTCATCATACATTAAAAGTTTTTATACATTTTATTTGAATATCTTATGTGTTTCAACTCGTTTATGATCAGATTACAACTACGAGATTGCTGTGCAAGTGCCAATTAAAGAAAAGGAAAGAAGGAAAAGAGAATGGATCGAAATGGCTTGAAATGGATTTCGATTTTTAGAAGTAATGCATTTACAAACGTTAAAATGAGATCTTTTCAATCTGAATGTATTTTTATTCATTTACGTGAATTGAATAAAGCACATTGAATTTCTACCTAAAAATAATATCAACTTTTTACTTTGTGTATACTTCTTCTTCAAAATTCTGAATAGGAAATACGTAATAATTTTTCAATCCAATTAAATCCAACTGAATCTAATTTAGTCCAATTGAATAAAAAAAGTTTTTGTTATTTAAAATATAATACATATTTGAATAGATAAAATTTCAATTCATTTTAATCCATTCTCATTTACTAGATAGAATATACATATAAAAAAATTATGTAAATGCAATAAATTTACAAAAAGTCATTTACATATAATTTAATATTGTAAAGATGCATAATTATTTCTATTTTAAATAACTTTTAAATCTAGAAAATGTAATTAAAAATCTTGCATGTATTACAATTAAAGTAAACTTAATTACTTATTTTTATCATAGTTATTATTTTAGTTGTCATTTTTATTATATAAAATTATTTTTATATTGTTTCTAGTGGATAAAAAGTATTACGGAATGACACCAATTGGTAAAAGACATTCGAAAAAGATACCAATTAAAAAAGAAATATTAATGAAACATTCTAGAGGTCCTGGACTTGAGTTAAATAGAACGAAGGATATAATAAAAAATAAAATACTGAGAAAAAAATTAAAGCAGAAAGAGCTAGCTATAGAAGAACAGATAGAAGCTTCTGCTCGGACAGAACTATTATTGACAGAAGAGTATGGCTACTTGGAAGCAGAACCTGGAGAAGTTACTACTGAATATCGACAGAAACAAATAGCAGAGAATGTAGACATAACAAGCGCGGCTAAACGTTTCAAACTGGATTTACAATTTGGCCCATACTGCTTTAGATATACCAGAAATGGTAGACACTTGCTCTTGGGTGGGAAACAAGGTCACGTGGCAGCTTTCGACTGGGTGACGAAGAAACTGGCCTGTGAAATAAATGTAATGGAATCTGTGCATGATGTTACATGGCTACATCTGGAAACTATGTTTGCAGTAGCACAAAAAGACTGGGTTTATGTATATGATAATCAGGGAATAGAATTACATTGCTTGAAAAGAATGAATGGTGTAACGAGATTAGAATTTTTACCATATCATTTTTTACTTGCCAGTGGATCAAAGGATGGTCACATGGCTTGGTTGGATATTTCTATAGGCAAGCTAATTGCTCGTTATAACTCCAATTTGGGCAGAATATCTGTGAGTTTTATAAAAGATTGCATTTATTTTTGAGACTGTTCATGTTGTATCTTAGAGATTGCTTACTGACAATCATTAATTTATATAGGTGATGACGCAAAATCCAAGTAATGCGATACTATGCGTGGGTAATTCGAAAGGAGTAGTGTCTATGTGGTCTCCAAATTCTCATAAACCATTAGCAAAAATGCTTTGTCACCATCAGTCAATTATGACATGCACTGTTCATCCATATGGGACTTACATGGCAACTAGTTCTCTAGATAAATCTGTGAAGATATGGGATATTAGACAGTTAGCAGGACCAGTGAGTCACTTGTACCTTCGTTCACCCGCTCATCGTATGTCTTACAGTCAGCGCGGTTTGCTCGCACTTGGAATGGGCAATGTGGTTGAAGTTTATAGGTAATTTATTGATATAAAATAAGTAGTACACAATCGAGGAATTTTTATCATCTATATATATTTATTTTTATATTAGAGAAACTTCTGGTGACTTCAAGCCATATTTGCGACATAGAACTGCTCGCAATGTGAACTGTGTAAGGTTTTGTCCTTATGAAGATTTCTTGGGAATTTCAACAGCTAATGAATTTTCTTCACTTCTGGTGCCAGGAAGTGCGGAAGCAAACTATGATGCGCATGAAGTTAATCCATTCCAGACTAAAATTCAAAGACGAGAGACGGAAGTGAAAGCACTTCTAGAAAAGATACAACCTGAATTAATTACGCTAGATTCGACCGAAATACTTGAAGTTGATGTACCTACGTACAAAGAAAAAGTGGAAGCAAAGAAAAAGCTTTTGGTAAATAGACGAAAATATTTTAAATTCAGATTATTTTGTATGATTATAACATTCGACATTTTTAACAATATTTTTTTTAGTATGTTAAGCCAAAACCAATAAACTTTGAACCCCGACGAACAAAAGCTAAGGGAAAAGGTGGCACTGCGAAAATAATCAAAACTAAAAAAATATTGAAAGACCTAAATCGTCGGGTAAGCATTGTGTATATTCTAAACTAATTATTTTTGATACTTATAAATTGGAATTAAATGTTAAATGATTAAATGTTAAATGATATAAATTATTATTTTTAGGAAATGATTGAAACGCTTCGTGAAGAACAGAAGGAAACAGTAACGAAAAAGACAGAGAATCAAAATAAAGATTATGGTGTATTAAATAGATTTGTTTCGAAAAAATAGAATAATATAACAATAGGATTCATAATTGTGTATATGTAATTATTATACATTTTAAATTGTTATATATTTTAATATTTATAAAAGTTACGACAAATAACGATATTCATATTTTTTAAAAATAAAATTTGACATCAGATTCTCGTTAAAAAACTATTAAAAGAAGTTAACGAGAATAAATTTTGAAACATTTTATATGGAAACTTTTTGTGTGTATTGATAACAAATTAATTTTTTTTCTTTTGTTTTCATAAAAAGCAATTAGATTAATAAAAGAAAATTAAGGAACATATATTTCTTGAAATTAAATTGTAATTTTCGATATTAAAATTATAAACGTATTTAAATTTCTCTTTGTCATAAACATACATATATGTATAACTACTATTTTTTGTTTCCAATAAAGAAGTAATTAATAAATTTCTATTTCTTCTGTGAAGCTTTGAAAGTAAAATATAATAATTAGATACTTACTATGAAAAACAGAAAAAGATTTATTGAAATACATTTTAGCTGATTAAAGAATGTGCGTTAAAAAATATCACAATATAAAAAGATCAAAATTAAAATTTTTTAATAAATTGATCTCAAAACATTTATGATTTGTTTCTGTAGCAATACATTATTTTTAATTTATTTGAATTTTTAATAAATTTTCTTTAAATAAAGAATAAATTTTTTCAGGAGGTATACATATATCTACTGCCTGCTTGTTTTTACCATTTCTAGAGATTAATTTTTGTGAAGAGTGAGTCAAAACTGAGTAATTAAATTTATCAAATAATAAGTAACTTAACTTTGATAAATAATGAGGTGCATCATTTATTAAAATTTTATATCTTTTTTATTGCATGTTTAATAAAAATTCATTTTTTTTAAATTTATTTTTTTTTTCGAATTCATTTTTTTACAAAGACCCAAAAGATCGAAATGATTTATTTCTTCGGAATCTTTATTTTTTTACATATTGCTTAAACAATATAAACCTATAGCTATTGAAAATTGTTGCATGCTTTTTCAAATTTTTCTCATAATTTCATTCTATTAAATTTCCATTCAAATAGTAATGTATGTGTGATAGCTTTGTCCTCTTATAAATTACAAATATAGAAAATGCAATAATATTTCGATTATTTGTTATTATATAATTATTCGATTAAAAGAATAAGATAGTTGAATATTTTCTAGACTAAGAAGAAAATACGTACTCCTCCAAGCAGTGCGCAGTGATAACATATTTCTTGTGAATGATAGCTCCATCGCAAATATGCTTCCCATATTTACAAGCTTCAACGAAACTTGATAAGGAAACTCGCCATTCAAAGCATCGTTGTCGCTTAGGATTTGCAGATCTGGCAAAACCTATCGATTATAGATTTTGATTTTCTAAAGGATCTTATTAAAAATACTATTATTAAATGTATGCTACGAACCTTTACTTCTTAATACATATATTAATGTTTTTTTTATTTAAATATTTATTTGTTATATAATAATATAGATTTGAAATACAACAAGCATGGAATGAATTGCGGATATAAATACATTAAAAAAATTTTTACAGTAACACACGATTGCCAAGCGCATCGTTCTTAAAACAATTAAATGTCGAATAAATTGTTATGTCATTTTTAAGATATGGATAAGCATTAAACTTTTGTTTATACAAAAGTTTAATGCTTATCCATATCTTAAAGGTAAAATGCAATTATTAATATTTTAATAACATCCGAATATTACGTATTTATCAATATCAACCTGAGCTATATTATTATGATATATATTTAAATTTTTCGTGATACGTTAAAACTCGTAATAAGTGAAAATTTACATCTTATAATTTTTTAATGAAAGTTTCGCAAATATACTTACCGTAGATGTGATATATTAGATACAAGATTATATCACTGATGATAGAAAACATAAGGTCTTCGTGTTGCTTAAAATCTTCAAAAATTTTTGCACTTAAAATAAAATAAATTCGGGCGTTGAGAAAGAGAAAACGAACATGCTGAATATAAAAAGTATCAGTAACAGGAACAAACTTATAGTGTTATATCGACATTATCAATTTGTGTATTGATACCCCACGTTATCTGTGTGCAAATAATAAGAAAGTGTATACGTTCGCAGAATATGTTGCCGAGGATAATATGAGTAACTTTTTTTATAGTTTCTGTTGAATTAACATTATTTATTTTAGGATTATCAGATTTTAAAATATAATTTTTTATTAAGGATAAACTAATTTGAATTTATCAAAGATGTTATTTAATATTACATTCTGAAATATTTGTCTATAAATGCACGATCTATCTAAAAAAGATGTTAATAATGGAAAAAATAGCGCTAAGTATATTTTTAATGTCTTTTTATATGTAATTATTTTATATGATATTCACAAAAAAATCCAGTGAAAAACCAAATATAATGGCAATGGAAAAAAGTGAAATTAAAATATTATTTTAACTATTTTAAGTATATTTATCCGTATCTAGAAGAGGAAATATACGCCGATACTGACATCAATGATTTCATATAAAGACATCCATTTATTTCTTGAAAACTAACACACACACACACACACACACACACTCTTGCATATTTTATTAATACTGATAAGAACATGATCTGTTTAGATAATTCTGATAATTGAAAAAGTAAAAATTCGATCATGATTCATATACTTGTATTTGTGGCTTTCTATACAAAATCAGCTAAAAATAAATTTTATGAATGTGAAAATGAAATTCTTACGATTTTTTTGTAAATTACATAATTTAAATAATATTATTGATAATATGATTCTTTTTCAGGACATTATTTATAATTTACTTCTTTCCATTGCGTTTTTTGAATATATTATTTACAAAATGATTTTGTATTAAAGTATAATATTATAAAATATACTTGGCATATTTTTAATCATTTTTTAGACGGTTTTTACAAATTTTTATTAAGTTTTTGTTACATTATAAAATATGCACAATGTGTATCATGTGTATGTTCTCTCATTTGCATACTATTGTCTTTTCATTTTTTCTTGTATGAATCTGAATCGTATAAATCTAACAAAAACTTGAAATTGAAAGTTTGTTTTTTAATACTAGAAATTTAAAATACCTATTATGTTTGAAGCTGGATTTTATTGCTTTAAATAATTCAATCTTGAATTACTAATATACACTATATATGTACTTGCATATATATCATATTATAGTATTTTCGAACTGCGCGACCTGAATTGTTTTTCCGGACTATAAACGCAATTAAAACCACACTAGTAATCGCGAATTAAATTGATAAGCGCAATTTTAATAATTTAATGCTACCTTCAAGTATTATAAAGATGTTAATAGGTTGAAAATATTAATAAATTTATTGCGAAAAATAAATTAAATTGTGGTTTTAATTACGTTTATAGTCCGGAAAAACAATTCGGCGTGCAGTTCAAAAAGACTACAATATGATATATATGCAAGTATATATCGTATATATTAGTAATTTAAGATTGAATTATTTAAAGCAATAAGCTTCAGTTTCGACCGTAATAGGCATTTTAAATTTCTAATATTGATTGTGTTTATTATATATGCGCTCTAAAATAAAGATTCTTAATATTGTTTGTTTTTTAATATTGTTTTTTTTTTAAGGAATATCGAATGTTATTTTGGTCTTCTATGAATAGTCAAAGTAAAAAAGACACTTGTAATTTAGTGAAAAAATTGCATAATATTTGTTTTAAATAAAAGTATAATATTTTAAGTGCTTAGTTCTGTATATATCCCAGCTAATCATTTAGTTGTAAAACCAAGGCTTACTGTAATTTCGTAAAGTCCTAAATCTGAAAAATATATTCTGAAGTGTGTCAAATTAAAGACAATCAATGCCAGAGCAGATCTGACAACAGCAATACTGACAAATGAATGTTAAATTAAGATCAGTTCCGATAGAAGCAAAAAATGTTTTTTTTACAGATATTACTAATTGTAAATTGTATTCTTGCATGACGAATGCTGATATTTTTGCAATTGTAAACCTGCTTAGAGTTTGTTGTTAATTTGCCTTCATGTGTTTGACATATCTGTTTGCTGATTTATCGCTAATTCGTCATATATTTTGCTCAACCGAGTTTGTTGCACATTTATGCAGATCATACATTCGGCAAACATAATCTCGCAATGACAGAAAATGTTTTACACACGCACGCACACATGCATATATATTACATATAATAAAAGACCAATTTTATAAATTACAATTCATCATAAGTAAAAATACAATTTTTTCTTAAGTACTGATTTTTATCTTCATGCAATATTCATTAATTATTAAAATTGATGATTAATCACAGGCACATGTAATAAAATATATATATCTATTTACATAAATAAAAATATATGTACATATTTACATAAATGAAATACATAAATATGTCATAAAAGTTCCAAGAATGATATTCAGTTGTTGGTTGCTGCCTGCATTATTAATATTTTCATTAATAGTTTCATTAATCCAGTTCCTGTAATAGTATACTCTGGTGAATATATCTGGATAGCCACTGGCGCATGGCTGAGTACCATAGGACAAGATGCCAACTAGGTCGCCTTCGTAAGTAAGAGCACTACCGGAATCTCCCTACAAAGACAGCGTATTTAATATAATATTATCCACTTTTTATGTACATATTATTGCTTAAAGTTTAAATATTAATGTATGACGTAAATAATTGATAAATTATTTGAACCAAATTTAGCTGTTTTTGTAAAGCAATTGATCGCTTCTATATCAGAAATAACTAGTTCTGATAAATTATTTGAAAGACAGAGAACTTTTATTTCTTGATATCAACTTAATCTGAAGAAAACAACAACGAGATGACATTTTTAAATTATAGGAAGGTGATCACAAGTTAAGCGTATATACAATTTATTTTACGATTGTAGATATATTGTACTTACATTGCATGCTCCTTGATTAACCGCATTAAGGGTGCATATATATCGATCGGTGAAGTTACTGTTCTTTTCGGGGCACTCCTTTTGAGAAAATCCATACACTACTACTTGTTGAAGCTGTTCCGGTATTAAACCGTCTGCCTAAAAATAAGTATTTTTAATTAAATATATGTCCTGGTTTTTAAATAGAAATAGATCTATAGGCCTGTTTTCTTTGTCGTTGAATTAGACTGCACTAATTCTATTTTCTATCTTATTTTCGTCAAACTTCAACAAATATATATCTATTACAATTTAAGTACAACAAATTTACATTAGTTTAGCTACAAGATCCTTATATCTGATAATTTTAAATGATTTTAAAGGAAATATAAGATATATTTCTTATATTTACCTTAAGCTTTCCCCAGCCAGTAAGATTTAACCGAAGATCTTCGAAATTACGGTCGTAAGATATTAAATTTATTAATTTAGTATTATTAGTAAAGCTAATTTTGTTTTTTATATTAATTAAACCAATATCATTTATGATCATCATATTAGTTTTGTTGTAATCAGGATGTATTATTAGTTTGTACGCCAAATATCTAGATTCAGGATTACTAAGATAAATGCTTCCAACGTCGATGAAAATATCGTCTGGTGACTTTCTGTAATAATCAGTAAAAATTTGCATGTATTTAACACTTTACATGTATTTAATTCAAAAGCTAATTTAAAAGAATAATTTTTTTTAAATATGAATTTATTTATAAAAAATGTATATCTGAATATATCTGAGGTATCTTAATTACATATAAACAATATAAATCGCTTATTTCTAGATATCGAAAATTGTTACATGCTTCTTCAAAAAAGATGATAAAATGAAATTAAAACTTGCCTATAAATATTTGAAATCAATCTTTATATTATTACGCTTGCTATACTCAAATATGAAACTTAAAATTATCCAAAATCTGAGGAACTTTGTGAAAACGCAATTTTTCTATACACAAAAGCCTTGTTTTGCAACACATATATTCTAATAATCACATAATAACTACAATATAAATAAAAGAAATGTTTATTTTATTGATGTGTGTGTGTGTGTGTGTGTGTGTGTGTGTGTGTGTGTGTGTGTGTGTGTGTGTGTGTGTGTGTGTGTGTGTGTGTGTGAAAAAGGAGAGAGAGGGGAAGTACATAACTGTTTATTTTCATCGAAATTCTACAATTTTATAGTTCTGTGCTTTGCGGATTCATGCTATACTTCATACTTTTTTCCTCGTTTGCTATAACATATCAAATGCACATTTTTTTTCTCTTATCGTCGATTTTTACATATTTTTATATCCTCCTCAAATAAATAAATTTTCTTTCTATTTATATGTCTTTGATTAAGAGAAAATGTGCGAGATGCTACAGCAAATAAGAAAAAAGTAAGAAATGCAAAACAAGAAAAAAGTATAAGTTTGAGTCTGCAAAGCTTAAAAGTAAAACACTATAGAATTTTGATAAAAATAAGCGATCGTAAAGCATTCTTTTTAGGTGTGCGAATCAAGCATTGGTAAGACTTGAATCAAACCAAATCTGAAATCTTTACGCCGAATTGAATCAAATCTTTTTAATTTGATTTGAAAATGAATTGAATTCGAAAATTTTTACACACTGATCAATTAAAAAAGAGACCTTAAAAAGTTGAAAAAACTCATTTTGAATGTACAGGTATATCGAAAAGTTAATAATATGATATAAATGTATATAAAAACAATGTTTTGGTAATATGTTGAAAACTCATTTTCTCGTTTATTTAAAAAGATCTAGACTGTCATTTAAAATATTCGTATTAGATCGTATTCAACATAGCCAACGTAGCCAACAGAATCCATTGATAACTGACGAATAAGTGCGCGCATGCAAATTGGTCGCAGAAGATAGGTCTGTTGCACACAAAACGCTTCAACGTTAGGCGTGACATAATCTCTCTCTAATCAGAGTCTAATTTGGCTATTGCACCGTTTCTTACTACGCGTTAACGCGTTCCTGTGTACAACACGCTGAACAGGCTACAAGGAAGAGTTGAGCAAATAAAATAGGCGAGTGAAATTTATTCCGTTCTAATCTTTCAGATTCAAAAATGAATCGAATCGAATCCACTGTGATTCGATTCGATTCCAATTTAAACTAATTCTTTCTTTCTCCCCCCTCCCCCCTCCCTCTCCTCCCCCTCTCCCTCTCTCTCCCCCCTTTCTCTCTCCTTTTCTCTTTTTTTCTCTCTCTTAAAAACTTCATCAATAAAAGAACACTTTTTTTACTTATTATTTGATTATTAGAATGTAGGTATTTGTTACAAAACGAAATTTTATGTGTAGAAAAATTTTCAAGAAACTCTGGATTTTAAATAATTTTTAAGTTTTATGTTCGAATTTAGCAGGCCTAGTAATATAAAAATAGACTGATTTTAAACGTTTTCTTTACAGGCAAACTTCGATCCAATTTTACTATTCTTTTTTCTCATTTCCTTATAATTTCTGTTATATTTGCTTTTAAATAATACATAATAATAGCTTTGTTTTCTTTTATTAATAAAATTATAAATTGTAGAAAATATAATAATTATTCAATTAAGAATTAGACAATAATAGACAATCGAATGCTTTTTAAAATTGAGAGGAAAACACCCATACCCTGATAAGCAGTGCGCCGCAGTGATAACAAATTTCTCATGGATGATGGCACCACCGCAAAAATGGCTTCCATTTTGCGTCTTCAATGATACTTGATAAGGATATTGTCCCGTTGAAGCATTTCTGCCGCCTACGATTTGCGTATCCACAGCTGTCGATTGAAAAAGTTTTTTTTATCTTTATAATATCTTATTAAAAATATAAATTTTAAACTCTATTAAGAAATTTTGTTTCCTTAACTTTTTTCTTTATTTTAACATTTATTTTTTATATAATATATGTAAGTTCCGTTTTAAAATATGACAAGTACCGAGTAAATTATAAGTATATGTAAGTAATATGTTTTAATAAAATTTTAAAAGTAACAAGATTGCGTAACATGAGTCGTTTTAAAAATATTATGATAAAAATTACTACGTTTAATAAATATTTAATCCGCTGAACTAATTTTTAAATAATTTGTTATGATATTTTCGCTTATGTAAAATTCGCTTATGTAATTATTAACGCTTATTTAGATTATATGAGACAATTACATGACAGAATTAAGTTATATAACATCCATATTAATTTTATTAATACTGTTATGATATACTGTTATGATGTTCGAATTATTTATTGTGTTAAGGCTCATAATTTGTTAAAATTTACGTCTCTTCAAAATTTCTCAATAAAATTTTCCCAAATATATGTACTTACCATAAGCGGTGTGATATATTAGACACGTGATTATGAGATCTGTGATAGAAAACATATTGATCCTTACTGAGGTTCGCGAAAAGCGTTATCTTCAATTTATATAACTATCGATCGACATTATCAATTTGTGCCTATCGACTCGCTCGTTATCTTCGTGTGCAGGTATAATGAAAGAGGTATATATCTTTGCAGAATGTATCGTCAAGGATGATATGTACTTTTTACTGTAATTTCTCTTGAATCAGCACTATTTATTTTATGATTACTAAGTAATTTCAAAATTGTGAAAGAATCAATTGCTTTATGTTATAATTATATATATTTTATATTATACTTTATACGTTAATACATAATATAAATATGTTGATTCCAGACGTATTAACAAGATATTATTGCATAAATTTATTAAGTGAATATTCAAGTGAATTATTTTTCAAATTATTTCATGTAAAGACATTATAAAATAATATTTAGCCCTTTTTTGGTATCTTTAATATCTTTTTTTTTAGACGCATTGCATTTGCAGAAAATAATTTAATGTTAAATCATCTCTATCAATTTAAAATTAATTACTTGACCTTGATAGAAAATGTGTTCAGAATTCTGTAAATTCATAAATTATTTACGTAAAAATAAATTTTTTTATATAAAAATGAAAATAAGAATAATAACAATCGCCTTGATCTTAACAAATGTTATCCAGATCATGACTCTGAAACATTCAAGAGGTTTTAGTCATTGGTCGGACATCTTGCATAATATTTCCTAATGAATTAATGATGGCGGTACTGTAACTTTCGAGTTTTATAATTCAAAAAGTATTCAATGAACTTTATTGTAGCTTTTTTGAAAAGCTTCCAACACCAACTACTAGATTTGGAATAAAAAATAGAGCATTTCATTAACAAAAAAAAAAAAAAAATCGAATGACGACTTTATCCAAGGTCAAACTGATAAGCTCAATAAACTGATACTTTCTAAGATAATTAGTCGTTCGGGATTTTTGGATCTCACTATTGTATAATATCTAGTAAAATATATTTTGTGCATGCAAAAAAATATTTTGCTATTTCAGCTAAAATTATGGTTGTTTTTTGTATTTAATAGAAAATTACGTATCATATGCGCGGAAATCATAATATAATATTCTAACAATATTTGCAAGAAAAATGAATCATAACCAAATATGAATCACTGCTAAATATGAATCATAACAATCACAGTTGTCCGAATGAATGTTACAGAGAGACTTTCTTGATAAATTTAACAAATAGTTCAGATATAAATTCTGTCTCTGTCATCTATATTGATTAGACACAAAACGTATTCAATATCGCAGTACTTGCTAGTCATTTATTTATTTAGCTAATTTTTCGTATCTATGTAATTTTTCGCTATACAACTACAAAATTATTTTTTTCAGTGTGTGCAAAATTAAATTTAAAGGTATATAATAATATAAGAAGCTATTTCTCATATAATTGTAGTAGACATAATTGTAATAGTTTAATATATAAAATACGGAAGATATTTTAAAAAATGTATGATATAGCTGCAAAAGCGTTTTAGAAAAATATTTACTAAAATATATTTTATTTAATTAAAAGATATGTTTTAAAAAAATAGCAAAATGTACACTAAATGTAAGTAAATGTAACCAAGTTAAAATTATTTGAAGTTAATTCATCTCAAACATTTACAATTCTACTTTTATAAAAATAGATTATTTTAAATTTGTTTTAATTTTTTATTTCTCTTTACAAACAAACTTTAGTAGAAAGTATATATTTATTTGCTTGTTTCTTTAAAATTGTCTAATTGTAATTGTCTAATTTTCAGAGATTTAATAAATTATTTCTTTTTAAGGGAGATTTCACCTTTGCAGGCGTAAAAAAATCGAAAATTTTTTTCTTTATTTTTTTTCTTTATTTTGATTTCTACATGTGTGTAAATTATTCCTGTAAAATAATTTTTTAAAATTCGCAATATTGACTGAGTTATGAGTTCAAATACGTAAAGACGCATGGGGTTTCTAGCGCGTGAGCAAAGTAAATCGTTGTACGTCAAAAGAAGTCAGAACAGCTCATCAAGAAGTCATCAAGAGAAGTCAGAACAGCTCGGCGATTAGAGAGATTGATGGAAAACGAATTATATGAAGAAGAGGAAGGATTGTCATATAGCTCTGATATCACAGAATAATCGTAAATGCACTAAAACTTGTTATAAAGGGTGTTTTTTTAAGCCCGATAGAATTTGAAATTGTAAAAAATAAAACAAAAAATTAAATTAAACAGCCGCGGTGGCCATATGCCCGAAATCATTTTCAAATGTTAATGCCATGCATTGATCTTTCGACTAAAAAAAATTTTTTGATTATAATTTAATTTTTGTGTTAGTTTTTACAATTTTAAGTTCTATCGGGCTTAAAAAAATCTATCGGGCTTAAAAAAACATCCTTTATGTGGAAAAAGTTAAATTAAAATTTTAAACGCGTTTTTCTCAAAATCACATTTTTCGTCCTGACGGAACTGATAACTAAAAAATGGATTAAGATATTTTAATTTTTTTTTCCTCTTATCCTAATACTTTTGCGCATAGTACAAACTATAATTATGATTTTGCAACAAACATTCGATTTACAAAAGAGTAACAAATTTTTAAGAAGAAAAATTAACTTTTTTTTTAATGTCACCATTTTTACAAATTTCAGACAATTGATATTATTTTAGCTTATGCTGTAGCGACACTCATATAATTAATAAAAATGAAAAGAATTTTGATTTCAGATGATTTGCAGAGTTAGTATTATTTGTGTCATGGAGACGTGTTTTACAGATGATCCCTAATTCGATTACCATTTGGAGACATTAAAATGCGTATTCATCTAATTAAAACATATTTTTTTACTATTTAAACATAACATAATTTTATGCAAAACCTCATATTATTCTGTGTATAACAAATTTTTTTAAAAAAATTCATGAAAGCTAATTCACTGAGTAATTTTATTGCCGACAAAGGTGAAACCTTTCTTAAGGAGTGAGTCAAAGCTGAGTAATTTGTTTGATCGAATAATAAGTAATTCGACTTTGATAAATAGGTACTTTGAGGTATTTATTGTGCTTTTAAATTTTTATATGTATTGTTTTTATTGCGTCTTTTTCAATATTAATATAATTAGTTTGATACATATGTATAAAAATAGATATGCTATCTATTTTGCAATCTGCATTTTTTCAAGAAGTATGCAAAATTACTGGAAATATTTTCTGTTTATTTTACAAAAAAATCTTAGTAAAATTATACATATACCCATATTATAATATAATTAGACAATACAGAGAATTAAAAAAATATTTCTTTTTTAATCCCTGAATTATGTATTTTTCCTATTTCTGACCCAAGAACATTTTCTTCCCGGGAGTAGTTACTTAAATTTTTTTTATATAAACTGGAGTGTTTTTACATCCGAATAAAAATCATTATTAACAACATATTGTATATTAATGATTATTTTCCGATTTATTAATATTTGAGAACATAGACGGTTTAATCATAATTTGGTTTTTACTTAATAAATAAATAATTAATAAGTAATAAAGACATAATTAAAGTAAAAAATAGAAAGAAAGAGAATATGTTGAACAATATCCATATAAAACAATATTTTACACTAACCTACATTTTTTTATGCAGAGAATATATATTGTATTATTCGAAACATTTAACCTCGACTGTGATGGCGTTCTCTATCATATTTGATGTAAATATTTGATATATAAAAAAATAATTCTAAAAGTAATCACTAGATTATACCATCTAACAAGAAGATAAAAGAGGCTATTATATTTATACTAATAAAGAAATGCATATATGTTCGTAGGATATATGTTATCAAGGATATGTATTATGAAAAGAATGGTATATTGTTCGAAAAGAGATAACGACAGAACATTTTAGAATGAATTTTTATTAATCATATAATAGTAAATTACGGTTATAAACAAATTGTATTTGAATAGATATAAAAATAATTTTCTACTTTTTGTACGAATTAAAATGAATCATAGTTACACATACATAATTTTGAATATTAAATAATTATAGTTTTAGTTTGATTTATTTTTATGAAAGATAAATCCAATTTTATATAAATTGTTGAAAATATTATTTTATGTATTGAGGAATTCCTTAAATTTTCATCTAAATTTAATGCATAAAATCTGTTTGTAAATAAACATTTTATATATATCTTTACGTTATATCTTTACGTAATAATTTATTAAACAGAAATTGCTAGTCATTGATTTTTGCTGTTTTAAAATAATGAATGTAATTGTAAAAAATTTCGGAATGGCGATTTGATGTAGATCTATTACAGTATCAGATCCCTGTGTAGTATTTAATCCACGATCGATAGGAAGATATTCTGGTAGATACATCGGGAGTACCTGCACCACACGGACCATAACTGTACGACATAAGACCAACTAAAATCCCATCAGCAACGAGTGGACTACCGGCGTCACCCTATCGTAACAATTTATTTAATATTGCTTGATAGAAAATTTTATTTATGTATAATTTGTTGGAATGCAATAATTTTATAAATTATATTTTAAATTTTTGTCGACAAAAAAGTGACATTAAAACTTTCTAATTTTGTGAGAAAAGCGTATAATAATATTTGATAAAAGTTATTGAATTCCAAGGAAAGATATCCAAACGGTAAACATTTCTATTTTCGTTTTTAAATATAAATTTATAGATAAAATGATAGCAGTTAATTGTATTATTCTTTTATAAACTTTTATTGTATTATTCTTTGATAAACTTATTTTTTTGTTATATTATAACAGATATCTATTTATTTCGCAATATGCTATTTATTTCACGATTACTTACGTGGCAAAATTCTTTATTCTCCATTGTAAAGGTACATATATGAGTCTGCTTGACGTATGTCCATCTGCTGCATAACTCATGGGAATATCCTCTTACTATAATTTCTTGCAAGCGATTAAAAGCTAAACCGCTCGACTAAAAGAAGTTGTTAATTTATTTACAGTTACTATATTTTATTAAATTTATATCTTTATATCATAATTTTTCTATAGATTATTATTTTCATATTTTATATATAAACTTCTTTAATTGTTTTATTATATAAGTATGCAAGTATGCATTTATTCCTAACAGAAAGAATATATAAAAAATATATACAAATTACATTTGTAAGTATTGTTTTAGATAACTTTATATTTATTTACTATTTCTTTTCCTATTAGAACAGAATTTATCATATATTTATTACTATTTTTTTAACTTCTCTTTTATACATATATTTTAAAATAAGTGTTCTTTATTTAAGATTGAATATAAGATATAATATTTCTAAAGTAAATTATGACCTTTTAATGCTTATTTTAATAGACATGTAATCTAAAATACATTTAATTCTGAACTAGTTATAAATTAATACTGTTATATTGATGTTTTTTATAAAACGTTATTTAAAGAAATTCATTTTTTGAATTTTACATCAACTAAAGAAATGATTTGGAAAAAGAAAAATAGCAAAGAATTTATAATGTTTTCAAATTTACCCAAAGATCTCCCCAGCCAGTGATTAAGAGAGGATAATCATCGAAATTGCGATCAGTAGTTGACAAAACAATCGGCTGAACATTTTTATTAAATATGATATTGCTTGATACTTGAATTAAACCAATATCATGAACACGTAGCAAATTATTGAAACCAGCGTGTATTATCAAGTTTTTTACTTGATATACGACTGCATCAGTTGTGTTAAGGCAATTACTTCCAACGACAGCATAAACGTTGTAAGGATTCTCGAATCTAATGGTTCATACAATGATAATTAATATTTGATTCAAATTTAATGATACAAATGCTTAAGGAAATACTGGTATAAAGGGCAATAAAGGTTTGTTTTTTATAATTCTCGTATTATAAAATATAAAGTAAATTCGTTTATTTTCAATTTTGCTAAAAATTGTTTTATAATTTTTTTGGATGATTTAAAAAAATCCTCTCTTTGATTGTTATTACTTGCATTTAGATAATTATCATACTTTAGATAACTAACATATCGAAATGCATGAATAGAATATGTATTTTGTTGTATGTACTAGGAGCTGAAAATTTTACATTACTAGTCGATTTTTGAAAAATATTATTAATCTATGTAATTTTATAAAAATCTTTATTTATTTGACACAATTATTCAAATCAATTATAATTAAAAATATTTGAACAAGAATGTACATACTGATTAATACATTGGGCAGTAGTAATAATGTAATGTTCGCTTATAATGGCTCCACCACAAAAATGAGATAAAGAATCTAATGTCAAATTATTTCTCAATGACACCTGATAAGGATATGCGCCATCCAGAGCGTCATTGCCACCGACAATTTGCGGATGTGGCAAACCTATCGATTAAAAGAATTTTTACATTTGTTTTCGCTAAAGATATCAGTTCGGGACCGACTGTTACATAAATCATTTATCTTTGTTCTTATATTTAAAAGAATTAATAATATTAAACACAACATGCAAAATGCGAATTTTTCTAAAATTTTTAATATCTTGGACTTGCATTACTAGAAGTACTAAATTTTATTAAATAATCATTACAATTATGAGTTAGACTGTTAGAAAGAAGAATTTAGAATTCTAGAAAGTAAAGTTAGGTATGAAAATTTTTTGAAACTTATCTGGAATGTATAACGCGCGCGATAAAAAGATTATATAATGTTATTATAATGTTATTATAAATACAATACTACTTACCGTAGGTGGTAAACGTTAGACATGCGATTATAAAACCAGTGACAGCATTCATGGCGATAAGCACTATGGTACGTTGAACAAGTTATCTTCAATTTATATTCTTCAATATATATCATAGATTGAAATCACTTGATACTTTAATTTATCTAAGTGTATCGATAGGAAATATGCACAAATTAACGTTGTTATTTACGACATTTATATCTGTTATATATACAAACTATATTAATGGCAAAACCCATTATTAATCAGGAATTTGTTTATATAATTTCATTAAATTTTATAATAATGTGTAGCAGTTACAGTAAATTAATCGTAAAAGCATTTATAAATTTTTATATATCTTTATATAACAGAAGAAGTTGTTTTTAATAAATATATTCATATTTAAGATGTATAGATATTACATTTGATATTTGATTTTTAGTGAACAGTATATGTTTCTTTTGGAAGAGAAGATAAACAAGACTAAATTTTTAAAAAATGTTCCTTATAAATGTACACAAATAATATTTTCGTAGAAACATATATTCTAATTTGTTAATTTCTTTGTAATAAATTAATATTGAACATACATGAGAGAGAGAGAGAGAGAGAGAGAGAGAGAGAGAGAGAGAGAGAGCACAAATATTTTGTTGCGTATTTAATATGTATCTACGTAAAATAAATTATTTAAAGTAATTTCTTGAATTTTAAAGTTGCACGCGACAACGACGATGTCTATTCTTAATATTGAAAAAATCTTGTAATTTATTGAGACTTTGGTATAATTTATTGTTAGTAATAATCAATTTTGCAATTAATAAATAGATATTATATTATTTTTTATAAAACTAGTTTTTTACATTTTTTAATAGATTCGTGTTCAGTAAGCAGAAATACGAAAATAACTATTTGCATTTATGTTGTAAAAAAACATTAAATTACAAAAAGGCAAAATTAAAAAAAGGTTTTAAATTAAAACTTATAACTTTATTTAAATTGCTTCAATAAAACTTCGGATTTTGTTATAAGTCTTCGAATATATATAAGAATAATCTGTAAAATTTTTGTAATATTTTCTAATATTTCAAAAATAAGTACTAATCATCCTTAATGATGCTTATGAATTTTATATTATATTTTGTCTTTTTTACAATATTAATAATCCGTATATAATAATTTTAATCATCAAATCCACATTACACCGCTCTTTAAATATAAGTCTTTAAATATAAGATTAACGCAGATATGATTACAATATTAATAAATATTTGTGTGACATATTATATTATTTCTCTCTTTCTCTCTCTGATCAAAATGTTTGTCATTTTATAACATATTGTAAAAACAAATTTGAATGAAGAATATTTATAGATGTTTTTTAAAACATTAAAATATTTCTTAATGTAATAATTTAATTTTATAGATAATAAAGTGATACAGTTATTTCATTTTATTATTCAGATACTGATATGTTGATATACTTTAAACACTGATATACTGGGCAAGCTAATTCGCAAAAGAAAATACTCTAGTATACACGTCCGGAAATCCTTTAGCACATGGTCGAACATATGAAGAAAGACCAATTTGAATACCATTGGCGACGAGCGGGCTACCAGAATCACCCTAAAAAAGACATTTGTTAGAAATGATTGACTGCAATGCTACCACAAGAGAATAATTGCTAATATATATTTTAAAAATATAGAATTTATAATAAAAATGTAAACAACACATATGCACATACTTATAGAACTTGCATGAAATAAAATAGTAAATTAACTAAGGTATTGATTCATTGAATTTTTTAGAAGTTTGTGCAATTAATCATTTTTTTAATAACTGCTTGTTTATAAAATTATTTAATCAATATATTATGTGTTTAATTAAGATCAATTATCCATACTCACATGACACGCTCCTTGTCCAAATTGTGAAAATGCACAAATTTGACTGGACCTCACACTCAAGAATATTTGCATTTTGATTGTGAGTAAACTTTCAGATTAACTTTTTGAAGCTTATCAGGAAGTTCGCCTAAATACTGTAAAAATATTCGAAGAAATATAAGAAAAAATGAAGAGATATATATTTTGATATAAAATCCTAAAAGACATTGGTATAGATTTTTTCATCGTAATTTACTTTTATATTTCATATTTAGCGATATAATGATCTGACTAGTAGTAATACTTTATATAATATCTATACTGTTCAACAAATGTAAAGAAATCTGTCGATTACTTATTAAGGTATAGCTTGTTATTTCTTTTACCCTTAGTGTTCCCCATCCTATCAAGAAGCAAGCATCGCCAACCAAAACAGAATTCATCTTTGCGGTAGAGATTGGTTGCACCAATTTATTGTATTGTATATCCGTTTTCAGGCGGAGCAAACCAATATCGTTGAATAGTAAATTAGGATCATAATCAGGATGGACAATGGCTTCTTCAGGAATGTAAATATAACCGGATTCACTTAAACGATTCGTGCCAGCATGAACTGTTACGTTTTTGAGACTTTTTGAATCGGTAAATCTGTATTACATAAAAAAATTATAAATTATAAGAATTATATATTGTATTATATAAATAAGAAATTAATATTGGTTTGCAATTGTTTAAATTAAATTTAATTAGTTAACATTAATAAAAAATAAGAAATGTAAATATGGCCGAAAAATGATGAATTTAAATATTTACATATCTAAAAATTTTCCAAGAATATTTGAAAAATCGAAATAATAAGAAATGCTAATAATAAAGCATTAGTTAAATTAAATATTGTAGTGTTTTAGGATTTAGCACAGGATTTTTAAATCTTACTCCCATAGCAAAAATTATCATAGTTACCTACATCACAACAATCATGGTTACGTCATGGTGATGTACGAGTGTCCGCTTTATCAAATATGATGTTATAGCAATGTCATGGTGATGTGCGAATGTCTTTGTAACATGTGTCATTTTATTATGACAATCTTACAGGAAGAAGTTATGACATCATAACTTCTTCCTGACTATTTTGACTCTATTAATTGTGATGTAAATGTGATCCTTTGCTATGGAGATATTTTGCATGCTGTGCAAAAGAAATACTCACTTGATAAGACAGTGACCCGCGGTGAGAATATAACGTTTTGAGATAATGGATCCCCCACAAAAATGACCGTTATTTTGTCTCAGAGACACTATAAGGATGAGCTCCATCTAAAGCATTAATTCCACCGACGATGTAGGAATCTTCAGCTAAACAAATTTTTAACATATAATTTTTGTGATAAACTTTCATTTAAATGTTTTTTTTATGATTACATTATATTATATATTTATATCAAAGATTTTGCAAGTTATAATAATAAAATAATAGTTTTTAATTACTTTTTTAAACATAAGATCAAATAGAAAATGTGACGTTTTTGGAAACAGTTATATTACGACAAAGATTCAATCACTTTAATCTCAATAATAATATCTAATTTTTAATAAAATAATTAAAAAATATGAATTATTGTTATTGATTACTTATATTCTAATTAATTATTCTCTATTTCTGTGAAACATAATAGAAGTCATAAAAATGTATTATAATAAAGAAGCTAATTCAAAGACGTATAAAACTATAAATTAAACACATTTAAACAATTAGAATAATTAAGAAATTCTATTATATTTGTATTGTTATACAGAAAAAATAACATTATAGAAAATTAGATATTATTTGCTATAGTTGACTCTTCATATACTTGATTGTATAAGTATATTTTAAAATGTATTTTTACACAATCTTTACAAATATCAATTTAATTTCAATTTCAGTGAAATAATATATTTAAATGTTGAATTAAAATCTATTAAATATATGTTGTACTTACAATTAGTGTTATTTATACTGTTATATTGTTGCAGAATATTAATAGCAAACGTATAAATACATAGAAAATATATTTAAAAATATATGAAATCAATATAAATGTAGCAAAATAAATTTTTTATTTTTAAGGTATTTTTACGGAAACATTTACATTAATTACGTTATGATTTACATCACTGTAAGTAAAATCAGAGATTATTTCTAAATTTTTATATAAATTTACAAAGAACAAATTGATTTTACCACTGATTATTTTTCCGCTTAAAATGTCTTATTTTGTATTTATTCCCACTTACCATGGCTGACTGCAATCAAACAAACGAACAAGAGACTAAAAAAATACGTTCATTATGAAAGATTAGTTATTATTAAAGAAAAGAAGTGCTTCGTAGATATATATATATATATATATATATATATATATATATATACATAATACTTGATATGCATGTGATATTGATATGCATACATATTGATATAGATACAAAATTTCAAAGATTATATAATTTTGATTAGATAACAATTTTGAGAACGAGTAAGCTAAATAGCACAATAAACATGACCGCTCTTATTGATTAAATGACAAAAATTTTAAATATTAATTATCATTTAATATGTATGACTCTAAATAAATTTGTATTATTAAATTTTTATAAACAACGAATTTATTTAGAATTATATATATTAATAAAAGTTTAATATTTAAAATTTTTATCATTTCGTCCAATTATAGTATATCCGATAAACACTCAATATTCATATAAATGAATGAATAAAAAAAAATACAATAAATACTCTTTTTAATATTTATTCGAGAAACGAATAAATACTTTTCATTTGATTTAAATAAATATTTTTGTGAATATGATTACAAACATTTTTTATTTGACATTGATATTTACAAAATAATTTTTTATATCATTTTCATTCTGCATTATCTGCACATAACTATCAATTATACAGCAAATAGAAATCTGTAAAAACAATAATCGGCAAAAGAATAATATTCAGACTTTAAACTTTATAAATCCTTTTTTAAAATTATATATAAAGTTATTTATACGTTCCCGTTACATTCAATTTTTTAATTAACATTATATCCAAAGAGACCACATTCATAAAAGGAATGAAAATAATATACGCATAACAAAATTATCATTATCATTTCAATCACTTCAATTATCTTAGTTACTTAGTTTACTTAATTTACTTCAAACACATCAATTGTCTGTTTTTTTTCATATCGAATTAAAGATAATAGAAAAACAAGATTTAACAATGCGTTATCTAATCGTTTAGAATCGTCAAAGTATTGGTTATAGTTAAGAAACAAAGATTATTTGTAAGAACATTAATTTTCCGTTTTTAGTTTACGTTTTGTTTGAATACTTTGAATAAATATGAATACTGAAAATAATTATTACGTTTTTCTGAATATATATTCTTGAAAATCTACAGTTTTGAATAAACACTGAGAAAAAAAGTTGATAACTTGATTAAATACGTTTAGTTCGTAGTGATTATTTCGTAGTGATTATTTAGTTTAAGTATTTATATATTTAGGTTAATAAAATATTATAAATGCAATATATAAAAATGTAATATAAAAAATGTATATTATTAATGTAATATAAAAGACGTTATGTGTTTAAATTAATAAATATTTGTTTAACGGCCCGCGACCGCTGCATTTAGTTAAATCAACTAATATTTTTTTTAAACAGCAATTTTTTTCTCAGTACGAATATATATTTTTGTAACATGAAATTTTTTAATAAATATAATTTGTAACTCAATTACAAATTTTTGTATTTATCAGGCATATTACGTCCAATAATTGTATCATGTCCACTAACTGGTACTTTTAAGTGTCATTTTAATCAGAGATATAGTTCTAAATTTTATTTGAATGGAACATATGATTGTGAAATTTATCTGTAAATATTTAACTTTATACTTTATGTTCACTCTAAAGCTTTAAAATTAATAACATAATCATTTAGATATTAGGTGTAATAAAAAGAAATCCATTATTTTTCCAATAGATGGCTTTAGTAATCTGTATCACGCGTAGACGAGATACAGATTACTAAAGCCATCTATTGGAAAAATAATGGATTTCTTTTTATTACACCTAATATAATCATCTAGGTTTAATTATTCTCACTACAAGATCACTTTAATATTTATATTTCAAAGAATTCTTTTTATAACTTATTACATAAATAAATTTACAACTATATTACGCAGATTTATGAATTTTGCAATTATAGAAGTAATATTATTAAATACATATTTTATATAATATTGTTGAATTTTACACTGTACTAGAATAAAATTTAATTTTTCTTGTCTCATTCCCCGCCGGACTCTCTCACTCTCACTCTCACTCTCTCTCTCTCTCTCTCTCTCTCTCTCTCTCTCTCTCTCTCTCTCTCTGTCTCACGATCTAATCTTATTCTGCATTACCAGCGTGCTCCTGCCCATAGGCAGATAGGCAACGACTTACTGATGTGTAGGTTGCAGAAACACCCTGTATATAAAAAAAATAATTGATTTGTTATTTGCATTGATAATTTATTTAAAACTTATGGAAAAAATGTATATTAGAAACACAAATAATTTTTAAAATTACATATCAACAATTAAATTTTAAATTATGTAAAATAAAATAGCATTGTAATAAATAAATTAAATAACGTTCTTTATTTCTTTAAATGTGTATCGATCCAAAATATGAAACTGGAAATTCTTGTGTAAATGCCTGGATATCCAAACGTGCAGGGAGTACCAAAGGAAACAATTCCAATTTGAGCTCCTATGGCCATCAATACCAGATTCTCTCTGGAATAAAGATGCAATTAATAATAAAATGCCAGTGTTTATATAGTGAGAAATTGTTTACTGCAAATAATAGTTATAATAAATTCATGTAGGTGAAAGTGTAATCATATAAAGAAAAAACGATTAAACTTAATATTATATAATTTTTAACTTATAATAATATATTTTGTTAATATTTAACGTTATTTATTATTTTATTGTTATCAAAAATATACATGTATCGATTTGTTTTATGATATTAATAATCAACGGCTTACATAGCATGCTCTTTCTTCTTCTTTACTCAAAGTGCAGATATCGCAAGCTGAACTTAAAAATAATGCAGATTTTTGAAAGTATAGCCAAGAATTTGAATTCTTTGAAGAAGTGAAAAAAAGAAGCAAAAAATTGATTTTCGTTGGCTATGCACAAAATGGTTACAGGTTATGGAGTCAAGAAGAGAGAAAGATAACAATAGCGCGAGATGTCATCTTTGAAGTGTCTAATGTAAAGAAAGAATCAAGCTCAAAAATTAATAAAATGAAATTTATTCAAAAGAATCAGATGAGGAAAAGGAAGAGTTGAGTAAAAATGAAAATTGGGAAGATGCACAAGAAATGAGAAATGATAATTTATCGAACTCAAATATAAATTTAATCTCGAAAAGTAAACATAATCTTATCTCGTTTTTGTTCCTGAAGACACAATTCTTGATTTACCATCGTATGTTCTATATTATTAAGATATGCATGTAGTTTTAATATTTTATCCAAATTTTACAGATACTTGTATTTGTAATTTTGGGTGGGCCCTAGCAAAGTATTAGAAATTTTCGGCATTTTACAAATTACCTTAACTGATGAAAAAAGTATAAATAAAAAAGTATAAATAATAACAAAGGCATAAATAATTTTTAAAATTACATATTATTAATTAAATTTTAAATCACGTAAGACAAAACGGTATTGTAATAAACAAATTAAATAATGTTCTTTATTTTTTCAAATGTGCATTGATCCACGATACGAAACTGGAAACTCTTGTGTAAATATCTGGATATCCAAATGCACAAGGAGTACCAAAGGAAACGATTCCAATTTGAGATTTATTAGCCACCAATGGTCCACCAGAATCTCCCTGGAATGAAGATGCAATTAATAATAAAATGCTAGTATTCATATATATAATAGTAAGAAATTGTTTACTGCAAATGATGTTATTTCAGTGTTAAGGTGAAAGTGTAATCATGTAACGATGTAATTAAACTCAATAATTTTTAAATTATAATAATATATTTTATTAATATTTAATGTTATTTATTATTTTATTGTTATCAAAAATATACATGTATCGATTTGTTTTATGATATTAATAATCAACTGCTTACGTAGCATGCTCCTTCTCCTTCTGTAGTCAAAGTGCAGATATGGCTATCTCTCACTTTTGGTTGTGCTGCCTGGCACTTTTCTTGCGGATAAACTATTAACTTAATTTTTTGCAAGCTATTTGAAGTACTTCCTTCAACCTAAAAAAAATTGCATTATATTAATAATTAACTGTCACATGACATCAAGCGAATTATTGTTATTAAAATGTCTTCTTATTTATTACTTTTAATGTTTTATTATATATACAAAGAAAAAGTAACTAAAAGAAGGAGTTTTTCTAAAAGAGGACGTCTGATTCTTGGATATATTGTATATAACTACAAAACTTTTGTGTATCGTGTGTTTAATATTACCGAAGTAGTTCCCCATCCGATTAATGTGCACGGCTTGTTGTCGAATCCTTCATCAGATGTCGTAAGATTTATCGGTTGCACTAATCTGTTGTACCTGATAGGATTTTTAAGGTGAACTAAAGCGACGTCATTAATGAGTAACTTGTTGTCGTATTTAGAGTTGACGCTTACACTTTCTACATCATAAACTGCTCCTGGTATATTCAACCAGATTGTGCCAGCATGGACTTTTAGATTATCCGAATTTTCTAAACTAAAAATAAAGGAGCATATATAATATTTTTGGATATCTAAAGTTGAAAATAGATGTTGAAAATATCTGCTATAAATTTTGTGAATAGAGAAATAATATATTAATTATGAATTACTCTTAAAATATATCAAACAAATAATGCATTTTATGATTGTAATTAATGATAAAGAATACTTTGCTGACAAAATTATCAACTAAGAGACTAATTTTAATTAAAAGACTAGAAAGTTTTAGAATTAAATTCTGCTAAATATATTGTTATAAATTCAGAATATTTAACTTACTCATCAACACAACGTGCTGAGGTTAATACGTTATAATTATCAATAATAGATCCACCGCATCTGTGGAAGTCATTATATTTCAATGACACTTGATATGGAAATTCGCCGATTTTAGCATTTTTACCGCCGATGATATAAGGAACTCCTTATTGACAAAAATAAATTAATCATATTAAGATACTCATGTTAATAAAAATGTCAATAAAAATAATTATTTAATATTAACGTACACGCAAACAATATTTTACATTACTATATGTATACACATTTTTAAACAATAACAATTAAATATAAACTTTATGGCTAATAAACTCAGGAAAGTTATAGATTATTTACTAAAAATAAAATTTTCTTTATTTACCATAAGTTTTATTAATCGCGACACATTAATTTTTAATGTTAAAATATATTTTGAGAATATAAGGAAATGCATGTATTTTCCTAAATTAGTTTACATAATTAAATTGGCAAAAATGAAACTATTAATATTAAAAATTTATGAATGAGTCGAGTACAATAATAGAGTAGATATTATAATATTTATAGAAACTATGAATACTATTTAATGGATACTTAAGTTATAATTAAAAATTTTACATATACACTGCCGTCGAAAAGTTTCCGGACATATAACTTAAAATTGCATAATATTCAGGTCACTCGGTCAAAAATCATTTGGAAACTTTTCGATGGCAGTGTGTATATATATATATATATATTGGAAAATAATTGCCTTATAGACGTATTATCAGTAAAACATGTTGGTGTTTCTCTCTCAAACAACATGCATATTTAAAAACCGATCATGATAAAGCCATTATAAAGCCGTATTTTGGGATATACCTATATGTTAAAAAAAAAAAAAAAACACGTAAAGATGTCTCTAGACAATACACATTGTTTGAATCTTTCTTTTTTCTGATATGTTAAAATATTTATAATTCATGAATTTTTACCTTCTGTGCCGTATATCAGAGCGATAAGTACAAGACAAACTAAAGCACTCATCTTGCTGATTTGTTACTTAGGATGAAACGAATAGATGCATTCGCAGGTTTATATATGTTTTCGAAGCTGGAATAAAGATAAATCACACACTTGCGACGCTTATCGAATTTTTCTCAATGTAATATCGCATGATAAAATATTATTATTTATAGTTTACATTATGTATTTATTGATTGATAAAGATGATTTTTTTAATTAAATTCGTATTTTCTGCTGTTATCACGTACTTTATAATGTATGTTATAATGTACTTTACCAGATAAATAAACGTAAATCCCCATTCTTCTCTTAGAAGAATGGGGATTTACGTTTATTTATCTGATAAAGTACATAATTTCATATTTAATTTATTTTTATACTTTTTATATTGATTATTATATCTTACATTCGAAACTACGTTGTCATCAATGTATCACGTATCGCGTAAATAGTCAACATCTTGTAATGTAAAGAGTTATAAGTGATGTTTGACCAAATTAAACAAATTTATAAACAATAAATAAAAAGAAAATTTTGTTTGTAAATAAAAATAAATTTTAATAAAATCTCTAAAATAAAAGAAGATATTTATAATAAATATTGTATTTAAATAGTGAACACTGCATATTTAATTTGATTACTATGTTACTTATATCTGAATGTGCGTGACGCACATTCACAAGAATGAATTTTCACAAGAATCCCACTATCTTTCTATTTATGAATGACTACTGTATTTACTCAATTGATTCTATTAACTATTTGTAAGACAAATAATAAAATATTATTAAAATAATGTATTATATTTAATATATTATATTTAACAGAATTGTTAGTTCTTATTTCTTTGCTTCTACTTATTTGTTTTACTTTTAAAGACCAGTATTCACAATCTATTCTAGTTTCAAATCGTATAAGCAGTGTCTTAAGATGCTGATACAGCTCTGTAATTGGCTAGTGACATTTCAAGATTGTGCTTAAATTAAATGAGAACTGATTATGAATACCGATCAGACTTCTATTACTTTGAAATAAGTTTTATTTTTATTTAATATAAATTATATTATTAATAATATTATATTTGTAATATAAATTATATTATTAACTATTTAATATTAATATTTAATACGTGTATTAATAAAAAGCAGCGTTACAGTAAATAAGGATATTATAGTCTATATAAAATAAAATGAATTTGAATATTAATATTGACAATTTATATATGTATAATAGAAAAAGCATATATTCCACAAAAATAACTTTATTTATTGTATAATATTATTAATTAAATTATAAATCAAATAATATTAAATTATAATAAATAAATTAAAATTATTAAATGTTCTATGACCGAATTTATACAATATTTGTGACATAAATATTGCAAACCGGGATGAAGATTGGAAAATTTTAAAGTTTTTGAAGTTTTTCCACAGTAAACATTACACAAATTTATTGAATTACAATATATAATCCATCTCTAATTCTTCTACTTTAGACATAAAATACTATTTTATAAATTAAATAACATTTTTTATTTTTTCAAATGTGCTCTGATCCAATTTATGAAACTGGAAACTCTTGTGTAAACGTCTGGAGTTCCGTCAACCTTGCAGGGATTACCAAAAGAAACGATTCCAATTTGAACTTCATTAACTACCAATGGTCCACCAGCATCACTCTGGAATAAAGATGCAATTAATAATAAAAATATTTATATAGTAAGAAATTGTTTACTGCAAATGATAATTATAATCATTTTAGAGTTAAGATGAAAGTCATATAAAGAATAATAATCATATAAAGAAAAGACGATTAAACTCAATAATATAATTTTTAAACTATAATAATATATTTTGTTAATATTTAACATTATTTGTTATTTTATTGTTATCAAAAACATGTATCGATTTGTTTTATAATGTGATATTAATAATCAATGGCTTACGTGGCATGCTCCTTCTCCTGCTTTAGTTAAAGTGCAGATATGGCTATCTGTCACTTTCGGTTGTGCTATCTTGCATTCTCCTTGTGGATAAATTGTTAACTCAATTTCTTGCAAGTTATTTGGAGTACGTCCATCAACCTAAAAAAGATTGCATTGTTACACTGATAATCAAAGCAATTTTCATGAGACTTAATAAGCGAATTATAATAAGAGAATTAATAAGCGAATTATTATTATCAAAATGTTTTCTTATTCATTACTTTTAAAAATTATTATACATATATAAAGAAAAAATAATTAGTTTGTCTAAAAGAAAATGTCTGATTCTTAGATATGTATAACTGAAAAATTTCTGTATCATGAGTTCAATATTACCGTAGTTCCCCAACCAGATAATGTACACGGTTTGCCCTCGAGTTCGTTATCAGATGTCATAAGATTTATCGGTTGCACTAATCTGTTGTACGTGATAGGATTTTTAAGATGAATCAAAGCGATGTCATTATTGATTGAATTCTCGTTGTATTGAGAGTTGACGCTTACATTTTCCACATCATGAACTGCTCCTGGTATATCCAAAAAATTTGTGCCGGCATGGACCTTTAGATAATCCAGATCATATTGATTCAAACTAAGAATAAAAAATGTATATATAATATTCGGATATTCAGAGGTGTTGAAAACAGATGTCGAAAATGTTTGCTATAAATTTTATAAGTAGAATGTTAACAGAAATAATGTAAGGTATTAATTATAAATCATTCTTAAAATAAAAATTTTATCTAAAAAAAATATCAAACAAATAATGATGCATTTTACGATTATAATTAATGATAAAGAATACTTTGCTGATTAAAATGTTAAAAGACTAATTTTAAAATTAAATTCTACTAAATATATATTTTTACAAATTCAAAATATTTAACTTACCGTTTAACACAATATCCTGCGGTTAATATGTTATATTTATTAAGAATAGATCCACCACACATGTGTTCGCCATTGAATTTCAATGACACTTGATACGGAAATTTGCCAATTGAGGCATCCTCCCCTCCGACGATATGAGGAGCTCCTTATTAATAAAAATTAATTAATCATGTTAATATATACGTGTTAATAAAAATAATTGATTATGTTAATATGCACACACACACACACACACACACACACACACACACACATATCTTTATGAAATAACAATTAAACATTCAATTTGGCTAATGAGTTGTTCGGGTAAATTTATTAAAAATAAAATTCTTTTGTTTACCATTAGTTTTATTAATCGCGATAATAATTTAAACATTAAAATACGTATTTTGAGAATATCGGGATATGCATGTTATTCTTCTAAATTAGTTTATACAATCATATATAATTAATCAATAGTGAAACTATTAATAAGTATCAGAAATGAATAAAAGTATTTTATACATGTAATTTTTTTTCTAGAAAATTGTATAGTTTTTATAAATATAAAGTACAGCAATATTTACAGAATCTATGAATTATTAAAAGGACACTTTAGTTATTATTAAGAACTTTGTGTGTATATGGTAAGTTAAAGTGTGACAAACGTATATCTCAGAAACAAAACGTTTTACAGAATAATATTTCACAAAAGTTGTTTGATTTCGACTGATGCATAATTGTATCATTGGTTTAACCTTAAATGGCGTCAAGTTCAGGAAAAGAGGTCACTTTAAATTTTTTAAAAATAACTCTTCATTTTGTTGCCATATTATAAAAGACATTTTTAAAAATATATATATCTAAAAAAATATTTAAGAAATATTATAAAAATGTCTTTAAACAATATACATTATCTAAATCTCTCTTTCTCTTTTTTGCATTATATTAAAATATTTATAATTTATGAATTCTTACCTTCAGTGCCGTATACCAGAGCGGTAAATATAAGACAAACTAACGCACGCATCTTGCTGATTTGTTACTTGGGATTAAAATAAAGAGGTACATTTACAGGTTATATATGTTACTGAAGTAGTTAAAATCTTGAATCAAAGATATAAATCACGTGTTTATGACGCTTTTCTGAATTTTTTCAGTATTGCACTATATATAAATATTATTTGTAGTTTACATTATGCACTTGTTGATTGATAACGATAATAGTTTTAATTAAATTTGTAATTTTCACCATCTTCACTTTTCTTAGAAGAATGGGAATTCACGTTTATCTGATATTGTATAAAACCTCATCATAGTTATTTTATTTTTATATCGATTAAATATCTAATTTTTTTACGATGTTATCAATAGATCGCATATCACGTTTTTAGTAGCTTAGTTAATTAATATCTTATAATGTAAAAATTATACATTCGCCTAATCAAATTGAACGAATTTTTATACAATAAATAAAAAAAAATGAGAATATAGATAACAGACTCAAATAATTTAAAATTAAAATAATAAGCAATTAAAAGGATTATGAGCCAAGTTGGATTTGTTGCTAAAATATTAACTTTGATCTGTTGATATTATTTAGTACACAAATGTGTTGCGATTTGTTATCAAGACATTCTTCAATGTGACAAATTAAAATATTTACATCAGTACATATATTATAATTCATATCAGGCCATAAATTTTATTAAACTAAAGTTTTAAAATATTGAGACCAGAATTAAGAAAATGTTATCACTTAACATAAAATGAGTTTTAAAATAAAAAATTTTAGTAACACAAATCAGTACTTTATCTGGTTTTATCTTATTATTCGATAATATGTTTTTGGATAATCCTTGAAAAAGAATACTCTAGTGAATATATCGGTCCAACTGACAGTACATGTTATACCAAAAGAAACAATACCAATATGAACACCATTAAAAACAAGAGGACCACTCGAATTCCCTTGAAAATTTAATAAATACAACTTTTAATTATTTATTATAAATCCAAATTTTATTTAATTCATGTCTTACACTTAATTATCGTTAAATGTCCGTAAAATTCTGATATTATTTATCCTAATCTTATATTTTAAATTTTTACTTTCTTAGGTTATATTTAATAATATTAGGTGTTGGAATTAATTCGTAGCGTTTTTTAATGAAAGAATGTTATTTATTTCACATGAGCATTAAAAAATACATTAATGAAAGTACTTCCCATCACTTGTAAAACGCTACGAATTAATTCCAACACCTAATATATAAATTTAATAAATAATTTTGAAATTTATAACTTTATGTATCGCTTATAAATAAAGTCACAAATTAATATTATCTTTTATTAGATGTTTTTAATGTAAACCGTGTGCTTTAGGACGGTCTATTTGATTTTACGGTTGCTTCGAAGCATTTTTTGATTGATCAATTAATAAAATTCTTTCTTCTGATTGGTCAATCAAAAGCTTTGAAGCATTTGTAGCGTCAAATCGCACCGTCATGCTCTTTCACGCATTGGAGACTTAGGATTGCACACACAAATTGAGGATTAGAATTCAGCCAATTAGAACGAAATGAATTAAAATTAATTATTACTACCTAATTGGTCGAATTCTAATCCTAATTGGTCTTAATTCGCAATCCTCAATCTTCATGCGTAGTGTAACACGGGCATTAATGAGTCTCATAAACTCATTTCAAAGTAAAATTATGAACCTGTGTTGACATGCGATAACTTTTTACCAAAGCAAGTAGACGTCAATAGCTGCGTTCAGCAGAGAAAATTAATTAGTTAGCGCTTAGTGATTCTTTAATACGATTGGTTCTTGCTTTTAGTTCTTCGCTAAATTTAGTGTAGGAACCAATCGTATTAAAGAATTATTAAGCGCTAACTGATTAGTTTTCTTTGTTAAACGCCATTAACACCATTAATGCCATTTTTAGCCTTTAATTTGAGTGTAAGATATTTAGCTCACTTCAGACTTAGTTTCACTTGTGTGTAAATGGAAAACAACTATTGCTTCTCTTCTTCTTCTTCTTCTCTCTCTCTCTCTCTCTCTCTCTCTCTCTTTCTCTTTCTCTCTCTCTCACTTATTTTCTCCATAAAATATTTATAATACCTTATAAAAATTTGTATATTTAGTGGTATATGCCATAGCAATAAATATAAAACAAGCGAATGGACGTACTTTTGATTGTAAATTTGTTGCCTGAGTTTGAAGTGATGCATTCATAAGTTTATATTTACTTCTGATATAATTCCAACAAAGATATAAATCATGTTTTTGTCACATTTTTCTAAATTTTTCCCAATGCAATATCATTGCACGATAAAATATTATTTATAGTTTACGTTATAACTTATTAAAAGTGGTAGTCTTAATAAAATTCTTAGTTTTCACTGTCATAACTTTTCTTAGAATAAACAAAAGAATAAGGACATATTTCCGTTCATCTTTGATGAAGTATATAATCTGTGGTAGATTTATTTTTATCGATTATTATATCTATATTCGAGTTTATGATATCGTCAATAGATTGTGTGTCACGTGTTCAGAAATCAACAAAAACCTTGAAAAATCATAAATCTAGGTGGTGAAAGTTCAACGAATTTATAATAAATTTATAATCACAAATAAAGAAAGAAACTTTGTAAATAAAAAATAAATTAAATAATAAAAATAATAAAATCTTGAATAAGCATGAATAAAGTTATATATATATATATGCTAGAATAAATATTATATTTAAATATTGAATATATAATTTGTATTGTATAACATTTGTACTGTATAACATTTTAACTATCATACACATCTAAAAGTAGTGTGAATTTTTGCGAAAGTTCTATCGTTCATTTACAAATATCATCTTTATTTACCAGATTAGAAGTATACAGATATTGTATTAACAATGTAAATGCAAAATATGTAATTCGGAATTTTATTCGTATAAGACAACTTACTGTAAATTACCCATAAATATTTATGCGTCATGTCTATTTTAATTTTTGAAATTTATAATATTTATAATCATCTATTTTTTTGTTTTTTTTACTAAATTTCTTTTTATTTTTAATAATTCATGTTTCAAAAAATTTTTCTTCTAAATTTGTCAAATTCATTTAACAGTATCATGCAGATTTATCTCAATTTTGTATTAGGTGTTGGAATTAATTTGTAGCGTTTTTTAATGAAAGAATGTTATTTATTTCACATGAGCATTAAAAAATACATTAATGAAAGTACTTCCCATCACTTGTAAAACGCTACGAATTAATTCCAACACCTAATATAATATTTAATATAAATAAAATGATATTATTTATTGCGAATAACTGCGATAAAAGAGAATCTTAGAATAAAAAAATAACTTTGATGATTGTTATTGTTCTGTTATTTACATTGATAATTTATTTAATTGAAAAAAAGAGCATACATTTTACAGAAATAATTTGTTTAAACTATACTATTACTGTTACTTTGAATTATAAATTTCGTAACATCAAATAATAATAAATGGTAATAAACAAATTAAATATCTCTTAAATCTCTCTTAAATTCTTCAAATTTGCTTTGATCCAAGGCAGGAAACTGGACACTTTTGTGTAAATATCTGGCTCTCCAGAACAGGGGGAGGAAGCGATTCCAATTTGAACTCCATTAGCGATCAAAGGTGCACCAAGATCAATCTAGAATGAAAATGAAATTAATATGAAAATACTGATATGTAAAATGATATATAAAACTATTATACACGGTAGTAATTAATTACTTATTATTGCAAATTATTATTATAATTATTTTAACGGAAATAATTTAATTGGCATGTAATTAGGTCACTATTTAATATTATACTATTTTATAATAAATGAAAGAATAAAGGGCTACGAGCATAAAAGTCAAACAACAAATAACAATCTAAATTAAATGGTTAAAAATAAAATAAAAACAATGTCATGGAATTAAAAAAAACATAAAATATAATTTAAAAATCAGTAAGTGAACAAGAACAAACGTTTCGATTCCTGTTGGATCATTTTCAATGTAAAGACAAAATAAAAATGGATATAACGCAGATAAAATATGTATAAATTAAAAAAATTTCGCATAAGAACGCAATATCAACTATAAAACTCGTTCCAAATTGAGAGAAAACCAAATAAACGCTTTTTTTATTAATAAATATATACAATAATATTTGCTTTTTATATTGTTATTCTTAATGTCTAGCGTTTCGATTTTTAAAAAATTTTATATTAGGTGTTGGAATTAATTCGTAGCGTTTTTAATGAAAGAATGTTATTTATTTCACATGAGCATTAAAAAATACATTAATGAAAGTACTTCCCATCACTTGTAAAACGCTACGAATTAATTCCAACACTAAATATAATATTCATTTTATTTCTGTGAGATGTTTTATGCAATATTTATGTAATAAACACGTAACAAAATGATATAGAATGGCACCAAAGGTTAGAATTATTTATATTATTAATCTGTAGATGTTTATAAAAAATATATATAATTAATTTTTATCATATTAATAATAGACGCTCACCTTGTATTCATTCGTTCTGTTTTGAGCTTTAGTGCAGATATGGCTATTAGTCAGTTCCCAATGATTTTTCGCGCATTCTTTTTGCTTATCAACTATCAACTCAGTTTGTTGCAAGTTTTCATTCTAGAAAGGATAATTGCATTAATTGTTACATCGAGCATCGAACAATAAACAGCAGCAGAATTATTATTGTTAAAATATCTTCTTACACTTCTAATTTCTTGTTACATTTATATAAAAGAAAATAATAAATTATTTAAGAAAGAGTTCTTTCCTGAATACGTATAATTGGAAAATTTTTGTATCATAAGTTTAACATTACTGTTACATTTGTCCATCCGGATAACGTGCACGGCTTGCATTCGAAATTTATATTGGATTTTGGAAGATTTATCGGATACACTAGTACGTTGCGTTCTTTGATAGGATCGCTAAGGTGAATCAAGGCGATATCATTAAAGCATAATAATTCGTCGTAATTTTGGTGGACATTAATACTTTCTACGTTATGACTATATCCTGCATTGTTTAAAGAGTTTGTGCCGACATGGATAATTATTTCATCCGTTGAACACTTCAACCTAAGAATAAAAAAATATATAAAAATATTAAAAATCCATGTCTATTAAGAACAAATTTTGAAATTTATTATGTATTTTATCAATTGAAATATCAACAGAAATATAACAGAAGCTGTTAATATGATAGAAGACTGATTGCAGAAATTAAACACGTTTAAATGACGTATTCCATTTAAATGTTAAGGAAATAAAATATTCTCTCTCTCTCTCTCTCTCTCTCTCTCTCTTTTCCCCCTCTCTCTCTCTCTCTGTTCGGTTTCTGCTATCAACTTCTAATTTGTTTTCAAATTATATCGTGAAGTTCTGCCAGCAAAAAAAGTTGAATGAATACTTAAATGATTTTGAATTTGTTGTAATATCTAAGCAAATCTATCAATTTGTAATCAGTAGATTTGTTTAGATATTACATCTGCTGGCAGTTGCTTGAATACGTACACATTTCATACACTATGTCTATTTAATACCTTCAAATTAGATTTACATTCCAAAAATAAAGTATATTGATAAAAATTCAACATACCCAACAACACATTTTGCTGAAGTTAACACATTAAAATCATCAAGAATAGATCCACTGCATATGTGTGTGCCATTTTTTCTTATTGATACTTGATATCTAAATTTGCCGATAGGAGCTACATCTTTAATGTCAATAGGAGTATCCTCACTTATAATAAAAGATGGAGCTCCTTATTAACAAAAATAAATTAATTATATTAATACATATGTCAAATAATATCTGTTACACTATTACAGTAATTTTCCAGTAAAAGATATAAATCGATTGTCTCTCACCGAATATTGAATAAAGTTAGAATAACTCTTGTGTTGATTTATGTCTTTTCTTGGAAAACATCTTATATACATTAATTTTAGTAATTAAACATCGTGTTTATTTTATACCTAAATAAGTTGTTTAGTGAAATTACAGTTTTATTTAGAATATAATTTTTTTAGATCTAGCAAAAGCTTTACTGTTTATTTCACATTAATTTTTATTAAACTACACATTTAAAATTTTAAAAATGCAAAAAGATGTACACATACTTTACGTTGACATAATTAATTATAATTAATTAGTTTGTTTATTCATGATATTAACTAATACAGTGCTGGAATTTACTGCCGATTGACATTTAAACGCAGAGTAGTGAGATAAGGGAATCAAAAAAGTGTCTGAAAGTTGCAAATCAATTACAGCAATTGAGCTAATACATGTACCGCTTGTTGCATCAACATATTGATCAATATGTCAGATTGTCTTCTGTAACAGACACGTAGTTGATCGATTACGTTTATAAAATTGATTAATCTATTATATTTTATAAATGTTATGTTTGCTAGAAAAATCATTACATTATATTATTATATAATACATTTATATAATACATTTATATATACAATAATCCAATGACATGTTGACCAATATATTGATGCTACGTCCAGCATATGTTATCGGATATGTTTAATTCTCTTTCTTCCATTCTTTCTTTCTCTCTCTCTCTTTCTCATTTTCTTTGTCACATAAAGTAATTATAATGACTTATAAAGTATATGGAAATAATATTTCCAGTGAATGAAAGTAATTAATTATTGTAACAGCGTTATTTAATTAGTTACTTAGTTGCCTTGTAATAACGATTTGGTAATAACATTGCGAATGGTTTTATGTTGATAATAGATCTGTTTTTTATTCCTGCACTCTCTGAATTGGCGCATACAGTGCAATAAGTTAAAGTAAAACAAACATATATTTATTTCACTTTACTTATTGTACCATACGCATCAGTTCAGACAATGTAGGAATAAAAAACAGACCTCATATAACAGCAGAGTTGAAACAGTTAATAGTTATTTATCACGGATTAAAAAAAAAGTCATTTATCACTGAAAAAGATAACTCCCAATTTGTAACACTCGTTCTTTTTAATGTAATTTGTAACGGAGTAACTTTACGATATTACTAGTTACTTGTTATTTTTTCCAATAATAAGTAATAAGTTCCAGTGAGTAATGCGTAATGTTGAGAATTTATTTTTCGAAGTGACTTTTCTTAGTGTAACTTTAGCTTTAGTTAGTCATTATTACAAATATAAAAAATTATAACATTATTATGAAAAATTGTTACTGTAAAACGTAACTGTAAAAGTAATAGAAAAATAATTCTTATATTTACTGATAAATTCATACCTTTAGTGGCGTATGCCACAGCGACAAATATAAGACAAGCGAACACACGCATCTTTGGTTGCAGATTTGTTGCCTGATATTGAAGCGAATAAATGCATTCAAAGGTTTATATATGTTCCTGAAGTAGTTGCAACAAAGGTATAAATCTTCCGTTTGTGAAGTTTTCCAGAAATTTTCTCAGTATCAAATGATAAAGTTTTTTACTACTATTATCTGATACACGTATCATAAATTACATTTTAATCTCGTTAAATGTTGTCTCACTCTTCATAAATGTGCCGATTGAGTTAGCATTGGAAAGTATTAGTAGATAGTCGGACATTTCTAAGGATTGCAATATCTCAAAAGATGAATTTATTACTATTCTTCGACTTGTTCTAAACTCGATATTTTTCTAGTTTGATAATGATATATACAAGTAAACTTTTTTTATTTGCCAATAGGTTTTTTCTTATCTTTAGAGATTACTGACTTAGTTTTGTAAGAGCTCTTAAAACGTTGAGATTTTCATTTCCGTTTTACGTCAGATAGTGCAAATATTACTACAGCTGTTCTTTCTAATATGACTGAGATTCTTAATATATTTAACTGGTTTCTCCTAAGACTTTAATTTATGGTTGAGATCGGAAGCAGTGTTTTAAATTGTTTGGACATTAATATTATTAACAATGACAATACCCTAGAATTTAATTGATTTCACGAATCAACTTTCTCAGGGAAATATCTAAATTTTATGTCTTCGTTTTGGTTTAAAAAAAAAGGGAGATTATCATGTCGGAATAATTGACAGAGTCTTTTTTTTCGCATCTGAAATTCCACACATAATAAAAATATTATAATAATTTTATTATTGAAAAGTTACTAAATAATGTCTATTTTTTAGAATTCATATTTGACTATCACTGTTAAATCTTTTTGTTATAAAAAAAACTGTAAAACAAATTTAAAAACAAAATATTGATATGAATTCGGCCACGGAGGAAAAAGAAAATTATTCTTAAGTTTAGGTTTAAGCGGCAAAACTTAAGCAGTAAAACGTAATCAGTAAGCAAATTGACCAATCACGGTAGAGTCCGTAAGGTTATAATGTAAGCAGTAATCAATACATGTTGATTTCCTTACTGCTTATGTCTTACTGCCTTAAGTTTTTTGTGTGTCATGGCTTTTACTATTCTATATATTCAGAATGTTTCTGAAAATTTAGGAATATAATATAATATGGAATTTGAATGTGAAATTAGAGTTTTATAGTTTTAACAAAGCAGGTTTATTAAAGTTCACAAAGATGTGCTCCCAAATAATTCAAAGAAAAATGTGATATATGAAATTTCATGTAGTGATTGTAATGCAACTTATGTGGATCAAATGAAGAGGAAATTACTATCAGAATTTCAGAACATATTAAATTTCAGGAACCACATCTATAGAAATACTATCTCCCAATCGGAAATTACGGATCATAGATTATATTAGAATCACAAATTTGATTAGTCGAATGTGAAAATTTCTCTGAAAGATTTTTGAATAAACATGTGATGTCCGAAGTGATATTTATTAAATTACAAACAAACAGTCTAAATTTACAATCAGACGCTAACTGTTTTAATCATGAATATGTAGATATACTTATTATTAAATTATAAATTTTAAGTGTTTGCGTATTTTAAAGTCTCGTCTTTCAGGTGAGACTTTCAACTTTGGCTGGCATTATTTCATATTTTAATTCTTAATACTTTTTGAGCATGATTTACACAGGGCGACTTTTATTCGCTAGAAGCTGCGTCTAGTGACGTATATCATAGCGAATTTACTACTAAAAACTTCTTCTAGACGTGTGTAAATTACGCTGTAGGCGATTGCAAATTTCTGTGAATTATGGGCATTGGACCACGACGAAACAAAATTATACAGTTGAATGGGGATTTGTCTGGTAGACGAGAGTGCGAAGATTTTTTTTTTCTAATACTTGTACTTCACTGAAGATGTGTATGACCTCAAATGTGGCCTCAAAACATTTAAATTGTATAGCAAATCAAATATAATTTATTTATGAATTTATGTAAGTTTTGCTTATTATATTTACTCTTATTTGCCTGATTTTCGACAATTGTTACTTATATTTTACATTTTTCTTATTAAATCATAAAAGTATAATAATAATTCTAATTAAATTTGCAGTTTTCGCTAACATCTTTTTTTAAAACAATTAGGATTTATTGGATTATCTGATAAAGTACACATAGTCATAATTGATTTGTGTTTATCGATTACTATATCCGATAGTTTACGATATTAGAGAGTTTTTGCAAGAACGTTAATCCAGATATGGTGAACGCTAAAGTTATTCTTTTCTTAATTAGTTGTTAAGAAAAAGAACTTGACCTTAGCGTTCACCGTATCTGGATAAACAGTAATGCAAAAAATCTCTATTGTTAAAGTAAAGTATTACACGTTTAGAAAAGTCAACATGAATTTTATAATATAAAGAGTTACAAATCTGTTTACAAATCTACAGATAAATAAATTTATAAATAAAAATTAAGAATAGAGAATTTATTTGTAAATAAGAAATAAATAGAATAAAATAAATAAGAAATAAATAAATAAAAGTTTAATAATATCTCAATATAAAATTTGCAATATAAAATTATTTGCAAGAATGAATACCGTATTTAAATCATGAATATTATATTTAGTACTTTGACTACTTTGTCACTCATGTTTGAGTAACACGTAAATTTTTATATGGTTTTTGTTATCAATTCCTATGATCACTTTATTAATTTGATTAGAAATGATTTTATTAAGTTTTTATAAAAATATTAAAATATATATTATTAAATTAGTGTATTAGGTTTATTAAAGACATAATTATTTGTTTTTTTATTTTTTTTCTTTATATTATATTTATTTGTTTCACTCTCAAAACGTTCCATTATTTCAGAATGATAGTTTTATTTGTATATATTTTTTTAAAAATAAATACTTTTAAAAAAATATAATAATATAAGTAATAAATAATAAATGTTGATATATAATATATATTTTTACATTTATTGTGATTTTTTTATTGTGATAGATATATTTTTAGTATATATATATATATATATATATATATAGATATTTCGTAATTTGACTTCGCATGTTTTGTAAACATTCGGATACTTTTCGGTTTTGTGCTACTCAAAGAGATAATTTACATTGAAATCAGTTTGTTGTCAAAGCATTATTTGTTTTATTTAAGCAATGTGTTCATTAATAATTATCGCATTTAAATAAAAATATTGTTAAGTTAAAGAAAAACGCATAAAAATAATTTTTCAATTTTTAATTATAAATTTATACACTGAGTAATTATCAAAAAATTATTTCAAAATTCTTTCTCATTCTCTTTCTTATAGGCACACATCATTATTATTTATCATGTTATAATTGTTTTATGAAATAAATTTATGCAATATTTGTGAAATAAAGAATATTAATACATTTAAATAATTGTATGTGTATAAAATATATCTTAATATTATTTCACTTAATATTGCTGAAGATATATTTTGTTGTCCTATTATTCGACACTATGTTTTTTAATCCATTTTGTGAAAGAGGTCACTCTAGTGTGTACATCGGGTCGTCCTCGAGCACATGGTGTACCAAAAGAGACAATACCAATCTGAAAACCATTAGAAACAAGAGGACTACCGGAATCTCCCTGAAAATTTAATAGAGATAACGCTTAATTATTTATTATTAATCGAGCTTTTATTTAATTTAATTCACGCCTCACATTTAATTATGAAAAAATTCTGATATTATTACTTATATATTTAATCTTATATTGCAGATGTTTTTTTTTCTGAGATATTTATATTTATTAATATATATTGTAGATTTAATAGATAACTTTGAAATTTATAATTTTATGTATTTTGTATAAATAAAATCGCAAATTATAATAATATTTTCTATTAGATATTTTTGGTGTTTATATCTTAGAATCTAAAATCTCTACATGCATATGCATTAAAGAGATAAATAACGAGGAATACTATCTTCTTATTATATTTTTATGCAGCGATATTTGAAATAATAAAAAGTAATACTTACGTGACACGCGCCTTCGCCTATTCTGGTGAGTGTGCAAATGTGACTAAATTGTACCCTTCTCTGACTTTGATGGCATTTATCTTGGTCATATACATTTAACTCAATCTCTTGTAACTTGTCAGGAATTATACCACCAAGCTAAGAATAAATAAAAAATTTTTTGTAAATTCAAGCACTAATATTTTTGTATATCCAACATTAGTTTATTTGTTCGTATGTGTGTGCATTTATTGAATTTCTCTATTAATTTAAAATAAATGAAGAATTTGAAATTTACAAGATAAATAACTTGAGTTATTATCATGTAGTTTTATATTTTTTATGCGTATGTAAGTAATTTTAAGAACTTTTTCCACTTATTGTGAACTATATTTAATCATAATAAAAAAATAATATTTATAGTAATTATTTCTTATTATTTTTATAGCACAGGTCTTTAATCGATACCTTAAAGATAGATTGGAAGATATTGCTACGTTTTAAAGATATTTTCGAGACATCCACTAAAGTGTGCTATGTGGGTTAATTTAAAGTAGTGCCAATTTTTTAACAGAAATTTTTATATTTTACTAACTTTTTAAAAAATATTTGATTTGTATTAAAGTTAAGAATGCATTTGTTACATAGAATAATGATTGTTTGATGTTTACCTCAATTCTTCCCCATCCAGCTAAGATGCAGTAAGAGCCAGGAGCAACATTGGTAGTTGCAAGTGATATAGGCTGTATATATTTGGTATATTCAATTGGAGTCGACAGAATAAGTAAACCGATGTCATTGATTATTCTAATACTATCGAAAGTCTCGTGAATAATAGCTTGTTTAGCTTTGTAGACGGTACCATTTTCGCTTAGCAGATTTGTGCCGGCGTGAATAGTTAACGATTTGAGAGCACTGGGATTCATGCGGTAGCTGTTAAAAATATTTTAGTCGATTACTTCTCAAATGATTTTAAAGAAGAGAAGATCCCGTTTGCCTACAAATAGATTGCCTACAGCATCATTTGCCTACATCACTTTTACCACAGTTCGTTTGCGCACAAAAATTATTGCCTACTCAATTGCCTACATGCATTTTTGTGCACAAGTACAAATTTCAAAAACGAAGTCACATTTGCCTACGTGTATTATTGCCTACACGAATTATTATCTATAGATCTTTTATTTGTGCTTTTATTTGTGCACAAAAGTGCATGCAGGCAACTGAACTGTAGGCAATAATTTTTATGAGCAAATGAACTGTCGGCAAAAATAATGTAGGCAAACGGTATGCTGTAGATAATCGACTTGTAAGTAATCGACGTGCAAAAGGAACCACCTCATTTTAAATATTGTTCTCTTAGAATGACAAATATAATTATATCCTGTTCATAGATGCATATATGAATAATATAAAAAAACAATAAAGAATGTACATTACTAAACAATGACCGGCAGTAAGAATGGTATTATGATTGATGATGGATCCACCACAGAAATGACGTCCGGATTTTCTCAGAGATACTTGGTACGGGAACTTGCCAACCGGCGCGTCCCTTCCACCAACAATGTGAGTGTCTGGAAAGCCTGTAACATGCAATGAAACAGAATGTAAAACAAAATATAAATTAGATTTAAGATAAAACGTTTAAACTTTTAACAAACAAATATTATAATAGACTATTCTGTCCATGAACGATTACTATTAACATATAATGTAATGCTACATTTTTTAATGATATCTGAAAAATATAAATAATTTAATTATTTATTGAATCATTATAAAAATGTCAGTAAATATTAGAAATATTGTTTAGCAATTATTATTTTAAAATCATTCGGGTCTATTTTTGACATTTCTATATTAAAATGTAGCTAATAATTTTATTTAAATGATATTATTTAAAAGATAACAGATTTCTTATAAAGTAATATATAAATTTTGTAGTTTTACTTTAATCATCAAAAATATAAAAGATTTAAACTTTGTATAATTTCACCTTTTTTAATTGACAGTTTGTAAAGTAAAGAAAATTGATTTGAATAATAAGAATTAATCTTATACATTTTTGCTTACCATGGGCGGTTATCGCTAAACAAGCGACTGTCAAAGTAAAGAACGTATACATATTGAAAGTACGCATAATACTGATAATAATAAATCTTCTTTGTACGTTTATATAGGCCATTTTAAGCACTTCACCAAGAGAACATATATACTTTGAAATATATATATATATATATATATATATATATATATATATAAATATATGATACAAAAAATGAATTAATCTGTTTAATCATGATTTAATCATGAACTCTTTTGAAATGATTTCGATAATCATCAACTTATATTAAGCGTTAAACGTGTGATCGAATTTTGTTCAAAGATCTTTATCTTTCAAGATAATTTATTCTGAAATTTTTATCTACAGTACGTGAAGTAATCGGCTCAATGATACAGAAATTGCGACATAAAACGTTCAATCAACTATAAATTTACACAATGTATTAATAGTACATATAAAATATCTCGTATATCTTCTTTATATTGCTGTAATATAAAGTTCATATTTCATAAATTAAAAATTACCAAAAAATCCTTTAGCAAAGCTAGCAAATAAGTTGTGAGATATAAATAATTGGTAAAATGTGCTGCTTTAGAATATTTGTAAAAATTTATATATTATAAATACTTATAATTTTAAAAACGTACGTAGAATTTAATATATGTATTTCATCCCAAATGATCAACTCAAATTTTTATGTTAATTTAATACCCATAAAGTAAAAATGTCCGAAATATATCAGACAGATATTCTAAAGATATCATATATATCTTTAAGATATCTGTATGATGTGCATTTTGGACATATCTGTGTAAGTATCAAGCTGAATATATATGTTAGAAAGTAATACATTATTATGTTAAAGAAATTAACAAAAAAATGTAACTTTGATACAAATTATAAATAAACTAACACAAATTGGAAGCATATTTTCAATAAAATTAACATTTATAATATATTAAATTAACATATATATTAGGTGTTGGAATTAATTCGTAGCGTTTTTTAATGAAAGAATGTTATTTATTTCACATGAGCATTAAAAAATACATTAATGAAAGTACTTCCCATCACTTGTAAAACGCTACGAATTAATTCCAACACCTAATATTATTCATTTATCTTAAAATTCACGTTTTAATATACATTATTTTCGTATTTTTTTATTTATTTATAAATTATGTTATTTTGATACTAAAAAATATTAAATATTAATTTAGTATAATACATTAAAATATATCACATAAACATATTATATTATATTAAACACATTCGTATTATGTTAAAAATTTAATACAAAATTTTAATGATTTGAGGGGATCGATTTTAACATAAATACAAAATGTATTTACTACAAATATATTAAATATTATTTCATCAAGTACTATTTCACTTTGTAATTTAAGAATTTTAATATTTTAAAAAATAATTTATTAAAAATTTAAATTGTATTTTATTGATACACATGTTTTTCTTATATGTGGATTATGTAGTGTCATATACCTATACAACACAGAAAAGCAATATTGCTGCAATATTGCAGACTGCAATGTAACATTGCAGAGATATTAGAGAAATATAAATTAACAATATACTTGCAAAATGTCAGTAATATGTCTGTAATATTCCAAAAACATTGCAAAAACATTGCAAAACACTGTAATTCTTTAATTGTTACAATAATAATAATATAAAAATATAATTTTTTACAATATTTATATAGTACAGTCTTTTAGTTTAACATTTTTATGATATAATAATTAATATAATCTATTTTTATATTTAAATAAAAAATTTATTAATCTATTATTTGACGGCCATTTCATTAGCTAAATTTTATATTAATTTTAAATATGAAATCAAAAGAATATATAATCAAGTGTGGATACAATCAATTCATTATTATCGGATAAGACAATAAGCAATTAAACTGCTGAAAACGATTTATCGAAATAGTAATTATGTAATCGATGTATTTGTATGCCTGTGAACACAAGAATAAACCAGCACTCGAACTTTATTGATAAATTTTACTGTCACTTTTAATCGATTTCAATTGATTCGGAGTGGCTCCGAATAAAAAAAAATCACTGCGATTCACTTAATCCAAGATTAACTTACCCAAGTGACTGCATTATTATGTTAATGTGGATAATATATATATATATATATATATATATATATATATATATATATATATATATTTCAATCGTGTGTTTTTTCACTTCTGACTCTTAGAAAAAGATTATTAACTTTTTAATAAAAACTGACTGAAGTTATGCCTCAATCATATATGTACACAAGAAAGATATGCGACAGCGATATCTTTTATGCGAGTAAAAAATTATTAAATGTGAATATTCGGCGACTATCTTGTTAACTATCGCGAAAATTCCAAAATGGTAGAGGACATTTCGACTTAGTTTAGTCCAATCTACTTACACACGGAATGTTTAGTCATTCTAGGACACCGTGTATATATAATATGTAACGAAGACGCGCAGAAGATGTTAGAATGTGAACGGTGTACAATACAAATCATTTACTATGGATACTTATCATTTAGGCAATGAGCCACAGTGAGTATATAATGTTTATTATTGTAATAATCAATCTTCCGCAACGAAATTTGCCCTTGTATTTCAAAACAACATGGTGTGGATATTTGCCAAGCGGAGCATCTGTACGTCGATAATGTGCGATGATAAATATCATGAACAAAGAATTTTATGAGCCGTAATGTATTTAAATGTTAATCACATATGTGTAATTTAATTAAAAGTTTAATGAAAAAAGATGTATAAAAAATTTAAAAAAATACATATACGTTACGGATCTAATCACACATGCACTCACATTATATTCTATTTTTTTATTTTTATTATGAAATTATTGTACAAAAGTTCAGTTAAAAAGTAGACCTATAATATATAATATAAAATATATAATATATAATATAAAAATTTAAATTATCAAATATATATTCAATTAAAAAACAGGCCTAACTTAAATATTTAAATAAATGTATTACTCATTAATATTATATTTCTCATTAATATTATAAAAATAATTCTTCAATTCAATTTATCAACTTCAAATTTGAAAAATCTCAAGTTGCGACTTATTTGTACCTTCATAATTACATTTATCCAATTATATAATTATAATTTAACTTCAAATAAAACAATCTCAAAGTGCCCAAACATTTGTATTTTTACAATTATATTTATACTTATGCAGAAAATAAATCTCGCAATTTGAAATAAGATTGGATATTTATGATTGTGTTAATGATTACACTAGAGAGAGAGAGAGAGAGAGAGAGAGAGAGAGAGAGAGAGAGAGAGTTTGTGATTTACAGTTTTAAATCACATCTGAACAAAATTTGTCATTTCTTATAGGTTTTTCATGTACTAAACACAAATCTATTTTCTAAATTTGGCTATCACGAAATGAACGAAATTTTGAGAAAAAATTTACTCTCTCTCTCTCTCTCTCTCTCTCTCTCTCTCTCTCTCTCTCTGTCCATGCTTTTTATGACATCATAAAAACACTCAAAATTGCTCTTTGGCGCCATTTTCTTGAAAACTGTGATATGGCTAAAGAATAATATTAAAAAATAGACATATTTCGCCCATTAATGAAAACATAGTAAATTTTCAGATTTCTGAATGTATCTGTATGTATTTTATAATAATCAAGTACGCATTTTTATAACAAATTAACAATTGAGAAATAGTCTAATTTTTCCTTTTTTATTCTAAATTTGTTGAAAATGACTCGAATGTGAACCGAAACGTTCTTGTATGTAATTATTATTAAATACATTAATAAAATTAATTAATATAAGTTGATTAATTCACGCATTATTTAATGCGTTGGTCTCCCATAGTCTATTTTTTTATTGCTTTTTATTTAGTTTTAAGAGAATCAAACTTAGAGAGAGAATTTTTTAACTTTTCCTCATTTGAAATTGACAATTTTTATTATAAATACAGTTATCATATTTTTACAGATTTTGGTAGAAATAAATATGCGTAATTTTAAACGAGTCTACAAATTGAATATAACTCTTAATTTTTTTTTCTCTACAATTTCCGTACCAAATATTTTTTTACAGAACAATGATACAATTAAAATTTGTTATGTGTACAAATAAAATAGAATGTCGCGTCTAACAATACTAATAATATATCTAGTGTTTGTAAGAAATGATTCGCATATGATTGATGAATTAAATATTTAAATATATGTATATTTGAACATTGTACCACAATATGCTATATATTATTATTATTAAACATAATATATTTGTCGATACCGCATAATTAATGATCGCTCCCATTTCTTATCTAAAATGACAGAGTCAAGCGGTTTTTCCAATATGTTATCTAATCAAAATTTAATCGACGATTTTGCGATTTTTAATTATAAATGACGCAGTTCCAAGAAATATTCTAAAGATGTTCAGAGGATGTCCCTCAGAGAGATGTGTTATATGGGAAGATTTGATGTCATCTGCATAAATTACCTATTTTATATTATAATTAAAATTAAATTAAATTACTTCTCAATGGTTCAATTATTATAAAACAATCAAAATGATATGTTGGTAGCAAATAAATAGTAACTTTATAAATAGTAAAACAGAACGTTTTTATTAAAAATATGTAGTGAAATATATTAATAGTTGAATATTTGTACACATAACAAATTTGTATTTTGTGATTTATGCAAAACAATATTATCCATAAATAACTTAATTTTTTTTACAAATATTAAAGAAAAACAGATTTCTAAATATAAAATAGATATAATTTTTTTAAATCGTGTATATGTGTGTATGTGTGTGTGTGTGCAGAAAGATTAAATCTTATATCAATAATATATATCCACAAATTTTTGATAAAAACAAAGCGGGAGTTTGAAGAAGCTATTTCTATAGCAGAAAACTATATCCAGTGTGAGTGTGTGTGCGTGTGTGTGTGTGTGTGTGTGTGTATGTGTGTAAAGAATGTTTATTTAAAAAATACGAGGTAATAATAGAAGAAATTATTCTTATAGTAATAGATCATAATCCTGTTGTACATACTCCAGACAACACGCAAGTCTAAAAGACATTCGAAAAACGTTTTAAAAGAGACACTTTTAAGACTTTTCCAAAAAATGTTTTATATTTCTAAAAAAATATCTTTAAAATTTTTTTAAAAAACATTTTTTATACCTCTTTCAGACTTTCCGGAAAGATGTCTGAAAATTCTTCTTTTGAAGCATGCAACTATTAACATTATCGATTATAACGTATTTACTGAGAAATGACATTAGGTAGACATATCTTTATCTTCCAACTATATTACCAAGGAAATGTATCATATTTTTCTGGACATAATTGAAAGGGAGATGATATGTGACAGAGTATTCGATTACTTGCGTCACATAAGTCGCATTTCACATTAGATTCTGTGATTTGTAAGGTCCATGATACAAAAAACACTTAAGTTGCACAGCTCACGGTTTATTCTTAACCGAGGTTCAACTTATTTCTCATCTCTTTCCAATTCTAGAATTAAATAGTAAAATTTTTTTTGTATGCCATGCAGCTCTAAAGATAATTATTAATAGCCATCTATAATTATCATTGATGTAAGATTGATTATCGATATTTATCCATTGTTCCGATAATTAAAAAAAATTTGATTATGTCTACATTTAAGTATTAAAAATTAATGAAATTTTGAGAAAAAATTTGCTGCCGATGCTAAAATGTCATAAAAATTTCCAAAATTTTACGCTATTTAAAATAAAATTAAATGCTAGCTATTGTGTTATATTGGCATATTAGCGTCGGTATAATGGCAAGTTACTAGACTAAATAATTTCATATATGTAATCATCAGAATTCACCACTTAGATAATAGAGGAGATATTAAAAGGGGTCATTACTATGGTCTATAATACATTGACCATAATATCGCCTCTTCCTCAATACATGTAAATAAATATTATACATTATTATAAAGGAAAAGAATGTAAAAAAATGGGTTTATATATTTGACTATACAAGTTAGAAAGCATATCTATTTATTACGTTTCACGCTGTACAGGTATAACAAGTAGAAACGTCATAGAATAGTATAACATGACCATTTATTACCGTTTATTATCGAGATGTTTATAATTACAATCATTGATTTAGGAAAGCTAGTCTGCTTAGACAATTGAATTTTTGTACTTAGAGCGCCGTTGATATTTCGGCATAGGTAGAATATATCGTAACTTTATCGCAAATTGTAATCATTTTTCTTGCAAATATCATTGGAAAGTGCAGTCACAGGTAGAAACATTGCTTATTATAAGTGCATTGTTTGTGGTAATTTCTTAGTCGATTTATCTTGATTCTACCAGAACTTAGTTCTTCACTGCGTTCATTGCTTTCAGTAGAGGATACTTTTTACCGCAACTTCCGTTAAAGTCGTCAGTATCGATACTCCATGTCATTAGACCTCCGAGACCTTTGTCTTTGACGTATTGAACTTTTACTTGAATAGATCTGAAAAAACATATAATTATTTTTAAAAAAGCTGTAGACAAAAACATATAATTTTTTAAATGTATTATATATTCTTTTACGCCAATTGATTAAGTTAATTATTTTGTTCATAAAAGTATTAAGGTATATGATTACAAAAAAATTAATAATTTGCGAGATATTTAATATTTTATGTCAATATGTGCCAGAATAAATTACAAATTATAGCAATATTGCTGCAAGTTCTGCACTGTTGGGATATAAAATATCGTAAATTTTTGGTTTTTTGACATTTCAACTTTAGTACTTTTATATGCGGAATAATTCGAGAGAGAGGAGAGAAAAATATTATATTAAAGAATCATATAATTTCATTTAAAAAAGTGAAAGTTATCTCTATATCTTTTTGGTGCTTTCATCTAGAAGAAAAACAATGTAACTAAAATATATCCCTTTCAAAACGTTCCATTTCCATCTAAAACTTTTTTCGTATCTTTTATACTTACTTTGCAAGATATTTCTATATGAATATTAAGATGAAATACCTTATATATAGTACACGTTATTATATTGTCATGCAGTGAAACATGTCAATGGATTGAATGGATTGAAAAAGAAAGACGGCATTATTAAAATTATATTATAGAAAATTATATCTTATTAATAAAAATAATTGCCATATGAATTTAAGGAATGAAAGGGAGAGTTATATTAGTATATCAATATACTTACTTTTCATCCTCATAGCCAACCCACTGATTGCCCTTGTAAGCGTAAGGAGATTTTTCCTTATTACCATGTACAACAGTCCAGCCTCCCTGCTTAAGTTTTTCGCAAATCTCATTGTATCCAAGATAGCCACCATCTTGAGTATACGGGCCGGCTAAAGCTGGTCCAGAGGCAGGAGCTCCAATGCCATTATTTTTACTATTAGAGAGAGTGAAGGCCCTACCATAGAATGGCACTCCAAGGATTAGTTTCTCAGGTGGGCAACCCTGCTTCAACCAATAGAGTACGGCTGCGTGCTAGAGAAATAAATGTTTTCTTTGAACTTTTCAATGAAAACGAAATTAATACGATAATTTCAAATATCGGATCCAAGAACACTCACAACGGTGAGCTTGTCTCCGCTCGTGGGCGAATAAAGTCCAGCGTGATGACCAGTGACGCCGTCCCAAGTACCATGAAGATCGTATGTCATAAGGTTGATAAAGTCCACATTTTCGGATACTTTTTTTATATTATAAGACAAACTGGCAAGTGACTCGGTAGCACCAACAGCAATACTAAGAATCTTTCCTTTTTTTTTTAATTCGGTGTTACATTCCTTAAGCATTTTCACAAAGTTTTCTATGTCTTCTTTTTTTCCACCACGCTGGTTCGGGTATTCCCAATCGATATCTAAACCATCGAACTTATGTTTCTCCAAAAATGCAACGACGCTCTTGACGAATGTTTTACGAAGTTCCGCACTGCTAGCGACCGCAGAGAATGACGAGGATCCCTCGCTCCATCCACCGACAGCGACCATTATTTTAGCGCTAGAACTCTTTTTACGAAGTTCGGAGAATTTGCCAAAACCATTCAAGCCGTAATTATCGGCTTCATCATTCCATGGGTCTAAAACTCGGATGTTGCCATTCATATTGATGCCGACAAAGCCATAGATGAAATGGGTGCAAAGAGTCGGATCGATTTTTGAGACGTCAAATTTGCCATTACCATTTCGATAACCAGCCCAGCTACCGTAGTAGCATACAACCTTCTCTGAAAGAGAAGTTCAGAAAAATGTTACTGCAATTAACATGCACATTCATATCTTTTTAATTGTATAATTCTTTTTTTAATTTGTTTCCTTAATCAATACACACACACACACACATACATGTAATACTTACTTGATGAGTTGGCAACCGAAGCCAAAGCAGCTAACGCCGCAAAAACCAATATCCAACGATTCATCTGCAAATTTATCATCGACAAACGTAACTATGCAACTTATATTACTCAACAAAATTATTTTTTATTTTTATTTTTACAGAAGTATATGTACACGCGCAAATTGCATTTAACGAGCGTCTTGCAAATAAACATCCGATAATACGTGATTGTATCATAATTTATAATTCAAAAATATTATTATTTACAAAAATTGCAAAATTATATCGATTTTAATACGAAATAAATTGATTATTAGAGTATATTGGTTCTTACCTCGTAACCAAGAGATCGATTTCTTCAGTGAAATTTTATTCGCACAGCAGTTTATATACTCTATCGAACTGTTTGACCATGATACTACCGATAAATAAGAATATAATTCATTCATGCGCACACAATATGTATGTACATCCAATTATTGAGATATACTTTTAAAAACACGCAGACGTGTTTCACGTCATTATGCAATTTTGTTTAACACTTGATTCTACAATTATCAATTCACAGACCTGGCTCGAACACCTGTGTTATTTCTTTAGTAGCAATGTATTTCAAGCGTAATTAGTATTTCAAGCGTAATTATTATTTGAACTTTATCTATTTAAATTTATTACGTGCAATGTGTAATGAAAACTCAAAAAAGACATGAGATGCATTAGCATTCTATCAGCATCTTCTATATAGAAATTATAATCGAACTTTCGGCTATATCTAACTTTTAAAATCTTAGTTATATTGCAATACATATATATACACATAAAATGATACGTATTTTATAATATTTATATACATATAATCAATTACGTATTTCACAATATATAATTAACTGAAATATCGACTGAAGTATCTTTTGTATATCGCTTTTTCAACATATTTAGCTATTAAAATCTTGTCACGCTACATCGTCGCAAATCTTTATTACGTAAATATCCCACGAGTGCAAAATATCAATTCATATGTACACTATACCCGAAAAATTTCCGGACATGTAACTTAAAATTGTACAATGTTCAGGTCACTGTAACTCGATAAAAAATCATCGCAGACAAACAAATAAAAAAGCATTTTAAAGTTTGAAACTTATACTTTAGTATGCTTTTGACAGCTTTTCAAAAAAATTTTGTCTTTACAGTTTTGTATTGTATCAAATATCACTTGTAGTAATATTACTTGTAGTAAATATCAATTGTAGTATATATTTTTTATAATTACGTATTTAATAGTGCGTAGTTTGATAAAAAATTTTTTTTCAAAAAGTTTAATATTTTTAAAAAACAGTATAAAGATTTATCTCCAAAATGCGTTTTTAAAAATTTTCCTATGATTTTTCTTGACTAAATTATGCGTTATTGAAGCTAAACCTGCATAGCTTATAACCAACCAATTAAAATTCGGTGAAATATCATCGTAAAAAATTAAAGAAGCATTTTGAAGCTCGAAGTTTGTACTTTAACAAGCTTCTGATTTTAAATTTAATTCTAAGAATTAAGAAGATAAAAAGTTTTTGTGATGGTTTTTTATCAAATTTCACTGTTGATTATTTAGTAATGCAAGTTTAACTTCAATGTTGCATAATTCAGTCAAGAAAATTCATAGGAAAATTTTTAAAAATTTTGGAGATAAATGTACTGTTTTTTAAAAATATTAAACTTTTTGAAAAAAAATTTTTTATCAAACTACGCACTATTAAATACGTAATTATAAAAAATTCTATAGCATGATATTTGATACATAAACTGTAAAGACAACATTTTTTTGAAAAGGCGTCAAAAACGTACTAAAGTATAAGTTTCAAACTTTAAAATGCTTTTTTATTTTTTTGTTGATGATTTTTTATCGAGTTACAGTCAACCTGAATATTATACAATTTTAAGTTCCATGTCCGGAAACTTTTCGGGGATAATGTATATGTATATATATATATATATATTAGGTGTTGGAATTAATTCGTAGCGTTTTTTAATGAAAGAATGTTATTTATTTCACATGAGCATTAAAAAATACATTAATGAAAGTACTTCCCATCACTTGTAAAACGCTACGAATTAATTCCAACACCTAATATATACACACACACACTATATTGAATATAAATTTATATAATGATATATATATATCATTATATAAATTTACGTACAATTCGTATTAATAAGTATCTAATAATAAATAATTCAACAAATGAACGTACATTATAGATTATGACATTTGCGATAAACGACGCATAATCAATGTAAAACGATGAAAAAAAGAAGAGAAGATATATGTATATCTACATACTGAAAAACAAATAATAGCTGTTGATGATATTTCAATTAAATAATATTTTAAGAAAAAGTATAATTACAAACGTATATAATTCGATAAGCTATCAAAAACGTAGCGACTTGAAACGAGAAAGCTTGATATCCATAGAATCTATTTACAAATTATTCTAAATACATAAGTTTCTTTTTATCGAAATTATCGATTGTTTACTCCTTGAATCTTCCGTTTGAAAAAAATCCACAATAGGAATGCAACAAAAATCCGCAAGAACTAATTACCTTAAATAGTCACAATTGTCAAAGCCATACGTTTGTTTTAATTATAATAGAGATCGTTTTAATTATAATGAACACAGTGATCTGCCATGTCATTCGTATAGAGAAAAAATTTATTGGCATGTAGCCTTTATATAGGTAGATATTTGTACTATACATCTCGGATATTTAAAATATTAAAACAAATAAAATTATATAAATCGTGATATATTAAAATATATTTATGATATATTAATGATAATATATTTATGATATATATTTGCTTATTTATGATTTAACATAATGCCCAATTTGTCATTAATGACAAATCCATTTTTAATTGTCGAGTGTGTTAAACTCGCTCATGTTACATTAAACTAATTAACAAACACGCTTATTACTAATCATCCTTCAAATAAACTGTTCTGATTTTACTCTTTGCCGTGATCGTGACAATAAACAAAAGATAACTGTATAGAATTTTATTAATTTTTTATTATTTCTATTAATTTTTATATTATTTCTACAAACTTTGATTTACAATGCAGAAGTTATAATTTTTAGCACTTTTCGAGAACGTTAAACGGCAGGCGCATGTTGTACTATGTATGCGCGATATTTTTATAAAAGTAAATTAAAATTTCTAGTCAGTCTATAAGTTATTGTTTATACTTAAACTTAATTATTAAGTAATCACAATTTTCTCCCAACACTGTTTTGTTTTCCAATTCTTCTAAAGAAGCTTCTAATAATGTTTCATGATCAAGGATATTCGGAATCTGACTTAACTCAACGTCTTCTCTTTTTTTTCTGTAAATGTTTGTACTGCATGTGATTCAAGAGTCTGTTAATATTCATTCGAATTAACAATATTTTTTTTCAGCTGCAACTAATGTCTTCCTTGATATCTTCACTCTTGGCTGGGTCGCTATAAAAAGAAAAAGGCATATTATAAAGTTACATGCTATTTTTTTTCTAATAAATGCGTTTTTAACGATTGTAGCTGCAGCTGTAAGAAATAATAATATAGTTCGTTTACTGTTAACCTTAGGATGGTATGTACATTCCCTTTGAGAATACTGCTATCATACTTTCTACGTTAAGGCAAAGGATAATTTATTTCCTCAAGAGATGGCGCTATTGGGTATATAATAAAGGACAATTTTTGAAAGCCAGTAAAAGTATAAATGAAGAATATATAAATACATTAAAAAGATTTTTAACATGTAATTTGTTATTTATATACTTTATTAAATTATAATGTTATTTTTTTTATTTTGTTGATTACATTGTATGTTATGTAATGCATTATGTTATGTAAGTTTTATAAACTAAAAAAATTTTTTAAAAATATTTAATATTGTAGAAATAGAAAGTTTAATAATAATAGTAAATAACGTAATAAAAAATATTCTATGCGCAATCATCAAGAAAGTTATAGAGAGTATTAGTTATATAGAATATAAAGAATATTTTAATTATTTATTGCTCTTTATCATAAAAGATATTAATTTTCTACTAAATTATATTATTGTTTATTTATATTCTTGAAAAAAAATTAAAAACTAAAAATACTTTTTGCAATAAAAATTTCTGACTAAATTTCTTAATTATAGTATCTCTGCAAAGAAAAAACTTATACAGCTATAAAAATAAATAAATAAAATAAAATTTTTATTTACAATACAAGGAAATAAGAATTGCATAAATAAAATATAATAAATATAATAATATAATGTTACGTAACTCACTAGAATACATTTGTTATAATCTTAGTAACTCGCTCTTTGCAGTACATTTAAGAAAGCACTTGAGCAAATAAAATTCGGACAATGGCATAAACGGAGCTCGTGGTAGGTGAGATTTCCTTTACTTTTGTCTTTTACTTTTCGAAAGTTTCAAGATGTCTGCCTTGTTCATGTACCAACGCCTGTTGAAAACTTCGTAACGAGAGGAACGGGCTGAAAGACACTGTTTGCAAATCATTAGTCTGACGATAAAGGCGCGCTCGAGATGAAGAGGCGGAAGTCTCTTCAACTTGATGTCTATATAAGAACGAGCGAATTGCAAAATAGCTTTGAGAATTTAGGCCCATCGCTTCATCATACGCCTTGTAAAATTGCAACTTCGCGCAACTGTGCGCTAAGAGAGATAATCGTTCAGAATCAAAACTTTTCCTCGATCTCCATAAGGATCCAAAATAAAGAATGTGGATTATTTTTTTATATTAGACGGCGGATGAATGTTTTAAAGAGATCTCTTTCCGAGATGAAAATTTTAAATTACATTCTACAGAGAAAAACAAAAGTCTGCGCCTCGTGGAAGTGAGCACGTCGCTCCGTCATTAAATTCATTACGCTCAACTTCGTTTATCTAATTTCCATTTAATTAATATTAGGTGTGAAAATAAAATTAACAATAAGTTTATAATGTATTACATAAAAAAATTTTCAAAGGAGGAGATATTCTATATATAAGAATAAATAAAAGATATATAATTAGTCATTTGAATTTATAAATCCCGAATAATAATATATTTTCTATAGCTAATTAATATTAGAGAGAGCGCTATAAAAATAAATTGATGATAAATTTATAAATTCTGAATAATAATATATTTCCTATATCTAATTAATATTAGATATAGAAATAAATATAAAAATAAAATTGATGATAAATTTATATTGATAAATTATATGGGAAGAATGTTTTGTTGAAGTATTTAAAATTTTAGCTAGATGCAGATCTGAAAATAATTTTGTGATAAAATAATTAATAGGATACTCAATTGATTTCTAAAACGTCAAAATTTTTTGTAGCATTGTTCATTATGCTTGAGATTCCTAAATATTTTGATTGTACAACAAAATTATTCTTTTTGTGAAAAAATAAATATAAATATGAATAATAAATATAAAAAAATTTTGGGAGAATTCAAAATATAGAATTAATTAAAAATATACTAGTTGTTACTTAAAGTTATAAATTCTGCATGATAATATTATATATGTATATTTTCTCTATCTAATTAATATTAGTTATAAAAATAAAATTAACAAGTTTATAATTTTGTACTATGTACAAAAATTTTTCAAAAAATAAAGTGAGTAATATAATTGGTATTTACTTGAATTTATAAATTTTGAATGATAATTTAATAATAATTTACATTTATAAATCATAAATAATTAAAATTAATTAAAAATGTTTCATCTTTAATTAAGTTAGTAGACTTTTCTGCATAACAAATATACTACTTAAAATGCTTATTAACTATATACTTTTCGCATGTCATTAGTTTATCAGGTAAATTTTAGTTTATATTTAATTTAATATTTTCGCAACAATATATTAAAAAGTATATCATTTAAAACATTACAAATATATCTCGTGATAAAATCTCATTTAAGCAGAAGTAAATAATTTCTTTTATTGTGCAGCCACAAATGAACATCCTACTCTTTAGGATGATTCTCATGAAGTAGCGGGAAATAAATACAGGGGATCTGCGATCCCTAAGGATCGGGTGTGAAGGTGATTGCGAATAACAAGAACCCTTCGCCTAGCATGAGTCTTGATCCTGTTAACGGGATCATCCTGGCATCGTCGATAGGACCGTGAGAGAAAATTAGGCGCGTTTGAATTTCTTGTCGCGTTGCACGAATATTATCTCAACAGTTCGATCAAACAAGCACAAAATGAATTTATTACTTGCCGCGCAAGTTTATCATTCCTCCATAAAATTTATTATCAAAAGTCATTTAATGATAGATCTTTTTATTATTATGACACGGAAAGAATGATTTTGCTAAAAAAATTTTAAATTTTGATAGAGATCTGAAAATAATTTTTGAGGGAACTCAAACTCTCTCTCTCTGTGTGTGTGTGTGTGTGTGTGTGTGTGTGTGTGATTGATAATATCACAATTTTTTTACAGCATCGCTATTTTCTAGTTTCCAACATAATTATTTCGATGATCTAACAAAATTATTTTTAGGTTTGTAGCCAATAAAATTATAAATCTTCCAGAAAATAATTTTTTTTGTATAATACAATTTGTATTATAATTAGGACAAACGTAATATAATTTATTAAAAAATAAGAATAAAGTACTACAAATTTTGTGCAGTTAAAGTTAAATAATTTATTAAGATGTGTTGTGACGGGAAGAGTTCGGAGATATATTTTTTACCGGTCTATTGCGCATGTTAGGGTGACTCGCACTGCGCGGTCATGATATTTACATATGCATATCATTTATCGTATCATTGGGGAAAAGGTTCCACGCCGGTAATATCCCACAGGACTCTCTATATATCCAAATCGCATTACCGCGCTGCCCATTCCGGACTAAGCTGCACCCCGAACGATTTGATATGCGTGAGCTATAACCGAGTTAACAATCCGATATGACAGATGGTGTTTCGTACATATCACATCCGATTCGTATTGCCAACGCGAGCGATGTCTGGCCTCGATAAACGCCGATGACATATTTCTGAGTCGGGTTTCGGTATCTTGCGCCAAAACGGTAAGCGCGTCGTGAAAATAACGTTCTCAAGGATTTTGATTCTTTACATACGATGGATCATTGTGTTTCAACCTAATTTTTATTTTAATAAATATATAAAATTATTAAGTGATTTTTACACACACACACACACACACACACATATATATATATACTTTAACTGTATTTATAATGTAGCGTATTTAAAAAAATTGTATACAAATATTGTAACTAATTACTTGATTTGTATATAAATTGTATATGAATGTTACAACTAATTACTCCATACTCTTAGTTTCTCGAAGAAAAAACATCAGGATGATCTTGTCATATATACTTTGATCAAGCATATGTATACACGTCTCGCACAGCTGATAAAATTGTGAAACAAATAAATTTTCATACATGTTCGGTAGTGGATATAAATTTTGTTGCTACCCACAAGGGAACCCGTTAACTGCGCATTGGCAAAAAGGTGCAAAGGACGCCAGGAGCATCACGGCTGAACGAAATCGTTGCAAAGATTACCGCTTTCGGAAACGATCAGCAAGGCTATCTCCACCCTCGAGTCACGTTGGAATCCTCAAAACGGCACGATACGGCCGGTCAGTTTCTTTTCCAGTGTCCACCCGATTTTGTGTTCAACGGCGTATATTTACGATGGTTTTACAATCGGAGAAGCAAGAGAGAGAGAGAGAGAGAGAGAGAGAGAGAGAGAGAGAGAGAGAGAGAGAGAGAGAGAGAGAGAGAGAAGAGTTAGGTCGAGGCGGGCGCGTTCTTCACGTAATCGCCGTATTTGAAGAAAAAAAGGAAAGAAAGAAAGAAAGAAAGAATTGCTGAACATCTCGAACCAACTCGGGATATCGATGGGAATTTGCGAGTCGTGGGTGCGACGACCCCCGAAAAACGCCGTACACGAGCACAGCCCGAGAGTGCCTTTTGAGAGTGGACGATAGTTACTTTTATGCCCCGTAATTATACATTCCTCTGGCCATGAGGCTGCGAGTTTTAGGGTTACATTTAGAGCGCCCGGGGCAGCGCAACGACTTGTCGATGTTTTCGCGCGCTTCTCCCACGATTTGCGCGACCGCGACATCGTCGTCGGATAATCGCGAGCGACGCAGCGCTCCGGTTTGCGTTATAATCAACAGAAAGACTAAATTTAAGAAATCAATTTTAAAATGCCGGGACGCGAAGCATGAAAGATTATCGTTTCGGAAATACTATCAAATACGCGAGATTGCGAGAGCATGCAATTTCGATACTACAAAATTATAGTATTAAAGGAAAATTTTTATGCAATGAAAAGGAAATAGAGATTTTCATGATTAGAACTAAACGAGAACGAGATGGATTCCATCGGAATAAAATCGATTCTTTTCGTATTTAGTATAAATGGGAGAGAGATATTAATATATTTTTAAAAATTAAAAAAACTTTTTTTAAAATTTGACTTATCTTCAGATTTTAAATATATGTTATCTTGCGAAAATTATCAAAATATAAAATCTGTTAACGTTTGTAAGTATCTAATTAGAAATATGTGCAGGGGAAAATCAAAATTGGTTAATGCATTTGAATTTTTTTTTATTTCCAAGGCATATTAAAATAGTACACTATTTCAAATAAATAAATTAAGTAGTACAGTAAAATGGTTATATATATATAGGTAAATTATATAAAATAATACTAATCATAAAAATAAAATCGAGCTTACGATAAAATGCAACACAAAATATTTTATGATTACAATTAGAGTTAACAGATACTAAATAACAAATATAATGTGTGTTAAATTATTAGGTGTTGGAATTAATTCGTAGCGTTTTTTAATGAAAGAATGTTATTTATTTCACATGAGCATTAAAAAATACATTAATGAAAGTACTTCCCATCACTTGTAAAACGCTACGAATTAATTCCAACACCTAATAGTTTCATCATTGAAAAGCAAAACACTTCTGTTTATTGTTTATTTTTTAAGTGTTTATCTTTTTCTATGAATATAGATGTCATATATCTACAAATTAAGCTTTCATCACATGAAAATTTTGCAAGAAAAGAATATTTACATAACATATGTGCTTGAGAACGTCGCAGTCTCGTCGCATCCAGATAATAAATGGCCTTCGTTTACATGCTTTTTGACATATCAAAAATCCTCACACAGAGATCTGATATATTTCCAATATCTGTTTAGATCTCTCTGTTTATCTCTGCTTAGATAGCGTTATCGATAATGCGCGACAAAACATTACCATGCAGTGTATACAATGATAATTATTAATTCACAAGTACCCTGTACTTACGAAGGATCTATTATTAGTACGGACATGTATTACCGTCGGATTCTTTTCCGCTGGTACGTAAGTGATTTCCACTATAAGCGTCTGGGGAAAGTATCGGTAAATTGAGTACTTGAACAACAAAGAAGACGTCAGCGCGTGACGGCTCTTTCGTCTTTTGAAACGTGAATTTAAGGATTGTTTTTAGAATTCATTATAGGAGTCACTCGCGAGCTTTCACTATCGAGAAACTAGCGTGAATCTATCAACATCAAGTCATCGTCTAAAATTTATTTCCGCGTCGCGTAAGTTTTTTATCGTAATACAATTTAAATTTTCGAATGAATATGGTAAACAGTAATCAATTATTATTTTTGCAGATAATATATTGAAAATAAGAAATTGATGTAAAAAGGGGAAGTAGATTAATACGTCAAATGAATACTTTTTTTTAATTTCAATATAATTGCATGCAATTGAAAGGCTCGATACAAAAACTGACCAGCTTTATTTTTTGGCGAAAATGAATTTTTAAATGGATATCAAACATTCCGCGTCTTTTAACATAAGAAACGAACAATTCCTACAGCTCTGAACAAAGTTTACATATTTCAACAGTTTTCTTGGAAAAATAGTTCGTATAACTTATATGGTATACTTAATTGGCAAAACAGTTTTTTGTTAATACAGTTTTTTGTAATAAATTTAATAAAAATACAATTGACTGGTTTTTTCATTAAACTCTTTGATTATAAGTTATACAATGCAATAAATAAATTTTAAAAAGAGTTTTAGTTGAATATAGGATAATTAATATTTTTATAAGAATATCTTATTATAAGTTTTTATTTAATTATTTTCATACAATACTTTCATTTTTAGTGTTATGTAATATAGGAAAAGTTATAGTTCACATCGATTAATGCATAGTCAATAGAATATTTGGTTCATTATACTAATATAAATTTTAATGCATTTGCGACTGTCGCGATATTGTGCTGTTGCGTCTGTTTATTATTATTTACGTGAATACAGATCATCCCTCAGATTTCATCAATTAATTAATGCCGGATTAGCAGTTTTCAGCATCAATTACGCAAACAACACTATAATTTGTTGATATCATTAAATGTAAATATTGAATGCAGTTGACTGTTCCTCGTCACTATATATGATGTTATAAGAGCGGCGAATTATTATATGTTTAATATGCATATTTAATCAATTCACCGTATTCAATAATATGCCGTAACATAGAGATTCACGATTCATCTCTTTAAATGGCATTTCATTAATTTAAATGAGGTAATATTCAATTGGATCTCTTTTACAATTTCATAATGTGTAATCCAAGACACGTGTTCACATAAGCATTAAACTTCTAAAGAATCAGATCGATACTTTGTGTATGATTTTGTGACACAAAATAAATATTTTTTTAACATTGATGTTGATGTGTTTATGTTTTTTAAAATGATATAAAAATGATATAATTAATAAAAATAACTATAAATGAAAGGTCTAAAGATACTGAAATAAAATAAAATAAATATATCTTACGCGGAAAGTATGGTTTTACTTAAAGTATTTAAAAATATAAATAACATCTTCCAAAACAAATAAATATAACATGAAAAAACTAGAAGATGACAGCAGTAAGCAATGCGCGAATATTTCTTTGACAAGATATATATTTATTAATTTACATTAATTATTACAAACCATCGAATAACATAAACGTTTCAGTTTATACTCATTCTCAGTATGATCAGAAAAAATCGATCAATTTCTTATTGAACTATCAAAATAATTTATGTAAAACGTTCAAGCTGATTACTAGAATAATTTCAAATCAAATTTTTTGCAGCGTAAAGCGTTGCTCATCAAGTTTGAGTTTTTTTCATAAATATATTTTAATAACCTAACAAAATTATTTTCAGATTATGTAATCTAGCTAAATAAATTCTTGCAGAAATCGTTCTTTCAGATCTTTCAGTGTACTGGGTATATACCACCAAGTATCCGATCAACGTAATGATCATGCAATTAGCTTCTTTTTCGTCTAGCTCCTAAATTTCAAGGTCGGACATATTTACGCGTATCGAGACGCGCATCCGGAAGGGCCGCAGCGGCAAGTCGTAGATCGTGATTAATGGAGAAGCGGGTCCGGCGGGATCTCTACGTGCCGACGAATCGAGGAGCGCTTAGCGTGAAATTTACCCAATGAATTGTTCTCACAATTATCATGATCTACGGGTTCGGGGATCCAAGAAACACGAAAGTCTCGGAGCAGTCCGCTAATCTCTGTTCGGCGAACCCTTCACTTTGGCACCCTTCCTTCCCTTCCTCGCTCCTTCCGTCTTCCTCCTGGCTCTCTTCCTGCCTTCCTCCCACAGCCGCTGGCATCACTCTTTCGGGGCACCTTCTCACCCACACCCGCGCCCGCGCCGCGGCGGCGATACTTTTCGACGGGGAACGGTTCCACCGACGCGAGGATCTCGGAAATTTTTAAGTCGATCGCGAAACTATAATTATCCTTTAGGCTATGCGCGGTATGCAGCGAGTAGATGCGCGCGAGAAGCCGACCTTCAGCGCCGAGACGTCTGCCTCCCTCTCTTCTTATATACGATCGAATTATGATGAATCTAGCTTCGATTTTCTAAATTTTACAAAAAGTTTAGCGAAATTGCTGAAGCTAATAGCCGCGATATCACTCAAATATATAGATACACGGTTGGAAAATTTATTAAATTGAACACATTTCATGTTTCAAACGGTTCATACAAATTTTTGTGTAAATTTTTAACACAAGAAGAATATGTCAGAAAGCAACACAAATATTATGTAAAAAATTAACACGAAAACACTGTCACAATTATTTTTTTTATTGAAATTAATATTTAAGTATGTTAAATTATATCACATTTTTATTATATCGCATATATGTTAGAATTTAAAACGTTTTAAAAAATATTATTTACATGTTTTTATTTATTTACTTATAAATTGTGTTGTTTTAAGAAATGAATATCAATATTTTTTAATACAAAATATTCAAGTAACACACTCACATTATATTAAATGAATATTTAGATATACTAAAAATTCGTCACAAAATTTTAATAAGGATTTGAGTGGGTCGTTTCTAATACAAATTTAGAATGTTTTACTGTGCACTGTCTACATAAGATCACAATGATTTTCTAGATTATAGATTTATTAGAACTCTTTTATTGTTAAGTGAGGATCATCTCAATTGATTATTCGAATACTTGAGATCACAATGATCCTTTAATTCTTTATTCTAACAAATTATAAATTATTACTAATTTTTTATTCAAATAAACTAATTTTTGTTTGGATTCATCGAATCGACAAATTCAATTATTAAAATTTCTTGATCCGTATAGCCCGTATATTTATATAAAAAAATGAAACAACAATATTAGCAATTTGAAATTAGTGTTTTTAACAAAAATTTTTAAAAATTTCTATCCGAGAATAGCCCATTTGGAAGAAATAAAAAACTAATTATATTTCGCCAGTTAAAATGGTCTATTTTTCTACATCTCGTGTCGATACTATTTTTCACCGACGAGTTTCTTTTTTCTCGCGCCACTATGTTCCGCTTTACGGACAGATTGATCATCGACGAAGACAGAATGCTGCTAAACATTTTTGAGTATCTTCCGAGGCTGCTTCCCCATATTATAGAAGAATTTCGGATGTTCGTGCAAAGTGATTTATGAAGGATTTCTTGCCCGAGCTGGAAATCATTTCGACCGGTGCAACGGCAGTCTCGGTCACGGTGATTTGATCAAATCAACTCCACGTTATTATCCGCAATTAATGAAAATTGCAAGAATTATCGCGTGAGCAATATCGTTTGTGATTTCAGAGAAGAAATTAGTTTTAAATGAAGGCATATCGTAGTTTGAACCTCGGAGATGTCGAATTATCTCGCCTTTATCTTGCCTTGGATCCATTAAAGCGAGCATTTCATGATAAAATAAAATGATGATTTTTAATAAAATTTCATGATATTTCACAATTTTATATCGCATATCATCACATTACATTTCAAAATTTTATTAAATATGTATATATGTATATATATATATATATATATATTAATTATAAAGTGATTATTGTGTTAATTACATATCGCAATAAGTATTAACACAACATACGTTAACGCCGCATTAATCGCATTAAGCCAAAGAATTTGATTTTTTATCTGTAAAATATAAGATAAATATGATAAAATATAAAATTAATAATAAACAAAAATAATTGTTTTTCTAATATTTTTATTTTTACTGACTAAAAATCTATATCTTCATTCATTACAATTATATGCAATTAATTAGAAGATGATATGATGGATATCAATCAGTCAAATTGATATCCATTATCAAGTATCCCTTTGTAAAGGACTCGAGCTCTCAGCAGATTCGCGAATAAATCCTTCAGTGCTTTTGTTGTCTATTTCCTAAACTAGGATTGATTATTATCAGACATGGGAGCGAGAATGCTCCTTCTTCATTTAAAGGACGACGTCACACGAGTGATGTTCAAATTAGGGTTATAATCCTCCAGCCATCTGATTCAAGTTCCCCCTCGGTCGCTATTTACCGATAGTATTTTAACCCTCGATTTGTCGTCAACAGCTTTCAAGTCCATTGGGAATCTCGCTGCATGATTTTGCTTCGCGGGAATGACATGTGTATACGAGTATCTATATACTGTTGCTCCAAAGTTGCGTACCTGCAAAACGTTATACGATCGTAACGTTTTTATATCAAATTTAGCGTGAAACTTGATCGTTTGGTTGTCAGCCTGGTGTAATATTGCGCAGAGTCTTCATACAATGTAAATAAAATTCAAAATTCGAGTACTATGTTTATTATTACGTGAATATAAATTTATGTCTATATTTGAAATTAATTGATAATAAAATAATGAATGTAAAAGCATCTATAGTTTCATATATGTTCATACATTTAATAATTAAAAAAAGTTTCTGTGTAAACTACTAAAAATTACTGATACAACAGCGATTGTTAATGTCGCGAGTAAAAATAAACCATTAGATGATAAATATCCATTATTTCTTTCTCGCATCTTGCCTTTAATTAATATTTCACAACATTGACATCCACAAATTCTTTGGATAGCAACGTGCAATATATATTTCTTTACTAGTATTTTCATATAAATATAATATTTCTTTTAATGTAATTCATTTCATAAAGTATAGAGACACAACAAAAGTGGCTTCATACGAGAAAATTTAGAAAATGACGATTTGTCAAAACTTGAAGTTAACAATTTTTAAGGTTTTCAACGAATATTGCGCTTACAGAAATATAATATTGGCCGATAATGAAAGATAATAATTAATTACTTATTTGATCAGTATTTTTAATACTTCAACTAACAATAAGTAAATATTGTCTAAGTAATAAACTGACCAGTATTAGATTTCTGTGTATCCTCGTTCTATTTTGCTTTTCTGTCATAATCTCTGTATAATTCAAAATATAAATAAATTATAGTATATACATATATTTTATATTAATATTAAAATATAAAAATATTATACGTTACTCTTCGAATGAAATTAATACTTTAACGTTCTTTGAAAATTGAAGGGATCTGAAGATTAAATTTCGTTAATTATATCATAAGTCTACTTTTAAATTCCACCTTATAATTTTATCATGCACCCAATATATAAACGATAAACCTGTCAGAATTGCAAATTACTGCCTCGCTCAAAGGTATGCAAGACATGCATGTAAAAATTCTCGTCTTTCCATTGTAGTGTCACGCGACGCAAGAAATCGAAATTGGGTCATCGTGCAAATAACATGGATGGAAGTGACACGGTGCGAACCCAGAAATAAAAAAAGAAGAAGGCGTGTCTGGGAGAACATTACGGCCACCAGGGACGCGCTGCAAAATGGCGGAGATGCAGCCTCAGGCACTTATTAGTCCGTGGTCACTCGACAAACGCTATGTCTTCGATTCGATTCGTACGGTATTGTGTTGAACGGTTGAAAAGATCGTTTAGTTAAGATATTTAAAAATAAATTACCAATGCATGGGCTTCGTTTCATTATTGACTAATTTCTAAAAATTTTATTGTAAAGTCAATAATTAAAATGATTAAAAAAAATAAAAAGTACGTATAATCTACATACAATTTCGACATGATAGTAACAAAATATGGGTAATAGTAACAATAATGGCATAATTCAATAAACATTTATTGACAAATATTTATTTAGCTTTAATCATAAATATGTTGCGAATACATAATTTTCAGAAGGATGCAAACTCGCATTTTATGATCAATAATGCTATAACAAAAATTTCTACAATACTGCAATAAACAAAGGTATTTATAAATCTGCAGAACTCTTTTTGTACAAACAATAATAAATCTTTTGTATAAACAATAATATACTTTTATATCTTTAAAAGTACATAATAAAGCCTTATTCTTTATTCAATAAAAATAGGTTTATTCATATTTTTCCTTATTTTCATGATCATTGAACCGGTCTATTTTATATTATTGATATTCGTTATATAATCGTGTTAAAAGGATTAACACTATTTAATATAGCGCGATATACGGACGCTGCGTCGTCGCCTCCGAAATTGCATCGATCCTTCCGAAGCGATAGTCACGACCAACCGGGATATTTTGATAATTCCCTTTTTTGTGAGCGTGTAACGCGGAAGAGATCAAAGGCTTGCCAGTAGCACCTGTCCTCTATCCCCGTCTTGTCATCCAGCGAGGCTGCGCCAGGGGGCTGGAGAACCCAATGAACTCTCTCTTTCCGTATCTCCGTTTCTCCCTGACATTCCCCCCTTGCCTCGCTCTGTCACTCTTTCTCCTTCTCTCCATTTCTCTCTTTCTCTCTCTCCCCCCCTCTCTCTCTCTCTCTCACTCACTCTCTCTTTCTCTCTTGGTCCCTCGTCACAGCAATATGCGCGCGCGCTCACGGCTTGATCAAGCTCTTCTCTGGCTGCGAGAGATTGTTCCTTCCTTCGTCGTACTTTGTGGCCTCTGTCCGACGATCCCTGGATTAAATTGTAATTACCTTTATTGCGAGCGCGCGAGCACTCTCCGTCTCCGTCCAGACGCTACAAAATAACGAGGCTGATGATTTTCGGATCGGAGAGCTCGCGCGAGCGAGAAACGATCCTCTGATGGCCGCGGCGCGCGGTGGCCTCCGGTGTCGCGGACCGTCGGTGTTCTCTCCTCGAGTCGGCGGAAGTGGTAAATTGCTTTTAAGCCTTTCTACCTTCTGCCCCTTCCCCTCGCTCCCTCGCTTTGATTGATAAGATTATGACGCGCCGCGAATCGAATAAACGAGCGTGCTCGCATTCAACCGCGAGAGTTGTCGTCATCGTCGTCCTCTTGTTGCACCCGACATGCGAATATCTCACGGCGAATATTAAAACACGTCTACTGTAGAACCTTGGATCGTGGACGTCAAATTACAGTCGGTGAATGATACCACTTGAAACGATCAGCAGATGGAATAAAGGAAAATGGCACAGCTGCTGATAATTATTAGAAAGAAACGTTTTATGATCTTCAAAGCAAGATTCATTATGGCATTATACTGTATCTATGTAGAAAATCGAAGTATATTAGTTACGTGACATTTAAATTTAATATCTAACTACATAATTTACTTAGTGTAATTTAAACAATATGTTTATTTTCATGGCAAATTACAGTGTTTGTCTAAACACCGTTTCGGTATGACGTATCCAATACTTTTTCAATACCTTTTCCATTACTTATAACTTTTTTATTTTTTAAATGAAGATACATTATTTATTTAATATTATTATGTTTCATGTCTGACGTTTCAATAAAAAAATCTTTTTTTTAACGACATGTTCATTTTTATAAAAATTATAAGCAATCAAATTAGGTTGGGCATGCAATGTGTACATCAATGTATTGTTTGCGTAATGATCGGGTATTTAAGGTAATCCGCCAAAAATGTCAAAATCTGTAATACTTATAGCTACTAACGTTGGTCTTTAAGATCCATTTAATTTACGTTAATTAAAAGGTTAATTAATTTCAAAAAACTAAAATAACAATGGTGATTTTTGTAAAAGAAGAACGGATACTGTAATAATTGTAAGTATATTTTAATAAGAATAATTCAAGTTTATAACATAAGATATAACATAAAGAAAATTGAATTGTTTAACATTTTTTACAAAGAGATTTATAATCGAGTGGCTCCAATAGATCTACCGTCAATTCTGGAGGGAATACGTAAAAATGTTGTGAGTCCACTTGCTGGAAATAATATTATTATCATATATATTCATTGAAATTCATGTTTTTGAATTTTTGGGATTTATCATTGCACGTTAATTTCAAAAATAAGTTAAAACATTCATCGATATTCATGTGTTTTTATGTGTTGCAATATATTTTACAATCATACATTTATTATACTGTTCTGTTTCAACAAAACAATAATAGAATCGTAAGCATTATTTTTCAGTAAAATTATTACAAATTATAAATTACACATATAATTATTGCACATTTGTAAATCATAAAATTATATAAATTTTCAGCTTTTAACGTAAAAGCATAATTATATCAATTTCTTAAGAAGACATGATTATTTACGTAAATTCACAATGTTCCAAACTAGCAGACAGTTCAAACGTGCACTTGGTAATTAGTTCGAATGACAGAAGTTGTCGAGCACTGTCGTGCTTAAGCAGAGTATGAAACAGGGGAAATTCGATGACGGTTTCCAGTGCCGTGCGATGCATCGAGGAGTCCAAATAACTCTAGCGAGCATAAGTCATCCGTAAGGCCCGAGGGGTCGCTGGCCGGGTACCCTAGAATTATCACTAAACGTTATTGCCTAGGCTCTATAGATCTTGCGTATAAAATGCTAGGTTATCCTTACCGCTTACGTGTGGTTAAAAGCGAGGGTGTACCCGAATGACGGCGGAGCCGAAGTCTAGACTTTCGCTGAAACGCATTTCGCTAACCGTCGACCCGTCGCGCATATACCACCGATTTAACTTCCCGGCTAGTTTTTACTCGAGGACCAGAAAACGTGAGTATTCTTAAGTTATAAAAGCAAATGGTTGAAAGATTTTAGATTTGTCGTACGATTCTGAGACATTCTTTGATTGGAATGAATTATCGACTATTTACAATAGTCAGCTAAAAAAAAAAGAATCCTTCTATTTTACGCGGTAATTTTATTAACGAGAATTAAAAACCCTCTTTACAATCACACAGGTTGGCCGTTCGAAATGAGTTTTCGAATGAAATTATTTCACGAGGGATTCACATTAATTAAAGCGTATGAATGCAAAATTATTGCCAATTAATTTGATCTCTAAATTTAGTTTCTTTTTACAAACGCAGTGACTTGTAGAGTATTATTATGAATATTAGTAGACTAATATTTTTTCATCATCGATTTCGAGCTGAAGTTATGGACGAAATAAGTCGTGCTCTTTTCTAGATTTCCGTACTGGTACAAATATTTCTGTTTCTTTTCACATTGAACATTTTTTTATCCATATGCTTGCTTCGCATTTTTTATACTTTCATACAAATTCTTATGCTGTAGTTCTTTACTAAGCTTCTTCTAAGCTAAGTCGGGACGTTAAGCAGATGCTTTTAATAATTTGTTAGCCCTTTTACAATTCTTAATTTAATAATTCGTACCTAGATAGAATCATATTTCCATTCTTGACAAGAAATTAACTTGTTTTTCAATTTTTTCCAGAAGACATAACGATTCAGCGAGCCTTAGTGAAAAAAGAGGGTAAACGAGAGAGAGAAAAAGAGAAAAGAATGGGAGAAAGAGAAAGAGATGGGAAAAGAAGAGAGAGAAAAAGACACGAGGAGAGAGCAACAGATAGAACAAAAACCGAGTGAAACCGGGCGCTTTGTTGTTGCGCGACAGTGGTTGGAGGGTATAATTCATCGTTGTAACAGACTCCGAGCACCGGCACAAAGGTCAAAGCTGGCCTGGATTGGTCTCGGCAACGCGCTCAGAATTACGATATTTTGAACAACGGATTCGGCGGCCGCGTTCGTGTATGTGTGCGGCCGTTCGTTACTTTTCGAGCGACGTGTCAATACCAGACGATTTCTGTCGGACAGGAGTCGTCACGCGGCACAGCGCACGCTATTATCCATGTAGCCGTCATATCGATATCTCTCTCTCTCTCTCTCCCTCTCCCTTTCAACCCTCACTCGCTCACTTACACACATTTTCTCTCTCTCTCTCTCTCTTTTTTGCATATAACAATACATGATCGATACTCGGCAACGGTTGGATCCGGATGCGTTTTTCCCTGTGACTTGTCGAGAAACGGTTAAAATATACGCATTCGATGATCTTTTCGTTTTACGTTACCATAACTGAGTTTGAATGACTCCTCGTGAATGTTTCACTCTGCTCGAAACGACCACCCCTGCATCATCTTTACGACGATGTCGCGAACAACGTGAATCTTTCGAAGGTTTTGAAATACAATGATAACTTCTGCGTCAACAATTTTCATCTAAGTTTTCAATTTTGATTTGTATCTTATGATGCGGTCCACTTGCTTAGCGTTACAAATGCTTCAAAAGTGTTTAATTGACTATTCGAAAAAAAGAATTTTATTAATTACCTAATTGATTTAATTATTTAATTGACTAATCAAAAAATGCTTCGAGCTGTAACGTTAATTGGACTCTAGTCTTAAACACGCACACCTAATTGCATAATTCATAATTATTGAAATAATGGCATTGTATCTGTGGTTATATACCACGGTCGTATGTAGTACTAGAAAACCACGCGTATTAATCTATTATATTTCGCAGAGCTCCGTTAATCCTTCCATCATGGCGGAAGTAAGGGGGTTTCTCATGAAACGTATGAGCGCTGTAACCGAGAGGGACACGCTGACTGATTGTGGTCGCGACGATCTTGACATCGTGCAGGAGATGCTTGTCGCATCTCGGATTTATTTAAAAGAATAGAATTGATTTTCGTATCATTCATCTCCTAGAGAAAAACTATTTGTTCCTGCCTTTGTATATCTTTAATTTTTGCATCACGTAAACATTAATATGCTTATAGTTGCTAAGTTTTATTACAAGCGTGATCGAAATTAATTTTTAATCGTTATTATTAAAAAAAAGATTATACAATATATCGTTAGAATTTTATATGTCTATTTGAGTGTTATGTACAATATAACATCTTAAGATTTAGATCAAAAGAAATGAAGAATACTTTTTAGAAGATAATGCCTTAATGCCTATAAAATTCAACTCAAAAGTAAAAGAATAAATTATTTTTAAAGAATAAATAATTAAAACATGTTCAGTGTATCATAAAAACTAATTTGGATCCGCTAGGTTTCAATTGGACTATCAATGAATAACAATAGAACGTGATACAGCGGCGTAAATACCTTACTCGATAAGGGTACGCAGTGCTTTAATTCAAACCGTCTCCGCGGGCTCCGTGCAGGTATATCTCACAGCGCATTAAATCCGCCGCCAACGCCAGCACAGAGCCAGCCAACGTAGAACGGAGTTTGACGAGCTATTAATTTATTGTTTCAAATTATCAAATAACGGTCTTCTACGAAGCGGAGATTACGGCGCGTAGGTTCGCTTTGCGGTGCACCGGACCGTGTGATTACCGAAGTTCGGAGGCTATGGTGCCTCAGACATTTCGTGGGCGCCATTCGCTTCAGCGGACAAAGCTACGAGAGAAAGAGAGAGAGGGGGGAATGAGAGAGGGTGGAAGAGAGAGAGAGCGAGCGAGCGAGTGAGAGAGAGAGAGAGAGAGAGAGAGAGAGAATGAAGGAACGTAGGGACGCAGCGCAGTGCCGGTAACAGATCTCTCCATCAAAATTGCGTGCGCGAAAACTCCCACGATTTTCGGCTACGTAATTATTACCTGTTGTAATTCCACCGCCGCCGCTGTCGATACCACGCTAGAGATCGCCGCGAATCGCCAGAGGAAGAATGTTGCCGACTCGAGCGTATCCATGGTAGCGCATGGATCTCGTCTTGGTCTTTTACGTAAGGAGAAAGTTTGGAGTTGATGTACGTTATATACGAACAAGTTAAGTAAAAACGAGCCAATCGCTGCGTGAAAGATCCGGGAGTTCCTCGGCAAGAATCGCAAAGATAAAACGTACGTTTGACAGAGGGATCTTCGTTTCGAGTCTCTCTTCGGGAGAGGATGCGTTTGATTTACTCCGAGCCTCTAACGTTCGGTTTCATGTTTACGTTCTGTATTCCACTGAGCGATTGAATAAAATTTTTCTATTTTCTCAAGGAAACTTTATACGTAAGTCGTACGTACATCGATATCTCTTATTTCCATCCTATCATCTCTATTTTCTCTTTGATTGCGGGAATACGAAATTGAGGAACACGCGAGAACCTTCGATGCGTAACGATATATGATAGAGATCCTCAAGTAAGAGATTGGACATCTTTTTCAGTCAACTTTTGATTGATCCGTGTCATATATTTCAGGATCTTAAGATAAAATGAGATGTATAGATATCTGAATTCTACGTGTAACTTATCTCTATGATTAATCGTACAATGTCCAATCTTTACTTGAGGATTTCTAGTATACGACAGTCTGGCCCGCTTAACAAACGTACAAAATATTTCGCTGAACGAAGTATCGAAGCGGGGAATCGGATTGTAGCTTCGTAAACGACGTTACGCGATCTCGAACATTCGTCGCCGAGCGAGCGTGGTTCGAAGGGGTGCAGGCGAGGGGGAGAGGAGCAATTAGCGTTTGGCAAATCAATATAGCGTCGGTGCGGCCAGATCGCGCGCGGAACGAAACGCGCTACTCGAATTTGACGCTGCCCGCTTACCCCCCCGTGTATATATGCGTGCGTGCGTGCGTGCGTGCATGCGTGCGTGCATATGTGTGTGTGTGTGTGTGTGTGTGTGTGTGTGTGTGTAGGGGGGGGAGGAGTGGGTGTGTGTGAAACGGATCTCCCGATTTATTTACGAAGAGGAGAAGCTGGAGAAGGAGAATGTAAAATCAGGATTCCGACAGATGGCTCGAATCTCAGACCTCAGGCCGTGAATAGATGGGCAGCGGGGGCGGCTGGGACGGCAGGCAAGGGGGAGAGGAAGAGCGCACCCGACCTCACGATTTTACGCCCTCGGGGCGTACCGCCGATGGAAAAGTTGAGCTCTGAGTACTCCACTTTGTTTTTTTGGACCCGTGAATCGTAGCAGCTCGAAATTTCCGAAACACCCCGGCAGCCTCCTTTTCCGTTCCTCTCCGCCCGCGCCGTCAGTGCCGTCACCCTCCGTACGTCGCGTCCTAACATGCTTCTCGCTTCTCGCGTTTGCCGCATACCTATCTCCACGCGAGCACGTTACTTATTTATTTATTAAACGAGTTACATACCCGGCACATGTCCGCGTTACCTCCAAGGCTCCCGAAGCTGCCCACACTCGACGTATTTCGCTCTGAACTCCCTTTACCTATATATATATGTATAATATACTCTCGCAAATTAGATCTCGCACGCGATTGCAATCTGTTCGGTCAGAATCGAATTTCGTTGCGCTATTTGCATTATTTTATATTTTGAAAAAAATCCGTTTGCAGGAATACATATAGGTATATTTTTATTTGCGAATTAAAGCGAAAATTATTGGTATAAGAAAAATAATCTGTAGATTGCAAGATAGAAATGCAAGTCGAAGTCTCGAGTATTAAATCTACAGATTGTAGCTTTTACTTACGATAATGGCGATAGTAATAACGATAGTAAACGCGTAAATAATAAAATAACAGTTTGATGAAAGAGCAAGATAATAATAATTATGGCATATAACGTAAAAGAGTGAAAGAAGCGAGGAACGTTATACCTCTATATTGGCATTAGCCAAGCGCGAAGGAGTTACACGTATCGAGGCAAAGGATGGCGTAAGTCACGAAACATTAAATTGAAAGAAGAATCGCCGTAAGTGTTGCCAAGATTTTTCCCTCGCGTTTGCCGGCTCTTCGAAATCTTTCTTCATTTAACGCACAGAATAGTACTCAATTACCAGCAAAGTTTTACAAATCCATTCGACCGAAGACAAAGAGCGGCACTCTCCGCCGCCCTTTTGCCAACGTATTTATCCGGAATTAAAAGAAAAGCGTTTTTCTTACGCTCCCGCAGTTTAAAACTTTTTCCTTTTAAAGCGCTCCAACGTTCCGTCTCGCCTTGCCTCACCTCGTCTCGTCTCGGCTCGTCTCGTCTCGTCTCGTCGAGAAATAAACGTTCGCCCGAGACGGACGAGGAAGAAAAATACCAGTTATCCAAGCTTTGAGAAAGTTCGCTATTAACGATGAAAAGCGTTGTTTTAGCGTCCTAATGGTCGGGATTAAATCGTATATAACTCGCGGGACTCGCGTATAAATCGAACCAGTGCGAACCGGTGCGAAAGTTGACTGCGGGTTTGCCAATCGTGGGCGAGACGGATCTCTCGTGAAACTCGATAAACGAAATTAGCGAGCGATTGCGCCCTTACCGTGCCTATCGAAATATTTTTGCCCATTATCGGGGTTGTTGTGACACGTAATAATTCCAGTGTTTAGGCTACCCGTTGTGGGTATTAATAAACGGTAATACGTAGCCCAGCGGAACAGGTTTAGTCGAGTTAGCGATAAATCGAAAGAGACCCGGTAGGCACTTATACTCGGAATTAGCGCCGATGTCGAATTGCCGATGTCGGACGTAAGATATCTACATCGAATTACCAGTTACCGAGTATTAAGTACAAATAAAAGGTACAGGAAGGCACACGTGTGGATGCCAGCTTGCAAAATTTTAATTGAAACAGAGTACGCTTTTATATGCCGACATATTCGAGTTATTATTACATAATTTGTATGTGCGTGATAGGATATATATGGGCAAAAATCGTCAGTCACGAATATCTATTTTAATAAGATATTATCCTTTTCTTAGTAAATTTAATGATTTCCACGAGAGAAAGGGGGGAAAGAGAGAGCGAGCGAGCGAGCGAGCTAGCGAGAGAGAGAGAGAGAAAGAGAGAGAGAGAAATCCTTGAGATCCACGAGCTTGTGCAACCAATTTTTTTTCTAATGTCAATAAAATTTCCTTTGCTGTAACACACGCGTATAATGTTGCGTCGCGTTCGGAGTGTACTCGGCGAGTGCGTCGAGTAATCGATCGACACGCGATACAGTCGGAGGGAAGTATAGATTTTGATTTACGATGAAAATTGGCAGCGCCGTCAACCACGATTCACATGCGGCAAGTTGAACCGTCAATTTCAATCATGACGAATCAAATTGTGAGATTGTGAACGTTATTTCGATAAACGCCTCAGGCCATTCTTGGTTCCCTTTTTTTTACATGAAACACAGGAGCATCATGTGTATGTCACTCCTACAGTTATTAAATAACAAGAATTCAGAAGCAAAAAAAAGAGAGAGAGAGAGAGAGAGAGAGAGAGAGAGAGAGAGAGAGAAATAGATAGAACATTTATTACCTTTCTAGGACTCTTTAAGAACAAACAAATAAAAGCAAAAAATGATACAGAGAACAAAGAAAATTTACAAAAATCAAAGAAAATTAGTTAAAAAAAGAACAAAGAGAACAAAGAATACCCTCCAGTATAATGAATTTAGAAAAAATGAAATAAAAGGAAAAATAGAATGCAAGACACGATAAGTGAAAAATTTTTAAATTAAAAAGTGAGAAAAAAAAAGATAAGGGGAGGAAGAGAAGCTGATCGAGTAAAATAAAACTCAAATTGAGAAAGGACATCGAGTAATAATGTAACAATTGATTGTGTGCGAGCGAAACGTCCGATTTCTCGTATCTTTTTCACATTTTCCGCTGTAAACCACAAACGTAACTATAGACTCATATGACATAGCCAATGAAATAATAGTGGTTCGTGCTTCTTTCGCGGGACAATGGGGGCTGGGTTACCAGAAACGCTTGTTCGTAACTACGTATTGCGCGGGTGTGCGGTTCAGTGTAACTTCACGATACGCACGTAGAAACGCGCGGCGGGCGAGCATAAACAATGCAAGTATCTAACGACGAAATGGTGGTGCAGGGGGAGGAATTTGAGCACTTGGCACGTAGAGCTCCCCGCGAGCCGGCGTCCAATTACCAGTTGGGCGCGTATCTTCATGGGGGGTCTTATACGCAATTGTTGTGTTTCGCTATTGTTCCGCTGTGTGATTGGACCCATTGTTTTTGCTCCTCGTAATTATCAAGCGACAGAGCTTCCGAAAGGATCCGGCTCACAAGTTGCCTCCCCGCGATTCTTTCCTTTCTTTTTCCTCTTTACGGATCGCGGATCCTTCGATATTATTTAACGAGCAGCAATGTGAAAATCGTCTTCCGTATTCTCCGTTTTTAGAAGAACTTTAGAAGACAGTGCAAAAAATGTAATCATATTCAACTTGAAGAAGAAGATGATGTTATCATTGAAATTGTAAACATTATGCCAATATGAGTCTATTACTGTAACGTGATGATAGATTTTTACCGTCCGAGTAACATTATTCAAAGTTGTGTCAAGATGAAGGTAATATCACACATGCAAGAGCCCCAGGCATCGCTTTATTTTCTCTCAATCATAGATATTAATGGCTAAACTAAGAACCGTGTCATTTATTCAACGTCATTGCGGTATTAATATAATTTGGAACGTAAATCTTTGGAAATTGAAAGATTTGTCAAATATATTTGTATAACTCGACGAACAAATATTTTTTGTTTAATTTCAGCAAATATGACTGTAATAGCTTCTGCGGATATTCTGATAATAATCATAAAAATCAATAATACGTTTTGATTTAATAAAGACTATTATTGTGTGATGTTTGGACATATCACCATAATATTTACTCTTTTAGAGATAATATATGAATATTCTTATTTGGAATCGTAAAAATAAATCGGGAATATTTTTTAATTATCCGAAATTTATATACCAAGTCAAAATTATTTGTGATGTAGAAAAAAGTTTTTATCAAGGTAAAAATTTTAAATTTATATTAATAAGTTAGCAAGGGAGCCTAAAATGAAGTTAATTAAGTGTTTTTCAAAAATTGATTTACTTGAACATGCATTCTTAACTTACAAGAGACATTTCCAGTTTACTTCCTAGATATCAAAAGGTCTTCAATTTGAGGTTTTTGTTAATTTTTTTGCAGTTAATCTTCCTGTGGAAATTTAATGGACGCGAGGAAAATGTTGAGGCGCGAAATCTCAACTAACCTTTTACTTTTCCAGTTGATTTTTGTTTCATTTATCTTTTACTATCAATCAAGTGTACCTAAATCGTGAGTCAAAAGGATAAATAATCAATGTCTATCGTTATAAAGTAAACTGCGAGATACACAAAATCCATGTTGACCAAACATGTTATTGCTTTAAAATTTTTCCAAATCTGGAAAAATATGTTGACCGGAGAGCGTTACGTTCCTTTTTTTTCGCATAGACATTTGACTTTGTTTAAATAAGGTAAACCGCCGATATACGACTCGCTCGATATTGCGAAAGCATATTTTCGCGGCGCCTACTTTTTATGCGTGCGATGAATAAAAAAGAGCTCGAGCGCATGTTGCGGACTGTGAATCTGGAAAAATGCAGTTCCTGCAATCTGTTCTGATGGTATTCCGTTGTTGCGTTTCCACGGATAGAGAGAATATCTCGTGGATGCGGGATGTCAAAATTTCAGTTCGTTCGCCTCTATTTCAAAAGCTTCAAGAGGTTTTATTTTAGATTTAAAAGAATTAAAAGCACACATTCGATGAACGTGCAAATCTAGCGAAGAGCTATTTAAAACACTATCGAGAGTTATTTATTGTAACTGTAACAGTTGATGTAAAACTCATCGAATAAAATGTGTGTAGAAGAAATATACGCTGATGTCAAAGCTTACAATCGTGAATCAAATCTTGGTTTGCAAAAATTTTTATCAACTTTATTTAACGTAACGTAACGATTCCTTTTAATTAATTAATGTCTAATATGAAATAATAAAAAGAGCAATGAATGAATGACAAAAATTTCTGCTAAGCAAGTATTTAAAGCAAATATCTTAGGAGATTTTTCGAAAAGTTTCCTTTTTATTTGTTCGCCGTCTCGCTTTTGCTTTATTTCGTGAGCGACACGAAGATGTTCAAGCGACTTGTTCACGATGCAATCGTACGTAACCGAAATTCTGCGGTGCGACACTCACTCCGTATCACATTTCCTTTTCGCCCGAGGCGCCACAGTGTATTATACGTCCACGTAGAATAAAGATCCTTTGACAAAATTCTCCCAAGGGACCCTCTTTAGGGATAGCTATATGGCCACCAGGAAATGACTGAACCGCGTTAGGATATTAAGTTATGTTAAAGGCGTCTCCCTCTCTAAGAAAAATGTGTGTAAGGTCCTCGCGGACCTACGATCGAGAGAATCCTGCTGGCTCAGGGCGATTGCAACCGAATCTCTGAACCATTTTAGTATTTCCTTGAATTCTGCTTCTTTTCGTGTCATATAACGGAAATTCTTGTCAAACGTAAATAATATTTTGTATACATTTTTTAAATAAAATAAATATGTTTGAAAGAAAAAGAAATTGTTTGAAAAGGAAAAAAAGAAAGAAAAAAAAACAATTCAGATCTATGATGTTCTTATCAAGTGAAAAAGAAAATTATAGGACAAATGTTTATCTTTATAGCAACAGTATCTTTATAGCAACAATATCTTCAAAATTAATTTTTAACTTATTTAAAAGTTTTATACATGACATAATTAAAAAATTTTAGCATGATACAAAATGTTGAATAAATTCAACTTTAGATATGTGAATCTTTTCAGTTTGTATATCACATCTAATAAGCAATAATAAAAATTTCAATAAATTTAGAGTTTAATGGAAAAGATTATACATATGCACAACAGATCACTAAAGAATTCGTTTGATTATCAAGGTGCAAGTTAAACAGTGCAAGAAAAATATTGCAAAACCAAGTGTATATTTACATTCATCTTAGCTAACCAAATAATTATCCGGGCATTCCTCGAAAGCAACCGCCGGGGCTTGCATATTTGCATATTTCACAGATATAGCTCGCGTAACCGGCGGGATTTGCAAAAAGGCGAGAAATATCAATAATAAAGATACGAGAGTAACTTTAACGTCAGTTCCTCTGACGCCGGTCGTTGGCTATAATCAATGAAGACGTAAACCCATGTCCGCGCGTAATTTAGAGTTCTTAAGTCTCAGTAGGTGGTTGCCCACCACCTGGGGCTCAAAACACCTTATTGCGCCCACGGCTAGCACATCCCATCCCCTCTGCTCTTCTTTCTTCCCGCAGGCAATCTCGATGGCTGATCTTTTTACGATATTTGTCTAATAATAATTGTACGAGTACTCGTGCAATATTATTCGATGTAATGATTAAAACAATCTTAATTTTTTTTATCGTTGAAATATTTTCTGCAGTAGACGACGACAAATGTTGATTGGTTTGAAGGAAATATGAAAAGATGAATAAATTTTATTATAAAAAAATATGGTAATGTTTTTCTTTCTTCATACATTAATAATTTCTTCCTTCATATTTTTGTATTCTCAGACAAATTCTGCGTTCATACATGGACGACGTTGCCTTACAAGTTGTCGTGCTCGAAGATCGTACTGCACATATTAGACACACGCGGACGTCGCTGGGAGAGGGGAAAAAAAGGTTCCTCTCGCGGCAGCTTTCGTGATAGGACAACGTTTGCACCAGGTTAGGCCGCTGCGAGCGGTCAACCAAGGACCGATCACCGATGCCGCTGCCGACATTCGATCTGACGGCGGTGCATACACCGCGCCATTACTTTCAATTTATGTTCCTCGCGATCCTTAAATCGGCAAACTTTCGGGGACCGCCCGCGGGGCTCTCCGAAACGCCTCTAAGATCTACAGGGTGTCCCGAATATTCACTGCGATTTTGTCCGCTTTCGGAATTTGATCATAATTTGGAATGTATTTTCTGTAGAAAATTAGCTTGATCGCCATTCTCAAGTATAATTTTCAAAGAATAAATATTAAGCAACTTTGTAGCTAATCGTTAGAATAAAATTTGTAATTCGAACTGTATAATCGAACATCTTTAATAACTAATTTTGTGTCTAACGTGAAGAGAGAGAGTCTTACTTTAAAAAGCATTTTGAGAAAATAAAAACATTTAATATTTTTACAACATTGAAATTCAATGTCAAGTTTCTTTCCAGCAAAAATCAAAATTTTTTTCAACAAAATCTCATTTACGTTAAATGGAAAAAACATCTAATCTATGCAAGGAGACATAAAAAGATGAATAAATTTTGTTACGGTAAAGAAATATGGCAAAACTTAAAGATTCTAGATATTCTAAAATCTGAAGATATTCCGTATATTTTATATATGTATATATTACAATTATATCAGAATTTTATTTAAAATCACTTTATAAAATAAAAAGGTTTCTACCTTTTACAAAGGATACATAATTGAACATAGAATCATTATGTGATAAATCTGCATAAATTTATAGAATCTCTGAAATCTTCAAATGATGAAAAATAATCCATATAAAGATATATTTGATAAAAAAGAAATGAGAAAGAAATAAACACTTATAAAAATGTTAAAATTTTTAAAAATTATATACCTAATAAAAATTTTAAATACCTAAATTCAAATAAATATGTTTATAAATATGTTTATAGAGTAAGTGAAAAAAATCAGCATTATTGCTATAATGACTTGCCCAAAATTGGACCGCAATCGTTCCAGATCTCTTCAAATTTCTTGAAGTGAAATTTCACTTTAAAAAAGTTAAAATACCGCCACTATTGAAAAAGAATAAAAAATTTACACTCTTGAATAAGAGTGATAGATTTGCATTCTTTTTTTGGAGTGAGATTTCACACTTTTAGAGTAAGATTTACTTCAAAGAAAGACAAGACTTCTTTCCTTTGGAATGATAGCAGTATTTTGACTCTTTGAGATTTCACTCCAAGAAATTTAGAGATTATTATGCATTTATACAAACTTCTTCGCGACATATCACATATTTCGGAATCCGAATGATCGACGAATTTCTAGAGTTATATACATTTTTCACGAATCGCTTTATGCATATTCTGCAAAGATATGGAGGGGTTGCCACAGCACTGGGATATCGTGCCTGATGCATATACGTGCACGTATGATCACGGTGGGTGAGTTTGATATGCCTTCTCCCTCGTAACTCTCTCTTCGGTTCGTATTTTTGCGGATTGTATGCGGGGACGTCACGTCGAGAGTATACCTGGGATGCGATAAACAGATTTCTGGAGGACCGCGCGTGTTACATACTGCGCTCACTCACGCATGTATGTTTGCATAGATGCGGCCGGCAGAATCGTTCGTCGAAAAAATTTCAGCGTTCACGACACGCAGGGGAGAATTCGTGATCTTTTTCTCTTTGATACGATTTGAAAGGGTTTTAGAGCAAACGTTGTTACGAGAAATTAAACGTAGAGTACGTAAAGGAGAAAATTTCTGGGATTTATTCAAATAAAACGAAACTCAAATGTGTAGTTATAGCAATTACACAATTCTGAAATTATTGTTGTCATGCGATAGAAAAATGCAATCTATATTTTTTCATCAATTATTCTCATTGTGATATTATAATAATTTCATTCGAAGTGTGACTCAAATGTCATTTCAAATTTGTAATTAAAATCACATTATATAAAAGATTTGTTTAAATTGTTTAATTGATTGATAACTTGAACATTCCGTTATCAACTATTATTTCAACCCCTTCGATCTGATTTTACTAAACTATGGTTAAAAAAATTTTATTTAATTCAATTTATACGCATTTTAATAAGTAATTCATACTAAACAATTAATTTTTTCAAAATTCTGACTATTTTTTCAACATATACAATATTATGTACATCAAATCTCAGATAGAATAATTTAAATGGATAATCTTCAAATTTGAACATTAAAATATACGCAAGGTCTGAAAAGGTTAAGCAAAATGTTATAACTGAAAATCTTACAAATCAAATGTTATAAATAAAATTTTATAAACATTTTTTTCACGCTTATAAGAATTTTTTAACTGTTTAACTTACATTTAATGTGCGTCCAATTGCAACACTGAGGATTATTTATCTCATTTGTACACGGTCAGTATTAAAATCCGATAAACTAAACAACTAGACCAAATAACTTTCACGAGATTTGTTTGGTCACCAAGTAGAAATTACACTAAGTGTTAACCGTTTCGTCTGCAGTGTCACCGGTTGCCAAGAGCTACAAGGACAAGGGTAGGAAAATGGGACGATCCCCTTCAAGGGCGTGATCCTCAAACAGGGTGACTCCCTAAGAAGGTAGAAGCTGTGTTATGATACGTACTTCGTTTCTTAGAGTCGCATCGGCCGGTCGGCGATGGACGACGCGCGATCCGGCCAAAATAAGAGAGTTGCCTCTCACAATGCCGTCCCTTCCAACCTGATGGATCGAAGTGAGTTTTGAAAATGTATGCGCACTCGGCCAGATTCACAAGGAGGGCTGTAAACCCCGCCTTAGGCCAAGCTCTCGGGAGGGTCCCTTACATTCAGTGCTGAATTTCACCCTATACTACCGCACGCGCGCACGAGAGAGAGAGAGAGAGAGAGAGAGAGAGGGGGGGGGGGAGGAGAGAAAGCACCCTTCTGCCTACCTCGTTTCGCCCGTTTTCCCTCCCTTCCCTTCCGTGCCCTCCCTTCGTTCTGCCTGCCGTCGCCATGTGTGTAATGTGTACGAGTTTCATACCAAGGCAGTGACCCACGAATCAACATATTGGCGTTGTTTGAAGAACGAGAATTGCTTGGGTTGCGCGCCACTAGGGTTGTTCCCGTGACATACACGAAGACCGATCGATCGATCCTGCGTCGCGTTCGCAACGCGACGATCCTGCGAGCCGCCGGAAATATCGCAGATATTCCTTTTCGTTTCGTTTCGTCACGTAGTCCGGGTATAATAACGCGCGCGTCGCTCGCGTGCTGATAGAGGAACATCGTTCTAGCGCGCCGTCGAGACCCTTAACGAAAGTCACGCGAGAACGCTCAAGTGAGAAATTGGCGTATTCGATGGTATAATGACTGAAGGTACCCACTTATCTACAAAGTTAGAGCTTTTAGAAAAGGTGCTTTTTTTTTTACACGCTCATTGTATTTCCGTTTTCTTGCTTCTAATTTGTACCCTAATGCGGAGAGAGTCCTTTCCTCGATTTTATAAATTGTAAATTTATTATACCTGATTATACACACTCGTTCACAAAAGATTCGTGATTACGTGAAATTAACTTAAATAACCATTGCGGTTACTTTGTTTGACTATAAGAATTACCATCTAATTTTAAATATTATTCTATTTCTTTAAAAGGAATAAAGATTAGTAACAACGTTGAATTTAATGTATTCAAGAATTTTTTTTCTATACTGAAATTGTTGATTTATAAGATGAATTAAGACTAAATCTAATTAAATAAGAAAATTTTTATATATTAAGTTAAAGCGGATATTGGCACTTAGTGCTTAAATATTTCTGTTTAAATTTATATACATATCTAATTTTATAAACTATGCGCCAAAATCTTTTTCGGTCTTGAAAACACAATCATGAGAAAAATTAGAATAATAATATTACTTTACTAAATTGACAAGCAATAATAACTTTTATGCTAATAAGCATCTCTATAAGAATCAGATATATATATATATAAACTCACACAGTAATATTTAAACACTAAGATCCGCTTTAACCAAATAAAGATATCCTCTTATTTAATTAGATTTATTCTCATCAGTATCCGAATTCGTATCATATACGTATTAAAGATTAATTTGCAAAGCGTGGAAAAACGATATTTTTATGAATACCAGAAAATTTTTAATAAATATATTGATACATGGTCGACTAAAATACATATCTTTTTATATAGAGGAAAAGTTTGTGATAAAGAATGATATACAGTCTGAAAATAAAATGCATTTTTAAAAATCTTTTAATGGGTAAATTAAGAATTTTTTGATCGATTAGTAACAATATTTAACATAAATAGAACAAATATATACGTATAAACGTATCTGGATGTAATAGCTACATCTACACTGCAGCTCTTTTTCACATAAAAAAAGGAGAAAAACATGCCAGTTTACGATTATTCAAATTGCTTCCCCTCCTGCATGAAGTTTTGCTCGTCGGCATGTCGGCGAGCATCGATACGTAGGCCTCTCGGTTGCGCGCGATTCTAAACCTCGAATTTACCCCGCCCCCGCCGGTATTCCGCCGGGCGTCCCGCCACCCGCCACCACCACCATCTCCGCGGGATTCTTTGATAATTGAGGCCTATAGCTGGCAGAGAGTATAAGGAGAGGGATATTTGTTCTCTCCACTTAAAATCGAACCGCCTCGCATTCCCATATTACGCGGCTTTCGTGCCGCTTTTCGCGTTCCGCATATATACCCCCTTTCGAAATGCCTTCATAGCGTGTGCGCACCGCCCACGCCGCATCTCGCACACGCACACGCACACACTCGTACAAATGCGTGCGCGCGCGCGCGTCCTCATGGATATGTACGTACGACGATGCGAAACGTGGGTGAGAGAGAAGAGGAGAGAGAGAGAGAGAGAGAGAGAGAGAGGAGAGAAAGGAGGGAGAGATAGAGGGGAGGGGGAGCGTTCACGCACACGCGCCCGCGGCCGGCACAGATTAAACTCACGCACAGTCCGGCCCCGGGGGCGGCGTGCCAGCCAACTAATGAGAGAGACGAGCGACTGCGATGATAAAGTCTCCGGTTCTTGCCCGTTCCATAACGCCCGAATCGTTTCCGTCGACTGCTACGAGAAGGGACCTTCGCTCCTTCTTCAGGGGCACCGATGTTTTCGTGGGCAGACCGAGTTTAACCCCTTAAGGACCTTAAGTCACTCTTCGAGAACAATGATAGCGCAGAGAAGAAAACGCACGAGAGAAAAAGAAAAGGAAAGAGAGAGAAAGAGGTGATAATCACGAAGCTTTTATAATCGCAAGGAATGTTTACGAATTTGGATTAATTACATTTATGATTTGGAATTTATTTTTTCTGTAATATGGGAAACGTATTGAAAGTAGCATGGAAGAATGTTTTAGTAGATTCCCAGTATATTTCTCTATAGTTTTATAAAAATATGCATGAATATTATATATATATATATATATATATATATATATATATAAACAAATGAATAATTTTAAAAATTAATTGAACTTGATTTTAATTCACTTGGAGACTTCAAATTAATATTTTTAATGTTGTTTTATTCAAAGTTACAATTATAAAGATATCAAATTATATTATTTCATCGATATTTTAGTAGATAAAATATCGACTCGTCTCTATTTCTTTCATAAATTACAATCACGTAATACAGTCATAAAAGTATGAAATCTTTTTATACGAACTATCAAGAAAGTCATGATCAAACTAAACGTATTGTATATCGTATTGTTTATGAGAATGCTCTCTTGGCAACGTAGATAGACTGCATCGAAACCAATGGCTAAAGAAGCCCCAAGGTGTATTTGCTATTTGCAATAACCCAGTTTGTCTATTGACCGAAGTTTATAGCCGTAACATGTTACGGAGACAAAGAGATATCCATGGTGGACGAAATTAGAAACCAGAAAGTATCAATTTTTGGTAGCGGGACATGTTGCAGTTGAAAACTATTTATCAACATTCCGTCTCTTTCTAGTTATTTTCTAGCAGCTTCTATAAAGCATTGAATTTTGCAAAAAACATTTTGTTGTGTTGACTATTGTAAACTAACGGTATAATTAACCTTAATTGATTCGTACATTTTTTTCAATTACATTGTTTATAACAAATATTTTTCATAATTTTAAGTTACATAAATCTTATTCTTCATATTTTGAGCCTTAAAATGAAAAAAAGAATCGGTCAATTACGTTTTAACTATAAGCAAAAATATTTAATACACATGAGATTGGCGTCTTGCATATTTCTTTTCTTCGATAAATTAAAACATCAAGTAATTATAGTTATAACATTAATATACAATTTTTTTTAAAACAGTCACAAACATTTCTGAAAAATATTAAAGTATATGTAAGAATTACATAATAATCTTTGTATATTTGTCAAAGTGGTAAAAATTAACTCGCGCGAATAACATCGTATAGCAAAGAATCGGATAATCATTACATATAACTAAGAGTTAATTTAATTCACCTGCACTGCAAATGTTATGAATCTGCAAATATTATGAAATTTCAGAGTCAAAGCAAATATACTGAATTCTAAATCCGTGCAATAAATCGAAATAATTCTAAATCAACACTTCGACTCTTTTCAGTATAGATCCTTAAATGTCCAAAGATATACGAGAAAGAAATAAAGAAAGTAATAAATTATATAACGTTTAAGCGCGTCGTATTAAAAATAAATTGTCCGCCCGGTCGCGTGATAAATTTAAAATAACCGCGCGAGACGGCAATCGTATGTCACGCGGGATACGCGCATTGGTAAGTTAATCGATATATCGATCTCCGTTCCAATCGTTCCTAAATTCCAGTCCGCGAGGAACAGTCGGGACTTGGGAGCATATCCGCGGCGCGGTGGATACACGATCGGGTCCTCACTTCTCCCGCCCTGTCCCCTCCCAACTCTCAATAACGGACCGAACCAATGTTTTATCGCGAATTATAAGAGCCGACGGGTACGCCGCGGTTGGGCGCGCGGGTCCCGTCCCGCCCGCTCGTTTCGTGTCCGGATGACGACGTTGGAATTCGCGCGAGAGGACGGCACGGCGCAACGGCGCATCGCATCGGCGCGGCGTCGGTTTTCAAACGCTACTTGATCACGCCACGCTCTGACCACGGGCGATATGAATAAGGTAAGGAGAGAGAGGAAGAGGGAGAGAAGGAGAGAGAAGGAGAGACAGACAGGTATATCACGCTCGAGTGCAGGTTCCTCTCCCGCCCGCCCCCACCCCTCCCCACCACCCACGGCGGAATCGAAATTGTCGGGGGATTGACACGCGGTCATTAGCGTGATTATCAGTACGATGCGCGGGGTGAACGCGCCCGCAGTCGCGATTCGGACGCCATGTTCCTTTTGTTCCTTTTTCAAACGCTACCGGATCGCGCGCGCCACGCAACCACGTTGCCGGCGATCAAGTTTCGCCTTGTCCTACGACGACGCGGGGAGATGAGGCAGAATCACGAGATTGTACGTACAACATGCGCGGCAATGCGAGACACGGCTGAGACGCAAGAGGCACACCGTACCGCTATTAGAATCGCCGTTGCACCTCGGAGGGACGGAGTGCAGGCGGAGAGAGAGAGAGAGAAAGAGAGAGAGCGCCCGCTGTTTCCACGTTCCACTTCGCGGGATAGCAGCTAATTCGAATATACATCAGATTCGGTATTGCTGGGAGCTGGGAGGGGCGACGCGATGAAATCAAATTATCATTCGAGGTGAGTCGTATTTATTATTCTTGCATTTACATGCGCGCGCACCCGAGTGGAATCTCGGTCGCTCGTTGGAATTCGCCCTCGAATAGTGCGGCGAGGTTGCGTCTAATCTTCTCGCCGCGTGCGAATGTCGAGATGCTATGGGATATATACCTTTATTTGATTATTTCTCAATATCTCATCTTTTATTTTGTTTTGTGAACGATATTAAATCTCTTTCTCACTCAGGTTACTTACAATTATGATTAGTCGTGATAAGGGTTAAATGAAGAAAACTAAGGGGAATGAATAATTTACTGTGAATTATACAACATTTTAAATGCTCATGATTATGGCAAAAGCAAAGGTATATTCTTTCCACGCTACAGTTTCATTATAACAGTTCCAAAATTCAGAATAGAATACAGATTTTTACTTAGAGAAAATTTGTATCTATTTTGAATTTTAGAATTTTTATAATAAAACTATAGTGTTTTAATTAATATTATATTTTGATAAATCTTTTCTAAATAAAATTTATATCTACTCTGCATTTTAGAAATTTAAAATTGAGAATAAATTGAACAATATTATAGTTTGCTGAATCTTTTCTCTAAACAAAAATTTGTATCGATTCTAAATTTTAGGAGTTTTGTGATGAAACTTTATGTATACCTATAATATGTGTAAAGAAATGATTCATAAAATGCAGCATAATTCTTAGTAAATTGTTTACTTTCTATATCTATGTATCTATATATAACACTCACAATAATACACACACACACACACACACACACACACACACACACAAAATTCTTACTATTTTATATTACATTATTACACACAATTTAAATATTATATTGTATTATAGTAACTTTTAATTTTATTCATATTTATATCCTGAAGATTGTTTACGTCTCTAAACACAATTATTTTATCATGCAACTGCCGCAACAAGTAACGCGAAGATGTTTAACGTTGCGTAAACGTGCAAATGCCGTTGCTTCTCGAAAGCCGCCGCGCCGAGATAAATCTGTGATAAAAAGCCGTCATCGATATTCCGCTTGCGGATAGCGCAAGCTTTGACCCTCTTATAAAAGTACGCCGGGGACTTCAAAGGGCGTTCCGTTCGCGGATTCAAAGTAGCAAGAAATCACATTTCAAAAAGACTTCACAAAGTCCAGACGTTAGGTAAGCCAGCAATTTGCATGTTATTATCGCAAGGCGTTTGTACTTTCGGGCGGGGGCGAGAGAAGTGGCAGGGATAAGGGGAAGGAGAAGGGAGAGGGGACGTTTTGCCCCGCGCGCACGGAAGACTTGTTTATTGTAATTACGAAAGTTTCGGCTCCCGGCTCGCCACGCCGTTGCCGCGCGCGTTTCTTTGTCCGCCGCCCTTCGCGGACTCCGCGAAACGAAGTTTTGGAAGAATAAGAAAATGGAGTTGGAGAACGCGCCGGGAAATGGACGTTTGAATAAATACCGATTACGCGCGCGTTTCTTTCTCTCGCTCCCTCTCTCTCTCTCTCTCTTTCTCTTTTTCTCGTAACGGTAAATATTTATTCGTCGCTGTCGCTGCCGCGATCTCGCGAGGAGAAAAAATTGTCCCAAAGCAAACGCGAATCTCCGTCGCCGCGTCGCCTGACAATTCGACCCGCGGCGGATTCTCGCGTTATTTTGAGGACGACGCGATCCATATACGGGAGACGATTGACGGGAGTGGATTGACGTAACAATAAGGCGAATTACCGCGAGTTGTATACCGTGAGAGGTGTAATCCCGTCGATGCGTGTCGAGAGACGGGAAGAGAGACGTTTGAAAGGGCCACGAATTTGCCACGCGTTTGAGTCAACAAGCGCTAAGGATATAGGCAAGACGAAGGACGGCGGGGGCCAATGAGATCTCGAGTTTGTGTGCGGACGTGTTTATAGAAAAATCAGTTTGCTATCCTCACGTTTTTTGGGACAAGAACGGTCCTGGCACCTGACAGCCTGGAGCGTTCGCGATGTGAAAGGATACTCGGAAGGGAGATGCGCGCCCCGTTTGCGGTCCCCGCAAATCAATAGGCGATCGATTTAGTGTGTATCCCTTTACATCGGGGGGTTTACGGATCACCGAGGATTTATTGATCGAACGTTCTATTGATCGCTCGTTTTTTTTTGTTTTTTTTTTTACCAAAGCACTTCAACACATAGAAGGATTTGCTATCAAGCCGAGGATTGAGAACATCCCTTCGATCAAAGCATCGTTTGTCTACCGAAATAATATAAATCAATGATGTTTTTAAGAAATTGCTCTTTTGTCCATATTTATGTTTATCTTTCTGTTTTTCAAATATTTTTTTTTTGTATCATATAACACACGCATTTCGAATGCTGTAATGTGCTGAATGGAATGTTATTTTAACAATGAATTAATATTGCAGAATATAATAATATTATAGAAAATATATTTATATGTTACGGAGAGACTATTTAAATATATACTGCTTTGTGATTTTTGTCGTCAAAGTCACAAAATTAAACACGCATTTTATACTGGCAGCAAATTTCAAAGGTTTCTGCACATTAAATGCGAAAATAGCACGCGGTAAATAAACGCGATAAATAAACGTATTATATGAATTACTTTATGAGTAATGGAAAAGCTTGTTTTTATTATCCAGTTTGAATATATACAAGGATACGTATCTAATCGCAATTTAGCATTCATAGATATAGATCGGTCTTCTCGCGATGGGCGCAAACCACTTAGGTGGAGTCGAAGTTACCGCCTCGAATTATTAGGTAATTAGGCTAAGATGGTCCTGGTGACCATCCCGATGATGGAGAGGCACGGTATATGCACGACTACCTACCGATGGATAAACACATGGGCAGATTACACGATGCTCTCGGCTCTCGCATAGATATACGCAATTTAACTAGTAATTTCGAACTTACACCGGCTTAACTTCGGGAGTAATGACGTGGTAGTTAAATTGCATCACACGAACGAGTTGCGGCGTTATAACGTCACGTCCCCTAAAACAAAGTAGATTATAGTGGATTTCTTGTGAAATATCTCCTATGACAGGTTGAATAGTGTTCTAAGAGAGATAAGTAGAATAACATAATTTCAACAAAAAATGTAAATTTTGTTTAAAAAAAATTTTTAAATATTACATTAATATTATATACATTAAATTCCATCGAGGGAATTTATCTAGGATACTTTTACACTATTAATTTGAAATAATTTTGAAAATTAAATGCATTAAATATATATAAAAATATGAATATCACAAAAACGAGAATTGCTGCTCTATTTCATAAATATTTAAGCATTTGAAAATGAAAAAAGTTATTATTATTACTAGTTATATAAATATTAATAGTAAATATTAATGTAAAAAATAAATATTTACAAGCATACATCTACTGGAATTGTAATTTTTATTAAAGCTATTTTTGTTCTTTAAAATATAAAGAAATGTGAAACATAATTTGGAATTTACTAGAAATTTTAATATAAAAAAACACTTGTATATTTTAATATTTTTAGCGTTTGATACATGTTATACTGTTATTAGTTTCGAAAACGATTTTTTTAATATTTGATTTTTCTCCGATATCTCCATTATTTAAATATTTAATCTGAAAAACTCATACGTACACAAAATTATTACATAGCCAAGTGAAAATGTATGTCCTATCTTATATTCAGTAATCGTCTAATCGTATCAGCAGCTCAATATGTGTCATATAATTTCTACGGTCAAGAGAGATTGGTAATATTTGAAACCAAGTCGCGGTTGATCGCTACAGCGACGAAGAATGGCGAATGAACTCCGCCTCCTCCCTTCTAAGCTTTACCGTCAAACACAGCCAAGGAGGCGGTAATCCGCGTTACTCTCCATCTGTACGCGAATTGCAATTGCGCTCGGGATGGGATACCGTGTCGGTATCGTGTGGCACGAGTGACGACGACTCGTACCACGCGACTGCACTCGACTTGACCCTACTCGACCTCACCACTCGTTCCGTACTCGACTCGAGTGGAATCGGCGCGTCTCGTTAATTGTGCAACGCGGCTCTCGTTGTTTGCCGATCTTGCTTCTCTCGCCCCTTTCGCTCCACGGGCGATTCACGAACGACCCGCCGATGAATACCGACGGGGATCGCATCAGGTTGTTCCTGGGCGCTAATATAACACCGGCGCTTCTTCTTCCTCCTTCCCGATCGAGTCACGATTTAACATAGGCGTGGTGCGCAACGCTTTCCAAGCAAGAAGATAGACGGCTTGACCTCTCTCGTAACTTAACGTAGACTCTGATCGGTTGGACGCCACGATCGAGACCCACGAACGGTGATTCGCAGTCATCCGCCCGTGAAATCGTTTCTTATGTCGCCGATCGGAGCTTAAATATTTATTCAGACAAACTTGTATAGCTACATAACTATATATATATAAAGAAAATTGTCCAATTGCATTTCTACCATAAGGCCGGACGTAAAATGCGATTGGATAATTTTTTTATGTACATATACAGAGAAAAATGTAAAGTAATATGAGCTAATTCTAATAAATTTAATGGACTTGCCAAGTCCACATAGGGACAGGCGCTCACTTATGTAAAATTTACTTTATCTTTGTGGTAAATGAACGATAGTCATACAATTGTAAGATACTTTTTACATTTCATAAAGTAAATCTACAAATTATCATCTCAATAGAATTTATTTTGTCGATGACTTTTTATTTTAAAACTGAGTAGTATAATATAATTTTGAGAATAGTATTATTTACTTTACTGTAAAATAATAATCACTTTAATTGATTTATTATAATCGTACATTTTACTTTGCATTATTCTTCTCTTATATTTATATTATATCTACTTTTAGGCAAGTGAAGTTTGTCATAAATTCGGCAAAAATAATCAGAATATTTTTACTAGTTTTGTAAGATAAAAATTTCAACCATTTTTCTCCCTGTATATTTATGCGACTTGTCTGGAATAGGCTTAACTTTTAACTACATTCGGTGTTTTCTACTATTAATCATTCGCGCGATATACATATACATTACAAGTAGTAGACATAATACATTAATACACAAATAATAAATTTATCACAATAATTTGATCATAATAAATTAACTATTGATCATAATTATGACAAAATTTAACCACTGGCTGCGTTTAGCAGAAAAGCAGTTTTGCAAATATTGTAAGATTTTTTTTATATCATTACTTTTAATTCCTCATTGGATTTAAATGTATAAATTCAAGAATCTTACAATTGCAAAGCTATTTTTCTGAACTAATGTGTTGCTACTCGAAATCTTATAAATGAAATAAATATGGTGAACGCACGAACGAGTTCCTTTCGCGAGATTTTATCTCTTGATATTAAATTTCGTAAACGAAACGATTAATTTAAATAATAACAGTTGAGTCAAATTTACATTAAACCGTTTGAATGGTCAGTCGCGGGCGTGCACAAATGGATTGGCGAGCGACATGGTGCCCAAGGGCACCGCATTGAGGACCGCGCGTTGCATGAAACTGTCATGACATTCGTGGTCCCGACTGAAGAGAATTACATCGAAATGAATCTGACATACATGCAACACTAATATACACCGCTATTTATTGGAAATAATCAGTATTTACTGTTGTTAGGCATAGGCGCTGACCGATGATAAACCGCGTTATATTGTGCCTGAGATATTAAAGACGGATCTAATCTATGCGTGCGCAGCTAGTAGATCCATATAAGGCCTCCTGAATATGGCAGTATGTGACGTACTTGACAGTGCTAGACTACCACAGACCGTTAATAATTGTTTCGAGAGGATGATTGAAACTGATTGTTCCTAGACCTTCATTACATCTCGTGAATGACAATTATAATCTATCGTATCCGCGTTTTTGCATAAATAAAAGCAATAACTAATTGATTCTTCATCAATTTCGAAAAATAATTGTTTAATTAATGTGTATAAGAGATATAAATTAATTTATATTTGAAATAGTTAACAATTCTCGTGTTATTGTTTTTGTCAAGTCGAGCAATATGAATAAGATATTAAAACTAGAAAAATAAGTGACGATAAAACAACAATAAATAATAACTGACTTTATTATTAATTTCGAAAAATAATTGTTTAATTGACGTATAAGAGATACAAATTAATTTGTATTTAAAATAGTTAATAATTCGTGTCATGTTTTCGCCAAATCAAGCGATATGAATAAGATATAAAAAACTAGAAAAATAAGAGACAGTATCAATTTCTGAACACATTCTCTAATGAAAGAAACGAGTGAGAAATTTCGGGTTCGTCTAAAAACCGCGGAAAATTCCGAAAAACTGCTCGTCTGCCGTGAGAAAATATCGACCAGCTCCGTACACGAAAACACACTTTCCAAATGGCTGCATTCCAACCTAAAATCAGCGAGGCTCGTCATCGCACACTCACCCCCTCGCGCGTAGAGAGCAAACGAGCTCGACGTAGAATACAAATCAAAAGAGAGGGAGCGAGAGCGAGGAAAAGAGAAGGAGCGAGAAAAAGAAAGAAAGAAAGAAAGAAAAAAAAAGGAGAAAGAGTAACCGAGACTCTAAAAGGCGAAAGGGAGAAGAAAGAAGAGGGAGTAATAACGCCGGCGTGAAAACTCGCCGAAATCTCCAGGGGGGAAAAACAGAAGCTGCGTCTTGGCCTGCTCGTAGGCACCTCTCTTTCCTTCCACTTTTTCCTGCTTCCACTCCCTCCTCCTCTTCCTCCTTCTGCTCTTTCTTCACTACCTCCTCCAACCTCTTGTTCCTCCTGCGCCGCTCCCGTTTTCTCCTTGACGGGGGCAAAAGTACGAGTGGGACGGGCGAGGAGTCGAGGCAGCGACGACAGGGGCGTACGAAGAAAGGGGCTGTAGCGTGGTAGCTCGCAGCGCGCTGTGCACACAACAACATGGTGGGGATAACAGGGGGTAGAGGGGTGGACGGGGTGGATCGGCGTGTACAGTAGTGGTAGTAACATCCAAGGAGTAACTCGCCGGAGAGGGGAAACGAGGGGACATCGATCGGTCATGCGCAGATCGCGCTAGGTGCCCGTTGTCGCGTTTCCGCTGCCTGTATCGTCGCGCGCGAATGTATCCGTGGATTGCGCGACGCTGCCGGGAAAGATAGCAGGGATGCGATAACGTCTCGTACGAATCCCAAGCAGGCAGATACGCATTCACGATATCCGTTCACATCTGTGTCGACGAGTCCGTGACATCACCATCCCTTCTCACCCTTCTTCGGTTTTTTTCTTACCGCGCCGTACATATTCGCCACCCGATGTTATACTTGTACGCCGAGGATTTTTCGAGCGGATTCAAATTCTCTGTGAGACAAATTACGCAGGTCTCGGAAGATAGCAAAGTCCGGAAAAAAATCTTGCGAAGAGAACGTCTCTCTATCCTGGATATTTACCAAAACAAAAGTAATCTCTTATTTTTCTACTTTTTATATTTTATTCATTTGATTTGACGAAAACATAACACGAGTTGTTAACTGATAATATAAATTAATTTATATCCCTTATGCATTAATTAAACAATTATTTTTCGAAATTAATGAAAAATTAATTAGTTATTGCTTTTATTTGTGTAAATAAAAGAGAAGCTTTCGAATTAGGAAATGGTTTACTACATTGTTTTTTTTTCTATTTTTGGTATCAAATATAAATAATTTTTTATTTGAGTAAAAGGTTTCATATATAAAGAGAAAGAAAAGACTGATTCATTGAGAATTTAGTTTTTGTAACAATTTATAGGACTCGTTAAAATAGTACTTTACTACTCTTCTATAAATGTTAATATATTTTTAATATTCTGTACGCGCGACACGTTATTTTAAGATTTTAATTTTATAAACTTTTACAAGCTTTAACTAAACTTGTTTAACTTTGAGCACATACACTTAAGTCATGTTAAACAGTTTGTTCTAGTTAAATCTTTGAATCTCGCATTTATAATTGTTTTATTTCGTATTATTCTATAATATTCTATAATATTCTATTTTCAAGAGGTCCGATATTTTGTCGCAATTAATAATCGTTTACTTTTACTTATTTTACAAATTGTAGTGAACCAAAATAATACTAGCAGCAATGTTTTCGGTCAAAATACAATTTTTTTATTCGATCACAAACATTTTGTGCAATCCTTTTAAAATATTGAGTAAATATATAAATATCCTTTAACAGTCGTAAAAATAAAATTAATTTTTCAACATTTATTATTTTTTTTTGGATATCTTTAAAGTAAATATATAGACAATTCAATACAGAAATTATAAATATATTATTGAAATAAATCCTTGCTTACTAACCCTTCAGCATCATCTCTTTGTGCCTTTTAAGGCACAGTCGATACCACGTTTTCTCAAAATTCTCATTCAGATTTCAATATGTAAAAAATAAATAAAATACAGTCGAGTTTTTATTGTAAAAACTTATTGTGAGGTTTCACAAGTGTACAAGAATTGTTTTCAGATTTTTATGTAGTTCGGAACGATAAAAAATATATGCTGTTTCCCAGGCTCGGAATGATTATGATCGGAATTATGATCGAAAATTTAAGAGGTGGTGCTGGAGGGTTAATTATACAAAAATTATCAGAAATGTTTTTGAATATGTTAAATTTGACCTTCAAAGATTTATATTTTTTAGTAGAGATCCGGAAATAAATCTGAAATGAATGAAAATAAATCTCTCAGCGTTCGATCTATCGTAACAAGGAGATAGTTCGTTCATTCGTTGGAGTCTGTCGTTTCATCCACCATCCTCTGTCATCGATCTATCGAAATTCGCGGTCAAACGTTACCAACTCACTCACCGAGTCTCTTTCGTTAATTCGACGCTATTCACTCGTCGACGGTAAGCAACCCTGACGCAATTCGGCCCGCGTAAGTAACGTTGCGTTGCGTTGCGTTGCGTTGCGTTGCGTCGCGCCGCGCTCAGGGTTAGGTTAGGTTAGCCCGTCATCATCCCTCTCCGGTTCCGACTCCGACACAGGCAGGTATATGGAACAGGGCCGCGCAGGGTCCGTCGTGTGACTGTAGGCGGAGGCACCACACCCCCGCGGGGGCAGGCGATAGTACCGCGCCGCGGGTGGTGGTGGCGGAGGCGCATCGTCGCCGCGGCAGGGGTGGCATACAGGGCAGCCGGGTGGCGGCTTGGAGGGGTGGAGGGGCGCCGCGGCGCCTCTCTCGCCTGGAGCGCAGTGCGACGTCGCGACGCGCCACGTGCGGTGGGCCAATACACATCGGGACACACGGCACGAGATACGGTAAACGTAACGGAACGGAACGTAACGCAACGCAACGCGACGCGACGCGACGCGACGCGACGTGGCGCGACGCGACCGGAAGCTACCTCTCCGGCACTTCGCTCTTCTCATCTGCTTTCGTATATTTTCTGGTGTGGCTCGCGTCATCCTCGAAATTGTCGTCGTCATTGTGATCGCGCCGCGTCGCGAGAATTCCACGCCGGTCCGTCTGCCATCTTCAACGAGCCACCGAGTGATTCCAAGGTGCGATCAAGTACACATACATACCGTCCAGCAGCAGTACTTACGAGAGGAGGAGAAAGAGAGGAAAGAAAGAAAGGAAGAAAGAGAGAAAAGAAGACGTAGACCGTCCACGAGTCGAGCGCGGGGAACGAGCGAGCGGGGGTGGAGAGGGGGTAAGAAAAAGAAAGATCACGGAAGGGAGAAGAGGAAGGGAGCAAGCCGGCTGGTAGGAACGCATGAGTGAGAGAGAGAGAGAGAGAGAAAAAGAGAGGGAGAGAAAGAAAGAAAGAAAGAGAAGGATAGTCTGTGACTGCGTTTCGAATTAGCCTCCGATAATCCGCTTGCGGATTAAGTTACGAAGACACGCGTGTGCGTATACGTGCGCGTCATCTCGCTCGCGACGGATACATCGCGGGAACGCATTTTCATCTTTTTATCCGAATCTAACGTGAAAACACGCGTTTTCGCCGGTGGCCGCCGTCAATGCCGTCGTCGCAATCCGTCCGTCGGTGATTCGCCGTGAGATTGAGACGAGGAGGTGAGTTTGAGGTCGTATCTCGTCGCGATCTTCACGAGCTTCAATCTTTTCGCATCAGCAACGAATCGAGTGTGCTCCGGAAAATAATGACGAGGAAGGTGCACAGAAATTTCGAGTGATCGCTGCGAACGCTGTGCGAAATGCGGCGTGATGACCTTGGACTGTTTCTTTCAAACATGAAGTCCTTGGAGCAATCGCGAAGTCAAAAACAGTTGCCGGAAGACTTAACGATATGGCTCTGTGTTGTAGTAAAAAAAAAAACCCCTACAATTAGATACATTCTGTAACTAATGTCTTTATCAAGCAAGTTTTATTCGGCAAACGATTTGTTGGATTTAGGCACTTTAAGACACATATCGTAATACTGTTACGTCTTAATTTGTATTGAATTCTTGTCGAGTTTGAAAATATAAAAAAAGAGAACAAATTTCTCTTTTTGTTTATGTGCAAATATCATGAGTTATACATTTGGGATTATGTAGGCAGTGCGACCTTAATTCTCGAAAGTCCGATTGACGGATTAAATTTCTTTTGTTTAACAAACGTGGTGCATAGCGTTATAAACGTTGCGCTTTGTTTTTGAGAAATTTCTATCGTAAATTCGCGTGAGTGTGAAACCTTTGAGAATAGAAAGATTATGGTTAAATAAACTGTAAAAAAAAAGAAAAAGAAATGAGGGATATGAAAATAAAAAAAGAATGATGTATTATTTTTATTGCAGTAAAGTGTAACGAAGTGATGTGTAATTACGATACATTTTCCAATTTTTAGTGTTAAACTTTTTAGCAATTTTTTACATGACATTGCAGATTTGTGCGTGTGTGTTGTGTATCTTCTTTTTTTCATTAAAATAAAGTAAAACGCATAAATATAAGAGAAATGTTTCGAGTGCGAGAAAAATCTTACATCATTCACGCAGAGTGATTCTTAAGAAAAAAATAGTTTCTTCATTTCGGAGATGCTGCAAGTTTTGAGATTCAATAGATTCAGACGCCATTGTGCATGAAAGGGATAAATAATATTCTTTTGACGTGACGTGAAGTTACGAATCGTTTGATTTTGATTGTAAATGTCTGATTTAATTGAAGTCTGCGAAAGGATAGTACGCAAGTCGGATGTATAATAAATAATACAGAGGGGCTGCAATTTGTTGGTCAGATTGGCTTGTTCATCGCATGGAGCTTTATATGGATACTAAACGATAAAGTCAACGGTGTCGTCGATATTTGATCATTGTTTGATTTAAATACGAAAGGAAGGAGGAAGGAAGATACTCTGTGCAAAGTGCCGTGAGGATTCTGTAGTTGGAACAGTACCATACAGAAATATGTTATATTTCCTGCATTTAAATTGAATAATGATATCCTTTGATTCGCACGGATTTGCATAAATCACGGATATATTGAAAGATGTGTGGTGTTATTATATGTATTTTAATTTTGAAAGCGAGAATCGGGTGTAATTGCGTTCAATAACTCTTTATAAATATAACATTGATGAGAAAGAGAGAGATTTCAGTAATAAATTATTCTCTAAAGTTTCACTACTATTATTGACAAGATTCATCGAGCGATTGAAATATCGTTCATTCAAATATATCAATTTTTCCGTCCAATATAAATCTTTTTATATAATTGAATGGTTATGTTTTTTTATTAGCTTATACATATATACTTTTTATTTATATATTTATATATATTTTTCTGCATCCGAATTGAAGCAATGTAATTTTTATTGCGTTTAACACTGAAACTATTCTGAAATTGTTGTTGCTTTGTTTGAAAATTGTAAAACAGGAAAACAAGTTAAATATTACGTGATTTTTTTCTTACAATTGTAGTCTTATTGTTAGCATTATTATACAAGTATTCTTAATTACACATAAATCTGTATTTATGGTAAAATAAATCTTTAAACACTGTTGTGATAAACTTAAACGAGATACCGTAAGTCGATGTTGAGCATTTCCACGAAGTGTTTGATTGTACTCATTGTAAACATCTCTTGCGAACTGCAGATATTTATACTTGTAGACATTTCGTAGCGAAAAAGAAGCTAGAGCTATAATCTCCGCTTGTCGAGCGTCTTGGGATATCTTCTCGTTTTGTGAAAGTGTTTGCAATTAAAAAGCGGTCGTGCCACCTCGGGGAGCCGTATTTAACTTTGCTTAACTAAGTTCCCGATCCGTTGACGTGACGCCCCAGGGATTCCGGCTGACGAAAGTAATTCGCATTTTTGTTACTCATCGCAGGAAATTTTCGCCAAATCTTACTCGATATTCCCGCCTCCTTCATACATGGCTCCCATACAAAAAAGTATATGAAAATATCTTAAATTTTTTTTAGGAATGTATTTTCCTGTGCATAGATTTGTTAAATCCAATTAGTTCTCCTCAAATAACGTTTTTTCTATAAAACATAGTAATGGCAGATAAATAATTTTTTTCTAATTAAATAATTTAATAATTCACACACAATATAATTTTCTTTTGTGTGATTAAAACAGTTGTAGTAATGGTAGATGAATGAAATAGATTAAAAAATTATTTTACGAAATCAGATGTATTTAAATTTACTTTATTAATATTTTTGAATAAGATATTTTTCTGTAGAAGAAAGCGATTATATTTTCATCGCTAAATTATAATATCTTTTTGACATATGAATTCAACTTTAAATTGATTCATCTGCTTATCTTCGAATAAATTCGTCTTTGCCATTTGTTTTGTTATTCGAGATGTTTTTTATTCGATTTAATATTTATATTTTCAAACTCTTTGATATCCTATATTTATATTCCAAACGCTTTGACAGCTTTTTTTTTTCCAGTACAGCTCGCTTCTTCACGGAGCTGCCAACGAAAGATGCCGCCTGCCGATCATCTCGGAACGTGAATGACAAGCTGGATATTGGTAGCGTGCCAATCGGCGAGGAGTTTCCGGGTATTCCACAAATTTTTCAATCACGGAGGACACTAACAACAACATGTCTTACCTCGCTCTGGACTCCAACGCTTGGCAGGTAAGTGTTATATCTGTCATGCCAATGCTTTATATTTATGTCTGGTTTTCACGCTGGAATGAACGTTGGCGTTTAGTCAAATTGCAGTTCTGTGAGACTTAGAAGTACTGCTAGAAATATATAACTATTATATATTTTCTTTATACACAATCAGCGAATAAGTTGACGGTAATTTCTGCCATTTTTAAGTGCTATTTTACTTGTGGAACATTAAATGACCTCTATCGCAAGTATATATTCCAGATTCCGCACGTCTTTAAGACGTTTTTAAGGCCAATATTTGTAGTCCGTTTTTATCTATTTTAAATAATGTCTTGAGATTCTAATATGACTCTATGATTATATATTTTGAAATTGTACTTAAAACAGTCTTAAATATAAAAACTGACTATGAATACCGATCTAAGATCTCTATCTGGGATTTTCTCTCTCTGGGTATTTTCTCTATCTGGATATATATATAACCAATAAAATAATTTTAATTAACAAGATTTTTCTATAATCTTATTAATTAATTCATTTTTTATAAAAAGTAATGTTTTTTTATAAATTAAATTCTTCCTACATCATGATGTGTCACACATATTTAATTTGCGAGAACTATAATCGAGAAATACTATCTTAAAATGTGATTCTAAATTTCAAAGAGAAATTCTCTCTCTCTCTCTCTCTTTCTGTCTTCTACCATAACATTTTTATGACGGGGAAATAAACGTTCTATGTATTTTGTATCTAAATGGAAGACGTGGAAAAAAATTTATATTTTAAAGCAGATATTACGTACTTTGGATTTATAAACCTATTTCGAAGTATGATAAATTTGCAGATATTTTCTCGCGTAATTGAATTTTAGCTTCGGACGCTTTACATATTATTTAGGATATCTTCCTTAGTCATTCTAATATGACCGTAAGAATAGCGGAATGTATATCTCCGTGTAATTTTCGCGACAGCGGAGCGGCGCGGAAATATTGAATTTGGAGCTCGCGTTACCTTAGCCGAGATATCAAGACACGTCGCCGCAGTAAACACATTATCCTCGTGAATATATCCTGGATATCCAAGCTCCCTGCTGCTGTGACATGAATATTTATATGCGTTACAGAGAGAGAAAGCTATATCGTCGCGCATGAACATTTCATTCTCCCGCTCGAAGCTGCGCTCTCTCATTATTTTATTATTCGAATATGTAATTCTAACGAGGCGTCTGCGGACGAAAATTGTTTAACTGAAAAATTCGTCCGATTGGTGAGCATCGATAAACGGTTTGCTTTGTATCCGCATCCGAATCACAGACTAACCAAACAAAAATTAAAACGCCATATTTTCGCAATTGCAAAATTTATAAAATTATACGTTTGTAATATGTATAACTTATATGTATATTAATTAAACGGCAAGCACGTATCGCATACGGTTGATTACGAGAGGGACAAAGATATCCAAAGTTATCCATTCTGCAAAATTGTTGTATCTCGCGCACGCAAGAGAACAATTTTGCTGAAGTATCTAAAAATTTACGTAGTTACGGACCTGAAAATAATTTTATTGGACTGTCAAAATAATTACGTAGAAAACATGATGAACAACGTCGTAAAAAATTTTGACATTCTAGCAACCAGCTTGAACGTAATTATTTTGACAATCCAACCAAATTATATATTTCCAGATTTGTATCTACCTAAATTTTTACATACTTCAGTAAAAGTGTGTTTCTTTTATGCATAAAATATGCATAAAAATTGAGCTCTTTTTCTTAACATTCCGTTGGATTATCGAAAAAGCGCATTAGAATACCGCAATCGATTGGATTCTCTGCATACCTTAACAGCCTCAACCACTTCCGCGTACGATCGGCCGGGGCCGTAAAACGGCCGCCAGCGAAGCGCGAGCTAAACAGGCACTATTTACCGCGAGGCGTTTCTGATAATCGTAGATCGACCGAGGACAGATCAATCTTCTTCCGCGATCGTGCGGCGATCAGGGCACGGGCCCACCCTATTCATAAACCAGCCAACCAGACGTCAGATACAGATCGCGGGAGATCCCTGCATCCCTCTCTCCTCGCCCGGCTAATTCTCCCCTTCGTAGACACAGTCATTACCGACGCAAATTAGCGACGACCGATTCACGGTACTGACGTTTCACATGCGATGCGTGGAACGAGTTTACGCGATTACGCGCGCGCGTACCGTGCTGGAAGAACGATGCCGTTGGGTTAAGTAATGTGCGCACGCGATCGCGATGTATCTTATAGGTAAAAAGATGACCCTGAAGCGAGACAGAAGAGAAGGGCTTACATCCAACGGGTCCTTGTGGTCTACAATGTCGTGTTATCTAGGAAGGAGTATTCATAAATGCGGAATTCTTATGTACACATGCGATTCTTACGTATATTTATGAATACGTTAATAGCTATTGAGATCTAGGATACGCCGAGGGAGAATTATTCTCTCATTTCACTCACAATCAGTAAAGTATAACTATTTGAAGCAGAGTTTCCTATCCTCTGTGTGTTCAATTGCATGACGCGTTGTTCGATTTATTCCTTGTTGCTTAACAATTCGTGACAGTTTATTACATTCAATGTTTGAAAGCAGATACCGTTTGTACATTTGTTTCGTCGCTTTTCTTCTGCATCTTTTCAGTTTCTTCCTCTTCTTATACATTTTCTAAAAGTTTTTAAAATATCGGCACAAAAAGTACGATTTTGCTGAAGTAAAAATTTAACTAACGATAAATGAAAATATCCAAAGTACAGAAGAAGTAGAAATTGACATTTGAAGCATATATATTAATGACGTCATGTTTTCTTGATTAATACGATTAAACTACAAGAAGCAATACTTTGTACTCAAGCATGATGAGCAATGCTGCAAAAAGTTTGGACATTCTAACAATCAGTTTGAGTATCTTATATAATTATTATGATGATCCAATAAAATTATTTTTAGAGTATATAACTTTTTTAAATATTTCAACAAAATCGTGAAATTATAATTTGTATGTGCTTCTTGTAATCTGATCGAATTACAAAAAAACATGGCATCAGTCATTAATATATGTTTCAAATGTAAATTTTACTACTTCAGATGTTATTACGTTATTGGATTACGTTACGATGATATGCCATACAAACGACACGAAAAAAAGAAACGTGAACAAATGACGAGGAGACTAACGAAAAAAAAATCTTTGATCGGATAAAAAAAGCCGATGTATCGTCGTTGCGTTTTGGACACGGTATGGCGCGCATCAGTTTCTCCCCTTCACGGCGGTCACGGAAATCACATAGTAACAGCAGGAAATGTAAGTCCTCGTGCAGCATGGCGGATAGCGGAAACACGTTTAGGTAGTAGCCCCGTATTGAATTATGTTGTTAGGCGAGTTCTCGCTAGCTGTGCCTATGTTGTCTGAAAGGCAATCCCGTAGCGGTCGACTAGTTCTTGTTCTCTCAACCTTATCTTCCAACGCTTTAATTTGTTTCACTGATAATAAGTACCTCAGGTATCTTCTCGGTCTTCAATTATTTATTCAAATTCTGAGATTGCATATTTAACGTGCCTGGGATGTTACATTTCAATCGGAAAAGAATATAAGCCACCCGCGAAGATCAGTTACATTCTTACACTTTTTGCACTTTGCAATGCGCTAATGAACTTTGTTATATACAAATTCTTATCATTTTCTTTGAAAATTATACTTATTTTATAACTAATCTTTTTCAATAATGCTGTATAAAATATTATATTAAAAATATCGTATTTATTATATATATTTATACATGCTTGAGATAATTTCATACGGTAAAAAAAAAACAATCTTTATGATTGAATTATATCAATTTCGACGCGGATTAGCGTGGACAGAGTATAAAAATATTGTTGAAATGGTGATTTGTGTATGCAGCCACCATGCTAGGTTAACAACCACTGGCCAAACAGAGGGAAAATGCCATTTCTTTTCTATAAAAATAATTATTGCACTGAAATTCAGTTTTGTCGTTTTTGTTTACAGACGGAAATACGGGTTTTGACAAAACAAAATACATCAAAATGCTGCTTCATTGGGAACAAGTTCTATCGTTGTAAAACTGCCGGGTATTGAAAACAGCTTCGTAGCCGAAAAATACGGGACGAGAATAATAATACAGTGGCAGTAGGAATTATAGGAAGGAAGTCGTCAAAATGCGGAACGTGGCCGATGAGTGACGAGTATTTGCACATTTTCCAATAAAGTATGATCTGGTCACGTGGCAGAGTCGAGTGGCGAGTTGTGTCTTTGTGGCTGGAATAACAAGGGTGTGGTACCCGCCACGCAGAAGAGAGTTAATATTATACTTTGCTCTCACGTGCCATCTTTGCCGAAGACCACTCTCGTGTCTTTCACGCCCTTGCCACCGTCCTTGTTATTTTCTTTCTCCTTTTTCGCAAATCTTGTCGTGAATACGTATTGATACGGGAAAAACTACGTCCCGCGAATAATGTGCTTCGCAATATTTCGTTGTACGCACGTGCGAGCATGCATGCGTGTTCTGTGTTGGACGGTAAATCGTAAATGTCTCTCTCCCACGGTTAGATAAAACCTTATTCTCTATTTACATAACGATTTTACGAGATATTGTCTTATAATTAAGTGTTCTTCTGTTTGTGTTTATGAAAATGGAATTCCCGGGGAACAAAGATTTATCAGGAATAATGTTGAAAATGTAACTTGCAGATCTTCCGTCTGTTTATCTCTAATAATTAATTTTTCAACAAATTACACGATTTAAATAAATTTTAAATAAAACTTGACTTACGAAAATTATAGATAAGAAATACTGCTAGTCGATAATCGTTAGGTTCTTATCGTTAAATTTTTGGCTAAACGAGGATATTATATTCTTTTCATCGGATACTTTTATTCAGAATATCGACCAGTTCACCTCTCTTGACCAGTTCATCTCTACTGATAAATGTCACCGGGTTTGACTGACTTAAATCGTTCCATCTCGTCACCCCGCGTCGCTTGATTTGCCGTACCGAAAGAAAACATTTTTCCGGGGTATCAACGCGCATCGGTTTTGTTCTCAGTGTAACCGAGCGTTACGTTCAATATACTCGAGTTATTTGCCGCTTTATCTCCGCTTAATGCGTGATTCACTATTTTGCATAGCGGGAACAGTTGGTGGCTACATCAAAAACCCACCGGCACTTCAAAGTTCGTAGAATCGAGCGCGGCCTTGTTGACGACGGAGGGTAGAGCTTCGTTTGTCCCCCTCCCCCTCCCCCTTCCTCCCTCTTCCTCTCCTTCTTCCGCGACAATAGGGAGAGCAAGAGAAGAAAGAAGAAGGGTGAACGAAAAATAAATGATACCTGAATTAGCGTAATCGTATGATGGTTTTGCGAGGGAGATACGCGAGGGGGACGACAAATTGTGTTTCGATTTCATTTCGCTTGGAGATGACCGTCATCATAGAGAATTGAGAAATCGTTGTAAGGAAGAAAAACGAACGAGATCGATCGTGCGGTCGAAGTATTATTTATACTCAATCAATGAATGGGACCGTTTTCTTTCAAATAACGTTACGCTCTGTTATTTTGCTCATGCGTGTATAATGTTGATATTTAATGCTAATCGCAAATCGACGTTATCACCGCGTCGAGGAAACTATATTATTTAGCGTGAAATATGTTTATGATAATATTCTCATTAACACGTAGCAGCTATAAAATATTTATCTTGAAAAGTAAGAATTAATCAATAATGTGGTTAATGTATCATGTTCCCAACAAACATGAATTATAGCGTTCGCAATAATAACTCCTCTATTATAAAATCAGATCTCTCTGATTTTACGTTATTAATAAATAAATTAAAAATGATTTTTAAATCAATTATTTCGTTTTGCACAGAGAACTTTGCGAAAGCGGTTATTGTAAACTGGGTGAATTCATATGAAAACTAATAAAATTTGAATTCATCTTTTTTCGACTTTTAGAAAGGTCTCGGAAAATGATTTATCAAAAAGAATGTTTATTTATATTTTTAAGCGACACATTAATATAGAAGGTGCGTCAAATAAAGATGTGTTGACTTTTGACAGCCAATGTTTTTTGTCCTGCTGACAATTCTAAAAAATTATTGGTTTCAAGTCCTGCAAACTCATCATTTGTTCCCATCGATGTAGCACGTAAATAGAGCAGTTATTGACTGGGGTCAAACCTTCGTCTGTCCAAATACAGAGAAACCGAACGCGAGGCGATTGTAGGCGGGTAACAGTCGAGGTTGCCGTTTTACTATGGCGCGGCGAGTTAATCATGTAAAAGTGTGTATCTAATGCGCTGCAATTACAGTTAGGCCGCGGTATGCAGGGCACTGAATAAAAGACGGTGGCTGTCGGCAAGCGGGACGATGCCAAACATCGACGATAGCCCCCTCGGAAACGTTGGTTAACTCATGTGACAATGCTGAGAACAAGGCCCATTGTCACCCCCGGGTATTGTACAAAGGCCACGGCACTTTGTCCCTTATACGCGTCTACATATCGTGCATGTCGCACGACACATTTCTGCATAATACAGACGACACGGTCGGTTTCGCGACCTTTCGCCCTGTAGCCACGTTAACGCTTGCTATATCAAGACATTATGTGTAGCTGCTATTGCCAAGAATAGGATTCGTTTAGAAAACATGTTTTCTTGTCCAAAATCGTTGTCAATTGATAAGAGCTTATAAAAAGATGAATTATTAGAAACGATATGTTAAAATAAAATTTATTTAAGCTTACAGCTAAAAAAACCTAAACTTAATACTTAAGTACAAATTTTTGAATCTCGATTTCCACTGTCTAATAATTCATCAAAAATCTATAAATCTTAATTATTTGAAAACTATTTTATAGGGTTGGATAGTAATTATATAGTAAGTTAAAAGTTACATAAAAAGTTAATAACTTTTAACTTAACTGATAGTTAATTTTAAATGAATTAATTTTTAACTTAATTTAGTTATTTTTAAACTTTAATTTATTAACTTGTTCCTTTTTTAAAAATTTATCTCTCTAAATGCCAATATTATTCTCTACAACATCTTAAACATTAGAGAATTAGTTTAGAAAGAAGAGGGTCAATAATTGTCTGATGGGCGCGTTATATTATGTTATTTTTATTTACGTGTGAGAGAAAGAATAGAAACTTTTTATTTACATATACCTACTTTTCAAAGAATTATAGCCAAGCGCAAGCATAGCCAAAGAGAATTATAAGATTATTTACATTTAAAAAAATTACATTTTTCTTTTTTATTATACATAGATATCAAAATATGAAAATGCTTAAGTAAAAGTATAAAAAATCAGTTTTTTTATTGTATAAGACAATTTTTGTTATTTCATATAGCTTATAAATAAATTAATGCTTCTCAAAATTAATTTTTTATTTAACTTAATCTTAACATAACTTTAACGGAATTAAGTTTTTTGTTTATTCAACTTTTAACTTAACTAAATTAATTTTATAAGCCATTAATTTCCACTTAATTTAGGTAAAAAAGAAAAAAAAACATTAACTTACCCAACCCTGCTGTTTTAAAGCAACTGCAATTTTTAACTCTAACGTCGAGAGGAACCGAAATGTAACTTTTGTGAGACGACCTTGATAACAGATATTGATCACGCGCTGAATCCGATAAATTTGATAAGATCTCAGTGAGATTTCGGAACAGTGGAAAACACGAGGAGAAAGGATAGGAAGGGGAATAAGCAAAATAAAAGAAAAAGGAAATGAAAGGGAGAAAGGGACAGCAGGTGCCACGTATCTTCCGTGATAATAATTTTTCTAGACCGTTTTTCATTTGGCATGGCCGTCAGTCGGGACGCGCCATGATCAGTCAGCCGACGTCGGCTTGTGTTTTAGTCCTTAACCCGTTCTGCTTCCAGTAATTAAGACTCGAGCTTAAAAAAAAGAGGACGACGGCCAAGCCGTGGGTGGTTAGGGGAGATCGGGACCGGGTTAGATTAGAGGTAAGAATGGTGGGACGGGAAATTGAGAAGGCAGGGGTAGAGCACCGCGCGATGACACGCTCCTTTGTTCCGGCCTTTTGCGAAAGACGCCGGAGTAGCGAGTAGCATTTGCTTTCGCGAGCACAAAGAGAAATAATGACTAGAGAAATAATGTCCGGTGTTCAACTAATATTTGCGTCTAACTTTTCCCGAGATTTTTTTTTTCCGGATGTAGTGTACGCGCGTTTTCCTTTGCCGGAAGAGAACGTGCACGCCGCGCGGTAGACGACACGGGCACGACGGCGGATGCGTTTGTTGGAGAGAGAGACGACGGGTCTGCCCGTTTCAAATGCGGTAGGATATCTCGCAGTTGCGGAATAAACCAGTGCTTAAGGTGTCTCTTTGTCGTCTTATGCGCCCATGCATAAAAGCGAGTCCCTGATACTCATACATTACCTGACATTTTTCCTCGGTGTTCAGAAAGATAGCACGACGCGTATAAGTATACAAAAATACGCATTAAAAATATACATTAAATTAAAGAATATATGCATATAGATTGTGTAATAAAGAATTTTCCTGTTTTTTGAATGTTAACGTTAGACAGTTTCTCGGCGCCGTCGTTATCATATTTCGCGCATACATTTTTTTGTTATCATTAAATATGAATTACATATCTCGTACGCGTCTGAATATTTTGATCAAATTCACTTTACGAGCGAGCGATATTAATTTGCATAATGGATGGTCACTGAATATATTATATTTCATTATATTTTGCACATTATTCCATTTTATTTTTCACGTTTATTGGAATATTAAGCATATTCGGGAGGGTAGAGGGACGCGTATTTTTATAGTCAGATATTTCTTCTTCTGCACGTGCATGTGGCTATTCGGAGTTTAAATATTTTAACGGTATATTCCATCACTGTGGGATTTTCATTAGATCTACTGTTTCGCATTTATTGCTTACCATCGATTGCAATTTATTGGAAGTGCACTGGCTGTTGTTATCTACCTTCGGTACAAATAAAATTGCGAAATGCCGTACTATTTTTTATTACAGCTCAGTTTTCATCAACATCATTTTATACAAATAAAAAAGCAATACACACGCACACACACACATACGCACATATATACATAGACAATCTCTATTTCCCTTTCTCTCTTTCTTTTTCTCATACTATTTTTTGAAATAATTATAAATGTTATTCAAACTTTAATATTCACATATATAGACATACGTGTACGTACAAACTTTTATTAAACTCTTGTTATTCTATAGATAATAACCCTTCCTTTTTCTATGGATATCATGTCCTTATTTAAAGATGTAAATGTACGGATTAATCTTTATTATTTCATACTTATTCTATTGAAATCCTATCGGACATATTATATAAAGACATATACGAAGTCGCAAATTATTTTTCCAAACCCTTGAATAACCCCGCGCGATCCGACCGCTCTTGTAGACAAAAATTCGTGAGCAATGCGTTAACGAGAGGGTCGAATTCACCCTGTATGTAGTTTAGTGGCCCTGGTCTTTCGAGGGTGGCGGCGGCGGTGGTGGTAGTGGTGGCGGTGGTGGGCTGGTCACGTTGGTGGTGGTGAAATCGAGTTAGCCAAATTAACCATGAAATAGACTCCCTCCCTAGTGTCTGTCTATCTCGTCAGCCGCTCGTGTCGTTCGCATCGTTCCAGGACCACTAACCAAAGCTAACCAGTCCCGTAGGCCCTTTTAGGGCCACTGCACACAAAATTGAACCTTTGCCTCCAAAGGAAACGCGACCATCGCTAAACGCGGGAAAACCATGGCGTGTCTAAAGTGTTTAAAGTGTGCAAAAAAAAAACTTTTGCGTTATAACAACATTCGGCAATATGGTCTACTGAATGTTTATGCTATTTATTTGATTAGAATTTGATTCATACAGCTATATTATGGCGTTGTGTACCGATTAAAATTTGAGTTTATTTGCTTAAATAAACGGGATTAACAGATGAAGTATACGAAAATATTTGTACTATACGCATGCTATAATCAGTTATTGTAAAGAATATTATTAATAGTAATATATTGTTATACATATTGCATAATTATGATTACAAATATTACTATCCATTCTCATGGAAGTACGTTACTCTATGATTATTTATTAATTCCGAATTAATGCATACAAGATTCTGTTTTATCGAATAGCCAACTCAATTTCGAATTAAAAGCCTCGTTATTCCGTTAAATGCATAATTACATTGTATGGATAAATTGATAAGAGAGAGTCATACATTTAATATGAAGAATAGAACTTTATATTTATCATTGCCTTTAATAACGTACGAGTTTTTAATATCATTTAAGTAAGCATTCATTATCTTCAGATATTATAAAAAAATAATTTTGTTTCTCGTTGTACGCTGTTAATCTGCGCAAGAATGAAATGCCATGTGCCATATCGTCCGTTCATTCTCGAGCGAATTCCACCTACAGCATGCGAGATTCGAGGCGAGCGTCTCCCGGCTGTGATTCATGGGTACGATGATCCCATTGACAAATAAGAAAGACGCGGGTCGGCCTTTTTCTCATTAGCGGCACTTTGAACTAACCCGCCCACGTTATGACAAACTAGATTAATTTTCTGTCCAAAAGGTACCGCCTTCGCGATCGTTTGTTACGAAATTTCAACTGTCAGCCGTTACTTTATCGCGGTCCGCAACGTGTTTCGGAAATTGGCATTTAATTCGCTGCGTTTGAGGAACATCATTACGATTGGCAGAGGTATAATGCTGGACGCGATTCTTACGCTCGAATTCTTACGTACGAATTCGGTACTTTGCGCACGTACGTATTTTTTTGAATAAAACGTAAAAAGTATAAATTACGTAAAAATTTTATTAACGTCGTTTAAAAAAAAAAAAATATAAATATGAGAGCATGGCCGACGTTTTTAAAATTCAATGTGTTTAATTAAAACAAAAAGTAGAAATTTATGAAATAAATTTAATTATTAAACCATATATAATATAATATATGGTATAATGTAATATAATATAAAGCCACAAAAGTCAAACTGCGAGATCTGTAGTTGAAAATTTTTTGAAAGCGCGTGATATATTTTGCCCACGATGAATGCACTCGTCGTCTCGCAACGCTGTAAAACGCTCGGAACGCAGACACACGACGTTTTCATTGTAAAAATCGGGATACCGGTTAAAAATATTCAAAGGAGGGAGCGATGGCCGAAGAGGGGTTTATAACTCACGTCAGGCAGGTAATTAGCCGCTTTTGCCCAGCTGTAATGGACCCGCTAAGGCACTAAGCGAGACCCTTAACTTATTTAAATGAACCGGTAACCCATGTCCATGTCCAACGTGAGCCAGACGCGAGGCAATATAGAAAAACCATTTATAAGGGCACTATTCCGGATGCCTAAGCAACTTCTTTTCCTTTTGCTACACTTTGGACTCTGCAACCATCAGGCGATCTATTTTTTTTTGTGCCAACAGGTACATGCCAACATGTACAATGATCCCTGTTTCACGGCTATTATGATATTATATGAAATTTTTCAATATACGAGAGAAATGTGAGTAATTGTATTACATTTACAGATATATCACGAATTACATCGACGCCTATGCATTTTCAATATTAATACAAATAGATAATTCATAAAATTGAATATGACAATTAAAATAAAAAATATGCATTTTCCGTATTTATGTATTTAATAAGAGTTAGTTTGTTAATATATCTTTATTTAAGACAATTTTTGTATAAAAAGTATACATTATTTTGATTATTTCTTTAACAACATTACAATACAATAGTTTACGAAAGAGAAAATCTTTCGTAAGATGTTGCTATATCTCGTGATAATAGTATTTTGAATTAACTGTTCGAAAGCTAATAAGATAGCTATACGAAACTAATTGTTTTAAATTGGTTTTAGAAATATTAATATACTGTGAATTAGAAAAATCATTAAATAATCGATGTAAGGTCTTTTTTTAATCACCGTATCGAGAGGTCGACTTTAACTGTCAAAAGAACATTGATTTGTTTTCGACGAAATTTAGGGGCGCGTCCAAAGGGCGAATATTGATTTTATGTTCGGCTGTAAAAGTGTGATTTGAATTTTGATTGCGGACTGGGAGAGATCGCGTAACAGGATAGTGCACGCTTTGCCAGACGCACAAGGGCCCTTCAAACGACGCTTACTCAACTAGAAAATTGAAGGAATATACGTTTTCAAGTGACGAACATCGTGGACCTCTTGACCGAGTACACGTCGGTATTCACAATCTTTTCAGTACCGTTTCAAATAGAGTGTCTATTGCTGTGTCATGGAAATCTTTTACCCATCTTCACACGTGAATATATTAGGTACACCATATCATTACTTATCAATTTTCCGAAAGATGTTCATTTCTAAGTATATTCTCTAGTTTTATTGCACAAAAATCTAATGCAAATTTACCTTATATATTCTCTAAATTTCTTGGAGTGAAATCTCACTCCAAAAGAGTTTAAAATGTTGCTACTATACTGATGAAAGGTAACAAATTTGCACTCTTGAAGAGTAGATTTTCCCTCTTTTTTGGAGTGAATCTCATTCCAAAAGAGTGAAAATCTGTCACTCTTATTCAAGAGTGCAAATTTTTCACTCTTTCAACATTATTTTAATTCTTTTGTGAGATTTTACTTCGAAAAATTTAGATAATATGACTTAACTTTCTTTATTACATTTTAGATTATTTATTTGCAAACGAAAATGAGAAATTGTCATAGACATGATTAAGCAGGAATGAAGAAATGCAATATTGTATTCTTAATTCTATTCTTTCGATTTTATACGAGATTTATCTAATTTGTTTGGTTTAGTATCATCATTTTGTTTATCATTTTGTTTGCTTCTCTCGATGTTGTCTTCGCAGAAAATAGAAGCCATCTGCATCACTACTCGCTGCAAAAAACGGAAAAAAATGGGAAGTACCGTTATAACGTAGGGTTACTCCTAGGCGAATCGTTTTAGTCCGATTACGATCTTCGGCGCAGCATAATTCGATAATGATACGAGGGCACGGATTTTATCATAAAGGCATGCTAATTCAGCTTTTGTCGTAACCTGAGATCACTATAATTTGCGTGAGCGTAAAAATGGGTATTAAAATATCATCATAGACCGTTTCCGAGTATCAAGCAGACAGGGCGGTCGTTTTCATTGTCAACTCACACTTCATATTGATAATGATAGTTGCATCTTTGTCTTCTTGGCCTCTGTATTGTTAACTATTACGAGAACGGATTGAATATTACGTACTTTCTAATATTTCGTCTCTTTAATATTTTCATGGCAGACAACATTACGACGATGAATCCGAAATTTATAAAATTTATGGGACGTTGTATATCATTGTCAGTTACCGTATTTTAAGTTGAGCACGTCTTTTCTTAATTCTCAGGTGTGTGTTTATATTTGAATTATAGTTAACCATTATGTAAATATAATTACAGACAATAAGAAATTATTAGTTAGATAATTAGTTCTCTAATTATTCTCCGATCCATAATGAACGTTTAAAAAAACATTCAGTTTCCTTTGTAATGATGAATTGAAAATAAGCAGTCAAACTAATTACTTTACGTTTCGGTTTATTCGAGTTCGGAATCACTAAAACAGGCAATTACCGCGGCGCACTTGAAGTGAACTGGAACCTTTGCGTCTACAGAGCGAGATCTGATGAATTCGGTTGGTGCTGCGCAACTCTGTCGCACAGAGTGTGCGTTAGCATACGAAACCCTGGCAAATAAACACGCGGCTCCGGATGAGGCTCATCATTTAACTCGACGACACCGTTTCACGTTTGTGCACCGTACCAGGCGTCTCGACGCAATATCGTTAAACAAACTCATAACGTGGACAAACTAGCTGTTAATGTGGGGCATCGGTGGGTTGATCCGTGTACACCCATCTAAGTATTCTCCCGGACACCTTCTCTTCCTCCCTTAACTACTTGAACCCCAGTCCTTTCTCTCGCCGTTCGTCACGTCGCTTGCACTTCTCCGTCTTCCTTCCGCAAAAGCGCCGCTCTATCCTTCTTCGGCTCTCTCCTAATATCTCGTGGCTCCAATTAGTTCTGAACGTCGGACTGTCCGTCCATCCGTCCGACCGTCCGTCCGTCCGTCTATCCGTTCGTACGTCCGTCCGTCCGTCCATCCGTCCGTCCGTCCATTCGTGGTTGCCGTTTGCACAGTTCGTTCGTTGCCTCGGCTCGTTCGTATCCCTCAGCTTCATTAAGAAACGCTAATGCGTTTTGTTTCTCTTTCACCACGCTCTCCACTCCCGAAGGGGAACGAGCTAGGGACTCTTTTAATAATCCCGCAGCACGCTCAGAGATTTATTATTTTCGGGCTACGTTGCTGGATAAGTCCATATGGCTGACGCCCTCTCCCCCTTCTGTTGCACCCGTCACCCCCATCGTCCCTCGTAGCTCTTTTTCTTTTTCTTTGGACTGCCTCTACCGCGTCCGGTCGTCCTGCCGGCTCGCGAACTTCTGTACAGGGTGACCTGATAAAGTTGAAATGCATTTTTAGACCACTCGAGGCTTTCTATCTCGATAAGAAAATTGACGGCAGGTTCTATTAATTGAGGGAGGAAATTCACATTGAGGTCTCAAAGTTTTTTTTCACGTGCAATTTTGCGTTTGTCTGATGTTTATCGAATAACGAAACAGGGTTGAAACAACGTAGGTACAAATTGGATTTCGAGGAACTGTACTTCTTCGAGATTATAATCACGATTATGCCGCTTCCGATCACGAGTAACCCAAGTCTGTACCTTGCCGGCGCGTAAGCAATCTCATACATAGGAACGGTGTAAAATCGATGCCGACTCAGACTCGTTACTTGGAGAAAATGGGAATAGCGTCTGCGTCCCGAGCCCGATCGAGACGCAGAGAGAGAGAGAGGAGATGCTCCTCTTCTATGGTTATAATTCTTAGTGAACGTATAAGCTATAAGCATATTCCAGTCCTTTGATTTAACGAGGTGTGGTGTCGGTTATACTATAAACGGGGTACATCGGGGCCCCCTATAAACCAAACGGCCGAGTCGGTAAATTAGGAACTGAGACCTCTCTCGCAGGAAGCCCCCTAAAAATACAATTAACGAGTCGTTTAACGGATATACCTGGCGCGGAGGTCACCAGTCTCTTTCTTCGACGGGACAGGATTGCATCCGGGCAAAACGAAATAAGCCGCGATTTTTCTGAACCGCACCCGTGTTTCGGTTGTGCGAAGAAATGGCGAGGATTTATTGGTCGGCTGGATTTAATAGGAGCTCGATCCGTGCATTCCAACACATGTCCCGACTACCACCGATTCTAATTAACTGCACGGGGATATAATATAAAGCAGTTTTTTTTGCATATCTATATAAAATATTTATATGAATCTATTTATTTAAGTCCAGATATGTATGTGTGTACATTTTCTGTTATTATTGCTATACCTTTTCATAAAATACGTATAGATATATCATCCAAATGCGTTTCAAAAGGTGATAAATTAAAATTTATTAATCGTCATAAATTAATTACTTACGTTTATGGATAGGGATGGAATCTTACAAAGATACATGATATCGTTACATGTTACTGGACCAAATGGAATTTACTTACGATAAAATGAAATAATTAAATAATTTAAATCAAAACTAAATACACTATATGATTGTTGCAAAATGAAATATGTATGTATGTGTGTTCTGTGTTTGATATCATGATGTATTTCAATAAAACACGACCATGCGTCACAAAATGCTGTTTTATAAGTATTTTTTCTTTATGAAAAACATTTATAATAATAAAAAATCTCGTTATGATTGATAGCAATATATAATCATTATTTTGGCCAGCAATATAATTATTGAATATGAGGAATATGTTTATTGTCAGTTGAGAAGAAATTATAAATATAACGATATAAAATGTATATCCATCATGTTTTGAAATTGTGTAAATAATAAAGGAAGAATCTAATCAATTTCTAGAAAATTATATGTATATCAGTAATTATGATAGTTAATCTTTTATTCTTATATATTAGTTTTTGCCTACCGGAAGTGCAACAATCGATAAATATTTTACCACCAGTTGCGCGCTTCGGTGACTATGCTGCATAATATTTGATACAAAGCATTAATAAATAAATATTTATCGCTCGTACATATCGATAATAAACATTTGTTTTTATTACAAAATTAATTTATGACGTGAGGCGCGCCGTGACTAACATTAGCGATATCAGATATAATTATTAAAGAAAGTCGTCTAGATATTCGAGAAGAATGATTTTATCATGCAATTCGTTCGACCTCTCAATTGGCGATTGTTTTTCCAACGCGGTATCATCCGGCCGCTAATTTATATCGCGCGCGGCTTAATGCTGTGTCTACGGTGCAGGTAGTGGATACGATAATCCACGATAAATCATCGGCGGAATCTTTAGCTTAATGAGTTTTTAGTGGCGGGTTTCACCGGGACGTGATTCATTTTGTGTTTTAATCAATTCATTAACGCCGCGCGCAGATAGCTTTTTCGTGTGTTCCGCGCGTTCGCTACCGCTGCCGGGCCAGTTCCAATATTCGATCAGCTTACGTTTTTACCAAAAACGTCCTCGCGAGAATAATATAGCTTGCTAGTTTTTAATTAATTGCGGTGGATATATATCATCGCGGAATATCGGGCGCGTGGATGTAAACGCGCTGCTCACCAAAATTTATCGCGATATCATTTGAATATTTCGCTCTTCGTCTCCGTTCGGTATAATTTCGGAACTCCCCGATTATTTCGTTTGATTTTTCTTACGCGTCTACTTGGAACGAGAATCCGTGAAATGGAAATTGAGAATTTTGATTTTTACGATCGAATTGTACGATAATAAAAAATTACATGTATACAGATTGTATTGAAAGGCGGCATACGTAAAACGTTGGAAAAATAGTCACTTATGAATATTTATACACCTAATAAAATTGATATATTATGACATTAGTGAAGCATTGAATTAACATTTACATTAAATAACATAACATTTACATTAATTATCCGATTGATATTAATAGTAGAAACCGTATTATAATTTGCGCGCTTTGAAGAGTTTTAGATCTGATAATAAAGAGGCCGTATAATTTTGATATTATTTTACACAATGGCGCAATATTGGTACCGAACAATTATGTTGCATTGTACGTCATTGCACATGTCATAAATTTGTTATTTAAATATTATATTCAAATGTATAATTTAACAGCGCTATTTCAAAAAAAGTTACAGAAGAAAGACTCAGAATTTCCATTGAATTTCGACGTGGTGACGTCGTAGACGTCGCGAGCAAATGGAGATTTCGTGGGATGACAACGAAAATATTTGCGATTCGAAGGCAACTTTATCGAGCGAGAGCGTCCGTTATACGTTTTAAGAAGGGGAGAGAAGGGGGAAAAGGGGGCGAGAGAGAGTCATCCGGGAGAGGGATGGTGAAAGGGAAAGAGAGACAGAGGCAGAAGGTGTCGGTGTTAAGGCCCTGCGGGATACGACCCCCGTTGCGAGCACACGACTCCCGAAAGAGCCTCCGTTTGGGAATCGCGCCTTCTCGTCCACTGGAGTCAACCTGTCGAGCCCGTTGCTCCGAGTCGGCGGTCGAAATTGATGAAGAACGAGGCTTGAAAGAGATTATAGATTGCGGCCATTATTAGGTGCCAATATATTACTTTCGCCGACCGGATATATCGGTGTTTGCGTTTTGCGGTCGGCCGGGCGTTCGGGTTTGTGGAGTACGCGTGCGGCTTTACTCCCCGATTGATTTGTAGGATAATATTGCGGTGAACGTCTGGAAATAATCGCGTGCGAGCGTTGTTAATTTACGGCATGATCGGAAAAAAAATGCATTTAACGGTTAAGACTTGAGACAGTAACAAGAATAATTTCTCCAACTTTAGAGTTGTCTCTCTGCGAGACAAATTGTGAGATTGTATTGTCGGAAAAAATAACTCGAACTCTTTTTCATAATAGATTATTAATTTCGATTGATAAAATATATAAATACGTAAAATGTATTTTATTAATAAAAACGAACGAGTTCCAGAAATTGGCAAGACCGTCTTTTCTCACCTCTAATTTTATAGTCTTATTATCAAGATATTATTTTGAAAATATTTTCGTACTCTTTGTCGATCCGGATATTTACAGACATTTCTTTTTGTGATCATAAAATTTTATATCGACGCAGATTACGACATTAATTTAACTGTGAATACTGTCAAGGAAATGAAACTGCATATGCTGTTGCGCGATGCAATGACGGTAGTGCACGTTATTATTGCGTAAGGGGTTAAAGAGATTATCGGCTTCTTCTTTCGGCGTCAGGCGCGTCTGTGTGAAAAAAGTGATCAGGATCGTATTTCGCCACGTAACACGGGCCCTTTACTTAATTACACATTCGCCGGCCGCGCGCATGCAGCTTTGTAATTCGTGCGCTCGCGTTTAATCGTCGTCGAAAATTGCACGTGCGCGCGCCGCGGAGATTGCGGAGGCGCGAGCGCGCCGAAAGACGGATCTATTAAAGCCTCTTCGGGGTACGGTGTAGGGATAGACCTGTAATTAACCGGTAGCTCCTTTACTCGCGAGAGCGTAACTCCGGTCGTTTAACGGTCCGCTTTTATTGGGCACTTATTGGTCATTTTTGGGCCCGCAAGAGCCCCGAGGCTTTCTCTACGGCCGCCTCCGGCCGGCCGTCGAACGCAATCCGGAAGCCGGAAGCGAAAGATCGAATCTCGGACCGAAACAGGCGTTTCTTGATGCGCATTATTTTCTCTTCTGCAACGAGTGGATGTCGAATTCAATTTATATACCTTAAACTTACTAAATAACTAATGAATTCAATGAAAATTGTAGATAATGTTTATACACACACACTGACAACAAATTACCGAATTTTATTAAATAATTGTTTGGATAGTACTAATGAAATATTTACTAAATGTAAATCTATATATTTATTTTATTTTATTTAAGCATAATTTTTTAATTTTGAATAAATATTTATTTACTGTAAGAGAGTAAACTTTTGGTTCATATTACAAATCATTCAATCACAAATATTTAATAAAATTCAGTAAAATTTTTCCAATGTATACATTGTTATCTTTATAATGTCAAATTATATCCAATTTGCATTTTTAATTATTTCTAAAGGTCGCCACTGCTCCTACTCATGTCGCCAATTTAACTAAAACAATGAAGTTAAATTTTAATTTAACTCAAGAAAATGTATTTTTTACTCAAATTTAGTTTATTGTTTACTAAGTGTATGGACCTTGTTTATTTTAACTCTAACCTTGGAAATGGATTGATTTACACATGGAAATGGATTGATTTTGATACACATGGAAGTTAAAAATAACAAAATTTTGTAACTAAAAAAAATAGATTGCCTTTGCTCCTTTAATATCTAACAGTGTATCTTGTGTTGAAGCTTTTTTTAAATAATTACTGTGCCATGTTAAATTTTTAGAAGATTTTGTATGTATGACCTAAATATTATTTTTAACAATTATAATAATTCACAAAAATAAAAACTATTGGAAAAATTGTTTTTTCCAATAATCTTCAATTAAATAGAAATTACAACAATTTTAATTTTTTTTAATTTATCGAATCAATACGCGACAGTAATTAATATTGTTAATTTTCCATTTTCATTGTCAAAATCGGTTTTTTGCTAAATTTATTCGAACAACGTTCTTTTTAGACTTTATTCTAATGTCAGCGTATCTACTTGAGGCACGATTTCGACTAAGGGTAAGCTGTAACAAAAGCGGAGCTTACAGTATCATGATTTTAGCTTAGCACGTGTCCAGCGTTATGTTTGCTAAGTGAAGAGCACTAGAGATCTCTATTGTTTATTGGACGGCGCTACTAAGCGCATGCCAAGAGCCTTCGAATTCGAGTGCTCCTTCCATGTGCGTTTACCGATTTGAGGTCAGAAGAGGACTCGATGATATATGTATCTTTTCTAATCAATGAATCCTATCGTTTGAGTAATTAATCAGACGTAACAATTGATGGGCTACTGTTGAAACAACTATGTATAGATGTATGTGTATCGGTTTTTGTTAGAAATGTTATTTCTAAATAATTTAAATAATATTTTTGATATGCAAGAATATGTATTCTCGAGATTAATTGGAATTAGAAATCTTAATATAGAAATATCACGATAAGTTTCGTTTCTTATAAATTATTAAATTAAAAAAATATATCAATATAAATAAAATCAATTATACTCTATAAAGAATAATTAAAAGAATAATTAAATTCTTTATAAAGAATAATTAAATTTAATAAAAAAATTTGAATTTGTGAAGAATAAATTTTACCTTTATTTTGTAAAAAATGAAAATTAATTTATTATTACTCTTTCCGCATTTATTTTTGTAATCCAAAAGGATTGAAGTTGTATAATTTTGATAAATCACAACAAATGTCATTTTTACGATTTAATTTAATTTTTTTAATTTATTAAAATCACTCATATTTATTTCTTTTAAAACATAAAAATTCGACGAGTAACATCAATAAATAAAATACTAATGCATAAATGTCATTTTGACAGAAAGTTCTCGGCGAACCCTCCTTTAAATAAACATACTAGATTTAGTATTCTATTTTAGAATTTTAACGATTGTAACAATATTGTTGTATTATCATAGCACACTTTTTTTTATCATGTACAAACCTGTGCAATAACAATATAACGATACCATTACAGTTGTTACGAGTTATAAAATAGGATTCAATAATCAATTCTTCTAATCAATTATGCTCTATATAGGCAGCATCTTTTTAATTTTTTTCACATGTATAATTTTTTCTCCACACATATACGCTGAGAACAAAAAGTATTCGTACAAGGAAATTTGTAATAAAAAATTTGCCTTATTTGTAGAAAATAAACATTAATTAGCAATTTTATACAATGAATACATTCTGTTCTAACATAAGGAAACGAGCTTCGCATGTATTCCTCATTTTATAATAGAAGCTAATTTCTCGTCTGTACAAATATTTTTTGAGCATTCAAACAATATAATTTTTAATTTCGCTTTTCAGATGATATATTTTGTATAATTAATACACATCTTTTTGGTATATATAATTTTAAGAAACATACAGTCTATTTTATTCTTTATAAATAAATTGTTAATTATTCAACAAAAAATGATTGTCAATTAAACGTCGAATAGACGTTAAATTGATATTGAAATCATCGTATTTGTATCGATTCGACATCAATTCGATAACTCATTTCTCGCTGGATAATATTTACTTTTTAAAAATAAAGTTTTTTTAAAAAATATTTTCCTTGTACGAATACTTTTTGCATTCACTGTATATATATATATATATATATATATATATATATATATATATATATATAATCCATATATATAAAAAAATGAAAAGAAACTTTATATGCAATTCACATGGAAAAAAATTAAAAAGATACTGCCTTATAAATATAATATAAAGAACGATGGTAAGAAACGCTTGATAATACCTAGAATTATTTGTCGAAATTCGGAGCGCAAGAAACAGTATACTCGTTACAAAATCACAAACTGTGTTACAATACATTAAATATTTCAAAATGACGAAACTGTTTGGCGTACAACCTTGGTGTTTGTTTTTTTTCACTACGTATAACGCGGGAAGGCCGTTATGCGTAAGCAAGGCTAAACGTGTTGTCATTCGAGCCTCGAGCGGATGAATAGTGGCGCGTGTCGTTCCGTACATCGTCGCATTTGTCTCTCGGAACGCGATCGCGGAGAATATCAGAAGATGCCATAAATGTCCGATGTACTGTATTTCATGATCGTTACGATTAGTGATCCCGCGACATTGATCAGTGCGATTAATAATTCGTAACAGTAGTCACATTTCCTTATTGAAATAGATATTTCGCGCGATTCTACTCATCCGAAGTTGGGTAATAAAAATGGGATGATAAAATTATAATACACAAATTATAAATACATGTTAAATTTATAGACGATATTATTCCTTTAGTAATATTGATATTCGAATATATTTTGCGTCGTGCTTGGATTTTCTATCAGAGAATTTATTTCAAAAGAGAATATAATTTGCTGGATCGATTGATTTGAATAATTAAAAAACATGATATGACTATTATTTATTATCATTTATCTATCATTTTATGAATGATAATACTTTTGAGGCTTTCACGGGCACTTTCTATAAATTATGCGTTTCCAAATCCACTCTTAGAATGCCAACTGCAATGTTCACGAAACGTTGGCATTCTAAGAATGGACATGGAGATAACTCACGTAATTTCTGTATTTATTACAATATATAAATGATATTTGTGATTTGCAAAATTCGCGTCTTTGTAATAAATACAACTGTAATTAATCCTTTGTATTACTATTTAACAATTGCGTGGTATAAATTTAATGATGTCTGTCACTTGTTAAAATCTTTTGTTGTTTGAGAGACATTTGCAAAATGTAGCGTTTCATGTTGATCGCATCTTCACGATCATATTTTGTATTATCTTTCTATTGTAATATAGAAAAATGCATATCGTTATTAATATCGGGTGTGTCGTGTAAAGAAGCGTATAGCACATTCTACGATTAAATTGTCTATAATTAATCGCTTTTTCGCGAGTGAAGTGAACATGTGAGTGCCATGAAGGAGGAAGTTAAAAAACAGAAGAGATCCAGGAAGAGGCGCAGGAACTATGAGGTAAGTAATTTACTTAAAATATATTTATTATCTATGTTATTATTTGAGGAATTAGTCATTCATAACTATTGTACATTACTATCATTACTATAATTATATTAATGGGTATTTAAATTAATTTAAGTATATTTTTATTTTATAGTTTAGAGACGTAGTGTCACAACTCCGCTGCTGCGCATCGTAACGGTGAGTGACAAATCATGTTTTATTTTATTTGAGATAATGGATCTGTGAAAATTGAAACAGACATATATATATATACACATGATGTATGTAAATATGTGTATGTATCACGTTAATAGCTGCATACATGAAATATATATAAATATAAATGTATGTATAAATATAAATGTAAGCCATCAAAAATCCATTGCCTGGATGGATTTGTTAGAAAGATTAAAACTAGTTATTTAATCCTGGAACAATTATCCATCAATATATCACATGTGCAAACGAGAACGCATATACAAAACAAATAAAATAAAAGTGATAATATTGATACATTTATTTATTCGTATATTATAGCTTCTTATATATATATATATATAATAGAATACTTATTACAAGATGTGTATCAGTTATCGAAACTTACGAAATAAATCCGCGAATCAACACAACGAAATAAATAATAGAAAAGATTTCGAAATAAAGTAAGCTCATTGTCAATAAAAGAAAATAAAAAAACAATAGCATGATTTTTTACCGAACAGAGATTTTCTTCGATAAAAATTATTGTTAATATATTTTTTCCTAAATACTTTGTATATATATATATAGATAGATTTTCAGAAAGTTGAGATATACACCACGAAAATATTAGCATTATTTGAGTAACTTTTTATGTCAATTTTTTATTATACAGTATCACTTTTTGTAATACATTTAATTTTCGAGATTATGCTCAAGAAAATAATAAAACATAACGAAAAAGAAAAGACAAAATTATAATATGTATATGTACATTTTTAAACTGCAAAGTTTGTATTTGAGTTTCTTCACATTTACATATATCTTACGAATAATGAAGATATGAAAGTAATTTATTTATATATGTATGTATGTACGTAAAATAAAAATAGAATGTATAAAATACGGTAGAGAAAAATGGTTAATATTTAAATATGTTAATTTATTTTTTCTTTTTTCTTCTTAAATATTTTCTAAATAAAATTTCAGACCTACGTTTAGCATGCTATAGCGTGCATTAGATATTATATAAACTAGTACAAAAGAAACAGCAATATACTTGGAGGTTTTTTCAATATGCATATGTTACGAGCTAAAAATATAAAAGACAGGCAGAAAATGTTATTTACTTACATAGCATGTTTCAAGTAATTTACTTAAATAATAAAAAATGAATTAATAATTATTATTAATCATAATTATTTTTATCCACATATACATATTTAATGCAAAAGTTTCTTATCTTTTCTAACATTTTCATGTAACAGTTAAAATTTTGTTATATTTTTACAATATCTTTTTACAATATCAATTGATTATTATGATGTACATACAATCAGCTGAGTAGTAAAAATCAATATTACATAAACTGAACAACAGATATAATAAATCCACATATAATAAATCCACATATAATAAATCGAAACGAATAAACTCTACATAAAATGTGATAATTTATAATTCGACAATTGTTGACATTTGTATATTAGACTTCCACTTTCTTAATTAATCTTGAGAATACATTATTGAAGTATTACATGATGATGAGATACAAGAATGATGTAATTAATTTTATCTATTAATAATCTAGTCCTCCCATCTTGCACATAGTGCAAATAGAATTGTATTTCAGCAATTACACGAAATTTGATCTACAACTTCATAGTATGATTTCTAGTACTATCAAACTTTCAAGTTTTAGTTTTACGATTATTATTGGTTCAATGGATATAGCTTTGAGGTTTGAGATTATACGTAATTAGCGTTATAACGACCACCTTGGCCAAATTGCATTATTTATTTTTTTTTCAACTAACATTTCAATCAAGCCCGTCAACGTCCCCTTGAGCTATATCGAAAGATTCGACCCTGCAATTACTTTGTTAATTAAATGAAGATCGCTTCTGTAACCAGATGTTCCTTGGATCATATCTCTCTCTCTTTCTCTCTCTCTCTCTCTCTCTCTCTCTCTCTCCTTGTGTTAAAAGGATTATTTAAATATATTTTGTTTGATTATCACCAGTTTCTAAGTTACATCGTGTAGTGGAAAACAAATTTGATTTTCGTTTAAAAAGAGTGACAATTTAAATACACTTGGTTTGCAAGTCAATTTTGAAAAATTGAAACAATTAAAATTTTAAATATATCAATTTTTGAGAAACATTTAATATCGTGATTTTTTTATCACGATAGAATATATATTGTGCCATTTAAAAAAATTAAATCTTTGTACTTGGAAGGAACGTTCTAGAGCTCAAGCGCCTTATATCTTAATCATCGTGTTCAGCGCGAAGAGAATAGACAAGGATTGAGTTTCACGTAATTATTTGCATACGTTCGGCCGCTAGGATCCCACCTTTACTAAACGCACTACAACACCATTTTTCCACGGCTCTTCGATCTCTTCTCTCGTTTCACTGATCTCGTTTATGCGAGCTATGTTCCGACCTGCGAAATATATTCCGCCTTTCTAGTTGCTCGTGTCTCTCCTACCGATCCCTCCCTCTCGTTCTTCGAAGCTACGCCATTCTCTTTTCTCTCGTTCACCTTCCTCGCTCTCTCCCGCTCTCTCCCGCTCTTCTCGATCGGCCGTCTCCGTCCTACCCTCTTTTGAATAGAATTCGCAGCCACGAGTGTGTGCGCGCCGCCACGGGTGTTGTTCCTCCGAAGAAACCCAAAACTGATGGTTAATTATATTCGTCCCGCGACTGAACTTGGACTCGAGAGCACGAAGGGTCTTTTTTAGTTTGCGGCACGCGCCGCCACGTGGCTTCACCGCCGACCCCGTGAAGAGGAAACGAGCAACCGACTCATGGCTCGTGTGGGGCCGAGTTAGTGTTACCGATATGCTCGGCCATCGTTCCCTCCCGCTTCGCGTTAGGATGAGAAGCTTTCGCGAACGAACGAGCGCCCGGCACGATTCTGTCGGAGCAAAGGGCGGCCATTATCGCCCCGTGAGATTAAATAATGAAATCGTCGTGCGTCGATTTACACCCATCTTACCGCATCTTACGCTCACTCTCTTGGCGATATTTCTGCTTTATTCTTCTCTTGTCAAGGATTTCCCGCGTAACAGCGTTAACTGTTCAGATTATCGCCACTATTTTACAATATTAGACGAACAGCATGCATCGCGAATAATCTAAAAAAAAAAGTATAAACGTGCAAATTAATTGACATATCAGCAAATAAAAATAAACTATAGATGGAGATTTTTTAGCAAGATATGTGCGGTAATAAATAATACAGCGTTAAAAAAATCGCTGTACATTATTTATTACTGCGTACATTTTTAGAATCAAATTATATCTGTTCGAAAAATTAATACTAATAACTATGGGTGTATATATGTATATTTAGGATTTATACCAATATTACCAATATGTGAGAGAGACATATGTGAATGAGAATTGCGTGCGTCAATAAACTGTCAAAATTGTATATCGATACCGGACACATCGCGTGTGTCCGCGAATGTATATATAATAATATAGCTGATCTGGTGCTGGACATTCATCCGTGAATATATAAAAGCCTCAACCGTGCGATGGTACGATCGACCAATTAAATTCATCGCGCTTCGACAACGGAGAGTGCCCATTATCGCCCCGTAAGATTAAATAATGAAATTGCCGAGCGTCGATTTATGGCAGCTGCACACACAGGGTTTCACGTTAAACGAGTAATTAATTGCGAAACTTCAACGACCTGCTTTATACAACTAGTCGTGAATCTTGAGGTGCGAATATTTTTTGTTAAATAAATTTTGCGCTCTACAATCGTTTCGTGTTTTTCTATTGCAAACGAAATTCGCGTATTGTAAAATCGAAATACAAGAAAAGTGATACAGCGATTAGAGCAAACTCAGAATATCATAAGCAGTTTATATTAATGACATGATTGGAATACTAATAATTCTAATAATTTTCTACTTTTTTATTACTTTGAAAAATTTATGCAGTTTCCATAATGAAAGATATTGACATTGCAATAAAATTACAATATAATTCTAAATTATTCTGAAAGGGTACGAAGGGGGAAAAAAAAACAGATTTCGCCATTTAGTTCCAAAAATGAAAAGCGTATCTTTTAAAGTGGGACTTTATCTAAGTGGTATGAGATTAAACTCGTTCTCCAATTTTTCTCTTCCATTGCTTCGTTCTTCGTTCTTGTTAATCGCATTACATTCCACACTCGCGAAACCGTAATAACGCTGCACGCCACATATATATATATATATATATATATATACGTCCGTTAGATTTGTGAAGATCCGACGAGATCCGACGAAATGCACGGATGCAGAAAAAAACGTATCCCCCGGACACAAAAGGGGTTGGCGTTACCGTGCGGAGACGATAATGCCCCGTTGAGGTCCGCGCGCTGAGGTACGTCTAAGTACAGACTCCGAAACTGTTCGAAATGTTTGTCCCGCAGCGAAATGCAATCACGGCGCGTGGGATTTAGGACAGCTGCGCGCGTGCTGAGGACAATTAACATGAATTATGGTAAACGCTCGCGGACCGGACCGAAAGGGATCGTTCGGGGCATCGCGCGATCGCATATGTACGAAAGCACACGCGGGTTACGAATCCCAGCTTAGCCCGCGGCGTGCCGAATATATGTATATTGGCGTGCATTTTTGCATCGAAAGTCGCAGGTGTCGCTTTCCGTTTCTCCGACTGTGGATCGTTTCAAGAGTGAATCGTGAACTGTTATTAGCGTAAATACTCGAATCGATGAAATATCATTGAAGGAATAATCGATTATTGATAGTTGAAAGAGAAAATAAAACGCAATCGGTTTAAAAATTAATAAAGAAGGATAATATTAATACGGGAAAAGTTTATAGGTATCTCTCGTGAGCGTTTGTATAATATTAAATTGCTTTAATATTAAATAATAAAAAATTGTGATACAGTTATGTGACATTTAAAATTTTTAAATGTAAGCATAGTTAGCATATCGGTTTTTTATTTGATACTTTATACACGTGGTCCAGTTTGATAAGTTATTTTTTCTTTAAACCTAAACTCGACTTATTTTTTAATATAGTTTCCTCTTAAAAAGAGTCACTGAGTTATTAAATTATCACTCATGCACAGAAAAAATGTTTGGTTGAATTAATTAGAATTCTGGATTGTTCATTTTCCACCAAAATTCCAGTTAATTCAACCAAACATTTTTGCATATATACACTTATACACACTCACATATACACGTATATATATATATATATATATATATATATATATATATATATATATACGTATACACAACGTAGGAATTTGGAGAGTTTTATTAAAAGAAATTTATTAGAAATATATTAGATCATTTAAAAAATATCTGCGGTTTTTTGTTCAATTTTTGAATGAAAAAACCGCGGATACTTTTTAAATGACCCAATATTGGAAAATTATTTAATCTTCTTTTAATCTGTGCACGACAGACGCAGGCATTCGTGAAATTTTGAGCGATTATGAAAATTAATATTAACCGTGGTCGCGGAAGTCACACGAATGTAAATGGGACTTTCACTTTCTTTTAAGATTTTGTCCGTCCATTGCCAGTGGCCAGATGTGCCTGGCAGCGCGAATGTTAACCTGGCGAATTTTTGCATGTCGTTTACCCGCAGGTGTTCCTCGTATCGTGTGGATGTGTCAAGCATCGCAAAAGTAACTACGTGCGTGCTCTCGCGCGATTCGCCAGATAACCAACAATGTTATTGCCGTAATAAACATAATTTGCATAATCGTCGTCAGAGGATCAATTGGACTCTAATGTCAACTAATATTTTTAAAGTCGCTTCGTCGAAAATTACGTACTACTGCACTCGTACGAGTGTATATATCACCATTTCATACATTCTTATTATTTCTATCTGTTACATTTCAGATAATGAGATTAACTGTAGATCGAAGTAACTTGAATCTGAAATTATTTAAAAATATACAAAAAATAATTTTATATTTTTTATTTTTTTTTCGTTCTCAGTGAATTTTAATTTCTAAAATATTTTTAAATTCTTCATACATTTAACGGAAAAAAATGTAACTTCAAAATTCTGTAAGTCGCTCTATTGATGATTTATATTTTTAATAATTATATTATTTAAAAACATTGCAATAATTTTTTAGATATATTTTAGTTTTTTAAATAAAAGAATTGTATCCAGATATATATTTCTTTTTAGACCATTCACAATTCTTGTTATTCAGTAAAACTGCATCGATAAAATAAAATTGTTTTGTAGATATCTTAAATTTGAGATTTTGAGCACAATTTGTGCAACAGCAGAAGAGATACCACCTATATGATATTTTTTTGCGGATGATTGGCTGCAGGTGTAATACCTGGTTGTTTTTGGGTTCTTATTACACATTGTACAGCATGCCATCTGATAAGTTAGCAGAAACTGGGATAATAATTTCCGCGGTATAGAAATATATATAACAACGCGGATGGTGTGCTGTACATGCTACGAATAATTAATATAATGTAGCGCGTGCCACTTCAAGATGCCACTTAAGATGTCGATCGGAAATTTTCTCTTAGAAATTTCACGTCGCCAATATACATTATATATATATATATTTTTTTTGTGTGGTTTTCGCCCCCACAACCAGCACGCAGCTGTCTCCGTTGATGTGAAAGGTGGATCGCCTCAGGGAAATTTGTTGCGTATATTCGATGAGCAGATAATCAACAATGCTACACTTTCGAACATCAAATGACGCTATCGATAATCGTCCGTTTTTCCAAACATTGTCCCGCCCAGTCTAAATGTAAACGATAATTAAAATTTTACAGCGCCTTTACGCTTGGAGCGATTCCATTTTACGGCGGAAGATTGTTTAATTGTTCAATACATATAACATTTTTTTTTCTTGTAACTCCTGCCATAGTATAGAATGCAAACAATTTAATTGCAATATTTACGCAATATATGCTCTTTTACATCTGAATATTTTAGGGTCAATCGCGATTTATCGGAAAAGATGGCTTTTATAACGTGCTAGATATTTGATACTGATCTGTTGAAACAATAAAGATCCATTTACGCTTAGGTATTGAATTTTCATGTAACGCTTGAAAAGATAATTTTAATTATACCATTAAATCTGTCGTTATAAAATGTAATTATCCTTACTGTTACTCGTATATTTGTAAAATAATTATTTTGTGGTATTATTCCTGCATTAAAAATGCTTCTTAACTTGCAACTTTCTTATTTTCTTTGAACGTAAATGTAAACAATTAAATATCCTTCGTAATATCAACAATCAATGATTGGCAAGATTTTCAGCGTCGAGACATATCAATAGTAAACAATAGATGAAAATTAATATCCGTAATGCAGAGCGAAGCTTCGTTAAACGGTGAATTCAATATTTCGAGGGACGGATCGTTTGACGGATGAGAAATCGGCTCCAGTGTTCAACTGTCGATTCTGGCTACGGCTTGTCGAAATGCAACTGACAAAATAATTAGTTTCGGAAGTTCGCCGTACGCACACGGGAGAGGTTTTGTTTGTCAAAATCGCGTGTGGGGCGGAATTTTCGACGAGAAAAAAGCGCTCTCTACGCACCTGCCGGTGAGCGCAGGCCAACCGCATCTCTCGCAATTAGCACGCTCCCTTTAACGTGTACATTATCAATTACGTGTATCGAGTGGAGCGATAATGAGAGATATTAGATCATTACATATACGAAATACCGAGCATTTAAACCTCGAGAGTCACGGAATGTATTACTCATGTAATAAATGATTTTCATAAATTTGTAAGATTAATTTAGTACTGAAGTATTACGATATAAGTTTGGATATTTTGTTAATAATCTGTTATTAATTTAGTTAGTAATCCGTTAATAAGTTTTTGTTGAGGTTTATTCAAAGTTAAAATAACATTGATTCGAACCATTAATTAAAATATATTTGATATAAGTTTATCGATTATTATGTAATGTATTATAAAGAATTTTTCTCATTGAACAAGTTTATAATTCGAAAATTATATTACCTAAATTAAATAAATATTTCATGTTAAATCTGACAGTGGTACATTTCAAAGAGAGAAAAGGGAGAAATACGTTCATTATTATATATATTTACGTTTGTGTTATTTTACATCTGTGTATAATATATCTATTACGTTATTATTTTCATTTTTATTTTTGAAAGAGAAACCTTTGAAGTTTCATAGAAACTCTATATTATCTCGTTGCATACAGTGACATCGAAACCTTATGGGAGAGGTACGTTTGTTTCGTTGAGAGCATTACGGGCATTTTTTCCTCCACCTGATAGATAACCTCTTGCTATAAGAAGACACAAATGCCGTATGCACAACGTTGTCTCGAGGGTGGTTCGGATACAGAGCTGATAGCTCCGGGCTGATAGATGTTGGCTAATTATGTGCCCGAGAAGTCCTGGCTTCGTCTGGCCAGGAAGAGAAGCCCTTCCTTACGTTCGCTCTTTGGTCTTCGCCGTATCGCTCGCGACCACCCATTGACAATAAAATCGCCTTTTAGATTTTGTAAAAATATCGCGGCTATAACGACATAATTGTGGTTCAGCGAACGGATATGCTTTGCGATGAATTTCTCTGGGGATAATCCCGAAAGGAAGATAAATTGTATGAAATATTTCGCGATGCAAATCTATGTAGGTATAAACACTAATTCGAATTTAATCGTACTATTAAATATAAAATATTTTTAAATGTTATTATATATTTAATTATAAAAATTTTATATTTAACTGTATGATTGATTACAAATATTTTTCTAGTGAGTTTGCCATATAGAAAGATCTTGAAACTTTTTTAAATTAAAAGATAAATTTTTTTTTTAAGATTTGATTGATTTAGTTTGTAATATTATTTTATTCATTTACTGTGTTGTTTATTTTTGTGAGGTAATATCTCATACGCAGATATTGTTTTGTTTAAATCCTTTATATCATCAGTTTTTGACACGCTCATTGCATGACAGAAGCACTTTAATATTATCGCCACCGTCATTCTCGGACGGCTATCATTTCCGTGCGAATATTCCAAATACTCTTATAAAATCGTTAATATTTGTCTCGATAATTGCTACGGGTATGGCACCTCCCACGGTTAATTTACACAATTATAACGCAGTTCGATTATAATGTATGTTGATTACGTACCTCATTTGCTAGCAATTACAGAAACGCTATCCGTGTTTAACACTTTTTAGCGCCGGTATATTAATTGGTTCTCTCTCGTCCCGAATCTGTTTCATCCAATAACACATTTAATGTCTCGCCAAAATTACAATTTCACTTTCGCTCGCTAAATGATCTCCTTCTAACGTTCGTTGCACCGTGTCACGTAATTTTCCGTATCGTATAATGCATTAATTAATACGTTTAACGAGCTTATGCTAAATGCTGTCTCTCGAAAATAGACAGAATGTTATGCATCAAATTTTTGGTGGGTGAAATAGAAATTTTCGAACATTGCTATCTCTCAAATTGAATGCAGAGAATTTAAATAATAAAACTGCTACATCTCAGAGTTAAGTCTTACAGTTCTTCTGTTTTGCGACATATGTGCAACAGCGATATAATTTATCTACGCACAATTATCTCTTAATATTTGAATATTTCATAATAATATTTAAAATATACGAAAAATGAGAAAATTAGAAATCATTCATTGATTGAACGAGAACGCATTGCGAAAATGTATCTTAAAATCTCAAGACTGTACGATGGCAGCTTTATCTCGCTTTTGATTTTTATAAAAAGAATACAGATCCTTTTATCTGCTTGTTCTACACGGAGGATAACAGCGATTGGGTCATAAGAGCGACATGAGCGACATGAGCGACTCGAATTTCGTCGGAGGCTATTATCGTTTATCCTCTCCCGACCTGGTGGGTTTTCTCTTTGCAAATTCCTGTTCATCGTTCATCGTTGCAGCGTCATGAAACAGCAGTGCACATGCATTTTTACGCTCGCTACGATATGCACACACACCGTCGCCGCAATCGCGATGCTTCGCTTCGTAAGTTTCGAAGGTGGAGACGTGTGTTCATTCGTTGCTTCACTCGTTCGTTCGTTCGTTCGTTCTTTCTTTCGTTCATCCTTTCTTTCATCCGTCCATTCGTTCCTTCGTCCGAGCGTCCATCCGTCCGTCCGTTCGGTGGTACTGGCCCTGTAATTGGGCCCAAACTCTTAGCTCCGCTCGGCCGGCCAAAGATTATACACCCGCATGTCCCGAGGGGCTCGAACCAAACGTTCTTGTGTGATATATTATGCTGCAGATACCTGTATCTGATTCACGAGGTGAAGTTGGCGTAAACGGAGTAACTTTTTCAGTTTTCTAAGAGCACGTTCCTGTACTCCATCGCACTATTGGCGATACCGACATTCTATCCTAGACCAGACAAATCGTCACACGGGTCGCGACAATTCGTGGGCCGAATGGCCCAAAGTGTAGCCCTGTTAGTGTAGCAACATCCGTTATCTCTCGTCTCTCTGGACCTCGCGCGCGGGCCTTCTACGGTCCCTTTCGCGCACGGGTCTCGAGATCCGAACGCCGGATCTCTCGATAACTTCGTCCGTTCGACCGCCCGCTCGATCGATTTCGTCGGCACGGATTCGTCGGAATTCGCTAATAACACGGCGAAGGCGGACGACGGCTCCGGGTGACCTGATATAGGTACAAGAGCTCCGCTTGTTATGTTCCGACTATGACGTAACTAAACTTTCCGCGCGCTAACTATATCTCGAATGCTCTCTTGTTTTCCTCTTCGTTTTATCACTCCGTCGTTCTCTGCATGGAGGAAGTTTCAATGAAATATATCTGTTGGAATATTCTTCCTAATATCATTCTCAAAATGTCTGTGTTAATCTTCTGGGAGTCAGCTAACTTTTTTTCATGAAAAAATAATTTTGATTTCAAAAACTAATGCATCAAACATTATAAACAGAACCAATAAATGTATGTTGCAAATTTTCGCGCGCGTGTTGTAAAGTTCTTACGTATAAAAAACTCTGCACTGATTTTATCAAAAATTGGATCTCGGTGAAGTGAGCTTAGTGTACATAAAGATAAAAATTTGTACATTTATATATTTTTGTATTTATAAGCCAAAAATTATCTGTTTTATTATCAAACTACTTTATTCTTACTTTATTAGCTTACTTATTTCTACATCATCACACTCATTCTCGTATAATTTCGAAACTATACAATGAAATCCAGAATAAGATGTATTTCTGGATGCTCAATATTGCATTTCTTTTCTTAAATTTTAAAATATGCAGAGTTTAGCTATCAAAGGTGATAATCGTGACGATTCCATCAAAACGCTCACGTTATAAGCAGATGATGAGGAACGATTCGTGACTTCGACATCTGCGTGGTTCAATTACACTTCTTTGTTGCCGCGGTATCCTCGAAAACAGAAAATTACGAATTGCCGCGTGTTCGTGTGTAACGTACTTTCCTTGGGCGTTGCAACCGGGAACGATGTAGCCACTGAGCGGCATATCATTTAACCCTATAGCGGCGATGTTCACGCTGCAAAGTGTGGGAGGGACACGACATATTGTTTCGGAATAACATGTTAATACGGCAAATATAGTCTTTGTTTCGTGATCGGGTAGTTCGATGAGATCTTTGTCCACGATATCCCGGAACTCGAAGAGAAACTTCGGTAAATTTGTCAGCGGGTGGTTGCCGGAGAGAATAATTAACCATATAATTTATTCGGTTATCTTATGATTATGTCCTCATCTGCATTCTTGTGCATCTGACATTATGTCCTACCGATTATTAATGCCGCACGTTAAATAGGCGAATAGCGTAAGATATAATTGCAATGGGCGTATATCGCAGGAAGGAGACTGACAGCTGTGGTTATTGCAAAATCATACCCACTCGCTCGCTCTTTGCAGCAACGGCAGTACATTTACGTAATTGTCACCTGCAACGCAATGAATGTTCATAGATTAACAGAGAAGTATCAGTTATATGCAGAAATGGTTGACGGAAAATAATAAGGGCTAAAAGGATTCAAAGAAATATGTTTATTCGGAAGTATTGGCGCGTTTATTAAGTTTGTTAATAATTAGTTCTTGTGTTAAATCGAATATTATCGCTTATTTGTCAAGTGAATTAGCGAGAAATGTTTTTCTTTGTGCGATGTACAATGGAACTTTATATTATTTATATGTTATATATTTTATTATTATGCTTTTCAGTGGAACGGATGATACAAGTATCATGTGTGTGTTATTAATACATTAAGAAGCAGATACACTTCCCCAAACATTTTAGACTGTCAATATATAATAAACATATAACGAATATTTAATGAACCATATACAATATTTTAATAAATTAATCAGTGGACTCATAACTTCAATCATGCGTAAAAAATTATATTAGGACAGAATATGATGATTTAGATTTTCGATAGTATTATAACTTTAGATATTAAAAAAACTCAATCGCACTTGTATCAATTTTCAATGGGGCATAGACTTGCACAACTGAATTGCGAACAAGGTATAACTATAACGAGAGATATGATGTAACTACTATAGACAGATTGCCATTCAATATTGCCTACGTCATGTGGAGAGACATAGATGATCGACAGATCGATAGGTCTCTCTGACTGGCAGTTGAGGAGACCTATCGGTGTGTTTCATGACAGTTCGAGATCATTTCTAATTCCACCGGTTCGAACCCAACAAAGTGCAGATTGGTGGATAGGTTACACGTAAATTGTAGTTGGCAATGGACGCAATCGCCCGTCTCGATAATACCTTGGGTTGCGATAGAGCGTGCAATCGATGGGATATGTAACATGCGAGATTTTGTTGCAAATGCAATAGATCACGTTTAATCTCGTTGTCTGGATGTGAACGACGCATAGATCGGTGGATACGCAATATCTCGAACGTAACTTGTAACCTGCCCCGTAGCGAAACCTGTGGTAAGCTTACGTACATATACAAGACTAAAGTAAGATCACTTTATAACTAGCACTGAAAATTTGCAATCTTTGATGACAATATGTCATGCTAACCACGCTCCTTCATTCCATTTAGCAGCAATTAATCATATAGGTACTTTTATTCGTATTTCATCCTTAGCCAAAAGTTAAGTATATGTAAATATATGTAAAAAAAAAACACTCGAAATCATATAATAAAATTTATACTTATACTTTTATTAATTCAAGTATAACATTTGTTGAGATATATATAAATTAAAAAGTATAGTAATCTATTCTACTATAAGTGCATCTATTTTAGTATCTTAATTTATCACGTTCAAAATACTTATTGCTTCAATAATTTGAATTAGAAGAATTTATTATATTTTTTCTCTTTTTCTCACACATTCTTTTTTTATACAATACGTATAGCTGTATTTTCATGGACTCCAATTTTGTAGCCACGTTCAAGGCTAAATGTGAATAGTTATATATTGTACATAACTCTGGAGTACGTAATGCTAGATACAACTGGAACCCGCCCTGTTAGCTAACTCTACAAATCAGCGATCGCACACATACGCACCGACAGCTCGATATCTGCCGAAGTATCGCGCATATGTGCATGACCAGTTTCATAGGTACCCGATCGTCTATGCACAACCCGAGTCTTTCATTACAACCGAGCCTCAATGCCAGGGTGCCATATCACCGCGATGTACCACCATTACGTTGGCGTTGCAACACCATTATGATGGCGTGTAGCTATAAGGGGAGTGGAGAAAAATGCTGATACTTTATTTGATGCATTTTCTCTTCGGTGCTCTTTATTGTTCGACATTTCTGGCTCGATCGCTAGTAGCTTTCGCTTATCCCAAGATCTACGATCTGGACCATTTCATCAGAATTGCAAGAAATTTTTCTTACAAAAATTGCGGTATTATGACAATCAAAAACTCGCGATACACACAAAGATTTACTTTAAGGCATATATCTCGTGCATGATGAATCGTATACGCGAAAAAGCATCGTCGGCATCGTCGGCATCGTCGGCATCGTCGGCATCGCGCCGACTTGCAATTATATTCGATCTCTCGTAATGGCTAAACGTATCGCTACTTTCCTCCCGAGTCTACTTCTCTCCCCGTCGCATCCCCGCGTTCAACGCCGCGCACGCGGCTGAAAAAAATCGCAAGACAGGGAAGAGAAGAGCTTTGCTCGCGCGCTCGTTGATGTGGCCACGCCCGTGGCGGATTCCTCATACGTAACTCGTGCGGTGGCTCCTACCAGACCTACCCTTTCTCCTTCTCCTACACCTCGCCGTCTAAGATTACGGACACGGTGCTTTTATTGCAATTGAATCTCTCGGTCTCCTGCCCCTTCCTTCCAGTTTCTGTCTTTATCCCTCTGCTCTCGTCCTCTCTCGCCGGAGTCGCTTCTCTTTTTTTCCTCTCCGACGTATTCTTTCCGCGTGTTGCACTCGCCGCTTCTCTCGTCGTCCCTCATCCGCTTCCTACCATATCCGCTTCTTCTCTTCCTTCTTTTATCTTCTCTATTTCTTTCTCTACTTCTTCTTCTTCTTCTTCCTCTTCTTCTTCTTCTTCTTCTTCTTCTTCTTCGTGCCACGAAGTTCTGTATCTCTTGAACGCTGTACCTTCACTTGGTTCCTCTCTCTTTCTCGCTCGTTTCTCGCGGTACATGTTTCTGCCGTCCTCGCCTCTCGGTGTTTTCCCCTCTCTTACTCTCTCCTCCTAGTTCCGTCTCTGTCTCGGCGTATGAAATACTTTGCTCGAGCACACCTTTTTGCTTCTGCGCCCGCGGTTGGCCGCGCGCTTTTATATTACGAGTTTCGCTCTCTTGCACGCTCCGCGCATTGCCAGCCAGTCGTGCCCGCGGCTCATTAAAGCGATGCCTCCTTGATCCCCTAATTACAAGATGGCGGGCGCGACTACATGGCGTCCATAGAACTTATGCGATATGAGGCCGTATGCGCGTCTGCTGCTCCTCGCCGACTCGTTTGTCCTTTCGTCTGGACGTAAGTGGCTTTGCGAAAGGGATTGCTCTTTTTTCCGAGTGAAGGCGGACTCTTAACGCGCTCGATAATTAAAAGTTCCGCGATTCCGGCATTACAGTGTCCTAGAGCACGCATTACACCCTGCGGTGCAAAACAAACGTGCGTAATATCTCTTGTTACGTTTAATTGACAGAAGATGAGGTATAAAGCGAATACCATGATAAGAGACATGTTTCTCATTCGAGAAGAGTTTTGTGCTTATTATTGACTTTTAGTTCTTAAAACCTTGACCGTACATCAAATTTTAATTATCATTAGTTAAACAAAATTATATATAAATACTGTTTTATTATTTAATTTTACAGAGTAATCTTGATAGTTTGGAAAGTAATCAATCAATCAATCCATTATTATGTTAAATTGTAATATTATAGTAAATTGTTAGTATAAAAGATTAAAGAACTTAATATTCATTTATAAGAAACATATTACAAGAAAAAGGAAAAAACGTTATAAAATTTTTAAAATTATTTAAAATATACACACACATATATATATATGTATATATATATATACTACTTTTAAAATTCTTTTCTAAGAAGGTGAAATCAAATTCAATTATTAACTTGTAAATGTAAGAGATATGCGAACAATCTAACAACTCATAAAATTCACATTTAAAAGTACAAATCTTTGTCGTAAACTTGTTTTAATTGAAAATTGCGTGTTTCATCATACGGGCCTTCACGATTTATTTGAACAAGGAAGTTTAAAGGATAATGACAAAGCAATTACGCGTAAATGTTGCCGTACTTCTTGTCTGACATTTGAACTTTTGTGAATCATTCAGTGAAAGTATGCTGCCGTTTGAAGTACTCTAATCCAGTGTCATGGAAAACTTGTCACCATTTGTAAAAAAAAAATGAACAGATAGGTATTAACTTTTTCTGAGGAAAACGTAAATTTAATTAATGTCACAGTTAAAGCTCATTAGGAAGAATTAGAAGTATTACCGTATAATAAGCACGTCACTGACACACATCGCAATTGTCACTTAATTATATTTAACCGGTTGATTCAAGCATAAATAAAATGAAATTTCTATTAATGTATTAATTGTTAAATATTTTTCTGTGGAGACATTAGTAATAAAATCAGAAACATACATAATACATAAATATCATTATTCACATTTTTAATTCATAATTTATCCTATTATTTTTAGAACTGTAAAATATATGTTTTTTATATAATACTATATAATAAAATGGGAATTCATTTTTTACGCTAATTTTATAATTATTTAATATTTATTAATTAATATTTACAAATTTTAATATCTGTTTTAATTTTGTAAATATTTTTTTAATTTACTTATTTTTAAATATTAATTTATAAAACATAAAAATTATATTTTGAAAATCGTAAACATAGAATTTTATGTAGAAATTTTTCAAGCACTTTAATTCATTTTGTTTGTATTAAAGATAAAATAATAGCAATAATTGATATAAAAAACTACACGTATTCATTCGACATATAAAACTCTTTAAAATAAAGCCCTTTTTTTTATAATAAAAGTTCTTTTTTAACGAACATCTCATTGTTCTTTTTTAATATATTTATTATTAATATCAATTATTAAAAAATTCTACATTTTTTTTTTATATATCCGATAAAGGCAGCTAAAAGAATTTGTGGGAGATGGTTGCTACAGTAGTCGAAAATACAGAATCTTGCTTTCCTACGGGAACCAGGAACAAATAGATATGCGGATGAATAGTGATGAGACAAGAGAGCTCTAATATGTATATGCGGGCATGCATATGTATGAATGCATATTCGACAGATTTTCTACCGAATGAGAAGAGCAAAATGCGCGAGGAAAATTTATTCATCGCGCAAGTAATTCACCCGGAAGTAATATATCGAAAATCACAAGATTAATCAAGTAAAATGCGAATAATGTCTTCATAATATTAAAAATGTTTGGTTATAGAAAATGTTTTCACAGCATTATAGATTGATTATAATTCGATCGATTACTATTAATTTGATGTCAATATATTTTACTTATTATTTACTTATCGTTTGCAGATTTACAATTGTCGATGTCGATTTATATTATATATATATGTGGATATTTAAATTGCATATGAAAACGTTTTTGCTTTTTATTGACACTTTATAAAATTATTTTAAATGTTATAAGAGATTTTTGTGATTTTTTTAATTATATTCAAAGAGTTATAAAGTCACAAATTAAAATATGCAATTCTAAAAAGTTTTTAACATGGGCAATCGAAAAAAATATTTATGCAAGGAGAGCTAAGTTGTCAAGTATAGGATCAAGAATTAAAATTTAATGCTAATAATATTATCCATGCTAATTACATATATTTTTGTGCTGATAACGTATAATAATAATTTTTGGACATAATAATTTTTCGTTTAATCGCGTACCTTTTGTAAATCCTTTACCGTATTACAAGCGTGGTTTGATATAACGCACGATGTGTACATCCATAAAAGCAATACATCCATATATATCCTTGAGGTATAGAATACGCCTTTAGACGACGTTTAATGTTGTTTCTAAGGCGCCCGTTAAAGTCTCCCTTTCCTACAATGTAAAATGAGGTGGCCTCGGCCAGGGTAGGTGTGCAATGTCCTGCAGGTTGTAGGCATTGTTTCCGAGCGAGTTCGCCCGAAGGGCGCGGGCTTCTTCAGGTTGCTGGCGTCCTACTGAGCGGCCCACGCCGACTGCCGCTCATCGACATCCCGACAGCCCCAGGACTCAAATCCAGAACGGCTCTTCGCGATCCTCCCCATGTTCGGACCCGTCTTTCTTGCTTCTTCTTCTTCTTCTTCTTCTGCAGCTTCCTCCATCTCTCGTACCACCATCTCCTCCAGCTCCGCGAGTAACCCTCTTTCTCCCCCTGTGGCTCGTCTCGAATCCTCTCTTTCTCCATTACTCTCTCCCGTCACCCCGTCACCGGTGTTCCTTACCTCGGGCTCCGCTTCTCTGACTGCTGGTCCAGTCCGGTGCTCCCTTCTTTTCGTTTGCGTGGCGTGGGTGTGCGTGCCTTCACTTTGCCCGGTAATCGTATGTAAATCGTATAGCAGATCTCTCCCGTCCTGGTCGCGCGACCGCCTGGATGAAGGGGGCCCTGTATAGAATCTGCAGCGAGATGGACCGTGCGGCTTCTTACCCCGCGGCGGATACGGAGGATAGCCGCGTGCGTTGCTCATAAACAAATTATCCGGACTCAAGGGTCGAAGGTCTATTGAACCGAGGCGATCCGTTCTCCGTTCTCATTTACATAGTTAGCCCTGGAGCTGCAGATGCCCTCCCCCACCTTCTATCTTCTTACCTTCGTTGCCTTCTTCTCTGCCTTCTTTTCCTCCTCCTCCTCTCCTCCTCCTTCTTTCCTTTCTTTTTTTTTTATTATTTATCTTCTATTTCTTCTTCCTCGCTTGTCAGTTTCTCGTTTTTTTCTATGTCACTTGACACTTCTGGATAACTTTGACTTCGTTGCATTTACTTTGACATTCATTGCATGACGATATCTTCCGGGCTGAGAGCGAATTGTACGCTTATCTATATTCCAAGAAATTTTTGCAAATTGTTGGTTGGATATGCTATTGTTAGAGATATGTTTAGGAAAATAGCAATAAATCGCACACACATTAAAGTTCATAGGGTAGGAACATTAATCTGTTATGTCCTAAAGCGATCTGTAAATATTATTATTTATTTCTCTCATATTAAATTTACTCGAAAATGTTTTTACAGGATACTATTTCAAATATAAATTATTTTCTATTAAAGTACAAATTTTTTGAATAATATAAAATGTATGTTATGAAATAATTTTAACATATTAAAATCTATATTAGAACATTTTTTTTGTTAGGTTTTATAGAAAATTCTTGTATAGAGATCAATTTCTCTGTAGCTTAAGTAGTATTACAGCTTAACTTGTTTCGCAGTTGAACTACTTTTTTGAAAATTTTCTTGAATTATGCAGCTTTTATTGCTTGCTTTAAAATTCACGTGGAGCAAGTAAATTTATACTATTTCTATTTGATATAAATTATTTGGAAGTTTCTTCGTTAACGTATAGTTGAGACATCAGAACGAGTGTACGAAGCGCTGCTGGAATACTCCAGTCAAAAGTCTCTTGTAACGAAACTATGCGAAGAAACACTCGAAGAAGTATAAATCAATTCCAATCTCTATGGGCGTGCCGATAAGACAAGTTAACTAACAATTCCTACGGAACAGAATAGCGTGCCTCGGGATGTAAACTAGACGCATATGAGGACACCCCGATTGGTGCGTGTAATCGAGGCCGGTGATTCTGTTCCCAGCTGTCCGCATGGATACATTCGTCATGAGAATGGAAGTACCGGTTCGCCGGATGAGACGACATAACTAATATACCCAGGCAAATATCGAAGTTGTTCGAATATAACGAAGCGATGCAGCGGCACGCAGAGATACATCTTTCGCTATTTCTACAAAAGACTTCGGAGAACAGTGAAGCAAATCACACGCCGGTAACAGCTCGCTAATTGCATCGGCTAATTTCACGTGGGCGAGAGCTCTCACGTTGCCCTCATTCCGTCACGGCTATTCCGCGAACATTACGTCGCCGGGTACCGCGCTTTAGCGATAAACATGTCGATCGGTCGATGCAAATCATTGATTTCTCGCCAGCAGGGGACGAACGAAGGAATATCGGTGTGGCGCATCGCCGTACGGGAAGGAGAGCGACAAATCCTGCCGGACGGCGCAATCCGCCCCCGACAGCACTTAGGCGATGCTCATTACGCGAACGGACGAGGGAGATCGGACAGACACAACGCGATGCACCGCGCCTCGCCTCGCCTCGCCTCGCCTCGCTTCGCGTCTCGTTTTGTCGGCGGTGGTCGTACCTCTACGCGGCGTAATCACAGTGCCCCGTAGCGATGCACGCCGGGGCCCTGAGTAACCCACGGCGGCAGGGCAAGGGATGAGGTAGGGTGGATCGAGGGGTTGTTCGGCGTCGACTACAAGAGAGAGAAAGAGAGAGAGGGGGGGGGGAGGATTTTTTCTTTGTGCTTTTTGTTCCACAGCGCGCAATAGAAGGGGGTGAGGGAGATACTGCCTAGTATCGAGATGGAGGAAGCAGAGAAAGAGAGAAAGAGAGAGAAAATGAGAGAGGAGAAAAGAGGGGCCCGAGAGAGGGTGGGGTTGGAGGCGCTGGCTGGCAGGTTGAGTCGTCGAGGCGGCTCAACGCCACCGGAGGGGGACTTCGGTGCACGTTTGAGGGAGTAATCGGGGAACGGGGAGGTTGGGCACCGTTGTGCGGAAAGGGGGATCACGGAGGTGTGGGAGGGGTGGTGGCGGACAGGGTGGAAGAGCCAACGTGGTCCCCCTCTTGAGGGCCGCCCCCGCCGCCCGCCGCGTGATTGCTTCCCCGAGGCAGGCATCGCGTGTCAGGCCCCTCTTACACACCACCCCCTCCGGTTCCACTTCGCCGAGCTGGCGCTCAGTCGGTCCGTCGGTCCGTCGGTCCTCCTGCCCATACTGGCCCTCCTCCCTCTACTTGATGCCGCGGTTTCCTCGGGCCCCGTCGCCCGCGCAGTCCGTATCCGATCGCGAATGAATCGCCGACTTTTGTAGTCATGGATGACAATGTAAGATACGAAAGATGCCAGTGCCGGAGATAACCGTGTTGCACGCTGATTTTGCACGTAACGAGATATATGATAAAAGATACTTTTTAATTTGCGTACAGCATAGTCTTTAATGTATAGAAAATTTAAATAGAAAAGATACATACTTGTAAAATTTTATATATTTTTTTCAAATCACATCGATTTCTTATTTAATAATTTATTTATGTAACACTATTTATACCATATGTATTTATATTGTAATTTTATGTTATATTTACTTGTATAATATTTACAGGTGATTTTATTTCTATAATGATATATAAATTAATCATGTTTTGCGCGAAGATCGAATTTAAACTTAATTTAGGTTGTGAACGTTTTGATACAATAAAAGAAAGTGTATGCTTATGGATATATATATATATATATATATATATATATATATATACATTCGTTTTTCGCAAAATTTAATATTTTTGTTATTTTTCGATATCAAAATAAAAACGATATTACATGATGACGAAGATGCGAACAATAGATATCTCTAAGTATCCAGTTTTTTTATTACATGAAATATTACAAAATAATTCTTAAATATTTATAACCTGGTGCATATTTAATATGCTTTATGTACATTCTAACGTATTATCTATTATTAGTTTAACGTTTTCAGCATTTAATAAGTCGTTATCATGATTTGTAATGAAGAAATAGATGTAGGTAGATATAATATTATTATAAAGACATCACGATTTTAGTTTTTGTTAATAATAATACGCACAAAGACATTATTTCGCTTACTCGCATTACCTTAAAGCCTTTAAGAGATAGCCAATGGCGGACTAAAGATGGACGTCAAGGTAATCAAGCATATTACCGGCATAATCCGATCACCGGTGAGCCGAGAGAAGGCGATAGGTCTCATTCACAGGCAGGTGGAACAATAAGTAACAACCAGTCTCGACAAAAAATTTTTATTCCATCCGAGGAGAAAATGACAGCTCACAATCTTTTGCCAATTGAATCATTATTAAAGTACTCGTCCAGACGTTACAATGAATCTCGGAACTTTCGACCTTGGACTGGACTTTTTTTCTTTCTGTATAAAACGGACAGTTTTTATAAGTAAAAAGATTATACGTTACTTTGTAAAAAAAATTATAGTTTTATATACATTGAAAATTTGACTCTTATGTGTTTGACACGTCGGATCTTGAATTTACATTAAAATTTTCTATTTTAATTGATTTAAATGCTGAAAATTCATGTTTTACTTATATCCATGAATATTAATATAATATAAAAGTATAGTAATTATATACTCTCTAAATTTTTTAGAGAAATCTCACTCTAAAGGAACACTTAAAACTGCCACTATTAAAAAGAGATAAAATATTTGCATTCTGGAAGAATAACAGATTTTCACTTTTTTTTTTTTTTTGAAGAAATGAATATTACTCCAAAAATGTGAAATCTTAGTTAAAAAAAAATGAACAAGTAATGGACATGATTCAATTATTGGACGACAAAAAGTTTATATATTTAATTTTTAATAATATGTACAATTCTAAATAAATTTGTTATAAAATTTTTGTAAACGAATTTATTTAAAGTACGTATCATTAAAAACTCAATATTAAAAATTTTTGTAATTTTGTCCAATAATTGGATCAAGTCCATTAACATACATTTACCTTAACTAAACAATTAATATTACGTGATACATTCTAATTATTGTCGCGGAACGAAATATTGCGGCAAAAGCTGTACCGAGCGAGTGGACAGGCCAAATCGTGCGTTTTCGTAGCTCGGATTTAATAATAGTCCGACGTATAATTTGCCTAGACGAACCCACCTGTTCCCAAGAGTTAGTCACGGCACTGGTACCGTGCTGTATCGTTCGAAACTTCAGAATTATTACGAAATATCTCAGACGAGTCGTCCGAGAAAGAGAGAATAATTTCCCACCCTCGGTCGCGCCTATAATTTTCCAATTTCGCCGATAATTACCTAATAGTCCACCCTCATCTTCGGTCGTCGGGCTGACACTAACAATGAGACGTACTCAAGAAGGAATCTTTGCACCGCAAGACGAAATCGTGGATTCTTCGTGGAACTTATCACGACCGCGTGCATTCGAACGCAGAAACGCGTAATGGCGGCATTACAAAAACGTGTTTATCATTGTACTCGATAATCTTACCTTTGAATCTTAATGCATGCTCCATTTATTGTCACGCTGAAAATAATAATCCGACTGCTATACCTTTGTCCGAGAGAATGGCTGCATTGATTAACATGTCATATCTCTGAGCGTCATCGATTTTCATCGTTAGTATGATGAAAAACAACTCTATTTTTTTCAAATTAATGAATTAAATATATACAATATATTGTTTGAAAAGAAAATAATTTACAAATTAATATAATTTGTTTGAAAATACACAAATTAAATTATTATTACCTCAGTTGTTGATTTAATTATATATTTAAATTAAATTATTAAGATGATTTATGAACTCTCGAGGAAAAACAAAACAAAAATTATTTTATATAGTACACGACCAAGCGTGAATCTTGCGAAATTTAAATCATATCCGAATCTAGAAAACGAGTCTAGAATTACCGGTTATAAAATTTGTATGTCATTTGCAGGCAGTCGTCATAAACGACTCTTTATTCGATAATAATTATGGCATAACAGCCATAAACACTCATTTTCTGAAATTCACGCTTAATACCCCATATTTCTCTGGATCTCTTTTTGTTTTGTCATTTTACCTCCTATTTCGGCGATATAGTCCCACTACCCTTTCCACTCTTCTCCTGTTTCTCTTTCTTCTTTCCTCTTTTAGGAACCCTTTCGAAATATTCTTGCCCACAAATAGTTCTTGTCACGCTAACTGCAACGATTGTTCAACAATTCTTTACCTTAATAATATTATATTTCTAATATTATTTACACGTTAGGAATATTATTATATTTATATTATATTTAATATTAATAACGCTAAATTTGTTTCTCGCAATAATTTCTTTTTAAAAAACTTTTAAGAAACGCACTAATTTTTTTTTATTCTTGAAGTAAAAAACATGTAATTATTATACCGCATTTTTCTGTTCTTTATACAAAAGATAGTGAAATAAAAAACAAATCGGGAAGAAATTACACACTAAAAGTATAGTTATGCTCTCTACTCGTAGAGCCTAATAAATTTTAATCCGAATTAATGAAAATTGTTTTTATTATTTTTATAATCGTACGATGATATGCTACAAACTCGATGGTACCATCAAGGAATTATACCGCCGGCAATGGCATAAACGGTACGAAACGGTGTGGAAGCGATTCATGGAAAATATAATTAACAGATCATATATAAAGCGTCTCGGTGCGCTCGGCAACTTGTGTACGTCGGAGTAAAGCAGAGTTTTTGTTTCTCCTCAGTAGTAACGACGTTCTTACTCGTTCCACGGGGTGGTAAGAAACTCCGCCTGCGCCTTTCCCCTCCCCCTCAACCCACGGTATTCTTCCTCTCCTTTTCCTCTTATTTGTCTACCTCCGGTCTCTTTAATACTCTTCTACGCGCGCGTAAGTGTCTTCGCCGAGCTTACACCTTAAATCCTTGACGAATACAGATCGGCTTTTATATCGTTTCCTCATTTAAATGGATATCGCATATTTCCTGTTCTTGCCTATTTCCTTGGAGTATACGAGTTCTTCCGGTTTCTTTTTTTTTTCTATTGTAAGAGATTTCTTCTAAATATTAAACATATATCACATTTTCCTTGATTTTCATGTGAATGTTTTCTTGTCTTTTAAGAGAGAGAATTATTTTTTTTATAAATAAATATAGTTTTATTATTATCAAGGACACACAAAAACTTATTAACATATTCATACTGAGAATCCTATTTTGATTGAATCAACTAATCTTTTTGGATATGGGCAAATAAATCTTTGGTTGATGGAATAATTTAGTTGAAGCAAAAAATTTAGTTATTGTAACACTTTATTTATGTTACTAGAAACAAGTAAAATGTTACAATAATCAAACTTTTTGCTCCAACTAAATTTTATTGCATTAATCAAGAATTTATTTGCTCATACCCAAATAAGAAATTAGTTGATTTAATCTCAAATGAAATTCTCAGTGCAATCTTCGAGAATCTTTAGCGAACTTTCATGAATAACGCGAATTGATCAATGAGTATATAATTTTTCGTCGTAAGGTGACATTCATAATTTAATTGTTTCTCCTTGCAAAAATTTAGAGAAGGCAAACGCCCTTCTTGCGTATACTCATGATCATTATTGTTGCTGAATAATGATCAATTTGAATAAACTGCAAATTTCTCTTAAAAATTTTTCAATTTGCACAATATAATTTTATTCTCTTTGTTTCTTTGAACTTCGTATTATATAACATTATTTTCTTCTTTTCTCCTTGTCTTTTTCGGTTGTTTTTATTATAGGAATACTTTTTTAGATCATAATTCCCTTATAGTCCTATCTATGTATGTTTTCCTTCCTTCACTATACGCTTCTCATGCTTCCTTCCTCCCACTTCTCTTCGATTTGATGCTTGGTTCGGATAACGAAGGAAACGCACAGTCGAAACCACAAATCCATAATTTGCCCTTCGAGATGCGTATAATCATCAAATACCAGAAACTATGCTATTCATTATTTCATTCGGCGCGTTTGCTACCAGCGCGCCCTTTTCGCGAAGATGCGTAATATAAATCCCCCAGTCATTATGCTAATCCGCCAAATGATACAGTCCCCACCCTGATTCTGCCAGGGATTCAGCGAGAGATTCAGATCTCCACCTACGGACGATACCTGTACGAATTTTTGGCTAAGGTCATTTCGTATTCCCGTGGTCGCTGCCATTCCACAATTCTAATCCGGTTGTTTTATGTCGGTCTTTCGATCACCGAGAATCTGAGAGGTGCACCAGAGAAATCCTCTATGTTTGCGATTATATGGGCTTTAATAGCGCCTAATTGTTTTCTGACCAAATCTCTTTCACTATAATAGACCGCTATTCGTATCGTTTGTATTTAAAAAGTTCATTGTATTTTTTTGTAAGGAAAGGAAATTAAAAGCTAAGAATAAAATCAGACAGTAATATAATCTACAATTAGTAAAGTTTTTAAATATTTATATGTTGTAATTTTTATTAAAAAATTAGATTATAATTTTGCTATATTATTAAGGTGCTGTTAAATTAACAGCAAATACATAGATTTAAATAAATTAATAAACGTTGCTAAATTTTTAGAGATTTATACAGACTTTTTATTGAATAATTATAATAGCGAATTATAATGATAATCATGTTATGTAGTTGTCGCAAAACTTACACATAATTTTATTCTTAATATGATTTAAATTCTACGTAGGTAAAATAATGTATGAAAACGTTTTTAGTCAAAAAAAGAATTACGTAGGTATTCCCACGACCACGTTTGCATTTTGTAATTCCGATCAAAGTACCCCGAATTAAATGAATCTCTAAAACTGGAATCATAGTTGAAATCCGGCGAGTAGATTCGCCGCTTATAATTCCGAGTTTATTCCGCCGGCGTTACTATTAATTAAGGCTACACGCTTAATGTCCGACTTTACGTGACTTTCGAAATCACAGATATAATTTGTACGATTGATCGATTCTAGATTTTAGTCCAGACTGACAACCATAAGTCTATAAACGGTCAGGTGTCTTAAAAAATCGTCCTTTCAAAAACCCCAATTAGGGGGCGGATATCTGGAGGTTATCGATTATAGCAAATTTATAGTTCGATCGAAGGCTCGAATCAAGATCATGTGAATTGTCTATTGAGGGCTATGCCGTAAAGTAACGTAAAAGTTATGCAATAATAATACATAAGATACACAATTTAAATTGATGCTTGTCTTCTGTGATATATATCAAAACAATCTGTATATGTTATATAATTTTTATATTACATGTTTAATTTTTAATATCTAAAATTTTTATTTTATACTATGCTGAATTGATTCGTAAATTATTTGGTTATTATTTAATTACTAATTATTAATTACTAATTATTAAAATCATAATCTTGTTATTTTTTTAAATGAAAAAAAAATTGAATAGAGCGATTAAAAAAAGTTTTTTTTGCGGACATGATTTTCAAACGATTATTCGTACGAATGACTGTACTATACTATACTATACACGATCGATGAAAACTTTTTAAAAAGTTGGTTTTTAAAAGCTGAAAGCCGGAACTTGCATGAGGAAGTTTTTGTTTTTATCATCTGGTCACAGGCAAGCCACCCACGCGTCAGCCTGGCTTGAGTTACGGTCGAATATGCGCGCACCTGATCCACGATAATCGCCTCTAATCTTCCACTTTAGCCTTTTGTTGGGCATTACCTCATCTCCCTTTACCTCCACTGCGGTTTGAGTGGCGTATAAATCATTGGTGATGGTAAATCACTTGGGCAAAAGCGCGGAAAGTTTTTGGGGAAAAGGCAACTCCGCGTCTAAGAGATACCGAAACCCTTCATCGTGACGTTCAAGATTTAAACGTTTGCTCTTATACTTTTACCTGCCAGCATTTAAAGACTAGGGGTAAAATACTTTATCTTCTTTTTTTCGCCCTCATTTTCTACGATTATCGCATTGAAAACTGTTGGCAATTTATTTCTGAAATTAATTGCAATAACTCGTGTCTATCAGATTTTAGAATTAAATTCTTCTAATTTCGTCAGCTACGTATACTTTAATGTTTTATATACATGTATATTTTCTGATTCTTTAAATAATTTACTATACGTTGTATAAACACTGAGAGAAATGATTTTGTTATAGGAACAAATCAAGGGAAAGCAAATGTGATATTTGTCAAAAAAAACCGATCGATTCGTTACGATTGCAAATTAATTCGTTAATGTAATAATCAATAATATCGCAATAATATAATATAGCAAATAAAAGGCTCACACATATATATATATATATATATAAATATAAAAGTCGTAGACGATTACAAAGTCTTAAATCATAAGAAATTGACCAATTCTAATCAAGTATTCTCCCTATATTAGACTATGCTTGGCCGGTTTCCTATTAAGACTCCACAATCATCTACAAATTCTATGTAAACAAGCTTAAAGTTTATCCAAAAGATAGGTTAGATTTTATATAGTTTGCTTCTGTTAGTAATAATTTATTGGTATAGCATACTAGCAGCAATCATAACAACAAAATTCGTTATCACATATTTAAACCGATCACCGGTTAAAGATACTGGTGGCTTGTTAAATTAACAAAATCCTTTCTCTCAGTGAAATTATAAATAACATTCTACCCTCCCTGAATCCTGACGCAATTTATAGATTGCCTGGACCTTAGATCTAAAATAAAGACAATTTCGATAATTTCACTGGAACGATACGCTACAGAAATATCGACGCTTTTCCGCAATCGTCTACTTTCGGCTTCAAGCGATGTTCAGCAGGTTTACCTTTCTTTTGGTTTATCCTTAGCCAACTGCCACTCGTTCTCCAACCTTGGGGTTCTACGTAGAAACACGTGTAAGACATAGGCACCGCCCACGCACGCGCATTCTGTACCTTTATCCGTTCATCCGTCCGTCCGTCCGTCCGTTCGGCTGTCCGTCCATCCGTCCGTTCGACCGACCGACCGACCGACCGACCAACCATCCGTCCGTCGGCTTCGTCCTTTGCCGCTGCTCTTGCTAGAACGAAGAGCGTGCATATCCTTAGGGCTCGCTGATACAGGATCTGGCAATTTGCGCGGATACGTACATGTGGGAGCAGTTAAGTGCTTGGCGTATGCGCGTGTGCTCTCGCTCCATTTCAAGAAAATCAAGCGACGCTTAATTTGCGACGGACAATGCGGATATCGCGCGCAGAAGATTGCAGGAGACCCACGATATTTTATCGCAACGGATAGAATCTGTTTCTGTCCGATTATGCGGGAGGAATACTCGATTCTTGCTTTAATTCTTCCAGCATTCAGTTTCTGCAACCGTACAATCGTTTGACGAGAAAATCGCTATCAGAGAACATTTCTACACTGAAAGAAAAGATTGGCTGCTGCAGCAAATTAGATAGTAAAATATGGCATAGCATTTTTAATTAGCTCCAACAGCCAATTTTTGGTTGCGTTAGCCTATCCGCAATGTCAGTATAGAATTTTTAGGCTTTAGACCAAAAAACTACTGCAATTAAAAATGCTATGCTATATTCAGCCAATCTTTTCTTTCAGTATAAATATATTTAATTATATAATATAGATAATTTAATTCAAGACAAAAACAGAAGAAGAAATTACATAAATTATTTTATGTAAAAAATTTTTGCTTTCATATAATCTTTTACTAAGATATAATCATATATACGTTTATTCATTTTCATATATTTATAATTCAAATATAAATTTCAATATGATTTCACAAATATTTTATAATTGTTTTTTGAAATTATGAATAAATACAATATTGTATATTTGATATAATTATACATCTACATTGTCTATCACTTTAATTAAAGCGCTTCCGCTTAACGATACGATTTTGATATTCTCGATTTTTAAGAATAATGTTAGCTGAAAGTAGAATTGGTCAAAGTGTCTTAACAAAGCATATGGTAGGTAAATCGAATTTCAATGCGCATTTCTGCGTGCACAAATGTCAGAGAGCAATTGGATCTAGTAGATAGTCAGCTCCACGTCGCGTCGCCTCAGGCCAAGGGCTTGTCTGTCTGCTGTTTGTCTGTCTGTTAACTTGTCTACTTATGGCCATGTTGCACAAACGGATATACTTAATAACAATTGTTGGTTGCAAAGGTGCGTGCCTCCGTGGCCCCCTCTAATTATAGTTATTTGTTGCTGATGCGACACACCCCGCGAACCGCTGTTTTACGTTTGATGCTCATGCTCGAGAATGTCTTCCGGTACATGTACACGCCGATGTAACACTATAAATCCGCGAGAGAACTAGACGTAGCGAAAAGCTATAGGAATACCCTATAGCAGTGAAAACCGCTTATGCGTTAATGCAACACGATAGTAGGTACGACTTTAAGGAGTGCTGAAATTCTGGCGTCTTTCTGGAAGTTAGGTTTATGCCGGTTTACACGAGAATATTATATACGAAGAATACGAGCGTTCTTTTTTAATGCTCGTGAAGCAAACGAATTTCGTAATTGATCGCGAAAAGGTGAACATGTCATTCGCGTGATTTGCGTGCAATCAATTCATAAGCAGCGGAAATTACATCGTCATCGCTTTTTAAGTGTCTCACTTGTTGCCAAGGCGAACTTCTTATTGTGACCAAGCACCGGATCATTACTAGTTAAGTTCGCACGCATTATGCGTAAACGCGCTCTCTTTAACAGAGAATATTTTTACCTTGAATAAAGCACTTATTATCGCGTTGTCACATTGTTAGCGCGCTATAAATTAAGTTAAATATATCTTTCGTTTTGAAAATTTCAAAAATTATGCAATTAACAATCGATGTTTGCGTATACGATTATAGCAGTCAAAATTATCTATTTGGTAAATTATAGATACAGCGTAGGAAAAAATTAATTTTAAGATTGTAAATTAAATTTCACGAAACTTAATATCAGTAATCAATTAAACTCTGATTTCTTACGCCTATTAAATAGTCACGCAGTGATTTTTTTTCATTCTAGCAATGTTCCGTGAAGTAAATTATATAACATAAGGGACGGTATAAATACAGCAAGATAAGCATCTTGGTGTTACGCGATGGTGACATACTATCTTTTACGAAAAGAATCGAAGCTCGTTATGGTGCACAGGATAATTATCTTTCGCGTGTCTCCGAGCATTTAAGCGTGTAGTAATCGCACGACTTATCTACGATAAGATCTGAAATGGGTTTAAGTCAATGTAGACAAGCCAATATAACAGTAATATTGGCTAACGAGGCCTTAAACACTATGAAGGTAATTGCTCGATGTTGGAGAAGCAAAACGATTTGCGTATTGCATTTTGTAGACACGTATACGAATAAATCTATAAGTGAATGGAATTCGTGCAGCGAAATCTGATCCTGTTTAAAAATCTTCAGGGAATGAGAATTAACCAATATTTGTACTGAGAATAAAGGTAGCATTTAAATTACTTATAACTGGAACAGGTAATTTAAATGACATTGTATGTGCTACATGAATTTTCATCACTTAATATTTACTATTAATTCAGTATTTTTATCTTCGATGATTAAAAAAAAAGTGCAAAATTGCGATTTTGAATATAATTTTCGATGGGAGATTAATACGAATGATCAAACTGCTTGCGACGTTAATAATTCAGGGCGGCTTTAATCGCCAGCCGTGGGTGGAGATGAGACGCGATGAAGAACGAGAGATCGAGACGGGACCCCTCCATCTAGTTTAGGTGATAATTACCGCTCGCGTGTCTCCAAACGCCCGTGTGTTCCATGGCGCCACCAAATTATTAGGCTTATCCGCGGCACGTTGGTAATTATATACTTGTCCATAGCTATGCCGGCTGGTCCCGTAGGGGATCGCCGGTGCTCGCGTCAATGTTTTAGGACTTTATAGGCCGCGGTTGATGCGGCCTGCACGGGGTTAGCTAATGAAAAGGTTAGTTGACCCCGCCAGAACGCCCTGGCGCCTCCTTCTTCTCTAGCCGGAGATCCCCCTTGGCCCGGGTATATATCTACTTGCCGAGAGACAGAAAGGGGAGAAAGAGAGACCCGAAACGAAAAGAACACCGCTAATCTGGCTCATGAGAAATTTCGCGGCGAAGTCTCGGGTTTCCGCGAAACATCGTTCCGCCGATCGAGGAAATGGCGTGGTATACTCAAATATGCCTCCCACGTAGACACTGCTAGATTCCTATCTTTATGTTAAAATCTCCACAACCGCCAGAGACCTTCTATTTAACTTTTATGCTGCACTCATCGTTGCTGCGCTCATCGTTGTCAAACGAAAAATAAAGGGCGGAATGGAAATGATTTTTCAACTTTTATTCTTATTTTGGAAAAGTTTTAGCTACACTAGATATATGATTTTGTATAAAATATTGTATTTCTTATCAGATTAATTCTGTTTATGGAAGTACATCTGAAAGAGAGAAAAATGATTTCTGGAAGAGGCATTATATAAAATCGTAAAATTATATATATTATAGGATGAAGCGGGGTAATTTGGATACGAAAATAATTAAACTTATTATGACCACCTGTCTATTTAAAATCGTATTTCTGCAACAGGAATTATAAACTATATGTACTATTGTCATTTAATTCTATACACATAGAAATGAGAATAGTACACATAATTTAAATCAACACTGACATATTTCTAAAAACTTAGTAGCAGAAGGGACAATTACACTTTTTTGACAAGTAAGTTGGCAATATTATAATACTAGAATAAGTATCATAACGAGAGAATTGATTGTCGTTAAATTGAATTTTACGGAATTTTACGGAATAAGAATGACTTAATCGAGGCTAATCGTCGATTAATCTATGGTCATGACTCTTCTGATACGTATCACTATAATTTCTTACTTACGTCATCTTCTTAAAGCATCTCCGATCGTCCTTTACATTATCCAGTACTGAATCATGGCTTCACGCAAGCAAACAGTCTCTCCGTCACACAGCCGCAAATGTAGGATAATCGTTGCTTCTAATGACAACGCTTCTACATAATCCGCTCTTACCAACATTGCGCAATAAATTTCTACTGATTATATTTCTATACAAGAAATAATGTCCCATTAATACGTCAAATATAATTATAAAAGACTGAAGAAAAATATTATTATATGAATATTGCGGTAATAATAATACATTGTGTCAATATATTTGATTTGCGAGCAATTTAAAAAAAATCCTAAGGTTTATAGAATATTTTCAGCGATCATATACACAGGTATTTTTCCTCTTGCAGCTCTCGTGCTAGTTTTTAAATCGATTCTTAGGAAAAAATGGAAGTTTTTGATTGATTATAAATATGAATAAATATATTAGTCACGCTCTAGACTGTAATTTATCACTCATTATGTAATTTAACGTGTTGCGTTATTTCGCGTATATTTCTGCGTCACGAATGTGAATGATTTTAAAATAACATTTTAAGGTCATTTTTTGCACTCTCGGTTTCTTGAACAGCATGGGAGAACTTCCAATTTGGATCGCGAATTCGCGGTTCCGCGTAATGGCATTCTGGGGCGTAGAGAAACCGCGGGTCGAGACTATTCTTCGTGCGGCGAGAGTACACGCCGAAATCCCTAATGGAAATTACAGTGGTCTCTAAGTGGCGCAAGGATATACTTACCGTGCCTCGTGAACTCCGTTAGCGCTTTTTAACTGAGTTTGACTTGTTCCGACTGTGCGGGACTGTGTGGGAAGCGTTTCGGTAATCAATGGTTCTGGCAGGTAGGCACCCTTTTAGTGGCTCTTGAAGAGCATAACCACAGTTTTCGGCTGTTTCAGCTAGGCAACCGCTCTCCCCCCCCCTCTCTCTCTCTCTCTCTCTCACTCTTTCTCTTTCTCTCTTTGTGCCTCCCTCGCTTTCCAAGATGCGATTCTCTTGGAATCTACAGTATCTTTGTGGAAGAGTTTCACGATCAGCGGTGAAACATTATGAGAAGATGAGAAGGTTTCTAGAAAAACTCGCTAGCAAGGTCGCGTTCATTGCTTTGATACGCACCCGCGATCAGCTTTTCTTTTCATCTCAATCTCTTATGGATACAGCAGGTGAAGGAGTTACATTGTGCTTGTATAAACTTGGCGATGCACGTTGCTTTTAATGTAATTATTGGCGTTGCAATTCGCAATTGATTTGCGGAGCATCTCCTAAAATTTGTCGCTTTCTTTCGACTCTAAAAGCGAATGGAGACAGTGGAAAATCTAGCATTGTTCTCTCTCTCTCTCTCTCTCTCTCTCTCTCTCTCTCTCTTTCTCTCTCTCTCTCTCTCTCTCTCTCTCTCTCTCTCTCTCTCTTTCTCTCACATCCTTGATCTTCTATTGTGAGTTGCGGACAAAATCGATACCGACAAGAATGGGCCAAGGTAAACAAGAGTGCGACAAAGCGAAGTACGATATTAGACCCCTTTGGATCAGTAGTGGAGAAATACGTATGCATGTATGTCTGTATATGTAGGCGGAAAGACGAAACCAATGTACACACAGCACCTTGGCTTGTTTGAACAGAAGAGCACCGGGCTTCCAATTCAGCTACGTGGCGATCCGTGATGGGGGCAAATGTTTCGCCGGGTATTCCCTTCCTCACTTACTTATTTTACAAAAGTATAATACAATAAGTATATAAATTGGGAACAAGACAGCGCGGATATTCGTTGCGAAGTTTCAATCTCCGCGAATGAGACATAATGACATTTCAAATATAAATAAAATGCAATTGTTGGTGCGTAAACAATATATTTATAAGATGATAAGAATATATAATTTGCAAACAATTGGAATGAACTTACTAAGTTAATTATAGTTAAACTCGTTGATAAGTCCAATTGTTTGTAAATTATATCTTATCATTTTATAAATATATTATTTACGCAACAACTTCGGAGACTATAGTATTTTACTCTTATTTGATCTTGGAGTTATAAAACTATTTTATTTTTATTTTAATAACACTGAGAAAAAAAATGTACTAAACGTTAATAAATTCTTATTTACATATTATTAGAATGTTTTCTAAATGTAAACATATACTTATTTGGTACGAGAACCATTAATTTGATCTATTATATTTTTACTTAATAAATATTTATTTACGTTACCAAATGTTGAGTTAGTGTCTACTATTCAAACAAATATTTATTAAAATTTAATATATTTTTCTCAATGTAATAAAATTGATTAAATAAATTTTATGGAATTATCTCTATATTTACATGATGCACACATAAACGTAATTAAATTAAAATTTTATTAAATATTTTTGGTAAGAGAAATTAACATTTAGTTATATCGCCGATTTATTATTGCAAGAGAGAGTTATTTTTAAATTAAAGAGTTGTAAATCGAGTGATTAAAATATTTTTTGTGAGTATCGAAATTGCCGACGGGTTTTACCCAATCAAATCGTAAATTTGGCACATATTCGCGCGTGCATGACTTCTTTTCTTTTCGATCCTTCGTATCTTCGTCGGCTCGTTAGATCGACCTCTGACCTCTTTGAAGACCCGATCCCCACCACGTTCTACGAAACAAGCAAAAGGTACAAGACGAGCTCAAAGGGGCGTACAATGCGCCACGTCGTAAACATATTTTTATTAAATAATTAGAGATTAGGGCTCTCCTTAATGGGTGGTTAGCCCACTCGTGCCCTTCATTCCACACATTCCTTTGTGGCGTACGTGAGATTCCCACACTGCGTATCCCTTTAACTTCCTCGAGTTAAAGTACGAGTTAAAGTACGCATAATATAAAGACTTATTTACTTGACCTCAAAGCTTATATTTTTCTTATCATCAATTCAATAATATTTTTGATATTATATAATTAAATTAAAAATTCCGTTTTAACTTATGTTATTTTTCGAGAAATGGATTTTAATAATTACGAGAAATCGTAAATAACGATTTAAGCTTGGATTAAAAAACAATTAGAATAGGAATAATCAAATGCTTGTTTGTAAATAGCTTTATTTATAAAATCTGACCGAGTTTCTCATGTAGTGGACGAATTGTAAATGAACGATGGCGCTTAGGCGGAACGCACAACTACGTGTTTGCTAAACAAACGCGACGATAATTGCCCTGGCGCTAATAGTAACTGTAACGTAAACGGAATCAATTACTTGCACTGACTGATGACGATCGAAGGCACACAGGAGCAGTATCACAAACTCCGCGTGTTCATTTTGTTCTCTTTTCGTAAAAACGGACTGCTCATTAAAAAGCAGGATGTAGGGCAAAACATAGCTGCACGCGGTGCACTCTTCAAGACATTTACACGACGAAGTTTTTAAAGCCGTCTAAAAATAACGCCACTGTAACCGAGATTGTAGGTCAGGTATGACGTATAAAAAGCTTGAGGAATACAGTAAGCGATGCAATACAGACGTTTGCAAGAGGATACAGAGAATACTTTTTCTCGTGCGCATGCGCTCAAACAGAATGATCTTTTATTTAAATGCTCCCGGATCAAAGAAAAATTGCCGCCCAGCGCGGTAATTGAAATGGCTCCACAAGCTTGTAGAATTAGAAGAGAAACAGGACGATGCGCAGCCAGTTCGTTTGCTCTAATGAATCCGAGTCTCGTACAAGGACATCATTTAACACGAGAATCAACTTGCGAGCCGCAAAAGATATGCTTTGCGAGTTCCCTTAACTACATGTTTTCCATTGTACTTTTTCATGTTATAGCCGGATTGAATCGATATTCTGAAAAAAAAAAAAATTTATAATTAAATTTATTAGATCTTTCTACATACTTCTATATTTTGAACGTGCCATTTATAAATTATATTTCCTTTAAATGACCTTTTCACAAATTTTTGTAGGAAAAGGTTTTTTAAATATAACTTATGTTAGAAAATTTTCAGATACAAAGTAAAATTAAAGTTTGAAATATATTTCTAACATAAAACACATCTTCTAAACCACGCACAGATATAATTCACGCAGAGATGTAATTCATTCAAATTCCTAAACCTTGTTAGCACATTTTGACTCAATTTACGCCTCGAATCGTTACTAAATGTAATCGAAATTATCGCTTCCGATGTGCTAAATAGCATAATTTCGTGTAAACTGTATTCACAATTGGTCCAAACTGACCGACGCTGTGGAATTCATATCATACATATATAGAACGTCCTATAACTACTAAATACTTACTCAACTAGTTAATGTCTAAAACAGATATAATGGAAAAGGATCCGCACTTTATGTTAACCAAAAATTTAATAGGGAACAAGTGTGACAAGTAGGGAACAATTTTGGGAAGGAACGGAGTGTCTATTATCATTAAATCTCAATCGCAAAAATGAAAATCTAAAATAAAAGAGATTCTAGAAATTGTAAAAGTCAAATTGACACTATATAGTTATTAACAAATTTATCTTTTGTTTTAATACGAAATAATGATATATTAAGTAGTAGCAGTGGATTTAAATTAGATTAAATTTAACATTATAAATTTAAAGGATCCTCTACAATATAAGGAGAATACTCGATTAGAATTGATAAGTTTCCTACGTTAAGACTTCACGATCTACGACTTCTATGCAGAGGACCCTTAACAGTCTGAAAGGTCTGCGAAAATCGCAAATGTATAAAATAGGGTTGTCGTCCCTAATAGATAGTCCGCTCTATCGACATGTCGATCGACGTCGTCCAAATCAGTAGAAATACAGTGTAACGGCTCCTACGGATAGGAAGTTCGAATCGATGAGGGTACATTCGGAATTCCGAGACTGACGTGCGGACGTGCGTCCCAGGTGTGTCCGTCGTTAATTGATCGCAGGTTTAGGGTCCTAAACCTGCCCTGCGTACCCGCGAGCGGCAGAATTAAGAGCGAGGACAGCGGCGGCGTTCGCCACGGGCACCGACGCAGGTACCAGCCACTCATTCAATTACGTTTCTGACACCAGGCACATCAATCTTGCCGCTCTCGGCGCTAACATGCTGGATTTCAACGACCGCGGCGGAAGTGAGCGCCGCACGACCTTTTGGCACGTGGCTACGCGTACCTGTCTATATGCGATTTGCTCGATTACTTCTTCAACAGGTATCTGCACATTCACATAAGAAAGATTTATTATTTGAAATATTTGAGTGGGTATTAAGAAAAAAATTAATACGCGAGAGGTAGAATTCTTATCGGCGCGGAGTCTTAATAATTATCTAGACTTGCACCTAAATGCACCTGTGAGAAAATAAAATTAAACCGTAAAATATATCAATAAGCATTATTTTAAAAAATTCAATTTTATGAAATTAAGACATTTATATTGTCGCTTCAGGAATGAAATAAAATGTAAATTTTCGAATACTGTTTGGCTTCTCGTAAAAAATTTCTTTTGTTTAAGTAAATAATAATAATTAAAAATATTTTTTACTTATAAATTCAATCACTCTCCGTAAAAGAAACATTAAAGTAAAGTATAATATCGGTTCTTGAATAAATTATAGGCTAGAAAGTAAAGAAGAATAGTAAGTGGCTTTATATAAAGCTCATCCTTATTGAAACCAATCAGCTTCAGTTGAGATGTGTCTTTATAATTATTATTGATATTAAAATAATAATAATTCGAGATTAATGTTATATTTATACTTTAAAACTAATTAAAAACTTTGATTTTATACAATATTTATTAAAAACAGACTATAAAAAGTAATTCTATTTTATCATCATCGCAATAGTTTGATATTTAATAACAAAGTGAAAAGTTTTAATGTAGTCGCAATATGAGTGTGTACATATATATATATATATATATATATATATATATATATATATATATATGCATATATCACATCGATTATGTATGATATGTACAATTAATTATATTACATTAACACACTTTGGCATGCAAACATGTGCAAGAGCACTCAAAGTTTACTAACATTACGGTTTCATCGGCGAAATTTACAGTTCTAGAACACGTAAAGGATATTAGCTCAATGATAATCTTCTGAACGCCAAATTAATGTTCTAAACGTAATCCTCCGAATTTAGTAATTGCCCGTGTTTATGAACTGTATTATTATTGCTTTGAAATTGCAATAGCTGTGTCAGCTGCGTACCGAACTACAATGTATACGCTGCCTCAGGGAACGACGGTGTGTACTGTTCCTTTGTTTAATCATTTCTGCTTTATTAGATATTACATCGTGGGCACACGTATACCAATGATTAAGCAGCTCGATGATCAGTAGACTCAAAGGTACGAAAACCTGGCCAAGCTCGATGTTTGTTCGCCGACGCCGATATTAATTTTAGATGCACAAATGGGACTATGAGTATTTGTGTGCGCGTGCAACAACTTTGCAATATAATAACGTCGTTCGTTATGCGATACATTGTGATAACAATGCATATATTACCATGTAACAATATCAGAATTTAATATATGGTCTCGTATATACTTTATATATACGATATAATTATAATTTTATAATAATCTCCTTTTCTTTTTATTATAATCATAGACGTATTTATTGTATCATAGATACGTATTTCTTTAATATCATTGTACATATTGTGAATTCAATTTCGAAAGAAAAACATGTAATGATAAAATCAAATTAAAATTCATTCGAAAACAATTCAAATATTAGTTTGATAAATAAATTAACTGTTAAATTAATAATAAAGTACTGTTAAGATAACAATTATTATTTAAAATTAAATAATTTATTTTATTTATCTAATTATTTATATGAAAACTTACTTGAAAAACAGTATATTGAATATATGTCATCGCACATTAAATAATACTATTTTTTATTTTGTTTTATTATCTATACTATATTCTATCATTACATATTTATAACTTTTGTAATTTTACTCATATCCTTCTTACTTATATGCGTAATAATTGCACATAATTAATACAAAAAACAAATAAAATAAAAAATGTTAATATAACAACAGTAACATTAAAAAATAATATATGTGCATGAGTGTACTCACGATCAATTGTTACAAACGTTGGACAAATCACAACATATTAAAAAAAAAAAAAAACGGGTCCACTTTCAATTCATTACAAATTAGACTGATTTTGGAATTGAGTTGAAATTGAGTTTCGTAATAACGACTCGGCTTTGAAATGACGCGAGCCATTTTCGGAATTGCTCTAAAACGAATGGCCAATGAAAGACGCGACCAGGAAACGAGGCAGAAATGCAGATGCACCGAGTGAAGAGAGGAGTAAGAGGACAGGAGAGATAGAGGGAGAATCATGTGGAGAATGCACCGAGGTACATACCATCGGCAGCGAACGGGTGAGCTCTCTCTCTCTCTCTCGCTTGCTCGCGCGGGAATTTCGCTAACCCGCGGGACACAAAGCGGAATGTAGTCACATCTGGCCCGCTCTCATGCGGCGGCGGATCTCGGTTTACGTTGGGCGCCGTTGCGGGGACGGAAAATCACGATTGCCGGGTAACCAGAGAGAGAAGATGCGATGAATAGGATGAAGGAAGAGAGATAGAGAATGTGTGTATGTATGTGTTTGAGAGAGAGAGAGAGAGAGAGAGAGAGAGAGAGAGAGAGAGAAAGCGGACGGAAAAGGAGGGAGCGAGAGGGATTGAGGGTGATTCGAATGAGGGGAGAGAGAATGGATAATGATCCAGCCGACATTAGTAGCAACCACCCTACTGGAGAGCATATCCAATGAGAAAAGCGAGAGAGAAAGACAGACAGATGAAAAAAGGGAAGGGGGCAGAAAGGGGTAGAAACAGAGAAAAAAGGGAAATGTAGGGAGTAAGGGACAGACGAGCGAGAGATGAGGGAAGCCGAGAGAGGAAAAGAGACGTAAACGCGGTAAACGAAGAGGTGAAAGAACGTCGGCGTACCGCATGCATATTGAAGCGTCATTTCATGGTCACCGCAGACTGAAAGTCTCTACTTGAGGGTGGATTCGCAGGGGATGTCGGGAACGACGCATATCAGCACGCGATCGTGTGGAACGTTCAAACGATTTGGCGTTTGATGAGTGGTTGAGAGGAAAGGAGAGACAAAAAAAATAGTCACCTTTTGTACTCTATAGCATTAATTAGAAGCGTTATGTAATTTCTTATGTACATTTCACGTGTCCATAATTGTAAGTATGAACACGAGCGAATTCATTTCCAATAAATATAAAAGCAGATGATACACGCGCGTAATACCAGAAACATTCTGATTGAAAATGTTAATCAGATCGTTTTGTTAAAAACTGTGGATATTTATTTTATAGAAGCGCAGACGTTTATTTATATTGGAATAATTATGAATAAACATCTATATTTTATTTATTGCAATCTCGCAAGATCGTATTTATAATAATACCATTTATGTGTGAAAAATATGTGTTAAAAAAGATCAACGTTTGTCACATTAAAGAGATTATTCTTTCTAATAATTCATATTTTGATAATATCAAAAGTATGAAAAAAAATCAACGTTTTATGACATAATACATAATGTTCTGTACGGATGCATGTGGATCACGACATCGTAATACCGGCCAATCATTGTGAATACCTAACAATTCGCTTGTCGCGATAATAAGCAAGCACTTTTTGCATATGAAAACAAGTTTTAACAGTTCGCGCGGTTATTATGCGTAGTTGAAAAATCGCGTAGCGATTTTCAAGAAAAATATTTACGAATGAATACACATTCTTTATTGCTAAATCCGTAGAAAGTAAATAGAAATTTATTTTCAATTAGCGTGTATCATTAAAGAATTATTAATATCGATAGCATTTGTGAAATTATTAAATGCGAAATTTGTGAATTAATTTCGATACATTTCGTGTCGCCACTTTTTAATGATACAACAGCGCAAGCGGACGAGAGATACGCGTGATACATGTATAGATACAGCACCATTTATAATGTAATTACAGATGATTTTTAAATCGTGGTATATGATCGATGTATAAACTACATGGAAAGTATGCAGATATCTGTTGAATACGTTTGTTTTATTCTATATTATCCGTTATAATAATAATTGCAAAATCATTCCAATAATTCTTTTTCCACTAATCTCCATCTATAATAATAACTTTATGCTAATACGTATAGTAAGATACTTGTTGCAAGATAACAACAAAACATTTTTTTATTAATAAATATTTGTTGTACATCTCATATTATATTGAATATATGTATTTTACGTATACTGAAAAAAAATTGACTAAGTCTTAATATATATTTCTTTAAATAGTATCAAAGTAAACATTTGCTTACATAATAAATAAATATTTATTCTCTAAAAGAAATGATAATTAAATCAAATTTGATTTTTGTAGCAAATAAATATATATTTACTTTTAGTAAATATTTATTTAGAATTATTCAAACAAATATTTATTAAAATTTAGTATTTTTTTCAGTTCGTAGATTATATGTTGATTCTGTTATATTCCAAGAAGTATTCAATGAAGAATCGCTGCTTTAGAAATCCTTTCTGAATAACTTCAAGATGAAGGGCGGTCATAAAATGAAATGAATATATTTATCCGCGACTATCTCATCGCGTTTAAGTGTCGCAATAGCAACAGAAAATTATAATGTCGTACGGTAAGCTTTATCGAATGCGCTTAACCGAACATATTCGCATTGATCGTCTATAGTCGATACGTTCCATATCAGCCAATGTGAACACGTGTAATTATCATTGACACTCTCCTAACATTATAATCTCGCTGACAAATACGTATATGTACAATCGTGAGATGTACATATCAACGTGGCGACAGAATGCGAGTTTAACTGAAATTTCCGCGCGACAGAACTCGCAACGCATGCGCTTCTTATCTCGATTTTTGCTCGTTAATTTTTTTCTATTTCTTTATTTGCACTATCAACGCGCTTTTAAAGAGAAAGGGGCTGAGCACAAAGATAGCCGTAACTATATCGTGAATCGTAGATCAAAGCACAATATCTGGTATAACAATATATGCTATATCAACGTACATAAGTTACACCAAAATATTGTGCGTTAACTTACGACGTTAACGACTACAACTCACACTCTATGACTCAGTTACGATCATCTTTTGTGCTCAGACCCAAAGAGTCAGCTAAGGCACTCGCGTTCCGGTTGTAAAATAAGATGCACCACGCCGTCTCTCCATTGATGATCACCGAATGCGCTCAAGCATAATCGCCGCGATATTTAAGCCCAATTATTCTACCTTCATAGGATAATGCTGGCCATGACTTCGCGTCAGGTGCGCGTACCTGATGCACGACATTACTGCTCGTCTTATTATAATCGGCGACTTTGTTTATAGGGTTTCTTAATATTTATGACGCGACGGGATATCGACGTTCCGGCTCGGCCGTGCGCACGTTCACTCTTACACACGCACATGTGTGTGTGTGTGTGTGTGTGTGTGTATGTGTGTGTGTGTGTGTGTGTGTATGTGCGTGGAGGCCATGGGCGATGCGAGAGCGTAGAACGCGCCGCGATCAGGCTGCTCTCGAGGCATTGTAGCAGACGTGCGTCGTAATCGATGAAATTTGCAACTCGAATTGGATGGAGAGGATCGAGGAAGCGGATTTCGTGTTTGTCCGGTTACGTTTGATGCGAATTTAACGTCGCTTTGAACGGTATCTTCATTTCTTCAAAGAGAAAAACAAAAAAACTTTACGCGATTAATGCGACACGTAAATGACTTCGAGCCGAGAAAAGGGAGATTTATGTGTCATTCTTGAAAATCAATGTCGCGTTTGATTTAAAAAAGCATTGTATATTGTGGTAAAGGCACTTTCCAATTCTTTTTCGAAATTTCTCTCTCCAATGCGAAATTATATTTTCTTATTGTATACAATGAGAAGTGAATACGCTTATTAAAATTTAATTCTCTGTGCACGCGACTAGTTAAATTTTCAGACTTTAACGATCAACGACTGACACAAATCTCATTTCGTATTGTTATTCAGCGTAGTTACATCCTGTTGTGGCGCTTAATTGTTGAAGAACAGTTCATACAGGCTGCATTGTGCAACGTAGCTCGCAATTGGCAGCGTTGCTCCCGATCAGCGAACAGAGAGCTGTGCATTCTACTGTGTCGTCTAACCCCGGTGAGCCGCGGCAACCTTATTTGCCGGTGGTATCCGATAAACGGTTACATCGTCAGTATCAGATTAAGATTCACTTTAGGCAGGCAGTTTATCTTTAGAGGTTGCACCTTCCGCCTCGGTTGATAATTCAATTCCCTCCGCGCTGGTAACTCTCCTTCGTTCGCCCATCCAACCAGCCAACCAGCCAACCAACCAGCCAGCCATCCGGTCGTCGTCTCTTCTAGGCTCTGGAGCTAGCGAGATTATATACTATACGAGAGAGAAACGGCAGTTTCGTAGTGCCTCCAAGGTGCATCGATTTCCTCACACCGCCCTCGCCGACGCCACGGCAGCCGCCCCGTATCCGCGCATACATACCACCCCCGTCAGACAAAGAGACCTAGATAGACGGAAGCCTACCCCGTACGAATAGCAAGGAAGGAATGGAACGCCGGCGGCCATTTTGTAAGCTCTTCCCGGAGGAATCAATGTGACGTCGCCTGAGGGGCGCTTGCGCTGCGGGCGACCCTCCGCGTTCGCCGTTCGTCCCTACAATCCTTCCTCCTCCGATCAATTCCAACTTCGGTACCTCTCCGACTCGATTCTCCCTCTCCTCAGTCCTCGTCGAGGATTCTTCTTCTCTCCTCGAGAGGGGCCCGTCTCCTTGCAATTCGTATACGCTTTTCCGCTTTTCTTTCTTTCCGTTCAACTCTCCCTTCCGCGCTCCGATCTTACATCCTGCACTTTTGTCCATATGTCTCATCGTTCCTTGTCTCGATGGGATGACTCTCATCTTTTTACTCCTCCACCTTACGTACGTACTTTAGTTCTCTCCCCTTCCTTTGTCGTCCATGTTCGACTCCCTAGTCCCTATCTTTGACTCATTTGATCCAGAAACTTGTCAAGTACAACTTTGCATGAGAAACAGGTTGAATAACGTATAAAGTAAGATATCTTAGAATCATTGAACATTTTTATCTGCCTTAAAGTAAGAAAATTTGATATAGTTTTTAACAGACGGAATTATTTAATATCGAATATGTGAATACTTAGGTTATAAAAATACAACGAGATTTTTATTTCTCAATTTATATAATAATCAGTTTTATGAAATTATATTTACTGTCATGAAAATACGTTTCGGTTTTTCGCGATGAATTTTTAACATTCATGCGGTGTAACTATAAAAATATAAAGACTCTCCTATTGTATTTCTCTTTTGGATACGCGAGTTTGTGTATAGATGTGCGTAAAAAAATACAATACTTTTAGCCAAAGATGGCTGCGATACCGAGACGCGAATATGATATGTCCATTTTATGGCCTCACATGTTTTGCAAAGCTGCAAGGGGACGCCGCAAGATCGCATAAATGGTAGTCGAGTACATAAATTTGATAAATTGCTCTCGGGTAATTTCATTAACTTCCTTTAATAACAGAAGTGTGAAAGAGTGAAGAGCGCAGCTTCCAGACGTGAACCGTCACAGATGCTGGTAAATTACTCGATATTCGTCTCTATATAAATCGGTTCACAGCATTCTTTGCATTACTTGTCCAAAATATATATATATACTTTTTTTTGCACAAAGCAAAATTTCTTTCTTTTTTCTTCAATTAAACTGCGCTTAATGTTTTTATAATTCTTTCGTTTTGAAATTTATGTCATTGAAAACCTGATGGCATGCGACAATACCGAGTAATTCGCCATTCGTTCAACAACCATTTCTATCACGATGACCGTGAAAAAGGCCAAGACAGCAAGAGAGCGAGCAAGAGAGAGAAAAAGAGAAAGCTGTGCACTTCTTTCGCGTGTTCGCAGGAGGGTGGAGGGACGAGGGTGGAGCGCGAGGAACGTATACGCGTCTGTTCGAGGGCAACTGAAATTTATAATGTCGGGTAATCGTAGCGGGGCGTGCACGCACCTGGGTACTAGGGTACCGGCACGTTATTATGATTAGCTACTTTCGGTCCGGTCCCGGGGAGCGCCGGAGATTCCGATCGGATACGCGATACGCGACGCACACCTCGGATTACGGCCGGAGAAGATGATCTTCCTGCGGACGCCCGAGGCCGTCGTCAGGTACCCTACACCCTTACCCACCTCCTACCAAGACATACTTCATTTATTATGACTGTGATCATCGATTATGCACCGACGTCTAACCCCTTCTCCTCCCCTCCATCTCCTCCGTCGTCCGCCCTTCTACGCTTTCGTTCTTCGCAGCCCTTCGTCGTTGTCGTCCTCGTCCTCGTCCTCGTCCTCGTAGCGTTGTCCTCGTCATCTCGTTCTTCTTCTCGTCGTTCTCGCACGCCTCTCTGCTCTTCGTGCTTCGAAAAGAAATCGCGAACAACACATTATGGCAACTAGAGGATACACGAAGTGGATTATGCCGAAGGGAGGAAGGGCGCGATGAACGTCGGGGGTCTCTCCTCCTCTCTCCCTTCCTTTCTTTTTTTCTCCTGATGAGGGTGTCTGCGGGGATCCGTTGCGAATTTTCGAGAGTAGGTATCGCGACTCATCTTTTTCGCCGCGGCTCGATGCTTGGCTTCGTGGACCACGAAGATTCGGTGTCCAGATTGCGTTGGACGTAACGACGAGCGGCGTTGCTTCCCTCCCATTTCCTCCTCCCGCTTACAGACTCCGAATTCCAGAAATGACGCGATCGCGTCGATTATTTCGCGTCAATCCCTGTCACGTAAGGAATAATCAAACAGATTACACAGAGGGAAGGAAGATAATTCGTATTTTAAATTGAAAATTTCGTTTCCAACCTCGGTCGTTTTCTCATGTTGATTTACTCGAGAATTTCTTTATTGACTTTATAGTAACTTTTCTGTTCGCTGAAAATTTTGACAGACTCTCATGAATTATCACGATCATTAAAACTTTCTATGTTTCTTTCTCGAAAGTGAGGCATGGAACGTTTTATCTCACTAATTTTAACGTGATGCTGGATGCAGTAATTATTTTCATCCATTATTAGTTCCACTATCATTTGTATATTACCTGATTCCTTTTCTTCAAAACATCTCGACGCGAATTACAACCTGTCTCTATGCACAATATCTTCCGCTTTCTTTTACGGCAATCTGTACACGCACCGGGTACGACGGCTCTCGACGCTTATCTTCACACTTGTATCTAACGATAAACCGCGCCCGATTTATCGAGATACGATAACGATCATTGAAGAGAGATAGAGAGGGAAAGAGTTTAGAATGCCGTAGGCAAGACTAGGGGTTTCTCCTTGCATACGCGTATACGAACGAGTGATGGCTATGTATTTCTGATGAAAGTACCTAAGCAAAATCTGCTCGAGCTGTGTCTTGTAATGTCTGCGCGATTTACTTTCTAAAACATTTTATTTATAGCTTTCATATAATTATATACTCTTTTTCTTGAATATACTTTTATCTTTATCTGTTATTTATGTATATTTCTTATAATATAAACTCTTTTTATATTTGCAAAAATATAAAGTGTATATTAATTAAATTTGTATATTTTAATACAAGAATATTCTCTCTCTCTCTCTCTCTGCTTATATATTATAAGAAATAAACATGTACACTTTCTTGAATTTAGATCGGATTTTTTTCTATTTTTTTTAAATATCTTAAAAATTTTTAATTTTGCTCTCACATAATTTTGTTAACATCGTTTGATGTTTGTTAGTTTCGGAAATATAGTATATCTACAAAAATTGTATTTAAATGGCGTAACATATTCTAACTTAACGACGATTACGTTTATTTTTACACTCAAACTTTCTGTCGTAGTAAATTGCAGTTTGTATAATTTGACTAAGTTAACGTAGGCATGTCATAATAGACATCGATAGCGGAAATTTTCGATTAACTGCACCCAGTGTATTTACTGAAACCGAGTTCGGCACACACGGTAACCGAACTGCCGGAATCGAAGTCGATATTTACCAAAACCGTATTTCAGTAGGTTTACATCGAAACTAGGTTCGGTAGTTACACAGCGTCACTTGATCGGGACGATCTTTGCGGGCGATTTGCATTGGAATTCGTATTAGCGTACCGTGCTATCATCGTGTATTTAGCAGTGCACGATCTTAAATTTAATAAGCAACCGTGCGAAAATAAATACTGGGTGGCTGATACATAGTTAGATAATTATGCAGAGTGGTGGCGATCAAATTTGAATACGTGAATACGTATGCTACATTTTCATAAAGTATCTGCCCTTAAAGATGCCGATTGCCTGGTCAAGTAATTTAAATCAATTTTAAAACCTAATTTTAGATAAAATCAGCTGATATTTTATATTATACAATTGCAAGTATCCAAATGCACACACGCTAAATGTTACAATTATTTTACGAAACAGGATACATATAATAAATTTCTGTACTTTGATATTTTTGTATAGCATTAGGTTTCATTATTTCTTTCAAACAAGTTTTCACTTTGCAATTATTTTCATAGAGAGATTAATACTACAGCTGGTATCCATAGTGGTATTCTTACTGAGATCGTCTTAAGTAATATCTTGAAATGATAATAACACAGCTCTGATTGGTTTATGACATCTCAAAACTATACTTAAGACGATCTTAGATATAAAAACCGACTATAAATATCAGCCTGAGTAAAAGTAAAATTGTGAAAAGAATTCTAAAGAGTCCAGATGCGTGTAAACTATTTTACAAAATTAATATTAATTTCTATACCAAATAAATAATATTGTAAATTCAAATTTAGTGATTTAGATATTTTACATATGAAACATCTGATTTTGAACTTTAATAATCTGAACGTTCAAAAAAATGGAAACAATTCTGCGACTTGAAAAAGCTCAAGCGTTACACGATCATCTATCAATCTGTTTGATCTTGTCCGAGTTTCTCAGACCCAACTCTTATTTGCCGTCTACTCTCTCCCAAGAATAAAATCCTTCTACCAATATATACGATCTGTTTTGAGCCGTACCATTCGGAATGGGGCTCCGGTCGATACTTCGTGATAGGCGCATCCTGTATACATGTAGGACCGGTAGAAGCGCAACGCCGACTTCCATGGTGATTTACGACTGCCGCGCGCGCCGCGGGCCGATGTTTCCTCCGGAGGCGGAGGAACAAGAAGGAACAGCTCTCGAAAGAAGTCCATAACGTGGTGCGTGTAAACACCACGGCGGATAAGTACCAATAGTTAGCGTGCTCGTTAAATATCGGCACTCACGCCCTCGTGCCATCCGCTCGCGCTTCGCTTCGCGGATGACGTTCCCTTTAATAGCCCGTAACGTTATCGCTACGTTAACCTCTGTGCACGCGCGTGCGTACGTGAATGCGTGCGTGCGTGCGTGCGTGCGTGCGTGCGTGCGTGAGTGAGTGCGTGAGTCAAGGGTCGTGCCTCGCTGTTCGGCTTTAAATGAAGACAGCGTTGCGTTCTTTGCGAGCGAAGTTGTTGTTTGACTGTACCGAGTAGGAGTAACGCAAAAACACGTGCGAGGATCTTTATTAATTTTCATCTTCATATCGATTGAAGCTCAACGAAACTTTTCAATTTAACTCTCAACGAAAGCGTTGCTTATATAAATTGACTTGCAACAATCGATTTTTTTTTTATAGGGGAACAATTCAAGTTAAATCTATTCTCTAAAAAAACTTTTAGAGTGATTATTCTTTTTAAGACTGATTCAATTTTCATTCTATAGACCGAGATTCTACTTCAAAAAATTTAGAGAGTAGTTTTCATGTTAAATTTAAAAGTATCTTTGTGAAACCTTATCTTCCTTTCAGTGATTTTATCTTGAATAAATAATAATATGATTTTTCAATTGCGGCTTCTTCGTCAGATCTTTATTTTTAAAGAAATGGATTTCTCGTGCACATTATGCCTCCCGTTTATCGCATCCGCGAATGCGGAAGCGGCATGCAGTGATAATGAATTGGCCTTCGCGAAATAACGCTTCGTGCAAATTATACGATAACTCCCCATCGAGTATCGCGCTGACGTGAAATAATTCTGCGCATCGGGAGAGATATAAATATGCGTAATGTAAATTCGCAATAACTCACTCCTGAACCTTGTCACGATGATAAATACCCCGGGACTTAGAGAATATACGTTCCCGTCGACAATCTCTTTTCTATGCACGTGAGCGCGGTCTTGCACCTGGTATGCACACTCGGTATCGATTACCCACAATAAACTTGCGCCATTTAACACTTCTGCACGTCGATACGACGTGCGGCCTCCACGGTTCTTACGGACGTAAGAATGCATTCGGTAAAATTACGACTATTCTGACAGCCGTAATTACGATGTTACGGGCGGGATATCTTCATGAACCGCGCAGCGCGTGAAGAAACTGGTTTAGAGTTGTAGGCGATGTGTGTTTCAAATCCTGCGTTCCATTTGATTTCGCATCACGGCGTTAGCCAGCGTATCGAAATTCATTAATCCGCTGCTATTCTATCGGTTAGAAAAAGAAGGGGAAACATATTACTGAAAATTACTAAAGTTAATATGTTACAGTTATGCTATACTTCTCAATTTTATTTCTTAAGATATTTACCGACACATTGGAACAGGTAGAATCTTTCAGTTTCTGTTGTTACGATTAAAGGTTAAATAATTTTGTATGAAATTCATTACATACAATAAAGAGAGAATAAGTGACGCTCTCGATATAACAATAATTTTGTAGACAATAAGGTCTACCAAAAACTTTTGCGGAAGAGTTTATCGTTGATTCACATTCGCTTCACCTTCGGGAAATTACACGGGGGCGAGATATTTGAACAGAGGTGGATTTGGAGCAGAGATGAGGGCAGAAGAGAACGAGGGAAGAGTGGTGGGGAAGGAGAGGAAGGGAGGAAGGGGATGAAGCAGCAAATATATAGTTTTTCTCCCCTTCCAAGAGGGAAGTTCTTAGAGGGCCTCTCGGCGAAAAGGGTTTCTAGCTTCTGGTGATTGGTGTAAGTTAGCCCTCTGGGCAGAGAAAACGGTTTCGCGAGCGCATGCGCGACGCCACAGGGATCCCCCTTTGCTTTAGGGTTAGCCGCGGTCCTCCCTGCGGCCAACAGCCCAGGATGACACGCCCCGGGCTACCAGATCAATAAGATCCCCCTTATATCTACCTACCAACCTACCTACCTCTTTGGTTACGCCCTGAGATATACCGTCGTCGGTTTAAATTCGCGAGCAGGAACTGCGCGTCCCGCAGCAGATCGGGTACCAAAGCGAAGCTACGTCTTCGTCTCCGTCTTCGCCGATGATCGACTTGTACGATGCAGTAAGCGTGAAATCTCAGAACGACAGCCTGAAATTTATATTTCATGACCCTCGGAAACGGATGAAAGAATTTTCATCCAGTTGTCTATAATTTTTTTTTTGACAAATCGAAATTAGACGAGAATAAATCAATTTATAAGAGAAATAATCCTATTTTCGGAAATGCCTTTCAAGACTGAAGAACATTTTAGTGCGCGATTTGCAAAATTGGATGGACGTATATAAATTTACACCGAAATATTTAAGCAAACTTTATGAAACTTTTAGAGCGAACAGTTTCTTTGAAGAGTAAAATCTCTCATTTTTAAAGATTGAAAATTAAGTCACTCTTTCAAGATTGACTTAATTTTCACTTTTTAATGTGAGATTTTATTCTAAAGAATTTAGAGAGCGAAGATTCGCTTTATGATTGATCATTCTTCGAAATTTCTTAGAGACGATCACAAATTATTACGTGTAACAACATCAAACATAAAGAAACATACTGTTGTTAGTAAATTATTTTATTTTTTAAAATAAATTTCATTATACCTTAATGTTTTCAATAATTAAACGTAAAAAATAAAAGGAATATAATTTCATTGTACAGTAGATAGTTAAAACAGCATTATGTACAATATTTTATTATTTTAGTTTAAAAAATCATACGCTATTGTATAAACATAATATAATAAGTTCGCCAAAGTAATATAATATTTTTTTTTCTCTTAACGATTCGTTCATTTTGATGAGGCAAAAAACAACTCTATCCCAAATTTTCGAGTGACTTTCGTTTGACAGTAACGATATGCTTATTATTCGCGATTTGCGATGCATACCATTTTCCATGTCAGCCGCTACTCGCATACGGCCGTATTTGTATCTTGGGGAACACAATATGATACTCGCAGAAAATATACGCGGGTTTGTTTGTGACCCATTAAACGTGAACAACAATTTTCCATCGCGCATAGTGCATTCGCGAAAATACACGAACTGCATTACATAGATGCGATACGTTACAAACAAAGTCTCTGCAAATGGGTGTATGCGTGAAGCGTAGCGGGAGAAAAAAAAATTGCAAGCATGGGTCGCGCGATAGCAGGTGCGCAATTGAAAAGCCGCGGAGATGAAGTATCGCAAAAGTAATTACAATCGGTCGGTCGAGCGGAGGGAGAGGGGAGAGAGAGAGAGAGAGAGAGAGAGAATGCACGCGTTGAAAAAAATGATCGTAAAAAGATGACCACACGTCGGACCGCAACGATGACCGTATCTCGTTAAAAGGCCTCCCTTCCAATTTCGCCAGGTCGATCTGAAATTTTTCTTGCTAAGCTCGCGTGCATGCCCTGGGCTGTCACGATTCGGACCTAACTGCCGCGTTCGTATAACCGATTCAGGAATTCCTCGTAAGGTAATTTCATCTTCGGAATTCCTGCTGCTCCTCGTACGCATACCACTCGTATCTCGTTGCCGTTCAGCCCCGTAAAGAGCGTCTTAATCTTTCTTACGTGTCTATGAAGTGACGAGCCTGATCGCATAAGAATTACACTGATACGCTGTTGGTGTGCAGTAGCTGAATAAAAACAGACTGACTTCAGCGGAAGATATTAAAGGCTGTTTTTATCGTTTTGAAGCGAGATAGAGAGTGAAAAAGTAACAAGTCCGATTAGTATCTACTGATTATGCATATATAATTTGCACTGATGACTTGTTTATGACAGACATGTAAAAGGCAGGGCGAGTAAAGATAACATTAATTTAATTTTAAAAAATTCAGTTAAAGTATACAATTTAAAATTACGACCACATGTATATTATTGTTTACATGATATTATTATGAAAAGAATATAGTAAACAAAAAGTTAATACTTTTCAAACGTACATTTAAAATGTAAGCTTTTTGAATTAAAAGACAAATAACATAATTATAAAAATTGTAGGTAAATATTTTTTAAATAATAATTCTAACACACATAATTTGTCGATATATTGTTGGAATAAGAAAATCTTTTTGTTGGTATTGAAAAATGGACAAAAGGTAATCTGTAAAAAATATTGCGAGAGGAAAATTCTTTATTAAAGCGAGAATTTAGGAATCATTCGCAAATTCAGTTATCACTTTCTATTCTCGTAAAAAAAAAACGGGTTTGGACTGTTTTAATAATAGAAAGAGCCCTAATTCTTCGGGGGTCCGACTTCGGAGATAATTAAAAGCACAAAAAGAAGATTCGTCCGAGCGTCTTCATCAACGTCATCGCACGTCTAGGACGCCGAGGGCTTAGGCCAAAAATTAAAAACAGGAAGGGCATGTTCTACGGATTGCCAAAGGAATTTCATTCATTCGTTCATTGTTCAGGTAGCTGATCAAAAAATCTATCCTCGAAGCTTGCCCTCGGCTGAAATCAGGTCGTCGACCATGATGATCTGGTCATATTCGGTGTGTTTGCATGGTTAGTGCGTGGATCGAAGTTATGTCATGCAATTAATGAAACGACGCGAGAACCACTTTCCAGAAATATGCGACATTTATTACTACATTAATATATCGTTAACGTATCTATAGCAATATCGTTAACGTATACTATTCGTCTCAGCAATATCGTCTGTCATTATCATTTTTTCTTGAACATAATTCGACACCTTGTCACTTGTCTAACTTGTTATAAAGTCATTACTAATGTAAAATAACATTTAATCACGATAAGGAGACATTATAAGCTTTGAGATTTCTATTGAAAAAATTAAAATTTTATTATTAGTTATCGTGGCTCAATGCAATCAAATAATAGAATTATTGTTGACAATGTTTTTTTTTGTCATATGCTTAAAGAGTATTTTCAAGGAATAATGCAACATTTTATTTATCTAATTAATTGATTAAATTTACAATTGATGTTATAAATTCGTTACGTGTTGTCAATTCTTATCTTTATAAAATTGATATTATTTAGAAGAATATAATTATGTAAAAAAAGTTGTTCTGTTTAAGCAATTATGTAGAGACCGTCAAGTTTGTTTAAGAAATCTAAAAAAGAATATTGCAATAATATGTTAACAGTCTAAAAAGACTGTTGCATTCAAGAAGAAGCTTAAGTAAAAATTCTACTCGAAAAATAATCTTTATAATATTATTTGGCAGGATATTATTCTACACGAGGAAAAATATCGTAATGTTCAAGAAAAATAATATTTATACGCGAGTAATTTGTATAAATACAGCATTAATGCAATAGGATAAAGTTGTGTTTATATACATCATGACATTAAGAGGATAATACTATAATATACAAATATATGTATATTATAATCATAATCGATCACAAAGTTCACGTATAAAACTTGAAGGAAAACTGATCTCTCATGTTGCAATAAATTATTGATGAGATTAGCAGGAAAAAGTTTTATATTTTATATTACGGCAGTAATAGATCGAAATTCCGACCGAACGTCGAAATTTCATCGTGATCGCGATCGCGCGGCGAGATCTTGGCGATCGCGATGCAGGCGGGGCGCACGGAGCAGATGCCCGCAATAGCCCATCCTTTAGACGGCCCATCCTTTATTCGAGAAATAAAATCTCCACGACATTATCCGGCGGTTTATACGCGAGAGTTGCCGCGCGCAAGCTGGTGCCGGGCGCGGGCCAATCCGAGTCGATCTGGGCGTCTCATCTCTCGCGTCCAGAGGCACTCTCCGCGATTCTATTGGGCCCAGACCGGCTGCGGCCAGCCAATGCGGTCGAGGCGGGACGTAAACCGGGCCTTCAGGCCCGTCCCAACTCCTACCCCGGCCGTTCCGCTGGCGCGTCTATCTGGTAGCTAAGGCCCCGCGGGCGCAGTAACCCTCGAGTCCTCCTGCGTGTACGACGGTTTAAGGCGAATACCTATACAAAGGTCGAGATATCGGAAAACAATATCCGCGTACGGTGCCGGTAACTCGATATATCTCGAGCTTGTTCATCCTATTCATCTCTCTCTCTCTCTCTCTCTCTCTCTCTCTCTCTCTCTCTTTCTTTCTCATCTCCCTTTTGCGTACCTACTCTCATTACTTCATCTCCCTTCCCGTCCTTTACTGGCGAACGGTCGCCGAGCCTGGGAATGCTCGGAGCACCCCGATAGTCTCCCGAAACCGCGAATTTTCGTAGAGAGCAAGAATCGAGACCCGCCGCCAAGTTACGAGATCTGTGCACAGTGATCGGGTTCCGGTTCCACGTGCTGCATCGTTTTCGGTGGACTAACTCGCCACCGATCATCCTTGTCTCGGGAGAGTCTACGCGACGTGAGATTGTGACGGATCTTCATGGTGTGAGATGTTGGACCGATTCGAGATGTCTCGTCGTCGGTGAGCACGTCTGCGTATAAACGCGAGGCTTCCGATGACTCGCATCTCACGCCGGTGCCCAGTACCTGTTGGATTCTGAGAGTGGTGCATGTACAGTGGTGTCATCGAGTTTCGCGCCTCGGGCGAATCGTAGAAGATTCGGAGCGGATAGATTGAAATCGCGTACGTGGGTCGATGGACCAGGTGGTATCGAGCGTGGATCAGTTTGATTTATTGTAGACGTTCCTCATACGAAGCGACCGAATGCCGAACCTAGACTACTACAACACTGCGAGAATGCATCAAATGGTAAACTCTTTTCAAAATATATTTAGCTGTTAGTTTTACTAAGCATTCGTAATGAAAAACAGCGAATAAACATATAAAATTATTATAATCAATGTGGTTGGGTTGAAAGACAACCTTGAGTCTTTTACTCTGAAATTTTGGCCAATATCCGTAGTCCATTTTTACTTCAAAACTATTTTAAGTAATGTTTTATAAGATGCTAATATGACTCTGTGATTGATTCATAACAACTTAAGATTGTACTCAAATATGTATTAATTATGATGAGTACCAGTTTTAAATGATATAGATAAATTCAGAGCTTAATTCAGAATATAATTGTTAATATCATAACAACATAATGAATAAAAGAACAAGATAATGCAATCAAACATATTTCATTCATGCGCATGCATATATTTTAGTTTACAATCAATGTTATTTAACGATTTGAAACTTTTTAATCTGAAATATTTAAAAAATTTGACGCACATACTGCTTACATCAAATGTGAGAACGGAATTCCAGTATTAAGATAACATCTTCCTGCATTTGAGATCGGATCACCAATGATCGCGTCTAATAATTGAGGTGCACTTAGAGATAGAGTTGAATTATATGGAGTCCACCTACAAGATAGTTGGAACTATCTTAAATCTGAAATGTACACCTGGTCACGGATAATGAACGGCTAACAGTGACGTTGCGTCACGCAATTCGTCACGCGCCCTGAGGACGCATTTAAGTGAAATAGATACGTCAGAGTCTTTAAGGAATATAAGTTCATAAAATTGAGCGGTAAATCATTGAAGATTTCTTTGGGACGTACCACGCGCACGCGCAGACATACCGCCGTAATGACAGGTTTTAAGAACGACTCGTAAAATCTTGGTACAATGGAATTATTCCGCAATGTTGACTGCGTTGCGCGGCCTTCTTGCTGCGTTTTCACTATATGCGATTCTTGATGAATATTGCACGTCCTGACTTTCAATATATGCGACTATTACTCTGAGAAAATGATCTTTACTTAAAAATTTATTCCTAGAATATATAGTGTTTATTTCATTAAAATCAATTCTTATTTAAATATGACAAAATAAAATTTTATTCCTAGCAAATAAATCATTTATTTTATTTTTTTACTATTAATGAGATATTTTCACACAAATGTGTATTTCATTTTTACAGTCAAATTTTTTATAACCAGTAAATATTGAAGAAAATGTTACGTAATATTTGCTTGCAAATATTTCAACTTTTTTTCTCAGTGTACGAATTGAATTATACAATGAAAAATATTCTTTTCTATCCGCAATTGGTGTAGCAAAATATTAAATTTAATTCCGAATATGTGACTTTTACCTTTTTCTGCTGGTGTTTTGAATGTCATAAATCACTTTGATAAAAAAAAATATATTAGATACAATCTGTGATTTTCCAGTTTTTCTCTAGCGAATTTGTAATATATACAATTTTTCATTAAAGAAAACTAACAGTTTGACAAATACTTGATAAATACTTGATAAATACTTTAGGTCTTGGGAGGAAATTGGACTTAAATTGTATTCGTTAATTTAAAAATTAGATAAATTTAGTAAATTAAACTATCAAAATATTTTCACAAAAAGATAATTAAAATTGTAAAACATTAAATTAAAAAAAAAATTAATATTTTCACGTATTTTACAATATTGTACAGAATATACATTGATAATGCATAAATGATTTACTCACGATTTATCACGAAAAAAATATATTATTAAGAAAGAGATTTTTTTCATTATTTATTTATACTAAATGAATTATCTCGTTGATTTATACTAATTGTATTTTCTGTGCATGCGTATTTCAATTGTGTATTAAATCTTATTGTAAATATGGAAGCAAAATAGGCCCGCGTTCCCAGTTGAAGTTAAATGTTTGATATCAAATTAACAAGTCCGATCGACTAGCGGCTTCAATATTGACAAAGCGAAATGTAATGCTATTACCACAAACCAGCCATTAAATGCTGTAAATTTAACAAGTTTACCTTGGTCGTAATATCGCAAAGCAATTCTACAAACGCGTACTTTCGAGTACACTTTAAAAAAATAAGTAGTCTGCTATGTTGCAGGAAGAAAGGGAGACGCGTTTCTTTCAAAGAAAATATAATCGAAATAACAAGGGTATATAATAGAAACAAGAAATTTCATTGATAATGGGAGAATTTAAGTTGACTTTAGCTAATCAGTTAAATATTCAGACATTTAATATTAAAGATAGAAGAGAATACTCATTGAATTCTCTCTCTCCTAGAAACATCAACTTTAAATTCATCAAAATAATGTTGAATAAATTTAAAAGGCATCTTAAATACATTTTTTATCCCACATTATTTTGATAAACGAAATGTACGGTAGTGATTTTTGATAAACAAAATATATTTTTTTTTATTTTTATTTTTTTCGAGCCAATATTTATGTTGAATACATTAAAATATTTTATCGGACAAACACATACACGCATATGTTGTAATTGAATTTATTAGCGTTCATACTTCGCATTGGCTGCAACTCAAAGCTGCAAGTCGAGGTGGTTCTTATTAGGTTGTTAATCGTCACACAACCGCGGGCGTAGACGCGCCTACAACATTTCCGCTGTTCCTGTTAGCGCCCTTGATATTTTACGATCGCCAATTACTTTAGCGTGTATCGTAGCTAAAATCACGCGTGTGCACGCGCACGCACGAACATCGGTCCACCGCGCGCTTTCACAGGATTGGTCAAAATCAAAGAATGTGAGACGCGGCAGGTTATTCTCTCCACAGAGAGATCGCACGAAAGGTGCAGAATATAATACATGTGGTTTCGGAATTCAAATAAGTTTGAGAAAAAAAGAAGATCGAAGAGCGACTCTGCCAATTAATCCAGTTTGATATTCCCATAAATATTCACGCGATGATTATGCCGATAATTCTTCCACCACTTAACAATATACGTTCTTTCGCTTCCAAAATTTTTATTTAAACAAGCTTTTTTTTGCTTGCGATCAGGCACATGAAAGAATAATTTTTGTTAAAGTATCTACTCTGAGAAACAAATTGTTCAATTTATTAAATCAATTGTTTATTCGACTAAATTAATTTTGTTTTTATTTTTTTGTCTTTATTTTTTTTTCATTGGAAATGTATGTATAATTTAAGTCAAATATAATACAATATTCTTTATTAAAATAAATAAAAAATGAAAAATTAATATGATCGAATGAATAACTTTTCTCAGTATAAATATAAAAATTTAGCTAAATGCAGATTTCAAAATAATTTTGTCGGACCATCGAAATAATTATGTAGCATACTCAAATTAGTTGCTGGAATGTCAAAACTTTTTGCAGCATTATTATCACGCTGGCGTTCTACATAATTATTTTTATGGTTCAACAAAATTATTTTTTTATCCGTATATGTCTAAATTTTTAGATTCTTGAGTAAAACCGTTCTTCCTGTGTATGCAAATCTGTACAAAGCACATTTAATCATTCATAATTAATATTATTGTATTTCTACAAATGAAATTTGTAAGTATCTTATGCTTTTGTATAACGTATTGCTATCGAAGCGTCCCAATACGCGACGGCACGCATCTAAACGTAGATACGTGCGTGCATATAATTTTTGCACCGTGTATTCGGCAGTAGACGACGGGAACCATAGTACACCACAGGCACATAACTCCTCTTAGCTGACGTTTCAATCAACCGTGCCTCGTCTTTTGCTCCCCGACCTTTGTTGCACGCAGCATTTTTCTTTACGATCAACAACGGCTGTACTGCTCGTCGAAGACGCCGGGCTTCGAAAAAAATATTCTCTCTAAAAAGGATAATGACGCATTTCCGTTTCGTAATTAACTGTATATATAAAATAAAAGAAACAAAATAATGTCTTTTTAAAACCGTAAGAAAACAAACCGTGAAAGAAAGATGATTAGAAAACTATAATTATATTATATCGTTTAAATAGTGACCATTTTTTTAATTCTTTAACCTTCATAAAGATAACCAATATTAGTATATTTGATTTTTCTCTAAGCTTTCCTATTAAATCGAATCCAATTTCTTTCCTCGAATCCGCATCATTCCTCGATGATTTGACTGGCAAATTTCGAATGATTCATGTAATCTTAGTTAGTCACGCGTGACGTTCTTGGAATCCAAGAATTATTCGATCGATAAAATTCACTTGAAGCATGTTAAACGATAAATAACGATGTTAGAATAGTTGATTTGATCGTTTTTATTAATTGTATTTTTACTCATTCCAATTTGAATGGGAAGTCGGTATTGAACGCGGACGGATTTCGCTCAGCTCCGCAGCCAAGTGCGTCACAAAGGAGCGATACACGCGCCACCCCTGAAGTCAGCTTATCCAGTCGACCTACGCGAGAGATTAAAACAGGCAGACCGCGTATAATTAAATGAAACCCGCGCAGTTTGTCGTGAAAACACATTTTGCAATCTACTCGCGCGTATATCATCGGGCTCGAGCTAATCAAGATTAACTTATTATCTGGAACTTCGTTCCCAGACGACGTACGCCGCCGTTGCTGTGCGCCGTGGAGCGAAAAACGGAAATGTCGCGATCTCCGGGTGTTTCCTGACTGGCCCGCGTTATTAAACAACCATAAATTAGAAGTCGATAGCCGCTCACGAACAGGTTTCCATTGAAAATGATGCAACGCTCGTTAACAGACCGCGGTATTAACGGCAGCACACGGAGGGGGAGGGGGGAGGGGAGCGAGGGTCAGCAAGAAATAAGATCGATGATAGGCCACGTTGTCATCGCTATTAAGCCCGTTTCCTCCAGCCCGTATCCTCGTGATCTGGATAGAATGTTCTCGGAAATTATAAGGCGTGCAGATTATAACGAAGGCATGCAAATGAAATTCAATCAGGCCACGTAAATCATGCAACGTACAATAATACAAATGGGCAGTAGAAACGGATGCCCTATTGCCCTGTTCCCCCTTTTCTGCAATTCCGCAATGACTTGAAGTAGTGTAAAATAGGAATAATATTCTTAGGATTGTGTAAGACTGGTTATCCTTGTGATTTAAAATTAATTAAACAATATATATAGGTATATTTATAAAATATGATTGTAATATTTGTGTTTTAATGTTTTTTTATATATTTATATTATTTTTAAATTTTATTAGACATTATATGTATAACAAGTAATATTAGTAATAATATTTTACAAGTATGTATCTTAATAAATATAATACATTATAACTCACGTACCTATATAAATTTACAGTTATTAATAAAGGAGATATATAATTCTAGATTATAGAGCATGGAACACATAATTTTCTAAACACTATACTATGCTAATCGATATTAGGCATAGTTTTTCACGGAAGAGTTTCAGTTTTAAAAAACTCTGGGGGGTATATATATATAAAAATGTCAGTCTTTTAACACCAATTTTTGGACGTTTGCAATGATTGATCGCATTAGGTATATAATGCCACGTACAGTTAAATTTTGCAAGGGTAAAAAAAGGAGATACGCTTTCAACAGTCATGGAAACGACGTTGCTGACGATGACGATGATGACATTCGTGTACAAATCGTAATATAGCGGTATATCTATAAAAGTTGATAGCTCTTGCGCGAATAGTTTCGGTTATTACATCTGCTGTAATACTTACTCATGATTTCTCTTACCGCGAAGACATTCCTCCGAGTCAGACAGCAAGAATCCCGGGCAGGTTACGCGCTTTTTTTAAAAGGGAGAGATTAAAAAAGAGACATAGAAAAAGTAGGTGAGAGAGGAGGGATCGTGCAGAGGATGGCAGAGAGCATGAGTGAGGCCCGTTTCTTTCACCTGTGCCACCGCGAGCAATAAATAACCGCCAGCTTAGCTGATTTTACTGCCGTGTGTTTGGGTGATCCCAATAACGCCGCCCGAAGAGAAGGGACGAATAATGCGGAGAAAACCAATCTTCGCGCTAACTAGCCATTCAGACGGCAGAACTGCCAGACGTGTACTCGAGGGACCCTGGTTAACCCCTGAAACGAAACGGTTTCAAGCCTATTTCGGTATTAAAGAATATCCGCGAGTGTAACGCGGCATAACCGCGTGGGTGGAAACGCTACATATCGGAAACGCACGCGAAAACGTGCTAGATTTATAATAATCACTATGTCTGAATTTTCAACAGAGTAACACATTTTTCTTTAGAGTAATATTTTATTGTTCAGTTTTCTCAATCACGTTTCATCATTAAAAAAAAAATATATTAATAACGATATTAGCTCAATTCATCAAACTTTCGCGTTATCTTACTCTTTTGCTTCGTCTTTATCTTTAAATTGTATACGAGAGTATCCAAAAATATTACAAAGAAAAATGCGTTCTGCATGCAGCGGTGCGCGAATAATTGTATCACACGTTGCAATTGAATGTGGTTTACGTTATATTTAGGTTTAGATTTGCTATGCATTACATTTGTAAGTGTTTATAAGTTTTACAAAATTCTTAAAACTGCATATATATATATATATATATATAAAACTGTATATATATAATATTTGTAAATATTTAAATAAAACTTATAAATACTTACAAATGTAACAGCAAATATAAACATGAATAAAATGCAAGCCACATTCAATTGCAACGTGCGATACAATGTAATTATTCGCGCACCGCTGCGCGTAGGACGCATTTTCCTTTGTAATATTTTTCGAGGAAAGATTCGGCGCAAACAAACGCGCGTATGCTTCGTCGGTATCTCGTTCGCATATTTTTTTCAATATCGTGTATTCGATATCGCCGAATCTAGCGTTTCCGAGTTGGCAGAACGGCGCTGTTCCCCACGTATGAAAACAAACTTCAAAAATTGATATCGGGGAAAATGAAAATGTAAATCTCCGCGCGCGGGGTACCGTCGTCGCGGGTAAGCCATTACAATTTTTTTTTTTTTTTTTCCAGCCGCGATATTGCCGTGGCAACAGAACGCGCTCACTCGCATTTTGAGAACGCGATGCGAACCTAAATCGCTCTCTTAACAAAAGAGAGTCACTGTGATAGTTTTATCAAAGAACTAGAATGTATCAACGCGCGCACACACACGCACACACACACACACACACACACACACACACACACACACACATAAACACACATAGAACAAACATGCGACTTCGTACAAACACGGTTTAGAAGTAGTCATCGTCCAAATAGAACGGCGATTGCTTTTAGTGGATAGTTTTCCAAGTTGCAACTTATTTATTTGAATTATAAAATTTTCAAATTTTTTGCTTGTTATTATACATACTTCTATCTCAACATCGTGAACATTGTATGTTATTTCATAATGAATTTGTTACATAATTAATTTTTTCTATATATTAAATTTGACATAAACTAACTCGAATTACTAACTCGAATTAAATAATTTTTTTGAAAATGAATATCTATTTCGTGAATAATTAAATTAATTTAATTAGAAAAGCTCGCGTTTGTTTTATTTTTTTTTTTTTTTACTCCTTTGCTACAAAATGTATTGCTTAAAGTGCTCAGATCTGTGTCACTTTTAGCGTTTCTTTCTTTCCGCATTTTTCGCGTTGCACAAACGTAACGCGTTATAATACCTTATTATATTATCCATTTGAGCGCGTTCCCGATCGAGCGTTCTCGCTTTCTGCGTGGGCAGCAACGCATCGCGCAACCAAGCAAACTTGGCACAACAATAATTGCTCCGGCATGGTAGCTATTAAAGCGCGCGATTTATCACCGCGGGCATCATAATTCAAACAAACACCGCGAGTCTATTGTCTTTAATGAAATTATATCGTCGGACATTAATTATCAGTGAAATTGGAGAGACAGTCGTTATTCACAGTCCTGCGTATCGAGTTTCTCTCTTCTGTCTTATTTTTTCTCGTTACCGCTCGTCCTCGCGTCGCCGTGTCATTGATAAAACGCTTTTCGGTAGATGAATTTCGACGCACGACTCTCGTCGCGTTCTGCAACGGATCGTCCATCGTCCATCGTCCATCGTGTTCAATATATTTGCTGTCACGGCACGAAAAATTGTTTTCTCAGATGAATGCTTTTAACGTATACAATATAAGTGTAACACCGGTTAAATAAAGGAAGTGTATTTTATCATTCGTCAAAATCGAATAACTGATGAGATGAAGTCTTATTTCTACTTATAGGCCGGTGTTCATAATTGATTCTTATATTTAAGTATAATCTTAAGTATAATCTGTAATAAGCCAATCACAGATCCGTATTAGAATCTTGGGTCTTTTCTTATACAATAAGCCATTATTTAAACTTTAAGTCGTAAGCTGTAAAAAATTGACCAATATAGTCGAATATGAGAAGAATAACCGATTCTATAATTGGTCAAGTTTTTACTTAAAATTTAGGTATTCTATAGAAAACTATCCACTAAAAACAATTGTCATTCTAGCGACTTAAAGCTTAAGTAATGGTTTACTGTAGAAAGCTCATTAGACATTACTTAAGACTTTAATAAGAATGATCTTATTAAATCGCGAAGAATAGACTTGCTAAACTTTTTTTCCGACTTTTGAACCGATAAACAGTTGTTTATCTTTTCAGCCAGCAAAACTTTCATGTTGATACTAAAGTTGTACTGTTAATGAAGTTATTTCATTAGTGTATACGTCACGGATATGGATCATACGCGATTATAAGGGAAGCGAAAATGAATTTCGTCCACGGGCCGTAGTTCACGCGATCAGATAAATCACGCACGCAAGGCGTTTACTTTATAGCGAACGCGATCGTACAGTCTCAAGCGTTTTTTGCTTTAATAATCGGGTGTACAAGCAGCCGGGCGGATAATAATTTTGGCAGAACAGTTTGGTTCACCGTTTACCTCCGTTAACAAAATGGTTTAATTACTTCGCAAACAAGTGGATCAATATCACCGTCCACCGACGGTGATTACGAGTGTTGATATCGCGGCCGAAATTATCGTCATTATTATTTGTCGTTGATTTCTGCCCATCCCTAAGTATAATGAATGTTCCGTTTGTTCTTTCTTCGCGTGATTCGCAAAGAAAGGACGTGCGACGTGACGTTATCTGAAATCCCCTCGGATTTCAGAATTAGATTAAAGTCGGAATCGATGGCTCATTTGCGAGCCACACACTGACGCGGGAAACCGTAAAATTACGTGAGCAGCGTGCAAACTTTGATTCCCTATGACATAATTATTGATCTGCCGGGACGCTTCTCATGCAATGTACGCCGATCGAGAACCTAATTTCATGGGGCACGTTTTCTCTTAACGCGCCCATACGGATCTCTCGTAGAGAGCGGCCGTATCTATATAATAACTGGTTAAATTCCGGTAGTGGCTATCCCTGACGAACGGTAGCCTCTAATCAACCTAATTTCGGGTTCCTTTCCTTCAATGCGGGCCAACATTGGAATTATTTCGTAATTGTAATGGATCGGAATGTTGCGCGTTCGACTCCTTAGGAGTCGAAGTCGGAATCGGAATCCCGACACAACTCGTTCGAGTATCCCACTGATCTCTCGGCGCTTTATCTTTTTTCCCCTCTCCCATCCCTCGACCGCCATTATCGAACCCGTTGTGAATTTGATTTTTTAGACATATGATTACGATCCCCCATCGCATCTCGACGATCGCACGTTGCTTTTTGCGATGCGCCGCACGTGGAAAGCTTGTGTGGCCGGGTATAACAGTAAAAAGATGGAGTACATCCTCTTTTATGTACTATTGAAATTTATTAAAAAAATATTTCACATTTCTCCCACTCTTTTTTTCTCCAGCTGTAAAATTTATTTATTTTATGCATTAATAATAAAGATTATTATTATTATCCTTTGGCAAATCGCATGGCAATTTATTTGCGTAAAAATATTATTTTATTATATTTTATTTTAGTAAAAATATTATTTTTCAAAGAAAGATTATTTTTTGTGATAAATTTTCGATTTCAAACGTTATTTCTTCTTAACAAGTAGGCCTCATAAAATCATTGGCAAAGGCTTGAAAAGGCAGATTTGCATAACGAGCAGAGAGGGAAAGGAAGGCGTTATTCTGATGACGATACTTACGATAATATCTACTTACGATAAAGCATGAAACAATATCGCGAGTGTTCTTAATAATTTCGTTCTAGCAGTAATATGCATCGTCATTTCGGGAAATGTTCCTTTCCCCTCCGTCGTGGCCTTAAAAGTTTAGAAACTCAATACCACAGGGGATCTCCCGGACGCTCGGCACTCGGGGTACTCGAAGTAATAATCGGGCTAGAAGTAAACTAGGTCCACGCCATATCGGACAGAAGTAGGGAGCACCCGATGTAGTTCAGCCGGTCGATTTAGAAACGCCTTGGGGGCGTATAACCGACGCGGCGTTATGCTCCTACAAGCTGAACCACTCCAGTCGCCTATTCGATATTCAATACACCGCGGCGAAATTGTCGCCGCTCTCTTGTACGCGATAAAGTACGGCGAAATAAGCGGGCGAGAGAGAATCGCGACAGGCTAATGCGTGTACGCAGACTGGAATCCGCCGGAATGTGGTACCAGTCACGCGTGAATCATACGCTAATTAAAAGCAATAACGACGATGTGACTATCACGGAAAGATTATCTCGCGATCGTGAGTTCGTTGTGTTCGATCTCGATTTACTATCTCCTCTCTCCCTCTCTCTCTCTTTTCTTTTTTTTTCTTTTCTATAACAGTTGTATGAAATATCGTCTGACAGACAAATTTAACTTCGTTTTTGTTATGCGTTTTGGAAAATACAACCGCGTGGTCGAAAAGTTTGAAAGTCCAGTGGTCCTGCATAAAAAAAAAAAAACAATTTTACTGAAATTTTGTTATTTAAAAATTTAGTTAGATATATGTAGATTGAAAATAATTTTGTTGACCATCAAAATAATTATGTACCTAGAACGCTCAAGCTCTGCTGTTGCTAGAATGTCAAAACTTTTTACAGCATTGCAACTTTTTACATCATCATGCTTGAGCGTCCTACATATTTGTTTTAATATTCCAACAAAATTATTTTCAAATCCATACTAACTAAATTTTTAAATACTTCAGCAAAACTGTTTTTTTTTTCCGTGTGGTTTAAATACAATATAATTTTTGGTTACATGCGCTTTTATAAGCAAAAATGTTAGAAATCTGCTGTCTTTATCATCAGATTTTTTTATGTATTTTGTATTTTTTTTTTATAATCTATGTATACTTTGATCAGCTTTTTATTTTAGGTGAAATTATAATAACTATCTTCTTTTTTGCATATATATCTTTTTTTATAATTATCCGATTTATTATAAGCCAATCTGTTATGAAATAAAGTTGTTTACTATTACTATTAATGTATAACTTGTTTATATACATAACAATTTTCTCATGTACATGTTAATCAAGGTTATTTATTATATGAAATATCAAAAAATTTAAATTCATCCTTCCGTAATTTTTTTTTTATACAACACTGAAATATATATTTCTATATGTATTTCTATAATAGATATATTAATATTTTTTTAACAACAGCAACGGAAACGTTACACTTTTATGACGCTCTGGTTTGAAGCGCTCTTATTTGTCTTTCTTAGGAAGACAATATAATGTACAAAGGGAAAAAGTGAGACTAACTCAGCGTCGCGATGGAATAACCGCCATCTGTAATTATGCGCTTGAAATAAAAGGATGATAGTATATACCGAATGAATAAGTAATAGAAAAAAGGTATAGGGCTCATTAAATGAAGCCCGGGATAATGGCGGAATGTAATCGTCCCTTTCATCGGACTCATAAATCAGCGTCTCGCGATACGATGGTATCAACGAGCTATAAAACATATCGGTGAAATGCGCTTTTGCTTATTATCATCGTTAAATAATCGAGTGGCTTTCTATGATTTGTTACGATGTCCACTTAGCCTTCATAAATCGCCGGGATCAGCGCGAATGGATTATTCTGATAATGAATGGTTCATTCTTTGCCGTGCTAAACTGACACTGCATCAAATGAATTTTGCATCCACGTGACGATCAGTTTTGCCGCTATAATGACTGTTTGATCTTTGAATATTTATATGCCTCTCGACATTGCTTACTTTGCGTTTGTGCAGAAAGATTTGAATATTTCTTCATTAATAATACGATTTTAATTGCGAGCAGATGAATATTTGAAGTACTTGCTATACAAGATCTTGGTATCAATTATTTTGTTCAAAAACGTATAATAGACTCGCGAATGAAATTCCGTATGTGATTCGTAACATTTTTAATTTTAAGATACCAAGAGACGTAATGTTCATTGAACTCGTTAACTCGTTAAAGAAATCATTAGAACAATATTGACTGTTTCGATGACAAGTCGAACAAAAAGACTCATCCAGCCTTCGCCTTAATGATCCGAGATGATCACGGACAGGTTCGAACTTCACAGAGTCTCAACGAATTAGCGAGGAGCGCGACATTGCACTTAAAAGAAAAAAAAAAAGAATCGATGCTCTCGTTGCGAAACGAGCGTAGCCAATTGGACGGTGACCGTCGCGAAAGCATCCGCGAAAACGTCGCCGTTTCCCTGGAACATCACGCCGTTTGTGGTTTACCGATGGCAGGGCAAAATGATCGCGGCGGCTAGGAAATAGCCCGGCAAATAGCGCGGCTACCCTCGTTAACTCGATTTAATGGCACGTCGTTAGCGGTCGTATACGCCGGGCCGCTGGTGACCGTAAAAAAAGGTGATGCACTCGGAATTTGGGATACGGGGAATCGTTAACGGAACCGGGATTGTGTTATTGTGCCTTACCGGTTGCACGCGCGCCGGCCGTGCCTATAAAGAGCGATAACGCCAAGAATTGCCGGCGTAAAACTTCTCATTTCGGCCTCATCTCGACCCCGATATAACTCAGTTAACTTCGATCTCCTCAATTGTTGTTGCTCGAGCGTTTGCTTACGGCGAGGCATCTCGACCGTGATACTTTAGCATTGATAGTGCTGGGGTAATTTTGCAGCAGAACGAAAAGGGAAGACTTAAAAAAACTGTAATTTCTATCGTTCGAAAAATCGGCCAGCGATCGAAGTTCTGTAATATCGAAATTAGATAGTGATTAATTGATATTTGGGATATAATTATGTATTAGTGCGAATTTAATTGTGTGTTACAAAACTTTATTTAGTGGTGGATTCAAAAATTCTATAAGGTAGTAAGATAAGTGGAATATTCTATGATCTCTTACACGTCTCATATCGATATATATTGCACCTACATTGCATCGAGATGAATTTATATGTTACAATTGACTATTTCGCATAGTCAAGACTATGCTGTAACAGTATTTGCATCTCAATCGATGAATTCCAATCTTCGTTGCATAGCTCGTGGCGAGGCTGTAGTAATTTCGAAATTGCGAGATGTATTTCAAAGGGATGCGATCATGTAACCAGACTTTCGAATATATCTGGTCATACTAAATTTTTCAGCACATGTATATCTCCGTACAGTACAATTCGTAATGTTACAAGACGCAGTATTATGCGTGTTCTTACAACATTACATCAACAGATTAAGAAGTAAAACACTCTGAATTTTTGTTTATAACTTTTATTTATAATAAATGCAGAAAATAGTTAATAATAGTCATATGACAGATTACGCACAAAATGCACATAAATTATACAGAATTTAGAAAAGGAAACTTGTGATATTCTTGTCCGTTTTCAAAAAATACTTTGCAATATATATTCCTGCAATAATCCTTAAATATTTAGAAAAATATTGCAGATATATTCTTGGAATATCAATACAATATTAAGAGAATTGTAAAAGACTGTTTTCATAAAAATCTGAACAGATATATATTATTTTAGTGTATCCATAAAAATAAAATATAATGTAAATGAAGACATTGATAATAAATATTACTTTGTTTTCCAGTTACTTTAACAATTGTGATCACAATTATTATCATACGTTAATTAATTTCTTCTATTTCTTTTAGATAATTTTAATAACTGTATTTATCATTAATATTATACGCATAATTATATGTATGTTCTTACGTCATTTGTATTAACAGAGCTAAAACTTTCCTTTATCTAAATGTTCATTAATTACTTTTACTTATAATGAGTGCAAAACAGTCATGTGTTAAATTGTACAGAATATATACGTGAAATTGCACGGGAGTTTAGAAAAATGAGGTCGAGCGAAATTTTCTTCGCTGTAAACTATATCTTCGCCGGAGTTAGATTTTATTCTGCCACATGGTAGCCAGTGAAATATATTCGGACGAAGGAGAGAGAGACAGCGAGAATGGAAACACGAATAATCTTAGATTGAAAAATCCCATCTCTCGACGATTTAAATCCTTGTGAACCGGCGCGGCGCAAAAATTCTCCACACTTCAAACGCATCCCAGATTAAACCCGTCGCGCAGCTTCGACGATTACACACCGCCGTGTCGCTGGTAACATGGGAGACGAGGGGCGGCACCCTCGTGTCTTCGTCATCGTCGGCGAAACGTGGCTTTCGAGGGATGAGCGAACACGACGAGGAGACTCGGGACGCGTCCTCTCCTATCCTTTTCATCCCTTCTCGCTATCCTCGCCTAAACGGCATCGGTACGTCGGCTCTGATCGCGAAAGAGGGATAGGCGACAGTTTCAATCCTGATGGTCCAATTTTCGGGAGTCGGATGGAAACGCACGTCCAGGGTACGCGCACGCATGCGTGCTTGCGTTCGGATACGTGCTCGGTGTGTACGTTTGATACTCTTTGGAGCGCGTAACGCGGCTCATTTCGTATTCCAGCAGGTAGTAGTCGGATATTCCGAATGGCGTTCGCTCGTTGCGACACTAAGCTTACGATACGTCGACATTACCAGAGCAACGACGCTCGAGATTGATTCGGTACACAACAGATACACTGTTAAAAATGTCATGAAAATGTACTTTTAATGTACATTTAATATACTTTTAAGTTACATAAATTAAATTCAATTTTATGACACCAAATTAAATTTAATGTATCTGCCACTGAAATGTATATTTGTGTACATGTACATGAAATTTAGTGTACTTTTCTTAAAATCTTACGAAATTCAGTACATTTTTCATTAAATTTTATGTAGATAAGCATGATATATAATGTGAGCAAACGTTAAATTTAAGTTACTTATAACTTCATTTTCATTGACAACGTTAAATATTTGTAATGTACCATTACACATGTAACGGAAGCAAATTTCTGTTTTTTTAACGATGTACATCAAAAAAGGAGGAGGACGAAACGAAACAGTCTTTCTGTAGTTGAACTAGGACATACTTTTGGAACTTAAAGTGATATATATATATATATATATGTTTGATGTTGGTGAGAAAGCAAGAAAGAAAGCTCTAATGCAGGAATGAAAAACAGGCCTAAAGATTACGAGCGAAGGAATTCATAGTCTCTTTGAAAAGGAACATCGTGAATTGTAAATAAAGATATAGATGAGAAACATCGACGCGTAGTTTGCAGGTCATAATCATTTATTGTTTCGAATATCTGAAATATAGATATGCGAGAGTTACGGGATTTTTGAAAGCCGCCCTGTGGTTGAAAGCCGCGCATCGCGGCAAGCGTATTTCCGAATAACGTAGCCGCTAGTGGTATTCGACATTAAATACATTGAAAGCGTCAATTAAATTTAAGCGTCCCTGTTTGACTGCCGGCGATTCGTGGGCTCTGCTCGGCTCGGCTCGGTTACGCTTGCAAACGCGCGCGAGCACGTGCGCGGAGTTCGCCACGCGTGCAAGATGCAAGAGCGTTGCAGGCGCAGCGTTGCAGGCGGATATGCATACACCGAAGCTCATGGACCGTATTTGTGGATCCTCATGCGCGGACGTTGCAGAGATGCATTATGAATATTCAACCGGATATATACCCGGCATGGCCGCGCTCGAATCCATTATTCATCCCCGCAGCGACATCGGCCCGGGCTCGCGGCTTCCGCGCCAAAATCGGGCCGGGCGGACGCGCGACGGACGGTGAAACGGGCTCGGATTCGCTTTTTTCATGCTCCTTTTTTCATATCTGGCTGTCTGATGGAAATACGAGCGAGAGATGTAGTTCAAATAAAAGAAGAATCGCGACGAGTCCTGGTAATCTTTAAATTATATGAAAATTTCTGAGATCTCGGAACTTCGCGATTGCTTCGACGAAACTTGCCAGGTTATTTCATTTGTCCCGAATGCCGGCAATTGTAGTTAGGATAACTTATATACTTTGTATTCAAGCAAATTGTACAAACGAAAGTAAAAAAAAAAAAGAAGAAGAAAAGTCTTAATATCATCACTAGAAGTTTTAGGAAAATTGGATAAGTTTTGCCGGATGAAATGTAAAAAGAGCGTACAGAACTCGCTCTCCAGCTCTCTTTTCTTTTTTTTTTCTCTCTTCCTCTCTTTTCTCTCTTGTCGAGCCTCATCGGCGTGTCTGGCATCTTCTTCTATAACGTTCCTTCTGCTTCCTCCTACTCAGGGCTCAGTCAGGCCTATCCTTCTCTCTGTCGACATCCTCTTCTTCTTCTTCTTCTTCTTCTTCTTCTTCTTTTACATCTCCTTTTCATTCTTTTGGTTCCTCCGGATATTCCTCATGGTCTTATTCGGACGCGCGAAAGAATGCGCTGCGCTCGGCCTAATAACCCCTTCGAAAGGGACGGGAGGAGAGCTCCGCTTACGCAACAGTCTGTGGCCGGATTTTTGGAATTCCTGGCCGCGCGAAACGCGCCATGGTTCCCGCCGGATCTCGATTGCTTCTGGATTACTGACATTTCAAACCGTTGATGGCGAAATCGCAGATCAATCTCGCCGTTTTATCGACGAACGACGTCGATGCGTCGACGAGTCATCCTAGATATTGTCGAACGCTTCAAAATTCCTGTTTTTCAACCTCGGACTTGTTCACTCAAATTCGACTTCAAATTTCGACAAACCTTATCTGCGCACAGTTGTATGAAACTGGAATAATATATTTGCAAAATTTTGCATTTATTAAGCACTAAAATCTGCTTTCGTCCGAAACTATTATTACGTCTATATTAATGGTGATTTTGACTCCGTACTGTTTTACTTTTAATTTCTGACATCATAGATACCGTCGATCAACAGTGAAATTTTGAATTAAATTTCCGTTAACGTAAAATTATTAAATATCACTCTCACATTATTTAATTCTCGTCAAAATTCTTGAGTGTTAAATAACACAACAGCAAATAACAGCACAGTACTGAAACTATTGATATATTTCTATTATTAAAACAATTGTTATTTATTTCTGCAGTTTATTCGTGCGAAAAATACACTTTAATATAAAGAATTTTAAACAACAAAGATTCCAGTAAAACGCGCAGCCGTTATACATTTGCCTACGCGACGATTAATCGCAAGTTATTGAAGGAGGCATTACCGACGATTACAGCCTCTCGTAATGTCCCTCAATAATCTCAATTTACTTCATAAATGCGAGGGCGCTCGCTCAAAGGACACGAGCGTTCGCTTCACGCACCTAATGAGCCTCGGATAATCGTCGCGCGCCCTTCCACGTCGCACCCTTCGCTTATCGCCGAGATCTCTTCGCTATCTGCGAACGTAATCGCGAAGGGCGGTATACCAGCCGATACCAGCCTCTTCGAATACGAAGAGCTCCACGAATATGCGCGTGTACTCTGAGGCATCTGCACGGCGTTATGCAGATTTGTTACATCGAGAGATAATATGCAGATTTGTTAGATCGGCGAACGATGCGTTACCGATCGCAAGTCTCGTGGGATTACGAATGTGGGATCTTGGAAGGATCTTTGGAAACGCGAAGAAATGCTGCATATGCGTTGGCCTTAGTGTATAGACCGATATCCCTGGCACGAGAGTCGCGATAAAAGAAGAGATAATAAAAAAGGGAAATTTGAAAGTTGAAACCAATAAAGTGACGCACGAAATAATTATTTTGCATTTAATTATTTTTCAAACTTTACGTACGTGAGAAAATTTTGCTAACAGATCTGGAAATAATTTTGTTGGATCGTCGAAATAATTACATAGAAATCTCAAGTATGACGAGTAATACTACAAAAAGTTCTAGCAACAAGTTTAAATCCCCTTTATAATTATTTTGATGATTCAACATAAATTATTTTCAGATCTGTTTCTAACTAAATTTTTAGATACTTCAATAAAACCAAAAAACAAAATTTCAAAAAATCCTTTTTCTGTAAATAATTCTACTAGCTCTATATCGATTCTACTAGTGTGCTAATTTTGTTAAAAATAAATGTATCACATTTAAAACAAATGGTATGACATTCTATGCGTCTGTTCTGTATTTTCTCTCGATTGTGATTTTTATTATCTGAAATAAGTATTAACACTGTATACGGCTAGTAATATCTATCTGATCGCTAACTAAGTGTTTCGCTTTGTTCTAGGTAAGTTGTGACTGGGGAACCGCAATCGACCTTTGGATAATAATTCGGCGGTAGAGAGCTCAGAATGACGTTCAGATGCATGCCGGCCTTTCAGACCCTCGGAGGCGGCGACTGCGGTGCATCTTGGGTGAGTGCGTCGCACTTACATAAGAACGCGGGTCGTTGCAAGTCGTAGACACCACAGATGAAAGACACCTCTTCTTCTGCGGATTCACGAAATACTTGGCCGCGTCGATATATTCCGCTGGTTTCGACGCTCTTTGACATCTTCGTCGTCGTTTCCCCTTCCTCTGTCCGCGTGGCGTGCCATACCAAACGCCGATAAACCACACGCGATACAAAGGACTCGTATCGGCGATATTTGCGCGAGCGTTCGTTTTTATTCAATTAATAGTCTGTCAAGTTTTTCAAAGCGTTGCTACCGGCTTGGCGTATCGGGCCTTCGTAATTTTATCGAGATTTTCTCTGAAATGCGTAACGATATATTTTTACGCGTCCGACGATACCAGGGTTTCTGCTATCAGAAACTCTCTGCTCACACATCGAAACTTTTTTAATCATACCGGAAATGTAAATTATTTAATTACCAGCGAATGGCCGGGGTAATGGAAGTGCCTTTTGTATTTTTAATGACTTGCGGTTGAATTAACGATGATACGTTACAGCTCGAAAAACTGCGCCCTTTGCGCGCACAAACATTTGGTTTGTTGAAAAATCGCCAATTAATATCGCCGTAAATTCATAATTGTACAACAAGTGTTATTACTGTTAAAAGAACGGCGCAATATAGCAATCCTAGCAATTTCCGCGGCTTCCGCCGCTTTCAGGTAATGTATGACTTAATTATCCTTTTGATATATTAGAGCATTATAATGCTTAATGCGACGAAATTATTTTTTTTAAACTTGTCGCGACACGTAGATTAAACAACATTAGCGTAATAATTTCACGATTATCAATGTTAAATTTTTTGAAAAACAAATTTTTAGGATATGACGAATTATGAGATTTTAATCTTTAATTTCAAGCTATTGTAATAACAAATTTTGATACTATATTTAATAACAAAATACCAAATAACGACAATAACAACAAATAATTTAAATAGAGAAGTCCGCAAGAAGCATTAATTAACGGCAAATGAGATGAATCGTAGTCGGGAAGAACAATTTTGTTGAAGTATCTAAAAATTTAAGTAAGTAGATATAATCTAAAAATAATTTTGTTGGACGATCAAAGTATTTATAGATGCTCAAAGGCTGATGACTAGAAAAGCTTTGCTCGAGTTCATCATGCTTGAGTTTTTTATGTAATTATTTCAATAATCCAACCAAAATTATTTTCAGATCAACTTTAGATATTATTTATCAAAAGTATCTACTTTAGACATTTGAACAAAATCATTCTTTCCGTGTGTCGATTTATAAATCGACCGTATTTCTAGATTTCTTATCGGGAAATCTTTAAAAAATCTTTCTCGTAGCGAAAGGACATAAACTTATGTACGAACTCGCGCTATAAAGTTTAGCACGTCTAGACGTATCGATTATATTACTCTCACGCGAATTCGAGCTCTCTTCAAGCTCTCCAGACTGATTTATAAAGAAATAACATTGGAACTGATGTTATAGCAACAACGGAAATTGCTGGAAAGTTGTCGGAAACGCGAAAACGGTGTGTCGAACCACGAAGGGGTTAATTACAAAATGGCATTTTAAAACAAACACGCGACAACAGTCTCGTGTTCCGTCAAAAATCGTGAACGGAGTTTTCATATATTCCGTCGTAAACAACGATTCTCTTCAACCCTTTCTCTTTCCAATAGATAGAGGAATTTGTAACGTGAATGCAAGATTGATAGGAAGACATGTATCTCGAATGATCTCGTGTCTCCGGATTGTCGCCATCGTGAACTCAATCATCACAATAGATCAAAATGCGAAGAACATATATCTCGTTGATTCTGAAGGATCTATCCAGACAAACTTGCACATAAACGTAAAGGAACTAAAGAAAATTATTCAATTATTTTATGTGCGTTTTCATGATAGAAATTTTAATTTTTAAAACATAAGAAGAAGAGCATAAAAAACCACAGCACAAGTTATAGTTTGTGATATTTAATTATTATTACATTAATTAAAACATTAAATGTTTCGGCCACAATCTTCAGTAATTCAATAATATTCTTAAAACGCAAAGTTACATCTAGTTGACATTAAATTCAACAATCGGGTGTTGTAATTAAATAAACGTGTTCTTTTCTATGTGAAGATGCTTCATACAATAATGTTACAACGCCAATTGTCATATCACGAAAAGTGTAGAACAAGAATTTCCAGATTCTAATTTAAAATAAATTTGTATATCATTAATATCTTCTAGTCGGAATATAAAGAAATAGAATCGTTACCTGTTTTACAGCAAAAAAATTAAACGATGAATCTCAACTACCTCTTTTGCACAATTAGAATTTTGTTGTGACATTATGTGTTGTTATTTGTCATATCATGTATTTTACCACTATTTATATATATGAGTCAACAGTTTAAAAAATTCTAGAATTATTTATTAAAAGAAAGAGAGATCCTTCTTAAGAAGTAATAATAATTAAATATCACAAACTATAACTTGTGCTGTGGTTTTTTGTGCTCTTCTTTTTATATGTTTTAAAATTATAACCACGTTAGTTTTCAAGATGTATTTTAATTTTTAATTTAATTTTTTGTGTGTTTAAAGACTTACGTCCAGGATATGCAGAGATGAGTAAATACATAAATAATTAGGCACCAGCGACTTCGCTGTTTCGACGCTTATCAAAACAATACAAAATTTAACAGTAAACTGACAAGTTGCAATAGAACATTTATATCTATAGCGCATTTTCTCGCTGCGTTTTCTTGCAGAATCGGATGAGAAACGATGATGGAGGCCATTTGCTTTGGATAATAACGCGGCGTAAGACCTCCTCCCCCCCCTTTAATGCGCCTACGCGACTTCAAACTTGGTACCCACCGCGAATCTGGGCGCGGATTCCTTCTTATTCTCATTCCATTGTTATTACTTTGTTCCTTTTCTCCCCTCTTTCTGAGACAAGTAAATAACTCCTCGTCGTTTACTTACCCTACCCCCGAGTTTATAATGGAAATTATCTTATTTGTGTTGAAGTCTCGTTTTAGTTCTCGGCAAAGTCCAAGCTCGTCGACGGTAGAAACGATGTCGGGGTAAAAAAAAAGAGAGAGAGAGAGAGAGAGAGAATAGGGAAATGGGGGGGAAAAGAGCGTAAGAAGGATTCGCGCGATGAGAATAAAAGAGAGAATGGAAAACGAGGAAACGAGTCACCGACGGAGAGTGGCGATGGAAGTGGAATAAAGGAAGGATAGGATGGCGGGAGCTCGACAAAAAAAAAATCGTTGACTAATGCTCTGTCTCTCCGCTTCATTTCGTATTTTATTTCGGAAAGAACGATTTCAAGGCGGATATCTTAGAATATCTGAGGTACAAAGTACAATTACGGTAAAATGCTTCTTATATCGTTCATTCGCGATCATAAGAATAATGACGAAAAATTAATGCGAAGTACATTTTTTTCTCTTAGTGTCTTTAATCTTTACTGAACGGGAAAGCCACTATAGTGGTGCTGAAAAAGTGTTATATTTGAGGCAAGGAATACAATAAAATAATTAATTATAACTTTCTCAAGAAAAAGCTGTAAGATTTTAAAAATAAACTTCTGCATTCTCTCTCTCTCTCTCTCCAAACACTGTTAAATTTACAGTATTAAATTTAACCTAATTTAAGTCGCCACTGCTTTTATTCAATATATCGTATATTTTATACTATTAAAACAATGGTTAAATTTGAAACTATACAGTGTCAATTTGACATTATATAGCGTTGAATTTAAACGTCGTTTTAATATAAAATAATATATATGAGTGGAAGCAGTGGCAACTTTAATTAGATTAAATTTGACACTACGGATTTAACAGTGAAGATTTAAATGAACTCAAAACTCTATAGGCTTAAATTGTTAGTGCAAATCGCGTTGTGTTACGCTACATTCGGAAGATGAATTGTCGATCTGCACGCCAGGACGTCGTATGATTCTCAGTGTACAAATGATCGTTATTGTATTAGTTTCATTCACTCAGCGAGGGGCTAACCAATATACCCCCCATATGCCAATCGCTTATTACGAAACGGTCAGCACAAACGTGCCGATCCGTGCGTTTTTGACGTCCGATTTTTACCGAATGACACGCGGGTCGTTAATTATGCAGCGGAGGAATTTCCGATCGCTTCGTAACCAGTAAACTTCGCCGAATTTCGCCGAGATTTCAAGCGGACTCTTCATATTTTTTTTTAGTAAATTGATCTCGCTCGCTTCCTCCTTTGTTTTTAGTTTCCGTCTCGTTCGTGTTCGTCTCCGTGAGAGAGAGAGAGAGAGAGAGAGAGAGAGAGATTGTTTCGTCTCAAAACAATCATGCTGCAGTCGATTTTAATTTTCAAAGCAAACAAGGCGTTATCACCCACAGCGGCTCGTCCTTTCCGCTTCATTCTTTCTTCAACTCGTGAATATGTTTAAATCGAAGCGCACGTTCTATGTACGCAAGATTCCTTCTCCCTGAGATTTTAAGAATGTTAAATATACTTTGCTTTAACGTACAATCTTTATTTTAATTATGAACATTGTTTTGATTTAATTTATGATTGATTTAATAATATAATTAATAATATATATATATATAATATATATATAATATAGTTATTTTCTAGTTAATTTTTATAAAATTTAAGCGGGTGGTCTTTTGCTTCGAGCTCTTTCCTCTGAATAACGAATCTAATCTCGGAGGAAACGATAATGTTTTTATTCGATTAGCATGGGAAATGTCAAGAAATGACAACTTCAAATTATATTTTAATAGGTTTCACAATTCTCTGCTATTCTAATGATGTATCTGCTTAAAATACAGAATACATTGACATTATTAAAAGAAAATACAATTTTTAATATATCGATATGATACATGCTAATAAATATATTCTTTTTATTATCTCTTCTGCATTGTATAAAATCTACACATTGAGATATAAATAAATCAATTAAGTGAAGAAAGGACCAGTATAATCAAAGCTAGCTCTTGGTGCCTAATAATTATTTCTATATTATTTCTGTTTCTAAATACATCAAATTGCGCGTCGCTTATTATCGGACTTGAAACGTACTCATCATAAACCGAGACCAATCCAAGATTTGATTTCAATCGTATTGGCTTCTTTTCTATTTATTTGATTCATTTATACATAAGAAAGATTTACTACTGTTTTAAACAAATTCTCTGATTGTTAACCAATTTTGTCCGTGAGATTTATTTGTATCCTTTCAAATATAGAAAGCAATAGATTCTGAAAAAGTAGCTTCTTGTTTGTAAGAAACATATTTACATGTTTGATTATCGAGTATTCTGCAAGTATGCGATCGCCCTGTGCTTGGCGGGCGATTTTCAATTATAAAGTGCGCAGCAGCAGTTAAAAAAGAATCAAGCCAAGAAAAGAAGAAAAATCCAGGCATGATGATGCGAGGAATTTCAAGTCGCGTGCAAGATCGCGCTTTCAGATTAGATCATCAGCGAGCGTCGGTTCGAACGTCGCAGCGAGGCGAGGCGTAACCACGTCGCGTTCCAACACGCTAATGAATGGCCAAGCCACAGTTTCAGTTCGCTGCACGCGGGTATCTCGCTAACCATTCCTCGTTCGCCGCCGCGCCGCGCCGCGCCGGTCGTTTGGTCGTTCCCTAGTTCCTTGCCTTTGCATCCACCATTCGCCGCGGCTCGGGCGAATCGCACGTAAAGCAGCGCGTCCACACCTTGCAATTACGAGATATAAGGGGGGTCCCACCCACTCCGCCGCGATCCTTTCAACGTAACGGGGCCGACCCTGGTTCTCCCTCTCGAGTTTCATTATTAATTATCAGGTCGCTACTATGTTATTAGTGCACTAGGAGAATCCACCCGTCTCCCCGTCCCGCGACGATTTAAAATGCGACGCTTAATCCTCATGCCGTTGCCGCCGCCGCGTGCTAAGTCGTCACTGACAAATATCAACACGAATGCGTGTGTACTGTAATCTGCTAAAGCTAGCCTCTACGAATCACGAGTGAATCATATGTGAAGTTATTATTATTATTACTTAGTTTAAAAGTGTTACGAAGTGTTTTAACTCTTCTTGACTATGCGTGCAATTTTACACCTTCCTTTTTTTTTAGTAATTCGGGTCTTCGAGCTTCTCTCTCTCTCTCTCTCTCTCTCTTACACACACACACACACACACAATGCAGATTTTTATATTTCGCATTACATGAAACTCTAAAAAAAAATTCTTGCATACTGAAAGCTTTGCACGTGAAAGTTTAATAACGAATTTTTACTCTCATAAAAGTCGGAATATATTTTATTAATTTTTCCGAATTTACATCTGTCTGCTGGTATTTACAATCAAAATATTTATATCTTTAAAGTTCAATTTGGCTGGCGAAGAATTAAGGGTAGCAAATAAAATAAACAGAACATTACGTTTTTTGAGATAATAGATCGAGTATAAATAACGATGTAAAAATTGTATCTATTGTTTGTTAGAAATGTACTAATCATAGTTATAAATTATAGATACTATCGATGTTGCAAAAAAGAAATTTTCGAAATGTTAATAAAATATATTAAAATGAATTTGAAATTTTGTCAAAATCTGAAATTTGAACGATCAGTTACAAATAATATCTTTTTACGATTTTCCTTAAATTGACATTTGATATTTACAATTATTCAATTTTCTTTACGAATTTAAATAAAAAATTAAAAGCTACGAAGTTTGCGAGTAACTCCACAAAATTGCAAATATTCCAAAGATAAAAATATTAGGATCCTAATTGCAACACAAAATGAAATAGACGTAAACAATTTATGTGCGTACACGTATTAATTCCAATATATTGATAATGTTTACTATTAGAATTCAAAGCATGTATCAAACAACACGAGATAATGTTACCTTCATTGCATTTCCGTAGAAATAGCTACAATCCGATACTTTCAAACTTTATCAATTAATATGTCCGATTGCGAGTAATGACAATTAAATAATTTATATTAACAGAATTAATATTAATTGATACATCGAATCCAATTCGATATTTCTCAATAATTCTGAGAAAATAAATTTTTTTTTTTTTTAACAAACATTCGTGAAAAGTACTGGAGTAAGTAGTATGTTACTTTTGTATTTATAAATTGTTATTTTTAGAATCACCAAGTTATTTTCTTTGCATATTCGATATCGATTCGCAGCATGCGTGTAATAAATTTCAACGATAATTCAGTCATTTAAATTAACCAGCAAGCAAGTATATCTTGTTAATAATTTCGATGATATTATTATAGAGAAGAATGAGGTAGCGCAGAGTTTTTAGTTACTGTGATGCAAATTATCGAGTTAATTAAGAGGAAAACAAGTGTGTAACAGTGCAAAATTCTTTCTAGATAGCAAACCCGTTGATGCGCGTTCACATGTGCTCATTAATGTTTTTCCGCGACAAAAACGAATTGCAGCACAGCACAGCAGAGCAGAGCGTAGCGTAGCGTAGCGCGACCGGGCAAAGGAAAAGCCGCGGCTCGCCCTCCATTTCTCCTTTAGCGAAACGGCCCGGCTTTGTGAGGCGTTTGCGACCGTTTGTGTACATGCTGCTGCGACAGTGCAAGAGTCGATCTCCGACTCGTACGGCCGTGGAACAAAGCGCTCTCGCTGGCAAACGAGCCGTCCCGAACCCCGAGGGGCGGCGAGTATTTCACCAGAATTTACGTTGCATTTCACGCTGCTAATACTCTCGTGGTATAATTATAATTAGCGGGCTACGCCCTTCACACCGCCCCCTTCGAAAGAGTTCGTTGTGGATGTATACCTGGCGTGTGTATCCTTCACCTTGATATCCTCTTGGACCCACTTGTAGGTACTTGTAGGTCTGCTTGTACGTCTGTATACGGCCTGCATGCGCAGGCTACGGATATTAGTGATATTGCTGTATTATTAAATAACGTCAAGACGAAGCGTGATGCTTGGGGCAAGTCTCGTTTTCGTAGTTGTGTTGTTTTGCCAATTTCTCTGCTTGTTTTATACACCCTTGCACGACACTAACAATGAGCCTAGGAACAAACATGTAGGAAAAGCATCTTGGAAAAAGCGAAGGAGATATTATTATTATTTAAGTAACTTAAGAGAAATTTCAAATACGTGTAATAAGTTTGAAGAAACGTGAGATGTTACAATTAGAAGTGTTCTGCGTTAGAAATTTTGCAACTTCGATTTGAAAGAATAAATGATTTACGCGAAAATTCTGAGACAGTTCCAAGTTCCGAGGATATTGTCAAATCTCGAATGGAACTAATTCTAGAGGAAGATTCTAAGGGAACGTTATCTTCGGTAAGATCGCGGTAAGACAGCTTCAAGTGCGCGGGAGAACGGAGCAGCGGAGAGTTTCCGATGATAATCTAATGTGAGTGTAATATGCGTTTCGATCGTGATTTCTCGGACGAGAACCGCGTCAAGCAACTCGGACATGCGGCTCCGCCGACGTTGCCGACCCTGCATTAAAGATCATAGGCAGATCCTGGTCGTTCCGAGGGAACGACAAGAGGAGGAGGGGGGGGGGGGGGTTGGAAAGCAAAGTGGATGCAAAGCACAACCACTGTTCGTCTCTCCATCCGCCACTTAACGCGGTACATCATGCGGCGTATATACAGAACTGCGCGCGGGCATGACACCAGCCAATCGCACAGAATTACGTGGCGAGAGCAAGCGAGAAGGGCGGAAGGGTGCGAGAGACCCTCTTGAGAGAGGGAGGAGAGAAGGAAGAGAGGAGGGGGGGGGAGGGAAGAAAGGGACGCGAACGAGGAGAGAGAGAAACCTGCGCGTGCCTCGGGGCAAAGTCTTGGGCCTCGCGTGCCCAGGCATGGCCTCGTCTCACTCTTCGGTCTTCACGGTCAGAGGTCATCCTCGAGCACGAGCCACCTTCGGGTTCTCAACCTCCTACCTCGCGAGAGTCGCCTCACTCGGATAAACCGCATTATTAACGACCGCTCTCGCGACGTGTCCTCGCGACTCGATTAGGAGGCTCGAAATTTGCTGTGCCTAACGTTGATGAGCAGAAACGCGCGCGGAGCCGTGACGTAATTTAAACGAGCACGTCCGTCAAATCGTGGAATCGTAAAATCCGAATCGTAAAGTTGTGGAAGGTGATTTCTCAAATCATCTCTGTCTCTTTAACAGTCGTTAACCCTTGATCCCCGCATTGTTATTTACTTTCTCCGTTGACGTCATAATTATCCAGTCATATTTTATTCCGATACTTTTACGGTTGTTGTAACAATAAGCGAATGAATAATGAAATAATATTGGATATTTATTATAATTACAATAATATCTTAGCAGATTAAAATCGAGATCACTGTCATGATGAAGCGACATTGAAATTATGAGCGAAATACATTTGAATTAACTGATGAAAAGGCGATCAGATAAACGACCTATATAAATAAATATTTAACCGATTTATATTTATTTTGTTGCGTGAACTGTAACAGCTCGAAGCGATTAAATTTTCGGTGTACGTAACGTGATTTAATCATTTGCACTCATGCGTCAAAATCACGGATTAACAAAAATATGTTCTAACGTAGACTTACTATTTCACGGAATAATCATAGAAAATAAAAAGATAATAAAAATGTATAAGAGAAATTAATAAATAATAAGAAATCAAACGCAAACAAATAAATCCATTAATACAATTGTCGATTAGAGATTAAACGGAGAATCAATCAGTTATTTAAACAAGTCTCATCGTTGCAATATTGTTGAGTAATTCCGTGAAATCATTGAAACGATCGTCGACGAAATTATTTTCTCCCAAGTAAGTGAACAAGTCGACCGCGCATCGCGAAAAAAGTCTTCCGCACGATCGCAATATTCATAATGGCGGCAACAACTGCCGCGCTAAATCGAATTAACGATCAGTTTTGCCAGGTACTTCTGGCATTTTCTGTCTCTCCACGTGAGAAACGGAAAACCTTTAGCTTCTGTCGCGAGCAGAGACGCGTGGTGGTCGTCCGCTTCGGCGGCCTTACTCGCGAAGGTGACAGCCAGCTCTTCTGCACGCGCGTCGTTGCTTTCGCCTTGCGCGCACTTGCTAATTGAGATGGATGCGGAATTTGCGTAATTACATGTTCCGAAAGGTCGAAAAACCGCGGGCGGCGGGCCACTTTCGGCCACGTTCGTGCGCCTCTCCGCCGATTCGCGTCCGTTTACACGAACACGCCATGAAAGCCGAGAACACACACTTCGCCGTTGGGACTCGACAATGTTCTTCTCTGCAGGCAGATAGGTTAGGTATTTGTTTTGCGCGTTTTAATATTCTTTAATATTCTTTTTTATTATCGCTAAAGTGATACCTTACCTTTACGGAGCGTAACGTCGGTTTCAACATTCGTTTCATTTCGTCATTCTCAAATACTCTCTTAAATAAACGATCATTTTTTTTTTTTTTGAATCGTAGCGTGTCGAGGAACTCGGTTTATTTAAAGCCTCATGCAAACGTGATTATAATTAAAAATCAATTTGTAACTTTTTTGAGTTGTCGACTATTATATTTGATTGGCGCCCCGTTTCATTTTTTTTCAAAGATTTTATTTAATACACAAGCGTGAAATAAATATCGTTTTGCTAAATGTATGATGCGATCGCTATACAATTTTAATTATAGATGTTTCTAATAGAAGAAAGATAATAATAATTTTATAGAATGTTTTGGTTAAAATTTGTATTCTTCATATTCATCGATTTTTGACAAATATTAACTTTTCTGTCACATGTATATAATTTTTTTTTCACTGCTTAGCGAAGATGTAAAGCTATCGAGAGATCATAGCGTTGATAGACAGAGAGACAGAAATAATAGTAATTACGGCACGCTACAAAGCGAGACTCTCGTGGAGAGCGTATTAAGCGGTTTCGAAAGATCTGCGCGCAACAATCATTAACAAAAGTCTTATAAGAGCCCAGGATCGCGCAGGATCGAACGGCTCATTCATTTTGCTTAATAACCACAAATTATAGGTTATTGCGACTTCATGGCCTACAACTTCTATAGATTTAAGTGAGGTAATGTGGCATTCCGTAACCTTGACGGCATCTAACACGCGCTTCGAATTCTCATAGGCTTACATGTTTTGTCTAAAATAACAAAATGATGAGCGTCACTTTCAATCGAATCAAAGTCGAGATGAAATCTCGAGATGATCGCGACGATCTTCCTTCATAGCCTGTTAAATAATCTTTGTTTTAATTTTGTGTTTTAATTTCTTTAATTATTCACGTCGCTTTGTGAATGATTATGAAAGAATAATTTAAAAAATATTCAATTATAAAAGATATTTAAATACTTGATATATATATATATATATATTTATAACGTAATAAAATGATATATTGTCAAGATTATTTTTTATTATTCTTGAACATGTAAAAATTAAGAAAAGTAGAGTTATAAATATTTCGTTATTGTTCTCAATAAAAAATATACATTTCATAAATTATTTTTGAAATAGACTTCTGTGTACAAGTTTTGAAAATTATTTTAAAAGTCCATTATCGATTTTTTTATTTTGATTCTTTTTACTGCTCCGATTTAAATTTGACTGCATGCAGGCATTGAATTAAAAACATTTCAAATCGATATAATTTTACATCTTACTTAAATATAAATTTTTACTGCTTACATTAATAAACTAAAATTATAATACTTAAAGCAAAAGCGCTACCAGAAAACACGCTCACTATATATAATATTCTACATTAATCACGCGCGCGCCACATGTAATTTTCTTTTTCTTATGCACATAGAGAAAACTTCATATTTTTTGCTATGTCTAGAACTGTTCCTGCACATCATAACTACGCTAAATCACGTTTTTACTCTCACGCAAGAAACATACAATATCATCTTGATATCTCGTTTCATATTGTTTGAAATAGTAAGAAAATATTCGAATTTTTATTGCTTTAATGTTAATGTCGAATCGCTTGTTATCAATGGCAAGAAAGAAATATTACGAAGTCAAACAAATGTGAAAGTACTCGTAATGTGAGAGGAGATGAGATATATTCTACTATATTTCAGCGTAGTCGTATTTTCTCTAAATATTATTTATTAATAGTCCAAAGGCAAACGACGAAGCGCATCGCTTGTACGATACATTAGTCGCGATTTCCCGCGATGTCTTCCATAATGATCGAAATCATCATAAAGTTCTCGGAAATGATCTTAAATCATAGATCCGGTTCGAGATGATGATAAAACACTGGGAAAGCTCGAACCGGTTCTCACATGATAGATATCCAGTTCTCGTTGGAAAGTTGATTTTCTCTAGCGAATTTTGTTTATAAAGAAAGCATAGTAAACTTCAATGCAGTAAACTTGTTTCTATGATTCTTTATGAAGTTATAAAAATTTTCATTAATTTCAATTAAAAAAAAAACAGAAAAAAGAAATATAAATGTGACATAAAAAAAAAGAAAAAAAACACAATTTGTTCTGAAATTATACTCGTACAGCACAGATCTTTTTAACAATATTGTAACGTTCCAGCAATATTGCAGTAACGTTACAATAATATTACTGCAAGTTTCTATGTCGTATTCGATAATGGTTTTATGAAAGATTTTATGAAATTATAAAATTTTATTTAATTTCTAGGACATTTGTATTTCTATTACAATTATATAATGAAAATGTTTAATCAGTTAATTATTTTTATATAGATAAATAAATATATGTGTATAATATAGACACTTTTTTGTATAAACGATTGTGATATTTATCGGCTGCCAGATAATTCAGACATTGAAGATAATAGAAGAATTCTATATCTTTACGTCTCTCGGAAACTTACCGATTCTTAGTAGTCGGTAATATAGTCGGTAAGCTAGGTCTCTGTATAGAAATAAGATTCAATGGTAACAAGAGATATTATTCATCCAGCTATTTCCCAGCAGGTGACTCCAGCATCTGCTGCAGCGAGTAGATATGATGCCAACGGTCGAAATTATCTTTATCGACCATAAGAAAACATCACGCGTATATTCTTTGTATTTGTTATTCTTATATGTTTATAAAAAATGATACGCGTAGTATCTTGGCGTTTGATATAATCTAAGTAATATTTGTATTTATTTATTTTTTTTAAATAAATACAAATATTACTTCACACTTAAAAATGTGTATTATATCAAATTCTGATCTCAAATTACTTGTAAATTTATCTTATATTTGCCTTATATCTTATATTCGTTTGTATCTTAAATTCTTACGAAGACATATATCATCTATTAAGAAATAAAATAAAATATATGAAATATATAAATAGATATTTATATTAATCGATATAATCCATCAATAAAGCTACACTGAGGAAAAATAGCTTAAATTTAAATAAATATTTACTTAATAAAAAGAAAATTGTTAAATCAAATTAATGTTTTTCGTATCAAATAAATATATTTTTATATTTAATAAATATTAGTTGGTACTATTCGAATAAATATTTATTGAAATTTAGGATATTTTTTCTCAGCGTTAATTAACTTAAGTATTTTCATCGAATCATCGTCGTATTTATAATTCAGTCTTTTTTAAATTTAAAATTATGCCATATATACATCGCCAAATTTCACTTTCGTATACTAAACTTTATTTAAAGTACAACTATTGTAAAAATCCATCAGGCGCGTTTGACATAATTCATAAAAACAGTCATATATTAAAATAACCCGGTGATTAAGATCTCGGAATTGCGGCGAGCAATTTTTTTCCAGCAAAACTATAATAATATATCCGATTGATTTCTGATTAAGCGCATTACACAGTCTGCGTGCTATTAGTAATCATACGATTACTGCATCCGCAGTAACATGCAAATCACTCTTGCAACTATTGTACCTCTTTGTAATCCGTCGTCGTTTCTTTTATCGTTGGACGCAGATACTAATATAGATGAAGTGAGATATCATAATTTTTATATGACTATGCGGCAACGATGGTCGATCGGCGGAGAGAGATACATGCCAAGTTAAGAGGCAAAACATTTAATGAGGCAATTCATTGTGCATCGCGCATCTTACAAGACGGAACGATAAGAACAATTATACATATATGTCGATCCAGCGTCTTTCTCTTCATGTATCCTCGTTCAAGCGGTATTCATTAATTACTGCACGAGAATTAAGTTCTTTACTTCTTTTCTGCGTCTAAAACGAGTAATAATTTCTTTGTTTTCGAACTGCGGGAGAGAAGGAATTTTCTTCTCGGAAAATTAGTATTAGAAAGTCATGAAAATTATCTTACCGAGAGCTCGCATATGAAGGATAAAGAAGATTAAATTTATAATCGTATTTCACAAGTCGTAATTTTAAATTACGTATAAATCTTGATTGAATTTTTTGTTTACCATGAAAAGACGTACATCGGGCATACATAATGTATATCGTAATCTATGTTCTCCTATTGACCGCTCTTTTTTTTTTTTTTCAAACTAAAGCACCTACGCGCGCGTCATTCGAGATAAACGGTTAGCTTTGGGATACACCCCAGCGTACGGTACAAATACAAATGGCGTGTATGTATCAGCGTGTATATGCATATCGTAGTGTACAGATTACGCGGACCTATCTCGGAACCCCCTTGTTGCATTGTGTTCCCTATCCAGGAAGGAAAGGGCTCCCATTCTTCGTGCCTTACGGCGGATTCTTCGATGCGTACAATGGCCAACTCAACGTGAATTGAGTTGCACCTTACCGGCGATACTGATGCATCGAAGAATGGCCAATTGTTGGTTGTATTGGCGACGTTATGCTGAACAGTTTGAGAGAGAGAGAGAGAGGGGGGGGGGGGAGAGTAGATTTGCACGTAGATACGGGTGCAAGCACCCTCTCTTCTTCTGGTCCTTTTTCTGCGCTCGTCATGATAAGGGCAAAGACATTTTCTACCGTTACAGCGGCGATGCTATCTCTTTATCGATAGAGACCGCGCGTGAAGTGAGGAATTTTTAATTAGCCCGGAGCACTTCGATTAAATCTTGTCGCGTAATTATGATCTGGCGACATTACGCAGCGGTCGTTATATTACCGCGAGTTTACGGCAAGCGGTAAAATCGCGTTCATACATCTCATCTTCGACAAAGGATTAGGTTCGCCAGAGAGCGGAATTAAAGAAAATTATTCAAGTGGTTCGTTTGAAGAACAATGTTCTGATGTTTCCCTTATAGAAATTGAATATTGGAAAGTAGTTATTAGTACTTATTAATTACTTATTTTGGGTATTAAATTAGATTGGCCAATACCAAATTAGATTTCTATTAACGATTTCTATTAACGACGATGCTATTATCGCCTTTCTCATTTAACAATTAATTATTATACCTATGGAATATTTTTCGGAAATAATTATGTAGTTGTAACTTTTTTGTATAGTTGTAACTTTATTTAATACTTAGCTGTTTATTACCTCGCGTTGACGGGTTGAAAATAAAATTTCGCGCATAAACATGCCCTGATTGGGTAGTTCGAGAGTGAACTTAAAGCTGGCTGATTTGACGTAATGATATTCATATACGCGCGACGCATAAAATTTCTTCGAACCAAAAACCGGCTCGAATCGACTCGCACGCGTTGCAGCTCGCATGCTTTTTTCGCGTACGATTTCAGCTCAATTAGCCATGCATACTGAATATTTCTGTGCGCTACTTTATTCATGCATAAAATCTGTAATAATTCTTTCTCACGTAGATGCGTTTAAGATCTAAGAATGAATCGTTGATTGATCGAAGGACGTCACCGTCTTTGTGTCTTTCAGTTGCCATCAAATCGCTTATGGATCATTTTGTTTTAATAACACGCGTTAAGGCTATAAAAAAATCACATTCAGGAAATACACCAAGTCAAGAGAAAGTCAAAATGCCTTTATTTTAACATGAAAGTCAAAATGATAAAATTTGACTGTTTATTGATGTCAAGAATGAAAATAAAGACATTTTTATTTTTTATTGACTTTTATGTATTCCTTAAGTAGTATTGGCCAATTATAGTGGAGGAACGTAAGATAATAACGTAAGATAATAATAAATCCAAAATGTCGATTTGCTTACTGCTTAAATTTTTTTTGTGTGCGATAACCTTTATTTTGCGTAAAACAAGTGCACGTTTCTGGCGCATTACGATACGTTAAATGTTAACGAAGAGCTGTGTAATTAATTCATATACCTGATCGGAGCGAATTAACGTTTCGTTCCTTATTGCGTGGATAAAAAGAATGGAAAGCATAAAATTAATTTACTTAAATTTCCACCGTTGAAAACTTTTACGAGAATACCAACTACCTCCAATTATAAGAACGCATCGAGACTTACGAGGAGCAATACCGGCGATGGCACATCATTATAAGAAGTATGAGAGAGGGATGCGAGATGCAATCAACGAGTGTTGATTTGCACTTAATGGCGTGACCAGTGATCCTTGATGATCTCTGGCACTCGAACGCCGTAGCCCGATAATTAATCCATCCGGCTTGATGATATGAGATTTATGAACTTCGTGGTGTGCTACTTGCGAAATTCTCATATTACTTACAACGCAGGATATTGACGCTCGCAAAGTTACATTACAAAGAAAATGCACTCCACTTCGACCTCTTCGCGATTTGTTAATGACATTAGTAAAAGTGAAGTTTTTGAAGAATCTTCTTAACAATAACGTGAATAAAATTATGATTTAAGATACAATATTTTTGGAAAAATCAAATTTGGTTATCTTTATCAATATGTAGAAATTTAAATGCAGATCGATACAAGTATTAAAAAATAATATAATATTTTATAGATATCATTAATTTCTCAGAGCTACATATCAACATTGTTTCCCGAAGTTCTCACCATTATAAAGTGGCCACTGTACGTTTTCGTTCTGCCTCGAACGAAATAGAAATTATTTGCTCGAGATGAAGTAAAAAAAAAAAGAGGCAAACGCAAAATAAATTAGGGCTATTCCGTTCGTAGACAGTAAAGGCGAATTAAAGTTGCCAGCACACAAGTTGAATGTTCTCTTTTTCTTCTTTCTCTCTCTCTCTCTCTCTCCCTCCCCCTTTCTCTCTTTCCCTCGACTTGTCACTTCTGTCGTCGATCACCAATCTTAAAAAGGAGCGCGTACAATCAAATATTTCACGTTGTCAGTCGGTTAGAAAGTCCCTGCCGCCTGTCTCTACCGAGTGCGGCGTCAGTTCTCAAAAATGTTTCTCATGCATTAATCATGCCTGCTCGCGCGATTCTCCGATGACGTATGATTTCAATGGCTACCGCGTTATGAGCAAACCGAGTTTTGTATCCAGTCAGGCTCATTGAGTGTCCCGCTATAATTGTCGTGCAATACCGCGCATGTAAAGCTCTCGAGAATCGATGCTCCTCGTCGCTCGAACTTACACGGAAACAGCTACGAAAGTGGTTTCTCAATCAACGAAGGGACAGGTGATGATCGGTACACATCTGTCGACGAATACACCCTTTGTAATCGTTTCTCGAACGTTGTAGTATTTTCGCAACGAATATCATTGGCAACTTTTGTATTCATAACCCACGTAACGCTGAACGCGTAACTTGCAAACTTAAAGAGCACGTTTCAAACAAGGATACTGCTTCAGTTAAAAATAATAAAATCCAATTGCAACATCGAATGCGTTATAAATTTTTAAAAGTAAATTTATAATGATTTAAAAATTGTTTGGAAATGATTATTTTATGTGTAAAATATGATAACGATTTGCAGTTGTTATACATTTATTTACGTGTTTGTGTATGTGTGTGTGTAATTTTATATTTTAAAGAAACTACGAAATTAAAAGCATCTAAATTTGAGAGGCAATTTTATATTTTAAAAAAGTTACGAAACTAAAAGTATCTAAATTTGAGAAGAAAATGGATAAATCTAATTGAGTACTAAAGGATACAAAAGATCGCTGTTTTCAGGCTGCACGGAACTTTATTAATAATTGTCAAAGAAAATAAAAGAGATCCTCGGGCTATTCGCGGCGTAATTAAATGTCACGCAAATAATTAAGCCGTTTTCATAACAACTCTTTACACTTTATTCGTTTCGAGAATTCAGATTTCAAGGCGCTTTGTGAACGTCCGTTTAATCGCAATAAAAACATATAGCAACGGAGTATTAATTGTACTTTGCTACATTTTCACACATCCAAAAAGATGAGGCAAAGAGATATGACAAATAAGAATGCGAAATGAGATACTTTTTTTCCCTACAGATATCGGTGACGTATGTAAAATGAAAGAACAGCGCTTTAGTATGAGTTCTATAATGAATTATTAAAGTAATTTATGCGCTCTTAGAGATGATGTATATAAAAATGGACATAAATTTATGTCGAGAAATTCTATTTAATTAAAGAAATATAATAGAGAGAAACGAATCTAATAATGTATAATATTATATGATTTAACATTCATGAAGTTAATAGAATAATTTTTATATCGCAGCATATTTTTTTCTTTCTGTCAATTATTAATTATTAATTATTATTACTTATTAATTTATTTATTTTAATTAATATTCAAAAAAAATATTAGCGTATAAAATATATATTAGTGTAACAAAAACAGTGTATTGGGCCATTTAAAAAGCATCCGCGGTTTTTTTCATTCAAAAATCGAACAAAAAACCGCGGATACTTTTTAAATGACCTAATATAATTTCGCTGTTATGCGAATTCACAACATTTTCATTGCTTTATTGCAGGTCGAGTTGAGACTTTGCAGATTCCTTGAGCTTCACCTTCGTACTCATTTATACCACCCACTTACACGACATGCGGACATGCCCCCCGACAAGGCATACCATAATTTCCCTAACCATAACGTTCCCTTTTTTTCCGCTCGCTGGACCTTGCTTGCACGCGTGGGGTGGCCCTAATAATGCCGGGAAATAATCGGTCGAGGGTACACGACGGGATGGAACGGGTGTCCCCGGATATCTTGAAATCGCGGGGGAGCGGATGCGGCATACCGCTGAAATTAAAAGCCTTGAGGGAGCAAGTCTCGCGCGAGTATCAAACGGAGTATTTTCTGTCTCCCCCCCCCTCCCCTTCCCTCCCCTCCCCCCTTACGACCCCGTGTGTCATCGGCGGGCTGAGATCGTGATCTCGTAGTCGAATGAATCGCCACGGTAAATCCCACGCCGATTATCTACGTGCCTGATTGTGCGCGACTGAGAATGTGATTCAGCCTGAAACGTTTAGCACACTTTTGCAAGAGCTGTCTTGATCATCACAGAGTGCATACCTTTTCTTATAGGTTCACTAATAATCATTACGAATATATTTCGCGTGGCGCAGACGATACGCAAAAAATATCTGTCTTCGCCTCCGTTTAAAATGTAGCAAAAAGGGCAGTGATTGAAAAAAAAAATTACATTCTCATATTTAATTGCGAAAGTATGAAGTTTTAGTGCTGCTACCGCATTTGCGTGTTATTCAGGACTCATAATATTACTCCGAGCCGGTTTGCCGTGTCCGGCGTGCAAGGTAATATTCACGTAATGATGTACTTCTTCACAGTCTCTCTAGTCTTTCGACCCTTATCTACAATTCCTTCCATAATCTCGGTAAAAACAGCACAACCAGGTTTTCGTTCTTATAAGGAGAGTGGTATAAACAACTAAAACATGATTAATAGCTAATTAAAACGGTAGATAATGAGCGTGTTATGAGTTAGCTATTTAAAATCTTATCACCAGTTAAGGAGAACATAAGAATGATATTAAGATTATATATTTTGACTGCTATGTCACTCATATTTAGACATAAAATTATCAAATTAAATATTAATTTGTGGATAATGATTTTATTTGCTCAATTAAAAATGATTTTATTTAAGACATTAGGGAAACAATAAATTATTAAAATAATACACCATATTTTATTAAGTGCCGCTTGGCATATTAAATCCGCTTGATAGTTAAAGCTTTAAAAGAAAATATATAAAACATCTCGATCTCACTTCTTGTTCATTGCGTGTTCTTTTTTGATTGAAACAACGAATTATTTATAATTAAATTTGTCTTAAATTAAACGAATTGTTACAATTAAACGTGCCAATGTATAATTCTTCACTGATTGATAAATAGCATGTTAAAAAATGCACATGCGAATATTTACAAAATCAAATCTTTTTAAGAATATTGACACTTATTATAAAGCAATATATTATCTATATGCATTTAGAATCATTTATTCATCTAAAATCTTCCACAAATTAAATTTCAGTTCGCCGATTCCAAAAATAAATTAATAAATAAGTATCGATACTTATTGTATCTATATTACTGAAATTATTCTTGTCAAATCAGTTTGAGTTTTTTTTTAAATTCTATAATATAATTAAACTTTCTCAATTAAAATTTAATTATGTAAACAGAAATAAATCCCATATATATATAGATCTACTGAAACATCAATTCCTACTTTTTGTGAATCTTACGATATTGGGAACAACAAGAACTCCGGCAGACAGTCAACTGCACGCACGAAGCGGCGCCATCGTCTCCGTCCCGCACGATCACGGGGGCAATTACCGATTATCCATTTTTCACCACGTCGTCGTACACAATCTTTCCTTCGGCGCGCAAATGCGTTCAAGACGGAACACGACAGTCGTCGTGGAACATCGGATAGCACGAAGAAAATAAGGGGCGAACGCATATGCAACTTTGCTTCGTTACTCGTTTTGCAGTGCGACTGTCTGGCAGAAATGATTACATGTAAATCCACGTTTCATACAGCATGCATCATTACGGAATACATCATTACATCGGAATGCCCTCCAATAAATTGCTATAAATAACAAAGTAGTTTACAATTGAAGAGGAAATATTTCCAACACGCTTATAAAGTGTAAGCGTGTTATAATTGAAAAAAGATTTACTAAATATTTTCATAAATATTTGTTTCAATAATATTAATGAAATATTTACTAAATGTAAACATACATTTATTTGATTTAAGACATAAATATTTATTTACTGTAAGTAAATATTATTTCGTTAGTACTATTGAAACAAGTTATATTTCATTAAAATTCAGCAAACGTATTTTTTTCAGTATATTTAGGAAATATTTAAAAAGGTGTTATCAAGTTGCAAGTTCATTTGAAATGCAAAAAAGGAAATATTTACGAAATATTACGAAATATATTATATATTTTACAGTATAATGTAGTATTATAATTATAATATAATATTACAATTATAGTACATAATATATATACTTAATATATACGTACAATCAAAGTAACTTGAAAAAAAAAAATCGACAAAGTAGAGTGATGACAATTTCATCGAGGAATTAATGTAAGCAAAAATATTTCAGTTTAATCATCGCGCGATTATTCAAAGACGAGAGGCATCATGAGAACTCAATCTCAGTGACAATCTCGCATAGCTCTTATTAAATTTACATGTTTAATTGAGCTTGGCCGAGAAGTACCGGTCGACTACGTTGACTGGACGAGTCGCTTTGGATTCATAAATCTTCCACGATCCACCTCGACGATCGCGACGGTACTTCAGGCGGCTACGTTCGACTTTTTCGATCGGGACCTCGTTTGGTGTCCGATGCCGCAGGTAGATGAAGAAAAAGCCGCGTTCTCCGGCATCTGCTCGCTTGCCCTAGATCGAGCCCTCATACGAGTCATACGCGATACACGTACCGTCGTACATACGCACGCACACGTTCGTACTGGGATGATCCACACGCACGCGTTATGAACGGATGGAACACGTAGGAACAAGGTGCGTTGGTCACTAGGGCGTTGACCTGATGCTGGGCTGGACCAAACGAGCGCGAGTCGAGCGGAATCTCGGCGCGGGGTGGAAGGGACAGATCAACGCGGACAAGGGGGAGAGAGAGAGAGAGGCAGAGAGAGAGAGAGAGAGAGAGAGAGAGAGATCAAGTAAGAGAGGATCGGTATACAGAACGAAAGAGAAAAACCCGAGTAGAGGTACGTGGAAGCTTATTCGTACGATGCTTGCGAATGCACACGCGGAAGGATAGATGGGGAAAGGTGCTTGAAATGTGCGGAAAATAAAAATGCTGATAAACACTAGGAAATATTTCTCAGAGGGACTATTGCGGGAGCGAAGGCGCAGCACGAGAAAGATAATTAATCGAGGAAGATAGCGATCGAAGCGATCGTGCTGCAAACGGCATATTTACATGCGAAATTATATAAATGATTATAGCTATCGCATGTATTTTCCCTCATTAATTTTTGTTATCAATTGTGGATTAATGTCAGAGATTGTGCGATTTTTTTAAATATTTTCTCAAAGTTGTCGGAGAATTCTTGTGAGTAAACAAATGAAAATATAAGGGGGAAGACATTGTGGAATACGAGAAATTAAATTACACTATTCAGGAAAAATCTACTCTGAATTAACAACAAGAATAAAATAATATTGTACGTATTATACATATATAGGAGCACATGAAGTGGTATTTCTGAACGTAGCCTTGATTGTTTATATTGTAAAATTTTGATATTAATTGAAAAATTAAAATAAAAATTTTACAATATAAACTTTATTATAAACAACCAAGTCTATATAATAAATACTACTTCATGTACTCCTATGTATTATTTTGTCCTTATTGCTTACGGAATGTTACATAATAATAAAATGATACATGGAGGTATTCGAATGGTATTTCCGAGCGTAGTCTAATATAGACGTAACAAGTATGAACCTGAAATTCAGTCATAAATTTTAGGCTAAACGACACTTTTTTAAATTGTAACAATCATACGTTTAGCAATAACTGGATTTGAGAATTTCATTGTTCACTGACGAATTGCATCCGGAAATAGCCGGCATAGCCACTACTTCCTTTTTTTGAAAACGCGAAACTGGCGTTTCGTTTTGCTTTATTACTGAAAACGGTGACGGCAATTGCTGGGACGCACGCGGAATCGCGTATATACCCGTAAGAAGCCCGTATTCGCGTTGTAAAATCGCATTAGCACGTAACCGGACATACCGCATTCACCGTGCGTCGGTTAATGTTTGTCCTGTCGTTCCGCCATTCTCCTGGAGTGCGCAATGCGCGCACTCGGGTGCTCGAGATAGCTCCGACAATAAGTTTTACGCTCACCGTACCGCCCCGCAATTTATTTTACCTTACCCCGTGGCACGCAATGAAAACGATGTAAACGGTGCGAGCACGTTTATCGAGGAATTAACGTGGAATAAACCAACGTTAACGCCGCGCCGGTGGTTGCCTCTGCAGGTGCCGCGAGTCACCACAAATATTGATGCTGGAAATAAAATGACAAGTACGCGTGCAATTTGAGTCATAACGCACACATGTGAATTATAGCACCTTCGACGTTGTATACAATAATTAAAAACCACTTGTCTAAGCGCTGTGACATCCGAGGTACAACGGTATATTGTTATAAACGTGAAGCTTCGTACACATATCGAAATCTCGTACTTGATTTAACTCGCAAGTAAATGCTACATTTTATTTATTCTTCTGTCAATACATCTATATCGAATTTTAAACAATAAACATTTTTATATTTGTGTACGAATTTTTCGTTATGACGCCTCAAAAGTTCTATTCTTCGAACAACAAAGACCAGTTTTGTATTTTATTTCGTTTTTACTTTTACATTTTTAGCGAGAAACAATACTGAAAAGGTGAAATATTGTGCATTGACAAAAGGGTTAACGATAATGATGATAGGAATTTACGTGAGAGCGATGTTCAGTTTCCTGAATTAATTTCAAATTAATGATCAATCTAAAATTATGGATTCCTACACTCTACACAGCTACACTCTCGCGGTACAAAATTTATTCCGTTCTTGTACCTTTAGGTACAAGTTTTAGCATACTCCGTTGCTTTATGACAGATGAAATTTCGTACGTCAAGTGGGTTTCGTTCTATCACGATGACAGGCGTTTTCCTGTTGTTATTATTATTATGTTCCTGAAAAGGAGACATACATCATATTTAATAACTTGCAAATACGTACCTGTCACACATTCGACACACGTGATTGTCGACCTATCAAGCTTTATGAAATAGGTCGCGATGGTCAACGACCGCGAGGTCTTCACGGACTTCCCATGCAAATCGAGAAGTCAATGAGCTCTTGCGACATTGTAAATCGTTTCTCTATCGGATCATCTCCAATGGCAGATTCGTCTTCACGTTTACCGATCGATTCGCCAGTCCGTCTTAAAGCGGAGACCATCAAGGCTTGCGCACGTACTACGAGCGGTTACATTGAAATGCAAGGAGAGTAACCGATTATAATGAAAAAAACGAGGGATGCGTCACGATCGAGTGCCTGATATCGCTATTCTTGCTCGAGAAACCGCAAATGGTCCATTCGGGATGGACTCCGATCTCGGACGATGCTGCATATTTTAACAATCCGAGTATATTCGTCGTTTTCTGCGGTATGCCTGCGCCAGATAATCACACATGAAATATTGTTGTACGGTTGAAATATACTGAGATTTTAATTTGAAAAATAATCAATTTAAACAGTTGAAAAAATTCGTAGGAGACGTTTGGAGACTTTGAATTTAAATTTACTTTATCCCACTTAATTTTTTTTCTCTCTCTTCGTATAATTAATATGCTCTTTGTGTCCGAATCACAAAACGTTCATTTCAAGATGGATCTCAAATTCGTCAATCGAGTATCAGGATTTAAATTAAAAGAATATTAAGATGTAATGTTGAGCGTAATATTACAAATACAAAATATCACTTATTGTTAGAATAAATAAAAATTGAAATTCAATTATATGGTAACGACTCTTGAGCAGAGATCATTCTGATCGTCACAAAAGCGCGGTATTATAAATTGGTTAATGAAAATTCAATTTCTGGCTAAGATTTAGTATTTCGTTTCTGCGGCGTGTCAACGTGGACGACAGCAGACGCGTTTTGCGACCACAATAGCGTTAATAACACGAAGAAATATAACACGATAGAGTTAATAACGATTAGCGTGCGTAATCTAATTGCGAGAGATATATATATACTGGCAATTTGTGTTGTTCTCCATAGAATCTGAAATGTAAATGGATGTTCTGAGAGACGTATTTTATATATATGGCATACATAGTATCGATCGCGTGACCGGTCTCGTTACGTTAACATGCAGTACCGCCAAGCGTGGCATAAACCGCGGCCGCAGCCTTTAACTAGTAGAAATAGCCGTACGTGTTATTTCTCTATACCTTTTCCGTGGTGCCGCAAAGGATTTTTCAGTGCCTACTTCAGTTTAACTATTTTCTTCCGAATATCAATAATTATCTGTAAAAAATAAAATGCAAATAAAACGTATGTCTACATAAAAAAAATATGTGAAGAGAAAATTATCGGAATTGAAAGGATTTTTTATACGGATAAATTGAAATTGTATGGTATAAAACGTTCTGTAATAATTAAATACACGAGGAATAGCGTAGATTAGCGTCATTAAGAATGTTATGTAGCTTAGCGAGCAATGATTTGCAAAAGATTGTATTTAATGCACCGAATATTTAGAGAAATAAAGGGTGTTTTTTTTAAGCCCGATAGAACTTGAAATTGTAAAAAATAAAACAAAAAATTAAATTAAACAGCCGCGGTGGCCATATGCCCGAAATCATTTTCAAATGTTAATGCCATGCATTGATCTTTCGACTAAAAAAAATTTTTTGATTATAATTTAATTTTTGTGTTAGTTTTTACAATTTTAAGTTCTATCGGGCTTAAAAAAAATCTATCGGGCTTAAAAAAACACTCTTTACATATAAAATTGTTAAATTGGAAATGTCGAGATCATCTTAGGCATTACAAAGAAATAAATAGATACTTAACATTTTATTGTTTTTTCATCGGTATATAAATTCAAGATTAAGAAGAAAAAACAGGAAATAATGCAGTAATTAATGTGCCAATAAAATACTAAAACACCATTAATAAGTAAAAATATAAATTATTTAATATAGAACGTTTGACTCTTCTTGGATTCATTTTTAGCTTATATTTTTATTAATTATTTATATGTTTATTGATCAATATTATTTTTTACGTTACTGAAAAAATATGGTTTAAATATTAACTTGCAGATGAGTAAGATCACTCTTTTTTTACTTGGAACGTCTTTCTTAAATTAATTTTTCTCTTACAGTGAAACATATATCCAACATTCCAGGCCACATATGTTTTTAATAACATTTTTTTAACAAGGATCTTTCACTTCTGAGTCCACATTGAAGTTAATAAAAGCTTAAATTGAATCGCCAAGTGTAAGGATATCTCCAAGAAAACTCGAATTTGTTCTATATTAAATGATTAATATTTTTTTAACTATAACTGTGTGTTTTATTCGTGCAATTACCACGTTGTACTCATATTTGTACTCATCATTTTTTCCTTAATGTTTAATACGAATCACAAGTACTTTATGAATTTTAGAATATTCAGAAGGAAACCAATCGATGATGAATAGAAAAAGCGATTGATCTCAGTTTGTTTTGACAGCACCTTGGAGAAACTGTAAGCGAATGTCAACTATAACGGAAATAAGCATGATTGTTCGTTTCGTAGACGGACGAAGATGACGGACGGCAATAAATCGACCGGGCACAACAACACGTGAACACGTCATCGCCGATTTCGCAATCGACGCAATCGACGCAATCGTCGCGGTAGCGGATGGTGCTCTCGGGCACGGATCTAAATCGCGTGATCGAAGACGCGATTGTAATAACAAATCTCTCAACAGGCCACGCCTATCTGCCATTATTATTGGCCGAGGTTACGGGATAAGGAGAGAAATAGGTATGGACGGAACGACCCGTCGCTGCTGATTGCGATCACGATGTCGATGGCAACGACACGCAATTGGCAGTGCAATTTCTAGTAGTCGACGCTGGCGTTTATCTCGGCCTATCTATCGCTCCCCATTCGAGCGCGCCATACTGGCTCGTTTAATCCACAGAATCTCATCTGTACGTAATTCACGGCGTAAGGGAGAGTCCAGTGCCCTATTTCTGCAAACTCGACAGGTTGTCTAGCGTACCGGTGGATCCTGACAGCCTTCCAAGAAATTTATTAATGGATCTAACAACGTGACCGCAAGTGCAATACGGCACGTTACTCAACGACTTTGCTGTACGCGTTATTACACCTTTCGAATTTAACGACACGAAGGAAGTACCCTTGTTGCGTCGGAAGACGAACCACAATTCCTATTTTAGATAACGAGTATCCCCTGCGCGAGATACATCAATCTTTAGCAATTCGTTTCTCGTAGAAATTCTATAATAGAATCTAGTCACGAGTGATTCTGTCAAAACCTATAAGAAAGACATTATGTACTTTCCTCCCTGTAGATATATACTATCTCTCTCTCTCTCTTTCACTTTAAATTATACTGCTTCATTTCATAATTTTAATTAAGATTATAGAATAAGACAATCTAAATAGAAAGTGAATATATACTTATAATATATACAAGGAAGAAATATATTTACCTACTTTTTCTCTCAACTCTACTCTGAAACTTTTGAAGTGAATCTCACATTTAAAGGGATCCTAAAGCCTCCTGTTACCACGTAAGCACGTATAATTTTTGTATAAGAAATACTTTTTTTCTCTTTCATCGATTCGAAAATCCTTTTGCAGGATTAAAATATACAAAATATGTTTGGTAACGTTTTAATACGTGTTTGAAAAGTGGAGTCTATACCGAAAACAATCAAAAATTTCAAAATTAATATATTTTTTATCATTTTTTAATGTAACATGACGTCTCAGCTGTCAAGTCACAACATTTGCTTGATGTGAAATTTTCGCAACCTGTATGTACTAAATAATGGAAACAATGGTTTCCTAGATACGTAGTTTACACAAACAATGTCGAGTTCTTAGAATTAGACTTAGACTTTATCGTGACGAATTTATTATACGCAAATTGACACGTACATATAACTGCGTGTATCATGGGTTACGTGAAATATTATTCTGGTGATTTCGTCGGAGTTCGAGCTTTACTTTAGGATCCCCTTAAAGATTGAAAATCGAATCACTCTTTTTCAAGATCAGCTCTTCAGTATGAGATTCTACCCCAAAGAATTTAGAGAGTAAGATATACTGTCAAATTCACTCGTCACGTGGTCAGACTCTGTGTTACAAGATCTCTAACACGCTTCCTCACACGTTAATTTTGCACGTACCGTAGAACGACGTCCGCCCACGACAACGACGTTGCCGACGTCGAAGACACGCCGTCGCCGGCGCGGCGTGAAAATCGAGCAGAGATAAGCGGAGGATGGAGCGGAGCGGAGCGGAGCACAGGTACGCGCGGCGGGGCGTAGCGCCATTTGTACAGCAATATATTATCCCGGCGAGTGTATTACGTCGTATCGTGCAGGTTGGATGGCCTTTACCATCAGGAGGATATTGTGCGCCACCCATACGTGGCCACACATCCCGCGACACGGCCGCCGCTATCTGCATCCGGCAGAGACGCGCCCTCAGAATAGACGTGAAAATATGCTCAAAGATTTCTCTCGGGAATGCCAGGCACTGTTACCAGGCTCTCGTCGTTCGTCGTCCCTTTCGGCGCCACCGACGTACTCGCATTATCGAGAACGGGTCGGTTATAATCTGAAAAATGTATCTTCCTCCTCGTTCCCTTCCTCGCACCGGATAACTTGACGGGGCGCTTTTTCCCCTTCTCTCTTATCCCTCACAAGACTTTTTTCGCACGTGGTCGACGATCGTAGCTGTTCTCAGTAGTGATCTTCTGAGCACGTGGGTGGCAGCAAGGAATTCTTAGTATATATATATATATACGACGATAAGGATTTGGCTTCTCTAGAAGAAACTGTTGAATGGAGAAAGAGATTGATAGACAGATAGGTAGAGAAAGAGGAATTATACTTACACAAGTTGTAGCGTTTCGGTAATTTGCATTTTATACAAAAAAGATACTTGTAGACGCTTCGTAAATTATTCTCGTCAACTTCTTTTTAATGAGTGTAAATTTTATTTTAATGTCTTTCACAAATTCCAATTTGTTTCACATTGTAATAATGATGCAATTTAGATCTTAATCTTAATCGTGATCTTCAATAGTATACCTATAACAATTTTTTCGTGTATTTTTTTTTTCTTAATTTTAAACTACATTTTTGAACATATTGAAAAAACGTGTGCACGTTTGTATATAAAGTATGAATTCTATACACATATACAGTTAGAGCAAAAAGTATTCGTACAAGGAATTTTTTATAAAAAAAAGTCTTATTTGTAGAAAATAAACATTAATTAACAATTTTATGCAATGAATACATTCTGTTCTAACATAAGGAAACGAGCTTCGCATGTATTCCTAATTTTAGAAGTTAAATTTCTCGACTGTACGAATATTTTTTGAGCATCCAAACAATATAATTTTTAATTTTCGCTTATTTTTTAGATGACATGTTTTTTCATAATTAATACACATCTTTTTGGCATATATAATTTTAAAAAACATACAGTCTATTTTATTCTTCATAAATAAATTGTTAATTATCCAACAAGAAGTGATCAATTAAACGTCAACCGACGTCAAATGGTGTTAAAATCATCGTATCGATGTCGATTCGACATTAATTCGATGACTCATTTCTCGGTGAATAATATTTACTTTTTAAAAATCAAATTAAAAAAAAAATATTTTCTCTGTTTGCACTCACTGTATATATATTTACGTGTCAGAATTTCAAATTTGAAATGAGATAATTTTACTATAGAAATATTTGAAAGATTTAAAAAGTAAATTTTGCCTTTTGCGTTGCAATTAAGAAATTTTCAGAAATTTCAGTTTTATTTTTACTGATAGAGATCTTCTTACGACTTTATAGAAATATAGTAATCATAAATTACGATAATCAAACTGCAGAATATGCTTTTAAGGAAAATATACGCGCGCGTGCAGCTCTTTCGCACATTCGACTTGAAGAAGAAAAGTTTCAGGTTTACTCGCTTGTACCCAGAACAGAATACCATCCACTCAGTCTGGACAGGTGCTTACACACCAAAGGAGAGCAGAAAGAGGACGTGAGAGAGGGGAAGGAGGAAGAAATGATCTGTCTTGGTATGCCGAGGGGGCCAGCCTCCCATGAATCGTCGGACCCGTTGTCGCCGATCGCTGCTCACCTGACCCGAATATTTTTGTTCGTTAAACCGATATTAATCGCCGCAACGAATTCCGCGCGTAATTATAGCGTGATTATAGAAACGATTCGTGCGACTCGGTACTTTCGTCGACGTGGCGCAATCGACACGGATTACCGATTGCGCAACTTGACCAACGCGGATCCGCTTTTATAGAATTAGTCCCATCCAATTCGTCCATCTACAACTTTTAATCTCCTCATTTCTAAAAGCGAATGTTGCAAAAACCAGCGAGGTCGTAAAACCGAACAGCGTAAATATTTAAATATCTAACGATAAAAAAAAACTTTCATGTAAAAGCAGCGTTAAAGGAAACGAGTGACAACACGTTAATTAAAAGGTCATCTGACGAAGTCCAGTAGTCGGATTTACGCATCGATAAGTAGCAATATCGTTAAAATTGAAATGCGCAGAAAATAAACATACAGAAAACATGTTAACGTAAAATGTAATTAGTTCATTGCGCGTAATAAGAATATTGAAATAAAAATGGATTTGCAAAAAGTCAATTTGCGAATACAGCTTATGTTTGATTCTCACAATCAGTTCGACTTTCTCCATGCACTTTACGGACTTTCTATTAATTAAATTTTGATAATGCAACATTGAATTAACATTGAATCGGCTATATTCTTTTTGCGATCGATCCCGATCGATCTATATCAAAGATAAATCGCGTTTTAAAATCGTTAACATTATTGTTACTATATGTTTTTTTTTTTATTTATAGTTGTTTCTCAAACTTTACTGAGATCTATAATGCGCTAAGAAATCACATATCCCGATTGATAAAAATAAAATAAAATTCTAGAAATTACTTTGAATAAATAAAATTATATTTTAATTAAAAATCTCATAAAAACTGTTTCATCATACACAGGTAAAAAATATTAAGAACTTTAAAGTCGACAACTAATAGGTACATAAAAATGCAAGTAAAAGAGTTCTAGATAAATGAAAATATACATGCCTAACATTTTTGGCCGAGACTGTAGGTTATATCTACATTTATATGACAGCAGATTACACGTTTGTCTTTTTTAATATATTAAATAACATATTTTAATATATTTAATATATTTTAATATATTAAATATTAACTATTGAATATTAAATAATATATTTTAATATATTTAATATATTTTAATATATTAAATAACATATTTAAAAAAAGAGAAAATACAAAGAGCATTATTATTCAGCTCTTGTTTTTTTGTACTCGATTACGCAAATCCAATACGAGTTACGCAGAAAGAACTGTGTATCTCAGACAAATTTATTGCAGTTCGGATTATATAGCGTCGTTCATATTACCGTCGCATTCTTTTCTAATGATCGACTCATTTTGTTTTTACTGCCATTCACATTTCGGCCAAAACATATGAAGGAATGCGTACAATCTACGCACGTAAATCGCGTCCCACGTTCCCGTCGACATCACATGCATTCACGCACACTCGCATGGATAATCCCGTTAAAATTTGTCACTAAGTTGATACCTAACGACGCCGATCAGCCCTCCAGCTTTGTTATATTTAATGTCGATGGTTTAATCATGCCATTAATGACCTGATATCAATCGGAATCGATTATCTTACCGATCTTATCTTAATCGTGTATAAATAAGTCGCCGATGGAAGTCTTTCACTGGAAGGTATGATATGGAATGATCGACCCTCGCAAGTCGCACATAAGTCACGCGTCTCGACGTACAGTAATAATCGCGTTTTATCGATTACCTTGTACTTTAAACTCATAGAGCAGACGTCAAGTGCGTCAGTTTCGATACGGGGAAGAGTATTCATGAATGATGCCGGGAATCTAACTGATTGCACGCTTATTATCTTCCTTTAATTACGTTCGAGCCTGTGTTAATTATATACATATATATCAGTTCCAGCTCTTTCATTCTTAATAATGAACGATGTATACCATTATAATATATACAGATTTATGTATTGTATTTATTTTTTTGTTTGCAATGGCTTTCTTTCGCTATTCTTTCTCTATTCCTTTTTTGTATTATAAATATGTAAGGTTTGTAGTTGGATTAGTGTACACTTTTAGAATTTAAAGTGTGAAATAAATATATATTTGATAATAATTTACCTATTAAATAATAATTTAGAAAGAATTTGCGCATGCAATTACAGCGTTGACTCCATATTAGTTTCTTTGTAATTAATTTTTATACAATTAATTTATATACAACTACAGAAGGAGTAATTACTTAATCGAATTAATTAATCAAATTACTTAATTAATTTTAGTATATTGTATTTTTTTTTTTTATATATATATTTGGTATTGGCGGAAGCAAGAAAGAAAGTATTCTAGTGAAAAATATTCTAGCAGGAATAAAAACAAATCTATGAATAAAAGCGTAATAAACATTTGTGTATTTTTTTTTATTTTAGAATCTAAAAGCTCTCGTTTTAAGAGACTTCTTGACGGTCAATCTCGAAAATAAATCAATTACTACATATCTAATCGACGTCACTAGATTTAGGCTCGGCAGTTAGTTAAGCCTTCGCTCGCGCAACATCGAGAAGCGTGCGTGCGTGCATGCGTGCGTTACGTGCGCAACGCTAATTGGTAGAGCAGGTAACGAAGGTAGCGAGAGAGAAAGAGAGAGACCGGTCTAAAGTGATCTAGCGTTAGATCGAATCGACGTGGATCGCGCGAGAACAGCCGACAGATCGTACGTCGTTAGTAAAGATCTGATGGAGTAGAGACAAGGAGCCGATACCTGTTGCGGAGATGTGCGCCGCCGCAAATTGATGACACGCAGAACAAAAATATCTCGGGGCGCGACAAGAATAAGAGAGAAAAGAAATGAAGGGAAGAGTAGTGTTACACGAGTTTAATAAAAAAAGAAATTACATATGATTAGGTGAGATTTATTGTAATGTAATGAAAAAATTTGGCAGTTTGCGATAAACTTAAAAAAATAAGTTAAATAATCGCAACTTTAATTATTATTATCTTTATAAGAGGAAAAAAAAAACGAAATACAGACGATTTATAATATTTTGCACAATGTATGCCATAATTCTTTTACAAAAATTATAAGAAATTATATAGGATTGAAAATCATCACAATTTAAAAAGAAATCAGGATTTATATACACTGGGATTTACATACGTTCGGGATTATATAAAATTCTAAGTACGATCGGAGTAAATGCTGTATAGTATTAATCTTATCTCCAAGATTATAGTTGAACATAATAATAATCATATACTTGTTTCCATCGCGCGATAAATGCAGTATATGTAATAAAAAGACTTTGCCTGTGAATTACATGCGTTGATAATTAGATGCTCGGTAGAAAAGAGAAGCACAAGATTATGTTTTGCGTACAGAACCGGTCTAATAAATCCAAAAAGTTTCGGATATCCGATAATTCGATCTAAGCGCTAGATCTCGGCGTGCCCTCGCACGCATCTCAGCCGTCATCCACGAAGGAAGCAGCGACAAAGCGGCCCGAGATAAGTATACACTCGAGTTCATTGACAAGCACGTCCCCGCGGGACGATTATTTCCCTCCCGATATTCCAGCGATCAGGAAGAAGAGAAGAGCAACGAGACGCGAACGGGAAGAAACGTCAAGCGTTCCAGCGAAAGGAAAATGTTAAATTCACATCCTCCCTTCGTCTGTCTTGTTCAAGTTTCCTCAAGTTGTACGACGATCCTTCTCGATCCGCAAACACACGTACACCGCGTACTCTCGTTCGACGAGAGACGCGAGAGAAGGAGAGAGACACCGAGCGGTCTAGTCTCTGACTACGGTCGAACGAAGACGACGCTCGAGATCGAAGAGGAGGAACGCTACGGTGGAGGAAACGACACGGAAGGGGGCTAGCAGGGCAGAGCGGGAGGATGAAGCTCGAGAGGCGTTCATCGGTCGGCGGAAGCAGCGCCGACGAGACCATAAGATACAGCGATGAAGCGAGACGAAGAGTGCGACAGCTGGTACAGTTGATGGTATTTGTGCCTGTGGACGCACCGGTACCAACGACGTACGATGGTTGCGTGTGATGGTGATGGTGGTGGTCGGTCCACCGAGTATATCGTGTGGAGCTGCGCTCCAACACTTGCTCCACGCACGAGAGAGCGAGGAAAAAATAAAGAGAGAGAGAGAAAGAGAAAGAAAGAGAGACACTTGCCCCCTCCTGCCGCGGGCGGCGCCACTCGAGGAGATCCTTTCCTCTTTTCGCCTCTAGGCCATTCTCGAGAGGCGCGCGCGCCAACGCGGTGTCGCCCGATCGGTCCTCGTCGACCTTCGACCAATACACGGGCGTCTAAAAGAGTGCGTACCGCGGCTTTCCACCGGGTGACTTTTCCGAAAGTGACCTCGCGGAACGAGTGGGTTGGTTTGGTGCTCCCTTTCCGTGACCGCCCCTCCCGCAGTCGCCCTTGTACAGTTAATCACCAACATCGTCATCATCGTCGTCGTCGTCCTCATCATCGTCATCATCATCTTCTCTTCGCCCCCACGTGACAGTTCACGACCACGTGGTCTAGTCGGATTGATCGATCGCGCTCTCGCCGCGGGATGCCAACGTTACTCGCTACGAAGTGAGACAGATTCCAGAAAGTGGTGATCGTCATTCGCAGTGTGTTTTCACAATGGAATTAAGCCGTAATGAGAGATTAATAAGGTTCGTGCGTAATGCGTGAATCAACTATCACCGACGGTGAATATTATCGAAATTTGATTCTCGCGATTGCTAGAGAAAAGGAGGAAGAGGAGGAGGGAATCTCGCGCGACGAAGGATTCGAGAATCTACGTGATGCGCGTGATTTATTATCTTACTACGCAGGCTCGAATAAACACAATCGGCCTCGCGTAAACTGAGAGAGGATATCGGCATGTCAGCGTGCCGCGCGCGTCGATCGATCGAGGACGGTATCTCGCCACCGACCACCGTCCACGTCTCGATTCCGCGGTGAAATCGGGCCGGGTCGAACGGCCAGGCTGTCGATTGTGAGAACGGTAAACCGGCACCGACTCGCACCGCGGAACCAGCCTGCCACGTGACTTTCGGTGGCTGCCCGCGGCTTCTGCGTCGTTCGCCACACGCGAGCGTATGTACGCCATTGGATGCCGTTGCGAGTATACTCCGGTACTCCGATAATTCCGCATCGATCGAATCGCGAATGAAGAAGTGCGTCGAAGGAGATTACTCGCAAGTCGATTACTCGATCTTCTGACGTTCTTTTTTTCTTTTTCAAATTCAATAGTCATCCTGCTATTGACGGCGAAAAGAAGAAAAAAGTTCACGACCTGAATAACGACGCAATCGCGACGTAATCGCGTCCGGGAAAAATCTGCGCGCGACGATGGGATGCCGTTTAATTATGTATTGACGTATTCAATCTAATGATCGAAGCTGCCTTAGCTGCGCACAGAGGAGGAAAAACGGAAAGGTGGAACGGGAGAGAGATCATCTCTCGGCGCGGATTGCGTATCGCGCGCGGAGAGTTGAATGCGCGCACAAGCAGGCACGAGGTCGTCCCCCTCGACGATCGTCTCGAAACGAGCCTCGTCGAAACTCGTTCGAAAGCTGACGCATCGCGTGAACGCGAGACGCGGTCCGGAGGCGATCGGTGACGCAAGATCGAGGCATTGAACTGTCCCCGCGTGTTTTAACGCGACAAAATTTCTCCGGCGCTGCAAGATTCCACGGCGAGACTTCGATTTCAGGTCAAACATTGTAATAACATTCTGCGGATTACCACGATCCGTTCGCGCTGCATGATTGACGTGCGCCCGATTGGCCCTCAAAGAAATCCCGCCTTGCGTTACCTGGTTATATTATCGAAGTCTTGCTAAAACGATCGCGTAAACGCGATTCCTCGTCGAACGATCGAGATGTCGAAGCTCCGACGAAACGGCGCGCTGACAGCTGTTCGCAAATACTGTTGACGTTTGAGGTCTCTTAATTGAGTGGAACGTAACGCGCGTCGAGAACAACGTAGTTTCTTTTCGTGAATGGCTCTTCAACGATAGTGAAAGTTACGTTTGACAGCGAATTTGCATACAATTATAGCAGTGCCATTGTAAGTCGTCACTATAGATACTCCCAAGTTTCATGCCATAGTAGTGATATAGCTAGAGTTTCCCTTTGCGACAATTTTTTTTTTTTTTTAAGAAAGTACGTCTTCATTTCGCAGCGTGCCACTGATTTGTGTCATTTATTGTAAAACTGGTATGGAACAAGTATAAACGCTGATGCGATGACGTTTGTACGCGTCTGAAATTCAACGTCATCGTACAGTGATGGCTGCGAGAGGTGTAACATCGCGATTAATGGCAATTTTAATGCCTGGCTCGTGTATGGAAATTTAATCGTACAGAAATCAAGGCGCAGCCCGATGAAAAACTTACATATTCTCGACAACGTTTCGCTAACGACACACAACTTGGTGATTTGAAGCGCTCGAGTGCGCTTGTTGATATTTCTCGTAAATAAACCAAGTTTATCCAGTTAATGAACGATCATTATGCCATCAAGGAATAATCAGGAAAGATTGCCGCCGACGATGCGATTCGACAAATGTATGTGAATGTTACTGACAATCGGATCTTCGTAATTGGCCAAAGTTTTAACAACGATAGCGAACCCATGCATTCCTCTCGTTAAACAATCATTACTGGATGATACGCGCATCGTTTGTCGACCGTAATGACAAACATATATACAGGAATGTATCTATCAAATTGAAGTTTAACACGTGTACACGAGACTCTCATGTCTCATTATCGAGAGATCCTTACATTGTCAGAGTTAACAACGATAAACTGGCTCAGGTTTGATCTCCGAGTTCCTTTCCAATTGGACGATGGCGAGCTCATGGAAATTCCAACATTAAGATTAACCGATATCTCTGGTAACTTCCGATAATTGGTCGCGGAACGGACGAGATTTTACGACGAAAGAAGGCTCTATGTACTCGCGTCCGTACTCACTTGGCCACTGTCGGTGTCTGGCTGTTACCTATCAGCGGCTGGCGACTATCTCGTCAGATCTGCGCGAGTCCCGACGAGCAAGGTAGCGGGTATCATCAACTCTGGACTCCGGAGTCCACCATGTCCGTCTTGGAAGCCGGTGAAGCTGACCGGACGACGACGATGTCACCGCTGGACGAGGTCGTATCCCCGACGAGCGTCGAGTCGGAACTGATGGTCACCGACATGTTGGACGAGCACGAGGCTGCGCTTAACGAGCACAGCAAGCGTAAGAGAGACACGGACGGCGATGAATTGACGCCAAGGAAGCTGCCATCGCTCACAAGGAACAACAATGAGGTCGGGTTTGTCCTCGAGGGAAGTCCCGACGACGAGCTGCAAGAGGACAGGGACGACGTGAGTCTGCCTTTTTCTTTCAGCAATATTAAAGCGCCGAACGGAATTCTGAATTGATGATGATGTAATAGAACAATGATTATTATCGTAATTGCAACAAATTTTATACTAAGTAAATGATAAATTAACTTTCAATAATATCATTATTGATTGCCCTTGATATTATCAGAAATATTTCTATTATAATTAGTACTATTATTTCTAGTACTAAATTCAATAATTGTATTTTATTTTTTGTTATTTCGTATTTGATTTATACTGTTATTGTTATATTTTGTACTTAATTTTTTTCTCGACTACTATATTCAACTACGACTATATTCGACGACTATATTCAAGTTTGTATTCAATATTATTTGTTAAATTTGTGTTTTGTTTTGTAATTCTTTATTCTGTATTTTTAAATACGATCTATTTTTCATACCCTTTTGTTCCGCTTTTGCGCTTCTATAACCGTAACTCATTACTCTCTTTCTCTCTCTCTCTCTCTCTCTCTCTCTCTCTCTCTCTCTCTCTCTCTCTTCTCTCTCTCTCTCTCTCTCTCTCTTGTGATAGACATTAGAGTAGCAGATTTTGCTGGTGCTTTACCATTTTGTGCACCTGTACTTTAACTATTTTTTTCTTGCTTAATTCTGTCACCGTTTTTAATTTGTAATTGATACACAAATAAATTAAATTAGATTACATTAAATTTTGTATATCATAGACATAATAATACTGACAAGGATTATTTTCGCAGTCGGAGAATATCCTTATCAATTTCGTTATGCATAATATACAAAATATTTTTAATAGTATCAAGGGCAATTAATAATGATGTTATTTAAGTTATTTTGTTATTTACTTAAAATTTATGAAAAATATGCAGAACTGAAATATTTAAATATTTATTACGAGAATTAAACATTACGTAATATATTCATATTTATATATATATATATAGACATACTTAGAATAGATTACGCATGTGAAGTTGTTTTAGGAAGAATAAGATTCGTTTTAGGAAAAATGAGCTGAAAGCACTCTCTCTCTCTCTCTCTCTCTCTCTCTCTCTCTCTCTCTCGTTCTCTCTAAGGTATCAAGTTGAAGAAATGATACCAAATTCTTTTTGACAGTGTAAGGCACAGAAGTTAAGATTAAGGAATGCGCGGTCTATACCTATCATGTTTATGTATTTGTATTTATATGACTCATTTTTAGTATAAATTTTTGACATTCTCGACAAATATAGTAATATTTTTAACAATACTCTGGTTTTCTTTCCTCATTTGTTTAAATCATGTGTCCGCGCAGAAGTATTTTTTGTTTTTCGAAATATATCTTATCGTCAATTGAGAGACAGGTTTTCTGTGTTGCACAAAGATAAAATTCTCATGTGGTGTGGAGAGACAGAGAGAGAGAGAGAGAGAGAGAGAGAGAAAGAGAGCAGCTATCGAGTGCCCGCCTACACACAGTTATACCTGTTTCAGACTCCGCGAACGTATATTCTATTCTTGACACTCGGCAACAAATCAGATGCTCAGATCCATGGGTGTAATAATACGCGGCTATTAATGCGTGCTCTTTCGCGCTTTAGGAGATCTGCATCGCCGGTTGTGCCCTTCTTGCGCGATTATTATTCGCATTACATATTCCTATTGTAATATCTTGACATGATTCAAAACGCGATGCGCATTTCTACTGTTTGCTCAAGCTTTTCTCTCAGTGCTATAAATTTAATGACTTTATTGTCTACACGCATCGTTACGTGTTTCACAGAGTACCGCTATCGAACAAGAGTTGTGCATTTATCAGACAGAAAGACAGCTAGTATTTTAATTGCGCGTCTAATGTCGTCAATCAATAACGTGACTGTGATCTAAAAAGAAATACAAAATCTTTCAACAGAAATAATTAAGCGCTTAATAAATTGATCATCAATGCTGTCGAGTACCAACAGCTTGATTTATTACATTGTCTTATAATAAATTATTTCAATTTATATATAAAGACAGAAATTGCACTAGCACTAACATCCGTTAGATGACGGACAATCATCTTTACTTAAAAAATTATCACTTCGATGAGATCTTCATGCAATTTCCGATTGTTATTGTACAAGTTACATCGAATGTGGATGAACCACTGGTCGCATCGTTTATTATTACGCGATCCATCTTTACCAAAGGTAAATCAATCTGAGAATGAGGACGAACGGATAGGCAGCGTCGTAGGAAACGAAACGAAGTTGCGACGCCGCGCGAAACGGGTTTCAGGAAAAATCCGAACGCAATCCTGAGACGTGATCGGTGTCGGTGCTTCACGGTGCGTTCGATGTAGCACGTGGTAGCTATACGCCGATGATCATACCGTCCATGGTATAGCATCGGATATTCCATTAACCGCATTTGCGAGTCGGTGGCGCGCAGCCGCGCGAGCGCGAACGAAAAGAAATTATCCTTCGCTACCGACTCGGGCTCGTGTCGTTAATTATATCCTCGGAATCGGCGCTTTCGCAGTGTCTAACGATGCCGTGAGTTACCTTAGGTAGTTTCACGCTTCTCGTGCACGTGATGAGGGAAGATTAGCTCATAGATGTTCTTTCGGCGAACGTTTCGTGACCGACGACGTTTGGGAAATAATCTCTCCTCGGGGAGGGGAATTTAGTGTTTTTAGTTTTAATGATCACTGTTAACCTTTTGGGTGGAAATTGATTTATTCGTATCTACAAGGAATCTTGCTAATCAAATTTTGATTTTAATAAAACTTTGTACAGGATAACTTATGTAAATTGATGACTTTTATAGAAAAGATCAGTTGGGATGAAAAAACGATTATTTTTAAGAGATAAAATAATTTCTTATAAATCTTTTCTTGTTATTTTGAAAACTATTCAAGATATCCAAAACATGTACATACAAAAGTTTTATAATATTAAGAAAATAATTTTAAAGATATGAATTTTAAAAATAATTATTTCTTTTTTTCAATAATATTATAAAACTTTTGTATAAAATATTTTTTGATAACTTGAACAGTCATGAAAAGAAGCTAAAAACGCTTTATTTATAAGAGATATTTTCACCCCTTAAAACTATTTTTCCACCTCAACTAATATTTCCTGAAATTTACCTGTTTATATAAATATATTCAAAATTTCATTGAAATTATAGTATTTGACACTTCTCGAGATTTCTCTAATAAGAAAATATACTTTTTATTTATATTAATTTAATTAATGTAACATTTAAATTGAACGTTATGAGAGACGATTATTAGAGTGATCGAAAATAGAAATTGGAAAGTCAATCGAATTAATATCTTGCATATATTATGTAGGAAAGGGAAAGGTAAAAGTCATTGCGCGAAATGTTAATATTTTTCTTACCGATTGCTACACGAAGAAGCAATAATACGTAAATATATACATTATATATATATTGACAAATTATCGACGATAAATTTCTTTAGATACATCGTACTGTAACTTTTTAAATATAACTAACTTAAACTTTGATAATCCAAGCACCGTAGCGTTATCACGCAATCTTAATGCCAACGTGTGCAAAGGTATAACCATAATGATAAATCATAGTTAATAATATAATTGGACAGCAAGATTAATAATGTAATAGCGAAATAATGCAGATTCGTACGATTAGGCCACCATCGTGTAATGCAGACGTTCAACACGATGTGCTATTGAGAGAATTATACGGTATTGTAAAATTATTGATACGTAATAAATAGTTAATAAATTTCTCCTTGGATTAAAGAATAAGTATAATCGTCGATATATCCAAGAGGCTTAGGGTGAATTCATATCTTGACAGAAAAGCAGAAAGTAGAAAAGCAAAAGCCAATCAGAATTCACGCTAATAGTCAACAAGTTTCAGCTTTCTGCTTACAGAATATACTGTTTACTACCAGCGCGAGCTCTGATTGGTTTCTGTTTTTTTGCTTTCTGTTTTTCCATCAAGGTGTGAATTCATCCTTACGCGTCTATGCATACGTCGAGAAAGCTGTCGTATCGAATAGCGAGTGACGTATCGATAAACGCGTCAGTCATCGTCATTGCGATCTCTAAAACACGCAAATCATTTCAATCATTTTGCGTTGACCGAACGTTGGCGGAACGTAGGAGGCGAAAGCACTTTTCGATAAAAGTATAGCACGCTAAAATCGGCCCGTAGCGAGTCTCGTGCTCGCTGAACGGATAATATCGTCTCGTTAAGAAGCCAGTAAACACCGCGATTGATCGTCGAAAGATCCCTCGTATGACAGTTTTAATGGCCTGCAGATAATCGCCTTTGCCGACGACTTTGCGAGCGATTAAAGGTGAGGCTAATGTGCCTTTCACGTATCACGAAAGCGCAAGTACAGTGATGGTATATAGTGTACAGTACGGCAAACAGTCTTCTGTTTTGTGTGTGTGTGGGTGTGTGTGTGTGTGTGTGTGTGGGTGTGCGTGTGCGGACCTTCTTTCATGATGGGTCGAACCTCGCAATTTCTCACATGATACCACTTCAATTCACGAGAAATAAGGGGAACACAACCGTTCGCAATAAAATTTTAATAATTCATACTTGCGACCAAATACCAAGACAAGATCTCGTGCGACGGTAATTAATACGCTCGAGCAAATAATTCAGCAAAGTTCACTCAGGTTTTTTGTTGGGTAATGGTGTTTACATTAAGACAGTATCATGCGTTTACACGTTTTTACCTGTTTGTTTCGCTTTATAATCGTACTGCGGAGACAAAAAGAGAAACTTCAATAATAATGTTTTCTATCATAACGATAAATGTACTCGTATATTAAACACCGAATATAAATAGGCGATAATCAACGTAATTATCGACATCAATATACAAATAAAAAGTTATTATTTTAATTAATTGCTAGTATTTTGCATATCTCGAGCCCGTAATTTCTTTGATTTAATAAATAATTCTCAAGAAAAATAGTCTATATTATATAACAATGCGGTCTGCATTAGATTTGTTTTTTGCTAATGTTTTTTATCAAACTGAATTTAATTTTCTTTTTACAAAGATAATTATACCAAGCAATGTCAAAAAGGATAAAAAATTGGGCGAAGAGTTTTGTAGACGAAAAATATGTAATTTATTACATTCTTCGACTGAATACAGCTAAACGTTATAATAAAATTTTTACATATTTAATTATTTTATATTTTTAATATTAAACAATTAATTAAGTGTAAAGTTATTAATATAATAGTAATTATTATTTATTATTAACTTTATATTTAATTGTTTAGTGTTAAAAGATTATCAAAATTTTTTCACGAATTTTGTTCAAGTTTTCCTCAAGAACGCAGATTGTTTTGAGAATATTAGAAAATGCGCTGTTCAGATCTAATGTAAACCTTTTAAAGTATTATATGCTCATCCGCGACTTTTTTATTTCCTGGATATTATTACCAGCTACCGATTATAATGGCCACAGAAGAGTGCCGTTATCTTGTTCCATTAAGAGGAGAAACCGTCGTATAACATCGTCCATAATGCAACCTATAAAATTAAAATTGAACATTCTCTTGTAATATATATTATAATAAACATGCCGTTGATCTACAGCTTATCACGTTTCATATTATTGCACGTCCCAATTTCCTGCAATAATTATGTATACGCATCCACGCATGCAGGATACTTCGACTTTCGGACAAATACAAGATTATCTTTAGAGGACGAAAAAGGTATTCGTTTTTATAGTGTTTACAATTTGAAATTTATTAGCGCGACATCTTAGTTGGGAAAAGTTCGAGGATCCACCATTAAGATCGTAGATCTTGAGACGCTGAATGTATACGGCATGATGGGTCAAGTGTCCAATGACTGTGATTCTTCCTCAAAGCCACTTAAAATCGGAGATCAATCTTCGTAAATCTTAAACGTTTCGCGCGACGGATGTCGTTGCGGACTTTCGTTGGCGTAACATAATGACCGCCTGCGGAAAAAATTCAAGCATGAAACGCGGTAGTTTAAAGACCGGGAGATAAATCATCCCCGGCATCGTGGATAATGATAGGTGGTGCAAAACGATCGCGCACATCGCTCTCGTGATATATTGTTCCCAACTCCTTGAAGATAACACTTGAAATCCCCGGTGAGTGATAATCCGGGGTGCCACCGATGCGCGTGCGATTTCCGGTGCGATCTACTCGGGAATAGACGGTTACTGTAACGTCGCTGAAAAGGCGTTCGATCAGTGAAATTACGGGCTTCCGATTATTGACGTCGTCCTCGTCTCATACGCATCAATGTCGACCTAAGGAAGGGAAAAGACTGACGTCGTTACGGTAATCGTGATATATGTTGGCGAAAACAGAGTTTGCCGGCCTTCGTTGCGTAACGTTTACGTAACGAATAACTCTTGAAGAAGCTTTGTTACACTGGCCTGACCTCTTACGATTGTGACGTAATAGCGAAGCTTGAATTTTTCATAATTACGCACTTTCCGATACCTATAATTTTATCTCATGCTCGTATGGTGTTCTTTCTCAACATAATTTATCGTATAATGCCATAACTGCTAGGCTAAATATCATATTTATGTAACTTCGTTTACATACTCTCTAAAGTCTTTGGAGTAGAATCTAATTCTAGAGAGTGGACAAAGAATGACAATTGATGAGCCAGTGTTAAAAATGAGTCGCTTAATTGTCAATTTGTAAGATTTCATTTTTTTTTTTTTAGTTAAAGTTCACTTCAAAGATTTTAGAGAGTACATTTTATAATATAATATTGTTGTAATTTCGTTTCACGTATCTTTGTGGCTGTTATTTCAAAATTTACTGTCAGTATTAAAAAATTATGTAATTAATGTAAGTCCCTATTCTATAATTCTTAATAACAGTGTCGACATCGATACTTATATTATCATTGTGCAGCTTTTTTACTAGGTATAAAATCTGCGCGATGATGTAACGACATCGACACTGTCATTAAGAATAGGGCCGTAAGCTATAAATTTTTAACGCTGGCAGTGAATTTTGGAACACAGCTTGCATCATCGCGATGAAAAAATAAAAATAACAGATTTTAAAAATAAACGAAAAATATACGAAATGTCGTTCATCTTTTATATATCGCACAAAATTACTATATTGCATATTAGAATATAGTGAATTATTTATGATAGTGACATAACGTCGGGAATCATACTCGTGATTTTATCTATGCGTAATGAATTTTTATTTATAGGCGCGTCACATACCACTGTAGACAAGGTCACAAGGCTTCATCTCTGTTAATTCATCTTTTCATCCCGCCGCTGCGATCCACGGTTTGTGATGAGGCCGCGTAGAGACGGCGAATCTTGACAAAATTAATATCCCGTATCGCAGAGTCCCATACACTATGGTCTTTTTTGTAAATTATTTAACCGCGAGAGTCACCATTACTCAGTCGAATATAAAATCTTCTTCATACATCACACATGTATGCATATCTCAACCTCAGAGTTTTCGCATTTATCATTGGAAAATTTATACCGTTTCTCTGATTCATAAGATTACTCGTTACCCTGTGTTTATTGTTGTTTTCGTGAATTTTTATTTACATCCTTTTTTATCATTAATATTTACTGGGTTAAATGCACATATTTTAATTTCAGATTTTTTAAATATTATTCACATTAAACTTTATTCGTTATTAAAGATATTAATGTACTTGATAATACATAAACGTTTTCTTTATAATGTAAAAGCAAAGGTATTATCTTTTTATATACAATTTTATTTTTTCCAATTATTTTGACCTTTAATATAATCTATGCAAAGGTATCGCACGCTTATACTTATAAATTCTTTCCCAGTAAGGATTAAGTTATTACAGAGTCTTCTGCTGATGCAGATACGCATCACGAAGGTAACAATGAAGTTATAGATGAATATCTACGCAGGATCAGAGATAGTTGTTTAATAATACTTTTAAAGCCCCGCGTGAATTATCGCAATTTCAGCTTTATGTATACAAGGAGAATGGGTGCCAGCGGTTATTGCGGCCGATTATCGAAATTGCCGCGTTGCGTTTAACTTCTCGCGTGGCAACCAGGAAACTTGCTGAGAGGGAAACACTATATAATGTATAGGCGATAATAAAAAGTGCATAATCATTGGTTGGTTTTCGCTACTAAGAGATTCTTTCCGCAGACTTGAAACTCTCGATGATGATAAAGATTATATCATATTTCATTATTGGCACGATATTGGATATCAAACTCATGCTTTACTGTGTTTTCTATTCTATTTATAACGAAAATATTCTTTGCTTTGAGGAAAAATTTACAAAATATATAAATATTTAAATAAAATAATATATATAGAAAAAAAAACATGTTCTCTTTTTATATAAAAGAAAGATGCTTGCATTCCTTTATAAAAAAAAAAATTAGACGTAAATTAATTGGTATACACGGAAAAAACGGTTTTGCTGAATATTAGAATATTAACAATTTTTGCAACTTATGCTTGAATTTCCCATAAGTTTTTACCCAATAAAGTTATTTGTAGATCTATATCAGATAATGCACAATAGTACTTCTAAGCAATATCCAAAGCATATACAATGCAAGATAATCCAAAGCGAACAGCTGTTTAGCTAAATATTTCGCAGATCTGAACGATGCGATTCCCGCAAATCCTCTTAGAGGCCGAGGGAAAAAAATATCAGAGTATCGAGCGTATTTCCTTCGGTAGCGGCAAGGAAAGAGAGAAGTATCGGCGTATTCGAAGAGACACGCTGCATTCTTAACGATTCTTTGTTGCATCCGGTTTATATCTCTGCCCTTCTGTACCTTTGAGATAAGGCTTTTTCTCCTGCGAGGCAATAAAGATCTGGATTAAATCTCATTCACGCAGGGCGCGCAAATATACCCGTGGCTCAGCAACCTCTGGCGAACCCAATAATCGACTGCGTAGCCGGCAAATTTATTCGCGTAACAGGCGTCTTACTCTGGCGTCATATATTATTACGATCGCTGGTTTATCTCCGCTACTGTTATACACTAAAGTCCGGTAGTTAGAGTATGGTCGCTCCACTTGGCTCGCGTTTTTGTGTTTAAATCTGTAGGAGAGACACATGGTTGACCGTTTGTTTATCTCTCGATAGTGAATTTCGATAGCACAAGATGAATTTTAATCCCCGCGTTTGAATTACGACGAGGACGGTTATCTATGATAACAGCAACAGTTTCGAGCTACGCATTAGGATCTGTCGCCTTAATGCTAACCAAGTCGGGAACCTGACATTACTGAGATGCCATTAAGATTTCTGTTGCCAGACAAGTCAGTTATTTTTGCTTTGGATATTGCTAGGATAAATAGAATTTACAGTTAAGTAAATTAAAAAGTATAATTAAAAAGTATTAAGAATTTTTAGAAAAATTTCTCAAGTTTTGGAATTGATTTTTTTATTTCTTTATATTAATGTTTATTTTATTGTATTATTTTATTTCTTTATATTAATATTTTATTATTTGAAATATATATATTGTATTATATATATATATATATATATATTTGAATTATAACGAAAATGTTTATACAAGGAAATGAAATTAATTTTAAAATTTAAGAAGTTTCTCTAAGAATTTTTATAAAATTTAAAAATTATATATATATTATTTTATGTTATATTATGTTAATTATTGTACATGCATTATGAAACACAATAGTAAAGATTCGTTATTTACCAGCATTCTTTATCTATCATATACATAAATATGTTGTTTAACATAGACTCAACATCTCAAGATGTGACAATGAAAATCAAGAAAAAATACAATATATAGGTATATTATTTACTTCTAAGTATAATAGATATTTAAATCTCTAGTTTTAAAATTTTTGAAAAATGCTTAGAATATGTGAAATCTTTTTTCACATTAGCTTATTGAACATGAATTTATCATTATACCGAATACGGAAAAATATCATTCTTTACTAAGAAAAGTGATTACTCAATTTACTTTTTTCCTTTTGATGGTTATCTTCAACAAGAAATATTTCCTCGATTATAATCTTAAAATATATTTATTACAAATTTTAGAAGCCACTTTATGTAATAAATAAATCGAATTTGGTTTAACCTATAATAATCTTGAAGTATTAAACTTAATAGGATTTAAAATATCTTGAATAAAATTTGATGTTTGTGATGAATTTATGATAGATTTGCGAGGATATATAAATTTTTAAAATACTTGAAATAAGTAATTATTATACTCGCATAGTATTTTTCTGCGCGCGCGCATGTGTGAGTTTTGTACGTACACAAATCATATTGATCATATTTTCCCATTCATGTAACAATAGTTCCCCTTCCCCCTTCTATGAAAAACTCGGTTGCATTCTGCATCTTATCGTTGCATCCGGTATCACTCGTCGACCGCGACCGCGACCGTTCCATCCGCAACCGCAGCATCAGTTAAACGTAACGTGGACGTACAATAAAATACGCCGTGATTGCAGCGCGTGTCGCTTATATTACGTTCGCGGCAGGATCTACGGACGGAATTAGGTACACATGATCATGCAGAAGAACCAGCGGCAGCAGCGAAGATAAATGAAGAGGAAGAGCGACGATATATTTCGCACGATGCACATCTCGTTCCGCTTGGCAAAACCGGAGCGCTCCGTTTCTAAGCACTGAAGGGATATTAACGAAACGTAAAATACACCGTGATACGGCATCTGTCGCTTATATTACCAGTCCATGCACGGGTTACAGAGAGGAGCGGCCGTGGAATATCCGTCTCGTTTGAAAACATCTCGCAGAGATACAAGTCAGACGAGAGTAATGGTGAGTTTTTTTCGTCGGAAAGCGAGTGAAATAATTTGATATTTATCGAGGGATTTGCATCGATTAAGCGTGGACTTTGCTATCCAATTTTTGATTAAATTCTTTTCGCATTAGCTCACGTAAAAAAGTTAGAACTAGACAACAGACTAGATTTTCGTTTTATATTCCAAGAGAGAAAGAGAGAGAGAGGGGGGAGGGAAGGGAGGCTTGATTGGTGTCAGTGAAAAGGTCACCCGTTTAACTTTGTATGATCTTTAGGGAGTTACTTGAATCTCTCGGCCGTTGTTGCGCGCATATGAAGGATATTCCGTCGTTTCGCCGAGCGATTGCAACCGCTCGGTTTTGCCATCGCGAGAAATTTTAACTAGACGTAACTTCGGTCGTTGAAGTATGCGCGAGTGGAGGATAATAAACGTGGGTAAGAGTCGTCGTAAAATCTTTCTTGTAGATCTACGTTTCTTCGCTGTTCTGCTGCCGCCGCGATCATTTTATTAGCGTTGCGCTTTAGCCTTCATCTTTATCGAAACATGGCTAGTTCATATTTTTTGCATTCCGTGGCAGAAAATGAGAGCACACGACTAACACTCGTGTTTACGAGGGAGTGAAGGCTCTGTTAAAAATAAAACGAGATTGAGTGTGTTAAAATGCACGATGAACTATGCGACTACTTTTGGTAGTAAAACAGCAACGCGATTACTTCTGTGACTTATCACGATTTTGCATGTAAATCACGCAACTTTGATATGTAAATCACGCAAAAGATATCTTCCTTCCTTTTCTAATCCTTGCACGGCTTCTTAAAGTTTATTAAAAGACTTTGCTACTTGCATATTTTCTGTTGTAACGTTCATTTGACGCGTTAGGTGTTGTTACTCCGCTTAGGTATGTTGAAACGTCTTAAGAGTTTTTTTGTTAAACATATTCGGCAAAGAGAACAGTAAAACATTGTGGTATTGACTTATAAAAATTCCGTGGGCGGTATGGAACAAAAAAGGCTATGTTTGCTATGAAGATTTAAGCGGTCGTTTCACCACGATGACGTTGCGCTTGTCGCCTAACCGCTTCATGCAGTGTTTGACGAAATCCGGTCTTCGCAATTTTTTGCATCACAAGATTGTACACATTACATGCTATGAGAGCTTTGCAAATTTTTAATTTGTTACGGAATTAATATTATGTTACAGTCAGAATTAATGTCATATAATAGAAATATTTTATTTTTTGTTATCATATTAAAAAGAAAATTGAAGAGGCGAAAAAATAAGGATAAGAAATTCTGTTTATGATTTTTTTGTAATAATTATTAATTATTAATTATAAACGATAAGGATCATAATTCTTGTGCGCAATCATTTGCAACATTTATTAAAATTTATATTTTTTGCTAGATAAAAAAATTGCTAGAAGGAAAATAATATCATAAAAATCGTCATTTTTCTCGGTATCATTTCTTTTCAATTCTTTTCGGGTCAGAATCATTTTGCCCTCAATTTTCCATCGTCCGCAAACATTTACCAAACACTGTCAATTTTTTGACAAACGACTAACTCTACTTACCATCACTGTACCGTAATTTCGAAAGGCCACTCCCAATAACTTGCAAATTACACCCACACGTACAATTTGGCAGATATATATATATATATATTCATGCCCTGTACGTGGTAACAAGATGCACGAAATAAGACGCATACATTACAACCTTAATAAAGCGACGGCCGATTTACATAGTAATTGCTAAGTTTTCTGGATCCAAATTGCGTAGCGAACCGTCAAAGAAAAGACGGGTGCCTGACGACGGGTACAAATAATGAGCGAACGGAACAATAATAATTTGCGAACATTAATAAATTAGAAATTTTAAAGTCGTACTTTTTCCTAGCGAAATACAATAACACATTGTTTTAATTCTACAAAATATTATATGTGATTATTTTGTAATATTTTTGACATCTTTAATATAAAATTGAAAGTTATGTTGAGGTTTGAATTGTTAGTAAAAAATTAACCTTCGTGTGTCATGTTTGGACTAAGCCACGATTCATACTTGTCGTGTATATTTGTAAGTGTTATGCTGCGATTATTCTTCTCTGCCACGATGGAACTGGATGTTCTTGGATCGCGATAAATTTAGATCGACTTTCCTTTATTTTATTTTATACACATATCCGAACTATTTTATGTGAGAAACTGGATCCAATTTTTTGCAAGCCTCCTTATCAAGGGATTTCACATATTAATCTTACAAGAGTTTAAAAACTATTTATTTAAAGTTAAAAATGTTCCTAATGATCGAATCCTGTTGTTTCCATAATTAAGGTTTTCTTTGAATTAATTTTGCGTTTCTGATATAAAAGTCTATTCTTTGTCTTTGCATCGGACTATATTAAAATTTTCTTTCTTATTTTCACCAAACTTCAAGTATACATCTATTTCATTTTAAAGATGAATAATGCAATTACAAAGAATAGATACTTATAATTGATAATTAAAATATTTTTTTATTTGTTTGAATTAATTTTGCGATTTTAATATAATTAGTAATTTATAATCGCGCCTCTCTAATGACAATTTGATGATTTTATTGTTTGCCATTATACGGTTGGCATTGAATCAATCATTTCGCTACAGTTTCGTATACTTCGATTGATATACTTGAATGGCAGGTATTGTTTCAGACGGACCCTCAATTTGAGTATCGATAGTCCAATATACACACAGAAACAACAACCGTTAACTTATGATGTCCTACTTCATCCGCGAGGATTGTACAGGAAGATGTGTGCGTCCGAATATGATCCATAGATCGTGTGAGTAATATGAATTATAAATCGCGAGGGTTCTCGTGAGAGCCTACGAAATTACCGTTCAGACAGTTAAGACAATATTTTTCAAGACGAAGGAAGAGAGAAAACGGTAAAAGAGATAGAGATTGTAGATAGGAAGGAGAAAGCAAGGTGCAAAGGCACTGAAAGTACAACAAAGCCAGAAAGTGCGTAATCCTAACTACAATTTTCGATGCAGAAGAGGACACCCTTTATAAGTGATGTTTGACGAGACATTACAGAAATGTAAATACAGAAATCGAAATGCATGACGCACCATCGAAATGATCCTCTTAAAAAATTTTAAGAGGATCAAGGAAATGGTTGAAGAAAAATGAGCTTCGTCGCTGATTAAAAGCACGAATAAGAGCATGTACGTATCCCTATATAAAACGTCGTATATCGTATGAGCACGCGTGTCACGTTCACACGGAAGTCCGAGAGGTGTCCCGCTTGTCCTGAAAAAAAAAAATGCTCTTTCACCTTCGGGAGTGCCTCGCTGATATATTTTATGCGTTGCTGCAAGCGTCTGAAAGGCACCTGCGCTTGTCGGTGTACATACCCGTCGGCGTATTACGCACCGTGCGAATTTAAGTAGCTCCAATATACGTCGGGCCTCGCACGTAAATTCACGAAACCAACGAGCGAGGTACGTACGGGAGAAACTGGAATTGTTTCTTGATATATCATAAAATTTATCTGACGGTAAAAACGCTGCTTTCGCCCCGACTCCAAATTTTAGTTTAGTATTTTATTTTAATCCACTTTTTTTTAACTTATGATTGTACTTCAGAAATCGAAGAGGACAGGGGAGAAGGAAAAAAGATCAACCTTATCTGTCAACACTGTCACGGTGATGAGTGAAACAATTTTTTAAAATGCTTGTAAAAAATGAACATTATGTAAAGAATTTTAAATGACACAAATAGCAATATAAAGTAAAAAGAGCGCTACTCTATGTATTTATGAGTACAAATTTAATTATATTACACAATAGCTCATTATTATGTGTTTACAATAATGCAAATTCTATTGTGGCTATGTGATAAAACATACACGGAAAGAATGATTTTGCTGAAGTATCTATAAAAATTTATGTATATAGACACAGACTTGAAAATAGTTGGCCCATCAAGATAATTACGTCATAAAGCAAAGCATGATGCTGCAAAAAGTTTTGACATTTTGACAACCAGCTTGAGCGTCTTACATAATTATTTTGATGGTCCAACAAAATTATTTTTAGATCTGTATCTAGTTAAGTTTTTAGATACCTCAGCAAAATTGTCTTTTCTGAGTACAAAATTTGTTAAACAGGCAACGTATTAATATCCGTTACATAATTACTATTTTCATTCAGCAAGCAATACGTTTATATTAGGTCGGGGAAAAAGTTTCTTCGTATTTAAAAAAAATTTTTCGCAAAAGTTTTTCATTTCTTGCAAAATTTTCGTTACAATTACATTATTCGTTAGAGCAAAGTTTTAGCTTTAAGAATCTGTTTTTTAAATTGCGGTGAGATGATTTTTATCGGAGTTACGAGCAATCAAAGTTAGAATGCTCCTTTACTTAATTCGCGAATAACTCAGTAACAAAAAATCATAGGAACATTTTTAAAAAATGATTTTGTAGGAAAAGCTTCGAGCTTTCACGATAGGCAGTCGAAAATTTTTGTAAATTTTTTTTGGACACGTGAGAGATCCTCAAAGTGAAAAGAAAAATTTTCATCTTTTTCAGCTCGCAGTTTTTTTTGATGTAAAAATTATCAAATTCACAGAAACTGAAAAAATATAGTAATCTTTCGAAAGTAGAGATTTCAAGCTTTAAAACTCTCTTTTTAAATTGAAATTTCATTTATTTTTGACGAAGATATTGTATATACAATTTTGAATTAAAAAATACGAAGAAACTTTTTCCCCAACCCAATATATTAACCATGCTTGTTACTTAGATTACAACAATAGTTTGCGATAGCAACGCTCGTGAAATGCACGATAGGTCGGACTCGTTCAAACTGATTTTTGATAGATTCGCCTGATGATAGATTCGCGCGATCGTAGAATATGCATTTGTCCCGTCCATAATGCGGAAGCCGTGCCAGAAGGTTGCATCGCCCGTTCCGAAAGGCGCTCTTTCACCTTCGAGGGTGCCTCGCCATGCCTCGCGTTTTACGTATATCGCCGCGAGCGCTTGCTTGAAAAGCACCTGCGTTCAAGTCGGCCTATACCCGTCGGCACGTTACGTAGAGATAACCTGCCTATGTTTCGCCGCATGTATTTAAACATGAAGCTTGCGTTCTGCGTGTGTCGCCTCCACGTGCACGTTCAATCGCACGCGCACACGTTTGCGCGAAGCGAACACGCTTGGATGTTTAAATATTGCCTGTTACATTGTATGACAGGGCGCGGAACTTGTTACCTGTTCGAGTGGGCGGGTTCGACGCAGGTTCTCCGCATTGATCAAAATCGATCAATTGGCCGATCGATCGAGGCCTTCGACGGAGGCGCTGCAACGTGTGATTTCACGAGCGGCGAAATACATTCGCGCGTGCGCTCGGTTCGCGTATGCGCTAATTTCTCTGAAATTGCATTCGGTTTAATTCGAGTAAATTGCTTGAAATAACTCAGCCTGACTCGCCAATTAATTCAGTCGCTTCCTTCGGAAGGAACTCGCATCTTCGTAAATGAAGGAGACGCGAATCTCTGAAACTCACGTTGCGCCATTTATTGATTATTTAATATTATAATTTTACTGGTTTCTAAAATAAGATAATGAAATTAAAAATTTGTTCGTGCAAAAATTCGACTGCTTCTCCTTCAATCTATGATTTCTCATCTATTCTCACATTATACTTGATATGCCTTTTTTTATGTACGTTCTTTTCCCTCGTCTCGCTTCTTACCGTCAGTGCGAAATTACTTTTCGCCGGCGAAGCGTTATTATTCGGGACGGAATCAAGCGTGACTGGGTAGCGGTAAGAAATATCGATGCACTCTGCGATCCGTTCTTCGATTTAACAATACGCGCCACTCGCTACTTCCGCAATATCGCGGAGATGAATATGCAGCCATAACCGTACGCCGCGCCGGTCGAGAACATCCGCCGATTCGATTTAGACTCGTATTGCAAAGTCTGACATGTCCATTGGCGTTTCGCGGAATGTTTGAACTATTATTATGAAATGTGGAATTTAGAAAAAATTATTGCGGCCAACGTAACTGACGTAGATCCTCTATCAAATACGGTTTCAAGAGGAAGATAAGAACAATAAATTTCATCGCAGGGAAGAAATTCAAGAAAGTTTCTGTAAATTTATGCTATTCTTTCAACTTCACATGACATGTACAATATTATAGCTAGAAATATAATATATTATAAAATCACGGAAAAATATAAAGAATTTTGTAAAAATTTTTTGACATTCTATCATTTGTTTTTTGTTCATAAATGACTACGAGATGGAGTGCAGATACGATTACAAATATAGATTATTCCTTAAATGTGAAACGATACCGTTCTTTTATAGTTACATAATGCGTCTTCGAGACAATTTAGTTCAGAGGAAATTTTATTGATTGATATATTATCGAATGATGCTCTCGTGCTTGATTAATTAATGCGACACATAAATTATTACAATATATAAAATAGAAAGGCTTGAAAAAATTAAATCATAAAATTTAAAAGAAGAATAAGATGCCATAAAAAAAATTCTTTATTAATAAAAACATAAATGAAAATTTGCATAATAAAAGAGAGCATAAGAGCGCAAAAATCGGAAATAAGTGTGCAAAAAAATTAAATATAATAAAATAAATTGATATAAACTAAGAACTATGCTACATATTTCGACTCAATTTTGATTGACATCTTCAAAATCTGGATACACGTAGTATCGAATTATGTAAAGCAAGTTTAAAAAATATTTCTGCGTTGCATACAAAATGCATTCGGAATGATTCAATTATCAGTGTGATTCGACATTTACACCAACATGAGATCCTGAGGAATCGAGCGCAATTTCGATTATTGTCGTCTTCGACGAAGAGGATGCGAATAGGATGTTATTTTTCGGGACATCGTTTCATTTGTCTTTATAATAACGGTCTCCTCTGATTTCACGTATTTACTGGAACGGATGTGTCGTGATAAAGTAACGGGAACGAGAGTACGAAAGAAGTTCTATAACATTATCGGTTTGAAATATGTTAACGATTACATCCAAGACACGGTCCCGTCCGCAAATTATAGGTGCTATATATTTGCACATTCCGATGCACTCTCCCGTCGATCGCGCCATGGTAAAACACTGAATTGCAGATACAAGCCAGAGAGATGCGAGCGATATGATATTATACTCTGGAACGTGATCGGCTTTATTAGCATACTTTGTTAGCATCCAGTTCCTGCGACCCGCACGTCCTTCAATCCGATGTTTGCAACGTAATCTTGTTTTCCACTTGTTCTTTCCTCCTAATATATAATGTATACACATTTCTTGAGTATGTTAACTCATTTGCTTGATGTGCTGATCGCGGAAGTGAACGCATGTTATTAATAATGCATCAATCACAGCTATCAATATAACAGAGAAACCTCCAGAATGCATGGAGAAGCACGTCGCGACTTAATTAATCGTCTATGCGATAATATTCAGAAAATTAATAAATAGCACAGATGAATTAATTTAACGTCGGACGCGATTAATCTCGCGCGTGTTTTAATACGAGGCGCTTGCTTTGCTGGACCCCGCTGGCATTTTGCAACGGTATTCCGCGAACGTTATCACGATTAAAAGAAAAAGCACGAGCCATGAACTTTCGCCCGTCCCGCTCCTCCTTCGATATTCATCTTGATAGTGAGTGGTGTTCCCTCGCAGTCTGATCGCTGATAGCTCTCTCGAAGATCGACACCTACGAAAGTAACTTGAAAAAGTTTAGATGAGGCTTTCTATCGTTTTAGAGACGTACTTGATTATTATAACATCATCTCATGAACGAATGAACGAACAGCACGTATAATCAAAGTCTGCAATTTTTTGTTCCGATATTAATCAAGATTATTACACTATAAATCAAGATTACAGAACATTCAAAACACATGTTATGTCTTTTATGTAAATTAGCAGATATTATCTTTTAGTAAATTATTCTTAAATAATTTCTTCGAAGTAAATTTATGTTAAGTTTTGATCAGGAAATTCTGATTAGTTCGGTATTTTAATAACGGTCTTAAATTTTCCAATTTTGCTCGTTTTGTCTTATTTAGCTTGAAAATGCATTATTATCGTTCATAAAAGCAACTGTAAGATAATAATTTTACGCAAATATTTAGCAGACTTGGCTAATATATATGTATATATATTACATTTTGCTTATGTTTATTAACTTTATCAAAATATATCCAAGCTACCTATTGGCGGCGATAAAGTACCGGATTGTTCAAATTGTATCCAGTAGAGATTCAATTCAAAAACGAATCGCTAATCCTCATAACAATGTTATCTCGTTGCACATAAATCCACAGACTATAATACACCTGCCACTTCTCTTTCTTTTCTTTTCCCTATCTCACTCTCACTCTCTCGTTTCGTCTTTCATTCCAAACAGCCGTCCCGGATTATGGTAGTCGACTGCCTACAAGATTCCATTCTACGATATGGATGGTTGTACTATGTATGGATATTAACATAACTTGATTTAATTGATGCCAGTTAAACTATGTGTCTTTACTTGTTTGGCTCTTGTTATAATATTTTGCTAAGGGACCTGGCTATAAGATTATAGCCAAGTCCCTTACAGAAATCTAATACTGGCCAGTTTATTACTGACTAATTTATTACGAATAGACAATAATTAATTACTTGTTGTTCAGTACTTTCAGTACTTTTAATATTTAAAATAAGTAATTAATTATTGTCTTTCAGTATTAGATTTCTGTAAAAAATATACGTACATATGAGATTTGTTAAACATATTGTTTATGTATTGTACACGACATTTTTAATTACAAAGCGAAAATGATCCAAGAAACGTGGTATTGATTCATAGATTTATTGAAAGATTTTTTTTTCTTCTGTTTATAGATCTGCATATGTAAATTCTTATCCGTGAAATATCTTTCTTAAAACATAATAATAAATTATATTAAAAGATTTAAAGAACATAATTGCATTTTGCATGTAAGGTAAATATCTATTATACATATGCAATTTCTTATGCATTAATATTAAAAAGCCAGGAAGAAATCAGAATATACAGGAACGATAATATAATCAAGTCAATTTAATCGAGGATTAAGAACGTTCAAAATTATCTTGTCATCGAACATCGATATAGTGATTGAGTGTTACCGATTATTTAAAATAACCAACATTGATTATTACGCCAACGATGATCGTCGTGAAGATTAAATGATTGCTGCACTTTCTCTTTCTTTCTCGTTCTTTTCTCGCACTATTCTCGCGCTACGCGATCGAACAAGTGTACATTAACATAACACGATCTAATTAACGGTTGAGAAATCGCTGAGGAATAACCAATGAAATCGACAAAACCAACCACGCAGTCGAAAAACTTGTCTACGAGCTACGAATCAATACCAGATTGACGGATAAAACCGACTGAAGGAACTGGACCACGCTCGTCCGACAGTCTGGCTAATTGTAACAGCGGTCTTGTTTTTGCCAATACTCATAGCGGTATATTAACATCGATGTCTTTTTTTTTTATATAATATAAAACGGCGAGGCAGAGGCAATGACTTTACTTAAATTATCGATATTAATCGCAATACATATATAATGTGTGCCTCATTTCGAAATGTTATTAAGATTACATAGAAAGGATGATTTTGCTGAATCTAAAGTTTAGCTAGATACAGATATGAAAATCATTTTGTTGAACATCAAAATAATTATGTAAGATGCTCAAACTAATTACTATAATATCAAAACTTTTTGCGTCATACTTAAGATTTCTATATTGTAATAATTTTGGTCTAATAAAATTATTTTAAGATTTGTAGTCTAATTGAATTTTTGGATACTTCAGCACTTATCCTTTCCACGTGAAATTAAAAAAGAGATGGTACCTAAAAGTTACTTTATATTTCAAAAGCGATAATAACGAAAAATTAATATTACTTTATATGTGTGTTTTGTATCAGAGATTTGATTTTTTCGAAATTTTTATCTCCTAGAAAATTACAAATGGTTTTATGTCATTTTGAGATCGGTGGATTGCGAACTAATGCCTGGTCTCACCACAATCCTATGTGATTTGAGAGAAAGGATTTTATTAATTTAACAAGCTATCAGTACCTTTAACTGATGATCAATAAATATGTGTCAATTATTTGTTGTTGTGATTGCTGCTAATCTGTTGTATCAACTAATTATTAGTAACAGAAGCAAAATATTATATATAGAATCTAACTTATTTTTTTAATAGACTTTAGGCTCGTTTACATAGAATTTGTAGATGATCATAGAGTTTTTAAGTCGTAGGAAGCCGACTAAGCTAAGTCAAATATAGGAAGAATACTTGATTAGAATTGGTCAATTTTTTACAATTTATTTTCATATATATATGAGCCTCTTATTTGCTAGCGATACTATTAATTATTTGTTACATTAACGAATTAATTTGCAATCGTAACAAATCGTTTTTTTTTAACAAATATCACATTTGCTTTCCCTTGATTTGTTCCTCTAACAAAATCATTTCTCTCAGTTCTAGCGACCATTATGACGCAACAGTTATTAAGAAATGTGTTACAATATCACGCTTACACGTGTCAATTGTTAAGTGCCATCGGGAAATTTGCATTTTCACGTATCTCGGTCATCGCATCTCGATAACGTTGACGCGCGTGTCATAGAAAGGTGTAATTACGTTTGCACGTCGTATGAAATATTACACAAAAGATTCGCAATCCCGAAAAATTATGAAAGTCATTACGAAAATTAAAACTAATAATAATACTGAATAATATTTCATTAACAAATGTAGTTGCTTATATATAATATTTTATTAGGAAATTGTTTAATTACATTTACTTAATAACATTATTTTTAATTTACTTTTCCACCGTCATTATTTTTAACATCATTATTTCTCTATTAATGGTAATACATATCTAATTACAGATATGTTTGATATTTTGTCACATTTTTAATAGAATATCATCGTAAGTACATCACGTACCGTAGATATATTAAGAATTTCTGAACAAGCATTTTTTTTTTTTTTTTTAGAATTGACGAGACTCGCAGGCTCGCTCATGATTCACTTGTGTCTCGTGTGTAGACGCGAGTCTCTGTGCGCATCGTGTGGGCACTCACACAAGTGTAATCACAATCGACTTTAGTCCCGTTAGCTTGAACCCTCTGGACCGGACTGTGCCTCTGCCTCCTGCCATATACACGCGAGTTTAATACACGAGTGTGTATATCCATGCTACGAAAAAACGGACACACATTCATATACGTGCGCGCGCGCGCGTTCGACGTTGTCCATTAACGTCGTCATCGAATTAACGGTGAATATCATTGTAGAATGCCCTGAAAAGACTGATCGAAGCTCACGTGCACGTGCGTAACTTTGCGAACGGGCGTGCCTGTAAGTCGCGGAGTGTAATTTCGAGTATGCTCGAAATGCCATTTTAATAAGCAAAAGCACACAGGAAATTTAGAGAAGCTAGAAAAGAAGTAATAATCAAGGAAAATTTTTCTTTCCGAAATAATAAAAAAAAACCTTTGGATGCAAGGAGATTCTCCCGGCGAATTCTCCCTCATTTTAATGAGGTCCTGATTAGAATAATTAATATATAAAATAAATTGTTTTTCCCAATTAATTCGACTCAATTAAATATTCTATTAACTGTCGAATGTATAACTGAACACCTTTAACGTTAAAATTTTCGTAGCCTTTTGACATTATGTTTTTCAACGGAAGATCTAAAATTCTTTATCTAACGTCAGATGCTAGAATAATCTCGACTTTGTGTCAGAAAAAATTTACGCGGAAAAGATTTCGTGCGTTTAAGGGATATAAAATCCACGAGGTGTTACTCATTTATATCCGCCATAAAGTCAGGATGCTGAACGAGCGACAGTTTGGCGGCTCGGTAGCTTCCACCATCCTCGTCATTCGTAGACGATCCGTTAACTGAGGTAGAGGCGAGGAAAAGCGCGTAAGATAAGGGCGTCATGCGTTGGTTACCGTTGGGTGGCGTTGGATGGTCCGCTTGGAATGCCGTTTAGCGACTTCCCTCTCCTACCATAATCATCCTCTCTCTCTCTCTCTCTCTCTTTCTCTTTTTTTCTCTCTCCCTTTCCCTCTTCATCTTCTCTCTCTGCCCCTTTTCTTTCTCTCTCGCGTGTCTTTCATACCTGCACGCGCGAATGTGTATACTCTCGCGGTCATCTCGCCGATCATCATCGAAGTTCTGACCCGTTTCTCCTCGATCCAAGTTTTGGCGCGACAATGTGCGATTTCATTTACCGACACTAATTAATCAAGGTATTCCTCCTGGAATTTGTATCTTTGCGGAAAATCTCACGTGAAATATTTTTACCTATGAGAGCAATAAAAATATGCACGCAGAAAACACCTTACAGTCTCTCTATCACGTAACGATCGAATACGATATCGTTTTGTTCGCACAATAAATTCCTATTAATACGAAATGTGCTTGGAATTATCGCCGCGTATCGGATCCCCGATTAATAGATACGCGCTATTAATTTCTGATGAGGAAGGAAAGTTTGGGTGAAGGTGTAAAAATTGCAGAAGGACATAAATTTCTCTATGGAAATCTTTTGTCGTTTGGAGGGTGTACGATTAGAAACATACGTGAACACACCCATCTAGAAATTTCCTCGAGAAAGGCCTCGAGCGAAAGCGATTATCGAAAGTTGATGATAGAGCGGGATAAACTCTGCGATCGTTATCAGCGAAACTAGGATGAAAAATCGATGCATACGACAAGCGCGCACGGTGGCCTATAAATTTATAATAAACGGTAGAACATAAGCAATATCGATATAAAGTAACACGATACGTCAAGGCAGTTTTGCATTCCCAATCTTTTATTTTTTAATTAAAAGGCAATTTAAATTTTGTACGATTAATTTTGCACGAATATATAAATTTAGAATAGATCACTTTTATAATTATTGATCTATTCTAATTCTATATCATTATGTCGCAACGAGACCGCAAAAAATTATTTGTAATTTAAGCCGTCATTAATGACACGTAATAAGACAATTATTTCAGCTACTGTTTTTGTAGAAACACGCCAGGTGAACTGGTTACGATTGCTCGAACCAAACAAATATAATTAGTACCGAATTATGTATTCCTATAAAGATTCCCAGAAACACCCTGTCCAATTGGATTGATTTATTGATCCGTCTGCTTATCCAGAGTTTACGGGTCGGAATAAAATGAAGGAAAAAAAAGAATTTCTTACGGAAACTCGTCGGACAAACTGGTTCCAAGTGCTCCAGGAAGACATTTTTGTATCAAACGACAACACTGCTCGACTCCGTCTATCGATATTACAACGTAGTTTCGCCGTTCGATCGCGCGCGAAGAGCATTTCTTTTCGTTACTGATTTATATTCATGACTTTTTAGCCGCCGAAAGGAAAGGCGTGATTAATCGAGAGCGTCCGTACGTCAAATCGAATACCCATCAGCGATCGCTCGGTGATTAACTACCGATAGAAGTATCGAGTTTCTATCTTTCAATTATGAAAAAATAAGACTGGGTGGGGGAGAGACGGAAGAAGGAAGGGGGAAGAGATTTCAATGCAACGTATGAACGTGTCGTAATTAATACAGGATGCATTTCTTTCCTATCGCATCGATAAGAAACTACATCATCGAAATTACATACCGATCTCGATTATCCGCGGCTTCGCAGATATAAATAACGATGATCATTCATCATGCTTTGCGAGTATAAATTTAGTCTTGAGAGAATTTGTCGGGACGTAAACACGAAAAATATTTTTGTATTCGTACATACCCGGGTTCCGCGCCTACTTGAAGTGTGATTACATGTCGAGGATTACAAATTCTGCTACAAATACCCTTTGGTTGCGCATCGATGCTGCAGAAGATGATTCTCTTCTCGGTTTATCGCGAGGAGCATCCGGGTTTCGCGTAGAAAGAACGCGACGCTTGGACGTTTAACTTCGGCGTATAACATCGTATGAATGGCGCATCGCCCCGTAATTACACTGCAAAATTTACGCTGGCATAAATTACGCCCAGTGTGTCGACGACCCGGCGAGCAACGTCATACCCTAACGTTGACGGCCGTTTTCACCTTGCAAATTAATAGCGACTCCTACTGAGAGTACCTCTCTTCTCACTCTTTATCCCGTTTTATTTTTCTCTTTTTTCTCTCTCTCTCTCTCTCTCTCGCTCTCTCACACAGTCTTTTCTTCGCTCGCCATGCAGACGTGAATGAGCGACAACGGGACATTTTTGCGTTCGTTCATTCGCACGAACTATCAATTTAAATAATTCGTTCGACTGCGAACATTAATCTTGAATCTAATAAACAGCGGCATTGGCAGCGCTCGTTCCAATTCCACCTCTCGCTACGCGTTAATAAATGTGACGTTTACATGATAATGGGCAGCAACGATCGCGCGGATAAGATTTGCGTTTCTTATCTCGCACGACATGTCGTTAATATTGTTGGCACTAGGTGATTTAATAAACAAATGTATTAGTGAAATTATAATCGGTGAGAAAAAAAAAAGTATTTTTACGCATGTAAAATACCGCGATTCAGGAGACAACCTTATGTAATGTTCGCAACATCGCGTCATATATAACTTTTGCTTTTTAATTGCGTTTACCGCCTTTTGAATTCTTAGGCAAGAATTCTCTGTGCTTAACAAAGTAAAAAAAAATGACGTATGGTTTACGTCCACTGCAATATTAATGTATCAACTCCACCTTAAACGATCTATAATTCGTATCAATCTTCAGGATAGAATATCATTCACGATTTTATACCGTATATTTAGATATGTATTTTGGTGTATATTTCATATACTTTTTGATTGCTTAAATACTTTCCGTATTACATGGTATTTAAAATTATAAATCGGATTCTGACGTGAATTTTGATACGAATTATAGGTTGCCCAAAGTGGGTTTTATTTTCTTGTTGCAATATTGCGTAACGTACCACCTGGTTATAGTGGACGTCCGCCACTTGGAATGATGTCTTAATGATCCATCACGAGAAATAATGCGGCGACGTATTCACATGCAGAAATTGAGCAAACGAGAGTCATGCTAATCTCGATATACATAGCGAGCGACAGGAATCTCAAACCTCGACAGGTTTGAGAACTGAGGTTTGAGAATCTTGGCACTTTTAATTTCCTGCAGCGGCGGGTCTGTGCAAACCAGTTACCTGAAATCTCACCACTTTATTCTTTACACTTTACAGATATTATATATAGTGAGAACTGCGAATTAGATGCACATTTTACTCTGTATCTTAATAATTATATATCGCATTTTTTTATAGATTCAAATATATCATTATATCTGGACGAAGGTTAAAATGTCTCAGAAATCAAATTGTCAAATGTAGAAAACAAACAATAAGATATCACTTTTTAATTAATGTCAAGTGGACTTTTAACAAAAATTTCATTTCAAGCTTTATTATCAGAAATATATACTTACAGTTAAATATTTTTTAAATTCAACTTTAGCCGCACATTTCCCAGTAGTCTGTCATTAAAGTCATTAAAAATGTATTATAAGTTTGAATTAATTCTGTTGTAAACATTTTTTGTTATATTTCATCATCATTCACTATGCTCTCAGTATAAGAGGGCACAGCATCCCTGTTGATCTCTAAAGGTGACCCTACACGGTCAATAATACTAATCAGTAATACTGACAGTATCAATATTTATAATATTTTTACAACCTTGCACGAGTTAGTATTATTGATATACATTTCATTTTTGTTTTACGACATACTGTTATTATGACATACTGTGACACAAATTCTAATAAAGCGATATTAATGCTCGAAAATCAAAATTCAGGTCAATATCCTACGTTAATCCATCAATATACCAACCACATACGGTCAGTAATATTGTCAATATTTGTTAATACTGGCAGTATTATTGACCGGGTCACTTTTAGGCATCCCTACGAGAAGTACGTACAACAACGAGCACAAAGCTGGACGCGAGGCCGCGCGTTCGCCGGTTCGGCGAGGGTCGGCGAACGTCGTAGAGTACCGCTCCATTACTCCTATTCGCTCGATCGTGGGACGTCCCATCGTCCATCGGCTGGTGGGGGGTCGCCGGTGCTAGGTCTAGGTGCCACGTGGTGGCGCGTACCCCGGGGCGAAATTTCGGTCGTCGTCAGCAAGCGTGCACAAACGAGAGATCTCTCTCTCCCGCTCCATCCACCACGGCGCACCTTTTCTCCTCCCTGTGCGTACCTCCTTCTGTCTTGCTCCGTCGCTCCTTCGCCGGCGTTTGCCGGGACACCCGGCCGGATGGTAGGGCAGAATACTAAGGTGGTGTATCGCGGTGGTAGTAGTAGTAGTAGCTCTCGGTAAGAGCGCACCGTAGCACCTCCCGTTTCGTCCGCGACGAGGCCACACGGCCTCTTAGGCTTTACTTTCGTACATCTCGCCGACGTCCTCGTCGCTCAGTCGGTCGACCGCGACACGGAGGCCACGATCAGCTGTTTCGTACCGGTCTCGTCGAAGGATCGGTGCGAACGCATCGGACATCGTACCGGTTATCCCTTTCAAGTTCCCTCCTAATTTCTCTTCGTCGTTTCTCCTAATTTCTGAATTACCCGGCCATTCCATTCTGGGATGGAAAACGCGAAATAATTTTCGAATAGCATATTTCGAAGACCAGGTTGCAATCCCTAGGTCGAGACTCCGATTGATCGATCCGTCATTTTTATTTGTCTACGAGAAATATGAGGACAGATCGGTTAATACGATCACAATTGAAATGAATTTAAGTGTGATACTATGTGTCTGGAAGATATAAAAAAATGACGTTGGCCGCGAAACTATCACGTATTGCGTGAAACTATAAACAGCAATGGTGATCGATGAATGAGGTGTCATGCGACATCGTTCGTTCATAGTGTACATTTCCATTTCTGTTTTCTCACGTTTTTTTTTTAATTTATAAATGATGCTTTTCTCTCTCCCCCGCCTCTCTACTTTCTACTAAAATTTTATTAGGATTTACTTCAAATGTTTTGGAGATCTCATGCATAAAAAAAACTGTTTCGAACAACTCCTTTCTAATCCTTTATCTCGACTTCCCGCGGTCTCTCGTCCCGAAAATATACGCCTCGTAATCTTGCGAGCGAAGACGGTGGTGCTCTCCGTCATCAGTGTGACTTGATGTGCCCGTCCCGACGTGGTGTGCAGTGTATTATCGCGCGCGCGGATGCGACGGCCGACGAGGAAGCGGGTGTAGCACGACCGGACGGGATTCCGCTTGCGTTGTGTCATGTGTACGATGACGAAGAAGGATCCGAGTTGAGGTGGTTCCCGAAACGCGCGAATTTCTCCGCGGAGAGTGCCGATCGTGCATCGCCGTTGACTCACGGAGCCGGCAAACTGGAGATCCTGGGGATGTTCCCGCCGCGCACGGAGGCGCCGACAGCCGACAAGCTGACGTTCTGCTACGCGCCCCATGTCGACATGGCCACGGTCATCGAAGTCGAGGTGCGCTTTTTCTCCCCGCTTTTTCTCGGCACGCGGGAAATACGAAATACTCTTCCTTCCTCCGAAGTATTTCTCGATTAAAAGCGCCGCGTGTTGCGCGGAACTGCGAGACTTGTACGGTCCTGCTGGAGCAAACTCCGTTCGAAATTAAACAAAGGGAATGAAATTTTGTCATCTATACGTATTACGTGTATTATCATCAGCAAAAGGTTCTCTACGTGTTACCGCAATGTTGCGCGAATATGGGTCAAAGCGCGTAAATATATGCAGCAATTACCTTTTCACTATATAGCGACTATGCAGATACGGCAGTTGCGTATTTTTAATCGTACGCACATTCAACGTTAATGGGTACCCTGTCAAACTTTAACTGATATTAATGCAAAGTTAGCGGTAATTATTGTGTGCTCTTTCTTGAGGGCATTTTGCCATTAATTTCTTTCTCCCTTTACTTACCTGACGTTACTTCTCGCAAGTGCTTGTCCCGCGTGCGTGAAATAATTTACACATCTTTTAAATCCACGATACAATTACTTCGTGCAATTTTCAATTCGTATCTTTAACTCATCTTTCATAGAGGAATAGCGGGAGTTTACACCTCCGCAGCGTGCATTTTTACCTTTTATATTCTCGTACAATAATTCTCATGCAATAATATAAGAAGAGAAATATAATAATAATTATTATCCGTTACGTCGGTTGCAGTTACATATGTATGTCAATATAATCCTTTCTTAACATTAGAACTGCCAAAGTTGTGAAAATGACCGGTTTGTAATTTTTTCCACAAATTTATAATGGAATTTATAATCTTTTGAAATTTTCCATAACTCTTGCAATATATAAATGATAAAATTGGTCAATTTATTTTCCTTCTTCATCTCTTTTTTTTAAAATATTTTAGAAATCTTTTAGAATAGATACTATATAACTACTTCAAAAGATTTCAAGAGCTGATTCCTCACACAAATTCAAAATGAAAAAAACTTTATATGACCATATATCCGAATTGGCATAGTTTCAAAGATATATACTGAGTGTCGAAGTTGATGAAAAAAAAATTTTGGTTTTTCTAAAAATTCAAAAATCACTCTGGTTATTTTGAATTTTTACATATGTTTAAAATTTCGTCAAAATAACTCGAATGATTTTCCAAATGTTTAGATTTACTGAACTGTCATGACATTCATGTTCTCAACACACAAAATATTATAAAATTTAACAGTACTTCTCTTTAATAAATTTTCTTTCACTGGCGAAAACAAATCTTTTACTAATGAATTAAGACGAGCATTGACTTTAAGTTCGACGAACGCAGACAAAACACAAAATAAATGCATCATACGTGTGTAACTCGTAAACGTGACAATATAACATTAATTTTACAATATACAATTTCGATGTCGTCATATTTAATAACGTTATAAAACATTTTTTCACATTTTGATACTTTGTGTCGATACGTATGCAGCAGCCATTAAAATTAACTTAAACACATCGATCGTGACCATACACCTTGTATATTTTTCTTGGAAATTTGCGCCTAATCTCCCATCGCGCAATTTCGCCATGTGAAGGGGCCGATTTATTGGTTATTAATTGTACACGTGTCGTGTATAGCGACGCTTTCTAAAATCTTATCAACGGTGATCTCAGCAGGAAAGTTCTTTGGTTTCGGCCGTGTTCTTTGTGAAGGGAGCTGCCGCTTTTGCGGATTGTTCAACTTAAAATATCACACACGCCCGATATCACCGATACAGAATTCACACGTCATGCTCACATGCATACATCAACGATTTCTCCTCTTCCCTCACCTCCTTTTTTGCGGAACAACGTTACGATTGGTATCGGTTTATTTGGCAATGATCCCGCGACAGTGTATGGTTTATACGGCATTTCAACTTTGTAGGCGTAAGAGAGTGCGAGTCGTTCAGCAACGATTCGGCACACCTGATTAAGAGCGAGTACAAGATAAATACATATTCGACATTTAAAATATACGTTTTCGACTCTCGACTTTCCTTCCTATTCTTGTGTTTGCCTTCATGAGTATCTATGCCATATGCGCGCAGAGCACATATACAAATAACTATGTCTAACTGCCTACGCGATTTATTGTAATTTGCGCTGTCATATTTTAGAATATATAAAATTTACTTTTTGAAAATTTTAAGTCTTAGTATTTTCAACCTTCGTCTAAAGCAATGCATTTGTCATAATATGGAAAATTATTAAAAATTGCGAAGCAAACGTGCCATTTTTTTCTTGCAACACACAATGATAGCGGTTTTTTTTTTATGAAATATATTTTCTGACCATTAGTAACAATATATGTAAAATAAGGTGGCCACGTTCCAAATTAGGAGAGATAGACCTAAATTTTAACTCTTTGTTCCCACTTTACAACGCGTCCTAAATTTGATCTAAATTAAGGACATAATTATGAATTGTCCCTCTGTTAAAAAATAAAATATGCTCTCGTAACTTGAAGTGCGTTCCATTTCACGCATAGTGCACATAATATATTATTTTATCCTAGTTGTTTACCGAATATTAAAGAAAGATAAAATGATATATCATACGCATCATGCGTGAAACGAAACGCAGTCTTGATGTAATTTTTGTGATCTTACGTTATGCATTAAGTTACCTATTATTAGTATTAAGTACCTATTATTTACAAACATAATAATATAACATTGTTCATATGTGTTTTATTAATAATTATAAAAGATATTTATGTACAAAATTTAATTATGACAATTAATATTGATTTTTTCTAATGTCTCTCCCTTCTTGAAAAATTGGTCACTTTGATACAAAGGCACGCAATTACGATTTATATCTTTTGATGTGTAATAAACTGACTTATATAATCATATATCCATCGCAACGTTGCGCTGAAGTTTCAAGCTACGATTTCGAAAGTCTAATTTAGAAGATGATCGAGTAACAAATTAAATTTTTATTTCTTGTCGATTAGAAGCACATATTTGCCTTGAAACATGAAATTTTTACAGCATAGTATATTTTTGGAAATTTTGTAAAATTAATAAAAACATCTTTCGCGAAACTAATGGTCGATAAATGATCGGTTTAGTTACATAACAATTACATATTTATATACACATACATTGTATGCACGCACACAATGTAGCACGTATAAAGCTTATACAACAATAGAAAATATTTTTGTATCAATAAATATAATTAAAAAATATAAATATAAATTGATATGGTAAATAATAAAAATATAGAAGATTAATTATGCTACGAAAAAGGACGTTTCATAATTTTACGCATTTTGTTTGTTTGCTATTCCTATGTTTATATATATATAAACATACGAATTTATATATAATGTATTTATTATAATATATTTGAATATCTCTCCTATTATTTTTGTATGACATATGCTTCTAATTATTTTAATATATCTTTATAATTAATTAGCACACAAATATAACATAGAAAAATAAAATAAAACATAGAATAATTCATGAATTGTTGCTTTTTATTCTTTAATTTTCGTCAACAAACGCATAGCCACAGGTCGAGATATTTATATGAAAATCTATATATATATAATATGAAAAATGTTTTCAAGCTTTAGTTACGCTGCGAGATCATGTCCAAGCCCTATGACAGGTATTTGATTTCGCAGCAGTATTCAAAGATCAATCGGATAGGCGTAAATCGTATCTCCGGATCATCCTCGACCAATTCTGAGAAATTCGATTCTTTATGGAAGTATGAGGAAGTACTTATGCTCATATGTTTCTAAATCCAAAGGAATCCAATGCGTTGAGCGCCGCACGCGCCCTTTAGATAACACATAGAATGAAACTAGCAGTCCGATCTTTTCGCGGTCTATAGAGTCGTTCAAGATCATATCGCAACGAGCGAAAACCTAATGGCTCACGCGAGATGATACATGCCGCTGCAAAAAGCTTCCCAGATATACACTTCCTCCCGGGATACTATCTATAACGTGAATAACACTGTGCAATCGAAAGCTTGTATCGCGAGATTACGCAGGCCAGATTAAACAGCATCCCTGGATCGTGCGCGAGAAGGTGTCGATGGATCAGGTAAATCGAGATCTACGGATCTCGATCTTATGCGCAAAATTTAAACAGAATTAGAGAAATTCTTGTCGAACTTCCTTTTTTCTATTTTCATTTTCGTTTAATATTATTAGTATTATATACACTTTCTAAACATAAATAAAAAATACAAAATAGGATTTTGATATAAAATAATTAATGTAAATTTTTAAAAAATATACAAGAAAAGAAGAGAAAGGGAGAGAGAGAGAGAAGTACAAAGTTTATATGGATCATATATCTATAAACTATAAAATATATGAAATATATTGAACTATATATACGTATACAATAATTAAAATATAATTAAAAAAATCTAAATATGACTAATAAGTGAAAAACAGGAAAAATGTGTTATTTAATAAATAAAAGAAATTACTGTCAAACACCGAATGATAAATAATAGCTATAAAGTTATTAGGTTTTTAACAGATGTGTTTAAATATAGTAATTAAAATCTACTTAAAAAAAACACAAGTGCGTTGTAATACATAGTTTTAAAAAATTACATGTTTTCCCAGTTCTGATTTTATCTTTAGAATATCTTATCCAATTATATTATCGATTGCAGCGCTGCAATAACACAATCTACATATATCATGTCATAGTTTAGGTTTTAAAGATTACATTCCTCAATCCGTTGAACTATGTATAGTGTTTGTATTTTACAATCTATTTGTGTTCGCGCCGATTATATGAGATTTGCATAGTTTCCGCCTTCTTGTTATGAAACTATGGAAAGCTATGTTCATCTCTTTTTGCTGTAATAATCATTGCCCTTGTTTTGCACAAAAAATTTTTAAATGATTATTGCGTTTTATTCTCACTACATTGCTCTTTAAAATTAGTGGAAACCGCGTTAAGATTGATTTATTAGTAGAAGAAATAAACGTGGATTAATTATATTTATACAGGAATTGAAACATTTAATTGTATTTTTTGTTATACTTATTATATTCATCGTTGTTTCATATTACAATTAATAATAATAATAATATAATAATTATAATTATATATTACATTAATATTGTATTAACGGTATATTAATAATTAACTGCTATGTTCAATAAATATATATTTGATCTTTTTAGATTGTTTGATATCTTTTTTATCTTAATTGCTATCATTAGACAAGAAAGTCCAAAGTAAAAAAAAGTATACATTTATATGACACGATTTTTTTCGATTATCACATAGTCTATACGAAATTAACAAAAGTCAGGAAGTTAATCTGGAAGCTACCCAAAATTAATGAAACAGATGCGTTTGAAATAAGTACGTTTTCTAATCACATGTAGATTTAATCTGATAGAAGGAATTTCCGTACGTTACTGTGTCTGTTACCATGTTAGTTACCATGTAATTTCGGTCCGTTCTGACTAATGCGCGATGCTTAACCCTTTCGCATCAGATGCAACACGTGATGTGTGTGACGTATCTCTTATCTCGAATGGATCGGATGTACGTTGTACCTAGTCTGTAATTACCGCCATGAGAAGTGAATCCTTCGCTGAGCGACTGTGCGCAGATCTTGTAAATGGAAGGAGATTCATTTTCTTCTGTTTTACCGCGAAGCTAATTGATTAACCTTTTGGGCTCTCCTAGTAGCAAAACTTAACACGATATTACAATCTATTTTAGTATAGCTATAAACAGAAAATTCTTTGTGACGTCCCAGATATCTTTTACGATAAATAAGAAATTTAACTTTGCTGAATATCGGCGTTTTTGTAAAAAGTGTATCTCAATTTTAAAAAAAATGATATTTATTTAAAATCGAAACATCCGTGATAAAAGATTGATCTCTCTGTTGATTATGTAAAAAGTCATAAAGTCGAAAAAGTTTCGAAGATTTAACGAATAATGCTTATACGGAAAGAACGTACAGTTTTACTGAAGTATCTCAAGATTTAAATAAATATAGATCTGAATATAATTTTGTTACACTATCAAAATAATTATGTAGAAGACTCAAGCATGATGAGCAATGCAAAAAAGTTTTGATTTGCAATTTAAAAGTTTTAATTTAGTCACCCTAATTATAATTATTTTGAATCGAACGAAATTTATTTTCAAATTTGTATCTATTTAACCTTTCAAATATTTCAACAAAGCCATTCTTTCCGTATAGAAGTTTTGTATGTCCACGCAATTTGGTTTATTAACAAAAGTAACAATTTGCTTATTATAGTATTATTATAGTATATTTATAGTATATTTGTAGTATTTATAATATTATTATAGTATATTTATAGTATATAATATATTTATAATATTCTCAATTTTTCCAACGTCTCTTTAACACTTAATAGAATTATAAATCTTTACTGCAGAATGTAATTGTAATGTTTTTTTTTCTTCATAGGACCGTCTGACTGGTCATGGGGGCATCTCCTCGCTGGGCGGCGGGAATTCGTCGCCCTATTCCGGTGCCCATCACCACGGACACCGGGGAAACGGAAATGGGGGCGGTATGCCCCACCACGGGGGCGCATCGTTGCCAACCGCCTCCGACTTCCAACCCCCTTACTTTCCACCCCCGTTTCCTTCGCATCATCACGCGCCCGCTAGCCCCCAGCATCCCGGTCTCGGCCAACCGCAACACCTGGATTACCTCGTCGGTGATCCTTATACGCAAACGCTCAACACACTACACCAACACCACTACAATCACCTGAGCGCTGCCGTCACCGCGGGCCAAAGAAGCGGTGATCTCAGGAGAGACGCCGAAGGGATTCACGTGGTAAGTGCTAAAATATGCTTTCACGTAGAGTGTAGAGAATGCACCAAGGATATCGCAAAAGGATTCCGTGGAAACTTAAATCAATTATTAGATTCTTATCTCATAAAGACAGCTAATATTCTGATCTATTGTTTTAATAATGCATTTGGAACATATTATAAATTATAGCGAGATTTATATATACAGAAATTAATGTTTAAATCAATTCTTAGATCTCTGGTTCATAATAAACAGCCATGTATTATTCTAATAATGCATTTGGCGCATTATAATGTGGTTTAGAAAAACTTAAAATGTTCTTGAAAACTTTCCAAGAATAAATTATTATATTTTTGAAAAAAGTGCCCTTATGCCCTATAAAATAAAAAAAAATACGTAATGTAAAATATGTAATTGTAAAGAACAAATTCGCGCGAATCTAAAAAAATTTTAAAAATCACCACGATAGGGAATGATGTTCTATAAAAAGGAAGATATCATTTGTGTAAGTTTGAAGAAATTTTATGTGAAATGAACATTATTTGTTTTGCGGATGAATCAAATCGATAATGTCTAACGACTCAGCATGAATAATCTAACGAGGCACGCGCTACAAGGCTACCGATACTCGTATAATTAACTCTAAAATATAGTCAACTACAAAAAAGGATATTATATAGCCTGATAACATACGCGAACGATTCGCATATGAATTTTACATTCTTTAATCCTTTGACCTATCATAATTATTTGTTCAGCGGCTTACATAATCCATATACAATCTTACGCGCTCTTCCAACAGACGCCAATGTCATGCGTTACATTAAACATTCGAGACTTGACTTTTTGCGTTTATATGTCTGCATCCTTTTTATACTTTTTCTCGCGTTGGTGCAAGGATCGCGACAGTTTCGCTCATTACCAACAACTATTATAGCTACACACAAGCGAGCATCTTTTAAACTTAAAAAAATTAGACACTTTTACTTTTTGTTGCAAACTCGAAGTCTCAGTCGTGCCAGAAAAAAAACTTGCATTCAGTTAACATATTTATTGTCAAAAAAAGAAGGCTTCGTGTTTATTTTTTTTCCGAAGGATCAAAGGATCGTTCGCTAATTGCGCATCTTAAATTTAGCAACACTGATAATGAAGAGCTGAACACAGATAACACACAAGAAAAATCCCAACGCGTGTTTGGGTTGCACTGAAAAAAAATTAAATTTGGTATAACATTCCTATATTTAGTATTAATATTTATTTGACTAATTCTATGTATATATTTATTAAACATATGTATATTTATTTGATACAAAAAATACATTAATTTAATTTAAAACCTTTTCTTTATTCAGTAAATATTTATTTAATGTAAGTAAATATTTACTTAATATTATTCAAAGAAATATGTACATGATGTGAATTTTGTTTCAGTGTAAGTTTCCAATTATCCAAATTTGATGTTATATTTTATAAACACCATATTATAAATTACAAGCATTATATATATATGTAAAAATATGTATGTGGAAACATATAGAAATATGTATTGTAAGCATCCGAAAGGAACTAAATGTGCTTGAGAATGCGGTAAAAAGGCCAGATTTCTTGTACGCATTGTTGAATAACGTGATAAGAACTCGATTCATGTAATATTCAAATCCGTCATTAATTAAAATAACGATCACCGTACTAACGATGCCGTAAATTTAACGGCGTTCGGCCGTGATTCTCGACAAGTTTATTTATATGTTATTAAATCTGCAATGCGGGTATTTATACAGTAAGGGAAAAATTGCAAGCGGTGTTTCATACGGTTAAGAAATTAGAACTTAATTTGTCGTATGTAAAGATGCAACATTTAAAGTATTCAATATATAACACCCACATTGTTTCATTAAATAACAATTATATGAATTATTATCTGAATTATTGTATATTATGCATAATTAATTACGTAATGTATATATACTATTATATATTCTTTTTTTTTTTCAAACATATGCCGAAACAATAAAAAAATAAAAAGTTTACTTTTTAATCATATATATATATATATGAATTATAACATACTTCCTTTATACAAGCTTTTCGTACACGCAATTAAATTTTAATCTTCGGCTTCGTCAAGACTTACAATTAACCGTGGTCGATCATTACCGCGAAGGAAGATCGTGTCTTTAACAAATGCGATGTAAGCGGCGTGTAATCTTAGATTACGCGATCCTTCCTCATAGATCTGGGGAGGTATCCTGAATACCGCGCGCGGAAGCATGGAAATTGTGGTGCCACGTATGTACAGCCAGTACCGCGTTCACGTAGAAGGGAATGAAAACTGGTGGAGATCCGGTCACGTGTATCATCGGTATCCGGCCAGCTGGATACCTTATTAGCAAAGTACCCAGCGTTGTTATTTGTAGGACGCCGCGGCATATCTCCGCGACGTGTGTTCGCGGGGTGGATGTAATGACGGGCGTGGTATCGATCTATCAGGAGAGTCGCGGCCAATAAGTCGTCGTCCCCGTGACATCGGTGATTGCGATCGTCGATCTGCCGCGAGCAAGAAGAGGGACAGGACTTTGTGGCCGCGATACTCGCGCGACATTTGCATTTGCCACGGTGCGGAATTGTCTGCCCCGTGTAATGCACCCTACGTGGCTGGAAATCATGCCAGACGAATCCCGACCTTCGTAAACCTACGTCCTTCGAGTCTCTCTCGCGCTCCACAAAATTGTACAGGATGATATTTTGTACGCGTCTTAGTCCTCGGAGATATATTTGAATTAATTGTCGCATGAAGAACTTTCACGAAGAACTTTCGTTTATTATGTGTGTTATTTTTCCATTTAAATAAGTTCATTTCTTAAATAATTCATTTTTGAACTGTAGTCGTGGGAGTAAGAATACACAGAAAAATACAGAATAATAATAATAATAAATAAAGAATATAAACAAATATAAAAAATATAGTGAAAAGTATAGAAAATGCCTATTGCCATGAATTGCTTTTTTAAATTTTGCTTAAAAAAAATCAACTTTTTAACCATTCAGTTCATATAACAGAACTGGATAATTTTATCTTGATGGAATTTTTATAAAAAATCGCGCTATTTAAATATTTAATGTTAACACCTAAAAAAATAACGAATCGCACTTTAGAACGATTTTGCTGAAATATCTAAAAACTGAATGAGAGATATATATCTGAAAATAATTTATTAAACCATCAATATAATTACGCAGGATGTTCAAGCATGATGAATAATCTTGCAAAAAGTTTTAATATTTTATAATCAAATGGAGCATCCTGTATAATTATTTTGATGGTCCAACCAAATTATTTTTAGATCTGTATCCAACTATATTTTTAGATATTTTAGTAAAATTATTTTTACCATGTTAATAACACTTTAGAGTATAAGACTTTATAGAGTATGAAAAGTGATTTTTTCATATAACTAATTGCCAGGGGCTCGGCTAACCTTTTATTTTTTTAAAGAACTACTATATGTTTATAATTAGATACCTATAGAATAAATGCTATGTATGAATTTAAGTATAAACAAGTCTAAGACAGGAGTACAGTATTGTTTAATAAACCCGTTGCAAAGGTCAATTTTATGCACGATCTCGTATAAGAATTACAGCAACACTACCCAGATGTCGGGCCAGCGATCGGCTTTGAGACCCCCAACGATCATTATAGCAATAGTATTTGTGGTCCACCTTGCACGCTCTCGGTATTCACGAAGGCACCACCCTAATTACCGCGTCGGCACACGCTACCACCGTCATTTCTATCGCTGGATTACCATTCGTGCCCGATTTCCAAAGGTGTCGTATGACGTTGGCGCGATGGAGGGGAAAAAAAAAAAGGAAAATACGTTCGACGAAATTCGACACGGAGGTGTGCGACAAACGTCACTCTTGCTCAGACCCGTGTTCGTTTCGCGCGTCTCTGAGTTGAGAGCGGTGCAGAAGAGCAGTTTGTTGCGGAGAGCATCTGTCCACGCCATATGCAGGCTCGAGTTGCCGACTCGGCATTTTATCGAGGACCGTGATATTATTTTCCATCCGTATGATTGAGAGCCGGACATGCGGCGCCGTGTATATTGCTACTGTAATTTGTACGTTGAACGAGTTGCCCAATAACGCGCTAACAAAAAATATACGCACGGACGTTACGGATTGCGAGTTAAAGTTAAGTGTTTTCTTTCAACGTTGACTTTATTTAAAATCTGACGAAGTCTCGACAGTTTACGGGGGGATTCAAGTGATTAGAGATAACTAGTGTTTCTCATGAATTTAATTTTTAGATATGATAAACAGAAGGGCACGAGATGTTGTCTAAATTTAACATTAAATTAATTCTATCTTGGAATTTTTATAAAAAATTGCGTGGCTATTTAGATATTTAATGTTAACAATCAAGAATTTAAAATATTGAAAGGAATCAAACTTGATATACCTACTTTAGGGTATAAAAGTATTTCAGTCGTATAACTGCTTGCCATACGAGGGCGGCTTTGAGAACGTTCTACCCTCCCGCGATCAAATGCACGTTATCGATTATCCCAAACATCGCACCCCTTCGATTTCTTTCTAGCCGACGGGCATTCCTGCAGATAGGGTGGGTATCTTCGATTTTAATGAAATCTCAGAACGTTATACTCCCGATTTCCTGCGATATTGAGTTAGGTTGCGGAATAACGCACTTTTCCACCGTTTACATAACGATTATTTATTGTTTTCCTTCCATTCGGAAACTAACGCAGATATATTATGTCACTTGCACAAGTGATTGAAGGTTTAATTCTGAGAAATTAACTTGCAAGAGGATATTGAGAAAAGGTTACTTAACAGCTAACAAAAAATGTGCACATCTCAAACAGAGGTGTAAATAAGCCGCGCGAATTCTTAATGGCCATTTTCACTTACAATAATTCTTTAATAATGCATGAAGTCAATAATAATTAATCACCCTGAACGAGGGTCGCCAGCCGGATTACAAAAAAGTGAAAAAAATCTGCTATCATTACACATTGAAAAGAGATATCGACAACTATGAGGATTAACTAAGAAGAAAGCATAAAAGATCTTTTGCGCAAGCAATACAATTATGAAATGGTGACGATTACATAAATTGATATCTAGGGTGTAACTTGTTCATAAACTTGTTAGCACAGTACTTATCAGCGGAACGTAATTAACTGATTATGTACAATTATACATACCTACTTATAATTAATGTATCAATAATTATGTAACTAACACTTAAGCTATATTATAACATATTGTAGAATTTAAAGTAAAAATTCAATAATTAAAAATATATTTTACGGTGCAAGAAAATATTTTTTATAGCAAACTTTTAAATATTAATGTTGTTATAAATATTATTAGGTGTTGGAATTAATTCGTAGCGTTTTACAAGTGATGGGAAGTACTTTCATTAATGTATTTTTTAATGCTCATGTGAAATAAATAACATTCTTTCATTAAAAAACGCTACGAATTAATTCCAACACCTAATAATATGTCAGTGAACTTCTTCGTAATAAAAAAATTAATGAATTTTGAGAAAAAGAAATTTAAAATGATAATATTTTTTAATTATTCAAACATTATTTAATCCCCTTCATTATTTAATCCACTATTGACATTTTGATAGATAAGTTTAAATCCATTATATTCGAAATCAAAATAAATACAATCCGATCGTTCTATGATGATAAAATTCATTGATAAAGCTTCGACAAATCGATCGAAAATTTTTTTAGATTTTTAAATAATCCAAAAAATATGCTCTGTTTTTTAAAGACTCCTATTATTGATAAAAGAATTAAAATTTATGTTACCAGCGAATAGTTAAGTATATCTACAGAGAACACAATAATTAAGTTAAATATCGTCATTAAGATTGCGATAGAATGTTCCATCAATCAAAGCTTAATAAGCCGCGTCAGAGAATGTCTACGTAATTGTACGCAAGCATTATAAAGGATATTTTTAATAAGCGTGTCTCGATTAATTGTAAGTGACTGTAAAAATAACGAAATTGCAATATGGAAAATGCGACGCTCGTGACAGACAGACGATAATGAATAGCACGGCGCGGTTTATCGTTGCGACGAACCAGCGCTGGATCTTTAACGACGACGAATACGAGGATCCACGAGATCGTTCCGTGCCCGTCGTCGTAAGACGTGACTTTCGGATGTGCTTGGAGGCAAGAAGACACTCGGGTTATTCGGGCAGAACGCGAAGTCTTGGCACCCCAAAGCTTGCGGAACACAGCCATACGATGCCTTTGCATAGTTCACCATAGTTAGGGAAACTTGGGCGTTCTCGAATGTTAAGCGCGTCCTGGCCGCGTTCGCGCATCTCCTCGACACCGTTCTATCTTGTCTCTGCATCGTTAATACCGATAACTAGATCCGAGCGAGCGAAACTTACGCGAATTGCTACATTTGGCACGGGCGTATCGAGCTCCGGTGTGACTAGCGTCGTGTAATAGCCAGCTCCATTAGGATCATTGATTAGATCTATAGATTAGATTACGCGGTTACTAAGCAATTGTAATTAGATGTAAATGGCGATTAGATGTAATTGACGCGATACAAATTCACACTCGTACCATTTTCTTTTCATTTTCTTTTCATTTTCTCTTTCTCTCTGTCTTTCTCATTTGTTTTATCGCGAAATAATCCTGTGTGCTTCTCTTTTTTTTTTTTAATTAAAGTAAATTCTTATTCAATTAATGTTTTGCGACATGATTACGTTGTTAAGTAATTATGTAAGATAACAATATTAATGCGTGTTAATACATGTTAATTTTGTAAATTTAAATTTATTTGCTAGTAGTATCCTATAATGATTTACTACAGCTACTTTAAAACTAGCGTAAATCGATATTATGATGTTAAATTATTTATTTTGCAGCTAAAAATCGCTCTGCATTTTTTAAGTTTTTTTTTCGTGCAAATTCGATAATTTCGTAAAATTTCGCAATATTTCTGCGAAATAAACTTCCCCCTGTGTGATGCTTCGTTCGCTGCACCCTGTGTAATTTACTTATTAAATTTTCGGCTGACCTTTGGCATTCCCTTAGGGAGGATGCCAGAGACGTTTGCTTTGAAACAAATATGCTAAGCAGTGCGATGCCTAAGATGATGACAAAGGTATCCCTAAAGGGTACACAAACCCGCGTCTTGCATTATTAGCAAATTGCAGATGATTTTATACTCGCGTAAAATCCTTCAAAGTTGACGATGTCGATAAATTCGGTCCGTTGTCCAAACATTTTATTTGTCACGACATAGAGATATTTTTATAAAAGTATATAAGTATAGTGAATATATAAAATAATAATAACAATGAATAAATTGATATTTTATAAATATACAATAAAACAAAATATTAAATTTTGTACATCAATACAATAATGTCTCGATATTAAAAATTCTTCTGTATTTTTAAAATACATATCTGTGTTTTAAATAATCTAGAAATTTAATTATGACTTTTATAATAATTACTGAAATTAATATGAAAGTAATATTATAACATCAATTTTCAAGCTTGAAATTGCTAAGTAATATAACAAGTAATATAGAGAAGTTAAAAATAAACTTAATAAGTAGAAGAAAAGAAATAAAACCTAGTTTATTGAACCTTAAAATCAATGGAAGAAAAGATTAAAATTATTTTTCAACAATAATCATTGTGTAAGACTTACTTCTTAGTCTTCTTCAGCCAATTAAAAAATTGTAATAAAGAATAAATTTAAAAATTTAAAAAGTGAGATACATAAATACCATAATGAATAAACATTGTAAAGAGTTAGAAAAAAAATGTAAAAATAATTCATATTTAATGGTGATAATGGTATAATAAAAAATTATAACAAATGGTAAATAATAATATTAAAAGTAACATCATATTTCTGTTTTATGAGAAGAAGTTACAGATTCTAAAAAAATATACTCATGGATCTCTCCATTTTTTTCCGTCTCATCCTCAGCGCGACATGGACGAAACGAGAGCTTCTGGAAGCGACCACAATGCCAATAATCAACCGAGTGGATCGACCGATTGCAATAGCTTTATCCTTGAGAACGTGATGCTCCGTTGTATCCTCCCCTTGCGTTTCATTGTGTGCAACTTGGGGACCCTTTAGCGTCCTTTAGCATTTATACTCGGTAGAGTAGCGTTTGTGACAGCTTTTCGACTAAAGGGGTTTGGATTTGAGAAATCGGCACCATTGTTGCGCCTTCGCTGCTGGAAAGAGTTACGAGCCGTGCCGTTTAATCGGCCGACGCAATGCGAACAAAACGGGGTCAGATTAGAATTGTACGGGGTGAATTAACGTTGCTCTAAGTACGAGAAATAGATGCGAGTGAGTTTTGTACGGCACCTCCAAAGTAGCTGCAAGTATCGTACGACATACAAATTTAATGAATTTTTAAATTTTAACATTCTCTTTTTAATCTTTAGATCGTTGATTACTTCATCCTTTAACTAATTCAAGTTTATGTAACCGAAAGATAGACATATTAAAGCCGATGACTCATAAAAACCAGTTGATGAAGAAAGAAAAAAATTGCGTAAAATATTGCTTTATATTATGTTATGACTAAATGATTCAAAACGAAATTATGCTTCATAGAATATGGTAGAATAAAACTTCTTTACGTTTCTTACATTATGTAACTATAGACGAATGACATTCTCATAATCGTCACGAGTCATTCATTTTTTTGCTGTGAATGATTTGAACGAACAATTACGAATGGTTTTGGCAAATCTCTCTGTGCAGCATAGAAAAAAATATTTCCGTTTATTTTACGATATCACTGTAAAAATGCGTTCTACAATTGTGATAGTAGAATTCGGAAAAAATATTCAATTATTTTCTTAAACATTCATTATAATTTTTCATTTTTATAATATATTCTGTTCTCTTTAAAGCGCAACGTGTATAAATATCTTCACAATTCAATATAGAAAAAAAAGTTGCGTTTATTTTTACGGTATCTCACTATATTGTCGTCCTTCAGAAATGCGACGACAGTATCTAGAAAAAAGTATTTGGTTTCTACATTTGGTATGTTTCTAATTATAATTTTACATTTTTACAACATAGAAAGAAAATTGCATTTATTTTTATCCCATTATATCGTCCTTTAGAAATACGACAACAAAATCCAGAAAAAGTATTCAATTTCCATGTTTTCACGTCAACATATTTTGAATTGTAATTTTACATTTTTATATCACGTTCTGCTTTTTTTTTTCAGAGCAAACGTATATAAATATCTTCACAATTCAAACAGAAAAAAATTGCATTATTTATTTTTATCCCACTGTATTGTGCATTCTTTAGAAATGCGACAACAGAAAAAAAAAGTATTCGATTTCTATGTTTCACGTTAGTGCACTTCTAATTATAAGTTTACATTTTTATATCATGTTCTGCTCTCTTCGGGGCAACCATATATAAATATCCCCACAATTCCAAACGTTCGCTTCTCGCGTGTAAATAATATACATTTATAACCGTATCCCAATACTCCGCAACGCGAAGGAATTACGTAATAAGAGATATATCGCTGTACAAGAATGCAGGCGAGCATATTATTGCCGTTGTCCGTTCCGTTGTGGTTCAATCCGATACGCCATCATTTATCAGTATCGACGTTACCGCGACGGCGATACGTGATTTTATTTTACCGGAGCGTTTAACGAGAGAAAGGCGATCACATTTCATCTCATTAGCCGACACAACACGGTTACATCAATGTATAACTATCACGAACTCGTCAATATAAACCCAGAAAGCGGTTCCAAGCACGTTAATTAGCGCCGCGCGCCTTTTTTCGTTCCCTGTGAAAGTTCCTGGATGGAGTCGGCCGCCTTGAACGCGACATAAAGCGTATAATTTTCGACCTCCTAATCACGACTCGGATTCGGACAGTCATGACCTTAATGCTCTCTCGCATCTGCCGAACGATTTCCCACCGCGAACGCAAAATAGTGACGCTATCGATCATATCGAGCTCATTAGGCATATTTGCTAATCCGCACACGCAACATTCCCCGTACGTTAGGATGATGAATCGATCGAGTAGCCTCGATCTCGTGAAAACGACAGACCTAAAACGAACGCGCGACGGCCACCTTCTTCTCAATGAAGAACGTTAAACTTGACGTTCGACCTGACACAGTCGGCGCTTAAAAAGCAAACACCGTGATTGCGCCAATGTCCCGCTTCTCTAGATTGTAATCCAGCAGATTCGCGAGTCGCACGGTGCAACGTTCCGGGCATCAATTTTCAATCAAGCGAAATCTGTTAATCTCATGGAATAGGAGAAGTTAAAGTTCCTGTGACGATAACTATCAAATAATGGTGGTGCTTCGCTCGGCAGTTGTAATTACAGCGAGACGCTGTAGTTATATATTAATATTTTTTACGCGCGTCCCGAGATTCCTTAATCAGCCGATCATATAATTAGGACTGGGATCATAATTAGGATTACATTATACGGCGAGTGGCAGAATGCATGGAATGTGCAATCGACAATAAGCATAAGTGATGCGAAGCGATGTTGATTGTCCCTCGATCGAGGAATCCAGTACCGTTTGTGAGTTTTTTAATCTTCTGCATCGTATATATGTCGCATGTCGCATCTAAACGATCGTGACAGGGTGGAGAATTATAACGGAGGGGGAGAGGGGGACAATCTATAGCAAAGAAATCGGAGAAACTCGCTTGAGGTGATTTCTTCTGCGTTGCGATGCTCGTGTAGAAAAGATGTAGAACAATAATGGCAAGGGCTCGTGATATAACCGTATTTGTGACACGGAGCGACTCGCAGTCTGGATAAAATCGCTAGTTTTTCCCCCCTGGCGGTCGTGATTAAAATTCCAAGCATATATCCGCCTTGTTCTCCATTTCCTAGAAGACTCGCGCTTGGTCCCATCATATCCGCTTATCATTCCTCTTGTTGTATTTGTATATGAAGTTGTATATGAATTTGTGTATCGAGAGGAATTTCTTTTTCATATTGTTAAATAAGTAGGAATTATTTGATAAATTTTTATATTTACTAAATAGGAACTGTTATTACTTTCCTTCGACTGTATTGAAGCGAAATTTCTCAATTAAAATTTTTGTTTTTACATTTACTGAATTATTACGACTTCTAATAAGTCGTCGGAGGATGAAAGTATCGTGAGAATGTACTTACGAAAGTATGTATGATAAATATGTATAATGATAAAACATGAATATTTTAAATTTACCTGAATAGTTTCAAACTTCTTGTAATTATATATGAAGTAAAAGAGGTACGCAAAATTTAGCGGAACACAATCAGTGCTAAAGATGAAAGCAATTAGTCAAAAAAATTCGATCCAATCAAGTTACTGTACAGGAAACATCACTCCGGATGATGAAGGGAGGCTCGCGACTTTCTTTTGAAGTACTTCGCGCATGTCGATATTATAGGCGTATCTACTTTAAGAAGCAACTTTAAACAGCCGACCATGTTCATCGTAGAGAATAACGCGAGTAATTACGCGATCGGCAGGATCCATTAGAGCCTCGTCAGCTCGCTCGTCTTTATCGATGACATAAGAGAACTTTTATAGCACGAGGATTCCTGCCGTCATCCTTTACGCGCATTCACGTGCGTTCGCTTCACAACTATTCCCTCGTCTCTCATTTAAAATCATGTTACATGCCGACCTGGTGCGGCGACGATGCGCGGCAGCGATGCGGTACGAAATAAATTGCGCCTGCTTTACGGGACGAAAGCTACAAATGAAGACCGATGAAGAATTCACTGTGAGCCTAGAGATAGAATCTTCCCGGATCGGAGAGCCGCCACTTGTTCGTAATTTGCCGACACGCGTGGCAGAAATGCCACGATATCGCTGATCATTTTCATCGTGAGTACCGTTTAATGGAGCATACAACTGAACTCGCGGAGCTGAAGCTATATACGCGACAATACGTACGCGCAATACGCGTTGTTTCGACGAGTCATCGTCATCCGCCTCTCCTTTCGAGATTGGCGAGAGTAAGCAGCGAATGTTGAAGTACGTACAGGATAGTAATTCCGTTACCTGAAAGGGTAGATTAATATCTTCTTATTATTCTAACAGCGAAACATTGTGCCGACCTTATAATGCCGACTAAAAAAATTGCAACTTTAATTTATTTGTTCACTTTTATTATGCCTTTTAAACTAATCAGATTTCTTCACGACGAAGTTATTAAGGTACGTAATGCAGTCCTGCAGTAAGGCAGTCCTTATGAATTTTCGATATTTGCTTGATATTTCTTGAAATTGATAGCCTTTTTGTAGCCTCCAATAAAACATTCATTTATTATTTATACAAAGTTAAGCGTTTGTACAAGTGAAATAAAAATAATAAATGATTTATTATATCATTATTATTTATTATTATTAAATAAAATAAAATTATTACAATTTTTAAACTCATCAATTTTTAAGATTTTTACTTTATGAATTATCTTTCGCATTAAGAACATGATGTAATTGTAAAATACTAAATTAATACAGAGACTGATATATATTGGCGAAATTTGTCAAGAGAACATTTCGGTATGCCGCAAGCGAAATTTTTTTTAAGGTTAAATGTGAAAAGATAAAAAATTGTTATTTAAATTATTACATTTAAAAAATATTATTTAAATTTTTATTAATGTGTAATTCATAAAACGTTTTATTTAAAATTATATTAACTAAAATATATTACAATAAATAAAATTGTATTTAAATTAAATTATATCAAAAAGAAATAATATAATGGAATCTATGTTTTTTTATATCTAGGAATTTCTAAAATTAAAAAATATTTTTGGAATATCAAAATTATATTAAACAGAAATATTAATAATATTATATAACATTTGTTATCAATTTTACTATCAATTTTAAAAAAGACTTTAAAGAGGGACCATAGTTCTCCTTGTGAATCTATATATTATATATATATTATATATGTCAGTGAATTTATCTGACATATTTAATAATATAGCGTAAACCAACGAAAAACTATTGATTCACGGAATTATATACGTGAATATTCTTTTACAGTAATAATTATTTTTATAATTTTGTTTGAGCAGTGCAAATGTGATGCGCGTGAATCGAAATAAATCATATTTCACGTCGTGCAACAAAACTCACAAAAAACCAAATAGTACAATTCACCTTGTTATTATTACTAACTTACGTGGACATTACGCAGAAATACAACTACATATCAATAATAAATATGAATAAAAATGTAAATATTCAATAGATGTGTAATTTATACGCCGTGCCTAGAAGCTAATTAATTGCGGATGTTTCCGCTAATGGCGGCGCGGTTATGGCTCACTGTTTTCCTCTCATTATCATCCTAAATACAGTACAAAATCATCACACAGAACGTTGAGGATTTCTGCCTGTCACGGATCCGTTATGTACCGGTAATTTTTCTCTTCGTAGACACGGCAACCTTTACTTCGTTGTCGACCTCCGGCCTTTACCTATTTACTGCCTATCACCGTGTCGTACCCCCTCCCCCTTCCCCCGCTAATACTAAATTAAATACTGTCCAATTAGATCCCGTCTGCACTAAAAACTTTAACTTCTTCGTACGCATATTACTTCTATATCGTATAAACTACGTATAAAAATGTTTGCAATCGCTTCGTATCAATTACATCTAATTTGATTTAAGTTTCAGCTTTAACTTCAGTGTATCCTTAGCTTTAATTGTGTCCTGAAACGAGATTCCAAGAAAAACTGCATCGATCTGATAATAAGTAAACTATCATGAGTTTTTCAAACAATCACTTTCGTATGTAAAATCACTTGACCTCCTTCTAAATTTAATTTTATGTAAAGAGGACAAGTTCAGAAATTTACGATCAATGTATATCTCATGATAATTTACTATGACATCTCAGAGATTCGACTGTCACATTCTAACTTGAATGAATAGTAAAGAGTAATTAAAAATCATTTTCAAAATACGCGAGTGCAAAATAAGAAAAGCCAATGTTTCATAATTCTCTTTTATGAAATATATATATTCTCTTTTGTTGATCAAGAAAGAATATAAAACTGAAGATTTTAACTTTTTAAATATTTTGTTGAAAGTTTAATTCTTCTACACTGGCAATCAGAGAAAAAGATAACAACTGTTGGTAGCAACTATCTAAGTTTTATAAGTAGAATTAAACTACATACGTAGTTAAATAATTTATTTTATAGTTATTGCAACTATAAAATAATTTATTTACACTCACACAGTAATTCTAATATAAAACTTATACAATTATTGCTCATATAATTGCTGCCGCTATACTTTTCTCTGATTGTAAGTGTCTTCGAGATTTAATATATATTTTGCGATAGCTCATCGTACAAAGTATTCGAATCAGTACAGAAATATATCAACAAACTGTACTTTTGGCATTTTCGTGAATTCCTTTAAATAATAAAAAATCTTTGATTTTTCCTTTCCTATTAGATGACTCTCCAATCAGATGAATTCGGAAATGAGATACTTGAGTCGCAAACTTATTCGTGAAAAATAATTTGAACTGCATTAATACTTGTAGAATGTCAAGCTGACGGTATCATGCTGATTGAAACATCATTCCTGATTTCAGACGAACATGCACGCGTCTTTCCCATATGACGGCGGACGCAGTAGTGGCGGAGGCGGCGGTGGCGGAGGCGGCGGCGGCGGCGGCGGTGGCGGCGGTGGAAGGGGCGTCGAATATGGCGCCGTACGTCGTCCTGACGCCCTCCTACCGCCTCCGGGCCTCGACCAGACCGACCTCGTTCTACACAGCAGCCTCGTTGACGACCCCCAGGTGAGCGACGATGTACGTAATCGCAACATATTTTCTCTATTATCATCCCTCGACGCATCTCTTTTGATGACGTTCTTGCCCGCTGAGGATAAGATTGCCACGCGGGATGTGCTTCCGCAAACGGAAGCGTTGTGGTTACTGAAGATCTGCTCCGAAATTACGTACATTTTGCGCGGGGCGATTTTTGACCGTGGCTTTGCACTCAGGATGTTTAAAGTCTTGTCAGTTTTGGAGATATAAGATATTTGTGGATATTTGTATTCTTTCTCCTCCTGACACTTTTATCAAGAAATGTGTACATTTAACACATGATTTATGTATAACTATAGAAGCTTAGAAATAAATGCACATATTTATCGATAAATCTGAAGCGAAATGAGAAGCAGTAATATCGTAGCCTTTTTTTTAAACAGAATTTATTTTGATAGATTTTAGATTTAATTGTTAAGATATAAAATGGAGAAAAAATTAAGAGAAGTTAAGTTATAATTTTTTAAATTATCTCTCGTGATTAATTTCGTGAAATAAATAATGTTTGTGTGTGTGTGTCGATTTCTTTTGGATTAATCTGCTTTTTTTTTGTAAAGCAGTTATGTTAAAAAAGTTTTAGCGTCCGTTAAATAGAATGTCAGTCGCTTGTTACAATGCGAGACGGAATGCTGCGAAACATACCATACTTTGCTGTGGTCGAAAATATTTTTCTTTGTCTTAAACAAGCACATAACCGTGTAGTCGATTTGCTGTACGCAAAAATATTCGTGAAAAAGAAATAACTAGTGTATTTCTCGGTATAAATAATGTTAAATATTTTATGCTTACAATACTTTTTGATTTTTATTATGAATTCTTATCGAACAAAAAATATATATTAAATGTATTAAAAAATTGCGCACTATCTCTAAATCACAAATCTATTCTTTGTTGTGTGAATCATAAATCAATCAATTCTTCTTGCGTTTAATTCGGTGTTAAATACAACGATGTTGTGATTATATAAAAGATTTAATATTAAGAATCTGAAAAATTAATTAAATTAAATTAAATTAAATGATAAAACTAAATATAAACTCATCAATTTTATAGGTGAGATTTTTTTATAGATGAATTATATTTTTTACAAGAATGACATAATATTTAATATAAAATGATTTATATTTAATATAAAATTAAAAGAAATATTTCATATAAAATTTAATGTTATATATTGAAAGGGTCAATTTTATTTAAAAATATACAAATTTTTTAATTCATTTTTTTATTTTTAAAAATCTTATTATCTTTTTTCAAAAATTGTAATTACATATAAACAAAAAAAGAATATATAATATTAAGAAGCTTGATGTTAAATTTGATTATTTTTTTATGTTTTAGAACACAAACGTGGACGATGGAGGGTTCATGAACGACCTGCCACTATTAAAAAGTAAGTAATTACGAAAATACGTATCTGTATATATTCCAGATTTTGACAGAATCATAAAACTGCTGAATTGTAAAATTTTTAGTATTACTCCTACTGGATATTTGTCAAAAGAAACAAAGGGAGTCTAATGCTATGTTAAGCATCAGATGCATATCTCACGATAACAGTCTATCGTACCTCTTGCACAAATGTCCTTCGAATTTCGACCTGTAAGTAATTTTACACCGCGCGTAACACAAAGCCAAGATCCCGCGATTCGATTTGAAATTTATTCAATGTGGATAAATTTACGCGTTGCATAAAGTGCAACGCGCGCTGCTTCGAAATAACGTGGCACTGGCATAATCCCAACATATAATAAAACGGCCACTGTGCGACCGGAAATATAAAGTAACCGCACCAACGAGACCTGTCGCCCTTAATTAAAATTTATCTCTCTCTCGCTCTCCGTCGTGTCAAGGGCAAGTGATCAGATTTCTAACTGCTTGTGAAAATAAACCTACGACTCTATCTCTTTTCCTTTGCGCGCGTAAAAGTGACGCAAAGGGCCCGGTGAGCTCTTATGCGAAGGACCGTTTCTCTTGCAATATCGATTGATCGCGAAAGAGATCGTAAGAAAAATTGCAAATGGCAGAATTATCGAAGAGCGTCGCATTGAATTGCAATACGATGAATTATCTACGGATTCACGCATGCACGATAAAATTTAATCTCTCGGTTTCTTTCGTGGAAAGTCTTCTATATAAAGTTATATCTTGTATAGATATAACTGTATGATATACCTATAAAGATTAATCATCGAGATATAAATGTGAATATATTTAGCTTTGTGTCTAATTTTTTTTCTACGTTGCAAAATATTATCTAATACCGTGTAATAAAATAGATTTTTTACTCGCTCTGTTCTTTATAGAAATCTAATACTAGCCAATTTAATATTGACAAATTTATTACTGAAAGGCTGTAATTAATTATTTATCTAGAGTATTAAAAGGTCAAAGTGCTTTTAATACTTAAAATAAGTAATTAATTACTTTCTTATTAAATTAGCCAGTATTAGATTTCTGTAAAGATACGTATTTGTGAGAATTATTTTTCTCAGTCTTCATGAGACTTACACCTGTAGATGAATTCATGACTTAAATTTGTTGAATGATCTGTCAGTTCAAATATTTTTGAAGATGCATCGCGAATAAAATTCGTGCCTAAAATTCTATATTCTATATATCGCAAAATGCTCTCTCTAAAAAATCTTTGGATTAAAATCTAACTCTAAAGAATGAAATTTCACTCTTAAAAATTGACAATTGCGCCATTCTTTTTCAACACTGGCTCAATTGTTACTCTTTAGATTCCAGTCCAAAGCTTTTAGAGAGTAAACGCAGACTCAAAATAAAGACCTATAGTCTGAACTAAACTATTACGTTAACTTCTGCGCTGTAAGGATTACATTAACCAATGATGGAACAGCAAAGAGTAACGGAAATGAATTGTATTTGCTCATTTGTCAGCAAGAAAACATTTTTTATATTTTTTCATAAAAAATATCAGATACATCACAAGTTCCTCTAACCTGACTTAAATAAAAATATCAACATTGTCACAGTTGAATTCATTGCGTGCGGTTGATTTGCATCTACGTGTATCTTGCGTACGGTGATACGTCAATTTGTATATACATTTGTGAATTACGTTTTGTGATTTGCGAATTATACGAGAACAGCTTAAGATTTCGCACAACCATGACGCATGATTTCGCAATTATGTAACTTCGAGAAAATTACGCAGGAGAAAGGATGTGTTACGGGACCATGATAGAAGTAGATTAAGGAAACTTGTGCCATGCCTAATTTCGCGAGAGACCCGCCTCTGATTGGTTCATGTCAATACGAAGTCGCGTCTTGCGAAAGTATTACTCTCACCCGAGATCAAGATCGATCGTATCCGATCAATAAACTGAACAGAGAGGACTCTCGAGAGTTTGTCTTGGAGGTTACACTCTCTTATGGCTGAAATATATATAACTTTCGATCTATGAATTAATTGCGAAATCATGCTATATATTACCATCTAATATGGTAGCGGCAATTTTCGTTGCTTTAACCGAGAGGATGTCAAAAAATGTGTTGCATGCTTTCTCCCGTACTTTAGAAACTAAAGTGAGAGGACCGTGATTTGTTTAATTTTATTCTGATATTTCAATTTAATGTGAAGATATCATGGATACCATGAAATGAATAAATCAATTAATCGATAATATTTTATGAAAATTCTACGATCGTTATCAGAAAGCATGATAGTGTCTTAAGGCTAAGATAAGTACAGCGTTGTTGTGTTAATAATACTAGAACTATCGATTAACATATATCTATTTTATTATTTATATACTCTATTATATACTATTTATATTTATATTTATATCTACTTATATACTGTATTTGAAAAAAGGAAGAAAAAGGAAAGTAAATTGGTCAATGTAATTACATATTACAATTAATTACATATTGCAAAAAAGGTCACGGAAAATCTCAGAAAATGCGCCGTTATAATTGTTATAAATTTGATAAAAAATTACAAAACACATTTTGACTTCTTTGATAGTTCGATTAAATTCGATAGAGGATCTGGTTACTTCGATATAGTGATTCAGCGGCGTTATTTAGGAAATGTATGATTGTAGGAAACAACGACTTTTAGAGCCCACATACGCGTACGGCCCACAAACGTATTACGCGACGACCCTCGTTTTCGACGACGTTAATTCTTCTCGCCTCTTCGGATCGTCGCATCACACAATAGTCGAGAACCTGGGACGCGTGGAATCGTGTACGCGCTGCGAGAGGAGGTGTGAAGGCAAAAAGGAAGAAAAAAAGAAATACAGTGCGTGCCCGCGGGCGGATCGGATTTCGCTCATTGTCATTGTAATTTCTTGGCGGGGTGTAGTTTTCGGGGCGTTCCTCACCACAGGGGTATTACCTACAGATGGTTGTTTGTTCGAGTGTCACCGAGGGTTATTATATGCCTCGTTACTCGTCCTGCGACGGCTTATTTGGCCGGTCTTTTTCTATTCCGTTCTTCTTTCTTCTCATTCTCCGTAACTGTTCTCTCTTTTTTTCCTTCACTCTTGAATTTCGCGTTTCGTGCGTTCTTCTTTTCCTCTCTGTGAATCTTTTTATTTTATTTTTTCTTTCCGAAACCGGTTTTTCCGAAATACGCGTGAGATATCACACATCGATCACATATTATTTAAATAATTATTTAAATATCTAAACTAAATATAGGTATATTAAACACATGTTTGGATAATTTTATCTAGTAATTTATATCGAAGGGAAGTAACGTTGTAATTTCAATTTGCTTTTTTTTTACTTTACTCAGTTAAAATATCTTCAATTTTTTCATTGAAATTGGCTTTATCTAAAAATTCATTCGTAGTAACTTTCTATGTAAATGACAAGATGCAAATTACACTTGCTCTCCATTGCAATCTTATCAATAAGATCCTAGCATAAATCTCTCTAAATACAAGGTCCCAAAACTGACGATAAATGTTTAAAAAATTTCTTTGTAACTTTTTAAAACAAAAAGTCTAATATGAAAATGCTCAGATTATGATTATATATATATATTAAATAGAAAGAGTACTTTTTCGAACTTTATGCCTTTGAAAATTACAAAATTCAGCACCTTTACACGGATCATCTTGTCATTGAGTAAAACTTTAGCCCTTGTCATTCGTAATTTTTGAACTCTTTCCATTTGAAATCACAGCTTCGATATTTTTCTCTTAAAATATTACAGAGAATCTGTTTATGAAATATTTATTATCACTTTTGGGACCCCCTGTATAATATACATATAATATACTAATATATAGTTAACAATATATATGTATATACATATATATATATATATAATATCGATGTATCATATTATATGATATTATATTAGCTATGAGCAGTTCTGCTTCTCGGAAGCCGGTTATACAATTATTGCGGCTTACCTTGGCTCCGTCACTTGATGACGGCGACGTGCTCCAGTTTAGTTTCGCCACAAGATCTCGAGGACGGACAAATTCTTTTACTAGCGATAACGCTCTACGAAATTTTAATCATACAGTTACAACAGTTGAAGCAATTGACAACCATTGTTTTGGTTACATAAATTTATTCTTGAAAAACAATTTATTTCGTGCGCGATTGAGACCGAAAATAATTTAAAAGTCGATATCTGTTTTCGAGAAAAAAGAATTTTGTAAGTCGTGCTGTAGTGTAGTTCGAAAGAGAAAATTAAGATTAACAGTCTAAGCTGTTTAAAAAAAAAATATTGATGTACTTCTTTTTCAAAAATTATTACGAATAATATGAAGGCGTACCCAAAAGTACAAAAGTCTTTTCTCACTACGTATCGTATTTGTTAATTTACTTAAGGCAACAATGTTCTACAATGTGAATTTGTACGGATCAATTTATTATCCACGCGGCTCAGCCGTGAGAAGAATCAAAAGTAATTAATCACTCAAAGAAGGTCAACTAACGATACAGCGTTAAACCATGCGACTTTAATGGTTCTCTTCTATTCGCACTATTCAATATTTCCACTTTGCCGCTTCTCGCGAGCCAGCGAATGATAATCATTCTTTATTCCCATCGATCCTACTTGCGATTAACAAATTGGCAGATTATGATAACAATCTTCACCCCTCGCACATTTGCCGTAAATATGTCTTTTAAACATACGGTCATGAAAATTCCGTTCAATTCAAATATTAATCATGCAGAAGCGTTGAGAGAAAAATACACTGATCGCTTCCAAATTTCGAGTACTGAAGAAGTGTGAGTGCCTTTCTTATTGTTCAGCAGGCGGGACCGTTTCGCGCGTGGTCCCCTCCGAATGGAGGGCATCCACCATCTTTGTATAAAGGCAGCTAAACTCCTAAAATCAGCCCCTAATGAAATTAACGATCGCCACGTTGCTTGTAGTTGCCCCGGGGGCCAGGTGGATCCCTGCCTGGCAGAAGCCCTCACGGCGTGAAGCCCCTTCACGGCCGAAAAGTCACACCCCAGTCACACCAGCTAACCAATCAAGGTCGAGAAGTAAGTGAAGTCGTTGGTACGCGTCGATTGGTTAAGTTTCCGGTGCATTGATTGCCCAGGAAATTATTTGTGCGTGTCCAGGACGCACGTATTGAGCGACCGGGCTATGCGCTATAGGCTATTCGCAGATGGAGATATTTCACATAGTAGCAGTCACGTAACAGTAATTGTTTCACGCTGACGTGCTGCTTCTGAGCTTTGTTCGGGCTGGTTTCCTCCTTTTTTTGAAGTCGTCGCTATAGAACGTTAAATGACACATCGACGCGGGTCGATGTAGATAGTGATCGCAAGCCCGGCGAGTCCGAAGTCAAGTTTAATTTCATCTGGATCCAATACAAGCGTCCAATATGGATCGAACAAGATTTATGTAACAAATAGCATTTGTTATAATTTCATCATATGAGAGCTTTGAACGTTACACGCGATTTCAAAATGATCGTTGTTACCGCCGAGATATGAAATATTTCTTAACAAAGGATCTCACACTAATTATATAGGAAATTAGTTCGCGCTGAAATGTTGGTTTGTTTTCACATGTGATGTAACTTATAATGTAGCGAACAAAAGATGCTTGTATTAGATATAAAGTTCAATAATAGATAGTTTAATTTTAGATGTATGATGTATTTAAAGGTGCTCTGTAATCACTCAGTTTTACACCAAAGCTTAAATCCATTATTGTATAATACTTTGTATTTATGATATCTTTTCTTCATCACAAGTTGTATTATGTAAGAACTAATTCACACATTTCGCCGGAACTCAATTCTAATATATAATTAATACAGGATTCTTTTGTATCGTGTGTGCCACGTGCTGAACTTTTCATTCAAACTTTGAACTTTTTATTTAATATTTAAATATAGAATATCACGTGGTATACATCATGATGATGTAGACGGCCTGAATAGACAGTCACACAAAAACAGCGCGGTACGAACTGTAAATTAATTTGGATGAGCCATAGGTATTTTCTGTGGTTATCTGAAATGAAACGTGAGATACGTGTTATCCATTGATTACGTCCAGGGAGAGAGGGACCCCTTTTTTTCATCAAAAAGATTACGCAAGATCGCTGATCCAGCCTTGACGCGATCCTTGACGAGACTAGGATCTACAGGCTTGACGAGAGCACCTGTTTGCAAAATCCACGCGAGATGCAATAATTGCGCATCGCCTGTCGGTACTCTGTGAGTGCCGCGGCTATATCAATTTATAGTGTATCGATATACCGTCGTAATAATCGACATTATATAATCGCGTCATAAATCATATGTAGGTGCGTGCGCCGCCGAGAGTGTGCCTCTCATTAAAATCACGGACGCGGAGGGACGTTGCATCGCTCGCGCACGAAATGATTTCTCTAAATAGCCGGCGGCTGTGGATAATAGCGAATCGCCAGATCGGCATCGACGAGAGTTTCTTTTCTCTAACTTTACAACGTGGATGAATTAACGACGGGCTATCGATGTGTCTATTTGTCTTCAGCTTGTTAGCTTTACGTTTGTCGCCAGTTTACTCTCTTTCTTCTCTGCTTCCTCTATTGATATTTAGATCCTCTATATATTTAGATCTGGCGTATCTTCTTATCTTTCTGTCCCTTAACTGAGCAGTCCCACATTTAAAGCTCGAACTTGGAGTAACGTTCTCGTCACAATCTTAAAATTAAATTTATGTACAAGATTAATAAGTACAAAAACGTGCACTGAGCGACGAAGTTTTATTTTAATGTTGTAATTAAGGTTCTTTCGCGGTCGTTTATTTCTTTACGTATTTTTGCGATTAGATAATAGAGCATGAAGAATGCTGTTGATTGCTTTGACACGCACGATAATTTTTCTCGGAATTTTTAATTAATATTTAGTTTTTAATTGGATACATTTTTGTATTAGACTCCATCGTTATTCATTGATTGTTAAAGAAAGGATTGACTACATGTAATGTATGAACATGAAGTACAGCTTGAGCAATTGCTACAGGAATGAAGAAGTGCAATTAATAACATAACGAAAGAGAGAAAGAGAACGAGGGAGGAGAGAGGGAGAGAGAGAGAAAGAGAGATAATTGTTTTTATGTAATATTAATGAATCCTGGCGTTGCACGTGACATGCGCCAATTTTAATGCGTACTATCTGCAAGTCACGAACATATATCAATTTGCTATCTGTATATCTAAATGAACATTTCAAGCCACGTCATTGCTCAATCATCGAGCGAATATATTGATTGTAGAGGCATTTCGTCAATCGATTTCCTAATTGACATACTTTTCATTTGTCGTATTCCTTTTAATTTAGAAAAAACCAGCAAAGCAGATAGCTTTCCCATTAATACGCTATTAATACCTTATTATAATTAATTTATTACAGTCAGCGAAGTATGTATGTATAATAATATTAATATCATTATCTCTTCTACAAGAAGTGACACCCATACACGATATTATATTAACGGTTATTACACCAATGTTATTAACTTGTTTTAAATAGCTTCCTATATAATGAGACGTGAATTATATATGTCTAGAAATTACATCAATGTACATATCAAGATCTTAAACATACACCTTATCCATGTTGTGTCCATAAAAATGTCTAATACTGTAAGATTTCCTTTTTTTTCATCAATATAATAATACGCTTCTGATAACATGAAATTAAACTTATTTGTGAGTTTTCAAGAGTAATTGAAAGAAGAATATATCGTCGTTCTTGTAACATAATAAATCAACATCAATTGAACGACGCTGCATTAAATACTATTATCCTTGTCTTTTTAAATTTTGTACACTTGCCTTTTGTACATTGTTCACTAATGCTCCTTCTGTAATAATAAAAACCACCATTATCTGATTAGCTCGTAGAGAATAACGGCATGAAAGATCAATGAAGCGCGCATTTCAAGAGACGGCGCTCTGTTCGGAGAAACATGCCGATGAGACGGGACGGACTTAAGCAACACGAGAAAGTAACTGGATCGAAAGAGATGTTCTCATTTTCTTTTCCTTTCCTTTTATTTTTTAATCCACGATTTTATAATGAAAGGCTCGTACGACCGCTCATTCATTGACGGGCTACCGATCAAATTGGAGCAGCTACTTCGCCTTAACATATCATTATGTTATTATCTCGTTATTTCTTTTATCGAATTCAATTAAGATACTGCATTCAGTTTTTAGCTTTATCATAGACGTTTTAATTTAATTTACTTATATGTTTTTTGATAATTTACCGTTGCATATATTCAATTGTATCTTGATTTTTTTATTATCCTTTGACAGAAACGAATATTTTAATAATATTAAGAACGAAAATAAAAAAACTTTTTTTACGGATTACGAACAAAAGAATGCAATAAAACTCAATTACAAGTTTTAAGTTGCGACAAAATAATTGTATATGTCTATTTAGTCTATTATATGTAATATAATATAATGTATATTTCGTTAATTCTTTTGACGCAAACGAAGCGAATATTTAATAACAAATATGAGAATTAAAAAAAAAAAACAAATTCTTATAATATAACTTAACTACCGAAAAGTGAAATTGTTATCATTTATTTTTACGACATACTTAATGATAACCTACATACATGTATGTCATCTAATGGATTTCAGATGAGTGACTTTAATGGTGGTATTATGCTTATATTTCATTAATTGCGGTATGCAATCGCGATATCGACGGATGTGATGAATTCCTTAACCTCTTTTTGTACCGGATATACATTCTGCATATTATCGCGTGTCTGCATGGTTCTCACGACCACACCGGTTTTCTGAGAGACATATGCATGCCCACCTGGAACTGTCGCGTTTCGCCATCGTCGCAGTTACTTCATTGGCGACCAACGTGTTTCGGTCCTCGCAGCCACCGTAACCTCCTCTCAATCGCTTCCGTTGGAATGAAAATTACACCGACCTGACCTGCAATCGCTATTAGCTGCCGAGAATACGCCTGCTACTGTATCAGTACTGTAACGAACACGTGAACCCATACATACGTCTATATAGCCAGACTTTTCTCAGGTGCTGGAAATAACGGCTCGTCCAGGACAGGAATACGATGAAATCGTCCGGAACAAGCACAATGCAGTTTAAATAGCTCGACACAAACACCTAGATTGCGACGTAGCCGAAGTTCGCAATCAGAGAGGCAGTGTCGAGAATGTTACCTTGTTAATGTCACTCTTCCATGAAACTGACTGAGTTTCACGATTCACGAAGCGGAAAGAGAGAGAGAGAGAGAGAGAAAGAGAGGATGAAGAAAAAGCGACAGCGATTTATAACGCGAGCTCCATAATAAATGTGGTGCGTCGCCAGGCATCGCTTTTAGCTTCACATTTGCGTTGCTACATTTCCTCATGCACTAGCGACATGTATTTTCCCGCGCGAATACCCGCGATTAATTTCTTCCTTGGCTATCGTGCAGTCGCAGTTGTTGTGACTCCTTGTAACGTGAAAGAAATCCCATAGTGAGATAAGCGGGAAGGCAATCGACGGCGAGTCGGCTGAATGGTGGATGCGAGCGGAGAACAGACGGGTTCTCTGAGCGGTTCTCTCGCGAGCGAATCTCCGCCTTCATATCGTCTTAGACCATTGTTGTTTATGATCTATCTCGTTAGACATTCTATGAACTACGCTCTATGACAGGGGAATACCTGGCCGCGATCAAAACCGGCCGGCGCGTTGTTGTGCAACGCGTTGTGCGGAACGTAAGTTCGCGTTACTTAACCGCCGACTGAGATCTTTCTTTGATCGAACCGAGGTTCGCGAGCGAGCGGTGAATCTAATCTCGCAAGTATCGCATCTTTTGTCAGGATCGCCGACACGTTGGTACATTCATCTTCAATGTTTCCTCTCCCCTTTTTTCTCCCTTTCACACACACACACACACACACAGATGATTCTCTTATTTATTACCGTGATTGTCGGTTTTAGCAAATACCTGCAGACTTCAATCGTCATTTTCCTATCGAAACTCATTTTTCGATCGGCTAATCAATTTTATTCTCTTACTCTCTACAATTTTTAGAGTGAATTGTCACTTTGAAAAATGAAATCTCATTCTTAAAAATTGAAAATTGAAGCGTTCTTTTTCAAGACGCTCAATTTTCACTCTTTAGAGTGAGATTCCATTTCAAAGAGTTTAGAGCATAAAAGTCTTAGCTGAAATTTTGAACAAAGATTTGGACAAATCGATTTTTAAGCCGAATTTTTGTAAAACACACCGCATACATTATTTCTGGCACAATGGTACACAGTTGGAAAATTTATGTTAAATTTAACATAACATTATGCATGTTCCAATATATTTTTTCAATAAAATTAATACGTATTTTATTTGTGCATCTTAGAAATCTTTACGTTATTTATTTAATTTTAAAACACATTTTTATGTTATTTGCTCCACTTACAAATTGTGTTATTCTTACACTAAGAGATGAACATCAATTTAACATAAAACATTTAAATAACATCATCATATTGCGTTAAATTAACTCGAATAAAATTTTAACATGGACTTTAGTGGACTGTTTCTAAACATAAATACAAAATGTTTTTTTACCGTGTATCATCTCGACGTTCCCATTCAAACTCGTTTCAACGAACGAGCACCGATTAGCCAACAATCTTGATGAACTAAGTCATACAAACAGACGCGCATTTATCGCGCTGACGGACGATGAAACCTTTCCGCACCGATTTCACCTTGCTGGATCGTATTTATCTTATTTAACAAGATCCCCCACTCGTGCGAACTATAAAATAGAAACGGCGAACGGCTCCTTCGTCGAGAGCTCTTGTTGACGACTAAGCGACCGCTTATTGTCATCACCTTTGACTCTCGACAATGTTACTGCACTTAGGGACGGTTGTAAAGTTGCAATATGTTGTTCTAACGATAGCGCCTAGTATACGCGACAGCTTCACCTTTTACGGCGAACTACCTGTCGGCCTGTTGCTCAGCAGCCGACGGCGATGAGAAGAGCAGCTGATCGGTTGCATCGATTTATCACTTTTCCACGCTATCGACTTCCAAGTGGAATTTAATTAAGCCGCCCACGGCTTATAACTCGCGGTCGATGGTTTTACGAGTCGTTCGTCGATGAGCATGTAGCTACAGTCGCATCGTATTTCTCAATAATTCTTTCACGCACACACGCATTTGAGAGACGACTCTTAATTAGGATTAAATTAGAAACGATTATATAAATCGAGATTTGTTTACCGCGCTCTTGCACACATCGCCTATAGTTGCGCTCGTTAAGACTATAAATAAGTCTCAGACTTTACTCGCAGAGTTTATTCTCTCGTTGAAATTGTCATCCTTATCCCGTCATCTTATCACGATAAGATCACGTTGCAATTTTCGTAACGTTATCAGAGTATTTTCAATCATGTAATAGAGATGATTGAAAACGATATTAAGCATGTTTAAGATAAATATGTAAGAAAATTGTATAATTACCAAGCTATTAAAAATTTTTTTAACAATGTTATTCAGCTGATATACATATTTAATCTGTTTTTAATGATACGTACGATTCCTAGTTATGTTGGATATATTTGCAAATTACTTAATATTTATAACCTCGGCATATATATATATATATATAATATATATATATATATATATATATATATATATATATATATATATACTATAAGAACTTCATTTAGAACAACTAATTGCATGTGTAATATCCTGAGGCATTCAGAAGAATAAAGAATTACTTTGTATTACGTTATAATAGAATACGTTAATTAATGTAATAGGAAGTGTTAACGGAGATTTAACACAGATTGATAAATTTAATAATAATGTACAAGATATAATTTTGATCGTTTATTAAATGACGATAACTTGACTTGGGAAAATTATAAGCTAGTTCATACTACATTATTTTAGTAATTTCGTAATTCACAAAATCACTGCTTCAGGAATCACTGCTTAATTATAAATGCAATTTTAAATTTTCCTAGAACCTACGAATATATGCGTATTAAAATAATGAGATACTTTGCTTTCTTATCTAATAATTTTATTAAATTAAGGTTCAAAAAAATACTTCGACCGCAAACGCCATTCAGATTAAGTAAATCTTTCCCTTATAATTTAAATATATTTTATATTATATTTCTTTATATCGCTTTCAATAATGTGACAGAATAATTGGAATTTTAAAAGAGTATCAATCATTTCTATTGTCTTCAAAGACACAAGAAAAATTAAAAACTATCTAAATTCAATTATGTTAAAGCAGTATTTATCGCAATATCAACTCTTTTTATATTTCTCTAAACAGGGAAATCTAAAGTTCTGTTATTTTACAATAAACGTGAAAAAGGACTCTTTTATATTTATCTTAACAGAGAAATTTAAAATGCTGTATTATTTTACAATATAAATGCGGAAAAGACCGATGCACTCGAAGTAATTTTTATTCACCTATTCCGACGCTTCTCGAAAGAGGAGGAAAGCTCGTGTTGCAAACCGAGTCTTCTCATAAGTTTCTTCGAAGATATTTCTCGGAATACAGAACAAGAACGCGAAGATGCAAGAACGTAAAGTGCTTCCTGTGTCATGGTCACGCGTGATTCAGGTTGCTGCATAATCGAGAGACTCCAAATGGTATGAACAGTTGCGAACGATACATATACAAATTACGTGAACATTATTTTGAATCTTAACGTTACACAATTTATCGAGCCGATCTGCAATTATTAATCGAGGAATAAACCGCATATATTTCGTTCAGTTGTGCATTGTGGTTGGAAGTTGCATCTGCGATAACGTACCTTAACACGTTGACAAATTATCTAGTGTTATTTTCCTGAGCACTATCTACTCTAGAGTCTGAAATGGGAATTTCATAAGAAAGACACTCGAGTGCGTATCAAATGCGTCGTTGCACGAAGAGAAGCAGAGCACATCTCTGAGCAGATGACATTCGCGATCGTTATCTTGATAACTCGCGCACTCATAGATGTAATTCACTGTTGAATACGTTCAAAATTAGTTCTTTGCTGAAATGAGACGAAGGAGAAGATATCTCTATTTTGTCCATTTTGCCGCGACAGTGTTACGTAATAATTTAAAATACGCGTACCGTACGACAATGAGATCAATCGTAATTTATTCAATCCTCAAACGGTAGAGTCTTACTGATCCGCTTATTCCTGCTACAATTATCGAATTACGCGATATAAGAGTGAATAATTAAACGGCGATAAAGAGACCGATAATGATTGTTCGTCTGATGAGTGAAACGGTTTCGCAATTCACACGGCAAAAGGTTACGGCAGCTCACGATAATTATATACGCTTTGCACTATAGATGGTGACCCGATGGGGAAAATAAGCGAAGCCTGAGCTATTCTCATTAAATAAATTAATAATACGTTCGTAAACCGTTACTGGAATCGAGATAAGTGTTCGAGATAACAACATCGGATGGTTAGAAATGCTCGCAGCACTTAGGCGTCTCTAAATGATGTTCTCTAACGACGCGTACGTGCCACCGTTGGTACTTGACGAACTGAATCGTAACTGTCTTTCAGAAACTACGCGTTTCAATAAATTCGCAAAATTTTAATTAGACGCAACTGTAAATTCGGCGAATATACCAGATCTCGGATTATGATGGCAGTGAAAACAGTTTGGATCATCCTACATTTGTGAATTCCATGTAATTTATTAGAAGGATATACCGGATTTGTTAATCCTTTTTAACATTGAATAAATAATTCAATAAGAATCTATATAATGCATGTGTATGTGTATATATATTATAAATGTGAGAAAAGATACAAAAATATAATATATATTTCCATGAAATCTATTTGTCATTTTTTTTTTAAATGTGACTTTGACAATATGCATGTGTTAAAGTAATAAAATAATTTGTTCTTTTACCTAGCAATGTATTAAATTAAAAATTAAAACCTGTATGTACAAGTTTATTACAAATATTACAAATAAAATTCAGATAAATACATTTTTCACTTAAAATTGACATATTTTGTTTTCTACAATATCTGATAGAAAAATTAGAATTATTTAATTGTGATTAATTTATTTATAATGCAATCAAACAAAACATCGCGTTTGCAATCAGCTGCAGTTCATGATACAAAAATATATACTGTTGCATAAAAATATGGTAATTATTTAAACATAATTATGACAACATATGTCAAAGTCAAGGTCATTGGAGGGTAGTCTTATACTAAATAATTATCAAAAATATAATAAAGCACACTCGAATCTTGAACGAGGAAGATTAAAACCTTTCTGAAGTAACAATACTTGAGATTAGTCGACAGTATGTATTTTCGGTAAAAATACAAGCGATTAGACGAAAAAAAAGAAAGATAATATAATATATCGCGAAGAGTAAAAGGAAGACAATTTTAACGTCCCACCAATATTCCTAAGAATCCTATCAAGATATACATTGAGAAAAAAAGACTTGTTTTAATGTTATCTATATAAAATCCATACTTAATATATCCGTTAATATCAAGCCGAGGAAAGAACGAAGAAAGGATACATATTTAATGCACGAGCTGTGTGATTTGCTGACGTCTCTTCCTTTCTTCCTCTCTCCTATATTCTCTCTCTCTCTCTCTCTCTTTCTCCTTTTGCCAACATCATTTCAACATTACCAAATTATTTGATTAACGCCGGCTGCTTGGACCGTTACACATCTGTTGAGAAGAGAGACAGAGAGAGAGAGAGAGAGAGAGAGAGAGAGAGAGAGAGAAGGGTCCCCTTTATCAAGTTAATGAATTATAAAGTTCGAGAGGAAGCCGATAGAGAGAGAGATAGAGAGAGAGAGAGAGAGAGATATCATAAATCTCTCTCTCTCTCTCTCTCTCTCTCACCCTCGCTCGCTCTCTCTCTTTCTTTTTTCTCTCTTTCTATCGCAGCTTCCTCTCGAACATTATAATTTATAAACTCGACAAGTCGACCTATTTGGTGCGCACAGAAATTGATTATCTATTTGACCCGCGAGATCGAGACATCGACGTGGATCGATTCCGGCACTCATAGATAATACGGACAACTTGTTTACTTTCTCCCGCCCGCGATCCCCGGCACGGTAAGGATGTGGACAACAACGACGACGATGTCTTCTGAATATCAAACTGCGTTCGTATTTTCGAGCGACGTGCATTCTCGGTGTACAACTCGGTGCGCGTCGCAATCACGACGTTTACGTTTCAACGGATAACAAAATGAACAACGGTCGCATCGCGCTGCGGGAGCGATACAGAGCGGGAACAGTACAGCACGGTAAAAATGCCGTGAGATATCTATCGGTTAGATTTATAGAGCCGTCCTCGTGTATCTGTCATAACACGCTGACATTAACTCGTTGAATGACGGTGCATTTAGTCGAGAAACCTCGGTGATGTATCAAGCGAAACGCAGCGATAGTTAGCTGATATTAAGACAAATAAATATTCCACGGTGAAAATTTATCTGTCCGTAGGCACAGGACTTAATTTTTCTTTTTATTATGCCATTTAAATTATGTACCATATTACGTTCCCTGTACACTTAGCAGCGAACTTTCCTTTAAACGGAGAGAGGTTCTTATATCACGAGAAATTGCATTTTTCTTAATTATTAAAAGACTAAGTCAGGTTTCGTCTGCGAAATGTCTCTCGTTCAGCGATTTCGGGATGTGAAACTTGGACGCAAGATACATCCCTTGTGCGTCGGCGAAGATGAAGAGCTCCGTTGAGTTATAAGTTGACCATCTCTTTGCCATGTAATAACGCGCTTTGTCCGGGGCCCCAAGGCACGATATTAAGCATTCCAGGGCAACGATGCAATAATGCGGGGCTGTTCGATGCATAGGAGCTAAAACAGGAACGGTACGGACGAATTTAAAATATTCGCCGAAGATATTGCCCTGATCACGGTTACGCATGCAAATACAAGTACACACAACTGTACATAAATACATATATAGAGAGAGAGAGAGAGAAGAGGGAAGGAGGGAGATTGTATAACATAATTTCGGATCGGGATCTTTGGTTCTGGTATTTCTTGCTTCACCGAGTCGCGAATCTCTCACTTTGACCTACGAGAATGGACTATACGGCAGTCTTAACTGGATTATTGCATTCCGTCGCTGGATGGACGAAGAAACTGATTATTATCGTTCTGTCGACGAGAATGAAAACGGCGAAAATCAGAGTGAATCATGAAAAACATCGTGAGATATATGCGATACCGATCGTCTAATTGGAATTCATTTCTCATTTCTAGAGTACAACGAACTCGATTAATAAAACCCGTTTAGACGCTCATTAGATAAAAAAATTGGACTAGCTCGATAATTCCTGGAAATCTTTCGACTTATTAGAGCTACTAAGTCGCGCCATTACACCGATTGCTTATCGATAACGTAACGGGAGGAATCCAGAACAGTCGGACCGGGTGTGCAAATTGAAGATTTATCGATGTGAATTAATCATGAGTAATGCCAGATACTCATTCACTTGCTGAGATATTCTAGCGACCTTGCGATTCATTCGCACGCAATATGTCGAACATGACACACTCAATTAGAGTACCTATACCAAAGATCTGTTAAATAATTAAGTGATACATGAGAAGAGTAGCTTAAGGAAGATATTTTATCTTCCTTCAGCAACTATACTCATTCTTTTTTCGACAATTATATCCATTAAATATTTCATATCTGCTGTTTTATTGATGTTTTAAGATTTTATTAAAGATTTTATTGCTTTTCTTTATAGATAGCTCTTTATTTTATTTTACTTTTATTTTCTAGTTTTTTGCTGGTTTTTAAGATGCTTATCATCATCAACATCATCATTAAAATTAATGATCAATCTAATTTGAGGTACCAATATTTTTATTTCGATTTACGATTGCGTAACAAGTTCGACAAATCAAATCAACACGCCGTTTATAAAATCGAAAATGTATTTGCAAAAATTTGCATATGTGAATATTAAATACTATAATAAGACCTTTTATCGAAAATAAAATTATTTCTCTTAATTGATTTATTTCTTTATTTACCTAGATAGTCTATTTTAGTATTCCTAAAATGAAATAATACTAAATGGATATCCTCATCTTAATATTCTTATACTAATAGAATTAAAAATTTTATACATATTTCATCTGCTGTTTAATGACGTTTTAAGATTTCAACGTATTGCTCTTGTTTGTGCAGACAATTCCTTATTTTATCTTAATTGTCAAAATTAAATTATCTAAAGTATATATCGTTTTTTATATTTCGTTGTTAGTCGACTCATGTGTGCTTTTATTATTATTTTTTAAAATTTTGAGAGTTTTTTTCATCGTGATTAATTATTTTATTTCATTTTTATTTCTTCACATTTTCTACGAACGCGGTTTACTTTATAATATTTCTAAAATAGATATATGCCAAATAAATCTTAGGTTCCTATTCTGTAACTCTTAATGATAATAACGATATCATTATATTATCGTTGCGCAGCTTTTTTACTATGTATAAAACCTGTTAAGAGTTAGAGAATAGGGGCCTTAGTGTAAGTCTGGAGATTTCTCTAAAGACTTAAGACCACTCTAACGGTCACATTTTTAATTTTGCAGATATGAAACCTTCGGACAGGAGCGAGAAGGCTATGTTGACCGGAAACGCGCAACCATCGGACGTATTCTGTTCGGTTCCAGGACGATTATCGTTACTAAGCAGCACCAGCAAGTACAAAGTTACGGTAGCGGAGGTACAAAGACGACTGTCGCCACCGGAATGTTTGAACGCGAGTCTCCTCGGTGGCGTGTTACGAAGGTAAGAGACTGATTTAAAAGTCGTTGCACTCAAATGGATCTCGCACGCAGAAATAAATATATCGATTCACGTTTTCCCGTCATGTTTCTCCGTCACGATAAGTCGACAAGAGATTCGTCGATTTGCAGATGCAATAATTCTCTTTCCCCCTTTTCTCCCTAGCAGAGTTCTCAGAACAATTCTTTCGACAAAGAAAAACGGAGAAAGAGCGGTTCATTCATCCGTTTTTAATCACGCAAGTTTTTAATCATTCGGACCACCAGGCTCTCGCCAAAACCGTTAGGATAATTTGGTATTACACGCGAGGAATTAAATGTCATTGACATGAGAATCAGCACAGCTTTCACGAAGATGCCCGACATATATGGTACCGTTGTCTGAAGGAGTTAACTTGAGAATTATAAAAATTATTAAAAAAAAGAACGCTGAAATTTAAATTTTTTTTAAATTAAAGTGTTCAGAAAGGGAAATTCTACGTCACTGACGTGATATATCAAAGAATTTGTGGAGTATATGGGGGAAAAAAGAAACGAAAATCATCTAATCTGCATTGATACGAATCTCTGCATTCGCTCGCAGGCTCTACTAAGCCAATCGTATGCGCACGGAATGAAAATGGAGCTCGATCGCGATTTCCCATGAATATTCCGTCGCGCGCGGGGACGACGCGAGATAACAAGTGCAGCATCCCGCTTCCTACAGAGGCGCATTGAAAACGCAACAATTCGCGGTCCCGGATATATCGCGCTCTGTTATGGCTCGCGGTTGTTGCGGCTGCGGTAAGAAATGAAATACGAAACACACGGCGTTGCACATTACCGCCGACATTTCCGGTCGCCGTATCGAGGCAATCGGTATAACTGACACGGCGCGCGATCGGGACAATGCGTGCGCGTAAAAGATCGTAAGACGCACGTTGTTACACGGCTTTATCCGCGGGACTAATTAATAAACCCGCGCGTTCAGTTCATCTGGGCCCTCATGCCCAACTGAGCACAGACATTCACCTGATTTATAGACGCTCCTCATGGAGGAGCACCCCGCCTTTATCTGATTCACCGTTTTATCCGATGCTAGAGCACCGCTCATTGCGCAATGCTTTATCATCAAAGGCGTGGATAAATTGCCCTGCAAGCCCTGCGAGTCAGATATATTGTACTTCCACGCACTCCGTACGACTTTTCGCGCTTCCTTCTTTCGCAATAGGTATTACGAAATTACTGAAACATTACGAAATCAGGCGCGCCTTGCTCTATTACTTATTGTACTTAACGATTCTCCAGAAGAAAATTCAAGATATCGCAAACAAACTCGCAGAAAACTCAACGAAGCATCTTGATTTATTAAATGTTAAATATATTCAGTAAAATGATAACAATAATCCAATTGACACCAACCAAAAGTGACGTAACATCAATGTTATAATTTTACACTCATGACTCAATAATATAGGTATAATAATATAACGCATAATGTCACGTAACAGTTGATTGGGAATATTTTTGATAATATTTTAAATAATCCTATATAATGAATTTATATGAAATATAATTAGAATGTTAAGGATTAAAAAAATTATTATAATTAATGGACGTTTGAAATTCAAAAACAATTCAAAGTGTACAAGGTAGACGAGAGCTAGGCGTAGTTAATTAGGCGCAATACTAGAATAATGTATATTTATTAATATATAATAATAAAATTAACAAATGTCTTAAAGCTAGTCCAATCATATCTTGTTACATTTCAAATTATATTTCAAATTATATTTCGACACCCTAGTGGAAGGTACGTTCAATTCAAACGGAATGTGTGTCACTCAGTGATTGCATGGCTTAAATATTAGGTCATTTAAAAAGTATCCGCGTATTTTTTGTTCAATTTTTGAATGAAAAAACCGCGGATACTTTTTAAATGACCCAATATATAAGATAGATCAATAAGAGAAGTCTTTAAAAAAAAGATTACGAGTAATTATCGCGAAAAGTGCGCATTTTTTTCAGATGCATATTTTGAGATGTGTAATGTGGAATTATTGCTGACGCAAAATTTCATTAGGACAGTAATCTGAAGGAAAACGCGCACTTTTCGCAATGAAAGAAATATATCGCTCGACGCGTACGTTTTCACATATCGCGTGAACTCGTTCCGCGATATCGGAGTAACGGAGCGTGACAAATCTTTCTTGTCGCAAAGCGGACCGATCTATATATTACCAATGCAAATGAGACATTAATAACTCGCGAGTGTCAATTCCTCAGCGTGCGAGCGAGCGAGCGAGTGCGCCTCGAGGCGGACGCGACGTTATAATTCATCTATTCGCATAGCGATCTGACCGATAATTACACGCACGTTGGGTCGAGACTCGCCATAGATTCTCCCTCTTTCTCTTTGCTCCGTACAGTCCCTTTTGTCTCTTCCATCTTGTTCATTCGGTTTCATTCGTCGGCGACTCGCGTCCATGAGGGTTCAGGATCATCGCAATACGCTGCGAGAGATCATTTCGCGAAGATCGATTACGTTGTACCGTGACGTATGCACGTGCGCCAATACTTTTGTCGAAGATCCGCGCCTTCCGTTTTTGTTTTCACTTTGACCGATTTTCGATCGCCTTGAGCTCTATTTCATAACGCGCGTATTCTCAATGCGCTCTATTTATTTTTGCCTCTTTGAACGTACGCGCGGGATTTGTTCTCCATGCATGAACCAGCGTCCTGAATTATGGGAATATTGTCTTCTACTAAAACTCTGTATTAGTAAAACTAATGCATTTTTTTTTAATGCCGACAACTGCGTCTTCCTACTGTCTGCCTTCCTATCGTATTTTTCTAGTAATTTGATCTTGGATCTAATTGATCTATTGTCCAACACTGTTAGATATCAAAGGAACAATAGTAAACCAATCCTTAGAGTTAAGTAACATTTTGTTATTTTTAACTTCTATGTGTGACAAAATGTAAATCAATTCATTTCTATAATTAGTTTCAGAGTAAGATGCATTTAGATGCATAAATAATAAATTTAAGTCTAATTTATTTAATACTTTTATTGGGTTAAATTGTTCAACTCTATTGTTTTAGTCAAATTAATGATATATTGAATAGGAGCAATGGCGACGTATAGAAATGATTAAAAATAACTCAATTAGGCTATAATTTGACATTATGAATTTAACAATAAATAAGCGTTTAGTAATTCTCTCTCTTTAATATATTTATTAAATCTAACATGACTTTTATTTTTATTAATATAGAGTTCTATTGTCTACTAGTAAACTTGAGATCATAAAATTTATTGGATTAACGAGCCGACAATAGTATTGTCAATTGATTTCTTTTAGAGGCAGGATAATCACAAAATAAAGGTGGATAAATACAAATTACAAGACAAATGGCAAGAAAAAAAACTTGTTAAAATAATATTATATTTGAATCGATATCAAAACATATGGAGTTTCAAAAGTTGAAATAACAGCGTTTTACTTAGTTTTATTTTATCGCTCAAATATTTTTTGCGAATCATTGTATAAAAAAATTACACGTCACGTGTATATTTTTTCGTGTCGATGTTCTGAGATATTGCAATCTTCAAAGTTCGATGCGAAAATAGTCTATTGGGCGTTCTATCCCATCTAAAATTTATTTGGGATTAACAAAACCCTCACCTGCTCCGTAAATTGCTGTCGGATACCGACAGGCTTCTACGATTGGTTACCATCTGCTTGGAGTTTGAAAATCACGCAAGGTCATCAGGCTGGAGAACAAGGTTGACTTCCACCGTAGGATAGAAATTTTGCTGATCTATTTATTCCTCTATTTTTCTGTATTGTTACGATATATTCAGATTGGAAGAGATTATGCGCATATTGATTATGATAAAATCTATTAGGTGTTGGAATTAATTCGTAGCGTTTTACAAGTGATGGGAAGTACTTTCATTAATGTATTTTTTAATGCTCATGTGAAATAAATAACATTTTTTCATTAAAAACGCTACGAATTAATTCCAACACCTAATATTATTATAAAAAACTATATAAGCCACAGTATTTTCATAAAAATACTGTTATTAAGTTTCATATTTACTGCAAAAAATAATGTTAGCGTAAAAAATCTATCGCATATTATTCTCTCAACGCAATGATTCTCATTAAATCTGTTAGCCGTAGAAATAAAATCTCATCGATCAACTTATCGATCTAATTTGCGCGAGCTATATTCCGATATTATTTCTTTGATCGAGTGATGTCGATAAAAACTAAATTCAAAACAGTTTTTTGAACTATTAGGAAGATTCTATTCATTATGCTACCTCTCTTAGTGTGATTATAATTATTAACTCTAGCAATTTATAAATTATAAAGTATTATAGTATTAATAAATAATTTTTTTAATTGTAGTTATTTGATTTTTGAAAGATAAAGAGAAAAATCTAGAAATATGATTTATATCATTAATATGATATTTTAGCATTAACATTAATAATAATTTATCTATACTATCATTAATGTAAATTATGAATATTAATATCAATTATTATTAATATAAATTTTTATTATTTATTATTTCGAAACCTTAGAAAGCATATAATATATAAACTACATTAATTCTATTATTAATTTATATCAGATTTCTAGAAAATTAATAATGTGCAATAATAACATTATTAAAATAAATATATCGTAAAAAAAAATTTTTTAATATCATAACGAGAAGGTATTGAAAATATTTTCCTTAAATATATTAATTTTAAACATTTCACTCGAAATACATGCAGCTATATTTTATAGCTGCTAATCATAATTCCGCCTCATTCTCGCGAACGATGCGGAGGAGCATTTTGAATGAGCCTTGATCATAAAGTCCTTCGGTTTTCTAATCTCGCATGGCATCTGTAGACGATTAACGATGCCAAGCGTTCGAGGATGTCTCAAGCAATCAGGGGAAGTAAGGGATCCACTATTCAGGATCTTCCTATCAGTGGAATCGACACCGAGGGTTGCAAATTCCGCGGAACCCCTTACACAGGAGAGAGCGACACGTCTGATTGTGAGAGGAACGAGGATTCTTCTTGGGACAAGTCTCCGGTAATGAATCGCAGCATCGTTTTCGTCACGTACCGAGAAACGACAATGACGGCCATTAAATATCGAAAATTCGATCCGGTCGGACGACCGTTTCCGCGATCAATTACATTTGTCAAAATTCTTCTGACATCGGGATATGTTACCTCGGGCTGCGCTTCGAATCAAATATAATCAACGATAATTATCGCGTTGTTCGAAACCAGTTTTAGAATCTATATCGGTAACAGTTTGATTAGGCTTATCATGCGGATCTATGTGAACGAAAATGTAAACGAGAACGTATGTTTTAGCAGTTCTGTCAATTTAATATATCAGATCTTAAATTTTAACATGACAGTATAAATTAAGAGGAAAGATTATACAAAACACAAACGATCATTCATTAGTAATACAATCAAGATTAAGGACGTTTTCCAAAAAAATTCATTTTCTTTAGATTTTTCTGAAACTTACAGAATAAATTTGTTTTAGTGTCCTTTAAAAAAACATATGTACTTTAAAAATCAATATCCGGAGCGGGATTAAAAATCGAATTATTTCACTTTAAAGTTGAAGCGTTTAAAATACACACACACACACACACACACACATATATATACATACATAAGATCCCTATCTAAAGTTTATTCAAAAGTGATCTTTTTATTTACTGTGAAAAAGTTTTTTTTAACAATTTTTGAAACAATGAGATATAAAACTGGATATCACAAGGAATAATATGAACTTTGTCTGAATATGACTTCCAGTATTCATTTTTAAGAAATCATTAAGCAAAGTAAGTAATACAGTAAGTAAAGTCGCTATTTTTTCGACCGGCGGCAGAAGCGACGACGAGAGGCATTTTATATATATATTTATATGTATAAAAAAAACTTGTATAAAAACATTAACACTTATGAAATATCTTATAAAAGTGAAATAAATTTTCATAATGGTGAACACTAATGTGCTCATTAGGTTGAGCATAACTACAGTTTCGGAGAACGTCCTTAATTAAATTCTTGAAAATTATTGGAAAAAATGTTTCTATGGCTATGTTCAACAGAGAAAACTAATCAGTTAGCGCTTAATGATTCTTTAATATGATTGATTCTCATCTTTATTTCTTTGCTGGATCTAAATGTAGAAATTAATTAAAGAATCGTAAATGTAAATGCTAACTGATTAGTTTTCTCTACTGAACGCAGCCAATATATAATATTATAAGCTTTATCTATCTTTAATAAATAAAAGAATATAAGTGTGTTGATTTATATGTTATGTGTATATTTTCACAATATATTTAAGATAAGAATGCTAAAATATCTATGTACACATATCTTTAAGATAAAAGTTCTCAATATTTAATATAAATGAAAACGTGCTCTTGATGCGCCGAGATAATTAAACTAGAGATAATTAATCGGTTTCTCTTCGGTTCTATTCTATAAAATGAGTATAATATCAAGTAACGCGGGACAGTGCGATTCAGAAATAATAAAATGAACAGAACGTAAGTTTGCAAAACGTAAATTCGGAGGAGCCGATATTAAAAACCCATAGCGGTAAAACGTATTAATTACCGAGCAAGGCGAAAGATTACCGGGCGAACCGGGCAGCCGAACTGAACAAAGGTAGGCGATACGCGTTACCGTTATAACAGGCCAAGATGATGGATGGACAGGGTGTGTTAAGAAAGAAGTCTCTGCTACTATCGCGTTCCCGTTGGTGTTCCACGAAAAAAATTTATTTCACAGCTTCTTACTTTGTCGATGGATTAACGACACGAAGTCATTGTCCTGTAAAAAGATTAAAACGCAATTTTTGATGATGTCTCGATAGACTTGGTCTGAAAGATCACGCAAGACGTATCCAATACATAATTAAGCGTAAAATCAAAGAGGATGATTAAATGTTTTATATAGAAGCATATAATTAACAATTGTTTATTTTTTATAAAATTTATATAAAAATGTACATTTATCTGATGTGATATTAGTTAAACTGCGTTATTCAACATTGAAAGGACATACACATTGTTCTTGTATCTGTATAAAATAAAGAACCATTTATTTAGCTAATGAAGCTATTTCTAAAGGTATTTAACACAGATATTTGCCAACACTTCCCGTTTACAATTAGTATTTAAATTGCGATTTTAGTCTTAACGTCGCGTTATCATTAAACGCTCTTTCAGAGGCAACAAATAAACGGCGCATCTAATTGACCGAAATCATGATTACAGCGAAGAGGTCTTAACTTTAATCAATCGTGAAACATAAACGCTTCATCTTTACAATCGCACAAGGGGCGTCGTTTAATAATTAACCCAGATACACGTGTCGGAGGAGAGCAGAATAGAAGTGTCGATAAAAATTCTATTCGCGCCTGATGTGCTCACTGATGACTGTAGCTTGAATAGCTCATTCTATGCGAAGAACACAGTGCTCCTTTCTTTCAGGCTCGATCCTATTCCACAAAACGCACGTGCATGAACGGTACGAGCGCATCTTTGAGCTTGCTCAATCATCGATGACACACGTAGCCCGCGGATTATGCTAATCTAACCGTATTTCCCTCTCGTTGCCGCTATCCCTCTCGCACCTCGATTTCATCTTTTTAGAGATCACGGCGAAATGATTAATGGAAGAGTTCCGTTTCGAAATTCTCACGCAGCGGAACGGGTCGAGAACGTAGGCGTTCGCATATGTCCGAACAAGTGTTTAGAACGGTAGAAAAATAATTGATCAATAAATATTACGATGAATCTCTTGTTCTGTGGCGTACGTAAATTTTCCATAGAGAATAAATCAAATAAATGAAACCAAATAATCACGCTGGTGTAATCTAGTAATTTAGTGAGGCTATAATATCACTATATGAGAATTTTAACCTCTGACCGAGTTTAGCGGTTTGTATTAAATGTTGATGATTATATAAAATGTAGATTTAATATATGTAATCATTCTTCTTTAAGAAATAGAAAGATGCAGAAGATTGTTGTAAAAATATTTTTAAAAAAATATATAACATAAAATATGAGAATCAAAATATTTACCATACATGATGACATAAACAATGCCATGAATTGAATAATATCATAAAAATTGCATTAAATGGCGTTAAATAATACCACAAATTTTTTTATTGATAAAATGACACATATTGTGTTATTTAAATAACATTAAAAAAGTATGAAGAGCTTCATATAAAAATATATTTTGCATTTTGCAGGGCGAAATCCAAAAATGGCGGGCGTCTGCTTAGGGAAAAACTGGAAAAAATTGGTTTGAATCTACCAGCCGGTAGAAGGAAGGCCGCCAACGTCACGCTCTTAACTTCTTTAGTGGAAGGTGAGTGCTTTCATTTCTTCCAAAAGTCTCATTTACGAACTACAGTTAAACAATTCGCGAGAAAAATAACATATAACATTATAAATAAATCTCCAATAAATCTCATGTGTATTACAGACTTGATAGTCTCGTAATAATTAAATATTAATATATTGCTATGATTTATGACTTTGTTAAGCAAATACGATCACGGGTCTATCGCAGATACTTATTGCCACATACATTATACATGATCGTTTCTATTCTTGATTTTCAAGCTTTTAACGTTACTTTACATATGAATTTTGCGTATAAATTACTGCTTTTTGAGATCAGAATATGTGATCAGAACGAATATTCTATCGCTTGAAATCATAAAATTAGAATCTTTAAATTAAAAATCTTATTCTTGAAAATAGACTAATATATCTAAATTTTCAGTTAATTTCAACTTGACTTTAGTTCAACGGTACATTTATTCAGAGTTTAAAGAACTTAACATAGATAAGTTATAGAAAAACGATGTCTAACAAGATTCTGGTTAAAGAAAAATTTCATTTAATACGAATCGTTGCACCTAAGAGAAAGCACACTTTTCAGAACAGCTTGTATATAGTATTTAAAATAGTGACCGATGTAAATTACTTTTTATTGTCTATATATTAATCAAGTTAACAGACATTTGTCGGGCAAAGCAGTATTAAGGTTGCTTGAACTGCACAATATCTTCATAAACTCTATTACATCTTGGAGCGGGTATGGCATATGCTTGTCCCATAAAGCGCGCGATGAAATCATCTCTTCTGTGAAATAACGCGAACGTAAAATCTTTTTCCTACATGGTAATGGTGGATGTGTCCTTTTTCCTCACCGGTAATCGTTTTCTTCATTAGCAACATTGATCGTATCCGGTATAAACGACAAACATATAACCAAACGGGAAGCTTTCTCTGCACGGTATTCCAATTCCGTAATGCGGTCACACTATTTACACGGAACTTTTACATTCCGCTGTGCATTAATATCCGCGTAATGATAAGCTGATGTGTGCGACACAGTAATCATGTCATCTTTGTTTAACATTGGCAACAAAGATGTAATGATCCATTGTGTCATTTGCGTCGCTTGTTGGAAGACACACGATATCAATAATATTTTTGAAAAAAGAATGTTGGAAGCGTTCACACTATAACATTATAATTTTATCAATTACTATTTTTCTTGCTATATTTTACAGAAAAAATTAAACGCATTTATTTATACAATAATTGCATTATTTTTCTTGATAAATTAAAATTTTTTTGTAACAAAAGTTTGATGAAAGAACGTTATTTAATTTTCAATAACAGAGAATTAGGAGCCGCAGTAATGTGAATTTCTCTTTTCAAATAATAAAGAAATGAGATTTTATTGAACAAAAGTTTCTTAATGTTAAATTAATATTTATTATCAATTAATTAGATTATTTATTAATTTTATATTAAATTTCCCTCATACACAATTATAATTTTGATCTAAATTAAAATATTTTGTCGTCGAATTAATAAATTTAAATTTTCTTTAGTAAATTTTTTATATTATTATATTTTCAACTTATTAAAAAATCGTCTACATACATTTTTTTGTATTTTTGTAAAACTTCTCAATGAAAAACGATATATAAATCTTTAATAAAATATTTGATATAAAAAATTTTTATAAAAATATTTAATAAAAAGATAATTATTAACGTGTTTTTTCATGGAATAGAAATCATGTTTAATTTATCTAGCTCGATTGGTTTATATAAAATATTTATAGTGTAAATTTCCCGAGAGATTCTTATTAATCGGGGTCGATGACCAATGCATTAACGATTAATCGCGTAATCACGCATTTTCCCAACGCGAGTAACACTCTTAAATGTAACGTTCTTCGATTTATTGCCGTTGTAATTTGTAGAAGGTTACCTCTTCGCGTCTTTACACCTCCCTTCTTCGCCGTGACTCCGAAGAATTACATTCCTTGCGACGCCCACTTGTCTCGTAGGGCACAGTGATGAAATCATCTCTTTGGAATAGCACGCGCATCAAGGCGAATTTACACGGTCTACGCTTGATGATCATCTTGAATGAGTCATTTAAGCAGCTGAATGGATTTTTGTTTAGACATGCGGGATTAGTCCCTAAGCCTCGCAAGATAGAACAACCGGCAAACAAAGCTACAAGAAAATAAACATTAAGAATTTACCATCTGTACCTCGCATTTAACGCGAGTATTTAATTCGAAAAAGATTTTATTTCTGTTTAAATATGAATTCTTTTATATTAAAGAACAAATTCTATGTTGTCTTTGTAACATACAGTTTTCAATTATGATAATTAATACTAAAACTACCGATGATTAATTTATTTAATTATATTACACACATTATATATATATAAAAGAAAGAATAAAAGGAGAGAAAGTAAATTGATCATTCTATTATTTATATATTGAACAAAAGAAGATATTGTCATAGAAGATCTTGAAAAATACGCCATTATAAATTTGAGTAATTACAAAAAAACTTGACATATCATTTATTTTTAATAGTATTAATTCCGCAGACGAAACTAGAAATTCCACTTCCTTCATTCTTGCTTTTTCTGATCAATCTAATTCACTACGCTTTCTTTTCTGAATAATTCTCTCGGACGCTCATCAAAGACGAGCCACGTACCTAAACTCGGCTTTAGAGACATCGTCTTCGTCCTTCCGCATTATGACAGTAACAACGAGTGCGAGCTTTTTTGCACCGGATACAGGACATTGCGCGAGGCTAATCAGAGAGAGAAAGAGGAGGATAGAGGAGGAGAGACTCTTGCGGGATATCCCATCTGCGCGAGAGAGCGCTTAATAACGAGCGCGCAACAAATGCGTACATGCGTACAATTGCCTTCCCGCACCTCCGCCGCAGCAGCGCCCTAATGACGCGCCTGGAAGTTTGTTAGAGTGTTGGCACGGACGTTGATTATAATTTATGGTCGGCGGGGCTTCCATAAAACATCGGCCGTGCTTTTCTTTCCGAGTCGACGCGACGGCCACGCTTGGCGGCGACACGCGCTGTAAACGCTTTCTCGACCGAGAATTCACGAAGATTTGAGTCCGGCATTTTGCCAGAAATGAATAAAACGCGCAATGAATAAAATGTCTCAAATAAAAAAAAATGTATTAGAATCAAAATCAGAGTTGTCATTTATTAGACTCTAACAGGGTTGAGTAAGTTAATGTATTTTTTATAACTGAATAAAGTTAAAGTTAATGGCTTTACAAAATTAATAAAGTTAAGTTAAAAGTTGAAGGAATAAAAAATTAACTTAACGTTTTAAGTCAATATTGAATTAATTTAAGTTAAGAAAAAAGTTAACTTTGAAAAAAATTATTTTTTAGATCAAAATGTCCTGATTTTTCTTAAAATGAGATTAAATAACTACAATATAGATTATTAAGTAAATTAAATTTTTAATTTTTTTATTCACATGTGATACAATAAGCATAGACTATGGCTGCATTGAACGCTGATGTGCTTAAAGCGCATGAGCGTTAATGCTTCGGCACACCAGCGCGATTTGCGACTTGCAGATAGTCAGATAGGTTTTCAGGTTTTTACTTTTTAATAAGTCTTAAGCTACAAGAAATTATAATCGAATGCGAGAACAATATTTGACTGTAATTGATCAATTTCTTATGACTTAAGGTTTAAAACACCTATTGTAGATTCGAATTAAGGCTTATGGCATAAGGCATAACCAATCAATTAGAAGACTGTATTAGCATCTTACTTAAGATGGTCTTAAAATATGAACAGATTACGAATATACACCCTCAGTCTTATTATATTTTATTTTTTTTCTAAGATATTTAAAAGAGATGAAAAAATTTTTTAACTTAAAAAAAATTAACGTTTAAAAGTAACTTAGTTAAGTTAAAATTTAATGCATTTAAAATTAACTAAGTTAAGTTAAAAGTTATTAACTTTTTTTTTCACTTTTAACTACTACCCAATCCTGGACTAACTACATTCCTTAAAATGTAAAAACATTATTACAAAAAAAAACAATACGGTTGTTATATTACAATATAATTATAACATATATTACAATGTAATTATAACATAAGATGCAAAAAACAAAAATGAAGAAATAAAAAATAAAAATAGACATCTACTTTAGATAAAAATATACTTGATACTTAACACAACATCGTCCAAACTTTGTAATATTTATTTTCCGGATAAAGAAAGCGCGTCTAAATCTCGAGTAAATATAAAACTCAATGCAATGCGCCAATTAACATTTTGCGACGTAAAAATTCAAGATAATAAATCGCCCTTTCGCTACAACTCTACCGTGCCGGCAGCTGTATTGCTGTAAATCGTTGCATTGTTACAGTACCGTAAATTGTGCGCAAGCCGACCTGTCGATTTATATCATTAATTGTCGAACAAACTGAACATTACTGGTACACAGTTTCATGATATCAAAGCATGTATATCTCGCGGTTTGCAAATTAATAATAGCTTTGACAAGGCAAAACTAATTATTCCTTGAATTATCCCATCTCTATACAGCATCCCCGTACTTGAAAATAAAAAGAATAAAAAAAAATAGCTCATTTATCGCGTTCATCGATGTGACTCGTTTAATCTCTTTCCTGTTCAGCTAACCGCGCCTGGGAAGAAGCTCAAATACGCGTATAATTACCATTTGCATACAAATCGCTCCTGCCATGAGATTAGGACAATCGCTGCCATTAAGCGATCAAAAATAGTGTATAATGTATCCGTAAATATATAGATTTGCGACAGCTTTGCGGCGATCCCGTTTCTTAATTGCTACTTGAGCCTTTATCGTACTTTAATGATAGGGAAGACGTAAATAGTAGTGATGAACTAACGACAATGCTCGTGGTATTCTTTTTCTGTACGTGCGGTACATAAACTCAATGTGAGTTTCGCGTTTTAGGTTTACGTCAGACCAATGCAATCTTCTGCGAATAATACGACGATAATTCTTACAGATATCATTTAAAAATTCTAATTCATAATTTTTACCATATATGAGTAGGAAGAGAAGAATGACGAATAGTCATTCTAACTAGTTATACAAATAAATTGATCCAATGATCGATTTTATAATAAATAAATTCACATTATTTTTGTAATCAATAAAAAAGAAAAATACAAGGTGCGTCCCAAAATTTTCCGAACTTTTGAAATAAAACAACAACGGTTTACTTTTTTTTTCAAATTCAAATTGTTTATTCAAAGTAGTCCCTGTCGGACTCAATACAACGTTTGGCACGATCTAAAAGCATTTCAAATGAATGTTTTATGTCGTTCAAAGGCACGTCCTTCAGAATAGTGGTACAAGCCCTTTGGATGTCTTCTACGTCCACATACCGCTTTCCTTTCATGGACAAATGCATTTTGCCGAATAGGTAGAAGTCACAAGGTGCCATATCAGGCGAATACGGGGAATGGTTGATTGTTAAAATGTGATTTTTAGTCAAAAAATCAGTGACAAGTGTCGAACGGTGAGATGGCGCATTATCGTGTAACAAGCGCCAACTTCCTCCTTCGCGATATTCTGGCCGAATACGACGAATGCGGTGCACCAAACGCTTCAAAACGCTTACATAGAATACAGCATTAACTGTTTGGCCTGCTGGAACGAATTCTTTGTGCACAATACCCTTGGAATCATAAAAACTTCGATGGAATTTTCGTTAATTGTCGATTTTGGGCGACCTGTATGTGCGTCGTCATTTATGTCCTCACGACCGTTCTTGAATCGCGTATACCACTCATAAACACTGGCACGGGCTACACAATTATCACCATAAACTTGTTTCATCAAATTATGGGTTTCGGTAAATGTTTTACCAAGTTTAAAACAAAACTTAATATTGGCTCTTTGTCCGAAGTTCATTCTCGTACCGATGTATACAACATACTGACACTTGAGACGCCATAACTTCGTTTCCACTGAACCAAATGTCATGAAATTTTTACTGGAAATCAGCTAGGGATGTACCTTTCAAACGCGCAATCGAACACACGGATGGCGCCACCCGACCTATCCCTATTGAAAAAGTTCGGAAAATTTTGGGACGCACCTTGTAGTTGCTTTTTTGGTTACATCATACATTTTACACTGTACAATTTACATTGAAAATCTAATCTTAAATTGATTTGAAAAAAAAAACACATGACTTTTTAATTTAACTAACAACAAGTTATAATATCGCGATAAATAGTCACATTAATATTTCATCGTTTTTATTCGTAAGGATTAATATTTCTTTCATGTTTAATATTCTCATTTATATCACAAAGTGATAATCGCTTAATAGATAAGAAAAAGAATGAACTCTGACCGATATATAGTGAACCAATAAATCACAGTTAATAAATCAAGAAATATATATATTCACCTATAATGAAACAGGCCAGTACAACATTACAATAATCCGGTTTTTTTTTCAGATGAATATATTTCCTTATTTCTCGTTCTACTTACGTCAATTCCCTATTTGCAAATCACTGTTGTAATATCGATTCCTGTTTTAATTTGTCGATTACTGAGAAAAAGATGATTGAATATATACGTGTTTTACAATTTTTTTGTGTTATTCTAGTTATATATTCACATATACTTAGAGTAAAGCGAGAAAACTGTCAAAACACGTGCAAAAAATGATATATATCAAAATAAATAAATGTTTCTTTTATAATACTAACGCAACGATTGTTACACAACGATTTATTTAATAAGAACAACAGCGGAACTTCAACCTTTGGTGAACGTCATAAAAGATGCTTACAGAGTAACGACGAAAGTGTGGGAATTTATGCGCGACGCATGAGAAATACGTATGCGTACACTTATGTGCGTACGTATATCTGTCACTTATGGTTGTGTAATTCATACGTAAATTCGCTACAATACCCAATCGTCATACAGTGACACAACGTGCTCTTATGCTCAAAAGAGATATATACGAGTCTCTAAAGGCTATAAAAATAGAATATGTGAGACGAGACCGTTTATTGCGGCTCCAGATGGAATATCTGAAAAGTAATGGAACACTTCACATAAAAATTCGATAATAAAACTAAAAATAAAGCTAAAGAAGTAATTTGAAACTTCTACTACGTCTATGTAAAAGGCTACGAGGCTTTCCTAGATTAAAATACTTTAAATTACTTTTAGATTTATTTCCGAGATTTTATTACAGATTTTTATTACAGATAATAAAATTGATTTAGCAAATCGAGGAAATTAGAGAAAGGACAAATCTCATATTGCGTGTTTTGTTCGTGTGATCATCATTAAGATTACTTACATATAAAATTACCGTTAAGATACTTAAATACTCAGATTTGATTTGGCCAACATGCTCACTTAATTTCATATTTAATAGTTTAGTTTAATTTTGTGTTTATAAGGGTACAGTTACGTTTTACATCGCGACCTAAAAATTTTAGAACGGTTAGGGCAGCGTGTAATTCGGGATTACATCAGAATAACGTGCACGAGAATCGAGGAATGCGTATTCTAGACGCGTTACACGCCAATATACGTCAACCGCAGCCGACTTGTTGCGAAGTTTTAACCGGTATGAGAAACCGCAAGGGGTATATCGGAACACGACGATCTCGGTACGCGGAAGAGAATTCCCGAAATCTTTCTCGCCGGTTCGATTATCAGGACGTATAATGGAACGTGATTTGCGGTCGAAGGCCGAGATGGAGCGCATCATATTGGTTATCCTTGTAACAAAGTTCAGAGACGAATAAGGCTATTCTATCATCGGCCTTCCTTTGGAACGGCAAGCAAATTTCTATGAGTATTGCTCGGTCGATTCGAACGATCCTTCGATGAGACTCATTATGGAAGAATATTTACAAACAAAACTAGAGAAACCCTTACGTCAATATATTTCTTCTTAACATCCCGAGCACGATCACTATATTTCTTCTTAACATTTATTTCTAATACATATGAACAGTAGTTCTTACAATCTAACGTCTAACTTCTTACACTTTCTAGCTTTAAATTTGCAATAAGAAATAATATTCTTATATAAAATGTTCAGCATGTGAAAAGAGAAAATTGGCAAAAATTTTCGTTCAATAATAATTTCATATTTTTTTTATTTTAGAATAAAATATTTTTTTCTTTTAGAATTATATGGATACGCTAAATTAAGCTGATAAAAATTTAACTGAAGATCCGTTCAAAATCAGATTCAGAGCATGCCGTGCATCAGCACGTGCTGCTGACGAGAAACAAAAATATAATTACTCGCCCATATAATTAAGCGCATTTTCCCGACCAATCTTCTTGCTGCGCCATTGGATAAATTGCACAGCTTTTGATCAGCTGTCCATACTGTCTATTGATTTGCGATCGACACGGTGAAGTCGTCAAACAGCACCGGCCGTTCATCACATAATTCGCGCGAGTCACGTTACCCGCTCATTCTCGTTTACTCACACACGACTAATCTGTATCTCCCATCTGAGCAAGCTCCTTTAGCGGTAATCTGCGGCGTGCGGTTTGCGAGTCCCTTCGTTTTATTGAGTCATATTCTCTCGTACTCGATAAGCCGGACATTCCTTCGCGTCACGTCGTCGAATCGAGTAGGATTAACGATAATATTAAAACACTATACACTGTAATATTTTATTTCGATAATAAAACGATGTGCATTGATTAATAATTTATGTTATGTCAATCAGCAAAATGTTAATAATCTTTTCAACCAGTAGATTTTTGTAAAGTTTATTTTTTACTAAAGCAATATGTTTTGATTACTCCAAGTATATTACGATTTTATTTGTAGGTGTCTGATATCTCATGCTATCAGACTACTTTCTTTCAAATCAAAGATTATTTTCTTAATATAGGATAAAATTGATAAAAATTGATTAAAAAATCAATTATTATTAATATTTCGCGTTGAATTGATGGCTCTCTGAATAAATGCGTAAAAAGAATGTCTCAAAGAAATACAGTACAATTGAAATGAAAACATGAAACGCAATAATTCGCATTTGCTTTAATTATAAATGTATTATTTCAATAACAAAACAATTATTTTTGTTTATTATATAAACAAAAAATAAATCGGGACTCTTGAGATTTAAATACTAGAATAAAATGAGAGTAATTAAGAATCAATACTATAAACAAAAATTCTACTAATAATACAGTTCAATTGATATAATTACATAGTTAGCTGTTTCGACTCATTTTTTAGTCATCCTCAGTAATATATTTAATTGAATATTCGTCGTTCTTAAAATGTGTTTTCTGTCGAGGCGTGAGTGAGTAACTAACTCAATTCGAAATAAATTATCTAAACTAGTTAAATGACTGAACAGCAATTATAAAACGATAAAAAACAAATTACGTTTGTTAATATAATTACGGCAATGACAAGCAAAATATTAATGATCCTTTAATCTTATAAAGTTCATTCTATATTAGAATAACATATGTAGTACCATTTTATTATTCAAAGTAGTTTGGTATATTATAAAGCGCTCTATAATTAAACTTTTTGTTCATAACGATGTCAATCGAATATTCATTTTTTTTTTCTTTTAAGTTTACAAGAAATCACTTTCTTAATATACGAAAATTATGAAATTAATTCGAAAAACTGTCCAAATAAATGCGCCGAGAAAATCTCTCAAAGGAGGAAAACACAATGCGATAAAATGCAAGACATATATTCGCATTTGCGATCATAATCGTGAACGCTTTGCAACGCGCACATATCGGTAAAGTAACGCCGACAGATACGCTAATTTACTTAAAGAGATTAGAAGAAGGAAAGATATGATATGGGGGGAGATATGCAAATCTGCGCGGAAGAGTTGCCCATGGCAGACTAAAGCGTACCCGAAACGACCTGTTGCATCTCGTGCAGAGGTTGAGGGGCGAGGGGGTGGAAATTTGCACCACGTCCAACGATGTCGATAAGATCGCCGATAGTTAACTTACTGTCGGTTTTGCGCGCCTAATACGAGAGTTCCGTAGAAAATGCGACAGCGAGAATACACGTGGTATCCATGGTAGATAAATATTGCACGAAACTATAATAGTATATCCATTCGACGTTCCACATCGTGGGATACTTGTGAAAGGTCTTTTCTTTACCCAGTTGATAGTTTCTTTTCTAATTTTGTTGGTTTTTTTTTTATTTTATCGAATTCGAGTTGATAAAGTGATCGAGATATTAGGAATAAGGAACTTCAAGAGAGATCTTTTCTTAAAAGAAATGTTCTTAATTATTTTAAATACAGTATCTTCATTGTATCTCAACTCAAGCTGCACAAATTAAAGAAAAAAAAAAACATGTTTTTCCGCCTTTGAGTTTAGGTAAGTCTAATTCAAAATAAAGATCAAATTTTAACAAAATCCAATTTTTCCAATAGCTAACAATCAGAAGTTTTCAATCACGCGAATCTTGTCATCTACGATAATAGTTAACAAAAACATATAAATATCATTATAAAATATGTAAATATTATTTAGATAAAAAATAAAAATGTTATTTTTTTTTTACCATTCCGTGTTATATCCATTCTTATTGAATACATTGAGCGAGAGTATAATAGGATTACGTAAAATCAGTGCGAGTGGCACTATTATACATGCAACATTGTGTAATGTTAAACAACGTAAAACGTCGGCAGTTTCAAACTACTTACATACTTTTCATAGCTACGTTAGCAGTATCTCGTTTCACTTAATGCATATGTTCTACGCATTGATTCTCTCTCTCTCTCTCTCTCTCTCTCTTTCGCTCACTCTCTCACTCTCTCTCGTCATGACCGCAGTAAAAACTTTACTACACAAAGCATTACGACAAGTCTGACATAAACACGTGGGATCAATGGCGCGGTCTATTAAAATAACGATGGTTGCGACCGCATGAACTATAATTTATGTCACATAAAATAGAACAACGACGTATATGCAAAGTGCAGTCCAAATTTTATATATATATATATATAAAACAGCAGTCCAACATTCGAAATCTCAAACTGTTGTTGAAAAACAATTATACGGCGTAGTTATCTCTTTCGTGACTTAAATGGATAATGTTTCAAACGCATTGTGAAAACGTAAATGATAATTATAAATATAAGGAGATGTACTGTACGTGTAGAAAATGAACACTGCGGCTTTAACATATAATTTATTTATGTCATCATTTTTATGATGATAAAATAAGAATTATAAGACATATATTTTTATTCCAGCAGACATGTGCGGCAAGAGTAGATTTATTTACAGTCGTAAATAACTTATTTACAATTTGATACTTATTTACAGTCGTAAAGCCATAACGAGGTAAGCATTATGTCTGTCAAAGAACTATCATTCTCTAGAGAAGTTTTGTTACTCTCAAGAATTTACTGTTATACGATATGTATGTACACTGTTCAGTGTGCATTACGTATATTTCATTTTGACCCAGTAAATATATGTACATGATCATAAAGATCTCCAGATAAATTAAATTATCTAATTAATTTTACATCATTTACAAATGGGTTTCCATAAACTGCTCTGCCCGCAAAACGACTGATAGTAACAATCTGTATGGCTGAAGGCAACAAGCATCGTGTACTTTCACATATACCTATACGATGATTAAATTTTATGAGGTTCATAGTTTTTTCAACCATGTCGCGCAACCTAAGCGTAATCATTAAAACAAAAAAAAAAGAGAATATGTATTCCGAATATGATTTCTGCGGCGATCTAGGTGGTTGCCCAGGGCAAGATCCTTGCACGAGCAACAACAATCTTGTACGCAGCCATTACGTCGAAATTAGAAGGCTGTCAATCATGTACGACGGTCTCGCTAAGATCTCTTATTCCCCGCATCCGAAATTTGACCGGTACTTAGAACATCATTAAACGTCTATTAATATGTGAGAATTTCCGCAAATATGCAGAACCGTTGCTAATACGGTTCGTTTACATGTTCGTGGTGTCTCGTGCGAAGAATTCGCGCGTGTAAGGATTCTCGCGTGCGGAATCCTCGTTTCTTTCCGAAACCCAAATTAAGCGACAACTTGGAATCTCGCACGTTCCCTATGTGAGCTAAAAGTGCAGCATAATTTATTAATTTTGATCGACTTCAGATCGTTTTCATGTAAATTGAATTTCGAGCAACGTAAATATAAATTTAGCTAAAAGAAATACTAACTCTCGTTATTTCTTACTTAAAAAAGATAATTTCTATTTTATCTTAGAATCTTAAGAGATGGCAAAAAGATTTAATTGCTATAGCAACAGGATTTCGCCTGTTTCTTCAAATAAATCAATTCAATAATCTTCGCGTATAAGAAATATATCTGTTTTCTGAGTTACGGAGAGGAAAAAAAGAAAGAGTGAGTAGGATTGCGAAATTAGAAAATTCGTTAGCTCGCAAATGGCTTTGTCCATTTGTAGATCCACGTTTCCGATCTCGTGGGTGATACACGCGGCGTGTAGCTGCGGGTAGCTTTGCTTGGTTTATCGATAATAGCGCTCAGCGGGTCTACTTCCAGCTTACATGAAAGACTACTTGCACATATATGTATAGCTACCTAATTACCTTCCATCACTAAGAGAGAAGTTGCGAGGAATGCGCTGCACAAGGGTGGAAAGTGGGAGGCTCGAAAGGGAAGAAGGGCGCGTTGAAGAGAATGCGCGTTTCATTAACTGTAATTAGTTAATTTCGCTTTGACTGTAGCATCCAAAGATTTGTTCCAACGAATCTGCTTATAATTTCTTAATAAATTTTTTAATAGATCCCGTGTTTTAGCATTTATATCTTTTTTAGCATTTTATCTTTTACAAAAATTAAATTATCTGATTGTATAGAGAGCTCATCGAATATTCGACCAAGGAATCATCGCTTTATCGATCTTTTAATAGTGTATATTTTTTTGAAAGATTATATCGTAAATTTAAAATTTCAATTTTGAAAAGATTCAATAATTAATTATATTAAGTCAGTCTTTATTAAATCAGTCATAGTCAAGTTGGGAAGAAATTCATATTATTATTTCTATTAAGACTAATAAATTTCTACAAAGCAAGTGTTAAAAAATAGTTGTTCATCAAAATATATTTTATAGATCACCGATAGTTATAAGAGCTGTAAATCTGAGGATGTTTTATCAAATGGGATTCTAATGAATTTCTCTATTTGTGAATTTTGCAAGATAAGTTAAGTAAGACTTGAACAATTTGGAATTCGATGGACAGCGTTTCACAATCAAATAAAATTCCACGATTATTTCATCGACTATTATACGCGTAATGAGTTTACATAATCATACACATACGATATACATATGTACATTTTCTTTTCAGGAGAAGCCATTCACCTTGCCAGGGACTTCGGCTACGTTTGCGAAACCGAATTCCCTGCGAAGCAAGTCGCCGAATACCTTAGTCGGCAGCATTGCGAACCACAAGACTCCTACAGGAGAAAAGAACTTCTTCATGCCACCAAGTAAGCATAAGCACTAGAGTTCTTCGACTAAAACTTTAGACAACGTCCGGCATTTTTACATTAATATATGTACACTATAATGCGCTTTTTTAAAACATTCAAATGTTTAAGACGTTTAATTTAGTATTTACGCAGTTTACTGATTAAAAAAATTGTGAATTTAATTGGTTATACACGATATATACATTGTTCGCCAAAAGTCCCAGATTACCTAAATAATTTCTGAATGGTTCGAGATATAGGATTGAAATTTACAGGGAAGTAACCCCCCTCCCTCCGGAAAGTTAAGGTAGATGTTTTTGAGGTTCAATGATAGATTTTACGATCCCATTGTATCCCTGTAAATTTCAATCCTATAATATATTATTATTGCTATAATAATTAAATGTTAATAATAGATTTGATATCAGATTTGACAAAGAGTTTTTCCTTGCACTGTTATGGCAAGGAGCCATATAATTAACTTTTTTACGATTTCGTTGTTCCTAGACAAATCACCAAAGAGCTGATGGATCTTCTGAACCAGGACAGATCGCCGCTCTGCAATACGCGGCCACAACACATCCTCGATCCCAGTATACAGAGACATCTCACACATTTTTCTCTCATATCACACGGATTCGGAAGTCCTGCGATTGTGGCCGCTTTAACGGCTATACAGGTAATAAGACGATGAGAAAAGAAGATTCTCATTTAAAACTACAGCTAAAGATTTCCCATCCAACAATACGACTCTACTGAAATCTGTTATGTTTCCCGTTGCAGAAGTTCCTAAGCGAGTCTTTGAATCATCTAGAGAAGATGTATCCCGGGAACGGTAGCGGTGTGACGAGCAGTCAACAGTCGAATCTCGACTCCAACAAAAGCAAGGAAGGCGCGCTGATGAACGACATGAAGAAGTGACGCACAGAAGACCCGCCTACCTCGAACGTGGTCACGTCTATTAGGCATTCCTGGCCGTACAATTGAGTTTCCGTGCGTCCATCGCTCTTGCGGAAAGCTCGCAATGGACCACGCGTACACACGCGTTCACGTCGCACACGCTGATGGCACTCGCGTGTGACGTGCCGCGTGCCCACCGTACGCCGAGGTTGGCTGGTCGTAAGCTTCCGTAGGCAATTCGACACGCAGACTGCGTAATACGTGCGAAAATGTGCAATCAGGGATAGTCGATGAATTATAGGAAACAGAGGAGAGAAAAATTCTTATTTCGTAATAGAGCCCCGGGAAGCCGAAATCCGAGGAGCTCAACTCTTTGTCGCTGGTCGCCTTTCGTATAGATTCTATTCGTTTTATACGTTGTCTTGAAAATGTCTAAGAGATCTCTCTACCTACAAAAATTTTTCTTTCTTCGACTTTCAGTTATGCAACTAAATTATTATTGAGACGATCTTGCAAAAAAATTGGAAAAGATAATTTTTGTAAACAGTAAACATATTCAGGATGTCCCATTTTAACTTTCACATCGAAATATCTTGAGAAGTGTAAAAGAAAAATATTTCAGACAAAAGATAATTATTTTTACGTAATACGTAAAATAATTATTTTTATTATTTAAAATATGTCAAAGTAGAATAAAATATTTCATAAACTATTGAGTTTTTATTAGTTTTTATTATTTTAATATTTTTATAGAATAATGAAGGAATCAGATTAGACAAAAAATCGTATTATACTATTTAAAAAGTGATGATGACCTTCCTATAATCTTGAACAATTTTTTCGAAAATTGATTTTATCATTATTTGGCCTCCTTTAGATCATACAATTTTTATCTAAAATATTTTTCAGTATTTTTTTATATCTTTTGAAGATATTTTGATGCGAAAGTTAAAATGGAACACCTTGTTTTAAACATGTACCATAAAATAAAAAGAATCAAATTTATACATTTTATAAATATTCAATTTATGAATATTTTTGAACATTCTCAAGAAAATAATATACACATTCTTTAAAGTGTATTTAATGTATTTTATAATTGATTCTCGATTTTTTCTTTTAGGAATGTTATGTATTGAAATTTTAATATATTAATGACTTATAAGAAATCTTTTTATAGTAAAAATACAAAAAATTGCGTTAATAAGCAAAAAACGTGAATAACGCGGAAAATAGATACCTGAGAATATCTTGGATATTTGTGCTATAATATATGCACAATATATTAAGGCTGGATGTTTGTAGGCATACTTTTATATTTAGATTTTCTCTAAAAAAAAGTTTATTTAGTTTAGGTACAGTGTACCTAGCCATAATCATACGTGAGAAAAGCATTAAAAAGACAAATAGTCTTTATAAATAAGACCTTTCGAGGTTTCAAAATAATTAAAGGTATGTAGTTACGATTTTTGCAAAGATTTATATAATCCGCCCTCTATTTCACCGATTCACCGCAAACATGACAAATCAAGCTTCTTAAATAATCGCGGTTTGGTAATGCATAGCGTAAATTACATTCAAGTTACTGTTTCACGCACTTTTAAATATGCGACAGATGAAGTTTTCTGTATTGGGAAGAAAAACTAAAAATTTGTTACATAAACAGATAAACGATAAGGTTATCATTTTCTACTTTAGTCCTTCATCTTTTTTATTGCATGAATTTAATTTGATTAAATATTAAAGAATTAAATATTAGAATATTAGAATTAAATACTACAATAATGTGAAAATAGAAAATTCTTTGTTTTCATTATTCGATTAGTAAATTCAAAAACTATATCCAATACACAGAAACTGTAATATGACAAGTGATGGATGTGATAAAAATGGGCGACAGATATAAAAATATAGATCATATTTGATTCTCTCGGTTATTCTTTGTTTTTATTGAACATTTTACGCAAAAAAAATTGTGATTTGTGAAGAGACCGGCTGAAGATAACTTCGTGAAATATTTATGATAGTCGGAAAATTCAAGAAACTTAGTGCAATCATTAATATTAATTCAACAAATTATTAGTATTACAATTATTTCCTGCAACTTGTAATCCAATCATCTACAATTTATTATTATTAGTAAGCAATCCGCATGGAAGATAAAATCTGCAGATCGTTTTAAATTACAAAGAAAAATGCTCATTAATTAGAGAATATGAAAGCACAAAAATCGAGATTACTTTTTCGATTTTTTTACTGTACATTTTCAATTAGTTTACGATTTATGAAATAATTAGATATAATATACTTTCTTATTAAAAAAACCGTGCTTCCAACAATGAGACTTACCTGGACCAGCAATTCTTTGTGTGTAATCAGAAGCAGTCGTGTATCAAAGTGCAACTTAGTCCTCGGTAACCGATGTATCAGTTTAATCACTTCTACTGACATTACTCATAATGGGATGCCGTGCGATTAGCCACAAATAAGGATAGTTTGCCTTTCATAGGTGCACACTCACGTGATAGTCAGGAACGACGTTAAGTCCAGAGAATCGCCAAGATTGAAGTCCTTCTGACGAGATTATCCTTGTGTCTAAACGTTTCATCAAAAAATAGTGTCATTAAATCAGTATATCATTTATAAATTTCTCTTTACAATATTTTTATGCTATTTTTTAACCTCAGGAATTCATTATTTATCGATAGGAAAAAAATTTATTATTATTAAAAATAAGAACATTCGATTGCGCTTATTCTCCTTCGAAGAGACTGCACTCAAGGTTATTCTTCAGGGCCATTATCGTGCCAATGCGAAACTTGCCATTTGAAAAACGTGCCAATTATCAATATCAAGCTATTAACATAAGCGACTGGCGACTAAGGAAACCATACGCAGAGGAAACGCGGTAACAGCGCACGAAAACAAGCGCTTCCTCGAGCATACGGATGACGAAACGGAAGTCTCCTCAGGAGCGACGCAAATATGCTCGTCGGCCGCATCTCGGACTCGCCAGTCACGAGAAATTGTATGAAGTACAATACCAGGTGAACCTGAGACATATCTAACTTTGTAATTAAATCTTAGGCGTATATATAAATATATATATATATATATATAAATGTAAGATTAAAAATAAAGCGGGAAAGAGAAGATGAAAACAGAAAGGAGGAGGGAGAAGCGACCTTGACACCGGGGCGCTTCGTATTGTAGCGGATTATGTACAGAATATTTGAATCTTTCTTGTGATATAATCGTACACATTACTAAGGTGTAAACCGATAAAAAAATACACTATACATTCCATGTTTTTTCATAGAAGTGAAGGCTATTAGCGAGGTGATCGTACAGCGTGACCGGCTCGTTGCCGTAGGATTGAACCATGCTACGAAGACGCTCGCGTCTTCTCATGGTGTTAGAGGCGGCTCTTGGACTGGCAAAGCTTTTAGATAAAAAAAACTCACACTGCTGTGTTGCCAAGATCCAATGTGACATTCTTTATATCAAGAACGAGACTCTCGAGAAAATCTCACTTCTTTACATGCGCATTCTTACCATTTACACGAGATCATGGATACCTTACGCAGATTTCTCGTATAAGCGAATTTTCCTCGAGCACTCATATGGACTTCCTATATGTAATTCCTTCTTGTATAGCTTACAGTGGAGTCGCCTCTGCACTATAAAGCGTAAGACAATTTTGTAAATGTTAAAACGCATTCCAATATTTAAATCTGGCGCTCCGATATATTCCGTACTTCCTACATAATTTCACATTTATACGCCATATTTTGCAAATAACGCAATTCTTCATTAATAATATAGCACGTTATTAATTCAGAAGACATCTGTTGTGAGTGATCAGCAGCATGACCTTTATCACGCCTTTTTACCTTAACAATTTGATCACACGACAGGAAAAAATTTTGTGTTAGTGAATATAAATTAAAGATCGCTCTGCTGATCCTCGTCTGATGTATCGAAACATCAATGCACGTTAGAAACAATTTGGTATTGTGACATTGTTCTAAATAAAATGAGGCATAAGTAACACGATAAGTAACACGATAAGTAATGAGAGAGAGAGAGAGAGAGAGAGATGTAATTATTATGCAAAGAGTGCGGCGAAAATCAGCAGCATGCGTTTCAACAGGTACAAGATGCGTGGACGCTTCAACGCGACCCTCGGTTGCACTTTAAGCGAACGAATATAACGGACAAGGCATCTTTTACGGCTTCCGGTTCATATGCAGAGGAGTATTAGTTAGGAAAAAGTTAGGGAAAAGAAAAACTCGGCACCTTATTTTCACTCACAACTACTTAGATGCGACTTGTTAGAAGCTAAGGAATCCCGTAAATTAATACTTATTTATAACCCTTAGGACGGCTGTAGAAATACGTTTTTCTACCAGAATTTCTGTGCCAACTGCAAAGAACGTTGTAGATGATTTTTGTTTCAAGTTGAAGCATCATTCTAATCTTGTAAGATACTCAGATATATCTTTATTAAATATATTTGAATTTCGTAGTATATTATATTCTGATATTGATTATACAGTTCATTTTTGTATATTGGTGTGTGATAAATAAATAAGAATATTGTTTCTAAGCAATCCCTCGTGATGAAATAACTACCTGTTATATAACATCTATCTGTTATTATGATGGCATAAGATCATCAGTTTTATAATTTTTGGCTGCTATAGAATTACCATGAATTCTTTATCCTAAAATTTCGTAATTTTTCCTGGATTTCCAAATAAAATTTCATGATTTTCCCTAATGCTTTTATAATAATAATATTTTTGAAATTTTTATTTTCGTCTCGATTTAGAAATCGTCAAATATTTTGTTGAGAGAAAGCAATTTAACATAGCAATGTAAATTACATTGTTACTATTAATATTCTTAACATTGCTTACATTTACTTATTGAGTTAATAGTATTCCAAAACTGCATAGATGTAATGCATATTAAATCTTCTTTAAAGTCGAGAATTTTATTTTCCAAAAATTTTGCAAAATTCTCTGAATTTTTCTTGACATTTTTTCCTGATTTTCAGTTTTGTGGAACTTCTATGATATAATATAATTATATTAAAAAGCTATATTAAAAAGAATAAGTTTTGTGACAGATTAAAGTACAAAAAAAATGTGGAATATATGTAAAATAATGATATCTTCTTACAATTAAATCTTTTCTAATTTCATCTTTTTTTTCAATAAACATTAATTATAGCACATCATAGCAAGTGTTGTGCAAGGTACTTTATTTTTTGTACCTAGGTACAAGTACAGATATTCTGAAAAAATGTACCAAAGTACTAGATATAAAATAATAGTCGCCATTTTAATTATACTTACGTTTCTTTGATCATAAAAAAACCATATCTTTATTAGCTAATATTTCTATAAATACACATACATTCATAAAAATAATTCGGATATGTATAAGTATTTCTCTTAATAGTCCATTTTCACAACAAACAATGCGAATCATTATGCTATTTTTTTCTAAATAAATTGATATTATCTATTTTTAACTAATTTCAAAAAACTATGTATTGCTTATTTATATAAACAGAATAAAAGAAATATTAAAGTCAGACTTTTATATCTGACTTTTATATTTATAGGAATTGTAAGTAAAATATAAATATATACTCACATGTTATACTTATATACTCGTGGCACTTCGAAGTCCATCATGATAAAAGTTATTTCCACACGATCTTCGTGATCAAAGATCTTCATCTTTTACCCACCTACGTGAAATACATGAATAATAATGTTAGAATAAAATAGAAATTGAATTAGAAATGATTTTTTAATGACATTTCTATAAAATAATGTTTTAAAACTCCCTTTTGTCAAATATTTATTAACTTTATTTCGCGTACTATACATATATATTCGTAAAAAATTTAGTTATTTGGTAAAAAATATCTTTCGTGTACATATTTTATTAATTTAATTTATACATTTAATCGAAATTATATTTTGCATCTTTTATAAATTTTTCTCAACTGATACATTATTATATTAAAAGCATTTAAAGCGAACATTTATAAAAATATCTTGATAATTATTTATAAAAAAATATGATTTTAAAAATTTACAATATTCATTGGGAGTAAAATTATACACACGCACAAATATTTTTATTAAGAATTATTAGACTCTTAGCTTCATCATTGGTTGGGAAATTTATTTTGGTATCTCTCAAAACAAATGTTTGATATTATTATTTCATATTTATTTCAATTTTTGAAGATTACATGTTACATATTATTTTAATGGTAGGTTTATGAATTACAGTCTACATACTTTTAAATATTCATATAGTGGAAATTAATGGGTTTATATATAACATATAGTTTAGCATAATTTTGCATTGTTCTACATATTAGATGATACAGATTAATATTTTTTTGTAAGTCTATATATTATGCATTTTATAAATTTAATGAATAGAGGCTGTGCAAGAGTAACGTCATGTTATAATAAAAACCAAATTTATCTGTATATCAGTTTATGATTTTAACATTAATTTGCATTGTATATATCAAATTTGCATTATATATATTCAAATTTGTTTTATATAATTTAAATTTGTTTATATCATTTAAATTTGTTTACAATGCAATATTTTCATATTTAAAATATCTTAGTACATCCAAACATCAAACTTGTTCGAACAATTAGAATATTAAAATGTTTATACATAATTTGATGGGAAGTCATGTCAAGATTAAACATTAGATTTTAATGTCTCGTTTAACTTATTTTCGAATTATGAAAGACATTAAGTACAAAAAAAAATAATCAGATTTATCGTTAAGCCTCTAATTCAAACTAACTTATATATGTAATATTAAGTATGATTATAAAATTCAAAATTCATCTTTCACTTTATGCAGTATTAATTACTTATTCAAAGTTTTTTACTTTGAATATTTTATTTTAAATTATCCCATAAATCTTCTTGGTCCTTTACTTCGTGTCAATAATTAAATCCATCTGCAGTTGAAAAATTTTAGGAAAAGGACTGAAGGAATGAAATTAATGTTTTGCAAAAAAATTAGGTACATTGAATTAAATTATACTCTGAAGTAATGAATATAGAATTTTCAAAGGAATTATTTATATCGTATTCTTAATTGAAAATATTGAATTTTGGCTGATGCGTAAATTCCATATTTAATTATAGATTTAATTATAGGTTAGGTTTATATATTCCTGTTTATCCAGTGGCCGCGAAAAATAATCTGAAAATTATTGAATAAATTATATAAAAAAAAAGATAAAAGAAAATTCAAATATAGTGTTTATAACAGAAAATGATACGATTAGAGCGCGAGAGATAATTTAGTCTTTTATTTTGTTAAAGATCTATTAGCGTGTTATAAGAAAAGAAATTAAACGAGACTAAATCTTCCTTAGAATAGAAAATTTTTGTTAATGTTATCTGTTACGAATTTAATGGAGCAATATTTGCGTATCATTACCATATTAATCTTCGTTCGCCGAATCAATTAAGGACGATTTCTTTCGTTTATCGATTTCTGCATATTGGGCATTATAGGCCGCCGTGCATAAGGAAGATTAGCCGCCAATGGATTAGCAACAATGCTATGAAATAATAATGTCAGGAAAAAACATTTAGAGGAATATGGATAATTAAAATAAAAGAAAATTTAGAATGGTTTATTTTTTTCGTAGGTGTTTACTTGGAAGGTCGTGTATATGGGGTAGTGCGGTAACGCGAGGCTGCGCCTGACGTCGTTGTAGTCTTGTAAGATTTCCAAGCGCGGCTCGACGACTCGTCTGCGAATTACATGGATTGATGCGCTTTAATCATTTAGGCAGAGCACGATAGTAATTCCTTAGTATAACGAGTTATTCAAATTCTCAAAGATAGCTATATGTCATCATGCGACATCAATGCTTATTTGTTATAGTCATGCATATTTGTTATAGTTTACGGCAGGGTTTAAATTTCGTTATTACAGCGAATTTAAGTTACGCTCATGATGTTTTTGAAATTGCAGGATTCATAAATTTGGGAAAATGTGAATGTGAATTATTATATATTATATGCTTTTACGTTAAATATATAGAGTGTTCCGCGAAACTTCTCCCACCACTCATAGGAAAGTAGATAAGATCGAGATGAAGTTCCGTACAGTTTAGCGATATTTGTAATAATAATCGAGATATTAATTTTTGTAATTGTACTAATTGATAGTACGCTGATCTGAAACAGCAAGACATGCGAGCGACGATGCTGGGCGCTGAGCAACGGCGCACTTTCCCTCTCCATCACGTTACCAGCAGTCAATCCTTGATAAACTGGAGCTATACCTCGAACGGCCGGAGCGTTTCTCTCAGCGTTGCTCTCATTAATAAACGGTAATTAGTAAACGCTATGGAACTTTTATGTTCATCTCGATCCCATCTATCTTCCTGTGAGTGGTCGGAAAAGTATCGCGGGATACCCTAGATATATATTATATATAGATATATAAATGCAGTTCTCTCTTATGTGCGCGTAATCCGATTTAAGGGAATGCAAAATTAGGACCAAACACTGGAGTGATCAAATTATCAATTGAAACTGAGAAAAAATTAAGTTTTTTTATTTTAGTATAAAATCCACTGCATCACCTCCTAATTTTGCGTCTACTTTAATCCTTGTAAAAGAATTTTTTATTTCGTTTAATCAATTCGAAGATTTTTATACGATTGTAATAATTTGATCATTCCAGCATCCTCTAATAAAAGATAACGTTTGTGTTAAAAATCATATTAAAATTAATTTCCGTAAAAAATTTTAGTAAAACTTTCTCAAATATTATTAATCTTTATCAAATCATATAAAGATATTATTTAGTCTTAAGATTTATTTGTATAATTATTAGGGATTTAATAAAATAATCGGGCAAAAAATATTTACAATACAATTATTAATTTAAAATAATTTCTTTTATGACATATAGAAAATTAAATTTGTAAATTCATAATAAAAATTATTTTGTATAAATAACAATTTTAATGCATTCCTATAAAATCTTTCAATAGTTCTGTTTTAAGCACATTATAAACTTTATAACATTATAAACTTCATTAATTATATTTTTAAAATATAATTGTAATAATTCCAGAATTTAAAATAATTATAAATGTTAAGAATTTCTCGAGTGTTTATTTGCGTATATTTATATTGCAAAATTTATATAATAAAATTAGTATGTAACAATAAACCCTGCGTAAGCATAATAAAGGATTTACATTATTTAGAAAAGTTAGAAAAATTCACACGTAATAAACAAAAAATTACAATAAGTAATAAATTTATAAAAGAATTAAAACAGATATTAAAATAAATATGTAACACCTCTAATAGGAAAAAATTTTTCACTGTTAACCCTTCGAGTGTCAGGCAAGAAAACGCTTGTCTGCCAAGAATGCTATCAATAACATAAACTCAGAAATACAAAATAAGTCATTTTTCTTGGGGTTTTTTGTGGTGCTGATCAGGAATTTAAGCTCAAAATTTCAAAATTCAAAATGGTCGACTCAATAAGGCAGAATATTCGAAAATTTCGATCTTTTTCGCTATCTATGCATGAACTTTTTTATGTGACAAATTCCTTAAAAAACTTTAGAATCAGTTTTTAAGGTCGCTGATTGTAAACTTGATGTTAAATTTTTTGAAAATTTTTGAAACTTGGAATAATTTTTTAAATTATTATTACCATATTGGATCCGCGATCTTCAATTTTTAAAATCTGATATCAAATTTATAATCAGCGACCTCAAAAACCCTTAATTACAAAATTTTTATGGAATTCGTCAAATAAAAAATGCATAGAAGTCGAAAATTATCAAAATTTTCGAACATACTACCCACCATTTTGAATCAACCATTTTGAATTTTGGAATTTTTTACTTCAAATTAATATTCAGCGGCCTCAAAAACATTAAAGTATGTATTATCAGTTCAATTGCTGCACTGCAAAAGTGATTTATTGGCGTTATGAAATATGCGGATTTTTCCATCATGAAGCACTTTTGGCCAGTTTTATTTTGACGGATTTTTCCGTCATTGACATTCAAGGGGTTAAATCAAAACCACAAGAAATATATTCTCAAAAGTGAATTTTTTAAATATGATCAAGCAAACATATAAATATAATAATTTACCTGCATAGTCAGAAGATTCATAATAATCACGTGAAGAATGTGGTGCAGACTCATCATCATATTCGTAAGTCGTGTATCTTGAAAAAAGATATTTCCATCTATTAAATCTAAACATCTATTACAGAACAAATAATTATGTAATGTAAAAAGAATCATATGTAAAATTGCATTTCATAAAGAAATACATATTTGTCTAAAAAAAGTTCTCTTTATTATAATTCAAATTTATATACTGTTCATATTATGTACGTTCAAATTTTAATGTATATTAGAGAATTTTATTTCTCAAACTTTCCATTATTCTCTCTTATTCTTATTATTGTAAATAAACATTATAATACATACCCAGCATTTGATGTATAACGATCACCATATCGATTATTACCTCCTGATGATCCGTGATAATCAAAATCATGAGAGCCTGCACGATTTGTTGCAGGAGTCTGACTATCATAACTACTAGAACGAAAAGATTTGAAGATTCAATACAATATTTAATTTACATTTTAATGAAGCAATTTTGCTACCTGAGACATTATGTGTTGACATTATGTGTAAAATTTAAACTTACTTGTAACCTTGATCCATAGCAGCCCTCGCACGATCCAAAATGGAGAATACCTTTGATTTAGATGGTGCAGGTCCACGAACATGTGGTCCACGATTTACAGGTGGAGGAAACATAGCTAAACAAAAATAAGTATAATTTATATATATTGTAATATAATTATAATTATAATTATATGTATTGTATGTATACATATATATAAAATTCATGTGTATTTTATATATGCATACATACAATATACATATGCATATCTTATCATTAAATATATTAATTGCAACACATCATATTTGTTAAACACGAGCTCAAAATAAATGTTACATAAATACAAGTAGATTCTTAATCTTATATGTTCAATACTTTTACATATTGTACAATTTTTATAATAAATAACCAACCTCTAGATTGTCTAGGTCCCTGTCTTGCAGTAGGCCTCGGTATATTACCATCAAGATTCGAAGGTCCTCTCATCGAAGGTCTGCGATCGTTTGAGACAGTATCATCAGACATGCCCATCTCCATTTCACGCATTTGTTCTTGACGTATATTGTCATTGTTATCGGGAATTAAATATTTCCGCACTTCGGCGAGCGCGAAAGCAATACGAGCGTAAGCTTCCGCCGGTGGAGCAATAGCTGTAATCTCTACATGCAGATCGTCGGCAAGATGTGCATATTTCAAATTCATGGAAGCACGAAGTTCTTCTTCCTGAGATTAAAGGATCCATGATAAAAATATAAATCAATTTCTTTTTCAAAGAGTAAGTTTTTCTTTGTTACCAACTTTTTGTTTATCTTTCATAGATCCTCTGCCTAACACTGCCATTTTGCACATTGTCTCTTCTTGCAAACGTTTCATAGAATTGCCTTTTGGCCCAAGCAATTTCCCAACAAAATTAAACTAGGACAGAAAATTATATAAATCTAATTCATCTCAAATCTATTTAGATTACTGTAGATGGAGGTACTTACTTTAGGATGTTCACGGATGGGTACTAGTACTTTAACAGATACACGAACATGCTTTTCACGATAGATATCCACATATTTTGATTCTCTCATTGGTCTTCGCAAAGTTTCTGTTTTTTGAATTTCTATAAAACATGTAATTTTTTTATAACAAAGTTACATAATTTATTTATTACATCTTAATTCAACAATATATTTTTACTACAGCTTTGACCATAAGTATAAATCCTCACATATTGATGTAAACGTTCTATATTTAACAAAAATAAAAAAAAAATTTTATTAAAAAATATTTATTCTTATAACAATTTTAATATTTTATTAGTTCCTATTTGATCTCTATTACTATGTTCTACAAGAAAATGTGATAAATTAAAGAGTTCTTTAGACTTATCTTCATGATCAAGGCTAAACTACTTATTTGTTTTTTATTAAATTTATTATCATTATTCTGTTATTTAATCTTTTATCTTGAATCATTCAACAGATATACACAAAATGTCTATAAGAAAAATATGCAGTCTATTATAATTATATTCCCCTTTTGTTAAGGAAGGATTTATTTCTCCTTTTTATATTTTTTTCTTTTTCGAAATTAATGATAATAATAGACTACAAAATAATATCTACCAATATTACTTGTTCCTTTTAATATCAGACATAAAATTAATTAATAAAGATAATAAATACTTCAATAACCAGACAATGCCAAAGAGACTGATGATTTTCGAAGTAATATATTCAATGTAAATTATCCCAAAATATTCAAACGAATACATTGTCTCCAAAACTAAATTCTATTGAATCTTAAAATTTCGTTGATTCGAGTAGCGATCGCATACTCAATCCAATTTTAATGCGAGTGAAAATTATGGACATTCCGGCGGTTTCTCATCATGAATGATGGAATGACTCTTCTACAAGATCATCTATTAGAGAATATATTTACTTAAAAATGATTTCTTTTAACTCACCTTGGTCCAACAATCGGATGGCGTTGGGCCATTTTTGTCCGTCTAATTCGATCTTTTCTTGCAAGAGCTCGTTCATATACTCGCCGGCCTTGTCGGCCTGATGGTCCTTCTCAGACTCATCGAGTGACCTGGGTTTATCGTCGGCATCCTCATCTCTCTGATACTTGTAGTCACCGTTGCTGGATCTGTTCACGTCCATGTCTAACGAAATCCGGATTCTCGATCAATCGATTTCAATAACAGCCTTGGTTCCTTTGTGCCACGAGATGTCGAAAATCGTAACTCCGAAGTTGATCGACACGATCCACAAGACGAATCCAAACGAATCCGTAATGGCCGACAAAGCGCGCACCACGCATCCCTTATCCCCCGTTCCTTCTCAAGTTGATGATCCCGCCGAGGATTGCATCCGTGTATCCAGACTGCAGTCTGCTCTCACGTCATTCCATCGATTCAAGTGGTTTCTCCTTAAAATTTCATAATTTATATCTACAGTCGGTAAAATAGCTGTGCTGTTGAAACACACACATTTAGGAATTTTCTTTATAACCATTCGTCGATAAAACAAAATCGACCGAAGATATAAAAAAAAACATTCCAATTTCATAGCGTACGAGCTGCATAAAACATATAAATTGAGCGAAGATTAAATGAAAAGTAATGAATTAAATGTACTTAATCCTGTTTATTTGATTAATATTGTAAATATGAATACCTTCCTTATCAATTATCCAGAACTGAAATCCGCCATTGTATCAACGATAAAAACGAAAATGGAGCGCGATAATAACAAATTGTTTTGAAACACCATGTTTTTTATAAATCCGTGATATTGAAGTATATTCTTTTCTCTCATGCTTTCGTATATATAACGCGCGATTGATGTCATGATGTCAAGCATCACTCACAACGCTAGAGATCTAATAATTGAAAAACAAAATCAAATACACCGAGCACACTAAACGATAAGCATATTACTAACGTCAGCGACTTATCGCAGTTCCTCTCCCACTCCTCGGAGAATCCTATCCCCTTTTTAGTCGAGTCATGCTTGCGTTCTTGATTCTTCGTCGTTGTACATCGGTAAGAAACCAGTTTCTGTTCGTGCTTGTACGATCGACGCGCAACGGCATCGCGTCAATCATCCGATCACGAATGTGCGCGCGCGCGCACGCGCGCTCTCTCGTTCGCATTTCGACCTCGACTGAAAACTACGTGAAATTAAGCGAGAGAACTTCCTCGAAATATCGTCGTTGTGTACAAACTAGAGATAAGACTCATTCACACTATCTCCTAGCGAACGGTTTGTTGTTCGGACGAAACGAAAGAGAGAGGGAGAAAAAGAGAAATAAATAAATAAAGTAATAATGATGCTCAGCAAGTTGAGCACGAGACTGCGATACGCTGAAAGAAAACTCCTTTTGAGCAATGGTGAGTTTTTCGCTGGCCCAAAAAGTCATGCAAGAGGGACGCATTTTAAGTATTTCCCGTGTGAAAAACAGATCGTCACCGGTAAGTAATCGATTATACCACACTGCATGCATCTGAATATATTATTTTTCCAAAGAATTTTTTGTGCAAAGTTCTGTCAAGATGTAAGAAATCAACAGTATTGTGTACAATGTATATGAAAATCAGCTGATAAAAGATTTGATATGTCCTTTATATCGAGATCGACATCTCTTTTGTATATATACTTATCAACGAATTAATTCAAAGACGCAATTATATTCGTACGTATATACGCATGCGCAATGAGTTTAACGTGCAGAATGCAAAGCATAAATTATTAATTAGAGCATGGATTGCGTCATTCGTATCTAAATAGTATATTAATCCCACAAAGCACGAAACTCCAATTAAATTAAGGGAGTTCATTTTGTTGAGTTCTCGGGGAGTTTATAAAATTTGATAAAACAAATTCTCAGGGAGTTCATATTGCTGTGAGCTTCCAAGGAACTTACAAAATTCGACTCAGCTCTCAGCTCAGTCGACATAAATTACAAGTAACTTATCACGTCAATCACCGACCGAGATATTAGATGGCCGGCGAAAGTTCGCGTGACTGTTCAAATTTTTAAGTGATTAACAGTAAGAAACTGATAATACGTACTAATTTCATGATTTATTTGTTTTGTAAACATGTATACATATATGTTTAATACCTAATAATACTCAATTTTTTTTAAATTGTGATTTTAATGTTACCATCCGAGTTTGATTATCAATAGAGATGGTAACTGCAGAGAAAAAATTGTAATTTTTCAGCAATATATAAGATATTATAGCATTAAAAGTATGCATACTTATTTATATAGCTTATTTATATAATAAAAAATTACGAATTTAATAATGAATTATCGAAATATTTATGTTAATAATCGTAAATTTTTATTAATTGTCGGTAATATCATTGTTCTTCAATTATCCTCGGCCCTTGAAGCCCCATTGATAAGCACAAAAATTTGCTGAGGGTCTTTAATAATTTCTCGTCGATGCGTCAATGTTATAATTCCGCACTCCACAATATAACTGTTATGTAACGTGTGTTACATTACATTTATATTGTAGAATACGAAATTATAACTCTAGCGTTATGTTACTTTCAATTTATGTCCATTGGAAAGGAGTTTATTTTGCTGAGCTCTCGAGAAGTTTAAAAAGATCTCTCTGAAAAATGAAGCTGTCAGGGAACTTTCAAAAGCGAATTCCCGAGGATTTCTTTTTGAAGCTTAAATGAAGCTACAAACATTTTATGAGCTTTCGGCGCGGGAAACTCTCCGTATTGTGTAGGATGTGGTTAACAAAGAGAGAGAGGAAGAGAGAGAGAGAGAGAGAGAGAGAGAGAGAGAGAGAGAGAACTGAAGACGGCGAAAAACGAATATTCAATTTAACAGATTCTCTTGCTCTCTCTTACCTTCTCTTGCTCCTTTTTTCCTTTCCCTTTCGCATTCTCCTTTAAATAAAATGATTATTTATATATTTCAAAATAAAAAACAAAATAAATTTAAATCTTGGGCACATTCTACGAGTATTCAAATATTCGATCTAAAAAATATTCATCTCTGTTGAAGGTGATCGTCTTTCTTTAATTCATGCAAGGATATGTTATGTCAAAACTAAATTAAAAACTAATGGATATAACGTGACAATAAATTGCCGAATTGATGCTTTTTTTTTACATATTTGTTATAAGAGTCATTACATTATTATTTCATTCTGTTTAAATAAAATGACATTATTACATGTATTCAAGACATAACAGATCGACATAACAAAAATGATTCAAGTTTTTGTTATATGATATTTGAGGTTCTCATAAAGATTTTAAAATTTCTTACAAAATCCTCAAGAAATTGTTTTTTAATTCAATTGTTGTTTTAGAAGATAGTTTTAGAAATTTATCCTCAAATTTATTATTCCCAAAATTATTTTAGGCTTAATTATTCATAGGACTGTGTAAAGGATTGAAAGGCATAGCACCGCATTAGGGCTTCTAATGAAAATTAATTCATTAATAATAATGAATTTCCCCCGAAATTTTGGTTAACAATAAGATATCATTTTTATTATTCTTCTATCCAAATTAATTTTTATCCAATTTATATTTATAATTCATAAAATAACAATTTAAATTTAATGATATCTTTATTGTTATAATAAATATATGTACATATGCAATCATTTTAATAATTTAAACAATCTTCATATTTATTATAATTTATGGTATGATAATGCGTGCAATCTGACAATAGTTGCTTTACAACTTGTTAAGCAATTATTATTTGGATACATTATTCAAATTCTTGTACAATGAGTTATGAAGAAATAGAAGGCTATAATAAATAATTCTTTTTTCTTTATTTCATTGTTTTGTTACTTTTAATTAATTAAAACTACGAACAACATATGTATATGAGAAAGTAATTACTTATTTATGAAGGATGTATGTGTACAATCAACAGATTGATTCTTACTTATGGATCCATAAATAATAACCAATCGCTCAGTGAGCAGCCTGCGTTCCGAAACTCATTGAAAAAAATATGTTGCAATCTTTTAGTTGCTGACTATACATATTGGGTCATCTAAAAAGTATCCGCGGTTTTTTATCACTAGATGTGTGTTGATGTCATATATCTATGACAAAGTACCGCGGATACTTTTTAGATGACCCAATACATTAAATTCATGAACAGATAAAGGTATCCGTCCTTACCCTTGCACTACTCATGCACAAATATCCAAGGGATGTTCTGAAGAACATCATAAGAAATATCCTAATGTTCTAAGAACGTTCACAGGAACATCTTTGGGATAAAGTGTGTTGTATGGGCAAGGCCCTGAAAATCTTTTGCACGATCCTGATTATGCATTATTCATGTGATTACAGTGAAAGTTGTGCTTTTAGGTGAGACTCAAAAGCTGAATATGTATCAAGCTATAAATCATGCGCTTAACATTGCATTGGAAAACAATCCACGTTCAGGTAAGGATTTTGTATTTGTGCTCTTTTTTAATTCGAATATGTAGCGAATATACGCGAATATAATACATTAAAATATTTTCTCTAGCTAAATATGTATTTAATAATATTCATTCTCAATTTTTCAATACTTTTGAAAAATTAAAAAATATTAAGCTGTTGAGAAAATTATTTAATCGTCAATAAAAATTAATAGAATTTAATTTTTCTAAGAAAAGTTGAATCTCTTTCTTTTTGTTAAAATCTTTAAAATAGAAATAATTATATTTTTCGGAAAAAATAAAAAACGTTACTTAGTTGTTTATAATTCCTTTTAAATTTTCAGTTGTGTTTGGCGAGGATGTGGCTTTCGGAGGTGTCTTTCGTTGCACGATGGACTTGAAGAACCGTTTCGGTGCCGATCGTGTCTTCAACACGCCTCTCTGCGAGCAAGGAATCGCCGGTTTTGGGATCGGTTTAGCTAACGCGGGAATATCAGCGATTGCCGAAATACAATTTGCCGATTACATATTTCCCGCTTTTGATCAGGTGTCGCATTATTCACAGCACGTATAGCATTAATATAACAGAACGATAATTATTATTTTGTAATATGTCTAGGGTAAAAGAAACTCCAAAGTTTTAAAAAAATTTAACTATTTAAATAATAAGAAGGTGCAAAGAAAAGTATAACAAAGAAATCTATTCGCTTAAAAAATGCAGAGAGCGCGAAAACTTTTTTCTTACAGCTTGAAAAGGTTTTCAACTATTTCGCGAGTGAATCGTATAAAATTACGCGGAATGTGTATTCCGTTCGTAATGCAAATTATTAAATAGAGTGTAAGGATCTTCGACTCTTAATTCTGCGTACGTTTTTTCTACAGTTGGTAAACGAAGCGGCAAAAATAAGGTATCGAAGCGGCAATATGTTTGACTGCGGCATGCTTACGATTCGTGCACCTTGCGGAGCCGTCGGCCATGGTGGTCTTTATCACTCTCAAAGCCCGGAAGCCTACTTTGCACACACTCCCGGTTTGAAGGCTAGTAGAAATGCGTTTTTTGTTTTATTCATTGGGCGTAACACGCGAACCGCTGGTTTCCTCTCAACTGTGTCTTAAGACTAAGATATTTCTCTGTTAATAGTCGAGCGAAAAGACAAATTCCTTATCGAGATAGACGATTTCATAATAGGATCGTAAAAGGCCACGCCTCACTATTTGTACGAAATGCCTAACAAGTCGATCATTGCCATAATGTTGAACAACAAGATTTGTACTACTACCGAAGTAGAACACAGAAATCATAATGATATCTGAAGAATATTATGATGATTTTATTTGTCATTTTTAATGACGAAGTCGTGATGACATTTTTCTAATATCATATCAACTTTTATGATTTGCCTGGATACGAACTCGACGCGTAACTACTACATGACGATTGAGACGTTGGATTTTATTTTCAAAAATTGACTCATTTTCTTGATCGTATGATTTGATGACGAGATGAATTTTGCTACTAAATTTCCATCATTAGAAACATTCTTCAAGTATAACCCTCGCTATGTCTCGTACTAGCCGTAGAACTGTGAGTTTACAACTTTCCTCAACAAATTCCATGAATATTGTACAGCGTACACGATCTACGTATGCATGAAGAAAGTTTTACTCGCACACTAATGCACGTAGCCGCCACTATCGTATATCGCAATTACTAAAGGAGCGATGCGACGTAATATCATCGGCGATGCTACTCAGAACTGATCAATTTCACGCTTGTTTTGAGACATGTACTAAGGAGTCGATGATTATCGGGAGGATCACAAGGAACTCGATTCTCGTGTTCTCGCCTCGCCCAAATACATCATTATATACGTTTTTTTAATGAACTCATCCTTCTTTTTTATTTTAGATCGTCGTCCCTCGCGGAGCGGTGCACGCAAAGGGTCTATTGTTGAGCTGCATCGACGAGCCGGATCCCTGTATCATATTCGAGCCTAAAACTCTGTATCGCATAGCGGTCGATGAAGTACCCGTTGCACATTACAAGATTGCAATCGGCAAGGCTGAAATTGTAAGAAGCGGTGAGTTTGAAATGTCCATTTAATCCATATCAAGAATATTTTTTAACGCTAACGGAAACAGGTATGAATCCTTGGGAACGGCTATAGTTTTTGTTATTAGGTCCATATTTTTAAATTTTTTAAAGTCAAAACTGTAAAAAAGATTGTAAAAGAGATCGTAAAACATAAAATTATTTCAAATCGTTACTGTTTAAAAATTAGGAAAAGTCCCAGAATTATCAGGGACTCATATATGTTTCAGTATTTGACACTATTTGATATTATATTGTTTTATTATTATGTCGATAATCTAGGATACTTTTCAAATATGTAGTTTATACATAATGCAAGTTTTTGAAAAATTATATAAAATAAAGGAACGTCAGGAAAATATTTTATTTTAAAATAGGATCTTTTATTAATTAATAATTAATTAATACACCGCTTTGCTCTCTAATGCTAGTACAAATTTTAATTTTTATACGATGGAACCTAACTCGTATGTATCTTTGTATTTCTATATACAAGAACATATATTATATTTATATTTAAGAAATAAATTCTATACATTATATTGCCATTTATATGATTTCATAAATAATATTTTTTTCCTCTTTCTTGATCTTTCGATACTAATAGTGATAATTAACACTATTTTATCAATCAAATTTTAATGACATTGATTAAAATGTTTTTATCTGCGAATTCTTGTCTTTGACGCAATGTATTTACAATTAATAAGTATTATTAGAAGTTCACTTTGCATCTTCAGACTACGCGGAAATGATTATACACTATGAATAAATATTTGCGGTTGTGTAAATTCATTCTTCGGAGAAATGTTTAGAGCATACGGCATCTCTTTACATTATTCACCGTGAAATGTGCGTCGTCGAACAAAAAATAACACCTCGGAAGGTGTTATTTGAAGTCATAGAAGATAACTATTCGCACTTTCGAACACGAGAAGAGAATATAATTTACCAAGTGCGATCGCGTCCTTCCATTATATCGGTGATCTCACTCGATGTGACCGGTCCTGAAACAGGATACAGGCGAGAAGAAATGCATGCTTTCATCCGTGATTACAACGTCCGTATGTATTCGCATATATACACACGAATACATCTTTGGTTCTTTGTCGCATAGGTGATGCTGTGACACTCGTTGGTTGGGGCACTCAGGTGCACGTATTGCTGGAAGTGGCCGACCTAGTCCAGGAGAAACTCAGTGTATCCTGCGAAGTGATAGACCTCGTCTCCATTCTACCTTGGGACGCGGAACTTGTATGCAAGGTGGGCAATAACGGCCGTTGTTATTACGGCCGTTTCCTTGAGAAAGAGCAAGATCGATTCGACGATTCCGCTTAAGGCGAGAAGTCCGATCTATCTCTTTCTCACTTGCGTTCTGTCCATTATCATTGCGACGATCTTATGGGCGTCCTCCATGATTAACATTGAATTTCAAAAAGACCAAACGATCGCGTTAAATCTCCTTTCTGCTCCGTTCCGGCAATTTAATTTGAAACTCTGAGATGCTCGGTGATGAATGCGTCGCGACTGTGAGTGCCGAAACGCGCGTTTCTATATCGTAGAAAATTGTCTGGTTTACGCCCACTCAAGATACAAGAGACGCAATTGAAGTCTTTTTCACACTATTTATATGCGTCGTTGGAACGTCGCGAGACATCGGTAAGGAAATATCGGAAATCAACTCTTCCAACGATCGCGCGAAAACTCGGGATCGCGATCTTCCATGACGCGACGGCGTGTCATCGACAATAGAGAGGCAGATGCGCATCAAAGTAAGATCGCGTTCAAAGTAAAATGAGAAGCGGTCGTGGTGCAAAGTTGACCCGCGCTCGTATGCTTCGTCAGATTACGATAAGATTTCTATATAGACGCTAATAATCCTGCTGATTTATGCTAATCGATCACAGGTTGCTAATGATATGCTCGATTGTACCGTGATATCCATTCGTGGGCTTGCAAATCACCACTATATTATGTACATTGTACACGCACACACGCACATGACGAGGTGATCGTAATTGAAAACTCGTTTTGCCGCAATTTCGATACAGTCGCAGATTCGTCGTCTTGTCTATTTTTCGATATGCCTGCCTGTGAAACGTCGCGCGATTTCACAACGAGAAAAATTGCAGCTCTCGCAGAACAAAATTCTAATATGTCGCTTCTACGAAAAACCTCGTGTGGAGTTGAAAGAATCGCATCGATTAAATTTAATTAATTTTCCGGAGTTGAAACCAAAGTTACTAATGCTGGGTTTGTGAGATTTAATTCCATTTATTTAATTTATGTTGATTAAAAAGCACTCTGATTAATTTCAAGGAACGAAATGACATAATTCGTTTTAATTTAACAAAAGAATTAATAAGTACTCTAATTGTAAGTATATTTTAATAAAAATTATCTTTTGCAGATGTAACATCTTAAGGAGAACAAGAAAGACAAAATAATGTTAATTTGATATCATATTGATCAATTATTGACCGAATTTATTTCATTTTTTGTCATGATTTAGTTCATATGATATTATATCTTGACTTTATTTTCCTTGAGAAAGAATTGAATTTTTGACAAAAAAATTTATAATTGAGTGAGCCCAATTGTTAGCTAACAGAGAGTTAAAAATGAATGATTCATAAACATGAAAGTTTGAAATATTAGATTATTAATGCGTGATTAATCATTAACTCAATTCAAATAGTTCCAATTCAAAATTTTTATTTTAAGGCTTCTGTTCGCCACTACTAACTAGACTTGAGAACCACTATTAAAAATTATCGTTATTAAAATTATGTTCCAAAATTCACTGTCAGCTCTGAAAATCTATAATTTATATTACGTGCACTATAGATTTTTAACACTAACAATGAATTTTGGAATATAGCCTTAATAACAACAATTTTTTATATCTTACAAAAAACCCCAGCTTTTTGAAAAGATATATATTATATTATTATATACGTAATACATTACATCAGATTAAATATATAATAAAATATCCTTCTTTTAATATCTTGTCACAATTAATAAGTAAAAGGGAGAGATGCAATTGGTCGACTTCCTAAGCCTTGTAAATGCAAAGTCAATTGATGTTATTCTCCTTAGGCGTTTGAAAGGGATTGAACATTACGAGGAAGGGGCAATAATTCAAACATTTATCGTGACAGTAAGGCGCCTGTTAATAAAGGTTAATGGTAGACATGTAGAAACCCATAAATATCAATCCGATAAATATAGAGACGTAGATTTTCTGCGGGGTGTATCCGTAACGAAAGATTGTAACTCCTGAAAGTTGCAGGGAAGGTCGGCGCGAATCGAAAATGTCATAGGAACCTGTATTCAGTATTTCAGTCGCGCTTATCTATCTGCTTACCTTTGTCAATAATTTACAACAGGACGGGCACACATGCACACATATATGCGCATAAAAAGGACACAGGTGTACCTATGTGTCCCGATCGTACCGGCTGTTCCCGTGTATATTTCTACAACGTCGATCACGTCGTAGACCCGTATTTGATAGTTGTTACAAAACGGCTCATGCCGTCATCAGCGACGTCGTTAATGCGCTCGTTTAGCGCATCGGCCGTGCATGTGAAGTTATTATTGTACCGCAATGTGGGACGGGACGTAAATCACATGCGAATTAAACCCGCGTCGGCTAGAGACCAATAATAAATTACCGTATATGCATGATACGATGTACTATATGTTCGAATGTTACAGTCGGTGAAGAAAACCGGACGCGTTATAGTCGCCCACGAAGCGCCGATGACGAATGGATTCGGGGCAGAAGTAGCTGCGACGATTCAGGTAAGATTCACATCGTGGAGTGGTTCTCAGATTTTTTGCGCCTTACGGCAAAATAAAAATATCTAATACGGTGTCTACAATAAGATTTCAAGAGAGTAAGTGAAATTTACCCTCTAAAGTCTTTGGAATTTCTCTCTACAGAATGAAAATTGAGCCAATCTTGAAAAAGCTCAATTTTTAATCTTAGGAGTGAGATTTTACTCTTTATAGAGTAATACTCACTTTAAAAGAGAGTAAGCTTTAAGCCTCAAGTCATAAGAAATTTATTAGTCCGGATCTACAATAGATTTTTAAGCCTTAAGTCATAAGAAATGGACGAATCACAATCAATTATTCTCCTCGCATTCGACTGTAGTTGGTCAATTTCTTACGGCTTAAGGCTTAAAACACCTATTCTGGATCCGGACTTACAGTTGATTCTGAGAAGACAAATCGACTATGGTCGATATATTCATAGTCGATTCTCTATATTTAAGACTATCTTAAGTACAGTCTTAATGTCATGAATCAATCAAAAACATTAGTTTCTTAAGACATTAAGACAATTAGTAGTTCGTTCTTAAGAACTATGAATACCGGCATGTGATTGATTAATTTCTTAAAGCTTAAAGCTTAAAATCCCTATAAAAAATTGTAGACACTGTTTTATGCAACAGCCATCAGATCTATCGCGTAATTCTAACATAGACAGCGGATGGTGTTTGAGTCGGAAGTCTTCGGCGAGATAAAATGACGCGTGGGATGATAATGTTACAACGCGTAATAGTCCTCCAAACCGGTTTTTAACAGTGACCGATTAGTCTCGTATCTCAAGTCCCCTGCGTTTGTTGTTCGCGAATTGATCGATATCGGTCGATCGATTCTTATAAATTAGAAAGTTGCACGCGCGATAGAAAAGCTGTAAAACTAATCGTGGACTGAATCACTAAGTTATCCTGACGGTTATATTTGACGATTGTCAAATTGTAATTCAGACGGAGTGCTTCCTCCATCTGGAGGCGCCGATTCAAAGGGTCACAGGATGGGACTGTCCTTTCCCACATATCTTCGAACCGTTCTACCTACCAGACAAGTGGCGTTGTTTCGCGGCTGTTCGAGACAGCCTTAAGTACTGAGGTTGAGACAAAGGGTGGCCATGACAGTTGCAGTGGAAAAATTAAAAAGAAATTGTGAGCCTGTTGCTCGCAGAATGTCCTTAAATTACGCTGAAAACATTTTTATTATCAATAAAACATTTTTTTAAACACAATCTTCTATATATTTTATTATAAATACCTTCTTTCTTCTTCATCAATTAAAGAAAGATTATGATACAAAAAAGCGAAGTAAAGGAAATAATAATCGCTTAAAATCCGCCGTATGTATTTTACACGATTATTTTATCGTTTATATATAACAAATTACCGCTCGTAACGTAACTCGCGTAATCGCTCATATTTGTAAAACACGTTTACATTGTTAATACATAGTAAACTATTAATTTAGTCTTGCTAAAACTTATCTGGAATATTACTAGGACTATTGCTTATCTGGAATAAATAAAGCATATACATACATATATCTTTCGTAAGGAAATATGAATCCGGATGACCTGACTACAGTATACATGCATGCAAACCCATGTCCCTGACCCAGTTAGTCCACATAAATCCATCCCTCTTGTCTAAATTAATAACATGAAAGATGATACAAATCGTCGCCGGAGGCAATAATGCGTCGCTCGACAAAGATGTCAGACAGACATTCAGGATGGATCGCCTAGGTATCATTTTTTTCTCACCGATAAAATCTGGGTCAAGTCCTTCTTTAATAATAAAACTGCGCACCGATTGTACGCGCGCCGTGGCAATGTAATATCTCAATCAAGGTTTCGGTCCCAAACGCTGTCCTTTCCAGTCTAAATTTTTAGAGCCTCATGTTTCGCTTGCCAACAGGATGTACTTTTAAATGAAGGTAAAAAAAGAACTGAAGAATAGAATTCAGATTTCAAGTAGAAAAAAAAAATGAATACAAGGAACATTAGGTTAGCAGACATAAACTCAAAGTTACAAAATTTTTTCCTTTTTATTTGCTTCTGAAAGTTGATCTATTGTTACTGTCGATTACTAATTGCACGTTACTTTCAAAACGACGATTGAAAAAATTTAAAAACTTATCGAGATAACGTAAAAAAAAAAAGCGAAATTAAAGAAAAGGAAGTGTGCTGAACTGTATGCTCGTGGCATATTTTGTAATTTGAAAGGGAAACCACATTCTTTCACTATATATTATGATACGTGAAAGTTGGCAGAGCGACGAACATACGTACACACACACGGTGTGCAATGAGAGAAAGAGAGAGAAGAAAAGCTGGGAGAGACAGGGAGAGACCTGGTAGCGGTGGAAAAGAGATGGAGAACCAGTCGCCGCGAAGCGTAGACTATATCGAAGGTCGACGAGTTACCTTTTTATTAGTCGATTTTTGCGAGAATAGAGCAATGCACACTTTTAGCACACGCTAACATATGGTGTCGATGCGACCACAGACATCGAAAATCGAGAGATTCTTACTCTCTTCGATTCGACGGCAGTTGTGAATCAATACTTCTCCGGAAATATGATTTACTATTCATAACAATACTGAGAAAAAAAATGTTTGGATTAACCATAATCTAACTATAATTTATAGTCATTTTTTGGGACAACTATAAATTTATAATTATTTTGACCATATGAATTATAGTAACCTGAACACTAAATTATGATCATAACGACCATAATATTATATGCATTCATTCAACATTGTATGATTATCTTACATATATCGAATTTGCATATAGTAAATTATAAACTATAAAATGTTGTAACAAAAATAATTAAAAGTACGTAGACTCATCTATTACTACCAAGATTTGGAAATTGATAGTTAGATGGTTATTGCGAAATCATATGACAAATATAACCAAATTATTAATTGTAAACAAAATAATTTGGTAATTGTGACCAAACAATTTATTACATCAATTTGATGTAATAAAAAAATGTATACTGAATATCAGTGTAAGCATGATTTAAATTGTGTTAGAGAGAAAGATTGCTGAAGATTCAAACCATGAACCATGGAAACGTTTAAGGTCAAGGCTTATATATTGAATATTAAGAAGAATTGTGGTAATTGATAACCAGCGTTGACTCCTATAACTTGTACTTTACGTTATTATCATACATTTACATCATACTATATGATTTTCATATTTGTCAGGAGTAAGGCCTCAGTATTGCATAGTAAAAATCTGAAACTAATTTCATAACTGTATAGCAATAAGAGTCATTGATATTGCAATATAAATTCCGAACATACGCAACTGTATTAGGAGAATACAATAAATAAACAAGCATTGTGCATTAAAACATGTATTTTATTTATTATTGAAACATATTGTAGAACTATACATTATCACCATTAAATAAACCTTTGAAATACTTTTTTTTATATGTATAAAAATGTTTACACATCATTTGTATTTGTCTTATTTGCATTGTATTTCTCAAATTTTTTTTTATGGCCTCCACATCGATTGCTCCAGAAAACCAACGGCTTATGAATGAATTAATATTTTTTCCCTCCTGAATACCAAATTTGTTTATAAAGATCTCTGTAAAATAATTTTTATATTATGAAATATATTAATTTGTAGAATAGAAATAAACAGTGGAAATAAATTGATAAGATTAAAACTTAAACACAATCAAATTGACATTCTTTATTCAATGAAGAATCCCATTATTCGATCGAAGCGGATCTTAATGTTCAAATCTTATATTGCTTATACAATTTAATAAAAGTGATATTATTATTCTGCTCATACAATGCGTTTTCGAAGCGAAAAATTTTTAGCGCGCGTACCCATAAGTAAGCTATACATCTTTGTTTTACTAAAATTCAATTTCTTATTTTCATTTTTTTTGTCGATCAAATACAGTGAACAGAATTTGAATATTTTTTGATGTTATCATCGATATAATATCATGAACCGCCTTTACATAAGTAGAAGCTTCGCTAACATATCTTTCAAATAACGAGTGCTTACTATAGTAAGCGAATATTGAAAAAACGGTTATATTCATTATAATTATGATTGCAATTATCATATAAATAGTTATTTTATTTATCATACATTTTTATATTTTACTATATTAATATTTGAAATTATCACAATTTATGGTACAATTTTTGTACAGGGTGATAGAACTATACATATAAGGTTATTATTACTAACATTATAGCAATAATAACTATAAAATGATACTCCTAACCATAATTATTTTATCATGCAATTATAGTCACAAATATGATATATAATATTTTTCTCTCAGTGTAGAATGGATATAAAGAAAGTGGCGTCAATGTATATACTTGGTCTCGCCATAAAGGGTCCTTACTGTTAATTAGAAAGAAAACAACGTTAGAGAAAGATGAAATTAAGATGAGAAATTGCGTCATATAAGACAAATATAGGATACAAAATGGCGACTTCCAGTTAATTGGCGTCACACTCTTTATATCTACTATTCGAGAATTTCGCGTGATTTGGTTACGCAAAGACATAAAGAATGGACTGCGCAATCCATGTGTCAAAATGGTTGATAAAAGTAAACGAGAGGGACAATGGAAGACAGCCATCTCTATCTCTTTTCATTCAACGGTGTAATAGGAGAGAGAATGAGAGAGAGAGATTGACCGTTTTCCATGGTCCCTCTCTCTCATTATTGTCGACTGTATTTAAATACTAGTTAGATACGAATTACGCAGTCCATTCTCTATGGGCGAGTTCAAGACGGCAAAGAGGCTAGGCATGCTTGCCGAGCGAATGAGCATAATTGATTTTTACCTGTGGATCCAACCAATCATGTTTAATTGCTTAGTGAGTAGATAGCCGCTTTGTCGACTTGAATGCGTCCTGTCTTTGGTGTCATGTAAATTATGCCTACGCAATGGTGACACCAATACCGAATTCTGTTCATCCAGTGTGAACGGGCGGATAATAAAAGTTGTAGTACAGACTTCATTTATTTACTTTTTAGAATATATATATAAAAAAGAACCTATATTTTTTATACTTAGAAAATAAAAAATATTTTTAGAATATCAAAATTGTAATTAAGCATTTTAGAAATATTAAAAGTATATATAACCTTTTGTTATTTTTAAAAAATATATTTTTAAAATATATTTTTAAAAAAGAAAACTCTAAGGGAGGGTCATGGCCCCCATGGTCCCTCCTCCCCGTAGATCTGCCATTGCCATATATGTGCTTACATGATGTAATTCGGTAATTCTGTAACAAAAAAGAAAGAACTTTACAGAAAATTAAAATAATGTTTACCATATAAATAAGTAACAAAAATATGGAAATATCTATAGCCATCAATGATAAATTTGATAATTTTATAAGTAACAAATAAACGAAAAGAGAAAATTTTTATTCTTAAAATCCTACTAATTAACTTTTTGATAAAATATTTATAAATAATACGTAGGCTGCTGGAGAAGTTTCTGCAATCTAATACTTTCAGTGGCGCCAACGTTCTGCTACTATCATATCTGTAAAATTAGACGTTTTTAATCTATAATTCAGTTGACAGTTTGTATCCAAGCCAACTAGTTTTGTTTGCATAGTATTTTAAAAGAAGTTATTTTGTGAGAAAATGGAAATTTCGTGTGAAAATTTTCGGGCAATGATTTTTTACGATTACAAACGTAATCTAACTCCGAAACAATGCATCGATCGACTTCATTTGGCTTTTGGAGATGAAGCACCATCCAATAGGATTGTTTATAATTGATTTATCAAATTTCAGCGTGGACCTTTCTTTGTGACGAATTCCGTGAAGGTCCATCCACATCTGTTGTTGCCACTAATGTTGATGCTGTGCGTGAAATGATTGAGCGAGACCTGTATATGACATACCGCGAGATTCAGACATCCTTAGGCATTGCCATGAAAGCAACAAATATGATTTTCACTTGAGTGTACGGAAACTTTGCATTAGATCCCACACAATTTGACCGAAGCTCAAAAACAGGCTCGTGTTAAATGGAGCAAAGAAATGCTCAAGAAATTCAACCGAGGTCGGTTAAATTTGGTCTACTACGTTACTGAGGAAGAAACATGGATCTATTCGTATGAACCCGAAAGTAAACAACAAACCACTGTTTGGATATTTCAAAATGAACCGAAACCAACAAAAGTTGTTCGTTCACGCAGTGCTGCCAAGCAAATGATTGCTTGTTTCTTATATCGAACATGTGGCAACCGTGGCTTTAGAGGACCGAAGGACTGTAAATATTGATTGATATACAACAATTTGTTTGCCAGAAGTCATAAATGAATTGTGTAGAATAAACCGAAATCGTCACATCATCTTTCATTATGACAACGCCAGCTGTCACACAGCACGTCAAACCGTTGATTTTTTATTCAGTAAAAATGTCGAATTGATGACTTATTGTCCTGATTTATCACCTAATGATTTCTTTTTGTTCCCAAACATTAAAAAGAAGATGCGTGGTGAGCGATTTGAGTCACCTGAAGCAGCTGTTGAAACATTTTGTACACTGATTTCTGAGGTTACAACCTCAGAGTGGAAAAAATGCTTCGAAAATTGATTCGAGCGTATACAAAAATGTATCGATCTTAAAGGCGAATACTTCGAAAAACAATAAAGCTATTTACCGAATTTTACATGTTTTTTTTTCATATTGTTTGCAGAAACTTTTCCAGTAGCCTACGTATATGAGGATGATTTGAAAAGTCCGTGCAAAAATGAAAACTACTTAATTTTTCGGGATAAAACTTTTTTATTTTTCAATGTAGTCTCCTTTTTACACTTCGTCCAATGCTACTCCAATTTGTTAATTCCTTCCGAATAATAGGATTGATTAAATTGTGCAAAATAGGCATTCGTTTCTGCAATCACCTCCTGATTTGAATAAAATCTCCTTCCTGCTAGCCATTTCTTCAAATTGGGGAACAAATAATAGTCCGAGGAAGCTAAATTTGGAGAATAGAGGGGATGCGAAACGAGTAATTCCATCAATTTTGCGACAACTGCAGAGGAGTGAGTTGGTGCATTATCGTGATGGAAAAAGACTTTTTTGTGGGCTAATTGTTTTTCTTCAGCTCGATCTTCAAACGGTCCAATAATGATGAATATATATCTATAATAGTTCTATATATTCTGTTTCATATAGTCGACGAGGATTATTCTTTGCGAAAGACAGCCGCCTTCCCGGCCGAAGGAACGGTCTTCACCTTCTTTGGTGTAGATTCCCCGCTGATAACTCATTATTTGGATTGTTGTTTTGTCTCTGGCGTGTATTGAGCAATCGGCACCCATCTTGTGGATAACTTTTTCGTGCCCAAATGTTGGTGCAAAATATTATGTATTCGTTCAATCGAGATGCCCACATCACTAGCAATCTCACGCACCTTCATTCTTCTAACACCATATCATGGATTTCTTCAATGATTTCTGGAATAGTGATCTCAACAGGACGTTCAGCGTCACTTGTGATCATATGGCCACTCCGAAATATTTAAAACCATTTATAAACTGTTCTAATCGAAGGTGTGCAAATTCATCATAATGTTTATCAAGCTTCTCTTTAGTCTCCTAAAACGATTTGCTTTTCATAAAGTAATGTTTGATCAACACAAAAAATTCTTTTTCATTCATTTTTTGGAAATTACTCGACTTCCTCGATTCAAACGAATTCCAAACAGAAAAATAGACCAATCTGCCTGAAACTTGATGTGTGTTCTTCTAAGAGATGCTACTAACTGAAAATAATCTTAATATGGACCCATCTCCCTAACTTCGCACGAACTTTTCCAACCACCCTCGTACTTACCAACATTTTTTTGATTGAACAATAACTTCTTGTTGAAATTCTAGGAATTTATATTCTAGGATATTCTCAAAAAATTAGACTTCTAGGAATTAATAACTCAGCAAACGAGAATGGATTAAAATGAATTAAAATTTTTTTAATGCATACTTTAAATCCATGAAAATGGATTGAATGGATTGAAATGGATTGGATCCGAGCTGACATTAATTTAATATTCAAAAAAAAAACATTCATATTTAAAGATTACAAATTTTATTCTTAAGACATTTATAATAATTATATCTGAAATTAACTACTTCAAATTGGTATTAAAAAACGCATTTTAATGAGATTTAAATCTGGATTATATGAATCTTCTACGTTATCCACTACATCACTTCTTCAATTGATGAATGTTATTCATTCTCTACTTCAATTATAACAAAGCTAAACCAGTGCACGAAAGTATATAATATAATAAAGTATATAGATATAATAAAAATATTATTTAACAGATATAATAAAATATAAGCAATATACATTGAGACAACATTGGGTAAGTGTCGGATAATCTAATCTCGCTTGGCCGATATTACGCGCCGATATTATGATCAACTCGTAATATTCGGACTGTGTTCGACTTGTTTGCGAGTGTTCATATCAATCATTCATTTTATTTCTAATAAAGAAAAATGAAAGAACATAGCTCAATTATTTTTATGTTACAACTTTTTTGAAGTTAATTGGATTAAAACAAAAAATTTCCTACTTATAATTTTACATAAGTAGCATTTATGATCTTTTTAATTTTTTAATAAAAACTTTTTTTATTTAATTAGATTGAAAAACTGCATTTCCTATTCAGAATATTGAATTGAGCAGTATTTACGATGCACATAAATAACTGATATTATTTTTTAATTGGAAAAACTACATTTCTTATTCAGAATAATAAATTAAGTACAGTAGTCACGATACATAAGTGACTGATATTATTTTTTAATTTAACTGGATTGAAAAATTGAATTTCCTATTCACAATTTTGAATTGAGCAGAATTCACGATGCACACAAAATACTATATTATTTTTAGATTGAAAAACATAGACTCCATATCATTTCTATAAATAAATAAAAATGCATTCAGAATTGAAAAAGATTTTAACATTCATGAATTTGTATTTCTGAAAATCTAAATCCATTTTAATCCATTTCAATCCATTCTCGTTTGTTGGAAACGCTATCGAGTCCTAATCTCTATCGTACTTGTCATTTCTATGTTGAATATTCAACCAAAAATCGTCCTTCGGCATCATTAGCAGATTTTTCTCGCTAAACTTAATTGACGAAGTTTTGGCGCACTGTTTCAGTTCACATCGTGCTAGTAGATGAAATAGCACGACTTTGATCATCAACAAACTGAATCTTCTGCCAATGCACATTCTCGACCCTAATCCAAATGGAAAATAAAATGAAGGTCGACAATTATTGTCCTGATCATTATTTAAAAATCTTTCTGGACGAAATTCTTCAGGATTATCGTAATATTTTTCATCATGATGAATCGCATACAATGGAATCCAAATAATCATGCCCTTGTTTATAGTGAAAGACTTCTCGCCCGGCAATGCAGGTGGCAATTTATAAGCTTTTCCACACACTCTTTCTATAACAGATTGTGAAAAAAGTCTGAGAGCTTCCTTTATTACTGCATCTAAATATTTGAGTTTATTAACAGCCTCGTAAGTTGCGTCTCCGTCCGATTCGTTCAAGAGCTCATCTATCTCTTGTCGCAATTTGACCTGAACACTTGGATTAGCTACGATTTGATATGTTATAAAAGACATCACGCTTGAACTAGTTTCAGAGCCAGCGAAATAGAAAGCGTAGGCTTGCGCGACAATATCATCCACATCCACTTGTATTTGACCCTCTTTGTCTCTGTTATCCAACATTAATTGTATCATATTTAAATATGAAATGTGCTCAGCATCATCGCGAATGACAATCTTGTTCTTTATCCTGCTTTCAAAATATTTTATTTTTTGATTATTTAAAAGTTTTATATTAAGTATTCGTCCAAGCTTTGGAAAAGCTCTAATAAAAATGTACTTTATGATGAGTATTACTGATACACGAGTTATATCTTTACCACAAACATAGAACTTATTTTTCGGATCTCTTATAGAATCGATCTTCATTCCATAAATACATAAGGCAATAACATCATTCGTATATCTACCAAAGATATCTTTCATATTAACGTCGCTTTTATCCGCTGGTAGTGTTGACATCAATTCAGCAAAATCTGCAGCATGTTTTGACATCAAAGAAAACATAGTCTTCATCTTACTGGATGTAAAAAACGGAGATAGTAGCTTTTTTACATGCCGCCACTTTGTGTTTTGTAAGCCAAACAGATTCTGTGAAAGCACATAATCATTAGTATCAACGAAAACGGAATTATTGGTAAACGAATCAAAATTCTTGACGATAATATCCTTGATCACTTCTGGATCACGGAGCATAATAACTGGCTTCATTGTAGCGTAGAATCCAATATATTTTGCGTCTCGATTCAGATTGTATATTTTTCTGGTGAAATTGGCAAATGACATTCGGCGAAATATAATTGGTACCATGACACTTAGTATTGGAATAGATGGTATATGGATAATACCATGTCTTTTAAAAAAATTAAACTTTCTGAACAGATAATAAGTAACGAGAACGCTAATCACGATTGATAACACTGAGATCGACCAGTATTCCATGATAAGTATTACTCGAAAACTTTATATTTTATAAGAATTAGAATGATACTTATTAAAGTTCAATAAAACTATTCGCGAGAGCGATTGATGAATATATAGCAGGCTAGCAATGTTGTTGATATCAATATCTAGAAATGACTGTCTGCACATTTCCAGCACCTGTTTTATACTTTTACATTTTTTTTTAGTAATTAAATGTTTCAACTATATATCTAGACATGAGTCTTTCTAATCCTAAGCTCTGCATACGAATGGGGAAACCACGAGAGAGAGGAAGAAAATATGTTTATGACAAGGAGGCCGTGAGGAAACTATCCGCGTGATATTGCTACATGCGGAGCACGGAGTAATAAGAAGATCAAACTCAAGGTCTAAGGGGCTCCGCACAAAAAAGGAACTGAAAACAGAGAATAGAGGAGAAGAATTTCAACCTATCAGAAACTGCGCATTCCACAATACATGATTTCTGATAGGTTGAAATTCTTATTCTCTGTTTTCTGTTCCCTGTTCTTTTTATTGTACGGAGCCTTTAGGCTAATTCTACAATGTATATTCTTTGTTTCTTACTAAACTCTTGCCTTTTTGCTCAATAAGACCATATTACCTAAAAATGGGCTCGAAACACGGTGTAAGAAAATCCGACTTATGTGATTTTAGTGCCATCACGCCTTGCGGAAAAAGTTGGAAGTATTGACTGTCACGTGGTCATAGATCATATTACATGCATACATACATGGATCTATAATCACGTGATAGTCAATACTTCTACCTTTTCCTGCAAGGTGCGATGGCATTAAAATCATATCTGCCGGATTTTCCATGGGTTTTTCTACACTGTATTTCGAACTCATTTTTTTCGTGGTCGGCCGCTTGAATTTGAGAGAGAGAGAAAGAAAGAGAGAGAGAGAGAGAGAGAGAGAGAGAGAGAAAGAAATTCGAACATATTCATAAATATTATGTTACATTGATACAACTGTAAATGTCAGAGATTTTCAAAGTATGGATCGCATCTTATAACTTATTGATTGTTCGACTTGTATTTAGCACATATATGGTCCTTGAAACGAAATCTTGATAATGTATATTCAAATAACAAGTGTGACATATAAGTTAATTCGATGCTAAAAAACTACCACATTTATAATGGTTCAAAACAGACATGTTTCGTAAACTTTTATATAAAACCATTGGTCTATTTTCTGTTCCTGCATTAGATTGCACTAGAACTCTTTTTCTCGTTTTTGATACTAAAAACCTTTCTCATTTTAAGTTCCAAAAGTGTATATTAGTTCAGCTACAAAAAACAGACCTTATGTTGCATTGTAGTTAGGATGTAAGTAATTGAAAAGGTGTTGTATTTTAAGGACATTTCATGAACTATAACACATTAAGTTTAATATGCTTCTAAATAATGAATAGTTGCTCGAAAAAAAATTCCTCGAAATGTATTTCCTTTAGCATACGATCACCCATACTATAAAAAATAACACATCAATATCAAATATTTTTTCTTTAGTACATCTGTATTGATTTATAAAATATTAAAAGACGACTATATTAACTAATTTAATTTTAAAATAAAATCTTAATATTAATGTAGATAATTCTTAATATTTAACAATTAATAAACATACGTTTATATGGACATGGACTTATTCTTGCAGTATTGGTTTCAATAATACCTGCAGCATTTGCATGTATTTATAGGTATTATTGTAATTGTCAGCGTGAAAATTACTGCCAACAAGATTAAACAAAACCCTATTGAATTCATAATTATATGTTATTTTACAATCAGTAGTATTAAAAGGAATAGTAAATGGTTTAACCTTACACTACACACTTAAATAAAATTTACTCAAGTGTTGCAATTTACATTCAGTCATTTTTCTTACTGTTTGGCGTATCGATTTAAAAAAAAATTTTACTATACTCGGGTAAAATAGTAGATTCCAGTGACAAATATAGTGCAATGGTCTAAAGTTAAGTCTAGAATTAATTGAACAATACTTTGACGAATGTAATCGTTAAGTTTTAAATATAAATATTAATTATTAATCAAATTATTGTATAAAATGTAAATGGGTTACCCATAATATCACTTTGCTACATTAATATACATTACTTCAAGTTTAAATGCGCGCAATTTCTATCTTCCAACCACATATCAACGATGTTATTTTCAAATTTAACAACGCAGAAGTACCTTAGCTCTTATTTGTCTAAGAGCAAAAAATTATATTTTATGCTTATTGCTGTAAAATTGAGTGGAAACGTTCGAACTCCATAAATTTCAGCAATGTAAATTAAAATGTTTTATACACTTACGGATCACGTTCCACTTGTCATATTGTATCTTTTATTGTTAGTGTGTGTGTGTGTGTGTCTATATTTCTTACCGAGCAATTCAACAACTGTTTCGTATAAAACTAAAAATATAATATATTTATCACTTACATCGTTTCATCAATCGTTATCTCAAATTTATGTTTTATTTTTTGTCTGACGTCATTGTCTCTAAATTTATATATAATAGAATATATGTATAAATGAAACAATATCCTGATTATAATATTCTGAATATATTGTTTGTGTATGTAGAATATCTATTATATATATAGAATATTCTATATATATATATATATATATATATATATATATATATATATATATGTAGAGAGAGAGAGGAGGGGGAGGAGGGATTTATATAGACGAAACAATTTTTATTAAATCATCTGATTAGCTCACAATTTGTTAAATATTTACAAATAGATGACATAATTTAAACTGTATTTTTCATTATCAAAGAAAAAACAAAGTTGAAAAAACAAAGTTGAATTTATCACTCGAATTCAAACATTAGTACGTGTCTTGAGATTGAGTGTGTCACTCAATGCTACAATTTGTTTTTAACTCATCCTCTACGACCGTCGCGTAGCAGCAAAGGACCCACAAACACTAGAAACTCGATTTACGAGCTTTAATTTCCACCAGTTATTATTCATTAGTTAGCTACTCGTTATTACAGCGAGTTGAATTATTACACGCAGAAGATTCCTCGCGTATACACATGTATATATCGCGGTTTTCGGATCTCGTGATATATCAACGTGTGTTCCGCAAATAGATGGAATCTGGCACATATTCAAAATGATAAACAACTTTTATATGGTAATATGCAGAAAACATAATAAACTTTAACCATAATCGATGTTGTATTATCGACACGATTTATGAATAATAGATAAAAATAACATCAGCCTAAATATTCGTAATACATTAAGTTATAAATGAATTTATAAATGAATTTATTATTTATAAATTATGCATCAGTAAGTAATGCATGTGAAAAAAAATGAGTTAAAAATTAATGTGATCGAAAAATTATAATTATTTCTAATTTCTAAAGAATTATTATAAGTATAATTTAGCAATAATTTTTAAATAGTATAGGTATATTACAATATCTATGAAGAAATTATTGAAAGTATTTCTATCGAAACAGTACAATATTTTTTGATTGGTGTGCTTTAAACATCTCAATAAAACTAATTTTTGCAAACAAATATAAAAATATAATATATATAATAAACTTATCACTATTATTATTGTAGTTCTGGTAGACTCGTGGATAAAAAATAAAAGTAATATAAAATAAAACTATAGTCTTTAAACATATTATTAATATCAAATAGTGGACGTTTTATAGACCATAAATAAAGAATAACTGAAGCTAAATCTTGTGTGCCTTCCAAAAGTGACACAGATGACACTGTGTGACATAATGAATTATTACATCCTTATTGTTTGCTAATGTTAAACAAAGATGAGATGATCACTGTGTTATACTGTGTCGCTTGTTGGAAGGCACACCTTGTCTATCAATAAATTCTATTTTGAAAATAGAAAGCATTTAAAACAATTCTATTGAATATCAACAAAAATATTATAAAAACATTTTTCATTTAACATAATTTTCAAAAGTAATTGATTATGTTCACACATCATCATTAATCTCTTTAATAACATAGTTATTGTATAATTCTCTGAAATGTATACCCATACAGCACAGTAATGTTTAAAAATATATTTAAAACGTACGTGTTGGACATATTGAAAACATCCAGATTAGATCCATGGATATTTTAAAAACGTTTTTAAAACATGTTACCATTTTGGACTTTTTAAGTCTCTTTCAGACTGCATGCTGGAAACAAAAGTTCCAAACTTATGCGAGCAGCAAGTGATAAGATTACTGCTCAACGCTTGCTGCTTGTGAACTAACTTTAACTTGGTAAATTTTCGTTACCAGAGATAACAAAAGAAAAACTCTTCGTGCGATCTTAAAAAATTTTCAATTGTCAAATCAGCGAAAGCAACACGTCGCGAACAAATCTAGAAAATTTTTTGCATAAGATGAACATTTTTTAAATGTCCAAATGTAAACATATTTTGTACGTTGAATAACATACATTTTTAAAACATTCGTACTAAGTCGACGTTTGGACCAGATTGAAATCAAGTCTGATATCCAGTGGATGTTCTGTGTTATCTGGGTACTCTTGAAGCGCTTTTAATTTATTTTATCATAACTGAATATAATGCTTTATTTATAAACTGGCAGCATTATAGTCACCTTATTTCAAGTTGACAATATAATTTTAAAACATTTATACCTTCTTCTTAAAAGATTTCATAAATCAACATTTTTTTCACTAACGAATTCACTAGTATAAACTGCCCTTTATACGACATTTTATGCATAATTAAGAAAATCATTAAATTTTTAAATATGTTTATTTTATAAGTTCTAATTAACACATTCCCAGAAATGATTAGTTAAATTGACGTTGATTGTCAATGCATTGATAAATGATCGATGTCGAATACAGTCTGATATTTTTGTCATGTTTTATTTAATTGTAATTGTTTTTACATGAATTGTTTAAATGCATACTACATAAGATTTCTTTTATGAGTTAAAATATCCATTTAGGACTAATTTTGACTATTTTTACACTCTCTTCTTTTAGCTGTGTTATTCGAGATCTTCAAAAATCCTTCTCATTTGAAAACTATTTACAGACTTGAAATTTATGTATTATGAATTTAGTTTAAGTACATTTTCGTTTTAAATTATAATGAATTTATCATTAAATCAAAATATAGATATTTATTACTAGTTTAGAGACACCTTGTAATATCTTCTCCACTATCCTGTATGTGTATGTGCGATGTGTGCGCACAGTATTGTAACTCTCATCAGGGGCGGATCCAGAAGTTTATCAACAGAGGGAGAGGCATTGACGCATCGCAAGCGAAATGTTTTCACGGTCAAATAATTCATAAAATATTTAAATTACTATTGGTATTACATTTAAAAGTACTTTAATTCAGGAAACATTTTATTTAAAATTATATAAACAAAAAGAATATAATATAATATATATTATATGTATTTAAAAAATATATAATATATATATGTACAGTGCTCGCTGCTATTGGATGATCTAGAAGAATATACCAATAGCAGCAAGCGCTCACGGATCCGCAACAGCTGAATCTGCTGAACGCGATCATTAGGCCTATTCTTTTTGGCTGAACCTCTCCTGAAGAGAAAATGAAGAAAGATGAACTGGTGCAAAAGTTCAGCAAAAAAAAACAGGTCTATTGAGCCTATACATAGAGTCTAAATACGAAATAACAAGTAGCAATTTTCTGTGTTAAGAAAAGTAATTAATAAAGATTCACTTTCATAAGAATCTTTAACTTCTCGCGATTTATTCTTATTCTCAGTTTTAAATAATCATATAAAGTATCATATAAAAATAACAAGCGGCTATTTTCTTTGATAAAAGTATTCAATAAAAATTTGCCGTAAAAATATGTAAATTATTGTAAACTATTGTAAAAATCTTTTTTATAAAAATCAATTCAGTTTCTTATGATTTACTAGAATCAATTAAATAACGATTGTTGAAGTGCGATAGTCTTCTTTGCCAAGAATGGTATTAAATAGTATTAAAAATAGTATTAAAAATTTACTATATTGTTTTTATGTGTAAAGTTTATTTTGTCAAAATTAATTTAATTTCTTTTATTATCGTTACGTTAAACGCGTTAAAAAATTCTTCGATCTTTAATATGTGTTTTTAAATTATTTTAGTACTCATACGTTCTGATTAATTTATTGTACAACTACTATTTATTTAATAATTAGTGTTTTGTTGTTATGAAGACTTAAAAATTAAATTAATTACACAAAACTGCATTGTGATTTATTCCGTTGCATGGCAAACACACACGAATGAAAACATTTATGCTAGAGAAAATTTACAACTCATTAAATATACGAGAAATTACATATACGCTGTTACATAAATTGTATTATAGCGTATATCATATAATTAAGCAGTTTGTTGTTGTTCACGCTCGATCTCTTTTTACAAATCGATTGGGATTAAATATTGTGTTCTTCTCCGACATGTCAATATCAGTAAAGTGTCAGAGAAAGCATTTGTTGGGCTAAATTAAACATCAACCTGTTATCTCAATTTACGCCAAGCAATACTGAATGATATATATTTCTACGACAACGTCATAAAATCGCTAATAATGAGAGTTTTCATTGGTCTAATTAGAACATAACATATTTATTGTTGTTGAAATTAACAAGCAGCTGCGTTTTTATCTTATCTAAAATAATATTATTTGTCTCCAACAGAGAAACTAAACAGATGAAAATGCACTAATGTTTTAAGAAGATTGTTAACGCTATCTAAAAGAAAATATTTATGCATTTTTGCAACAAATAATTTTATAGCGATTTTTAATTTATAACATCAATTACATCATTAACTACCGATAGCTAGTAATATCAATCGATTTCCAAGTAGAAAACGCAACATTAATAGCCGACAATTAATAAATTGCTCCTCACGGTTGTTACTCATTTAATATGTAAAATATACAAAAACGAAAAAAACTTTATATAATTTAGAAAAAAAAAACGGAAAAAGACCTATTTTAATAATTATTTTATTTTTTGTTTCATTTATTTTCACTTAGATATTATTAAATTATTTTGTTTCCTTAATTGTTAATAGGAAATTAAATACGACAATTTTTTTTATCTCTTCCATTTATATTAAAAGAAGAAAAGTATGTACGAAATTATGAGACAATTTCTTGCAGAAGTTGTTACAAAAAATTATTTTACGTAAGTTTATCATCTGAGATTGCGAAATTAATGTTCTTATAATTTCGTGCGTTATATACATCTCGAATCTATTTTACGCGGTTCTTAGTAAAGTACGATGCAATTTCTAGTGAAACACCCCGAGGACTTCTTCCTTATGAGCGTACATGTAACGCAAATAAGTTGCAGCCGCAATTAACACGCCACTCTCGCTTTAAATATTTTATATATCGCTTTCATCACATCCAGATCAACAACTGCCCTTAACAACCAGAAAATAAATAACATACGTTTTCATCCTGAGTGCAAGTGATCGTTCGACATGTTAAAATAAGATGCGATTGCACCAGCGCGATTAAAGTAAAAAAAGAAAAAATTTTATAACCGCTTATACGTGTATAATAGAATCAATTGCGTAAATACATTATTGAAAGTTGCGGCAACTTATAATATTATGAATATCTTTCAGATTCTTACACTAGCAAAAAACTAAAAAAAATTTAATGAATATTCGTTTTAATAAAAAATATTCTTTAATAATAAATAAATGTAAACACATATTTATTTGATTCTTAATTTGATTTAATTATTTTTTTTTTAGATACATTACTTTAAATACGAAGTGCCATTACGGTTTAAATGTTAAGATGTTGAACTTATATCATACATATTACATACATTCATTTAAATTAATTAATTTCAGAAATTATAATTGCTGATATAGTATAGATCGGACTTTCAACGCAATCAATCTGAAATATTAATAATCCTCCCAAATTTAATCTTAAAAAACTGTAATAAGCTTATTTTTTTATTATATTGACAAAATGTGCCAATAAATCATTTGTTTGAATAATACCAACTAAATATTTACTAAATATATAAAGATATACTTGTTACAAAAATCATTAATTTGATTTAACTATTTTTTTTATTGAGTAAATATTTACTGTAAATGATTGGTACTATTCAAATAAACATTTAATAAATTTTAATATATTGTTTCTCATTATAAGTAAATATTTATTTATTATTGTAAGTAAATGTTATTTAGTACTATTCAAAGAAAATACGTATTTTAAGATTTAATGAATTTTTTCCAGTATAATGATAACGTATCTTCGGTATGTAAAAATACTTTCACCAGGGCAATGTTACTCCTTAAAAAATAAGTTTTCCAATAACGAAACACAGCAATACACTGTGTGTACATAGTAATACAGTATCGATTTGTAGTTGAAATGTTGCTTAAGCCTTTTTATCTCATCGTTAGTGAAATAAAGAAAAAGGTCTCATACCTATATATATCCGAATATAATAGTGAAATTCAATGGTAAACAAATTTGGGAAATGATATAAAACGACAACATTTTCTCAATCAGTAGATGATGTTTTTTAAGACATTTTTTAAAATATTTATGTAATGAATTTATGTAACGTAGAAATATTAAATAAACATTTAGAAAGTAAATGTGTGATGATTGGGTTAGCATTTAGTACAATTGTATCTCCACTTATGTCATAATTGGAAAACACGGAATTGTACACTGAGTTATACAAATCGTCTGTGTACGTTATTGGAAAACATCCTAGTTAACGTTGATATATTTGAATATCTAATAGTATAATGACATAATTTTTATTTGAGACTAATATATTATACAGCAATTCCATGAGTATGTTGTTTCACGGTCAACCACGGTGAATGTGGATCCCTTCGCTATGTTACCCGTGCATTTCTTGCAAAAATTAATAGTGATTTGATATGCGCATAAGAAAAACACCAACGATAATGTGCACCGACAAATAAGTCTTATGATAAACTAATCGCTGAACTATATTTACAGTAGCGCATAAGCATTACATGCGTAATTATTCGGATTGCGATTCCGCCGCAAAGAAACGTTCATAAATTATGCATTTTATTTTTTTTTGTTGCAAATGCTCGCTCGGTAGATTTATTGTAATGTTAATTGGCAAAACTAATAAGCAGATTACGTTCTCCTTGCAATTTTGATAGGCGGTTAACACGATGTAACTTCTTCTGCGAAGTGAATGTCACAGAAACAACTTGCTGTCACGTTTTGCAATCGTTAATAATGAGTTTCGTAAATATAGAACACAATTTCAATTTTATGCATGTGCGTTTCTGTACAATCTTTCGCTTCAAATTTAACTCCTTCAGATCTAGCACTCATTGTAATGTAAAATCAAATCAAATATTACGTTTGAAGATATTATCCATTGAAATTATTTAATTCTATTGACATCTAAGATTTGATGTACATAATAATATGTTGTATATGTTGAAAAAATAATCAAAATTAAAAAAAAATTTTTTTTAACATAATTCCAATAAAATCAGGTCTAAAAGAATTAAAATCAAAGATACGAAGATCAAAAAACTATTTTTTTTTGTATTTTTTTTACATTTATTATATTAATACGCGAATAAATGTTTTATTACATCTTTTTCAATTCGCAATGATAAATTAAAAAACTATGATTATTGTGATCTTTACTTAAATATAAAAGATTATAAATTTATTTTAAATTAATATTTATTATAAATTTAAAAGATTAATAAAAGTAATAAAAGTAGAAAATTATAAAAGTAATTGTGCTAATATTGAAGAGACTTCTAACAAAATTAATACGTTTTATTAAAAATGATTATTTAAAGCTTCACCTGGCTTAATTAAAAAAATATCTCTTTGCTGTAAAAGAATTTGAAAGTATTTCTTATTCAAGTTGGACTACGTGAGTTTTTAATTTAAATTAAATTATTCGCTTAAGATTTTAATGAAGCTTGTGAGCATGAATGAGAGAACAGGAAGTTTTCATTGAAAGAGAGAAGGATATTCTAAAAATTGAATGAGCATCTGCTCGTATCTGAAGACTCACAAATCAAGATGAACGTTATGTTTAGCGTGCGTAAGTTCGTTGCCAGTAAGAATTAAAGGTTGTTGACTCAAGCCGGATAGGTAATCACACAAGATAAGCAAGGCGGATTAACTGATGCAAGGCGCGGCTCCACGTCGTGGCTTCCTCGCCAGCTCTCGTTCTCATCTCGATCGACCGCTTTTACTGCAAATTACTTCCTCGATGCGATGTAAGATCTACGTACGCACATCGAGCGTAACCAACGCGCTCATTAGGAAAAACGAGTGGAAAAAGCGGTCGGTCAACCGATGCACGCGATGTGCATGGCGAACATGGGCAATTCGATCCACGCAGCAACGCCTGCAAAACGCTCAGAAAGCACTTATTTCACTCGTATAAGCGCTTTCTGAACACTTTACAAGCGGGGTGCTGTACGCACCCCATGCGCCACGATGCAGTAATTATTGTGCCACACATTCTTTCTTAAGAAAGTGGCACATTAATTTATTTTACGTCCATCGGCCAATCTTTACCAACGTCCGAGCTGGTTCGGACGGCTTTCCAATCTCGGTCGCATACTCTCGATCGACTGGATTTTTAACACTGCAATGTACAAACAAGCCACCAATCATCCAATTAGCCCATTTGCAAGTATAAATACGTTAATTATTATATATAATCCGTCTCGTTAAATCGACAAAAGTGCTTAATAATAATAGAAGTCATTAAGTTGGGGAGATAATTCCATCTGCAGGAGAAATGGTACAAGTGAATCAACTAGTACATGTTCGCAAGATAGTTATATGAGATATAATACTTTTATCAATAAAGGCGAGTTATAATAAACTATTTTGATGCACTATCGATAGTGTCTTAAGAACCTGATCGCACCGATTGGTCTCATACCTTTCATCCTATCAAACAGTTAAAAGGCGATGAGGTGGATTTGCACGAATCATTGCATTGCTCGAGCCTTTTGCTTCAAAAGGAAAGTTAATTGTCTGTAAACGATCTTTCAGCGAGTTTCTACCCGCAAGTCTAATGAATATTTAACGTAATTATTTGTACATATGAGCGGGTTATTATCTCTGACATAATACAGTGTACCATGTACAGTGAGAGCAAAAAGTATTCGTACAAGGAAATTTGTTATATAAAAAGTCTTATTTGTTGTTAATTATGCAATTTTATGCAATGAATACATTCTGTTTTAACATAAACAAATGAGCTTCGCATGTATTCCTGATTTTAGAAGTTAAATTTCTCGTCTGTACGAATACTTTTTGAGCATTCAAACAATACAATTTTTAATTTTCACTTTTTTCAGATGATATATTTTGTATAATTAACACGTATCTTTTTGGTATATATAATTTTAAGAAACATACAGTTTATTTTATTCTTTATGAATAAATTGTTAATTATCCAATAAGAAATGATCGTCAATTAAACATTGAATCAACGTCAAATTGATGTTGAAATCATCGTATTTATATGGATTCGACATCAATTCGATGACTTATTTTTCGCTGTATAATATTTACTTTTTAAAAATAAAGTTTTTTTTTAAAAATATTTTCTCTGTACTTTTTGCACTCACTGTATGTATAGTATATTATAATAATAACATTGCAATACTGGCGAGTTACGTAAAAAAAAAAGAATGCTATGAGTTTTTAGAATGTGAAGGTATTAATTAGCCGATGTAAAAAATTAATTTATTAGGTGCAATAAAAAAATACTCATCATTAGCGAGAGAGAAACATTTTTTATCTTTGATTGCTTAAATATTATATTTTTAAATATTCTTTATTTGAGAAGTTAAGTATGCGTAAATCTCCTCTGTTTTGGAACTTTAAAAAAAAATTTAAAGTGTGAAAAATTTGAATTCTATTTCTATTAGACTGGTTACTAGATTTTCCTTGTAATTAATATTTAATTTATAGTCAAATCATATTTGAGATCAGGAACAGTAAAATTCGTTCGTATAATTGTCTCTCTCTCTCTCTCTCTCTCTCTCTCTCTATCTATCTATCTATCTATCTATCTATCTCTCTTTCTCTCTTTTATGTTTTTACTAGAAATGACTTAGCATTATACAGACACACTATATATATAAAAAGGTAATATATTATATCAGAAATCAAATTAGAATTCTTTCAACAGCAAGAGGGAGTTCAATTTAATTTCGGACCAATCACGAGAATAGAAGCTTATCGAAACAGATTATTATAAACCGACATATGTATGTGTCCTTTTTTCTCTTGTATCTTTTCTTATTTACGTGATGTCGTATAACTGCCAGATATTTCTTGACGTGTTTGTCAGTTATGTGTAAACAAACATTTTTGCGGCTTTATTATCGTCACGGTCATCTCCTGATTGTTATTTTAAAATTCTCTCACGATGTGTTAGGCTTCACAGAACAATTAATGGCTATGCCTATCGAAATTTTTTAAATATTAATTCGGCGCATTATCTTTCGAGAATTACATCCTGTGAAGATAATACGGCTGTAAAAATTATAACGAATTTTGTTCCAGAAACCGGATAAAATTATCTATATTTCTCTTTCTCTCTCTAAATTTATCTGAGCTATTCATGAATAAGGAAATAAAATAAAATTCTCATATATGAGCATATAAAAAATTTATTTGTTTCTTTTGTAAATCTAATTTTTAAGATTTCTCGTAATTTGTATCTGATTATTGTATTTATCATTTTCTTAATTTAAATTAAGAAAGATATTATTAATAATTAAATAATCAAAATTTTTTCCAAAACTAAGTTTATGAGATTATGGCAAATATGTAAACTATTTTTTTTTAATGACGCGTTTTTATGTATATATTATATATTATGATATATTAAATATTATATTCAATATATTATAATAATTTATAAATTATATATTACATACATAATAATTTATCATATTTATTATATGTTTTTAATATAAAATAAAACATAAATTAATTCTATACAATTAAACGGCGTCTACAATGAGATTTCAATACGTAAAGGTTTAAACCGAAAGCCGTAAGAAATTGACCAATTATAGTCAATTTTATTATTCTTCTCACATTCGGCAGTGATTGGTTAATTTCTTACGGCTTAAGGCTTAAGCCTTAGTTTAATGCCTTAAAATTTCACTGTAAACGTCGCGCGCCGCTTTATGAACGCAATCCGTGAGGATCAATGCCCGTTTCTACCAATGTAGTTTAATTTTAATCTTGGCTCAACAAATTCTTCATTTTTTTCTAGTTCTAAGAATTAGAGAAAGATGAAAATTAAGTTGAACCAAGATTAACGTTAATCTACATTGATAGAAATGGATATTAGAGACAGTTGGCGAGCCGTAAGAAACGTCTCACGTTCGCGCCAGCGTTGGCTAATTACGGTTGGCGAGCGGAGCTAACAATTTTCCTCGTCGCCGGTCGTCGCGCCTGGTCGTCGTCGAACTTCGCTAGGCTATCAGACAACAGCCCAACAGGCATGACATCGCGAATGTAGACGATCAACACCGCGACGCGACGGCGGCGGAAGCTCTCTCGGGTGATTTCGGGCAGACGGACAGGCGCGAGGGTGGCGCGGGGAAGGCGAGGAAGACGAAGAGGGCCGGGGGAGGCTGTTACTCGGCATTCGGCTCGGTTCGGGTGGGGCGACGACGGTGAGCCGGGACCGACCGAGGCGACGAGATTCTCGCAGTGCCGAACCCCGTCGTTCGCCTCGCATTGTCTCACGTCGTTCGTATCTTCCGCATCTCAGACGCCGAAATAATAAGTATCTCGCATCTAACGTTCACGTTAATCATCGCTGCAGCGCCGTATCGTATCTAACTTCGCATCGTCGCGGAGTACAGCGTGAAGGTGTCTGCGCTCGCGCGCGTGTTTGTGCCGTCGCGCCGTTTCTTCGTGTGTCACGCGTGCGATACTCCCTATAGTCCTTGTGCGACGATCTGCCGTTTTACCAGAAGAACACATTACAATTAATCAAATTAACGTTCTCTCCCATCAGTTTGCGCGCTCGCGAAACGACCCACGTGATCGACCCGCGCCGTCGCCGCCACCGCTGAAAATCGGGCGCCTCCTCGTTGCGGCGTGCGCGACCGAATTCGGAAGTCCGCTCGCCTTCTCGCGCGACGCGATTATCACCGTCGCCTTCTACGGATCTCTCAATTCACCGCGCCGGCAAATCGATCCGGGTTGATCGGAGCGCAAGCCGGAGAATCTTGTTTCCATTGTTGGAATTCTCGCCTTTGTCTCGTCATCATCATTCGAGGAAAAAGAGTTCGACGGAAACGAATCATCCTGGAAGCGACTATGGAGAACGGAGTTCGCAACGACCTAACGGAAGCCGGGCAGGCTGAGGTCACCGCGGGAGATGAAACGAAAATCTTCAGGAAGAGACCATACGCCAGAACAGTCGATCTCTCGCTAGTACCGCTGATGCAGGTAAGCTGTGTATTATGTAATGCTCGAGCGGGTCGTTGGCGCGACTTGACGCGTATGTGACTATGTGCGAGCGAACCTCGCCTCTCGGCCCATTTGCGGCGCGCCAGCCGACGGATGGGAGAGGGAGTGGAACTGAGAAGGGGTGAACTCGGCAACGGCAGACTGGAGTCGTTCAACCCTCTCGCGGGCCGAAGACTGCGGTGGAGGTCGACACCCCGCGGCGCCGGCGAACGATCGATCCACGATCGATTCCTCATGCCCCGGAACGATGATTCGTGTGCTCCGACACGAACTACGAAGCGCTAATCTGAAAGCCGCGAACCGCGAAACGAAACGTCAACGTGCGCACGTACTCTGTTTACCTCGTCTCTGTCCTTCGCGTGTCTGTCGCGTCCTACATCGACTTTAGTACAAATATTATTATACTGACGCAGACGTGCGGGCACTCATAATACATTGACGGATGTCTAAGGCCCGGTTCCGCTAATGTAAAATTAACTTAATCCCGGTTCAATTTATTCTTTATCTTTTTTTAATTCTTAGAATTAAGGTAAGTTAAACAGTAAGTTAAACTGAGATTAAAGATAATCTTATTTTGAAATTGGGTCTAAAGCTAATGGTATTCATAAAGGCGGTATTCATAGTCGATCCTTATTTCAAGATTATCAGTAATGTCTTAAGATGTTACAGTTCTCTGATTTTAATTCTTAGAATTAAACAGTAAGTTGAACTGAGGTTAAAGATAATCTTATTTTGGTGTAATCGGGTTCTAAGGCTGGTATTCATAATGGCGGTATTCATATAGTCGGATCTTATTTCAAAATCATCTTAAGTAATGTCTTAAGATGTTACAGTTCTCTGATTGACTTATGATATCTTAAGACAATCTCAAATATAAAAATCGATTATGAATATTGATCTAATTGATCCGATTTTTTAATGCGATTGTAATTCTCCTTAACAAAATAATAGGCTGACGAATAGCATACTTTGACAGATTCTACGTAATTTGTAATGGCAATTAATTTTTTTCTCGTCTCAATTATTTAAATTGGGACTGTTATCTCACACAAGTGAATTAATATAATCGAAAAAAGATCTAACAATTTCTTCCGAATGTTTCTGAATATTTTTTTATTTTTTTATATTAACAATATAAGTAATAGAAAGAGTATATAAGAGTCGACTATAAAGTTCGCTCAAATAACAAGTTAAAAAAGATAAAATATGTATATAAAGCGACTGTAATTTAATTAAATTAGAACAATAATCATAACATAACATGTTTTGGCCGCTAGTTTGAGTCATCTTCAGATGTCATAAGAGAGCATAAGTATTGTACATCGAATACCTATAATGATAAAGAGATAGAAAAAATATACATGTATTGTGTGATGCCCGATGAGCTTCACAGAGTATACGAAATTGCTCGCAAACGATCGAAAGATTGATTGTTGATAAATTCGATAATCTGATAAGAATGCAAACATGATGAATATAATTAATCTGTAATATAATACAAAATAGAAGCAAAATCGTTACTTCAATAAAAAAAAATCTATTTTTATATCTTAACTTTTTTAATTTGTTATTTATGTGAAGTTTATAACCGACTCTTACATGTCCTTTCTGTTTATTCTATTTATATTGTTAATTTGACATCAAGAGTCCTTGTATTGATTAATTTATTTTTAATTTTTTATAATCTGCACTATTAAACGAGAATAAAAGCTTCTTTTATTTATGTCTGGAATGATTCTCAAATTAATTCAAAGTATATACAGTGATCCTCTTAATTATTGATATATTAGCGCTTGTATACAAGATGACTAAACTGAGTCAAAAAATCTTCTACTAACTAACTTCTACTTTGTAATTTTTTTTCGCCATTTTTTTTTTTTTTTTAATTACTCAACGAGCAGAGTGTTGACGCATAAGACAATAATTTAAGATATCTTTAATAAAAGTTCTTGAAAAAACATCTTTAAGATATTTCCTAAAAAATTATGAAAGGTATCTTAAAGTTGTTTATACGTTTATTTCATTTGTTTATTTTACCGGCAATCTTTAGAAATATAATATTTCATTATATATAACTTGCGAGAATTATAAAATGGAGAACTCTTCGATTCAGTTTCTCGGTTTAGTTCGCATACGAGCGCTGTGTCAATAATTAGGGGACATCCTGTATATTGCAACTCCAATTTGAATCAGAAAAAAAATCTATTATAAGAAAAAACGAATGAATGATCTGTGTAGAAAAGATAGTGTAGAAAAACAAAATTTGGATGCAAATCGTAAATTAGAAACACGAAATATTTAGTATCTTTTTATTTAAATATTGCACATATAATGAATATGCAGAGCCAGTTTAATAACAAGAAATATTTTAATTTTATTTTTATTATCCTATTTAATACTTTTTTTTATGAAAATTATTATGATAAATTGAACATTGAATTTCTCTCTCAAAAATCATGATATATAATTATAAAATAAAATAATATAGTGATATTTAAAATGAATGTAGATATATTTAAAAATGAATAATTCAGAATAATTATATTGTTATAATATCTTTTATTGCATCTTAATTTACTTTGTAAAAACTTCGTCCCATTGTTTAAAATTGAATTGTTTTTTTAAAAGAATTTTTGAAAGGAAAGAATTAAATAAAACTTTTTTAAGAGCTTAATATAATATATGATAATTTTCAGGATTTATAATATATAACCTTTTATTTATCAGTTAATTTTAAACGATCTTCAACATGTTAGATTAAAACTATCAATAGATTAGAATGAAAATTGCGAAAATTAATTTAAATATTGTAAAATAATCTTCCTTCGATATTATCACGTAAAAGAAGATCCACTTTAAAATTAAAGAATTTGCAGATTACGGAGATGGTATTTTCTGTGTATACATTTGCGTTGCTGTGTGATTTATTATGTATAATCACACACATGATATGTTAATCAATCTTTTTATAAATGAATCATCTTGCGCTACTTCCGAGATTGCAGCCTTCGAGGATGAACACTTTTTTTGCCATATTATCAAATCGAAATATGTATCACATAGAAGCGAATTTGTGTATGTGAACGATAACAGCGATTAGATAAGTGAAATCGAAGAATCTATCTAGAAATTGCGCGGACTTGAGCAATCTCGAGATCACCTTTCTAATTTCTTTGGTCAAGTTAATTGCTCGATTGCGAATCGAAACTGATCTAATTTAGTAGAATTGTTCATATTTATACATTTTATTCCCATGGTTAAATTTAACACTACAGATTTATATCAGAGTCCGGCGAGATGAGAAACTTTTGATTATCATTTTTATCAACTTCAGTAAATTATACTGTTAAATTCATAATGTTAAATTATATTTAATTTGAATTATTTTTAATCCATAGATCGTCACTGTTCTTACTAAATATATCGTTAAAACTAAAACGATAATTAAATTTGTCGTTAATTTGATTAAAACAATGAAGTCAAACAATTTAACTCAAGAAAAATGTATTAAATTTGACTCAAATTTGTTTACTTACTAATGTATACGATTTATTTACTAAATACATACGTTAATATGAACGATGTTTACTTTGAAATTAACCACAGAAATGGATTAGTTTACATTTTGACATAGATGGAAGTTAAAAATAATAAAATGTTATTTAACTTATTGAGATTGGATTATATATCATTGCTTCTTTGAAATCTAACATTGTATAATGAAGATAGTATAAATTAGAATAAGATATATAAAGATATATCAAAAGAATAAAAGTACAAGGGATATAAGGATTGTCACAGATCTGGAAAACTGGAAAAAGTCAAATAAATTGAAATTAGTCATAGAAAACCGAGAAAAGTTAGGGGAAAATATAAAAGACTGGAATTTTTAACTTTGTTTATAATTCCATTAACTGCTCTTATTCCAAATAATTTTTATAATTTTTTAAATATCATATCTGATGTTTATTACAGTCAAATACGTTCAAAACTCGTGCATTTTAAACGATTTTTGAAAAATAATAAAAATTTATATTTTATTCAATAATTGTATTTGATCGCTTTTTTTTGTCATAACTTCACATTCTTTTTCCCAATACTAATTTTTTATTTTTTATCAACTTAAATTTGCCTCTAAAATCTTATTATGCTACTAAACTTCTTTTATGTTTTGAATAATATAAGTTAGCTTTCTTACAATTCTTGATTCTAAATGTAAAAATTTTTTAAATATTTTATTATGTTAAAATTTTTGCATATTTTATATTGGTCATGGAAATTTTCCATTTTTATCTGAAAAACCTGGAAAAGTCAGGGAATTTTAAAATTCATTTTCTGTGACAACTCTTAATATAAAAATATATATATATATATATATATATATACCTTTCTTTCTCACTCTTGTTTTGACAAAATTGTTCGTGACCGGACTCTGTTATAGGCTAATATTCGTGATCGCTTCTTATTTTAAGACTGTCTTAAGTAATAAAAGTAAAGTATCTTAAGATGTTAATGCTATCTGATTAGTTCATAACATCCTAAGATTGCACTTAAGATAGTCTTAAAAATGGGAATCGTCTATGAATATTGGCCATAAGGTCTCTATATATGTAGTAATCCATTATCGGATTTTTCATAAAACATTTGATGACGGAGATACTACAGCACTTCCGTGAAACATTTTGACGAGATTTACTTTGTTTGTGACGAAATACCGTAAAATATCGCAGAATGATTCGTTTTCGCGATATTTGCTTGATCGTAGGCGTTGATAAAGAGCGTTCTCATTTAAACGCTGTTTTTCCGCTTAAGTGCGTGCGCCGCGTGTACTGAACGCAACTGCACTCCGATTCGATCACGTCGCCGCGGCGAGAAGGGAAGCGAATGGAAAGGGCAGAATTTATAAGGAACGACAATTATTAAATTAGCATAACGGGTGTTTGCGATCGGCAACGATCGACGGTGGAGTTGGCTAATCAGTGTCCCAGTATGTATTAATTTACTGGCCACAATTTCAATGAAAGGTGAGATTGATCACGTGTCTCGCCGCACGGTATTGTCTACTTTGTTGCAAGATACTTTATATTAATATTTTAAATTGCATATATATATATATATACGTATGTCTTTATATATTTGTCCTTTGTATTTCTATTTTATATAAATATAATAGAAAATTATATATTAGGTGCGCAACTAAGTTCCCGCTGTTTATCAACAGATGGCTCCAGCAGTAAGTGAACAGTTTTATCGTGATGGTATATGAGCTCTGCCAGAAAGATGGGAAAAAGTAGTAGCTAGCGATGGGCAATACTTTCAATGATTCATTTGTAACCATTTTTTCACAATAAAGTTGCATTTTCATCAAAATAACAGCGAGAACTTAGTTGCGCACCTAATATAATATAAAAAATATATAATAAAAATATTAATTACTAATAAATATGTAATTTAATGCAAAAAATATACACACACATACACACGTACGCACGCACGCACGCACGCACATACATTCAAATAAAGAAACAATTTTAATTTTGCTTAAGATGTGTCTTAAGTATAATTATAATTAATATCATATACATATATTATATTAATATAATTTATATATTAGGTGTTGGAATTAATTCGTAGCGTTTTTAATGAAAGAATGTTATTTATTTCACATAAGCATTAAAAAATACATTAATGAAAGTACTTCCCATCACTTGTAAAACGCTACGAATTAATTCCAACACCTAATATATATTCCATTCTGTCTGCAGCAAAGTTTTCCTAAGTTAGTGAAACTTTGCACAAATGCTCTCTCTTATTCTAATTATATTTATTGTATCAATTAATATTATATTACCTCAAATGAAATTTAAAATTTAAGCAAAATTTAAACCCAGTTTCAGATATAGATACATATATGTGTATACGAAGCATAAATGGTTTTCGACTGAATTTACGTAACGAATATCACTCATATTCCTTTCTTGATTTTTTCTTTACGTAGACGTGGAAATGTATCGTTGCATAAAGAGAATTATATTTTTCAAAAATTTTCCAAGTACAAAATTACATAATAATGTCATCTTACAGTTTTTATTCCATCCGTTACTTTCCATACTGTAGCGTAAAGATAAGTTCACAATAAAAATGTCATTCAACATTATGAATCATCAAAATACGAATGACATTAATATCACGACTTTTAAATGCTCTGGAAATTTTATCATATATATCATCGATGCGCATATGGTAGAAATAATTTCCATGGTCGAAAGGGTCACGCGATAAGATAATTATTTACTTACGTATTATAGTGAGAAAGAAAGTAATCAATGATATCATTAACATATTTTTTGAATTTGTATTAGTGATTTAAATTGACGAGTTATCAATTTTTAATAATTTAGGCACACAAATTAATTTAATAATCGCAAACATTGAATAAAAAAAAAGACGTATCACTACGTGTTTATTACAGATAACAGATCGTCAAAAGTTTGATAAAGAATCAGATATTTGAAATATTTAATTTTTAATAATAATTTTAAGTGTTAAGATTATTAACATCTCACAACTGGCATTGAAAATCTATTTCCATTAAAAGGCAAACCATTTTTTTCACAGCAATTTTTGTCTAAAATCTGCCTAAAATTAGATTTATCATGTGTTGCAAAATTAATATCAGAATATTAAAAAAAGTTTAATATAAGAAGATTTAACGGAGAAAAGGAAAGAAAATTCAATAATATCTATCGATATATGATTACAAAGAAGTATAAGATCAGTCACTTGTTGAAAACTCGTTTTCAATCAAAGTTCGGAATAACTTATGAAGTTATACCGAAACTTTATAGCTCAAGAAAACCACTACTCTTGTACCTACGAGTTTCTTTCTCTTCATATGAATACTTTTCAAAGTGTTTTATCTCATTTTATGGTCGCCGCGCCGTCGCCATACCTAGCGTCGTGAGCTTTTTAATACTCTTGTATCGTACACCCACGCATCGTTCACTCCTTCATTCTTCAAACGATCATTTGTGTCTAGAATGACGTCACGTTCTCGCCTTCTGCATCTCCGAACAACGAGATTGCTCTCAGAGCAATGGCACAGTTATCGATTGAACGTCAGGCCACAGCGTGATAAAACGTATTAGAGTTGCTTACATAGTATTTTGATTGAAAAATGTTATCGGTACAACTGCTCTCGAGATAATAAACCATTTCTCTCTGAGAAAAGTAGCGTTGCAAGGAAGATAACGGTGGGCTGAATAATACTATATATTATAATAATTCTTGATAGATCTTGAAATATGATTTGCATTTTTATAACAAAATTAATCGCATTATATTTCCATTAATTTTGCAAACGCTTTTCTCCGAGATGTCATTTTCGATGCTATCTTTGCGCGATATTCGGCTTTAAGTATGTAGATGATTAAGGCAGCGATGCCTTAATGTGTCCTTAATCGTGCTTAAACGTGTCAAACATGTTTACGCGTATTATGTAATACTGAATATCTTCGCGATTCGTGCAGAGCACACACGCGATAAATGGAGATGGCGAGATGATGCCGGAGAAGAGAAGTGGACGACCGACTTCGCGACAAATAAGATTATCGTCGTCGCCAACGTTATTAAAGACCGAGCTTTCGAACTTTCTTGAATGTATATTTTCTTGGCGGTTCGCGTGTCAGCTAATTCACCATACACGAACGATAAGAGGCCGAACGTTTTTTTTTTTGCTTAGATAAGGCAAAGTTATCTGTATAGATAAGTGAAAAACTACATTAACGCAACTAACGATCGATCGTGACATAGATCTTGAAGAAATTCATATCATTGGCCGCCGATAATAAAAATATCGAAGAAAAAAATACGATTAATTTTAGCTTTCTTGGAATCTCGTTAATGATTCGCATAAACTAAATACAATAATTTCTAAATATAATAAGCATAATCTAATCGAGTTTATAACATGGGTGTCAAATAAATGATATCGATATTTATATTCACGTCGTATTTCATATCTTCTTTTGGAAAGCGAATTTCCACTCATCTCTTTTTCTTTCGTTGAAATAAGACTTGAGATCTTTGAGTTGTTTGAATTTTTCAAAAGTTTTGAATTCGTCAAGGAACAAATTTTGACGGATTGGAAACGCAAATAGACTCCAAGACGACGACGATACATAGAAATGAAACTTGAAATATTTTCAAAAAGAAAAAAACATCATTTTAATCGAATATGTCTAATATCTACATGTATCTATTTCAATCTCTCGTAAACACGCGAGAGATTTTTTTTAAATTTATGTCCTGGTCGGTATTAAATTGTACATTATTTATGGAAAGTTCGAGGATACGTTTGGTCGATACATAGTTTATTTTGAGTTTATTTCGAGGCTGGGACTAAAGTTACAACGGAGGTTTTCGTGACGTCGCGTCGGCTCAAGTCGGCGTTTGTATTTTTTGCCGATGTTATTCTTGTGTATGTATGTATACTCTGTAATATTCTGCGGCGGAATATTACATACACACGTATACGGTCCTCTGGCGTTGCCAATCCGAGTGCGGCATCTCTTATTTACCCGAAATACCAGAAGAAGGTCGCTCGCCTGTATGTATAGCATCACGAAAGTGAAAACGAGAGAGTCGAACGGCGTCTTATTCTTTCTTACATCTATTTTGCTCTCGTCCCGAAAGGTTAATGCGTACGGATCGCATGTACATATGTACATACGTCATAAATCGAAAATGCTTGTCGTGAAGGCGAGATGTGTTTTCAGGACCGCCTGCTATAATAATTAATCCCGCCAGACACCCGGTTGAACCGGCTTTGATATACAATACGTGCTGTGACTCGCGCAAAAGGTGACTCGTGGATTCGCACATTTAGATTGCAGCGATGACGTAGGCGCGGAGCGATCGATAGACCGCGAAAGGAACCGTCAATGCATCCGTCTACGTGCTTCCATTATCGGCCGGTACAATGACTTCTTATCGAAACTTGTAATTAACGGTAGTACACGCTCAACGTGATTCGATTTTTATTGTTAGCTTCTTGAATCGAAAGTTATCGCTCTTAAGAATTTATAGCAATGTAGATATGTAAGTTTTGTTATTCAGCAAATTTTATGAGTTCTCTTATCCACACGTGTTTCAAAAACAGTGAAATGTTTATATTTAACCATATATATACTTGTTGTTGAAATATGCGATGTTGATGAAATACGCGATATCGAGATTGCGACGAACAGAAGAGAATAAAGATTTCATAAACACATTCTTTCGTAAAGGAATATAACTCTAAAGAAATTTAGTATTTATTTTACAATTAATTGTTTGCATTATTTAATTTACAATTAATGAAATATTTTTTGAAATTGCAATTTTAATAAAAAAAACCTTTCGATTCTGAATTTTAATATGATTATTAAAATTATAGCTTGTTTCTGCCGTAATATTTTTATAAACGAATAAGAAAATTTGACTCGTATAAAAATAAATATCGAGATAATAATCTATAAAAATGATGAGGCTTGAAATGTTGTTATGAAAACTTTTTCTTCCCTCTTTATCATTCATTTTTCATTGCTTATAATTCTTTAATAACATCTCCTTAACTTTCAAATAACAAAGGTGAAGTCTGATATATATGAAATAACAAATTACGAAGAAAATGTATTCAATGCAAAAAGATAAAAGTCTATTTGCTCGTTTTTATTCAAGTTCCCGCGTTATTGCAAAAGTCAGTTAAAACCGTGACTCTTTCTCGCTTTCGTAATTTTCACAGCGAACGGTAATGCAGTAACAACGATTCTATTCCGCGAAAAGACATAAATATCGCGACGCTTGGAAATGGAATAAGCTTAACTTGTCGGAATAAGTTTCTGAATTAACAAATTAATCTATATACGCATATATTTTGACACAGCTATACAATTTGTTTTATGATGTTTTATGATGTTATTGCACAGCGTTGATAACTCAACATTTATCGTATTTTGGACAATTGAGTACACACGAGCGGCATTATCTCTTGGAGGATAATAAGTTGTTTGTTTGATTGAAAGATTTACGTATTTGATGAGAATTTAAATTTTTAAATACATATTGTAGACTATTTAAATAGTGAGACACATATTGATTTCTTCTTATCTTGATTCGATACATAACACCATAAATTATTTTCATTACAAAACAGTTATTTCAATAAATGAATTATAAAACAACTTATCTTAATAAACTATTTTTTAATATTTAAGTGTGAATGTCACATACATTCCCTAAATCTCAATTTTCTTTCTCATTTGCTATAACAGCTGGATACATTTGCTGTTTTGACACATATTTTTCTTCTCGAGTTTCTTATGTTTGACAAGTTAATATATAACATAGATTACAACACATTTAAAATCATTGAGCTTTATATAAGTAGACTTTCTATAAATGTGTATGTCATACATTTAAAAAATTTCAATAAATAAAGATGTAATAATTGCAATAATCAAAATACAGGGTTGGCCATATTCGACGGAAAAATGTTTTTTTTTTTCAATCAATGGGAAAAAAAAACATTTTTTGCTGTTCATTTTAAAAATCATTTAATAGGGTTCAAGGTCTTTCCGTCGAATATGGCCAACCCTGTATGTCTGTAAGATTTATTGAGAAATAATAAAACTGTTCAGTTTACGCAATTGATTTTTAAGATTAAACATTAAATGTTAAAAGTTTAATAATCAGAGAATAAGTTGTATTAAGTTTATTTTCGTGGAAATCTTTTAATTAAATAAACCAAGGCCTGAGTAAGATGACATTTACCACTTTTACTGTGTTTTATTATAGCGATGTATGATACATTATAGTATTGAATCGAAAAATTTCTCAAGGAGGAATCATTGCCGCAAGTGAAATTTTTTAAAGGTTGAATATGAAAAGATTATTATAAGATATTAAATTATTATTTAAATCATTACATGGAAAAAGTATTAGTTAAATGTATAATTAAACGTTTTATTAAAAATGATATTAATACAAAAAAGAATAATATAATGAAATTTATGTATTATATTTAAAAGTTTTTTAAATTAAAAAATATTTTTTAGATATCAAAGTTGTGATTAAGCATTTTGGAAATATTTAAAAAATATCTAACACTTTGTTATAAATATTCTTTAAAAAAGAGACTCCAAGGGGAGAAGTCGTTCCTTGTGGCTCTTCCTCGCGGATTCACCAGTGGTGTGATAACAGAATAATGCTATGCGTAAGCATAATAAATTACGCTTATCGTAGGACTCCCACCGTATGACGATAATCAAGTTTCCTCTGTGATAATTCCATGCTTTTGGTGCATGACATCAAAATTATTGATCAGTGCGTCAATCCGGCTGACACGGTCTCTCTCGGTGGTCGTGCCCGATTGAAATTCGACGAGACCCGTTGCACAACGGAAATGCTCTCTCTTACCCCGATATTATCGATTCAAAAGCGCGTCTCTCCCTCTGGAAAGGCATCGACGCGTCATCGAAAATCCAACGGCACTCTCCCTGGTGAAAGCTCTCACTCGCGACATTCCGGCGCGGAATACCATAATCGACTGCGTGCACGCGATAATGAATGAACTCTTCTCGTATGTAACAAAGCGAACGATCTTATCGGGATTTTGCGCGTGGAAACCCAGAGATTGCACGCAGCTTACATTACGAGACCGTTATACGAGCGATTGTCTTTCTCTCGTACATAACGATGAGGCTGGTCATGGTAGCACACAACCACTGGGGATCCTTAAATAGAATCGGGTTTCGTCGACGGAGGTCAAAGGTCGATAATCGTATATGAAAGGACATGAAGGAAAGATATCGCCTTGATATTATATATCGAAAATCTTAACTCTGTGTGAGTCTGTTGATTCGAATGGCTTCGTTTAACGTGCAGAATAAATTAATATGCGCATAAATTTGTTTCTATATAGTTTAAGCACTTATAGTATTTATCGAAATATATTATATTATAAGATTTTGATAAGATTTTTTATTTATATTTTACTTTAAAAATAAACAATTATTATATTAAATATTTCATTAAGATGCGGGCGCTAATTAAATATGTTTGAGAAGCAAACATTTATAAAGAGAATTAATTTCTCAAAGGCAACACAATTTTCTCAATTAACAGATGTTTAACTTTTACAAAATTAAAAAATGTAAGAGTTTTCTTGCTCCTTTTGAAATTTTAAATTTATAAAGTTAGTAGTTATATTTGAAAAAATCTGTGAATGTTATGAATAACTTAGTATATATATATATGATAATTAATTCCGAAAACTAGTCCATTATATTAGGTGTTGGAATTAATTCGTAGCGTTTTTAATGAAAGAATGTTATTTATTTCACATGAGCATTAAAAAATACATTAATGAAAGTACTTCCCATCACTTGTAAAACGCTACGAATTAATTCCAACACCTAATAATTCAATTTTAATTGGTTGTTTTAAAAAATAAAAAGAAAATATATATTTTTATAGCAATTATTTGTCTTGTTTCAAACTGAAAAAGCTTTTTTAATAATTTTATTCAATGGTAGCAGCATTAAACGCATTGCATAATTTATTAGCAGATTTTAACAATGATATACAATAAATTAATTGTAAGACTCCTAATATTCAATAAAAATCGTAAATGTCAATGATCGATTTGGAGTCGGCGCGAGAGACAAAGACTTTTAAAAAATTAATCAATCATTGCGCTCTCGCGCCGACTTCAAATCACCCATTGACATTTGTGATTTTTATTAGCAGAATTTAACAATTACTTAGTAATAATTGCAGTTATAATATTATTAGATATACTTGATAATGATTTTCAATATTCTATTGATAGAAAGTTATATCGCTTTTATGTACATATATTATACATATGTAATAGTAATAAATCAATCTTTAAACAGAATTAAATATTAGAAGAGAAAGAAGAGAGAGAGAGAGAGAGAGAGAGAGAGAGAGGGGAGGAAGAAAGAATAGTTATTATATTTACATAATGTTTAATTATTTTTACATAATGTTTATTAATTTTTATGCGATCCATTTATGGAAAATTTTGATTATGAGGAAGAAATTATATTATTAAAGAAACTATCATTTTTACTAATTAGAACATATATACAAGCACATGCTTTAGACTACGATGGCATAATTATATATTAAAAATTTATGAGAAATAATTTATTGCTTATTCATTTATACAATGTTCGAAATAGCAGGCAGACGGATTAATGAGTCGTAACTATTCGTTAATTTGCACGGGAGATTATAATAACCGGGAAGAGTAATAAATAAATAGAAAAATGTCATACATATGCGTTGAGCCAACTTTATATCACAGTAATTATTTACAACAAGGTTTATAAAACTCTTGAACTTTACGCAATGAAGTATCTGACTTCGCGTTACGTTGAGTTTTATGCGTACTCGTTTTTTTTTAAAGTGATCGTGAATCACCGATTATCATGAATCGATTTTGCGAAAACACGGATGGTGAATCTATGAGCCAGTTGCAAGCGACTTCACTGCACAAAAAGAAAGAGATCGACTGAGTTCCGTTGAGAATGTAAGGAGTCTCTGTCGATGGATGACCTTATGAAACTGTAATGCCCACATAGTTTGCATGCAAATCCTTCATCCTTCGTGCAAAACGCTGGAGGGCAGACGTTGCGTAAACGGAGAAACGCATACCGCATCGGATGTAATGCTACATCGATACAAGTACTGGTCGACGCGTGAATCTCACTAGCATTAAGAAGTGGACGATAGTTGCGACATAATGTACCTGAGCCTGCGATTTTACGTAAATCGTAGTCTTCTTACGCTACAATTCCCAGTAATATAGAAATCAATAATAGCGAGAGAAATCAATAATAATAAGAAATGATAATAATCAATAATAATAAGAAATCAATAATAATCATCAAGAGAGAGAGAAAGAAAGAGAGAGAGAGAGAGAGAGAGAATAAGAGAGTAATTTTTTGACGATTAACACGCAAAAAAAACATATATAATGCATGTAATATTATTCAATTTGCGAACGATTATAAAAAGTTCTATAGTTCTTATACTAAAAAAGTTTATAGCTAATGCGATAAATAGCATAATGTTAACTGCTTTATCATTATCTATTAAATTCACATAAATTGGAAAACAAGCTTAATGATGCAGTGTATCTCAAGGAACAATACTTCTATGTTTTTTATAGATTTTTTAACGGCATTTAAGTCTCTTTCAATTTTAAATATATTGAAGCTCATATATGTATAAGATCTTTTGGAATTATCTTTCTTTTTTATCTATAAATTTTTTTTTATAAAATGAAATTTATTCTTATGATTTGTAATTTATATGAACTTACAGAGTATATTTTTACAAAGTTTATAGAAGTTTTTCGTTTGATATTTGAATTGTAATTTTAATTTTATACTATTTTAATTTTGAACGTCATGTCATTCATCGAATTGTAAGTGACGCGTGAAATTTCGCAAAAGTCCCGTCACCCATTTATGGATTAAAAGATTTTATTTATTTATTCAGAGTTAGGTTTTAAATATTTATAAAGACATTGAAAGAAAGAAACAAAATATAAAAATAATTTACTAGGTTTATTAAAAACAGAGACATTCGTTTTTTTATGTTTAATTTATTTGTTTAAAAAAATCTGTTTTAATTTATTTGTTTTAACAAAGATTTATTATTTCAGTTTTTGAGTGATGGTTTTATTTACTCCGTCTGAAACTATATCATCAAATATTTAATAATACAAATAATATATAATATCCAGGTATATATAAATTGAATAAATATAAATGGGATATAAATATTTTTTATATTTATATACATAGTATATTTATATTGTATTTATTTTTTATTTATTTTTATAATCTCACGTTTTATATTTTATAAACATTTGCGCAATTTTCGACTTACATTTCTGAAATACATTACCTAATTTAGTAAAAATATTATTACTATTATATAATTAGATGTTATCTGTATTTAAAAAAATTTCAATTAGCCCAGATAATTTTGTTTCTTTTAAATGCTCTGTATTGCACCCAGCAAGTAAATCGTATTTTCTCGAATAAAATTCTCAAGAGATTACCTCGGAAAATGTTTAACTCCACAACTTCTCCGATGATTCTAAAGAGCTTTATAAGGTGTCAGTCACATTCTACAAGTGCGAATATGTGGCCCAGTCTCACGTTCGCTTTCACGCATTCGCGTACACGCACATATATATAGACGCACATATTGGCGGATGCGGCTTTGATGCGTCGTTTTCTTGCATTCATCAATCAAACCCAAACATCATTTCAGGCACGATACGTTGGTTCGTGCAGTTTTCCGGTATTCGATGGACACTTAACATTGATGTACACGACACGCGTGCACATGGTGCGAGCGTGTCTATTAATATGTGCTGTACGGCGGCTCGTCACGAGTTAACGCACGCGTGTGCGTTATTCGTCCCGATTTGTCCGGAGAGATAATTAAGTCGTAGACTTTTTTTAACGTGCATCGACGAACTGAGATGATTTGTTTATTCGATCGCAAGTAACATTACTGTGGAACACGACGATCCGCTCTCTAATTATGGCTATTATGGCTATTTAAAGGAAACGACATCGACGTGATGAGCCGCTCACTTTTCCTTCGCAATTATATCTCTCTTGCATTTCAACACGATGAGAAGACTTTGTGTGCGCCCGTAATTAACGCGTGTTATATCAAACGGAAGTAGTACAGATAAGAATGCTTGGTGAAAAGTAAGCCTACTGAAAGATATGACGTTTTTGGCCTGTTAGGTTAAATCCGCGATATATATATACATATAGGTTAACCTTATAGTAATCTCTCGTGGCCAAGCGATAAATGTATTATGCAGGAAGTATGTACGGAAGGATGTACCCAATTCGTAAGCGATTCGTAAGCCGGTGCGGTCACGAGATATATAGTTGCAAAACAATGGCATGTTGATATGAAAGTTAAAGCCGGAACAGCTGTCTGGCTGTTGGAATTACTACCTTGAAACTTCTAGCGCATTGTTTCTATTATTAGCCGAGTACTTTAGAGTATTTTACTATTTTCAAGTGTCAAAACGGTAACAGCGACGATGTAAGTGGGAATATCTACAGAGAATTTACAGAGAAGTATCTGCGAGAACATTTATATGTACGTGATTACAATTGAATTTTTAATGCGGTTCCATCATCAAATTTGAAACTTTCTAACAAAGTAACTTATGTTATTCTCAGGATTTTCGGAGACGCTAAATTCGATTTTGATCTCAGAATTTAAAAATTTAAATTAAAAATATATAATCTGATTATATCGTGAAATCGATTTTAGGAGATTCTATCATGAATTTGAAAGTAGTCGAAAATGTCGAATTTCAAAAGGATAGTAATCTCCATGAAAATTTAGTGTCACAGGGTTCAAAGTTTAAGAAATTAATATTAATTATTTGCATAGCACTAATTTTAAATAAGACAAAACTGAAAACTTGTTTATTTAAAAATTCCTTAAAACCGAGTTTTATGAGAATTAAATTTGTCCGCAATATTAAATTTATCACAAATTTTTTATTTTCAATTTGAATAAAGATTATTCGAATAAAGATTATTTAAATCACTCACATTATCACAAATTACCCTATAGGCTAAAATTCATAAAAACTAAACGATACGTTTACTAAATAAAATATATAATCTCGAACGAGTTTTAAAAAAAGGATTAGTAGTAAATTTTTTTGATGACTTTTGATTTGATTTAGCTTCAATTTTACTGAAAGCTTATTCGTCTTGATTGTTTTTAAACGCACGTATATATGCAGAAACATTCCTCGGACGTTATTATACAAAAGATGATGACGCAACGCAAGATATCAAGATGCAATCAATATGGGAGAATATTGAGAGAAGGCACAGCGCGGAGATAATGGGAGACTATCGAGATGAGTTTCGATGATGACAGCCACGCGTAAATTCCGAGTTATCGGATATTGCTCGTAGATGAAGTTTCGCCGTGCGCGAAGAGGAGGCCGCATGACCGTCTATCTGTTTTAGAGAAAGTCTCCGCGGGATATAAAATCCATTTTACCGGGCGATCGTACGGTGCTTCTTTTTTTTTCCCTTTTTCCTCGGCTCGCATTCCTCAGCCATCACGCCGTGGTGCACCCGATGGAATCTTCTCGTAAATTGCCCTCTTCCGTATTGTCAAAGACGGTGCTTAAACCATGCAGGGAAAGTTTTTCCAATCTCCGTGACGTCAATGCTGTTGCATGTATGTATGTATATATGTACCGAGAGCATGTATAAAATCACTCGATTCGATCGGCGATATATCTCTTCGCGAAGGCCGCGATAAATATCGTCTTTCTTGACATGGGAGAGCGCGAGAGAAAGAGAAACAGAGGTAACGAAATCGAGATTCATAACAGAATAATTATTATGCTCGAAAAAAGATGGTGATGTACTTTCCATTGTCAAGGAATACTTGTCTTTGTTCTATGAAAATGTTAGATATGTTTAAAAATTTTTTTAAATAATTTTATGAATATAGCAATTTCCCCTCAAAAATCGATCAGGCATTTACATATAAAGGAACAATAGCAACCCTTGAGTTAAATGTTACTTAACATTTTGTACTTTGTAACTTTCACGTGTCAAAATGTATATCAATTCATTTCTACAGTCATTTTTAAAATAAAGAATGTCTATTAACATGTGCACTTTTAATAAACTAACTTTGAATCAAATTTTTTTAGTAAAATTATTTTCAATTAACTAAATAGGAGCAGTGATGACCTATAGAAACGATTAAAAATAATTCAAATTATACAGTGTCTGGAAATAATCGTCAAATATTTTATGAGCAGGTAGAGAGGACTAAACTGAGTCGAAAAATCCTCTACCATTTTGCAATTTTCGCAATAGTTAACAAGATATTAATTAAAATGTTGATCTTGAATAATTTTTTACTCAAATACTATCAACTTTATAGAAAAGCTGCAAGAGACAAAAATAATTTATTTTCTTCTCATAAAGTTCTAAAAATTTTTTCAGAATTTTTTATCAACTTTTTAGTACTGCATTTTCTTTTTTTTACCAACATGAGAAAATACGGTATTAAAAAATTCTAAAAAAATTCTGAAAAAATTCTCAGAACTTTATGAGAAGAAAATAAATGATTTTTGTCTCTTGCAGTTTTTCTGTAAAGTCGATAGTATTTGAGTAAAAAATCATTCAAGGCCAATATTTGACAATTTTTTTGGAAATATTTGGCGATTATTTCTAGACACTCTGTATAATTTGACACTCTGTATAGTTTTAATGTTGACATTATGAATTTAACAGTGGGTATCAAGCAGTCTTGGAGCATAATGAAATATACGTATGCAAATTGAAAGTTGAAAAGAAATAAATATTTTCTTTTTGCTTTTTAACAAATGAAAATATATTTGTTCTCAGTGAAGCGGAAACAAAATGCTTTTGCAAATGTCGTGCTTGTGTGACGCTTCAGTGAATCAGGCGTACTAACATTAACGCGCGTGTATTATGCAAAAAACAATAAGCGCGTTGACGTTAAATGTCGTTGTTTCTTGTAAACGAAGGCTCGGTCGCTACCCCTGCTAGTCGTCGCAAGTATGGGAGCAACGACCCATTGATCCCACGGGAGAATCTGGACCATGCCGACTGGGGCACAAGGTAAATTCTACTCTACGCCGTGCAATTTCCAACGAGATATCGTCTTATTTCTAATCGAAATTTATAGCACGCTCTTAACAGTTAATTTAAAAAAAAAGTTGGAAACGAGAGATATCTGCTGCATAAACTTTTTTTTTTTCAAATTAACTTTTAATGGCATGCTATAAATTTTGATTTTCTTTATGTGAAATGTAACACTTTTTTGAATAATTTTTATAAACTTCATGACGTTAATGTACAGAGATATTTTAAAATTTCTGAGAAATAATGTCTCGTTTTTTTTTTATATGAATGTTTCTGTCTTATAAAAATGAAACAGCAAAATTTTTCTACTTTTTACTCTCTAAATCTGAATCAGTGGATAATCACTGATATCAGTGTCAAGTATGTCAACTGTTACTGATAATCAGTGAATGAAATGTGAGATCCCTGACCTAGCTAATTTTTATTATGTGATCTAACTAATCTTTTAATGCATAAATTCAATGAATATGGTATCAGAAGATTAAAATTAACGTAAAATATCAGTATTTTATTATTTTAGTTGTATCAAGCTCAAACATTCTTCCTTTTTTTTGAACTTCATTGATTATCCAGTGCCAAGTATGCCACTGGGTAATTAATGACTATCCACTGATTCAGATTTGGAGAGTAATTATTAAATGATTTTCTTAATGTGTTTCTCTTGTTTTATATAAAATGATTATTTTTTTTTGAATTTCTGTTATGTTTTTGTCGTTATGATTTTATTCTGATAAGGTAAAAATTAATGCGTTCAAAATTTATAAATGGGTGTAACGGCAGCTGTATAAAGTCATAAATCATTAAGTGGAAGTATATGAAAATTGTTTCCGTTACAAGTAGGTTTTTCATGTTTTTACAATGTTTACTATGTTCCGCATAAATTATGCATGTAAGGCTTAGTCTGCGCCATAATCCTTTACTTCTTGTTATTTGATATCTTGGCAGCGTCCTACAATGATAATAATCGAGTGAAAGCCCATAATATTAATTACATCAACATGAGTTTTAAATGAAGCTAACGCACGCTTGCGGTTAATTATTTTTTATACAATGTCCCAGTCGATAAACGTCATTTATCACACGGATATGACGTGGCAACTTTGTTTAATTCGTCGTGGTAAGGAAAATATCGAATCATGTAAAAAATAAAAGCTAAATAAGTGGAACTCCGATTAGACAAGCTCCTAAAATTTGTTATTTTTATTTTTGATTTATAAATTAAAATAGATTTCTCAAGTTTGTATTTATAGTTATAATTCTATTGAAAAATTAAATAAATCAGTTTCCGAGCATGTAATATATTTTAATGAATAAATCTTGAAAATTAATTTATTTGTATCGTGCTTTGAACTTTTAGTCTAAATGTAATTTGACAGTTATTTTGAGATTGATAACGTGAAATAACATATGAGTCACCGAATCGAATCATATCCAAGTTGTAGTATCAAATTATTGATAATAATTAATTTGATGTGAAAATAGCAAAATATCTCAAATCTTTATTTCTCATAGTTGAAACAGTTCACATTTCACAGAGCAAGAAAATTATAACGAATTATAATAAATCTGTCTCGATAGTCTAAAGACTTAGGACGCTCGCACGGAATGTAAAAGATCTGGGTTCGACTCTCGGCCGAGGCAATATTTTTCGCAATAAGTTTATTACAATTTTTTAAGATTAAATTTGGAAAATTTGGAGGGATTATTAATATTTCTGATTGATTGCGTTGAAAGTCCGACAACCATATCGATACGTAATCATCATTTCTGAAATTAATTTATTTATATGAATATATATAGTTCAACATCTTAACATTCAGACCGTGGCGCTTCGTAATATAATTTAACGTAATATAATAAATCTTATTCAAGAGAGAAAAAAAACCGTAAAATTAAAAAAATAGACTCTCTCGCCTTGTGAAGATTAAATATTTTGTTTAATTTTCAGCCTTTATTTTATTTGGTAAAGCTATCGTGTGTCGTATTGCGCCATATTGTCATTTGATCGAAATTTGAGTCGGCAGATAGCAGCAATTTTATCAAAATAATCACCGAGTGCAAATAAAAAACGTGTTTGAAATTTTATCCTGGGTTTTATTCGTATATAAATAAAAAAAAGGTTTTTAATTCTGCTATATAAAGCCAATTAAAGACATTTTTCATCTATAGTGTCGGTAATTCCGTTATGTCAGTATCACCTTAAAATGTTTTGTTCGATTTTACTTAGAGTTGACCGAATAAGCCTTTAATATTATAGAAAAGTAGGGAATTAGCCTTCTCTTTAATGAGGGAATTTAAGAAGAAAAAGACAGCGATACGTATCGCTTCGCGTGTCATCGTATTACTCATCGAAATGCATTCGTATTGAATACCATGCAGTATTATTTCTTACAATCAATTCACTAGTTATCCGCCAGTGTGATTAATTAATTTCGAAATTAACAATTGTAAATGCATTGACTTGTCGAAGTGAAAAGTTTGCATAATATATTTTTTTCACGAATTCAAAGTGACAGGGAATGGAAATTATCAATTATTATTTGTTCATTGTAATTATTTTATCAATAATATTTTTTTAACAATTAAATTAGAATGTGTTTTGCAACTAAACTTTTTCATTTGAACATAATTTGCTTGTCGCTTTCGAATAAAAAGATTAGTGCGGATTAATACATAAAGCGCTAGATTATTTTAATAATGAAAAATATATCAATTCTTTATTAGTATTTCATATGAATATTTAATTAACAATTGAACACAACAATAAGGAAAATCACGAGCTAATAGAGAATACAGCACGATTAAAATTGTACAAATATTAAATATAAATATAATACAATTTTTGTAATTAAAAAAAAAGATTACATCGTACATTTCGACATTTTTTTTGGAATTATCCTTAGCGATTGAACAATTTTGACAAATTTTTCCAACAAGGTTAGGTTTCGCGGAATCTGACGTGATACATCTTTCTAATAAAAAAAATATACTGATAATTTTGAAAGATTTTATGTTAGATAAGAGTGATTATTTCAAGAGAAAAATTATATGTTTATGATTTGGTGTTTGTGAAAGTCACATATGCTGCTCAAGTCAAAGTTTAAATAAATATTTAAAGAACAGAAATGCTTCGAACAAATAATGATAGATAAAATTGTAGAAAATAAATGTTAACGGTAAAATTGCAGTTTCAGCGAAACGCAATTATATCTTAAAACAAAATTTATTATAAATTAATCAATATCACCAAATAAAAATGATGCAGACATTCGACATCTGTACACAAATTAAGATTATTTTCCTGCATACGTATGTGAAAGATCTCTAAAATTAAATGCCTATTTAAAAATCACTTAATATTAAGAATCTAGAAGTTACTCAATTGAAATTACATTCAGTTCTATACTCTGTGATCACTGAATGGCTAAGAGTATTCCATTTTATGTGATTATAATGTTCAGAGATTCTGGTTTTAAGTTTTCTACCACTCTGGCACACGTATGACGTATCACAGTCTTTGCAGGGGATTTTGTAGACCATATTTTTCTTGGAAAACGTTTGGTTTAAACCTGCTCAATTTGTCGAGATCTTTCATAGTTTCAACAATTTGAGCGAATTTAAAGGTCAGAAAGAAATTCTTCTAACGTTTTCCAAGAAAAATATGCTCTACAAAATCCGATACAAAGACTATGATACGTCAAGCTAGACTGGTAGAAAATTTATAAAACTAAAATATCTGAACAATCATATAAAATAAAATACTAGCTATTCAATAATCAAAGAGCACAGAATTAAATATAATCATTTCAATTAGAATAATATGTAGATTCTTGATATCGAGCGATGTTTAAGTAATATTTGATAACAGTTGAATCTTTTACGTACTAAATTTATTTTTGCACCCCGAAAATCGCGCGTGATTTATCGTATTTGCCGTTTTTGCTTATTTATTATTATTACGAGTTTGATTTTACATGATATGTTTATATGTACTATAGTTATCTCATATTGCTAAATATTTTTAATAATTATCTCATTACGTATTATAATATTGTGAAATGCGCACAATAATTATGCAATATTTTAATTGTGTCAAATTTTATAAAAATGTAATCGTATTGTTTTTTATCATCAGCCAAATATACTCTCGCTTTATTCAAATCTTTAATCAAAATTTGAATATAACTATTCTTATTTCAAGATGAAACTTGTCCTAAATATTTCGCTCATACAGAGTTTAGAACTACCTATATGAAATTTTATTTCATTTTGATATATTAACTTTTATGGAAAATTTAATGTGAATTCTTTTTCTTAAAATATATTATCGCTGAAAAGAAAATTACACAAATAATTACTTGCTCCTCTCATAATTACCGAAACTAGCATCAGACTGTTTAATTATATTACAGATTAATCGTAAGTTAAACATAAAGAACGCCCGAGTAAGTTAAATAGCTGTAGCAAATTAATAACTATGAGATGGTTGTATCGCATTTTATTTACAAATATGTATATTCTCAATGAAATGAATTATCGTAATGATATTTCGCGAACTGTGTAAATTTTCTTACTTTTAGGTATAAAACACATGCATTGTGTATGTGCGCATTAAATTAACGAAGCAATATATACTTTAAATCCGTCCTCTCTCTCTCTCTCTCTCTCTCTCTCTCTCTCTCTCTCTTTCTCCTTTCCCTCTCTCTTTACGTCAGCATCACAATGTGGAATTCATTTCCTGTTACTATCAACCAATCGCAATCGTTGAGTGCATTTAAGCATGAGCTTTTTCAATATTTACAGCAAGAAATGCATCAGTTCTTGCAATTTATCTTTATTTTTGCTTATGCCAATTTTTTCTATTAATATTTTACTTTTTATTTTTCTTTTATTTATAGTTTGTTTATTTTCTTAATTTTTTAAATTCTTATTTTTGTATTCTGTATTTTTATTTCATAGATTATTATTTCGTATTACTGTCTTTTTTATGTATTTTCTTTACTTGTCTTTTTTATATTTTTAGAGAGCTTGCCTTAAAATGTTAATAAACATCTCTCTCTCTCTCTCTCTCTCTCTCTCTCTCGTTACATAAAATTATAACTATTATCCTAAATATGTGTCCTTAAAAGAAAATTTAGATCTTTCTCTTTAGATAGAATACTAAAGATTTAAATAAAATAAGGAAAAAAGTATATTATTAGAACTAAATTTGTATTAAAAAAAATTTTTTTAAAACCTGTATTATTACATCGAATTAATCTTATACACGTATCAGTTTGCGAAGCAAAGAAACGAACATGAGTGAAACATATTCAAGGAAACCGGATTTTCAAAGCCGACAAGAAATACCGCTGACAGCTGGAACTGTCTCGTCGATACATAACGAACAAAGACGTGAGGCATTATTGCTCATTTCGGCGGACACTCGTGATAAATGTATCAACCTTGTTCGGTTGGTAGAGCGAAATCTCGTCAAATCTGCGAGCAATCGAATCCCAACGGTTCGATGGTTCGTGCGCGAAACGTGATTACATTCATGGACACACACGAGCACATATTTTTCTGTGCGCGCACATTTCGCAGCACACATTTATACGCGTGTATGCTAAATAGGTTCGATTTCGACACACCTGTTCAACGCTAGTTAACTACTTTTCCTCGTTCTAATTTGGTCTCGAGCGTGTGATTTTGACACTGGCATTAATATGTTTTTGCAAATCGTACATCATTATATTAACGTATCAATTCATTTCTTATTGTTTATTATTAAATTTTTATAACGGAAATTAAGAGGTTTATTTGTTTGTATTTAAATTAATAATTTTTTGAAATTTATTTGAAATATTTTTCTTTATCATTTCTTTAGTATTGTTGTCATTAAATTTAAGTAACATTATACTGATAATGATTAACAATTAATGATAGCTTAATACTCATTCATTAATATTCACGTATTGGAAAACATATCATACATTTAATTTATTTATGTAATTAAATTATAATTTATTAGGTGTTGGAATTAATTCGTAGCGTTTTACAAGTGATGGGAAGTACTTTCATTAATGTATTTTTTAATGCTCATGTGAAATAAATAACATTCTTTCATTAAAAACGCTACGAATTAATTCCAACACCTAATAATTTATTTAGTTTAAGTATATTAAGAATAAGTGCTTTTATTTAATTTCTTTTTATATAATTAAATTATAATTTATTTTATTTAGTATATCGAGAATGAGTTTTTATTGAATTATTTTTTGTTGAAAATTTATGATAATATGATAATATACATAAAAAGAAGGATTCTGCTAAAGTATCTAAAAATTTAGCTAGATACAGATCTGAAAATAAATATTGTTAGGCTCTCATACTAACAATCTCACATGATTGAAAACATTATTTTCAGTCAAGGTTCGGTAGTTCTTCGTACCTAATATTTCTTGTTAATCTGTATAATTTCCAGGTTAAGCTAATTGTGCGCCGATTATTTGTCGGTCTTAAAACACAGTCTTAAACGGAAACTGAAGTAGTAATATCACATATTAAATCGACAAACAGTTTAACCCTCTATTAGGTACAATTTGGTGCCTCATCTATACTAACGGAGGCACTAAAATCCGTCGTTTTGCACCTATTTAGAATAATTAAAAAAATCTCTAAAAATTCACCAACATACTTTCAACTTTCTAGAATAAATATTGGCACTTCATTTTGGAAAATAATAAAATGTAGTATAATTTATAATTGCCGAAAGACGCAAAGAAACTTGCACGAGCAGGAATCGCTTGATAATTAATAACCCCCCTTAGTAGAGTAAGGGTTAATATTATAAGGGTTATGAACTATTAATAATTTGACGCTAATAAGCACTTTAAAACTTTAAACAATTTATTGTGGAAAATATTATTCCAGTTTATATTATTCCGGAATTCGAATCCAAATCTCCTGTATTCTGTGCATGCGTCCTCCTAATTTAATCATCAGAATGAATATTAATCGTAATAACAAATATATATAGAGAATTATGTATGATAATTTTCTACATATATTAGTCAGGCTAGTTGCTAGACTGTCAAAATCTCTCACAATATTGTTATCATGCTTAAGTGTCCTACATAATAATTTTGATACTCCAACAAAATTATTTCTAGATTTATATTTAGCCAAATTTTTAGATGCTACTTTTTAACAAAAATCATTTTTTCCATGTAGAATGAAAATATATTTTGTACTTTTCTTGCAATCTGTTCCCTTGATCTCAAGTTAATACGATTTTTATCCATATTATTCCTTCATAAGGTATACACGAAAATCATGAATGACCAATGCGAGCGAAATCACCGCACCAGATGCTGTTATTTGAAAACTCGCGTACATCCTCTCGTCCTCCGCAATCGATAGAAATTTCTCAACAACAACACTCTGAATAGCTATTCATACGTCATATCTCATTATTTCTTTTCATTATTACACGAGACATCTCGTGATCCGAAGTAATAACAACTAATAAAGTGCCGCGATGTGGCATTGGAACCCGACATACGCAGCTGCTAAATGCGATCAACAGGAATTTCGTAACAATACCGCGAATGAAGTGTCCATATGTTGTTATTCCTTTTCATTACTTGCGCAAACTGTCTCGGAATTTAAAGTGCAAGATGCTTGGTGAAAAGCTTAATGTAAGTGTAAAGATATCATTATGCCGGAATTAAAGTACATAAAAACAGGTTAAGATAAAGCAAAGTATGATATTTAAAGACCAACTCAACGCTGTTGAAAGTTACAAGAAGGGACTACTTTCATTAATGATCATTATATCGTATCAATACTGAGAATGACACGGAATCTCAGGTACTCGGCGCGTACATTCACACTGCGACGTATCGTCGAGGATATTTGCGGATTGCGTATTCTAACGTGTCCTAACGACCGAAGTGTCGCGCCATTATCGAAAACGTTTATATTTTGCTTTGCGTAAATTGAGCGACGCACGTATGATGACTTTTGACACCGTGGCGTTTTCGCGGCGCAGACGCGAATCGATTTCTCTCGCCCGCGGGCAAAGAAGCGCCGGTGCCAAGTTATTTTAATTGAGAACTGCTTAATTATACGCATATCGGCACGTGATCTTCGACACGGCGATCGGCAATCCGATGTGAGAGTTGGCATGCGTGGAAGCAAGTCGAGAGTAATCGGACTAAACACGCAACACGACGTGTTCCTCTCGTCCGTTACATAATGACCAACTAATCTACCATCAGAGATAATATCCATTCGATACCCGATTCATGATGCGTACGCACACATGGATATGTATAACACATGGCCGACGATCGGACCGTCCGTTCGTGGGTCGGCTGGTTTCTAACCCACTGGATTCATCACTCCCGGCATGCATTCGTGAAAGGTTGCACGATCAGATTGGGTAATAAGAGACAATTTTTTTGCGCGACAGGTTTTGAAATAGCTAACATGACGATGGGACGAGCACAAAGAAAGCTGCTGAAAAAGATTGAGATTCTATTACGATCCTCTTTCTCGAAAGGGAGACTCGTTCATAATGAGATTCACCGTCACTCATAAAAATATTTGGATAAACCATAGGAGTACATATAGAAAAGAAATATAAGAGCTCGGTAGTAAAAGAGGATCCAATAGAAGCGAAAGAGAGAGTTTAAGTTCTAATATATGCGATTACTTCACCAATTATGTCTATCACTCTCAGTGACAAAAGTGTATTTGTAATTATTTTACATTGTTTTATTAAACAATATAGGCGAGAAATATAAAGTGTAACTTAAAAGTATATTTAGTATGATTAATTTATTAAAATTAATCAATTTATTAAAATTTATTAAAAAGATACTTTTATTCACCTACTTTTGCGAGTGACCGTGATATTTAAAATGATATTCAAAATAGTTGAGATTTAAACGATTTTTAGATGATAATTCTCGATATAGAAATATTTAAGGCGCGGAATCTAAGAGTTCTGGATGCCAAGCGTCATGAGTTACCTGCTACTCACATTGTACTTAAGTATAATTTAAGTGTGATTTATCATGATTAAATGCAAATTATGTATAGGTCGCAGTTTATAATATGTTGTAAGGTACACGTACAAACGTTACATTTAGTCTATTGGCAAATTACATTTAATCCTACATTCAACAATATTTTTCTCGATAATAACAAATTAGCACATATTTGTCTCCTAAACAATTTGTCGCGGAAACAAGCTACCTATATGACAATTAATAACAATCAGTCGGGTGTTGTATCCTTAATACAACTCATTCTTTCTTAACATAATTAAAAAGTGCATGTTAAATTTTGCTTAAATTAGAAATTAACAGAATCTTATGTTTTAATATCTTCAGTTTAAGTGCTTCATTTGTAACGTGATTATCAAGAAGCTTAATTTTGCCATTCAAGAAATTGCAATGGCTAGATTGTTTTGCTATTTTTGAAAAATTAATTAAACAGTAGAAGATGAATATAGAGGATGAGATTTACGTTAGTATATATGAGCCACGTTCGCGATAGACAAGAACTGCAACCACCGAGTAGTTCTGACAAGCAGATTAATTATCACGCAATGTAGTAAACTTGATATTTCTAACGTACGGCTTATCGCGATTATTTTAATGCGCCAGACGGCTCACCTGTTGGTCTTTATCTACACATTCACTTGGCCAACTCGCTTTATCGCTCGTCTATATTTATTAAACAATAAATAAAGTTAGAACGTATAAGCGAAGGAGTGCCTGACCATCGTTACATGAAAGGAAACTCCCATCTTTAGCACGTCATTCGTTAGAATTTGATCGTAAAGTACACAACGTATAATACTCAACACTTATACCATATAATGAAGAATAATATCTATAAAAGACTGTAAATATTTATATAACATTATTATTAAAATACTATGATATTCGTGATAAAATTATTCTTTACCATAAACGTATTTTAATACTTTCAATGAAGTTGGGAATCTCGACCAACTCATAAAGATAGCATGTAAAACGGTACAAGTGTTTTTGCGATAAAAAAAACCGTAAAGATACTTTTCCTTATACACACCATCGTGTGACGTGAATTGAGACATAAAGTTACACTCTTATCCCGATACATAAGTCCCGGGTCATAAGTCGTAGGAAGCTTAGCCAGCTGTTGACGACCAATACCGTTCTCTTTTTCAATTCTTATGTTGTATCAAGTGTGATGGACAAATATCCAATATCGGACCTCTTTTCTAACGCAGCTAATTAAAAAAGGGCAATATTTTTTTATTTACAGTATGCGAAGATGAATCTAATACTAAAAAATTTATGATCCATAGTTATTAGACAATTATATAATTGATGTAAAATAATTGTTATATAATCGATAAAATTATATAATCGACCATATAATTACACGCGACAGCGTGAGATAAAATTATATTAAAATTAAATTGCTACACGTGCTGCGTAACTTATTTAGAAAGAGTTCACGCATGTCTACATTGGCGCCGTATTTTTAGCAATAATGATATTATTAAAGCGCGTAATTAAATCGGTTATATATTCGATTATTGACCGCATTATCTTCAATATTACATTTATAATATCATAACATTTATAACATCATTTCTATGCATGTATTCATAGTAAATGTAGCATTACAAATGACCCTGATTGCAAAACGCCCGCAGTTATGAAAATTATCATTTTAGTCACGTTTGATTAAACGCTACACGCGTTGATATAATCGATCATTTTCTATACTTCAGGCAAATTCTTCTAAGTCCATAAATTATTTTATTTAACGAAGAAAGAAATGTATGTCGTATACTTAATATATTTCTCTGCTTTGAGAATTTATATATTAGCCTAGTGAAACAAGATTGTCGACTCGGCACTTAAATTAATTTGTGAATGTCCGCGTCTAAAAACACGCTATTTGAAATAAGCTAATTTAAATAAGAGACACACATGATAAATATATTTTTATCTTAAATACGCAGTGAAATAAATTTTAAACTGCGAGTGATGAAAGATTATATCTTAATTTAATTCTTTCAACAAATTTCATTACGCACGCTGAACCTTAGCGAGGAATTAATTCGTTATTATTACCCATTCTTTTAATGATTTTAAAGCCAAGTTGAAATTTATTCGTCTCTCCCCTCAACAGAACTTTAATATGGGACGATCGCGAATTAATCGCTTCATTTAACGCTAAATTTACATCGAGAATACGCGGACCGGGGTGTGACTGAGTACATGCAATTTCCAATTTTAAAATCACCTGGCGACGTCGCGACCGAGCAAGCCTTCGATGCCCTTTACTTATTGTTAGCTAAGCGAGGAGAACGCAACCTCGACAGTCGAACGAACCTCATCTCGTGTCGGTCAGTTGAGGAAATTTCGCTGATCACGAATCGTGGGCGTGCCGCGCGCATTTCGCGGAGACGTGCTGCGCTCGCTTTGCCCTGCGTTGCGCTGCGTGTGTGCGTGCACGTTGCGCACTTGTGTGCGCACGTACGTACCGTAGAAAGGCAAGACCTTGATATTTCGTGTAATGAGCTTTGAGAATTATCTCCCCGGGACAGAGGCCTGGTTTCAAGTCCCGGTATATCTGCTGTCTACCCTACCTGTTTCTCTCCGCTATCCACCGCGCGATCGCTGAAGGCCTGTCGGACAAAAGTGTACGTCGCGATAAGTGCACACGCGTGACGGCAACATCACGCACACGCGTCCGTCGTGAGGTCACGTTACGCGCTGTATGAAACCGGCAGCGCGAAAATGCGCGGAAAAAACAATCAAACCCGTTCGATCGCGATTAATTATACAACGCACAGATCGAATACGGAGGAGAAGGAGAAAAATGAAAGATCTCTCGTTGGAGCGTAATTGCACTCAGCGCGCTAATCTGTGGCAATATGTTGTGAATTTTTACGCTCGAGGTTGATCACCAACTAATTTGTCAGCATAAGTTTATGTCTTCGTTTTACGACGATCGCGCGGAAGCACGTTGATGTTCTCCTCCAGCTAGATCATGAGATTTTGAAATTGTAATATTTGCAACAAGAATCACATAAATCGTCATTTATATCTTGACTTTTGCTGAAATTTATACATGAACCTCTTGGAAGGTAAATTGATTAACTTTGTTAAATAAAAGGTAGAGAATAGAATATGTGAAGTATGATAACTATTAATAATAATTTTTATATTTAGAAATGATTTATAATAAATTATAGTAAATTATAAATCAGAAGTAGCTAACTTTTTTATCTCTCTCTGCAGGCCTTATGACGTTATTCTTTGGTATGCGATTCTGCTACAGAATTAAGCAAAAAGAAAACTACAATCTCACTTATACTTTCTTCTCTGGCATTAAACGCAAATAGAGAAAGAACGATTTTGCTGAAATATCTAAAAATTTTGTTAGATACAGATCTGGAAATAATTTTATTGGATCATCAAAGCAATTACGAAAGTAACTTTAGCATGACGAGCAATGCTGCAAAAAATGTTTTAACTTTCTAACAACCAGTTCGAGCGTTCTATATAATTATTTTGCTTATTCAACAAAATTATTTTCATACAGATCTGTGTATCTAATTAAATGAATATCTAATTTTTAGATATTTCAGTAAAATTCCTGCCTATGGAAAGACTTCTTTTATTTAATAAAGTTTATTTCTTTTACTGTGTTCTGTTTTACATTCGTTTTAAAATAAATCATTATTAAAGTAAATCAAAATATTAATCAGATTACAAAAAATTACTTTAAGCGCAAAAACAAACAAAACACAGCATGTAAGAAATATATATATATATATAAAATAATTGTGTGTGTGTGTACATGTGTGTGTATATTATACATATAATAATTGATTTTCGGATGATCTCGACCAGAATATTTGATAAATTTAACTATAAGTGTTTGATTTACTTTCCGATCGAATTTACCAGAATTTAAACAAGACTTTATTTTTGAGTGAAAGTCTGTACTTTGAAATATCGCGATGCTTTAGGTGAAATGTCAAACAGCGATGGGGAGAAAGGGGGGAGGGTGGTTAGTACTGCTGAAAGAGAAGCTAATTGAAATCGATGTTCGATCGACCACTGCGAAATAAACTAGACGTGTCGAAAATCGCCGTTGTCGTTTTGTAACACGGTAAATGATCGGACGGACGATTGAAAAACACGGAGAAAAAAAGGAAAAAAAACCGACACGTGGAAAAAGGAATTTTCTTCTAGAATGAATGTTAGCCGAGAAAAAAAGGCCACGAAAAGCACGAAGTGTACAGCATACTCATATATCAGGTATCTATCGCGTTCATTAAATTCAACCTAATCGCAAACGTAATAGCCATTCCGTATACGGTTCGCATAAAATCGGGATTGAGTGGTTAGATCGAAAATCGTTGGTCCCTCGTCATTATCGAGCACCATTTCGAGACTTCTTGTACCCCGTACATGGTCGTAACCGAGCACGAGGGCAGTGCCAGCGTTCACCGCCGCGACAAATTGATCATTGAGCGGAATATAACTTTGCTTGTCTCCGATCGCTTACGCAATGTTACTCGAGCGAGAGCGCGGCGAACCGATAAATCCGAACGCGCGTTCACAATGACGATCGTTTCTTTCTTTTTTTCTTCTTTTTCCCGAGTATCGATCATGTAACTTTTTCCTTAGATCGGAAACGTGAAGAGTGAAAATTTTTATGTAAATACATACGTACAAAAAAATTTTTGTACGTACGTTCCCGCTCTGAAGAAAAAGTTATATGATCAATATTCTGAACACTAATTTAGGCAATAATTGGGCGAAGAAGCTGGGCGAAATATCAGTAATTACTGATACTCGCAAAATTAGTCGATGATCGCAACGTGATGTTATTTATATTATCGACTAATTTTGCGAGTATCAGTGATTTGCGCGCAGCGCAAATTTCGATGAATACTTTTATTGTTTCAGTACTTGAAATTATCTTTCTTATATATTATTTTTATCTCAGTATCGTTATCTTCTATATGTGTTAACTTTAGAATCACTTGAAATATATCTCCTTTTCTCGAGACAAGAGCAGATTACGTGTTGTAGGATGCCAATAGCATTATTTTGTTTTATGCTCTTTGAAAACGCTCGAGTAAAAGTTGCGACACACGCTTGATACTCTACAGATTTATATTTAGCACTCGTATCTCATTTCTAATAAACTGAAGTTACTTCATCGCGTATTTTTAACTTCTCGTTGAACAGAATGAAATTTGCTAATAGCTCACTATCATTAAAGTGAAATATTGTATATTAATAGATATGTATTGATACAAATGAATATATCATTTCGACACAGCGTGACTTTCATAAAGATAAGATTTTAGGAGGAAAATTTTGTGAACGCAAGCAAAGAACGATTTTGCTGAAATATCTAAAAATTTAACCGAAAACAAATTTGAAAATAATTTTGTTGGATTATCAAAATATATAATTACTAATAGGATGCTCAAATTAATTGCTGGAATATTCAAATTTTTTTTCAGTATTACTCTCCATGTTCCAGTTTCCTACATAATTATTTTGATATGGTTCAAAAATTATTTTTAAATCTGTATCTATATAGCAAAATTTTTAAATATATCAGCAAAATTCTTTTCATATGGGAGTAGATGAAAATCAAAGAAAACAAACCAGAATATATTACATGTTATTTGTCTCCACTTATTGTATCTGAAAACTACTGAATTAATATTATCGGACTTTTAGTATCATCTGCTTTAAGATAAAATAAACAGCGGAAGAAACCCAGAATATGATTTCGTTATTCTCCTTGAAAGCAGAAACATTAGTCGTATTGCTAATTGCCGCCATCTTCGACGATTATGCGCAATACACGAGCGATAACACGGCGGAGCAGTTTAAAAACACGATCGCTGACTTTTAATATCGAAGCTTCCACAATAACAGTACGAGCAGTCGGACGTGGAGAAATCGGAGCTCCAGGCATCTCGCATGAGAAGCAATGTCGGTTCGCTCAACCGCATTATTTTATCGGGTCCATTGCGCAAAGTAATCGTAAAAAGAAAACGACCACCGCTGCAATAATCACTAATTAATGCACGTATCCTCTCGTAAATATTCAAGTATCAATTCTGAAGTCCTGTGGATTTTAATAACGAAGGAATCGCCGCAGCTGCGGGAGAAAAAGCAGAAGCCTGACATCTCGACGTCGTTACCCACCTATATCGCTGCGCAGATAATTATCACTTCTCTCGATTATGGACAGTCGTATTTACAGTGCTTATCTTCTGCGTTCTTACTTTTGGGATCATTACTTGCGACGCATCTACGAGTATACATCGCGAAAACGCTTCGAGATGTCATCTTCATTATGGTTACCGTAATTTTGTAACTATTACGCTTAATTTATTGATCTACATACGGAAAGGACGGTTTTGCTGAAGTAAAAATTTAGCTAAATACAAATTTAAAAATAATTTTGTTGGACCATGAAAATAATTATACAGGACGCTCAAACTGGTTGTTAAAATATCAAAACTTTTTATGGTACTGCTTATCATTTTTTTAATGTACTTATTTTAATGACCCAAAATTATTTTTAGAATCTATCTAAATCTTTAGATATTTCAATAAAATTGTTTTTTCCGTGTACATTATAGCCTTATAGTCCTTATTGTCTTTATTATGATTGACCAATTCGTTTACGTTTTACTGCTGAAGTTTTTTTTATGTGCTATGATAAACTGCAAAGTGCAAAGTGCTTAAATTAAACAGAAAATGAAAGGACGTATTTTATTCTATTGTTTTATCGTACGAGTAAATTGTAATGCACGTTTACATTTATTTATAATAAACGTTTTGAAATAAATGTAACAATTATTATTTATCTCTTTAACCGGATTACATGTATAATTGCTTTACACGCAACATGCAAACGTGAAATGATACTCGTATATGCTCTACACTAGTAATAGCAGTCGTTGTTTATAGCTCAGCATCAGCTCGTTCTCCAACTCGATTGAATGTACTGGATTGAATGTACTTTATATCTCGTTTTAAATGCACCTTTACACGCGATTACGCAAAGGCAGAAAGGCTCCGAACGATTAGACGGAATGTCATTTAGTCAGACCATGCGAACTTTACTGTATCCGGTTTTACGCGTGGCTTTTAATTTATTTGCATGTTCTAATATCACTTCTAAGATTCACTACGGTATTTGATTCGGCTCAATTCAACGGCTTTTCTAACTAATAAAAATGTGTCGACATAGTGTAGAACTGGTTTGTAATGCTAGACGATAGCAACGGAATACATTAGTCACTCACATTTTTAATTATATATAATTGAGTTTTGAGCTTTACTTCAGTTTGCTTTAATGAAATCTTATTGAAATTAATTGTCAACATCTCGTTTAATATTGACTATTTAAAAAAAAAAACAAAGAAAGATAATCTTTGGCCATACTTCTGTTAAAAAATCTATTTTGTAAATTGAACCATAAATTAGTTTATATTTTTTCGATCGATAAAAATTCGCGAAAAGAAATGGCGAAGGAAAATGATTATTTTCTACAATTTTAAATAAAATGGACGCGCGACATAATAAATTACGACGTCTTTCGTTTTGAATGTGCACATCGTGCTTGACAGCAAGTAATCTGCAAGGTTACGTGGTGCTAGAAAAAAAATAATCAGTACGAATAACAATGGAAGCAGCAACGTGGTTATCAGTGCGCGAAATCCTTCATGCGATCGCTCGTATGTGTTCGTCCGCGTCGGTTATGTTTTTGCATTTTTCGTACTTTTCGTCTCACTTCCAGTATCCGAAAAACATTGCAAGAAATTAGAAAAATAAAAGCGCTTCGTGATTTAGCTGAATTTTGTAACGTAAAAACACTGGCCTTCATGACCTCTTCCTTGAAGTCATCTTTTTTAAAAATATTTATGGCAAAATGTTATATAATATTTTTAATATATTTCCGAAATATTTAATTACGATTTTGATATTTTAAAAATATTTTTATCCAAGAAACTCCCAGAGAAAACATAAATTCCGTTATATTATTCTTTTTTTATGTTAACATAATTTTAAAACGTTTTTTAAATTATACATTCAAATAATATTTTTCCAATGTAATAATTTTAATAATAATTTAATATTCTATGTTTCATATTTAATTTTTAAAAAAATTTCGTTTGTAGCGTCAATGGCTTTCTCCCCCTCGACAAATTTCTGGATTCCCCAATAATGTAAAAAGATAGAAAAACATTCTTACATTAAAAAAAAATATATTTTGTTCGAAATATTATCTTCTTTTTAATTATTCTTTTCATGATTTCAAGTACTTTAGTAAAAAAAATAAATCTTTTATTTTCAGACTTATTGTTACAGTTTTTTTTATGAATGTTATCTTGCGATATTAATATCACATAATTTTTCCTGCAATAGATTATTACTATCAATTCACAAAAATATAATGAAAGGGTAATTCTCCTCAATACAATAAAACAACAAACAAATGTTATTAAGAATAATAAGATATTATCACCACGTTGTCGCGTAACGTAACAGCAAATATATCTCTGCCTATGTATAAGATTACAAAAAAGTAAAATAAGTATAAAATATTACACGCTAACAATGTTTTTGTGATTAAAACATGATGATAATATATATTACTATTGTATAAGATTTTAAAAAATCAATATGTTATTATAGATAAAAATTGATATAAATGTATCTTCAATTGAAGTACAATTGATAAAACATTTCTTCTGAATGATTTGTATTTTTCTAATTTTGTAAATAATTTTGTTAAATAATTCTTCATAATTAAGAAATGGACATTTCATAACATTTTGATCAGCATGAATGGATACTTAATGTCTTAAATTAAACTTTTTGCTATGAAATTATAATAAAAATTATTTATAATTATAGATGCATAATTATAAATGATATCAAATACGATTTATCTATTTATCAGTTTATGCGTTTTTAAATAAACGCATTTCATACACTTGTTTATTCTTTTGTGTTGTTTCATAGCTCACGACAGACGCATAAAATCATTCCTAGAAATAATTAGAATTTACTGTTTTGTACATACATATAGATATGTACATATGTATTGTACATATCGAGATAAAAAGAAGAAATTCGACATAGTAATTTCTGCATATGGCATGCATGGTTATTCAATCAGATGATATCATCACAATTTAAATATAGCCGTGTATTCCACTGCTTTTTTAAAATTTGTTTTATTTTTGATAGGTATATAACATATAATATTAATTAATACATAATATAAATTATAATTCTAATAACACACTCTAATGATTGATCTATTGACAATCTTTTTTTGTTTTATTAATTTGACCAGTTTACAGATATTTAAATTGCATAAAATTCGTCGATGAATTTATTTCTTTTTTCGCTTTTTTCATTTACATGGCTATGTACCAATTCTTTTGGCTCTTAAATTAATCATTTTGATTGCTCTGGTTACTTTTTTCATGAAAAATTAACGAAAAAGATGATTTAATACGATATATATATATATATATATATATATATATATATATATATAAAATGCTCGAAATTACTACGTTAAAATATTTGTTTGTTACATTTAAAATATTTTATTTCGGTCGCATACGTATACAAAGGAAAAGATTAGCTTCCTGGAAGTGGCATAGCAGGTTCACGACATAGACTCGATTAGTTAGATATGAGGGAACATATAGCCGCAATGTGGATGATAAGATTGAGACACCAAGTGTAAAGAAGTTCCCTCTTCAGCTGCCACTTGTTGCTATAACGTTGCAACGACCTTTTGCCTTAACAACTAATATTATCGAATGTCGAAGTAAGTAAAGTTGATGGTACCATTAGACATCTAAAAATAATTTTATCGCATTTGTGCAATTTTCTAGGTTACAGTCAAATTATGATGCATTATATCAAATTACTTTAATTTTCTATTTCATTTTTTATTTTAGCAGATAAAGAATAATCGAATTCTAAATAATTATGCGACAATTTTTTTTCAATTTGTGTGAAAATACAATTTTATTTTGAAAAAAAATTATATATTAAAATTATATATATATTAAATTATGAACAGACTAAATTATGAACTATTTTAGAGGTATCCTCTCACAACTTTCGATATTATTAGATACTAAAGACAAATAAAAGTTAATGGTTTTATTATATATTTTAATATATTTGATAAACAAAAATTATATTTTAATCGTTCACAAGAAAATGATATATCAATTGTGAACGACTAAAACATAATTTTCGGCAGTTTAAGTTCAAAATGCGAATAAATAATACTATAAATTTAGATAAAATAAATTAAAAATAATATATAAATTTTTTATTCTTATTGCGAGTTATTTTCAAGAGCATTTTAAGAGAGCTGATTTTAGTTATAGTCACGATATTGAATCTTAAAGACTCAAGTTATGAGAAAATATGATACATCTAATCAGAATTCCGATTACAAAAGATTTCATTTTATACTAATTGAATCATTTGTCGAATTATTTGTAGATGAAGTTTTCCGACTTTGTATTTTGTTTAGTATTAGTATTATCTAATAGCAATAATATGTAATCATTTTATTTAAAAAATTTTAGAATTGCTCTTAACATTGGCATCTATTATACACTAAAAGAAAAAATTGGTTGCTGCAACAATTTAGATAGTAAATAATGTGGCATAGCATTTTTAATCGGTTGCAGTTTTTTCTTACAGTGTACATTTTGTCATTATGAAATTAATACTTATGCTATGTTATGAATTTTTCTTTAATTATATATCTAAGTGAAATACTTTGTGTATATACAATATATATGTACATTTGTTTATAAAATTATTCTTTATCTATAATATTCAAGCACGCAAAAGCTGAAAGAAGCTTTTGTCCATTGATTTCCTTTATTTGTCGAAATGTGACGCTGTCGCTCGATATAAAAACATGATTTCTGTTTTTCCATGTTTTCCGATATTTCGCCAATGATACGACTTGAATGTCAGAACAAATTCCACCTATTTATAATTCGCATTCCGCTTTTAAACGTCTGAGCCAAGGCATTACGTATTTTAGCGTAGGTGTCGACAATAATGTATTATCAAGCATCACGATTAACTTGCACACAGCATAATAATAATATGTAAGGTGCAGATTTGATAATATACACGAGTCAATAACGAGAGAGAGAGAGAAAGAGAGAGAGAAAGAGAGAGAGAGAGAGAGAGAGAGATATTCTTATCCATTATTAACTGTTACATCTTGATATGCTTTATAATTTTACACTATAATTTTGTTTGTCGTGTATAAAAGATTAAGTTTTTTTTTTTAATAAAAATCTACAAACTCATCTTTTGTAAGTCGTCTATTAAAAGTAAAGCAATACCTCAGAAAAAAGTACTCTATGGTATTTATTCTATAAGTAGATATTTTGAGACAAATTAATCGATTTTTTTAAATTTAATTAAAAACAATTTTTGATTGTTGATTACTTTTGTTTTTAATATAATTTTATTTACTTGATATAAATACAACGATATATTTTGTTAAATATTTTGATTAAATTATCAAAGATCTGTTAATGGAAAAGTAATGTAAGTAGCCTTTACTTATAACTTTATAACGTGTAACACAATTTTCGTAATTTTGTCATGTACTTATCTAACTGGTTTCATGAAATTGTCGAATAGTTGCAGAAAATTTAATTGCTTACTTCCTTGTAAATACGATCGGCAGTCGTTTAAAGGTCGTGGATGTACGCCAAAGACACTATACTTGGCACTTGAAAGATAACGTCAACATAAGTTTGGTAAGAATCGTGCAACTACAAATATGTTGTGTGTGTGTGTATATATATATATATATATATATATATATATATATATATATATAATATATTTGCACGATTCTTATACTATGTATATATATATATACATTTATATATAACATGTTACAGGTAATATAATTAATTCGGGACTTATACATAACGGCTGGCCAATATGGATGTCTGCTTTATTAAAACAAGCATAATGCATATTAGCCAGTCAAAACAGGTATGCATTATGAATATTGGCCGGTCATTATGCATTATGCCTAAATTAATCAAATTTTTTCTCGTAATATATATATATATATATATATATATATATATGCAGTTGTATGATTACTGAACTTGTATTAGTATCGTTTTTCAAGAGTCAAATATGCTTAATAAGTTAAATCTCAATTATGCGATTATCTGAAATTTTTATTATTTGTTTATGGATATCAATTAATCTAATATTTTTATGAAAATAATAATTGAGAAAAAATTGGAATTTATAATAGAAATGAGATAAAAGTCAATGATTGCAATAATATAAAAATATTTAGTTATAATATTTGATGCATTAAATTTATTTTTGCACATAGGAGTTTAGTTGCGTTATAAGTGTCTGTAAATAAATTCGATTGACCGACGTCATACATATTGTGCAAATATTAACAAAGAGGGAATTGAGTTACGCCGGGGATGTTGTTAGGAAAACTGATACCAGAACCGAACTAATTAATAACCTGTATTTGCGTCATTACCGTTTTGCAAGTCATCGATTACGCACCTACATTGCATTTCCGGTTATAATAAATTATCATACAACAGTATAACAATATTTTACTCAGCTGAACAAATCCTGATATACGACTTTGCAGTTTTGAAAAATAGCTTGAAAGATGAAAGAGAGATGAATGTGTATGTGAGGTCATTAAGTTGTATTATTACATGAAATACATTTTTATATGTATTTTTCAAAAAATATAATTTGTCAAACTTATGGTAGATAAAATAAAATTACAAATTTTCATATTAAACCGCTAATACTATTAGTAATTTTTTTTCATTCAATTATTTATATTTATCTAATTTAATTAAGTATTTTATTATTATATTACATAATAGTGTAGGTTTCACATTATTTATACATCCTACGTGGGTAAATGTTTATTAGAGAATTATACTATATTTACTTTAATGTTTCATTTATTGTTCACATCGCATGCGATAGAAATAATGAATTTTTTTTAAACAAGCACAAATACAAAATTATACAAAATTAAACGTTTTTCAAAAATTAAAGAAAAGATAAAAACGAATAATTTAGTGCTTACGCAAAAAATAATTTCGTAATTAGATGAAGATAGAAATAGATATATAGGGTGATCCAAATCAGTCGGAGAAAGCGGCATGTACGTACCATTTCTAAAAAATTGAATTGAAAAGTTCTCTACCATTTTGCAATGGTCGCAACAGTTAACGAGATATTAATTTTTAAAAATTGAATAAGTGATTAAAATCGATGTGTAAGACAACATTGATATTGTTTAAAAATTCTTTATGAAATGTCTCAAATATATTTTTTAAAGAACTCTTAAAGATATCCTACAGTTGTTATTCTATTTATATCAAAACATTCTGCTTATTGAGTAAAGAAATTGCTAAAATGGTAATAAACTTTTCGATTTAGTTTTTTATAAACCATACGTACATGCCGGCTCCTCCTTACATATATATATATGTGTAAATTATTTTATATATGTAAATATTATTTACGTAAGTAAACTGTATTTACTACTAAAATGTTTGCTTTTATCTTTTCTTTCATTTTTAGAACGCTTAATTTTGTTTTCGTCTAATCGAAAATTGCGTACAGTTACATAAAATAAGTAAAAATATCATAAGTTATGTAAGATTAGTAAAATATATATTACAGTAATATTATCATAATGTGAAATACTATAATACTGAGAAACATAAACCGCGTATGAACGTGTATACATACGTATTTCTTCGTGAACGTGCGATCGCAAGGCAAACAGGGACATTATTCTAACAATGTATTCAATGTCAATGCCATACAGCATTATCATCAATTAACTCGAGTTCTTTCAAACAAGCCAACGTTTATCTATATTGTCGATAAGTGTGTTACGGAATACACGATAACGCGATATCCGGTGTTACGACTTTGTTATCATATTTCTGTCTTGAATATAATAGTTATCTAAGATTGTGCGATTCAATAAACCCTCAAGTCTATTTGTGTTGTTATATCCCATTATAATATATATTTTCTTACATCTGGAGAGATAATAAAAGGAAAACTGATTTTTCCAAATATTTCATTCTTTGCTATTCCCTTTGGAGAGAATCATTATTTCATTATGGGAGGGCGATATCATTCTCAAAATAACAAAACAAGATCGATATCTAAGAAATCTAGAACGCGGAAATAACAACATTACTGCAGATCTCTTAACAAAGGAGTATTTGCAACAAAAAACTATTTGCACATACATTTATCATTATGAATTGAAAAAAGGAAGGGATATTTTCATATTTAACCCTCAGAACTCCATTTTGTAACCATTATATATTTATTATTAATTAAGAAAAGGAAAAGATACTTAATATTCGGAACTTCGTTTCGCAGCCGTCTGTGTATTTTGTTGACCGGCCGAAAATATTTGCCGAAGGGTACCAGAATTCTAACTTGATTTTGATATATTCGATGTTCTCATTGATGTAGCATTCCCGTTATTGTGGGCGCGTATACAGACTGCAGCAGCCGCCGCCGTGGTGAATGACGTCAACGTCGAAGCGTTAACCGCGCGTCGAGTCGGGACAACACGGCAAGTCGATCGTCTGTCATTTCCATCTCCGTCGCTCGCCCCCACCGTCCACCCTCGCAAAACTGGCTATCGACGCCGAATGATATCGGGCGACGCCGCGTGTCGCGCCGTCCGCATAACGGGGTAATGACATAGTAGTCACCACCAGCGTGTACAGTACGTTGCCTGTACTACGCACATCGTGCGTTCGCCAGTGTCTCCCAATGTAATTTTCAGACCAGAGAGAGAGAGAGAACTCGTTGAGCGAATGAGATGATGTGAATGCTGTGCTAAAAATAAAAAATGCTGTTTCTTCTAACCCTTTAATCTTATCGTTCCTCGATTGAATATCAATCAGGAGACTCTCGAGCGCTGTTAACTTGGGAAAAACGTTCTTTAAAAAATTGGGAGGGGTGGAAGAAGAGTGATGTAAAGCCCAGACGAATCAACCAGTACCGGTAAAGTAATCCAATTATGTAATGCAGACTTGTGATTAACTTGTGATGTAATAGTAGAAAGAGATCGCGATCTCGCTCTCGTATACGCTCTCGTCGACGCGCTTGATAAAATTCAAAATGTAATGAACTCGGTCAATCGAGCAGCATCGTGCAGGATCATCGAGTACTTATTTTTGCGTTATGGAATCTCGAGGGCTCGAATTTGGGGAACACCGATTCACGCGTACTCGAGAGAGTGTGTTGTCCGCAGACGTACTCACGATGACTATATACATTCATCCACTCCGCTCATCGCCCACGCGATTTTGCGTTGTACCCACGCAAATTCTGTGGGACGCAACAGTCTAGCATAGTTGAAGCTAAGCATGGGCGCCAGTCGTTCGAAATTCAATGGATACAAACAGGAAGTCAAGCCGGACGCCATCAGTATATATTTACTGTTTCTGAATTACAATGTCATCTGTTGATCGATAGATAGTAACCCGTGTCCCTGAAAAAATGATACAATTGAAAATTCACCGACATTTTTTTTTTATTTACAATTTAAATAGAAACTCTTTACCGAGATATATAATGTTGATAATTAAAACAGATAATATCCATCAACTTTTCTGTCAAGTAGATTTATGTAATTTTTCTCTTTTTTATCAGGGACACGGTTAGATAAGACATTTATCACGCTCGCATAGCTACAAGAATTTTAATATGCTCGCCACAGGGTTGTCTGAGGACGTTGGCGCCCGTAGTGACAATGTACAGGTATACGCGTATCTTCTGGGCGATAAAAAAAAACGACGATGCGATCCAGCATTATGTATAACGTAGTTGGTCGGAGATAAAGCGTAGGAAGAGCTTACTGAACCGTTGCCAAGCAACCGATTGACCCAGATAGTTGGGTGTCGGTCGTGAACACGATTGTCCCCCTGCGAACAATGTTGCCCTGGGCGTCTCGTTGTCGCCCAGGAGGCCTAGGATTTCAAATCAAAGGGGATGATGATTCGCGGATTTAACGAAAAAGAAGTTATGGACAACGAAGGGGCGTTCACAACCGATATAATCTCTGGACGAGTTTAATCTTTTATACTATACTGGAAAAATGAAGTCTAATTGCATTAATTGCATTAATTGAAATTTGATTGAAAAATTGAATTGTTTCAATAAATTATCGGATTTTATGTTATACAATCGATTTAATAGTGATAGACTACTTAAATTGTACTTCCAATTTATTAATTCATGCTATATTTTGACTTTTAATTGTGATCAGATTTGATAGCCTAAGGATAATATAACAAAGTTATACAATTTATCTGCTATTAACATTTTCTGCTATTCTCTCTCTTTTTCAAATTTCTATCATCAAGAACTGAAATCGATACCTATATTTTTAGTGAGTTTAGATGGACAAATAAGAATTTTCTAATTTAATTTAATAATTGATTTAATTTAATAAGATAATCAAAATTCTAATTTATATGATTAGAATTTTCTGATGATTCGTTCATTTTCAACTAGAAATTTTTTTTATTAGGTGTTGGAATTAATTCGTAGCGTTTTTTAATGAAAGAATGTTATTTATTTCACATGAGCATTAAAAAATACATTAATGAAAGTACTTCCCATCACTTGTAAAACGCTACGAATTAATTCCAACACCTAATAGTATATGGGTACGATAAAACATTTTGTCAATCATCATGAACAAATATATGATAAACTCTTACCTATAACAGATTTGAGAGAATTCGCCAAAAATATATTAATTCAAAATTCTTGACAATATAAAGATTTAAAAATAGCTTTCAAAAAAATTGTTAAAATTTTTGTAATATTTTATAACTTTTTTGTAATATTTTATAATATTGTATAACTTTTTTTATAATATCTATAAGTCTGACCACAATTAAAAATCTCATGACAAAACATAACATGAATTAAAATCTAGACATATTTAATGTTTCGTATAAGTATGATAAAATATATTTTGTCAACTATCGCGAATAAATATACGATAACTTCGATAAATCTGAACTCGCTGAAAATATGTCGATTTCAATTCTTGGTGATAAAAATTTGAAAAAGAGAGAATAGCAGGAAATTTTATAAATTGTATAACTTTGTTATAGTATTCTTATAAGCTATCGATTATAATTATAATTAAAAGTCAGAATACAACATAAATTAATGAATTGGAAGTACAATTTAACTAGTCACTATTAAATCAATTGCATAACATAAAATCCGATAACTTATCAAAACAATTTAACACTTTCAAGAAAATACATCGCTCTATTTATTTATTTACATTTTTTCCCGCGTTTCTATTTTATTCATTATCCTATTTCTGAATGATATTGAAGCTCGAATTAATCCTTGAACTTTAATCAACCTTTACTCCAATGCAAGATATTAAGTTCCACTTCGTTCCTTTACGCTCTGCGTTTCTTTTGATCGATTCTCCATTTCTTCGGTATTGTCAAGAAACGTTGCGATGAAATATTGCACGAGATAAATCTCTTTACTTCAGCTTATCTCTTTCTGCAGGAATGGAATCAATATTTTACGTTAATATGACCAGAGTTACGAAACTTTCCTTGTTATGCTCTTCTACATATTTTAATCCCTTATTGACATAATTTTCAACTTATGTAAATTATTGCATATTTGTATTATCTAATAATTGAATTATCATGAAACGTACATTATGTAACAAATGTTTGAATGTCTTTATAAAATACGTAAAAGATTATTTGAGTAAGAATTTTTTAATATTTATTTATTTATTTTATTTGAAAATTAAATATATTATGCATACACGAAAAATTCCATATTTTAATCGATTTAACATTTTTTATTTTTATATGTTATATAATCCCGTGATATTTTAACTTTGTTTCCATGAAGTTATTATCAACATACTTCTCTATGTAATAGAGACTCATGGATTACCATATCAAGTCGTTGAACTATCATTGACTTAGTTAAACGTTAAGCAGTAATCCTGATGGGATTTTCTAGTCAACTTTTGATATGAAATCATAATTATTTATTGGGATTTAACTTTTGGAATATTGAATTTGGAGAAATGATACATATAAATTATTATTAATATTAATACAATTCATAAATTAGATTTTATACATTTATATGATAATAACTGTAAATTATTAAAATTGCTTATTACGTTAATTTATAAAACTAATAATAATTAACATGTAAGGAATATACACATCATACAAAATACAACAGAAATTTCATAAGACGAATAAAATTAACCTTTATCAATATTTTGGGTTACAAAAGAAGGCAGGTGAGTAATACTAACAGCGAGATGGATAAGAAAAATCTACTTTGCAATTATTGTAATAAATTTTCCCGCTTCCGCGTGTTTCGCATCTCGCATTGGTTTGTACGGAATGCTGCTTCCCTGGATAATTACTTTGACTTGTTCGATACGAAGATAAATTCGTTGGTTAGATAAATGTCTCGTACGCGAATCCACTTCTGTGCCTTGTTTTTTGATTAATCGCAATCAGTTAATAGTCGTAAAACATGAAATACCATATGAGTAAATACTTGCGTTAAAAAGCTATATTGAAGTCATATGACATAGAAAAATAAATACGATAATACATATTTATACATATTTGTGTAAAGGAAATATTAAATTACTCGAAATAAAGATGCTTTTAATAATAATTCTATTACATTGAAAAACAATTTTTTAAGTAATAATTTTAATGAGAAGAAGATAAGTGAAATGCAGATTAAAAGTATCGTATAAAATAATAATATGAAAGCAATAAGTTCCAAAATATCGATTCAACTTTTTTCAAAATTTTGTATAATTTATTTACGTAACTTAACACAACTATAAAGTACATAACGTTGAAACATCAGGTGATTAACTATGCGTGTCTTCTACAAATCCTTCCTTAGAAAGCATTTTCCTTAGGTTCTGCTAAGCTTTCGCGGTGAGAGATGGGCGCAATGCTCGTTCTGTATACCCGGCATGAATCACGAAGCGAATCCTTGAAAGGAATTCTATGTCGTAATTGTTACGTTCCCGCAGATATAATCGCCACGCTCCAGCTCTCGATCGATAAAATACCTGGACGACATTGTTGAAATTCACGCAGTAATAGAAGCTGTGCGTGGTATCTTCTTTTCATATGGTATTTTCTTTCAAGTTACTCTTATTCAACAAAGTTGATTTTATAATGGTGACTATTTTTAACTAAAAATAGTTTCCTTTCAATAAATTTCTGTATCTGAATTCTTCTCGAATTTCACTTTTTGACAAATCTTTACCACAATACTTGTAAAAGACCGTTTCTTATGCCAATCTTTTCTGTTCTTTTTCCATCTTACGATTTCTGCAAAACGATGTAGTTACGGCACTTATAACTGTGTAACTTAATTAAGTGTCACTTAACATGTTGTTTCCGTGCGTTAATGTATTTTTACGTAATACTTCGTGAAACAATGTGTTCCGATGATGACCATCGGTGCTCGCTAATGTGAACACGGCGCGTCGTCAACGACGTCAGGAAGCTGCGATAATACCGTCAGGATGTCGTTATGTGCCAGAAAATGATAACGTCGGCCACTCCGAATAGAATTAGGTCGGAAATGCCGGTCACGGATGCCGCTTCTACAACGCGAAAAAATTTGTTCGAAAATATTTTAGCTAAAACGTGAGGCAAAACGCGTTCTAAGATTTAATTATAAAATTTTTGTTAGAATACAGAACTCAGCAAAATCTTGTTTGATCTCAAAATTTACATATATGTATCTAAATAAAATACAAGCGTACAATTTATTATGATGAAAGAAAAAGATTTATTGTTATAAATATCCGAATTTCGCGTAAATAGAATACATATTAAAATCGCTTTTTTGTGAATAGAGTATTAAATTTAACTGTGTAATTAGATATTATTAGATATATATAAAGTATATAATATACTCTCTAAATTCTTTGGAGTGGAATCTCATTTTAAAAAATAAAAATTGATCCAATCTTGAAGAGGAATGGCTCATTTTTCAATTTTTAAGAATGAGATTTCACTCTTTAGAGTGACATTCGCTCTGAAGTTTTAGAGAATAAGAAATTTTAACGAGAACGAAATTACAGTATAACGAGTTCAACTTGACGATATAACGTAATTCATTAAATTTATTCAGATTTGCTAACAAGTAAGACAATATTTGTTCAAACCTGTATTTATCATTTTTAAAATATACATTTTACTTTAATTGAGCAATATTTATATATGCATTTTGATGGATATTTATTAATTTTCATCAATTGTTACGTACGCACGCACAGGTGTTATTACAATATGTTCGTTATTGTATGTAATGTACTGACGTCGATCTTCGATTTACTCAATACTTTGTTTGTCCTACTCAACTGATTTCTGTCAGTGCACGATGGTGGAATAACATGATGTTCACGTCATTGTTATCGAAATATCGCACACACAGCTGTCGTGACATTATCGTTAACAAAACGCTTCATTAGTGTTACTTTATTGCCAACAGCTATTTTGATTAGTCTAAAAAATATACATACAAATAATTATATGTATATTTTTTAGAAATTTTAATATGTTCTTACAAATCTAATTAAGTCTCAAATTTATTCCTTATAATTCTAAAATAATATAATTAGAAAATAAAAATTCAGAAAAATAAAAATTATAGAAATGTTCAAATTATTCATTTTTATATCTTTTAATACGTAAAACCATTAATTTTTTACAGTTAATGCACGAAAAGCAAAGTTGGTAAAAATTATGTTTTAAACTGTTTCAAAACATGCTCAGTCAATATTTTTAACATATTTTAAACATGTTTTTCAGATACTTAAAACATGTATGCATTATTAAAACACGTTTAAAAAAAACATATTTTGTTCTTTTAAAAAGCATTATCTTTTAACAACCCGGAAAGAACTATTTTGCTGAAGTACTTAAAAATTTAGGTAGATACAGATCTGAAAGTAATTTTATTGAATCATCAAAATAATTATGTTATAGGAAATTCAAATATGATGAGCAATACTATAAAAAATTCTGACACATTCTATCAACTAACTCGAGCGTCCTACATAATTATTTTGATGTTGTAACAGTATTATTTTTAGATCTAACTAACTTTTTAGCTATTTCAACATCGTTTTTTCCGTGGATTTTTTATATTCAGCACTATTTTTTTCCTCAAAATTCTTTTGTAGTATTTGAAAAGCGGTATTTTTTTAAATACATAATCAAGATAATATTGTAGTACACTTACATAAGAAAAGGAAAATGGTTGAGTTGGAAGATACAGATGGCATCATTTATCGTGACACATCAATTAGCACGCTTATTATGTAGCAGCTCACATTAACAGTCGGCAGTTACAGCGAAAATTTTCACGATTCCGCAAGTGCGCTTAATCACCACAAATTAATTAATAGCTCCGCGCGTCGTGTCAAATCGTGCCTTCTGCCTTGTTCGACGAAAACAAATTGCTACCTGCCACTTCCGGTCATTCGTAATCGTCATCTTTCTTCATCGTGGCTCTTCCGCTTTTCTCGGGCCTCGTCAACGAGGATACGTGATTAGCAGTCAGGGTCTCCGTGCGTGCAACGCAACGCAACGCAACGCAACGCAACGCAACGCAACGCAACGCAACGCGACCCGCGCGAGTGCGTAGGCACGCAATTCCTCGCACGTAGAAAATCGCATTCGTATGTCGCAGATGCGTTAGCAGCTGTATCCTAAATACGCAGAGGAGCAGCAACGAGCGATTGTCGAGCTATGCACTACGTGCGTGTGCTGAGTATGATATACTGGTTGCTCTTGACATTATAGCAACATCATCCGCACGGCTTTAGTGATTCGTTATTCCGCTTGGCGTGATTCTCTCTTCGTGATTCTGAACCTCGGCGACTAGATGCCCGAGGCATTTTCGTAACGCCGTTGGACATGCTTAACGTATAACGTAATATTTGGTGTAGCCTCGTCACTGTGCTCGATGCACACTAATTCCCGACGAATGGCATTCGCCCAGCTAAATTAATTCCGATTGCCATAATGGCGAGACATCGAGATACTAGATATCTTTCGTCTTTTTTCTTAAAAGACGAAAAAGATTCACGTTTAAGGTAATAGCGTATAATCCATGAGATTTTGTAAAATCTAAAGAGTCTAATTGTTAGGCAAATTTTTTTCATACACTGGGTTAAGTGCAGGTACGAACTAATGTAAGATTTTTTTCAACGTAATGCATTGAATCTCGGTACAATGGACCTTGTAACCCGTAATTATGTTGTCAAACTACTTGATATGGTGAAACAAAGCTTGTCAGGGTTCATTAAGACATTCCTTTCATTCAGCCGAGCTATATGAGAGATCGTCTATAGTAATCTTATATAGAAGAGAGTCTTGCTAAACTGGATACATCGTGTAATCTGCATTCGTTTCCACTGAGTGTCCCTTTCTGGCTCTGTCTAATGAGTAACATTGCATTGTCAGGTGTAATGCACGAAAAATCGATCGCGATGTCTTTTCTTTTTTTCCTTGAAACATTTATCCAGGCTTCCTTAGAAGGCATCGATCGATGTTTATTTCGCGCCGCTGTTATACTCATGAAACACAATTACACCAGGTGACGGCGCACGATAAATCCCCACGAGATGTGGCGCTTAATTTTTTAAGAGTTCCCATCGATCCTGTACTAGTAAGACAAGGTCACCGTCCCGGTTCATGATATTGCAAAACCGCGTTCCGCATTCTTTTTCGATTACACCTCGCATTTTTTACGCATCTTTTGTGACTAACTTATTTACGCATTTTTTTTCATAATCTTTTTCATAATGACGAATTCGATCGAATAGAAAACAGTCAACTTTTATGAAAGAGAAAGAGTTAAGTTGTTTTGCGACAGTTGTAGTATACGTTTATATTATAGTTTAAATTTACTTTCAAGAAGAATCATAAAGTATGTTGAAAGTATTGATAGTATATTTGTCATAGCGCATATAACACTGCACGAAATAAATAATAATGTTTATAAATAATGAATAAATAAAAACATTATATAGAGTATTTAATAATATATGAAGATTAAAATTTGTAATCTAATACGTATTTATTAATATGTAACTAAAACAATTTTTCATTATTTTTTAATATATTTTTTATGTGTTAATAATTTATTATTAATTTTTTATATAATGTATGATGTGAAAATTGTTTTTTATTGTAATACAATTTATTATCGATGTAATCATCATATATATTTTGAGAAATATTTTATAAAAATCTCTCAATTGTCCTTTTGTAAAGAATTTAATTGTCGACTGATTTATTGTTGTATAACGAGGTATTTTTTTTCTATAATCGTACAAATTCACAGTGGTAATAGAAATTGTGGGAGGTGTACACAGCAAAGTATCGACAGCGCAACTTTCGATAGGAACGGAGACAATTTTAAGACCTGTTCCTTTAACAATTCGTTCGAGCGGGTAGATAATGGCGCCAACGTGAATGTAGTCAACCTTGTGCGTTACCTACCACACCCTGATTCTGGATGCAAAAGCCGAGAGCTCGGTTTTCACCAGTTTCAAACAGTGGAAGGCCGTAAGTGACAGGAAAATCGATTTTTATTTTTCGTCATGTCACGTCAATAATTTGTGTTATCTTTTCCTTTTTTTTTTTTTATTATTTTTGTAGTACTGAATTTATTCGCATCGCAATATTTATTAGTAAATTAGCATATAACTTGTTGCTAGACATTATCGTTTTATGGAATATGTGATATGTAGACAAATATGCATATATATGTCGTTTATTCAATAAAATGACATGTGCACATATATATATTGTGTGTGTGTGTGTGTGTGTGTGTGTGTGTATATATATATAAATATATATATATATGTATATATATAAAGGACCCCGCACTAATTATATAGAAAAATAAGTTTCGATAAAATAAATTTGTTTTTATGTACATATTATATATAAAAAAACGTTGTTATAACATAATGAACAAAAGATGTCAGTAGACACAATGCTCAATAATGAATAGTTTTTGAATTATGATGTGTTAAGGTGCAATTTCATGCAGCGAAGGAAAGTTGACTTTTTACTGGCCCCACTTCATCACAATCAAAGCAGCGTTCAAAAGCTATTCGATCTGCTTTTGCTTCCTTTTCATAGAGTGTATCTTCGCTGATTTGAAACTCGAAAATACTCATTTATTTTCGCTAGCTTTTAATTCATTTTAATAAAAATGGATTACGATAATGAATACATCGAGTATGTGAAATAATATATTAGTATAATAGCAACTACAGCAGAGATTCGAAGGCATAATCGTTGCAACTGCTAATATACAATTATTAAAAAAGAAGAAGTACTGGGTAGCACTCATTTTCAAAAATCGCAGCGAACATGATTTTTTCTTTGCTTTGCTTCCAAAATTAATTTTGAAGCATACGATTCTATGATACGTGACATGTCATATATCTCAGTGATGTTTCGCTATTAGTTGAATAATATCGAACTTTGGACGTAGCTTTGCTGTATACGAAAATTTATGGAGTGGGAATGAAACATCAGCTTTTATTAGCTGCATGAAATGACTTTAAAGATGTAAAATTTTGCTCAGAAAGCATCTACTATAATACACCATAACTCAAAAACTATTCGTTATCACTATTATTAAGCCTAATGTCTATGATATCTTTTGTTCATCACATTATAAGCTACATCATACACGATTTATTTCATCCAATTTTCTAAAAAATAATTACTGTGGAGTTCTTGATATGTAAATAATAATATTTTCATAAATATTTATGCGTACTATTATTTTGTCTAAGTATGTTATCTATTAATTTCTTGAGAATCTAGTTGTAATGGATACACTTAAAAGTTTATAATAACGATTGCGACTTCAAACGAAATTGGATATTATTACTTTAACGACTTTAATGTGGTCAGCTTAGGAACTATTCATATCACAGTAAGCTGCGTAATGTGTTGTGCTCGCCATTCTCTCTCACGCAATAGTATGGTAAACCTACGTTGACATTTAGTTGGTTCACTTTTTATGAATAAAACTGATTTCCCTACGATTGCACCCCGTATAGTAAAATGTTAACATTACATATAATGAAATAATATTTACGAGAAAACGTTATACACAGATATTAGATTTTGAAATGTTTAGATTTAGAAGCATTTATTACATTTTCCAAATCATGTTTTTTAAATAATTTCAACAATTTTAATATCTAAAAAGAGTATTTTGTTTTTTTTTTTTTACTTATATTATGTATTTTAATCCGATTTTTAAAAATTATCTCACTTTTAAATATGAATATAACATAATAGTGAATAAATTGCGAAATTAATTTTGTATACTTTTGAAGGTAATAAGTATTGTGTTAACCTCTTAATATTTGGAGATTAGGTTCAAAATTTAATTGAAATCCTCATTTGATATTATTAAATCAGAGCAATAATTTATACTATAAAACTATATTTATATACAAATCATTTTTTATTAACTTAACTAATCGAATATTGGCACTATATATATATAAAACTAAATTTGTACAATTATATATCTCTAGAAAAAATATTACATACAGTATATATATAATGTTGCAAATTCTCTCAGGAAGTTTTATGCACACATTCTTTATCACTTCAGGAAGTTAGCGTTCTTCCTTCCTTTTTCATTATTTATATAAATAGCATCATTATCGGTCGCAGTGGTTTGACCGCGATGTTATTTTATTTTTTAATCGCACAACTATCAGTCTACAAGAAATCCGCTACGATGTATTACAATTGTTTACTGCTACAAAATGCAATAGCGTAACATAATGTTTTGTCATAAAAAACGATGACTATAGCGACAAATAAACTTTTAAATTTTTTCATCGAGAATAATAAAACATTGTTATAGTTTTTATACTTAAAATTCTACTAATACGCCAAAATTCTACTAATAAAATCTGGAAGCGAATGTTATTATTAACGGAATTGCAAATTTGATCGTCGGATGCGAAAACAACCGAATGTTCAATTTAATTATCATGCCATATCATTATATAGTGTCCCATTTTATGTAATAAATCTATTGTATTTTTTTAATCAAATCTTATTTCGTTAATAATCTCGTTTGTAACAAATAGAAATTATAACAGAAGAATTGAATATAAAAAGAAGAAAAGAAAAACTTAAAATGAAAACTGAAACTGCCTTAATGAAATTTTCCACTGATTATCATATCATAAAAAATAAGATAAGATGAAATACTGATCAATGTGACACATGATGCATAGCATTTTATAAAAGAAGTTTATTACGGCTTAAATAACAAGGAATGATGGGTTGGCGCCTGTTCCCGGGAAAGCAACTATAAGCAACAGGTGTACGAGAATCCGCAGTGCAGGTAAATCGATCATAGGGGCCACGAAAGCAAAAGCGCGTGTAGAATTTCGACGTATCGCTTATTGACCCGCAAAATTTTTCTGTATTGCCTTCTCGAATAAATATCGTTGAAATACGTTGAATAGCCTCTCGATAGATCAATACAGATAAGTTGAACTAGTCCTTTTTGGAGACTGTTAGAAATGTCGCATTGTTATTGGATTAGATTTCAACGAAAGATCATTAGCGAATTTATCAATTAAGAGAGAGAGAGAGAGAGAGAGAGAGAGAGAGAGAGAGAGAGAGAGAGAGTTAGCACACGTTTCTTTATTATTTTGACTTATTATTTCGACTAACGCAAATGCTGTCGCACGTTTTGCATATTTTATGAAACTTTGTCGACAATAATGTTCTTGTGAATGGCCATTTTATCTTATCTGAAATACCACTTAATTTCTTATTCTTTTTTGTAAAATTTATAATTTTTTTCGTTAATTAATTTTTACTATCGAATGCTACATCTTTGGTTATTTTTAGCATATATAATTTAGACAAAAGGAAAAATTTTTCAAAACAAAATATTTTGAATGTTATATTTTTTTTCTTTTTTTTCCTATTTTAAAAACGTTCTATTTTCAACATTAGGTACATACATTCTGCTTTCTATCCTATAAATTTATTCTATCATAAAACAGAGATTTTATGAATTAAAGTAACAAATTAATTAGAACAAGAAATGATTTCATTATTCGCTCATTTTGATTCTTAGATTTCATACAAGAACTTTAATACTTTAGTATATTTACGATTATTATAAAACTTTTTAATCAGCTTAATTCCATTAAATATGTCAATGTGATATATTGTATTTATTTTAATACACACACACACACACACACACATAATATATCTTCTCCTAAAGAGCTTTCATTTGACAATATTTACGTTGCATGCTGCGCATCTAAGCTAGTCTTCAACGTTCCTGATGAGGTGTCGCATGTAAGTACGTAATTTACGTCCTACTCAAGCCAAGATTAGCACGCGTTTGTTACTTCCCATAATTAACCAAGCTGTTTGTATATACCTACATTGCGAATGACATCTGCAACCGACGTTGTAATAAAGGCCATCTCAAGTAGAGCGACTGTAATGGTCTTATTATTCAGTTATTGATCGGATAACGTGCCAAATAGAACTTCGTTAGGGGTGAGAGATGGAAGAAAAGGTGATATTAACCACCAGTAATGCGTTTGAAAGTTTCAATGATATCCTTGAGACACCAAGTCTCGTTCCCGTTTATTCGAAATTTCACCAACCTTCACGAGGATCGTTATCGTACCGCAGCGAACTTGAGAATCTCATGGATAGAAAATTAAGATTAAGCGAGAGTACTCGCATAATGTATTATACAAATCTGATTGTAGATTTAATTAATCCTTGCACAGTTGAGATGCAAAAGAGCTTGTTTAAACGTGCAAGATATATAGAATTCATTGTCTGTTAGCTCTTCTTATATTTGTCGGTTTTATTTTATCATATTTTTAATTGCGTCACACAAACAGTGATCACACATTTATCAAGCTATATATACAAAAATTCTATTTATATATTTTATATAAATAGAATTTTTTTATAATATATTTTAATTGTATACATGTTTTATTTTATATGTGTATTTAATTTTATATATATTTTATTCATGTAATTTACATCGTTACATTTTCTAATGTTATACGCTGACTTTTTACGAAACTATAGCGTAAAAATACATTTGATGTGAACATTTAATAACAAAGTTATCAGTTAAAAAATTGAGATTTAAATTCGTTGAAAACGAGATTTTTATAAAAAGATTTTTTAAAAATACGCGGTTTAAAAATATCGCACTTCCTATCGATTTATTTAAAAACGTTGCACGCTTTCTTTATACCGGAAATCTAAAGATTTTTCGTAATTAATATCTCTTTGTAAAAGTCAAACGATACACATTTAATCAATCCCAAATAACCTTCTGAAGAAAGGTCAGAAAGGTCTCGTTATGTTGAAGTAAATGGTAAGAGTTAGTTGTGCTCATTATGTGTTGCGAGCACGTATTATTTCACGAAAGAAACAAGCTTCAGGAAAAAGATTGATAAGTATCAAGCAAAAATACTAGTAGAATTTAAGTAACTTTTTGCGAAATAAGATTTAATACATTAAGATTAGATACATTCATACATTCACATTTTTAATCCGTGAATATTAACACTATTTACTCTTTAAGCAGAGGTATCACATTTATAAATAGTATCTCATAGCTTTAACGAATTACAAATTCATAAAAACATAAGGCGATAATTTTACACTGTTTCCTGAATAGCGGAAGAAAATTTGGAAATATGTTTGTGGTTCAGAAATGGCACTATTTTGCATATGAGATAATTTATTTATTATAATGACTGTAAAAGTCTCGTTTATATTTAGTTTAATTTGTTTATGCTTGATTAAAATTTATAACGTTTGAGAAACCGGATTCACACACGACTTTCAAAGTAAACAGCTTATGTGTTTGTACCAGTATTTATACAAATAATTACATTCGCTGTTTTGAATTTATTTTGTAAATACTTGGCACTCATAAGAATGCATGGTACATTTTGATAATATTCAGTGATTAATGCTATCAAAACAATAATGTACAGAGTATTTATCCTTACAGAGTTCAAGAGTAATCCGCAATTTCGCGATGAGGAAAGTTTTTTAGGTAATGAAGTTAATCGTTGGAATCTCGCGTTGCTGACGTAAACTCGCCGACCAATTACTCGTTACGTACGTGCTTTTATCGCCCGTATCGTTACTTATTGTAATAACGCAAGCATAAAAGTACAAAAATACATATGTACGTACGTTCCACCGTTTCGCAATAGGAATTTTTTCCCAATATTTCCAACGCTTGGTATTATCTATGAAAGTAGCAGCCGCTTTAAACGAAGTGAAATACACGCACTCGCTTATCATCGATTGCATTCCCACTAACGTTGCTATGGTTGTGCAAGATTGTCTCACCTACCGTAACGCTCGCGATTTACAGAATTATCTTACGCAAGGTACCGCAAGTTATACGTATAAAATGATTTTAGTGAAGGTTGCTGATTTCGGTATATGAACATTAGTCAAAGTCAAATTACTGTGCTTGAAAATCTATTATATAAAGTCAGAGAGAATATCGTGCACGATGCGAAGTGTGTATCGTAATTAATAATTGTTATGAAATTAAAAATAATTTCTATTCTTTTTTAGTCTAAGATATCCAATTGTCGAAAAAACATAATTGTCTCTTTAAATGATTTATTATTATCAATATTTATGTATATATATATACAAATATATATATATATATATATATATATATATATATAATAAATGTATTTATTATATATAGAGGAAATATTTTTTTTAATCTTTTAATTTTTAGAATGTAAATATTAATTACTTATTTGTGACATATATGATAACGTTCTGTTCTAATAAACAAAAGAGTTTCACGAAAATAACCGTATTTATGATTTTACTAAATTTTTCAACGAATACTTTTTAGTGTATCCAAAAAACACAATTTTTCATTTTTTCATTCATTATAATAGATAATACATTTTAATGTATATGTTAATGTATTAGCTGAATATTAATAAACTTAATTTCGTACAATAACCAACGTCGGCTCTTAGAAGCTTTTTGTTATTGTTTGATTTACTTCATTAGAGCCTATACAATTTTGAAATAATATATTTCAATTGTTACATCTATTTATTATAACATATAATTATATTTCGCAAAATAAAATATTGAAGATAGTAAGTAAACTTGCGTTAAAATTCATTTATTTTAAATTATGAGTCAACACATGGTGTTGGAAATGACACATTTTGACATCCGAAAGAAATACATCTTTTTAAGTAAAATAATTTTGAGAAATATACAATCTGTTTTATTCTTTATTAAATTGTTAATTAGTATTTACATTTAAAAATAAAATTTTTTAAAAACATATTTTCCCGTACGTATTTTTTGCATTTACTATAAATAATATTTATTTATCCATATGCAATGTTTACACACACACACACACACACACACACACACACACACACACACACACACACACACACACACACATACACACACGGATATATATATATTATATATACACTCATATTGACATATTCACATCATTTACATATAAAATTTTGATGTGTCAAACATCACATTATTTATTATAAATATCAAAGAATCTCACTAATCATATAGAAAATTGAGTCTCGTTGAAATTAGCTTCAGATATTTAGTTTTATAATATGATGAACACACACCAAAAGATGTTATAGATACTATTAATAATGAATTGTTTTTGAGCTATAATGTATCATAGATGTTTTATGAGCACAAGTTTTAAACCTCTGATACATCATAGCTCAAAAACTATCCATTATGTATCTATTACATCCTTTAATTACCAGATTACAAGTTATATGTAAACTAACCCATTTCAATTTGGGGCTCAATTTTTCATACAATTAATGCAGGGTCTTTTAGCAAAGATAATTTGAAAGTTAGGAAAAATTTATCAAGAGCGATAGTTCTTTTCCCTTTTCAAAGTTCTCACGAATATCCGAATTGCTCGAAGGGACACAGTCTACGGTATAGGCATACGCGGTATAGGATCCGGAACGCTCTGTATAAGTTACTCCAACGACATGGCGTAGTTGTTGAAACGATATAAATTCTACGGACGATGAAACACTCGCGTGCGATCAGGCCGGCCGCGGGTCATTGATTTAGCTGACGACCGATACCCGCTCGTATACCCGCGAGAAGTAGCACCGACTGTTATACATTATGCAAAACTTTTTCCCAACCGACTACGACTCACAACCGTTACGTCCGTATGCCGTTGCCATTGCCGATTGGATAAACGTTTCTCGCGTTGCGTTCCTGCGAAAACCACCGCGATCTCTCTCCGCGTTCCTGGCCGGCACCACCTGACGGAACCGCTAAAAACTCTGTGTCGCAAACAAACGCTCTGGAACGGAGCGCCACGCCGGTCTGCACAATGCGGCGCTTTGCTTGCGAAAGCGTAATTGCGAGCACACAACATAAGCACGCGTTCGCCATTGTCGTTATTTCGACATTACTCCGGCGTAATTTGCCGATTCCGCTGCATTCGTTTATCAGTTGGTGCGAATTGCGGTACTGCTAAAGGCTTCGTCGTTATACGAGTCGCGTTGGTTGGTAATACAATCCTGCGGAAAAGTGCCACATCGATCATTTTACAGTATATACTCGTAACCGATTGACCTATGCCGACGTCGAGTGTTACAATCGTTTTTCTCATACCCAGCAGCTTATCGAACGACGGTCAGTATATCGTGTGTACAGGCCGCCCCAGGTTCGTCCCACGATTCTCGTATAATGGATTCCTCCGGCGAATTGCGCGGTGGATTTACACGACGGTTACACCCGCGTGCATTGGACAAAAATAAGTGAAGTCTTTAACCCTTGGGAAGGAAGTTCCAGAAGTTAACTTTTGCGAAACAAACATTCGCGCAGCTATAGACTTCTCGCGACAACGTTTACCTAAATCTAACTTCTCAACACGATATTTAATGCGGTATTTAGAAATATTGTCACTGAGGGTTGTACATTGTCGTCGAGTTAATTAGCTGATTAGAAAGGGATTACAAATTAATTGAAAACGTTTGTGCTGACAAGGAAACGTGCCACGATGCAAAAGTGATTTAAAAAACTAACGTTATCAATTGAAAGATTACGTTTGAAATATTCTAGGTGGTCGAATCTTGGGATTCTATGAATTTAGCCGGAACATATTTGATCATTTTAATTTAAGACATAAAATATCTCGAGAATATAAAATCTCTGCATATAAAAAAAATGTTTTAAATAAAAGTAATTAAATTGTAATTTAAAAAGGACCATCAGATAAGCCATTTAGATTTTGGGTCCTGGATCCTTATTGAGCCTAAATTCAAATCCTATTTTTATTTTTTATATTTATCCTATTTTTATTTTAGAAACTTTTTTTTAATGCTTTGTTCTCAAAATGTTTTGTATCCAAGTTAAAATAGTACAATGTTCCGGCCCAAGTCGGATACATAATTCATAGAATCCCAAGATTTGATCATTTAGAATATCTATTTCGAACGTGAAAAGTTCGATCTTTCAATTGATAGCATTAGTTATATATCACCTTTGAAATATAACATGTTTCCTTGAGAGATCTTGAATTTCGATTCCACGTGGAATCTTAAACAAAGAGAGTTTGTGACAATTTCTAAAGTATCACGAGGTATTAAGGTTTTTAATGTAAATGATTCGGGATCCTCTGCATTACGTGGAAAACATAACTGAAACAGAGGTCGATGACGCATATCGAATTACAGTTTCAATTGGTTTAATGAGAGGGATCACTTTTTTTTCGTGTTATTAGAGAAGCCCGCGTGCGACTCTGATCAATAAACTTGATGGCCTTGATATACACCAGACTTTTCTAACGAAGTAAAAGTGGGCTGTGAATCGACGAGAACGTCGGACGGCAGATCGCCTTCGTGGAAGTTTTAAGAAATTACATGTCGCCAACGGCGTGTTTGCCGCGGCAAATGTAATTTTGTCGCTGTCTGACTGTTTAACGAGCAAAAATAAACGGCGTTTCTGCGAGCGATCAAGTTTATCTCTCTCATAGCAGAAGTTGCCGCCTTGCGGGTGACGAACAATGTTTACTGGTGAAGCAGCCGCGCGTTGTGCGTATTTCGATAATACAATAGCGATTGCGTAACACACGGGGCGGATGAAAGATGGGCGGATGAAAGATGGGTAAACGATGTGGCGAAAGGCTTAATGGAACGAGAAATGTAATTTTTTTATTTAACGTTCGCGGTATTTTTATGTTATTGCATTCTCGCGTATACGTCATGTATAACAAATTTTATGTATTTTATGTAACAAGGAATAGAGGAAGTATTACATGTATCACATCTGCAGAACATAACATTACATCAACATTATTTTCCTCGACTATGTAATTGTTACGTACAACATATGTTATACAGGGTGTTTCTGAAATAATGCCCATACAATCATACGGTGCTATTCCTAGTAAAAACATTGAGTCGAAAAATCCTCTATTATTTTGCAATTTTCGCAATTTTTTTTTTTTTTTAGTTTATCAACAAAATGTCTAAAAACGTAGAGTTTATTTTTCAACCTAAATTTTTATTTATCATTGCTGAAAAAAAAGTAATAAAATTCTACATTCTAATAATACAGTGTGTCACTTTGATATCATGTTGGCCTATATATAGAATTGATAATTAAACACTTGCGAGTCGCAATGCCACGCCGGTGGCGGCGGAAAACGCTCTAGAGATTGATCTTGTCGATCTCGCTCTCCACCCTGCGCGTAAGAGTCGGCAGCGCGTATTCAAGGCCGCTCGAGGCCGGGATCGAGAGGCTCGAATTCGTCGCGTTGATCTCTCGCGAGTCGCGGGCGCGAGATAGAGAGAAGGAAACTCCCGAGTTCGAATTCCTCTCTTTCGCGTCTACGCCTGTATGTGTTTCCCTCTTTCTCCTTCTCTCCCTTTCCCCCGGCTCTCTCCTTTCCTCGTCTACCTTTCCATCACGTTCTCTCTCTCTCTCTCTCTCTTTCTCGGTCTCTCCCATTCTGCCTCCGTCTCGCTCCAACATTTTCTTTCTCTCAGCGCGATAAACCGAGCGCAAACGTCCTTGACGGTCGCTGTAGTGACGGCGGCAGCGCAACGCGGCGTTGCATGTCGTTGCGCTTGTGCGCAACTTCCACGCTCTTCTCTTCGCTATATCTTTCTCTTTCTCTTGTTATCTCTTTCCCTTTCTCTCTTAATGCACACCGCAAGTCACGAGCAACTCTCCACTTCACCATGCATGCGGTTGCTGCCGTGCGCACATTACGTCATCAACACCTTCACTTCGCTCGCGCTGTCCGAGCGCGACGACGCGATCTCTCGACTCTCGTCGTCCCTCGACGAGAGTCGCCTGTGTTCGCGGATTCCGGTGCACCGGGTCTTACAATTAGAATTAGCATCGTTAGTTTCGAGATCGTTACTTGAATTTAATTTTCTCGTTAACTGTTAAATTAAAGAGACGCATGGAAATTTAACGGATCTCAATACTGTCTCGTACTGTCATGATTTCTTGCCAAGTTCACACACAAATCGAAAAATTAAAAAATGCTCTAAAATACATTTCTAAAAATCTAATGATTGAACTTTTCGCTTTGTCTAATTTAAAAAAAAAAACTTATAATATGTTATAAAGTCCGCTATTTCTGAACGTATGATATTTTAATATTTCTTTTATGACGTACTCTTAGATTTATTATTATTTATAAGACAAAGTAAAATGTTAGCTGCATTATTGTTTAAGAGAAAAGAAAATTGCATACTCCCGTTTAATATCAACAAGAGCTATAGTATATACAGAAATTAAAGCTTACGGCTTAACCGAAGCTACTTTCTCGGACATTACATTACCTGATTCTGAAAGCTTTATTAACCGCGGTGCAAAGTTACCGTCGTAGGTGTGTAATCCTATCTTGTGTGCTCCAGTTTCGTGTAAATTACAAATTGAATACGTGCGCAGAGATTTAACTCGAACGGAATAAGAGAATGATTTTATGATAGCTTTGAATTGCACTGCATTATCTGTTAGATTGAATATTGCGAATTAATTCAGCGAAATTAATTTCATCTATTTTTATTTGCTTGGTGACTGTACGAGATGTCCCAAAATTTTGTGACTGAAAGTACTATAGCAAAATGGTTCTTGAAAAATTAAGTAAAAAAAGATACTTGTAAATTGTATTTTAAACAGTTTTTGTTTTGAGATAATAATTTTTGAGATAATAAGAGTTCAAATATGTGTAATTATAGACTATATTGAGATGGTCACATGTCCATGAGTCACACGTGATAGTATTAACTAGTGAACACTCTCATGAATGCGCACTTTAGCGTGTTCGTTAATATTTATATGCGATCATCCATAAACATAGTCTATAACTAATATTCTTGAGGCTTCCACGAGTGCTTTCTATATAAAGGTTATGCGTTTTTGGCATTTCAAATCTGAACACGGAGAAAACCCGCGAAACGCATCTTTATATGGTCTATAATTGATCATATTTAAAAGAACTTTATATCTCAGAAATTATTGCTTAAAATAAAAATTTACAAATAATTTTTTTTACTTAATTTTTTGAAAACTTCCTTGCTGTAGTAAGTATTTGAAGTCGCAAATTTTAGGACACTTTGTATGTGCAGAATATTTCACAACTGAAAAAATCAATATATACTGTAAATTATTTTTAAATAATAATAAAAGAAACTTAGAGAATTTTTAAAAATAAATTTTATTATAGATAAAACAGATAATATATAAAATTTCATCTATTTTATAATGTGGGAGAAGAACACAATTTTCTTCCGGTTTTTAAGTTTTGATACGAAATATCTTTAGTCGCGTAGAAAAATTAAAATATCTTTGCAAGCTCGTCGAAAGCTAAAAATTTAGATAGATCTTCTTTAAAGTAAAATTATCCGCAAAAGTTCAGATAATTAGTACGACTCCGCTACTATACTTAAATGTCAACGATCGCGAACATTTAATAGGAACCTTCAGATATATTTTTTTACAAATTCCTTTTTTATGCGAGAAGACGCGTACGGAACCGCCACCGACTTGTGGACATCTAAAAAATTTATCATTGCTTCCTTACATTCTTTGCCTAACGATGAATGGCAGGATTGTTACCTCGACGGTATAGCGCGTCCGAGAATAGATTAACCACCGCTTCGATTTAAAAGTATGACCAACACTATGACGTGAAAGTAACGATCTGATGTCGAGTCAATAACCTGCAATAACTGTTTGACCTAAAATTGTCTTTGGAACCCTGGAAGAGTTTTTCTTTTCCATGGGCAGTCTGAACTCACGACGCTCTCACGACAACTGTCTTTCGTTCGCTTTTAAATTGTTCCATTCTAAAATACATTAATGAGACATAACTTAATCCACTTGTAGATTAAATTTAATATCGTTCGCATATATTATCTGGTATATGTCATAGCATATTGATAACACGACTATAATTCGTTTCCGAGGATCCGATGCAGTTTCCTTCCTGCGTCCTTTCCTCAATCATAAATATTCATTCTTACTTATTAGCTTTGACAATACACGAGAGGACTACCTGCCTTGGTATGAATATCATATGAGTAAAAATGAATATAAGCTTTAAGAAAATCATAATTTTAACTCTTAGTGATAATTCAGATAATGATCTAACATGTATGAGATTCCGAGTAGCAATGTTACTTTGATACATCTGAGGAAATACACTCAAATATATGTAAAATACTCACAATGGATATTATGTAAAACAAAAACGTACATAACGAAAATACTTAATGAAAGAAAAAGTCGGATTACATTCCGTCGATTTTAATCTGCTTCAAACGAGAGCTGCTTCTATCTCGACTTCCATTGTGCTTCTGTGCTGAGAATTTCTACGGATGGGAGGCGATTCTATGTAGGATCTAGATACGGAAGTATATATCTCCGTTGTAAATATAAATTCCTTTCCATTCGTACTGCGCGTTTAATGACGTAATTTTAATATCAAACTTCCACAAGTAGAATTTAATATCAAAGTAAATACTCGCTATCAAAGTATGTATTTCTAAGTTCAATCTACGTTTTATTCATACCACTCATTGCCTTATTATGTTAAACTCATTGCAAACTTTTCGTATGATATTGACATAGGGGATTTTTTTATCCATTATTTATCTGAATTTATGAGTGTTATCCTGCAGACTATATTTTTCAATATTCTTGACACTCTAGTGTATTATTGACGACACATAATAATTTTTTGAGGCAAACTTTTATAATTTAAAGAATTATCATATTGAATATATATAAAATATAATATAAAGTATAATTTTTCATGTAAAATTGAAAATTGATTTTCATATAATAAATATTAGTAAATCACATTAATTTTATATTTATTAAATTCCATAGATATTAATTTTAATATACTCTAGTTAAAGAAATAGAGCTATATAGAATATTATACAGAGGAATTATTATCGCTGTAACGATGTTTTTCCGTATCTTGCTATTTTGTGTTTTCTTTGCAGTTTTTATTCGTCTTTAAAAATAACAAATATCTAATCTAAATCTAATGTCTAATCTTATTTGATCATTTACGTCTGCATATCTCACGTTTTTATACCTGTGTATAAAAGTATTAACCCATTTCTCCTATCATATGAAAAGACACGTTGAAACATCGATTCAACGCTAATTACATCAAATTGATCGCTATCAAACGCTTCGATGTTAACTACATCCCCCATGTTCTATGGCTTCCGCTTAGGTCAAGTCGTCATGATTGAAGAACTGCTCGAACGACAATATTATAGGTAGCCTAAGGGAATCCGGAAAATACGGTATATAACGTAAAGTGGGACGACAACTCTTGGTGCGCGGAAGGACGTATTTAGCCTATAGGTTACGAGAAGCAAATGGCTATAAGCTCTTATCTGACATCGACGTCTATAGTTTCCACCATTTCTAGAAGCTGCTAGAACCGTCGAACGCGTACCTGTGCGCGCGAATTGTGGAGAACGTGAGAAGAAAGGACGACGCTATTTGAGAATTGCAACAATTTCGAAGATAAAGAGCGCAAACAAGGCCGCGTAACGACTCGAAGTTGTCCTACTTATAGGCAGAAGTAATTGATCCGGTTATTACGTAAGACCTGGGATAAAGGAACGTTGTAACATTGTCTCTTGCAGCGCATAATATTCTCATCGTCTCTGAAAATTATTATAATGTAGTATGTGATTATTGTTTACGGGGGGAACGGGAGGGGGAGGGGGAGATACGTTTAAATTTAAACATTCGAAAGTCTATAAAATTCGTCGTTTCTTTGCCAGGTATCTTTGCCCATATTTACATATAATTTCGATTCTAGGCCAAATTTGAAGGTTGTCTCATTACATAAATATATTTGCAATAGCCATTTACAGTTAAATTAACCGAGTACATATTGTTACATAAGTATATTTTAAAAAAACTGAGTACAATGAAACAACCGTTTTAAGAATTATCGCATTATTTTAGTTTCGCATGCTAGTATTAAAATGGATGGAATTAAAATGATTATCGGTTATTTTTTACGAACAGTCACATCTATCTTGTATACCTGATAAATTAAAAAGTAATAAAGAATTATTTTAAGTTTTTTAGTGTCTATATCTTCATACTTTTACTTTTCAAGAATTACAATAACGACCAAATAAAATTGTATTCATTTATTCTATCTCAATCAGTACAATTTTGGATTTCACGATAGCCAAAAAATTTAAAGTGCACGTCTCATGAAGATTTCTCTCAATACAAATATACGCGAATAATTCTCATAGCGACGCAAAATTTGCATAGAAAGAATTTCGCATGGCGTAATATATACCGTGTTCGAGTACAGCCGAGCTCTCCTCCCGTCTAATTCTTTAATTTCTCAAGTGCATTTCGTCAAAACAGTTTCGTAATTCTTGAAACGCAGGACACAGGCGTTAAGAAACTTAAAATCGCTTTTCAAGTGATCAGGCGTGCAAGATTGTGGCGCGCAGCTCGCAAAATTTGAAGAAAATAAAGAGATAACTAACATTCAGCGATACCGGAAAATCGCGGAAGCGCACCGATCGATCGCGCAACTACTCGTGGCCTACTCTCTCTTTCGGGCACCATCCGCGATCCCACGAGCGAAGAGTCCGCTCCGAGCGCTCGCACGCACACGAAAGAGATAGGTAGGTAGGTAGATAGCTTTATTTATCGCGCGTTCTAGGATAAGTCCTCTCAAGCGCTAAGTTATATATCATTACGATAAGCATAAAAGCGTAAAAGCGTAAAAAGAAATATTAACAAAAGAAAATAATAAAGAATGCACACACACATATATATATATATATATATTATATGCATTCTTTATTATTTTCTTATATGGAGTAAAAAATACTCGTATATTTTCCTAAAAATTAACACAATGTCATGGCTTATTTCGAGCTGTAATAATTTGTGTTAATTATATTAATTTTAAGTTAATTTAATTACAGCTCGAAATAAGCCATGACATTGTGTTAATTTTCTTATATATTTATATATACATATAAAGAGAAAAGGAGAGAGGGGGGAGAGAGAGAGAGAGAAAAAGAGAGAGAGAAAGCCTGAGCCTTGCGCAAGTTGCATTACGCACTGCGTGACATGCTCGCGAGAGGAAAATCGAGGGAATGATAAAAAGTGCGTAACGGTTAGGACAATGGAATGCAAAGCCGAGTTTGTTCAATTGCTACATTTAGTAGAAAGAGCAGCTATGTAACCATTGTAAGCTTTTGTAATATGATTGCTTTTTCCTTTTAAGTCTTCCCTGGATCTAAATTTATTAAGAATCTCCTTTATTAATCTTCGGTTAAGTTAATTGATGATTTACTCGCAAAAGTTTGTGCTAATAGCAATTTCAACGAATTAGAATTTTTCCTCTCTCTTCGTTTTTTGAGATAAACAAACTGTGTTTACTGTTTAAATATTTTGGTACAAATTTATATAATTAATTTATGTACATATCTGATTCTGTAAACCGAGCATCAGAATCTTTTTCATATAAAAAAGTAAAACTCTGAAACAAAAATGTCTAAAGGAAAAATATGTTTCAATATATTAAATTCAATATATTAAAGCTGACATTCCAAACTACAAAAGAAAATATATCAAGTGTCAGCTGTCCAAAAAATTTAGTTATTTGTATTTTTATCATTTTGTTAACTATATTTAGTTATAACAATTTATATACAATTTTCTATAAATATATAATACAACTTTATAAATATTTTAAATGTCAAAGTATACGTAAAAATCATTTAATAATTTTTATATATTTATAAAAATGATGAAAATTAATCCAGAACACGAACGAAATGACCGTGTATAGTAAGGATACCCAAAAAAATTAAAGTATATACTAAGGATTATCAAACTCTTGTCAGTGGCACGTCGACTCTTATCGCGCGTGTCACACTTTACCACACATAAGTTTAAATCTCTTAATTTTAGAAATAAAGTTCACTCTATTTGACAACTTAAAAAAAAACCTAGCATTATAAATATATAAAAGTTTATATTTATACCAGTCAGAAATTTGTTTATTTCAATAGTGTACGTACAAAAATAAAAGTTAGAGATACATTTTCAATAAAATAATTATATTCGTAGTGAATCGCGTTTTCATTTAAAAACTGTAGGATACTCCAAACTTATGAGTGGCAGTATTTTATAATAAACAGAGATCGGATCTCTCTCTCTCTCTCTCTCTCTCTCTCTCTCTCTCTCGGGTCGCGTTGTGACTCGCGAGCGTATGTGGGCGCGCAACGTCACACGGTTACACACGAGGACACTACGGCCGGCCGGAGCGGAGTCCGCACTCCGCGAGGACCGCGAGTAGCGGGAGCGGGCGGTGGTAGAGGTAGGGGTGAACTCGTCGTTCGTTGGGTGGCGGGGGAGGGGGAGGGGGAGGGTGACGCCGCGCCGGAGTGCGTGCGCGCCAGCGCGCTCGGAGTCATACGCGTCGTTGTCAGTGTCAGTTGGTTCGCCGCGGCGACTGGTGGTGTCGCAGACGCGTTAAACTGAACCCCTTCGTTCTGGTCGGCACGTACGGTTTCCCTTTGCGCGCATCTTGCCCACGGCCAAGTAAAAAAAACGTAACGTTTTTCACGGTTCCTTCGGTAAGCGCGCGCGAGAACGGAGCGACGGCTCGCGAGTCGTAAACCGGCGGACGATCCGGGGGGGGCGGAACAGAAACCCGGCAATACGCGAGCTCTTAAGAGTTCTTGTTCACGAGCTTCGAAGCGGAGACCGGTCTGCCCGTCGACGGAGACGGGCAGTGAGAGAGAGAGAGAGAGAGAGAGAGACACGTTACTGCAGATCTCTCATACGGAACTTACGCGAACGCGAAAGACGCCAAGTTCTCTCGACGGTGTTCTCGTTCACGACTACGCGCAATTCGACTCCTGGTGGCGCGACGAGCTCGACCGGTTCGAGAACGACGCGTACGTTTCTCCACGTTCGGCGAGCCCCTGTCCGTACACATCGAGACATTGAGAAGAAGCGGCACGTTCATGTGCGCGGAGCCTCCGAATGGCGTTTATACGCAATTGAGAGGCAGGCGTTGATTAAGAAGCGAAATTCTCAGACCGGATGTTGATATCTTGCATACTTATATATGACAACACCCTCCGATCTCACGAAAGATCAGTGAAACGTGCCGTGACGTAGTGTCCCGACGTCAACAAGGAGCAGAAGGCTTGTACGTATCGTAAGTATCGAATTCTCATTAATTTCGTTCGCCATATGTTAGCCCTCTCCTCGCGAAATCGGCGACGGAATAGGAAGATTTGGAGAACCAGATTGAAGAGGCTGATTATCATCGATACCCCGAATTCGATTACCTCGAAAATAAGAGCTAACTTCGCGGTGGTTTGTTTCAATTTGAGATATTCCATTTCTAATGTAGAGACTAACTTTATTCCAATGATTCCAACGAAGATTAACTTCAATCTCACGGATTTAATGTATTCTTTATCCTTTTCGAATTCTTAGAACTCGAAAAAGTAAGTTAAATCGTGATTAAAGTTAATCTGCATTGATAGAAATGAAGGCCCAGTCTCACCAGTGTAAGATTAATTGTAATCTCCTCACAATTTGCTCTTTTTCTTTTTCTAAGTCCAAGATTTATTCTCGTTTCTATCAATATAGATAGAACTTTAACTTCGATTCAACTTACCCTTCAATCTTTTTCTAATTCTTAAAATTAGAAAAAGAGACGAAGTTGGTTAAACCGAGATTAAAATTAAATTACATTGGTAGAAACGGGCATTGGGGAAAAATAAACAGTAAGTCAAATCGAGTTTACTCTTACATTGATGGAACCAGACCTTAATGTCCATTTCATTGGTGGAAAGGGGGCCTAAAGCGGAGATCATTCCTGCGTAATGGCATTTAGTGAAAACTTGGAAAAGTCGTTCAGGAATCTCAAACGACTTCGCAGTTCAGAGTTCCTCCTATCGCTCGCGATTTTCTTCTCGAGCTCTTCGGACACGAAAAACCCACCGCCCGCATCTGTGCTCACACATTTCCATTTCGTTCCGTTCGTGCGGGCGATCGCGCTCTTTCTAGAACGTCGCGATCCGCGCGCGCACGCGCGCGACCTTTCGCGAATCCTCTCCCGCCTCTCTCGCCAGAGTTCAGACGGAACTTTTTGCGCGCCGACAACTCTCCGCATGTCGATGCACCCTCGAGAAAACATGGGAGGGTAGGTGCACCGGTGATCGGTCGAGGAACTTCTTCACGCGACAGCAATACGTGTTAATTAAATACCAGTCAATAAGAATAGATTGCGTATTCCTGTGAAGTTGTCACTGTCAGTTTAGGAAGAACGAGATAACTTAAATTATATCGCTCTCTCTCTCTCTCTCTTTTATTTATGATTCGTTTATGTTTTTTATTTTCATTTTTTTTTTATTCTTATCTTTATATTTCTTTATTTCTTTGTAAGTATTTATTTCGTGTTGCTATCTTTTCTCTTTATCTTCTTTTTATTATGTACTTGTCATTTTTATATTCTTAAAAAGTTTACTGTCGAGTATTAAACGCTTTTATTTATCTTTCTCTCATCAAAGTGTTAAGTTGGAGAAAAATACTGATATGATCCAATGTCGCGTTTTTATATTTTTAAATCAAGCACAGACATTTGCTGAGACCAAAGAATGCGCTGTCTATTCTTCTAAGTCTATTCCCTGCCAAGTATCATCCGTGATCAGCATTTATATCGAATGCTGCCTCAAATGGCGAATGTATTATGGACAAGATCGAGATATCGATACTGACAAGATCATTAGATTAATTCAGATAAATGATAATTTTATTTAGCGATTATGCGTTAATTATAAATTATATTTGTGATGGTTTTTTATATATGATATTTTCCAAGAGATCATATTTGCTTGATTTTATCTAAGCGGCGGAAGTTGATTCAATGGCTGTCCGATGATGGCTATCGATCATTCACCGGTGCGTCTATTCGAGACATTGTGTGCGAAAACAACTCATTCTTCCTCGTTCTTCTGGTATAATTACAGGATAGTAGTTCATTTTGCGCAATTCACTTTCACTTTGCAATTTAAATTACTTTGACTACTACGTTTCTCAAATACGTTGAAGGAACTGATTAATCGTTTAAAACAAAGAATAGAATAATGCGCATTTTAATATGAATGAATTTTAATTTGAATGTACACCAAATTCTAATAAAACCAATATAAAAGAATTTATTTTTTAGTTTGAGGCATATCTCGATATAATATAAATTAAATAAACACATAAAGATCTAAAAGTCCTCTTCAGTCTTTACATCATAGTATTTAAAAAAATTATATATTGTGATACAATTTAATATAATAAAATAAAATAATTTGAAATATAATTTTGTTAATCGATCATAAATGAACTAAAAAATATATCTATTTATTTAGTAGTCTAAAATCACAATAAGTACCGAAAATTCTCTATTTATTAATTTCATGAATAAAATTTCGAAATTTTATCGATATCTCAAGAGCCTTGGAGAATATCTGTCTAAAATTAAAGTCCTTATAAAAATAACACGCGACTCATTTTCATAACATCTGGTTATCTTTCTGAGATCTATTTAAAGGATACAACTCGTAAATAAATTCGATGTATATACGAGGAATACCATTTATGCTTAATCTCTTAAGAATGCAGCGTTATGTCAGCGTAATTAATGAGTAGAATAGATAGTAGAATAATTAATGAATAGAATATATATTGAAACTCTCCGGATATACGCTTTTAATTCGCATCTCGATTCGTTTCAACGCTACAATGTAGAGTGAGGAAATTGAATTACAAGTGCCGCGCAATTATGTCATTGTGTACACGTGATACTCCAAGGAATCGACTGTTTTGCGGGAATAGATTAGTAGTCAAGGTCAGAATATCTAACTTGCAACAAATCGAGACATACATTCACGTACACACGCACACAATGTACGTTGAATCGTCGGCGCAAATGCCTTAATATACGTACGTTAATTCATCCGTTACGTGCGATCGCGCGCGAGTGGTGTATTAAAAGCCGCCGCGGACTTGTTTACCGTGTCTTTAACGAGCACTCTCGGCAATATGGTGAAATAATTATTACGTTGCGACGCGGAAAAGGGAAAGGGGGCTGGGGTATCGGGATTACGCAAAACGGATCGGAGGCGTCTATCGAATCGTCTGATTTATTTCCATGCCAAGTGAAAACGATACATCGATTCGTTAAAAAATATAACGTACAATATATACGTTTATGCGTAATGGAGAGCCAGCGACGAAGCCTTGTGCCATTATGACATTTAAATTCGCGGAAATGATCAAAAATATTTCCCTTAAAGGAGTTGTATTTTCATGTATTTTCGCGTATACGGGAAGTCCGGTGACTTAACATTCAGACTGAATCGTCCGTATAAAGTGACTAATGACAAACTGGCAAACAAGCTCGTTTCGCGATCTTAACATTAGTACGGATTAAATTACATTGTGTCGCATTTCCGCTTGCACTGCGCTTCTCGAGACAGAGAGAGAGAGAGAGAGAGACGACTGAAGACGATTTTTACAAATTTACACAATCATTTTTCATTTTGTCTTTCGATCGTGGCAGACTAGGTACAAATAATGTCCTGAAAGCGATCGAACGAGAAAGCATTTTTGAAGAAATCGATTTATTCGATATATCGCGTGCTACTCGAAACGGTCTCCAAAATACACCAGAAATTCTGTCCGCATATCTAAGTAATGACATCACCAAACGCACATCGAGCTAAAGATAGACTTAGGCCAAGGTGTTTTCTTTTCCTTTTTCTCCTCTTTTTCTTTATTCGCGAATGCCAGTCGGACGGCACGAGTGGAATAATTCGCGCAGAGAAATTATTGCGCCAGACGATTTCGGAACGTCGTCGCTCCCGTGCCTGCGATCCTTTCCTCGATCATTTTAACATTGTTCGCACGAAGATAGATAATCCGCTGATTTATGTCAGTCGTTTAAGGGAGGTGTCAATGGAATCTTAAGCAGATTTGCCAAGACCCTAATACGCGGCGCGATGCGACGCGTGTGCGAAATAATGCACGCCCGCGTCGTTACGCCGTTGTTGATTACGTAGCCAACGGATTGTTTTTTTTTTTTGCTCGCGTAAGAATAAAAAGCCCGTTTAACTCAAGTGATACGCGTTTATTCCTTAGCAAATGCGCGATTGGTTACCTACGGAGCTCCGTACAGCTGTGCTAGTCCCGGGAGCGCAACACTTGTTCGCGAAAACTTGTTTATCTTAATTATCTCGTATCCGCGTACTTCGATTGTAATTAATACTGGGATAGTTTAATTGATTGCAAGGGATAAGAAGCTGGGAGAGACAATTATTTTCGAGACACTGTGCGTAAAAAATGATTTTACCTAAGAAATACGAAATTCTTACGTCTCTGGATTAATCTCATAGGTTAATCACTAATCTATCGGAAAATACTTTTCCAAGTTGTATCTTTTATATTAAATATTGTAGTGAGTTAAATATCTCTACTATCGCGAAATACTTTAGCTTTAGTGAATAAATTTTTTAAATAGATAAAAATAACTATTTGTTAAATAAAAATTCAGATTGTAAGTCAATAGCGAGAAAACACAATAAAAAATTCTTGCAAATTGTATTTGAATAGAAATATTTTTCAATAAAACAACATTTGCAATTGATAGAATAGATTTATAAAATATAATATAAACTATTTTCTTGTTTTGAGGTGAAATTAAATCACATTTATTTCTATATATTATTAATTTGATTATTAGTTCATCATTAGCTGTTTTTTAGCTTGTTTTGTTTTTGGCTAAGCTATAATTAATTTCCAGATATATGGTTATTTATTAATTAATGAAACAAAAGGAGAGTTTTGTATATTTTACAAGTCGATTCTATTGATTTTAACTACTGTTTTATTGACATATATTTCTCTTTGCAAAAATATATTATTTTTATTGTGTATTTTCTTACTTCTGAGGTGATAATCTGAGAACAGTTGTGAGCAAATAAGCGCTTTAAGGAGAATTTAATTGAAATATATACATGCCTTTTATGATAGTTATCTAAATTAGTCAGTTTCTACGATTGCGTTATCCACACGTCATCGAAACGAGATCATTTAGAAAATTTTCATTTTTTTTCGAGAAGCAAATCAGTCCGATAATGTCGCGATAATTGATCACGTTGCTAATGCGCGTTGCTAATAAATTAACTGTCGATGAACTACGCACAACATTGAAATATCTTCACTTAAATATATACATTCTATTTCGAATCAACCGCAAACGAAGTGCGTTTATCCCCTGAATATTGAAACGTTGAATGTATCACAAATGTCATGAATGCGTCACAGTCATGTATCGTTATTGTGTCGTCGCATTTATATTTGTTGCTACTCAGTATTTGATGAGCAAACGCATCCGCGGAACCGGCTTTATTCCGTGTCGCGCTGTACATATATAATTCCTATATTAAAGAGCGATAGCGAGATACCGATGTGTTACGTGTACGCGACGGAAAGAAAAATAAAATATGAGAGAAAGAAACAGAGGAAGAGAGATACGACGTGCACGTGCGTCGAGAGATCGTGTTATAATCTCTCCGTTGAATTTTTTGATCCCGCATCCTTTCACTCACCCGGCGGCCACTTCCTCCTTTCTTCGCGAATCTCCTCGCGAAATCGCAATATGATGCATTCCTGACGTTTTCCTGACCCGGCTTCTCACCCGAATTTCCGGTCGACGATATCAAGCTCGTGACTCGCAAGCGTAACGACATGTACGACACGCATCGTATCCGTGTTATCGCTTTGTACTTGGATACCTTTCACTCAATCGATCCACCCAATTTCCGTCTTCCGGTACATCGACAGTCATCTCGCCATGCGACGTAACGACGCCCTGCATCGCGACTCGTAATATCGATTTTTTTTTTTTTTTTCGTCGACACAATGGAGCGTCGTCTATTTGGAACGTGATGTGTTCGCTAGTCGACTATGCATAGTAATCTTCATAGTAATCACTTAAACAACCCGATCCCGCCTTTCACTCTCGAGTACTTCCTCCTTTCTTTCGGATTTTTCCACACTTCGCCATTCTCCGCTGCAAAATTTTTTTTTTTTGAATTTCCGGTGTACGTTAATCAATTAAAACTACGACGCCCATAAATACACTCGTAGTTCGCTGAACTTCTGCGTTGGAGCGGTCTTTAGTCATCGGACGGCTTTTAAAAGCAAATATGACAGTTTGTTTCTTGAACTCATATTTTCTCAAGACATTATGACGTAAGCAGACGGACTTTTTTTTAACTTCTACTTGATTTTAATTTATTGTATTAGGTGTTGGAATTAATTCGTAGCGTTTTTAATGAAAGAATGTTATTTATTTCACATGAGCATTAAAAAATACATTAATGAAAGTACTTCCCATCACTTGTAAAACGCTACGAATTAATTCCAACACCTAATAATATTTTCACGTTCATAGACTTTTAATGCTAGTTTCAGCATAATTTTTGTTTTGCTCTTTCGTTTTTTCTGCTTTTCTCGGTATCCAAATATCTCTTTTACAGAACTTCATGAATTTTATCTTACGTATCGGTTAAGTGATTCTAAATGTACCGATACGACAATAACCAAGAGTTTATTGCGATATTAAACATCCCACTGCTTTCTCTCTTTCTCACTCTTTCGCGTTATATCTCGCGTCTTTATCGAGGAGGAATCTCGAATACGATTTACATCGTACTTCGCGCCGTGAGACTTCACCGACGAGACGGAAGGCAACCGCGTAAAAAATTCCGAAAGGGAATCGCCGACGTCCGCACCCGCTGACATTTTCGAAGGCTCGCCGAAAATCGCATGATACCTGTCGCGCGTTTTTCGTTCCTTTTGTACGTGCAAAGGTCAAGAGGTTCGCCAATATTTTTACAGACGGACAACTTTACGACTGGCGCATCTCCGATGGCGCGACGACGATGCGATATTTTATCATCATACGCTTACACCGTAAATTCGTGTAATTCGATGTTACGTTCGCGGCATGTCGTTTTTATCGGCCCGTCAATTTCTCGCGTGGAGCTTAACATTTTTATAACAGCGATTATCTCGAGAATCACGCTCACCAGCCGGCTGTTTCCTCGCTCAATCGCTAATCGGACTTCGAACTTTCGAAACGGACTTCGCACTTGAATTTTATCGATGTTTTCGTAATTAGATACGTGACGTTTAAACGTGATGCGTAACGGTAAACTCGCTATTAATCGTTGACAACAATGTTTCATACAATATATGCGTGCCGTTCTTCCATTCTACTTTTTTCGATCTAAATTAGTTCTTTTTTTATCTAAATTAAATAATATTGTAAATAAGAGAAATCCTAATTTTCAATCGAAGCTGATTTTTAGCTGCTTAGATATATTTCTGATTCTGCAAACAGAACGCAATTCACACAGAAATATTTCATAGCACTAACAAGTAAGATCTGTTTTAACCGAAAACAATAGAAGTTTTCTTATTCAATTAAATTAAATAACTAATTATGAGAGCAGATCAGTGAAGTTCTTATAAAAGATATTGTAGAATTTAAAATCCGGAATCGAATCTGGGTTAGACAAAAAGGAAAGGGTAAAAATCTGGGACGCCTTTATGTATCGTCTTTTACATATATCATTTCACGTCTCGTGCGACCGAGATTCAGTAGCTGCAGCATCTTCCCCGCGATTCTCTTATTCATAATTCCAACGTCCGTTATTCATCATTATTAATAGATCGGCTATGCCGCCGGCGCGCGTAACCTTTCTCCTGCATATTAAGCTTAATAAATCCAACTCGGCAGGCGACAATGCTCACGACGAATGTTCCAGAACGGCCGATTACATTACGCCAAACAATGGTGCGAGACGTTCGTTTGATCCAGCGGGTCATTTGTTGCTATACGCCGCGCCGTGCATATATTGACGTAGGCGTAATAAGTTATGTTTCTTTATGAAAATATCAGCCGCGATCTCTGTGATTGTGCAACGGCTCTATTTGCGACAAATTTTTGTGCCGCGGCGTTGATTCCCCGTGACTGGATGTCATCGCTTTTATTATCCTTGCGAGTCCTTCCTTCGTCCTATATATCTGATATAAGTTAAAATAAGCAGGTATTCCAGCGATCTCTTTGATAAGATGAGTGAAATTCCTGCTGAAGCCGAATACGATTCAGCATTAAGCTGCATCTACAATGAGATTTTTCAGTCGTAAAATCTTGAGTCTCAAGCTTTAAGCCATAAGAAATTGACCAATCATAATCGATTGTTCTTCTCACGTTCAATTGTGATCGATCAATTTCTTACAATTCAAGGCTTAGAAGCTTTTTTACGCCTTAAAATCTCATTGTAGACGTTGCTTTAGAGATGTGAATTGCAATGATAATCATATTGTAGGACTCGGAAAGAAAATGTCAAGTAAAGTTGCGCGCCGACTGATATATTGAGATGCACACTAAAAAAGTAATTTTGGTGAAAAATTTGGCTAGATACAAATTTGAAAATAATTTTACTGGACCATTAAACTAACTTCACAGGAATCTTAAGCTTAATGAATAATATTGCAAAATATTTTGATATTCTAGCAGTTTTGTCATCCTATATCTAATTGTTTTGAAGGTCCAGCAAAATTATTTTTCAGATCTGTATCTAGCTAAATTATTAAATCTTTCAACGCAAAATTGCTCTTTTAGTGTACTGCCTTTAATAAAATTGTTATTATATTGTATAGATTATTAATTGGACAAGAGGAATATTCTCTGGTCGCAAGTATTATATTAATTTCAACTCTGTTATCTTTGATCGTTCTCTCGTTATAGTCTTCCTGAATTGTGTTTACATTTTATTCTGATAATCCGCTACCAAGTAATTTATACACAACGACGTCTGACTTGTCGAAGGTCAAATTTTGGAATTCATATGATTGAGTGAGGCGACAGTTATAATAAATTCATAGCCTGCAAATTTATACATAATATCAGGCATCGTCTTTGAATATTGCAAATTTAGATAGCTATGCATAAGAAAAATAATTTTACTGAACCATTAAAATAACTTTACAGGAATCTTAAGCTTAATGAATAATATTGCAAAATATTTTGATATTCTAGCAGTTTTGTCATCCTATATCTAATTGTTTTGAAGGTCCAGCAAAATTATTTTTCAGATCTGTATCTAGCTAAATTTTTAGAAACGGTCAGTGTGATGATAAATGCTTTGAAGCATTCTTTGGTTGGTCAATTCGCAAAAATTCTTTCTTGCGATTAAGTAATCAAATACTTTGAAGCATTTCTAGTGAGATTAACCACACCCATAGATACGCGCCGCTATAAAACCAAATCATAGTTTTAAATTGCCAATATTATTCTGGTATTCAAGGCGGATTAAATTCCTATTGAAATGTTGCAAACTAACCGGAAAGTCAAAAATATTTTCGAAACTGAGAACTCGATTTGCCAGAAATAAAAGCTGTGTTTTAATATTCATTAGCTGAATCGATACTGATACATTCTTTTGCATTAATTATTAAAAAGAATATATAATATATCGAAGAGATATTAAGTAATCAACGAGATCGCTGAACTGAGCTCGATGAAAGTGAATAAGGATAGAGGACGACGTGGACGGTTACAAAGGGTTAATTCTTTCTAGGTCGTTCCGCCGTGCGATGTAAGGTAAGACATATTCGCTACTGTGTATTTATCGTAAGCCCACGTTCGCATTGTTGCAAAACGGGCGCGCGTGCGCATGTCTTCCTTGACATTAAAATGTGCACTTACATGCGTTCCATCGTGAAAGCGTAATATCCTCCCGCCCACTGTTCTCTTTCTTCTTTCCTGATCATCTTCTCTGGTTCTGTCTTTCTTCTTCCTCTTTATCGTTCATAATCGCTATACAATGTGGGCGGCAACGAGTCAAGTGCGCCCTTCAGCGTTATGAAAATTATTCCATTATTTGACGACATTGTCAAATTACATTGGTAAAACATCTACAGATTTAATTACGCATTTTTATATTTAGTTAGGAAAATTCATGATAAATTTCGTGAAATACATTTCACATGTCTTGAACTGTCCATTTAATTTTTTTGTGTTAATTTGACATAAGATAAATATATAATACATATGTTACAACACAAATATTATGTAAAGATTAATACGAATAGCGTAAATTTTTGAAAACAAATTTTACAATAATATTTCTTCAGTAAAACTTTTATATTATTTGTTTACTTACTTATAAATTGTGTTTTTTTAACAATAAGAAATGTTAAATATCAATTTACATGCAAAACATTCAAATAGCATAATAACAGATTGAATTAACATTCGTGTTAAAAGTGAAAATGTAAGTAAGATTTTAACATAAATACAAAACATCTTTTACTACAGTAGGATCAGAAGCAAAAAGAAATAAAGAATGATATGCATTGCAAAAATTTAATACTGCGTAATAAAATTATGTACGACAAATGTATGTATCATGGAATATTGAAATGGTATTATAAAATAACATTGTAAATAATATCAAATTACATCTTATCGATATCAGATGCAATGCAATACGCTGCGTCTACTTAAATCAAACGCGTTACCTAATTTTGCATTCTTCTTTCACCATTCTCGTACTCCAAACGTGCGCTTTCATGTTTTTTTTTTCCCCCTTGATTTCGCATGACTCCGTATAAACTGATTCGCGTCCTCTCATTCTTTTGTATAAGCCAAATATTTTATCGATGCGAATGCACTGCGCTCAGGTTACGTTGACCGATGCATTTTTCTGATCGGCCTCTTTTTGTCCCTTCAAGCAAAGGACTGTTGAACAACTTAACGTTGATTTATTACCTGCGAAGCCCGTTCTCGTAAGTTTTTAACTTAAAGCTTAATTACTAAGCTATTTGAGACTGCACATTTGGAAATTGTAAAAATGCCAATTAAATTTTTGTTAAGGGAAAATTGTCGATTTCCCAAGTTGATGGAAAATCGATCTCTGCCGATCGTCCCAGGACATCACGCACATATTTATCATGACACTTATTATCGACGTCCATTTTGATGCATTGCTCACCAGTACAATGTGTATTGCGGCATTTTTTTATCTCGTCCACGATCTCCACGATCGAATGTTATTAATGGTACGAGGCGTACACCTTGCAACACTTCTTGTTTACGATCGCACGCGCATCGTTTTTCTTTCATTCCCGCGATGTTATATGTTTTAATACGTTACACCGATGATCTGTCTTATTTTTCATGGTCGAATCTCACGCATTCGCTGTCCATTAGGTCAAGTGTGGCTACCAATATCATTATGCGTACACTGATAAAAAAAATTGCCGTTTCAAAAAAGTATCAGTTGATTCAATTAAATGTAGCGGTCACGAACTATCAAGCAAATATTTATTAATTCAAACAGATAACACGTTTTTTAAATTACAAGATTTTGTTAATCTAATTATATAAATATTTTTATATCTAATTATATAACTAAATAATTATTACGAACTAAACGCATTTGATAACAACTTTTTTTCTCAGTGTATGCATTTCGTCAGTATTTATTTTCTTCTATTATTCACGCGTGTGATATTCTTATTCATTTCTGTTGACTTTTTTCGTATCCTGGAGACCTAGTCGTTTTATTATTTGATCAATCGCGCCTCCTTGTTTTATGTCCATTTTATGTCCGTTGTTCTGCCTGTCGTTCCTTGTTATTTTTTATTACTTTCAAAACTTTATTTTTTGATTCCTTTTTTCTTAGAGCACCAATGAGGCTGATTGCCTCCATGCATTATTTGAAACAAGGCGTCATAACCGGTTCGGACGAAATACTTTCACAAATGATACCAAAACCTTGAGTTAATAAAAGATATGCTGATTATTAATAAAATAATTACAGCGAACTTATTATTCCTTGACTTTAATTAATTTGAACTTTTATGATATTCGATTAGACTGTATAATTAAACTAAATTGGTCCAATTAGGTTTCCGTTCTATAAAAAAATATCCATAGATGTGTGTGTGTGTGCATGTGTGTGTATTTGTTTATTTTGGATGTCTCATCGGAAGAGATTATATCTAAATTATTTTGAATGCCATTAATTGAAGCATTGAAGTTAGAATTGTTTATTACGCAATATATTAACTGATATTAAGTACCTCCTGACACAGTTGTAAAATAATCATGATGGATATTACTGTTGACATCGAGCATATTTTTTTACTGATGAATATCCGCGCGTGCGATCGTACAAGATTTTTATCGAGAGAGTTTATAACGAACAATTAGCCAACCGTCTAATTTTATAACAGAGCTCATTTAGCTGTTATATTATTACGGTAATACTTGGTGTAGTCTTGGTGTAAATATTAAATTACTTCCATATAATCCTTATTTTACTTGACATTTACAGCTACGGTTTCTCATCTATACGTCGCATGCAATCCAACTCTACTCAAGACACACAAGCATTCATGCACGTAAATTGCATCTCACCATAATTAACATTCACGCTATGGGAGTAATTAATCCTGTAACACGCGATCCTTAGGATCAACGTGTCGCGTTATTCAACATCATATCCTTCAAAAGGTTTTGTTTCTTCCAAGTTTTTCCCGTTAAGTTTGATTTGAATCTTTCCTGGCGCAAGTTGACTTCGATTCATCTATTGATTTATTTTATTTAATTTGTTGTTGCTAAGCTTAAAGGCTCTACTTTTTTAATTTGCAATAAGAAGTTAATTTCACATCGTGCTGGAAGGGAATTTTTTTATAGTTAAATTTAAATTTTTTTAATATAATTCTCTATTTTAAATAAAGAATTCTCTATTTCATTATATTTAATATAATTCTATTCTGTTCGATCAATGTGTACATAATTATGATGTATATCAGCGAAATACTATTAATATCTTTCACAGATCGTTCACATTAATGTAGCTTGATGGAAAATTAATTGTAGCAATTGTAGTCATGCCAATCGAGAGCAAATACATAGCTTTCGCGATCAGTTCCGGCAGACATTTTCACTTTGACTGTAGTGAACGTCTCGCGAAATCAATCTTCAGAAGCGATAGAAAGCTAGAACTTTTCGAACTATTGTCTTTCGGCATTTCACCTCGTTACATTTGTACACGCTATGTGTATAAAGTGACTTCGCGTCATCGTATAATTTTGTTACAATAGATTCTTGAAATGAGTCTAAAATGTCGAGGTTAAATCATAACTGAATGAAAGGTATTCAAAACTGGTAAATCAAGTTAACGTCGTTTGTTGAAGGTCGTTTGTTGAAGAGTATCTTAATTTCTCATTTTTCATACATTATATGTCGCAATGAAAAGACACATAAAAACACTTATGATTCATTATTGAAATGAATCTGATTTTATTTTGATTAATTTCAAAGAAACATTATTTGCATAATATATACGACCGTAAACATCATATAGTGCGTCAGAAATTTAATCTATCATTTAAAATTTGAAATTGTGATTATGTTAATCTCTCCGTTTCCAAATTGGCAAATCTACAATATAATGGTTCGATATACAGGGTGTCTGGAAATAATCGCCAAATATTTCATAGGCAGGCAGATAGAGAGGACTAAACTCGAGTCGAAAAGTCCTCTATCATTTTGCAATTTTCGCAATAGTTAACAAGATATTACTAAAAATTACCAAATAATTATTAAAAATTGCCAAATATTGGTCTTGAATAATTTTTTACTCATCAAATACTATTAACTTTATAGAAAAGATGCAAGAGACAATCATTTATTTTCTTCTCATAAAGTTCTAAGAATCTTTTCAGAATTTTTTATCAACTTTTTAGTGCATTTTCTTTTTTTTTTTTTTACCAACATGAGAAAACACGATATTAAAAAATTCTGAAAAAATTTTGAAAAAATTCTCAGAACTTTATGAGAAGAAAATAAATGATTTTTGTCTCTTGCAGTTTTTTTGTAAAGTTGATAATATTTGAGTAGAAAATTATTCAAGACCAATATTTGGCAATTTTTAGTAATTAATATCTTGTTAACTATTGCGAAAATTGCAAAAATGGTAAAGGACTTTTCGACTCGAGTTTAGTTCTCTCTACCTGCCCATGAAATATTTGGCGATTATTTCCAGACACCCTGTATATTACCAGCGAAATAAGACATAAGTTGTGCGTGTGTATGGGCGTTCAAACCGGTGACAGCCGTCTAAGGTAAAAGTGCGTAATTAATGTCCGTCTAAATACGGCGGCCGAACCGAAAGACTTTACCTCGGACGCCCTGACTTCGTTGTGCGGCCAATTAGAGGCCGGCGAATGTCGAGCGTGGCGAAAAACGGCCCCGAAAGTGGTCAGGTTGAATTGCGTTACCGCAAATATCTTTTCTTCTCTTTTTTTCTGTTCCGCCCATACCCCTTCTCTCTCTTTCCCCGCTTCTCTCCTGTCACTTCGCGCGCTTTCCTGTCTTATATCTTTTTTCTCGATCGACTCTCTACCCGGCCTTGATGCTTATTTTTCTTTACCATCACGATTTCGCCATCGACGACGATCACGTATCTCACGCATGTAAAACATGTCTCCTCCGCACTTTATGCATTTCTTCTTTCTCTCTCTCTCTCTCTCTCTCTCTCTCTCTCTCTCTCTCTCTTTCTTCTTTTCGTAATGCAGAATTGGAGCATGCAACGTTGCACGGTCGGCGGAAGCCAGCTCTAAAATTATATGGAAGACAGACGTAAGAAAACTTTCTTACGAAGCTGAAATTGACACTTCGCGTAACTTAAACATATGTTCTACTATAAGAACCGTAGTTGAACATTGAAGTTATATTGCTTCGAACAATTTTAAATATACAAAAGTACAGTACAATCTTTGCGGTTTAAGTTACCAAGACATCAAAATCGTAAACTTTAATAGCATTATTATTAGTACATAAGTTCTTATTAATGTTTCAACAATACGTTAACTTTAATAAAGAATTACGTCCGGATATGTATAGATAAATAATATTAAATTTATTAATATAAACAGGGTGCTATTACTCACTCATAACGTATTATTACGGCATTTGCCGTATCGAAATGTCAGCATGCGTTAAAAGATAATACATAATATATAACGTATTAATTCCGTAAAATTACATATTCCAAGGCGACATTACATAATAGATATAGTGCACGAAATCAGGATCTACATCTACTTGAAATTCGACAAATCGACTTTTACTACTTCGAATGACGCCAATGTAAAGTACAATGCTACGCTAAAGACACAGCTTACAATTTCCAGATATTACAAAGCCGATGAATTTTAATGAGACTCAATTATGCAAACGAATAGGAAGTCAGTGAAAATATATACGATGCAGAACTTAGATGTTGAACGTTAGAAGTCGCGTTTATTTCATAGCCTTTGGGTAGCCTTTTGTATGGTGATTCGTAGCTTCGCTGTAAGACTCGCAGAGAAATGGAAGCCGATCGATAAAACGAATGTGTACGAGATACGATGGCGATGGCGGTGGCGGCGTCGCGCGATTCGCGAAACGCCAGCGTTTCGCCGATCAGTCCGCTTCGTTCTCAACATCGTTGCGCTTTAATGAGCCGAGTACGCTCTGGTTTAGCCCTGCAGAAGGAATGTGGCTGGTTTTCAAGGTTTGCCGGCACGTACCAGGACGTGGTATGCACGTGGAAATGCTCGTGCGAGTGGTGAGCAATAACCGATCTCATTATGATTGGCAAATCGTGCGTGAGCGTTGCTTCGGGCAACGCGTTTTCTCCTCCCGGTCGCATGATTTTTTTTCTCTTCCTCTTCCCGCTCTGTCCGCATTATTTTTCTTTCATCGTACGACGTGACTGAAGCTCTTTATGTATTTTTCTCTCGGCTTTTGAATCTATAAAATGTAGGCTACAGAAATTCCTTCACGTTGCCTCGTCTTCTAATTATTTTTATGCGTTATTTTTTTTTTTCAAGCTCTTGGTGTGTATTAAATACTTTCTTCTCTCGAAATAAAATAGAAAAACGATAAAATTTAATTTTATGAAATCTTTTAATACTACTCGGCACGCTTAAGCATTTGAATATCTAATTAAATTGTGTAAAATTTCCTCCGGAGGTAGATCTGGAGGTAGATCACGAAAACATGTTAAAACCACCATCTCTCAGTACACTTTGGGATGCACAGGAATTCCTCAGCGGATCAAGCGGGGCGCATTAAAGTGTTACTCTCACCTGCGCGGCGCGGCGCGTCGTTAAAGTGTTACTGTCCCTTTCTGCATCTATTTTACGATTATTTCGCAAGCGTCACGTGTTGCGTCACGGAGCGCGCGCGCGCGCATTATTGCGGCGCGTTCCCCTCGCTGTTGAAATCCGCGCGAGATCGCTCGAGCGTCTGGCAAAGTTCGTTTCGATTGGGCCGAAGCGGCGGTCGACCGCGTAGAAAGACGCGTCGTATGAAGCGCGTGTTTTTCTCTTGGCCTCCCTCGTGGGAGGAGCCGGTCGTGTTGCGTCTCTCTGTCAAGGCCCGCCGTATATTCTTATCGAGGTGTTCCACATCAGCGGATCCGCGAGGTCGTACGACTCGCGGATGGCGACGTCGACCTATGGATCGCTCGATCCATAAAAACCACGCGACTCGGGAGGAATGCGATCGTAACGCGAACGTCCGATTAGATTATGAGACCTTTCCGTGAGACTAGGTGACTTTGACAAACGACTTTCCTGTGGAATTTGATTGTATACGTATAAACTTCCGCTTGGCGAAGAACGTAGTTAATGGGTAACACTCGTTTGTACACGGAAAGAAACAAAGTTTTGCTAAATACGCAATCAATAGGAAATAGAGCCCATAACGGTCCAAAATAAAGCAATTTATTATTATGAAAAATAATTTATTGGGAAAAATATTATCTCGGTTGGGGGTCGAACCCGGATCTCTAGAATTGCGTGCGAGCATCCTAAGCCTTTAATTAAACCATCGAGGCCTTAATTCTCCGCAGCAATCAATATTTGTATGGAAATAAATTTTGCTAAAGTATCTAAAAATTTAGCTAGATACAAATCTAAAAATAATTTTGTTTGGTCATTATAATTATGTAGGACGCTTAAACTGGTGGCTAAAATGTTAAAACGTTACCATTAATGTTTAAGCATTCTATAATTCTGTAATTATTTAGATAAATCAACAAAATTATTTTCAGATTTGTATATATGTAGTTAAATTTTTTAATAACTCCAGCAAAATTGTTCTTTCGACGTAGGTTTATCTCTTGTTTTGTACTCTGCGATATTTCTTATATTATATATTTGATATTTCTATATTATATATTTGATTTATTACACACTTGTACAATTCATTCGTTTATCGTAGTGATGGTCGACGTTTGACGTCAAATACCACGTAAAACAATAATGTCGTTCTTATCGATGCTATTTTTATGACATGACACGCTGATCGGCACGGCCAATCTTTTTATTATACATGTACAGCGAACTCCATTTGTTAGTGTCTCGTTTATCGGTGTGACGTCGAAGTCGAGCTGAATTTCCTCAACGACGATGTCAAGCACTTGATACTTGTCTCGATCATCTATTTCGTAGATCAAAGGTCGATAACCGATCTTTTTTCCGCTTATATTTAACTTGCAATGATCTAATTTACATATGGCAATACACTGGCCATTATGTGGCCACGATATTTATCAGTTTTCTTATCTTTATCATATTAATTCTGCATGCGATTAAGGAAAAAGCTTAAAAATTGACTCTGCTAAAAGTAAAGATACAATCTTCGAATATATGTATACATTATGAGCAAAGTTTTAATTGAAAGAAATACTTGTAGAATTGCAATTATGTATAATAGTAATAAATTACTATTAATGTAACGGAGACTCGCGTTATTTACATTAGACTCATTAAAATTAGCGTATAAATCTTTGATTAATGATTCTTCTTATCAATCTAAGTTAATGAAGCCGATAAAACAGGTTTGTTGTAATATCTTACTTCTTTATATAACATATCAAATCTGCAAACAACAAAATGCTGTAACATCTAGAAAGAATCGTCTGTTTACGACAACGTTCCGCTTGAGAAATTTATGCGAAAGAGAGATCTCGTCTCTAAACTTATTTTTATCTTACATTTAGCACTTGTACGCAATAGAAATTTGTATACTATTTACGAAAAATTTCGAAAACTCTTTTGAATTCCTATCGCTGCTTAACGAATTCAATTCTATTGTACGGATATCCATTTCGTATTTATTCGCTTGTTGAACGTTGCGATTGGATTCGTATCGCGAGACGGTGAGAGTGCAATGATTCGCGCGTTCTCAACGGCTCGGACGGAGAACGTCGAATCTATTTCCACTCTCCTTACCTAAACGTGATCGAGCGAGAACTCTAAGAACAAAGAATATCGACTCTTATCTAAAGCGATTGAAATTTCCTTTTTTAACGAAAAAGAAAAAAACTAGCATATCTTTTACCGTTTCTGTTCTTTCAAAATATATCTTTCAAAATAGATTCTCTTCAAATAAGATGTAGCAGCTGAAAATCGAAGGAAATTTCAAAAATTTTTTTAACTAGAATTATTACCAAATTAATTGTTAAATTCAAGAGCCTGATACGAGATTTTTTTCTCCAAGTATTAATTTATTCGCAGGTGTTGCTAAAACAAAAGTAAAGTATGATCGAACAAAAGTAAACAGAATAATCCCAATGGTTGCGTTTAGAAACGATAACTTTGCAACTGTTGTAAGATTCTTTCATATATAATTGATTTGTACATTTACATCCAGTAAGGAACTAAGGGCATATAAAAGGATTTTACAACAGCTGCTTTTCCCGCTGAATACAGCCATTTGCATAAAATAGAGTGGAAATATATTTCGACGTCATAGATCTAAATAAAATACGAGTAGTATATACAAAGGAATACCTAACACCCAGGTTGCGTACTGTAATATACGCCTTTTGATGTGGGTTGAATTCTCTTGTATCATGTTTCTCATTCTCGACCTTATATCTTATTGTATCTTATGCATGAAGAAGTATCGAAAGGCTATATTTATCCCGCTCAAACTCTTGTTTCTGTTGGTGCTTACGAAGTGTCGCGCAATGCCACGTAATCTCGGTTCGCAGCGCGACGACCGTGATAATAAATAAATGGCGACGGAGATAGGCGTGAAAAAATGGACCACGAAACGCGGACGAGCGATAAAACCTCTTCGCACATTTTCCCGGTATCATTTCCAAGCGGATTTGTAGGCGGAATCCGCTCGCGCGCGTCCGCAAATAAACTGTCGCCTATTATAGATACGCGATTACGTTCATTATGTAGCAAGCCCCGTCGTGAAAAGTTCTGCTTCTTGACGAGTTATATAACGAGTTTATCCATACCTGACGTGGCGAATTAATGCTATAACCGCTGCGTTAGCATTGTCTTCATGTATTATTTAAAAACCTCTGTTACCTCTGTAGAGTCGTAATGTTAGATTTCGATAACAGCGCCCATGATTAATGACGAGTAATAATTAAATGCCGGCGTGGCATCGCGTTGCATAAAACGTCGTGCGGATGCGCTGGTTCATTTGCGATGACTTTATCGTGATACTTTGTTTTTTTTTTTTTTTTTTCTTTTACTTCTCGTAACGGAGAGAAGCTAATCTCTACAAGCCCGACGACGAATTCGCGACGCCTTTAGAATCCATCGCGGTTAACGTGAGAAAATACCATTTCGACACGACGGACGACATTGTTCTACACTTCACACTCTTGTTTGCAGATGAAACGAACCTACTCATCGAGTGTTGACTCTACGTGCACGCCACTCATTAACTACTCTTACGAGTCAACGAGTCCCGAGAAGCTATTAACCTCCCGCGAGGCTGTAACGTAAATGTCAAATCTCTCGAAAATTATTACGTGACCATCTTGATAAATATAACATTAACGAGCAGATCCAAATTGTTTGATTGCTAGATGCTCAGTTTATTCGATTATCTATACTTTATGATTTTACTGGATAAATCGCAAATTTAACAAATTAAATTTACAAATTTAATGTATAAATTGGATGTAGGAATACAGAATAGCGGGAATTTTATTCTGCGAGAATACTGATATTGAATTCTCGTCGACACGAAATTGAATTGTATAAATACGTGATTACGCTGGTTTATGTATCTAAAGTTACAATTATGCGAATATTTTTACGCGTGACTTGGTACATTTTTGGAATGCTTGCGTACTTAGGTGAAAGCGGCGATTCATTATGGAATCCTGTTTTATGTGAACATTTTAACAAGGACGTTCTGTGTTAAATGTGGAATTTTAAGGAATGTAAAAAAAAAAGGCATTGTGATATTATTTAACGCTTTCACGCTTGCAATCATCGGTGACAAATCGGTTGTTGTGTAAAACGGCAAACGACAGTGAAAGTATTAAGTAAGTTTACTGACATTTCTTAATTCCATTTAATCATAAATAATTGTCATTTCTCGCTTTTTTGACGTTTGCAATTTTGCAATCGCGATTTACGAAATGATTTTCTAAAAACAGTCGGGATCGATTTTATTATATCGGATTATATGGAAATAGCGAACGCTCGCGCGCTATTTCAGATCTCGTGTGCGAGCGTTAGTTTTATGTCCCGCATCTTTCTCACCGTTAGAGCTGGAGATATTTCACGCAGGCACGACCTGCAATTGGCTCCACAGAAACATTCACTTGCATTGGATTATTTCTGATGGCAATCAAACGTCAACACGCAGCACAAGAACAAATGAAAAGTAAAATTGACATAATACCGAAACTTTATAAGAGAATTTCATGCAAAAGCTTTTTTACTGCACTGTAAGAAAATTTCAACTGTAAAATTATAACAATTGTAGTGGGTAATTTTGGGAAGATGTACATTTAATTATTTACATGCATGAGTTGCAACTTATAAGTAAAATTATTCTTTTTTTTTATAAATATTAAATAATTTGCAAAGGTAAATTTCAAATTAAAGTTAAGAGTGTGTAGAAACATTACTTAGTTTGCTTACGAACGTTACGTTCCATTTTTCTATAGTAAGCTATATTATCGATGTACTACAAACATAAAAATGCAAATGTAATATGTGTAATATGATATTATCATTATGTTACATAACATTAAAATATATTATTGTTATTGTAATTTTTTCGTCTAATATAAAGATATAAATATTTACACAATTAGATATAAAGATACTAATTTTTGTATAAACTCAATTTTATACATTTGTACATATAAAATTATACAAATTTGCTATTAATTGTGTAATTTTTATATATATTATTTAACTTTATATATGTAACTTTACACATACTTTTTTTTTAGTATAATCTCTATTGGATTAAATATAATGAATGTAACCCAACTAAGCGGCTTGGCCTTTGAACAGTTTACGGTCGAAATTATTTTCTACATAATTATTAAGTTATTTACTATTATTATTATTAAATCGATTTTTATTACTCAATTAATAATAAATATGTGACAGTTTATTAAAATATAATTTTAATTCTGTATTCATGATAAAAAAGAGGTCAAGTGTAATACATTAAAGCATTAAAGGATAATATAAACAAATTTTTTAAAATCTTTTGTTCACATATTCATTATTGTTTGGCTTCGGAGAAGTTTCAAACAAATTTTTACTTAATACGTAATCTGAGTGTTTTTCATTCTATATTTTCTATTCATTGTTTCTCTCTTTAGTATACTTTTAACGTGTCGCGTAAGGTGATGAATTATCGCACTTCTTTTTAATGGTACATTTTAAGCAGCTAGACAGAATTGCGTATGAAAAAGTGCGGAATGCGAACGAAAGATGATTATGGGCAGTCAGTCACAATGTACTATTGTGGCTCTAAAACGTTATTCTTTTGCCACAATTCTAGATTCGTGATATCGCCTTCCATTAAAAAAACTATCAAATTCACAACATTTTTTTCAAAAATGAGTCATGTCGAACGGTGATAGTGTATACAGGAACGCATTATTTGAATAACGCATAACGTGCATAAAAAAAAAAACCAATCAGAATCTTTTATTTTTATGAAAAGGAAGAAAATGAAGAACTTTGGTACATTATATATTATGCGTTATGCAAAACTCTGTGCTCCCGTCCTTATTCTTCTTAATCTTTAAAGAGAAGAAATATTAAGTGTTTAATCTTTTTTTCAACATCGATATCGGAATACTAATAAGAGGACAAATTACCACATACAGTAATATATGAAATATGATTAAATTTTCTAAAGCTGACACAATTAGCAAACAGAATTTCTAAACTGCGCCATAAAAATTTGAATTAATAATTTTGACTTTCGAAACATCGTTACGAAAAAGTCGAATTACGTCGATTTGGTGGCGATAATAATTTTCTGATGAAAGATCGCGATAGAATTAAGGATTAACACACACACACACACACACACACACACACACATATCATATCCTCGTGTCATACGAAATCATCGAGTCTCTTTCTCTCTTAATATCGAAAGCGAGAGGTGCCGTATCGCGAGGCGAAGGGGAGATCCACTTCCTGGTTGCTATAGCGTTCGCTTTCTTTGTTTCGTTTGAGAGCGAAATCTCTGCGAGGCGAGGAAAAAGACCAGCTCGAGCGCGTTCGAGCGCTCATCGCGTGAAAGTACGAGCGCCTAGTTTATCTGACCGACAATGTTGCAGTATTACGGCTGCGCGGAGCGCCAGAACCCGATGCTTACCGCGAACGTGACCTTTTTCTGGTATTTAGAATAGCCAAGGCATTTGCAGAAGACGCTCCGCCGCGCTCTCTTGCCGCACAAATCAATCTTCCATGGCATTCTTTCCCAGGATGGCATTAATGACGACGATGACAGAAGAAGCGACGCGCCGCGTCGCGCTCCGTCTTCGCGAAATTCTCTCTTCGCTTGACTTCTCTCTCGCGTTTTCCCCTCGATTTCGCCTTTGGCACTTTGCCACAACCACGAACAAAATCATTCGCGCGATGAATGGATACCTAATGATTTCAAACGCAGCGAATTAATTTAATATGCGTGATTCTACTGTTTGCTATTAATTTCCAATGTTTGCCCGACGCCTCGTGGAATCGATATTCGTGATGAATGGGAAATCCGCGTACGTAATATAGTCATGCTACAGCACAGATAAAGTAAGAGAGTTCTCTGTTTGAGATAATTGAGTGGCAATTATATTCGTATCGGTCTGTACAGGCTATTATCAAGATTCGCGGTCGGTTGCATAAGCGTGCGTAACGTTACCGGTAGTTTGTCATGGCTGACGCAATGTACCCAATATACCCAATATATTGTCGTTTATACACATTGAGCCACAGAAAAAAAACGTATGTTCTTTCGTTACTTGCTTTCCTCTCTCTTCCCAAGGAATGTACATATGCCTCAAAAAGATGTAAATGATGTAGCGTAATGAAGGAATCCTCAAAAATAAATTTGTCACTTTAAATTAATATCGCACAAATATTTGTAATTAAATATCTTTATTTTATGAAATTACCTAATATAAAATAATATAAGATTTGTATAGATTCTAACGTGACGAATATCTCTGTTATATAAATGTACAATATTTCCGAAATATTGACGATGCTAATCCGAAAATTCCGACTTATTTTATTCCGGATTTTCCTTGTTTTGGTTATCAATTTGATATATGAAAAACAGAAACAGAACTATTGTATTTCGCAGAGATATTAGAGAGAAATATATTATAGATTTCGTATCGAACGGAGACACCGCAAGAAATTCGTGTATTTCAACTACAAAGCGGATAGTATCGCTATAAAGTCACTGTATAATCCCTAAAAGGGTTACTGTAGAACGTAGGAATGCGTTCCACTTGTCGCTCGTAATGCTTGTGGAATTATTTTATCCATGTTATTAAACAATCAATTTAACACGATTGAATTTAATCGATCGAATGTTAAACAAGGACAAATAATGCCTGCGAGAGTTATGAGCGCCAAATGGAACGCATCCTAGGTCGTAGGACGTAATCATTGAAATAAAATAAAAATTACATTAGAAACGTGCGCGAAACACCGCTCGATCTCGAATGCCGTGCTATCGATCGACAAATTGATAACGACGCGAAGCTATGCTAATGGACAAATTATTGCCGTTCGTGGGATTCCAATGGTATCTCGCGCAACTCGTATCGCCGATAAACCAGCGTGCTCGCGTGCCGCGGCCGAGGACACGCATTCATGTAAGTCTTCGATAGCTTTTGTGCAACATTGGCTTTACGTCGTAATGATCGCCGAGGCTAATTAGGTTGAGCTCCCAGAGTGTTTTAATTCCGATTGGCTTTAGTTAGCTCCATTTTTGGTGACGTTACTGTCGTTTGTTTAACCATTTGGGACTAATGGACAGCAGACACGGTCCGTGAGTGAGTTACGAACGAATGCCGCGAGTTTTTTTTCCCTTTCTTTTCTTTGCGACTCCGATGAGAAAACAACATGTACTTATGATAAATTGTTGCCAAGCGCTTTAGGTAGGTACATTAAATCAATCACGCCGATTTTCTATAAATGTGCATTTATTAATGAAAATAATACATTTTCAGCGTGAGAAGCGCTTTTCTTGTTTTAATGAGTACACGGCGTAAGTGTTTTTAAAATAACATTCCTTGTGTATCACATCTCAATTAAGAATGCCGAAATTTCTAATTTTTATAAACACATTTACGAAGTAAGGGATGAATTTTTTAGTTTCTCGAATATGTGTCGAATATTGTTCGAAATTATCAAGCGATTTCGCAAATGGGCACAATTATTTTCAATCGGCTTTGTCTGTGACAGAGGTCAACCATAATTATTTCTACCCGTAATTATTTCTTGTTGATAATAACTATAAAATTAGAGCTGCGACCGTTATGTTAACGTTTCGTTGAATATTGCAACGCGACTAACAATAAGTTGACGCAAAGTCTAATGTCTGTGAACATAAAATTTTATTGGATATTGCCTAGATTTTGTTGGATTTTCTTTATGTATAATTTTTCTATAAACAATTATTCATTCAATTAATTTTATATAAAATTTTATACTGCTTCGTAATCGAAACGATGTAAAATATTATTTGCAAAATGAGGATATTAAAAAGAATAGTTCAAGTTATAATTACACAGATTTTATTGGACAGATGATATTTAAATCGAGTATCAATATACAGGGTGAATCAGAGTCGTTGATTCAGCTTTTTATCCTATGAGAAAATAATTGACACGTTATAATTTAATTAGGTATATTACTTATAACGGTCAAAGTTAAATCTTCTTAATGCCTAAATAATTCACAGTGAATGATCTATATTCTATACATGTACATGCATATATACCATATTTTTGTAGTTATTCAAATTGTTCCGAAATTTTTCCGAACTTTATCAAACGCAATTAAACTACTGCAATAATATCACAAGTTAAATTAAATTGACAAGCAAATTCTCAATCTTCGATCCGATATCATATTTTAAAGGTGTAATGTGCTGATAAACCTTAAAAAAATTTATCGCGAAAAATATTACCTCGGCCGGATCCTCAATTATTATGAAGTCGATAATGTTCTCATAGAGTAAAAAGTTGATTCAACGACTCCGATTCACCCTGTATTATTAAAAATTAAAATGTAATTCGATATAATAGAATCGCATAATCTTTTATTATGCGCGTATCGTGCTACTTGTTGAAGATCGAGGCTGTTGCACCAGAGGTCGTACATCAAAATCGTCCCGTCACGTACGATGACAAGCAAAATGAAACTCAAGGAGTCGCCTTTCACGAAGTGTTTACGGTAGTGGAACAAGACGTCGTCTTACTTTGACACTTTGTTTACGGGGCAGGCAATCTGATTCGGTTACAACTACGCTTCGTAGTAGTTTGAATGGAACTTAACCGATTGCCGCTGTATTTTAAGATGCATTTCCAATCATCAACGCGCAATACACTTTACTGTCTTCATAATTCGATATATGTAAATATACCGAGAAATAATAATTGTAATTTAGAAATGTGGAGAGACGTAAAATTTAGAAAATATATAATAAAATTTTTTTCATAATGCAATATGAAGTGAAATATACATTTACATCAAATATGCAGTAACAGTGCTATAAAAATTGTTGAATTATGTACTATTTATTTAATAACTATTCTATTCTATAATAATTACAGAAAATTAGATTATTAAAAGATCAGTAATTTTAGAAAGGTTTGACTTTCATTTTACATATTTGCATTACTATATTTTACTTGTCCGTATTATCACGATATTATCACGAGGTCGAATTACGTAACTAAAACAAACGCGAATGGCGCTCAAAATACGCGATGTCGGTGCACAATCTATAGACGCGAATAATACCAGTTGTTATGATGTTAAACGAATCCCACAATGTTTCTTGCAGTTACGCGTATTTAACATTTTGGCATGTCGCTGTGAAACGCGGTACAATTCGGTTATAATTAGCAATAGGGGCAAATTTCACAGGTATCGCGGGATTCACAAAGGCTTATATAGACATAATTTCGCGCGAGGGGCTGCGTTTTACGAGGCAATCATGGCGAAGGTTTCACCGCGCGAAATGGCGCCACCGATTGTTTGTCGGTGTTGTAAACACAATTGCCACTTTTCCGGCGTTCTGTCGGAGATTTAATTTTGCTAATCGCATTAAATTTTGGTAACTTTTTTTTTTTTAAATACCTGCATTGATTTTCTTCCGGTTGTTTCGAAAAGAAATCTTTGGCGAGGAGACTATCAATCTCCAACGGAACACTAATTGAAAGGCGGTAATTGTGTAGTTGCAAGTTAGTTCCATTAAGTCTGTTTAGGTTGCTTGCACTTTTTGCACTCTCCTCGCTTCCTCTGTCTTCAACACACCAATATAAACGTATATATCTCATTCTAAGTGCAAAAATGTTTGGGAATTTTAGGAAACACGAATAGACTTCTTGATGGAGCAGACCGCTGAACTATATGCGAAATAACGATTGGAAAGAGAGAAAGAATCGGAGAAAGACCTCCGAACGGAAGCAGCTTGTTTGTGGGTCAGCTTTCATTCTGTTACATTTAGATTCCGTTGTGCACGTGCACCGGGTGGCATTGTTTCACTTTGGGACTTCCCTATTGCCAGAAACACGCGGCCACTGTCTCTCGCCTGACATCGCAGCGTCACTTTATTGCGACGTTACGTTTCCACTATTAGTCACTGCAATCTCCCCACCAGCGAAATTGGGCTATTACCAATTCGTGTGTGTGTGTATGTGTGTGTGTGTGTTGTGTGTGTGTGCCTCACATTGGTTTAAAAGGAAGCAACGAAAGACATGCGCGTGATTTCTTTCTAACATAAATTCGCATGTAGTAATTTATTACTCCTGTTATTTATTGATTGAAGGACGTAATAACGATAATATAATATAACGAATGAGAAGACACACTTTGATCAACGTGTATTTCTGTAAAATAATACATTATTATCAAAATCGTTTTATCAAGACATGTTATTATTAAATAGAGACAGATATTTAACTTTCTTCTTCTCATCATCGTCTTCAAATCAAAAATATACGCGAGCGACTGTGAATGCCTTTGGCAGTCCTGAAGATGGATATTGGAAAGACTTTCAGCGAAAATTACTATGATTAATGTTGCTTTGACTTGAAGAAACTGAAATGATATTACGTAACTTTCAGGAAGAATATTAGACATTGCTTGGTGGAAAACAAAAAATACAAGAAGCCTGCATTCAAATGTTGAATTTAAATGTAAATTTTATTTCGAAAAAGAGATTTCTAATAAATAACTATCGCTTTACAAATAGATAATTTTCTGTATAAATTATACAAGAATACAAATTTCTCTCTCTCTCTCTCTCTCTCCTTTCATAGTTGGAATATGCTTATACATTGTACGTGCATTGTTTCTTAAGTCAGCATAAATCTTGCGACATTTATTTTACGCCACGCTTGTTTTGTGTCACGTCGAAACTTATTGCCCACGACTAGCTGTCGTTTTTTTTTTCCTTTCTGGATACCGATTGCCAAGCTTGCTTGGACGGAAGTCTGATAATCGCATGTGCGTCAACAACATTCATGCTTGTGTGCGCCGCTGTTACGCAAGCTGAAGTTTTCAACCGTAAAGACTGGACCTCCGGATAACTACGAGGCTTCGGGCTAAATCGATAATCAAATATACATTCTTGCGGCCGTTTTTACATCGCTGATTGGATAAATAGTGACGCACGGCGAGTATTATCATTACAAGTTCTCTCATTGATGCTTTCTCGCCAAGATGTGTAAGAACTTTTTTTTTTCAAAAAAATCTCAATCATCAAATTATACGTCTCTCTTGCGAAAATTATTAATAATTTAACAATTTACGAATAATAATGCAGCAGTAATGAATTTTATAACTGACTAGCATCGCGATATTTGCGTTTCTTTCAAGAAATTTATAACCGCGATTGTGAGTACCAAGTAATATGTGGTTCTTTAAATAATATTAATAAAAGTCTACAGCAGAGAGACGTTTTCAACATAAAATATTGTGCAATAAAAATTTTGAACTTCCGGGATCTTTGTTATGTGATATAATAATGATTATATACCACGTCTACATCAGCATTTGTCATACCTCGGTGAGATTTTTAGCAGGATGACGAATGTATGATATATTCAATATTTGATATTTGCGTGAATGGCGTATCTTCCGATACAATTATATGACATGTTCCGATTCTTTAATGGATTCTTTAATGCTTACTCATAGTTGGCAATCTTTTCGATAGCTTTAAAGATCAAAGTCCCTAACGCAGATGTGACATAGAGATTAATGCGAGTCGGAGTATTCCGACACGCGACGATGTTCGCCCACTGCGTTCACGATTGGCTCGTGGAACAGATGGAGGACGCGCGACGATAATTTTAGACATTAGCAGCATTTCCGTGTGTGTCAGTGGGTCACCTTATCTCGCGAGAATGCGTTTTCTCGCGATATATACGCGGAACGCGACCCTCTGAAACGGAGGAGGCGTCGACCGTGAAGAAATACTAGAGCGTGTGCACGTACAAGACGTACATCCGATGAGTGAAAAGCGGTCGAATATCTGCAGATCCTTTTACGGCAATTTCAATGTCTCCCACGAAATTCCGAAATTCCGACGTGATAACAAAGCAGAATCAAATATCCTCTCGCATTTACAAGATTTATGCCAGCTGTGCGTTTATAGAGTTTAAGATATTTAATTCTCATAAGGCAGCACTTCCTGAGAGCAACTCGTTGAAATTTCAGTCTTACTTAATTCTATTTGTAACGTTACAGTTGGATATTGTATGTATATATGTATAACTAAAAATATATATATATTTTTTGTTCGACGGAATGAGAGTTTTTAATTTTTAAAGAAATTCCTTGAAAGGAGAAATAGAGAAGCAGTGTAGCTTTTAGCGTAGTGTTATTTTCTAGGAAGAGAGAACAATAGAACTTAAGAGATCAGATATATCAACCGAGATTGACTTAATTCACCGATCATAGTCCAGTTTAACTTTATGATTTCTCACCATCGTTAATCACACAATAAGCTATAGTATAATGAATAAAGTTTTATCTCACACGCGATATCACTTGTTATCTCAGAAAATTATCGTCGAGCTAAAAAGCTTACTGCTGATTAATTATTTCTTCCACTGGATTCGAAGACGTATTTCACATCCTAGATAACGTCCGATTAAAAAAAAAATATGAATCTCAGATCATGGGAGGCATTTTAAATCCTCCATTCGAAATTATTTCAATAATTAAAACAATTTGAAATTTTTAATAAAAAGTGCATCTTTGTCTGTATCCAATCGAGTGAGCGGATATTATTTCATTGCTCAGACTTGGTCATGAAATTAATTTGCGTGTAATGAGCTCTGCTGCAAAAAAAAATTGCAGCTTGTTTTATAGTTTGTTTGCTAGATGTCAGTCGTTAGCCAGGCGCTTCGTGAATGTAAATTTATCCGGTTGGGTAATATATATGCAGCCGCTCTCGCATAAACGTAGAAAAATAAACGCCACTTGATCCTTCGAATACGGATACCGCTCCTTCTCTCTCGTTTCCTGTCCTTGGCCGTATCTCATTCTCCGCGCGAGAGTTCGATCATGGGCTTCCCTTTCCTCCGAAAGGTCGCCGATCAACCTCGGTCAGATCCATCCACTCCGTCTCGTAAAAGGGATGCTATCGATGAGATGGTACAAGGCTACCCTCTTACAAACTGGATTCTCTTTCTCTCTCTCTCTCCCTCCTCCCCTCTTTCTCTTTCACTCCTTTCTCTTCGATTCGTCCAACATCATTAATACGAAGGGGACTCGTTAATTAGTTGCAGAGTAATTTTCCTCAACTCGGTTTTAACAACTCCGAGACAAGCCGTAAAATCTATAAACCTATTCTGTAAACTATTTCAATCTATTCTTGGATTAAGAGACGTTTCTCTTCGTTGAACATCTACTTTTTCACTGACTTTTTTTGTAAGTTCGATTTTTTGCGTTTCTTATTAATTTTTTCTCAAACTTAGCTACGATGATTTTTTTTTTTAATAATTTTTTTTAATTATATAAAAATAAATTTATTTCTTTTTTATAATCTTGAATTTCGTAAAATATAATATAAATTTCTATAATTAACTAACGTAAAATAATTTCAATAATTTAATTTTACTATGTTGCGCTGTTTTTTAATTTCTGAATCTTTTCTATTTCTAAAATAAGTAATAAGCTTAAGTGATAATTTCTTGTACGTCTTTTTGCTAATATATTTTTTCGCTCGACATTGATTATATTAAAACTGTTTTGTAATTAAACGTTTGAAAAAGTTAATTATATCAATCTAAATTAGTACAAGATGCAACTGCTCATAAAAGTATACTTAAAGATACAGTAATTATAATTGGACTTACGGAACTTATTTAAAAAACAAGCAAAGGCGCTGAGATAATTATACTCTGCAATATAACATAATATCGTTGCATGTCCCGAGTCGGAATGGCCTGATTAATATTCATGACGGTTATTTTTGGTAATCGCTGGAAGGAATAAAAGATTTAAAGAAACATGTTGATTTTATTGTAAACTTTTGACCCTTGAATCAGAATGCAAATTAATTGGTTCTTTGCGATATTCCTCAACAATTTCAGAAATAAATACTTACAATATAAAGTAGTTGGCAATAATGTAGTTGAATATTTTGAATCAATATATATCGATATGTATTATCGAGAATATTCGATACGTACAATAAATTTCAAATATTTTAAATTCATGCATTTTTTAGTGAATCTCATACGATAACTGTTTTTCCTCAAAAACCTCTATAATCACTTTCAGAATATTTAAAATATTTCATATATTATAAAGAAAGAGAAAATACGACAAATAATTTTTGTCAAAAATGTTAAAGAAACTGTTAATTCCAACTTTTTATATTTTTACGATTAGATAGTGCAAATGAAGCTCATAGTTCACGCGTTATTTATAGAAGTCCAAAAAACTATGATAAATATTGAGTAACTTAGTAATAATCTTATCATTTCATTCCAACAATGTTTGAATAGTTAAGACATGAATTATATTTTTAAATACGTATAATTAGAGAAAAATAAAATTATTGTTAACTGCATAATAATTTTAAAGATAATGCAATTGCTGTAATTGTACGCGACACTTAATCATCTACAATTTCAGACGTCTGAAACTACAAATAGCTTGCATCACTTGCGTGATGACTGAAAGAAATCATGCTCATTAATAACAACAATATCTCCTATATTTTCAAATTAATGAACGCTTTTAATGTTCGTTAATTACATTGTTGCTATATTTGACCTGATATGCTGAGGTTATATATTTTCGATAAAGAACAAACAGTTCAAAGGTTGTTAATGGTATCGTAATGTTATTTGTTAACATACAACAACAATGATAAACGCGCGAGTTCCTTTCTGATTTGTAAAATTTATGTCATGACAAATTCAACCTTAATTGCATATATAATGAGTATTTTATGAAATTTCATATTATTAATATCAAAGATTTAAATTGCTAAAATATGAAATTAGAAAAAATTCAGCTCTACAAAGTTAGCAATTTAGCAGAATCAAATCGGACTTGTCAGAATTTTTAGTATTCATTTTGTATTAAATTATACTATTAATGATAAGTTTATATCATGTGTTATTTCCAAAACAATTTCATGGCGGTGCTACCTTAAGCTGGCAGGACCAATTCAAAATGAAAGAAAAAAATGACAATGTTTCAAGGTATAGGTTGACGTAGAATTTATAGATTATAAGTATTATATATATAGTAATAAAATCCATTTTAAGGAGAAAAATATGTAAAATATTAACTTACTTTCAATGGTACGAATTAATACAAATTCAGTTGTGTTAATTTTTGCATTTTTTTTTTATGGTTCTGCCAGCTTAAATATTAAATTAGCAGTGCCACTGTTTTCTTAGAAGTGATACATAATATAGAATTGTTTTCGATAATATAAAATAGTACAAATTTAATCCTATTGATTTCTGATATCATTTTTCTTTTTCTCTTTTATTTTGAATTTTTTCTGTTACTTTAATATTGAGCTGGCAGCGCCACGATTTTTTTCGAAATGATATAAAATTATCATTAATGGAACAATTTAGTACAAAAGGAATATTAAAGATTCCGACAGATCCGATTTGATTCTGCTGATTTGGTCCTGCTAATTTTGTAGAGCTAAAAAATTCGATGTTTCACGCTGTCCGATTTTCGCTTCTTGTTATACTTTGAACGAGAATGATTCTTTTACGTAGACGCTTCCTCTAATCATAAGTCCATTTATACTCCGATTCGTATTTTATAAGGTATCAGAGTTGACATTATAGATAGTAACTGGCTTAGGAGAAGTCAAAGGCGAAATATCATGGGTCATATGTTTTAATTAAATTACATATTATATTATGTAATAATGAACAGGTGATCGAAAATTATTAGACAAATAATTTTACTTATCTCATACATATTATGTATCACATACAATTACATACAATTTTATTTTCCTAGATTCACATTTTTAATTTAAAAAATAAATAATTGCAAGGTTGATGAAGCTCTCTCATCAAATTATTGCCATAGATATAGTTCATTTATAATATTGGGTCGGGGAAAAAGTTTCTTCGTATTTTTTAATTCAAAATTGTATATACAATATCTTCGTCAAAAATAAATGAAATTTCAATTTAAAAAGAGAGTTTTAAAGCTTGAAATCTCTACTTTCGAAAGATTACTATATTTTTTCAGTTTCTGTGAGTTTGATAATTTTTACATCAAAAAAACTGCGAGCTAAAAAAGATGAAAATTTCTCTTTTCACTTTGAGGATCTCTCACGTATCCAAAAAAAATTTACAAAAATTTTCGACTACCTATCGTAAAAGCTCGAAGCTTTTCCTACAAAATCATTTTTTAAAAATGTTCCTATGATTTTTTGTTACTAAGTTATTCGCGAATTAAGTAAAGGAGCATTCTAACTTTGATTGCTCGTAACTCCGATAAAAATCATCACACCGCAATTTAAAAAACAGATTCTTAAAGCTAAAACTTTGCTCTAACGAATAATATAATTGTAACGAAAATTTTGCAACAAATGAAAAACTTTTGCAAAAAATTTTTTTTAAATACGAAGAAACTTTTTCCCCGACCTAATATTAAAAAAAAATTTTTTTTTAATTTAATTTAGGGATAACGTATGATGTACATAAATATCAATTACTGACTGTCTTAATAAATGGAATATTTTTTATTATACACGAGTGTCTGAAATCGTAACGCAATTATCCGATATTCTTAAATAATAATTTCTTTAATGGATGAATTAATACGATAAATAGAAATTAAAGCCGGTATAATTTCAACTGAAATTTCCATGCCGCAGAAGTAAGATTATTATTAAATTCAATCATTCGAAAATCACGTTTCACACTTTGAAACTATGTGTATAATATATACTATATTCAAAATTCTGCTGATAAACGTCAATAAATTCTCAGCATATGTCATTTTTTCGCATAGCTTCACGTATATTCCTACGTGACAGGTTCTACGAGCGTAGAGAGAGGGAGAAGACTTGTGAGAGAGGTCGATCGAGAGAGGTCGATCGAGAGAGGTCGAGAAAGAGCGATCTCGGCAAAGTTCCTTAGTATTACGTATTATTGAATTCGGCTCTCTTAAAGCCGAAGTCTTAGGGCACGCAGCGTCACTTTTAGCATTTCACGTTCAATAATTGTAATATTCAACGAGACAATCAGCCGAACGGGAAATGTGCGCGAAGGTACTTACGGTAAAAGCGCATTCGTCGTGTTACGTTATGCGATATTACCGATATCGCGCAATTTATACGGCCTTGTCGCGTACTATCGATTGGATCGACCAAGACTACATATTAAATTCACGCTGCATTGTTATAAAAATAGAGTTACTTAATTCCGCAAAAATAGGAGAATTAACGACGTGACGAGCCATATCGTGTTTCTGCGCGGCTGACGCGGATAAAGCACAGATTTATACCTGCGAATTACGCCGCTCGTCCGTCGATGACACGTACAAACTTATTCGTGACACTTTCTCGTCGAGGCTCGAACAGGCTCTCGAGATGTCTCGATACTTTATGCTTCGAGCGATCCAATCGTTTTCATCATTACGCAATCGCGAAATAAATTATCATTCCACTGTACAATATATTTTATGTTATGTTTATCCTGTACATGTATATATGTTAGTTTATAGTTTATATTTATATGATGTTGCAATATATTGTTCAAAAATCGAAAGTACAAATTGCTGTAATTATATAAGATTCATATTTCTTCGAAATTAAGATTCTTTCCATATCAATTATAATTCGAGATTAGAAATGAGAATAAATCAAATTCAAGAAAGAGAAATTCAAGAGAAATAGAGACATTTCAAAGAAAGAGAAATCATATTTTCGATCAAAACTGATTTCAAATATTTCAGTTGTGGATACTAAGATTTGCTTTGAAAATGGGATTTCTCTTTTTTAATTTTATTTCTTTATATTTAAAAAGTAGTTAGAATTGGTTATTAATTTTTGTGTATTTATACAATATATATTTTTTTTCTACATTACATGATTGTAATAAATTATTTAACGCAAGAGGAATGTACAATTTCGCGAAATAAAAATCGTGATAACGTAATAATCGCTATGCCAGGAAAAGTTCGCTTTCTTAACAAACATTTAACTCGTGCGTGTACTTATAAATAGTTAAACTATATTGCAAATTTTATTGCCATGAAGAGATAATCTCACGTTGAAGTTATCTGTAACAACAGGAAAACTTGTTGCTTTGTTCATACATAAATTTTGACATACGTCAATTTTCCGATAAACAGGAATCCATTTAAAGTAATTTGAAAACTGTACACTTCGCTTCCGTGTTCAGCACTTTTGAAAGTCTGATAAGAATTTGTTTAATGAGGCGAGAAACAAAAAATTTTTATCATTAAAATGTGATAATGGATGCGTTCTATTTCACGTATGGTACGTCATGATATATAATCTTATCCTTCTTTAATATTTAGTAAACAAGAATATATACATCATACGCATCATGAATGAAACAAATCGCTCATTGTTCTATCACAATTTACACCAATGATGAAAGAGTACTTTGATAGTTTACTCTGATGCTGAAGACGTCGTGTAGGTACTTCACTAACGAAACCATCAAGAGTTTGTCTAACCTCGGCAAGGTCATCACATTTCCTTCAGGGTTTCTACCTCTTTTATTTAAGATTCCTTTTTATTATCTCCTATGCATTTTCGCACGCCCATCCCTTTCTTTGCATACTCCTTCATTAAACCAATCAAGTATATCGTTTATTTGCTACAATTAAAAAAATATTTTTGTGTTGCTTGAAAAAAAACAAAAACCTAAAGAAAAAAAAAAGAACATTTATTCTTCTTAATCATATTATTACACCGAAATTGTATTTTAAAATTAATTGTATTTTAAAATTATAATATTATTAAATTTTAATGATTTCAAATATTCAAACTTATTTTCTTGAAAACTATTTTTTAAATTGTATTGTTGTAACAAAGCGATATTGTTTTTCTTCCCTCTTCTCCACGTTTCCTCTCTCTCTTCACATCGCATCAGCATGAGTTGTATTTTGCGAAAATAACAGAGACAACCTCAATCAAATGTGACGTCAATGTTTCGGCGACGATTAATCATTAATTTAACGGTTGTTGGATTTCAATTGGCTTCCTTTCCTACGGATATAAGATCATGAATTTCATCGTCTTCTTTTCCCTTTCAACGCTGTATCTTAATTTAATTTAATCAAAGTAGATTCTATGCACAAAATGTCTTTGAACTTATGATGACAGAAATTTTTTATTTCGCAAGATTATTATTTCAGTTCATGATTGTGCTTCAAGTCCGATAAACTGAATCGACGCACAATAGACAGAACTTACAATTGTATTTGTATGTTCTTATACGAATATTGCTAAACACCAAGACCTATTTTAACCGAAAATGATATTTTTCTTTCTTATTTGTGTCTTTTTCATTAAAAAAAAACGTTTGTCGAGCTTTCCAAAGAACTGTAATAATAAGTATGACGTCCCCATAGATGTTGCTTTGAAGTGTGTCAGCGAAAAATGGAACTACATATAAAAAAAATGTAAATTTTCGAAAACAGATTTTCTGACAGCAGTTTAATTTGTCTTAAATTCCATATATTTTACATTTGACAATGTCATTTACAAACAGTTCTTTGGCACACCCAACTGTCTTTGGGTTCTCCCTTGTCACTCGTCATTGCGGACTTAGTGTTGCAAAGTTTAGAAAACATCGCGTTGCGTTCGCTTAACAACCAGTTACCATTTTTTTTTATCGATATATTGACGACGTATGCACGGCAATCCTGTCATCTGATATAACAACAATATTATAATAATAGAACACTAACTCATTCCACCCACGATTCCAATTCACTTTGGAAAACGGAGGAGAGTCATTAAACTTTTTGGATATAACCATGAAGGAAGAAGGAAAGTTCTTGACTTTCGACTGGTACCATAAACCAAGTTACTCAGGCATATACCTGAATTTTTTATCTAACCACCCGATCTCTCAGAAGAGAAGTACCATCATAGGCTTCGTTGATAGCATTATTATTATCCGACGCAGAAAACCACACGGAGAACTTGAAATTTATTATTAATACTCTACTCGAGAATGACTATCCACTCGATTTTACTTTTAATACCGTTAATAAGAAAATCCACAGCCTCATGAAACAAAAAATGGACGCGTGTCCACTCAAATAATGAGATCGAATCTGATAGAACTTCGTGATTCACAGTTCCATTTATACCTTCTATTATCAAGAAATTTAAACAATTTAATAGTAAAGATTTAAAAATCGGATTTTATAGTTTCAATTAATTACAGAATTTTTTCAAAGTTCAAAAAGATCCTCGATTTCATTCTATCAAGACTAGTGTAGTCTACAAAGTCAATTGCTTGGACGATGTTATATATGTGGGACAAACGAGTAGACAATTAAAAACGAGAATTACTGAACATCGCGATCACATTCAATGGAATACCTCTACCCGCTTCGTGATAACAGAACACAGGCTGCAGCAGGAACACGAATTTGATTGGGATAACATCATAATTCTAGATGAAGAATGTGATCGTGCCATAATAAACGCTTACTCTCAGAAATGTTAAATATTACAATAAAAAACAGAAAAACAGTCTCAACTTACAGACAAATACGGAGGGACTTCACAAAGCGTACCGATAATAAACAAATTATGACTTTGCAGCACTAAAATCATGTTTTATACGTTGTAACATATCAGTCAGTATCAGACAGCAGTTACATTATACAAATTTATAATGTCTTACACATTATATAAATTAATAATATTTTAACTTTTAACTTTTTGATTAGTAATTTTATATATTTATATCTATATATTATATATCTTTAATCTTTAATTTTTTTACTAGTAATTTTATATATTTATACAATTTTAATCTTTAACTTGATGACTAATAGTTTTAATAATTTCACATATATTTATTGATCTCATAATCAGTGACTGATACAAGCAACTTGATACGCATTTTATCTACGTTGGAATATAATTAATGAAATTGCTTGTAGATCTGTACTTAAAAGATTATAACTTATAAATAATTGTGAAAATTCTCTACCAACTGTTCAATCGATTGCGAGCAATTTCGTTTTCATCCTCCATCTATAGTGTTACATCGGATTCATATAAGATACGAATTATATATATTTATAAGGATATTTCAATGCGTTCTTTTATACCGTTTAATGATTTAATAGTGATTATTTAAAATACACCTGACTTTTTCACTGCATTAATTCTGCTCTGCGAATTTATAACATCTAATGATGGCACAGTTATGATGTCGAAACATGTCATGTAAGTTGCAATGCAACGTTAAGTTTTTAAATTAAATTTATATTTCATCAATTTATCAGAATGTTAAAACTTTAAACATTTATTACACATATCTACATTCGAATTTAACTCTAATTTGCCCCTTTATATTCTTCATATTTTTGTTATTTAAAAGAGTCCTTTAATTTAATTGTTTAATAATAGATACAGCATATCTCGTCTGTAACCTGATTAGATTTCTATTTATCGGAAAAGTGATGCTGGAGATGATCGTGTTTTTATGAGGCAATTCACACTTCAGATATAACGTTACGATTAATATCGCGATACTTCTTTTAGATTGGAATGAAATAGTATATATTTTATATAGTAATATTATATATTTTTTTACAAATTTTATATTTTTATAAAATATTGCTATTTTTAGAGGATAAAAAAATAATGATAGAGATAAAACATTGCATAAATAAGAAGAATATTATTTTGTCAGTATTACAATGAATTGTTAAATATGCTGACTATGTTGAATTAATAAATGACAAAAAGTAAAATTTCAGTGCATTATCTATTGCGAAAAAAAAATATTAAAAACAATTTTTTTATAACTTGAATCTTGACCTCTGACTATATATTCGCAATGAAATACTTCGACATACGGGTTAAAAACTGTATGCTAATTTATGATAATCGTCACATTTAATATTATAACTGTTACATTGCAAATCGCGTTGCGTCATGAAGGTCTAATAAAATGAAGTTCAAGGACTTCGATGAATGTCGCAACGTGTATCTCGTAGCTGCACAACAGTCGCATAATTATGAAAGCAGTTTTGCATGAAGTTTATAAATTCTGATTTAAAAATAGGATATATATTTGATGAGCGCATACGTATTTCGCGAATATAAATGTGTTCGTAGATAAGACAAATGTACAAATTAAATGATTGTATAATGATAGCAATTTCAGAGTTAATTTTTCCCTTTAAAATAAAAATTTATGTGGGAGAGCGATTTCTCTCTCTTTCTCTCTCTCTCTCTCTCTCTCTCTCTCTCTCTGTCTTGTGCGCGCGCGCAATCCGCGTAAAATTTAATATTGAATCCTTTAGCAATTCTATTAATACAAAAGTAGGCAATAAATTTATGTGTTCTACGTTCAAGATAGCGAAATGGATGCGCATGTCTAACTTTTAAATGCACGACTCCTCAGTGAATCGGAACGTATTTACGACCTGGGAATTATCCGGCGGAGAGATAGTTATACGTGGAAAAATTATGGCAAGTTGCACGATAAGTTGCTCGCAAGAAGGAGATAAAAAAGGGTACGACACGTGACGAAGGAGTGGGATGTCTCAGCGCGAACGCTAGTCAACGTACCGAAGATCAATGACCAATGACGTCACGGTCGGTTTGCGTTGCTCGTGCACGTAACCGCTCGCGTTACCACACACGCGCGTACCAAGATCATACGCAGCCCGCATACGCACGTATTACGGTAACAGAATAAATACGAGAGGTGCCTCGTTTCATCTTTCAGCTAGAGTGCCTTTTTTTCTCTCAAACCGCATCAAATGCTGCCATTTCACTATCAGCAAGTTCTCGTGTTTCACTTTACGCTTCTTAGCCCAGCCCTCTCGCTCTCTATCTGTTTCTTTCATCATCTCCTATTGTTCATGGTTTCTTATGTCACACTATTAGATATCAAAGGAACAGCCCGATCGTTTGAGTTAAATAATATATTTTGTTATTTTTAACTTTCATTGGTGTCAAAATGTAAAATAATCCATTTCTGTGGTTAATTTCAAAGCAAACATTGATCCCATAACATATACATTTAATAAATAATAAACTCTAGATAATTGAGTCAAATTTAATGCACACTTATTTTAGTTCAATTATTTAACTTCATTGATTTAATTAAATTAACGACGTATTGAATAGGAATAGTGATGATCTATAAAAATGATTAAAAATAACTCAAATTAGGTATATTTTGTCATTCAATAGTGCATTTACGAGAAAACTTCTTATACGAACTCATGAAAATACATTTGATCCGTTCAAAAAAAATCTATTTTCCAATTTCAAGAAAATGTTGAATATTCTTTTACTACTGAATTTTTATTTAAATATTTTATTTATTTTCATGTAACGAGATAGGTCTCAGTTATTTTAATATATAATTGTACTAAAATCAACGATTATTAATCATTCCATTTTCTTTATCTTGTAATAGTATTTTATTCGTAAATTATATAACATAGTTATGAATATATAACGAATTTATAATAGGTGTATTTTCTTACACAATCATAAAGTATGAAAATTAGAAACAATTCGTACTCATTTCCTAGAGCACTCGTCTCCTCCTCTCTTTCGCGGTTTATATTTTATATGAGAAAGAACTACATGTGTTGATGATATTCTCATCATGCAGATGATATTCCCACGTAGAGAAACCACGCGAATTATATAGTTTACAGCAATCCTGGTCGTTTATATGTGTAACTTACGTGTAGATTATCTAAACTATTATTTCATACTAGTCTCGAGCATTTCTATGCACAAACAATAAAAGCATGCGTGGGAGAGGGAGAGTTTCGGCGTATATAAAAGATCACAGAATATCACAGATTAGATTTTTTTTCACTTTGAAGTTAGAGATGTCTCGTTATTCCGGTTATTTCGAAGGCGTTCCTCTTCAGTAGACAAAAGTCTGTCATTGCGGTGTACATAGTCATCTCTCGTAACATTTTTCTTTCCATTCCTTCAAAGACACGTCGGTTTCAGTAGCATGACAATTTCTTGTTCGCATTTTGAGTTATCAATAAGTGAGATATACTCAAAGTACTCGACAATACAAACTCAGCTGATGCCGCGTGGTATCGAGAGAAAGGAATTCAAAGCTGAAAGACTAGATTAGAATAGGTCAAGTGGATTGAGTTTCTGTTGGTTTTATTCAGAGTGTATCTTTAAAATGTGTTTTTGATGCTAAGTGTTTTTATAAATGTCAAATTTAAAAAGAAACATATCATATTACAGCGCGATCATAAGTATAAAAAAATAATTATCTGTAAATACGATAACGACTAATAGCTTTTAGATCGATTTCATTTTATTTTTCTTCAGGCGAGCATTTTAATTACGAACATTCGTATCTGATGTATAATTTAATTTTCTGCAAATTCGTGAATTGCGTGCCGGCGCGAGGGAAAAACTCCGTCATTGTCTTTCTATCATTCAATCTGACGCACTTTACTTAACGTTTTCGACATAATTGTATAGTGTCTCACGCGTTTTTCATTACAACACACGATTACACGAACCACACACGACATCTCGACATACCATAGCAGATAACAAAGGAACAAAGTAAGAATCAAACAAAAGATAAATTGAAAACTGTAATGTACAATAATTTGTATATAAAGTAATTTTTTTTTTGAAATTTTTTATAACATGCGTAACAGTGTCTTTTTTTTTCTTCAAACCGAAAGGTTAGAAAATATTATTCAAGATGAGATAATTAAACAGACAGCTTCCATTATGAAAATTTCCAATCATGCTTTTTTGTTCTCTACTGTCTGTCGCAGCTAGCTGCCTTTTGTCCTTTGAATTACCGTTTCTTTTTGTTCCGTACGCGCATTTCATTTTCATTTTTTGACTCGTCTCGGCACTTGTCTATACGTCGAACGGTGAAAACAATGACGAGCCGGGGATTCCCGGATGCGCGCGCGATCGCGAAATCGAATCTCCCCCCCATTCCTCCTCTGTCTCGTTCTGTAACCGGCGTATATAACCGCCGGTGCACCCGATGTGGCACCGGCTGACGGGTGCTCGGGTGCAACGACCCCCGCGACACGAAACTGGGACATCCTCGGCTCTTCTACGACGTCGCCCCTACTCGCGTATACACGGTGACCTCGTTTTCCCGTTACGGCGACGACGATCCTACAACCGTGGCGTCCGAACGAAGGCCGAATATTCATTTCGATTTTCATTCTCCTTGCCCGCCTCTCACCGGGCGTGTAAAACGGAAGCCGCGAGATGCTCCAGGAACTCGAACGATCCTGAATGTCGCTCCGTTTTCATCCGCATACTAACAAGTGTTGCATATTCAAAGTTTTTACTAGCGTGAATGACAAAGTTTTTTATTAGTGTTTAAATAAATATATTTTTCCATACGTCAATCAGACGTATAGAATGCATACACTTCAACATATGTCAGAAATCATTAATCAGATTCTTTTACATAGATTTGATTATTTATTGGAAATTTTGACATAATTTAATTAGGTGGATTTCTAATGTTATAGAGAGAGATTTAAAGTTTTTCGCAAATTAGAAATGACGAATAGTATTTTTATTTTTAGAATTGACACAGGAAAAAGATTCAGCGAAATATTTCTTTTTTTTTATGAATTTTTATAATTCCTAATGTGATTTATTTTTATTTGTTTCATATAATATCGCACAGAACAATTTTATTTACTGTTAAAAAAGTATATTCAAAATTACGCTCGATAATACAATACAATGAACAGCGATTAAAAATTTAAGTCGCATATAAGCATTTTCACTTCACAATACATTTTTCGTTTATCGTTTGATCTTAATCTCATTTGAAATTAATTATTTCTCAAAATATAAAACCAATTTTCTGATACAATTTTTCTCACTGTTTCAAAGACATGAAAAATATTAAGGAAATATCACAAACTTTTAAGACAGTCACATGTTATTTTCTACGAACATATATATTTTGTACGTAAATCTAAGCGTTTAAAACATTCGTCCGATTTTCCTCGTACGTATTTGATGTTAAACATCTGGAAGATGCAAGTAGGATAGAATATTCAATTACGTCTTTTCTGAAGGGTTTCAAATTGTCTAAATGCGTGACAAGTGGCCATTGAGTCAAGAGAAAGTGGGCGAATTACCACGAGATACTTGTGTAGGTCGGCTCATACTTTCGCGACACGACGGGTCAAGCCAACACAGTTGTCGGCGCAACTGTTGAGATGTCCTTCCTTTTCTCGTCGGTTACCACCTGCGCATCCTTCAGTTGATTCAACCTACAAGTATTATGATGAAACCGGCATTCACCCTCTCTAGTATGTCCGCATTGTTATCTATTGTCCTGTTGTAATACATTAAGCTAGTTCAAATATACGGTTCAAATATACGGTATGTGACTTCAAACAGAAAGAAGATAAATATTCTTTCTTATCTAAAGATTAATATCCGCCCGAAATCGATTATTAATGCCCATCGTCGTTTGACATCAAGCGATAATTTTCTACGAAAAACTCGTTGATGACATCATACGAAGGGCATCCCAAGCGTAGGTTTTCTCTCAATTATAGGTTCTTTAACGAATCATGAAAAATTGAATTACGTTTGACGGTACTTCTTTTGAAACTTTAATCAGCTTTAATTATCTATTCACATTGTATTGAGAGTCATTGAAAAATATGAGAGAATTAGAATCAGAAAAAAAGTGCGATAACCTCAGTTGATACGCACTCCGTGTTCCGTATAAAGTGTAAAATTTCTGGATCGAATTCTCCTTCCAATTAGTAAATCAACTACGCTAGTAGTTCGATACTGACTGCAAACATGAAATGTTTGAACATCCCGAACTCGATATTTTGATTCTTTTTCACGATTCGTGTGATCGTGCTTTCGCATGTAAAAAAAAAGGATATCACTTGTTTCGAAATTGTGCGAATTCATTATAGCAATGAATCCGGACCATGCGAATCGAACAATCACAAATGAAACATTTATGACGATCATGAATAAGTGATCTTTTTTCTTTGATGTATCGATGAGAAATAGAACAACATTTGCGTTTATTCGTATTCATGACGGCTGAGTCACTCGAGACTCGATGAATATTCATTAATTTTGGAAGATTATTCATATCACCTCTTTACATCGCAAGGATATAAAAATCAAACTTAAAAACTGCTTCTTTTCTGTTCTTTTATATACTATATTTAAACGTGGAATAACTTTTTTATTATCTATAATAGAGTATGGGTCAGGAATGAATCCTTCGAAAGATACGTCTTCCACAAGTTAAAGCGAATCCATTTGTTCGCGCTTACTCGCTGGGTTAGGATTCATCTTCAGACAACGTGCACATTCGTCTGGCAAATTCGGGAAGAATAGAGTTTCATAAGTAAGAATTTGAATATCGTTTACTTTTGATTGATGCTTTAGTCCCCCGCGTTTTCCAGACTAACTCTGAGGGAAACTTGAATTATTATCGATGAATATTTTTTAATACACTTAAATAATAATTATTTAAAATCATAAATTATTAAATAAAAATAAAGATAACAAATAAAAGGGGTGATATGCAATATAAATGTACAAGAACAATAATGATGATAAGTACAATGATTAACCGAGTCCTTTGGAATAGATTAGTGTAGGAACCACAATAATCTCAAGTGCTGCCATAGGTTTATTAAATTTGCTTAATGGCCTAAAATTGTGGTGGTTCTTATACCCAAAAAGCAATAGATATAAAAAAGATTGGATTAATGAACATCATTGTAGAAGTAATATAGATATAGTTTAGGCATTTCTTTAAGCATGGCCAAGCACGTTCTAGTATTATTAGAGTGATCTAAATGATCTAATCTATTTGTCTAAACTATTAATTAAGATACATTATGGAAGAAACATGCTTCGTTGTACACGAAGATACACTCACATCGGTGTTATCGGGATTGAGTAGCTTAAGACCACGATTGTCACCTTTCCGATTTTCGGACTGACTCTGATTTTTTTAACGAATCAGCAGACAGAAAGGATCTGTTTAAGTTTAGAGCGCACATTGATTTTCTATTGATTTTTCAATTTTCCGGCTTAAAATGTCGAAATTTTTGAAAAATTAATCTCCAGTGGACAAGACTGACAAAATTTTTTGGATAAGGCTAGCGATAAAAATCTGTATTTTCCTGGAAAAAAATGACAATAACTGTCTACTATAAAACGATAAACTAAATAGAAAATTTTCTTATTGACATTATAATTCAGTATTCTAGTATCACTATTCTAATTAGCGTCAATGGAAAAAGAGTGTTTTCCAATTGAAGCTTTATCCAAAATAAAATCCGTAAAATAAATTAGATATAAAATAAATAAATTATAATTATATAAATAAATAAATAAATAAATTAGATTATTAATCATTTTTATAGTTTTTGTCAGTTTATTCAATTAGATAAAATTCAAGAAGATAAAATCCAGAATTTACCGTCTTGAACTTTCCAATGGTGGTTTTCACCCACTGAATTTTTCCGGTCAACCCTGCCAGTGGAACACTAGTTGAAAGGTAGTTCCGTGTTTCGGAACACGCGAATCGCGTGTCTAGCGATATGCAGCTCGTCGCCTACATTCGTTAGACGATATGTGTAACTGCGCTTTGCGTGTCGCCGTGAATCGCTTCAATCCACCGAATCCTGCCTCATTAAAAAGAATATAAACGAAGTAGACGGAAGAGCGACGTACCGAGAAAAGGAGGAGCTTATTTATCGTTTCTAACTTTGACTTCTTGACGTTTTCCTCGAGTGGCTATATTTCATTGCGAGGTACATTTACTCCTTATCCCACACAATATCGTAGCGACCGGCTTGACGTTACAAATGAGAAAGTTCCGTAAACTACGCCGTCGTTAGTGATACATGAATCACGCACGCTTGTAGTAATATACACTATAGCACATCATTTAGCTCGTGTGCAGTCGTAGATTCTATAGTCGCGGTCACTATATCTTACAATCTTTGCAATCCTGCTTGCGTTTCTTTTCTTGCTTCCGTGATTTGTACGCTATTAATTTTTGTTGCGTGTATAATCCAATTTCTTTTAAATTTAACGTAATTTTTACGTGATTTTGATCGGGTTTAGCACAGGACTATCATTTGGAAAATTGGATGAAATGAATTAGTTTTCATATGTAATGTAGATTATAATGTAATGAATGAAAGATGTCATATAGATGCAAGGATCAGTAATAATAGATAGTTTTTGAGCTATGACGTATTAGAAGTGTAAAACTTGTGCTTACAGAGCATCTTTGTTTATAAAAGTACATACAGATTTAGAATAACATAAGTTTCACTTTAGAATTTTTTCAAAGAAATATCTAACCGTAGAACAAATAACTAGAACAAAAGAAAAAATACTATTATAGATAAGACCGAATGACAGTGTGTTAAAGAATGTATATTAGAAGATATCCGAGTGGAACAGAATCATAATTGAGTCTCAATGATATCATGACGTCATTTTCCACTTAAAAATGACCTTATTAGAAACAAGTAAGGTCATGATATTATTATGACTTCTGCATTTTATTTAAGTAAAGAACTCCACATTACATAGAAAATTGAGTACAAGAAATTAGTTTTCAGATATAATGCAGTTCATAATGTAATGAATAAAAGATGTTAGAAATGCAAGACTTTAATAATTAGACAGTTTTTGAGCTATGATGTATCAAAGGTGCTCTGTGAGCATAAGTTTTACACTTTTGATACATCACAATTCAAAGAACTATTCATTATTGAGCTTATCTTTTGTTTACCACATTATAAATTACATTATATATGACGACTGACTCGTTTTATCAAAACCTAATTTGACACATAATTAGTGTGAGGTTCTTTATCTTCTAATATGCATTCTCTAACACTTTGAGGGAATTCAGTCTTATCTAGTATTTCTTTCTTTTTTCATAGTTACTTGTTCTACAGAGTCACATATTTCTTAAGAAAAATTCTAAAATAATTCATCTCTTTATGTTATTCTAAATCTAATGTACAGAAGTCGAGATATCTCTTTCATTCTCACCAAAATGAACCTAATAATATATATGTCTTCTAAAGTATAATTAAATATAATTAGCTCTCTTTGCTACATATAATCAAATAAATAAAACAAAAATAAAAATTCTGATTTTGATGAAACATTCGTCGTTCACTTGACAAAATTTTATCTATCTCCTCCAAAACTTATTCTGATCAATTTGTTTTTTTTTTTTTCGATTTTCTCCCGATTGAAACGTCGCACTTTTTCGCTATTACACGGGTATGTACACGGACGCAGATCGATCGCGGAACACATCGTGAAGCATCGCGTTGCATACTCGTCATTAAATCGTCTCTCACTCGTCATGAACGTGCGGATCTACCGTCTGTACGTACGTAAGAGAGGCTTCGTGTGTCCGGGCACGTGTCGGATGATGACTCGTGACGGCAATTTTTTCCAGCCGCGCGGCGTTTACGTTCCATGGACGATGTAGGCCAGCGAATGACGTTTTACACGAACGGATTGACAGCATAGCGCGCACATCCGCGACAAATACGCTTCTTAAATTCTTTAACATGTCGATGCACGATCAATTATTTATTAGTTCCTCGCCGCGTCTATAGATCCGTCGGTGACGATTCGATAGTGGTGTACTATAAACTTCTCGCCGATGAAGTCGTTGGCTCCTTGCCGTGGCTTTTGCGATCGTTGATCCATCTCGAAATATTTATATTCTCTCGACTGGCTGAATGCCACTCTCCTGTGCGAAAATCGCATCGAAACTAAAGGTCAGAGACGAAATTGATGAATCAACGGAAAACAGGCGATCCGTTAACAATGTTTTCGAACAATAATTTTGGCAATGCGGGAGCATTATGATTGATTGACGTGACTCCCTGATACGTGGGTTAAAGAAAATACGTATAATTTCTCTAAATACATCTCGTATGCTATCTATAATCTAGTAACGCGATACTGTTTGGCAGAATTGGCTTGTACGCGAATGGCTTTGTGTGCAGATATTAGATAATATTAACGTATGAGCATTGATTGAACTTTGCAGTCGATAACCTCGGTCTATTATAAACGTCGGTTTGTGCCCTTTCCATTATAATTGAACTCCGTTAGGAATCGCGATCGATAACGCGCAGCGCTCGCTCCAGTGACGCAACGACGCGCAGAAAGATTCGAACGAAGAGTTGCCATTGAGTCTTTTCCTCATTGAGCAGTGCAGTAATGTCTCAAGTTATTACACCAGGAAATCTTTGCAGCATAGTTGCATTGATGTATGCACGAGTGCCTGGCACGGCCTGCCAGAATCTGAGTCACACGATGCGCTCTGACGTCTTTTCGAGGCAGAGATATATGTCGCGAGTCTCTCTCTCGGACAACCGTATCTCCCTAACTGCCATCGCGCCCTTGTCAACAAGTATGTAACGTCATATCGCGTCGCCCGCACATATTACGGCGATGTAAGACGAGTGTACGTATCCGGCACTGCCTGCGCGTCAATACACATCGCCGAATAGAGAATCGAGTCACGATGAAACATGATGACAGAGAGAGAAAGACAGAAAGAAAGTTTGTGCGTGTGTATGAATATGTAAACCGGAAGTAATATATATATATATATATAGATATTTATCTGTCTATATTTTTTATTTTTGTATAAAAAAATAAAATTATTTTTATATTTAGTAATGAAAAATATCATATTTATATTTATATTATATAAAACTGCAAGAGACAAAAATCATTTATTTTCTTCTCATAGAATTTCAAGAATTTTTTCAGAATTTTTAATACCTACTGCATTTTCTTATTTGTACCAACATGAGAAAATACGGTATTAAAAAATTCTGAAAAAATTCTGAAAAAATTCTACGAACTTTATGAGAAGAAAATAAACAATTTTTGTCTCTCGCTGTTTTTCTGTAAAGTTGATAGTATTTGAATTAAAAAATTATTGAAAATCAATATTCAACGATTTTTAGTAATTAATATCTTGTTAACTATTGCGAAAATTGCAAAATGGTAAAGGACTTTTCGACTCAGTTTAGTCTGCTCTATCTACATAAAATTGGCCAAAACTTACGGGACACTCTGTATAAAAATGAAATAATATAAAACATACAAATATATAATATAAATAAATTAATATGTATTACAAAAACACACATACATACATACTTGAAGAATTTTTAAAAGATGTGTGTGTGCTTTTTATTTGTCTAATTTATCTTTAAAAAATGACATACCAACCCTGCAATGATAAAAGGTCAAAAAAGATGTTGCAAGTTTCATGAAATCGAACTTCAAAATGACAAGCATATAACGAACACAATTTGTAATCCCATTCTATTCAAAGTGAACTATATATTTTAATAGAATTTTAATCTGAATACAGCTGCGGTATTCAACGCGAGTGCCGGCTATTACGATAGAACGTGCGAGAAAATATTGCAGGGAGGAGAGAGGATTGGTTATTCTGTGGCGACAACACGACGAGTCAGACACGCCACGTAATACACGTAATTGCGATCGCGATCATAATACACGTACGAACGATTCGGTGAAGATAATGGATTTCAATCCATGAGCGTCCCCAATTTTATGGTTTTATGAATTTATCGCGTGCAACGGAGTCACGATTACTAGTAAAATATCTCTCCAACGGTGTGAATTAAAAGCTGTACATTTTTTATTTCAGCAGAAACATGAATCAGCATTGTACGTCTGTCGTGAACATTTGCAAGTTGTACATAGAATATTCCGAAAGTCACACACGAGCATTGAACTTCAGATTACTTTGTTGCTACATAGTCACAATAATTATAGATACTAGTTATATTGCGGATAATTTTAACATTTGCAAGAATGTATATATCTAGAATGTATAATTATATATTTTGCATTTTTCTTTTCTTATAACTTCACTTCACTTTTTTATTTAAATTTATTCTGATGAAATCAACACTTAATTGACAAAAACGAAATTAAAAAAATCAAAATTACTGAAAGTTGTATAAAAGCATATTGTTTAATAAAAAAACTTTAAAATTGATCAAAGTATCAAGTATGTAAAGTAGTGAGTTTAATGAGTATAATGAGTTTGGGACGTCCTGTAATCAGATGCATATTTTTTATAGCACATCTGTTTCTCCGATCATATATCTGTTGTTTTATTTTGACAGGTATAGCCTGTTAGCATTTTTAATGTCAGCATACGTAATTACTTGATTAATGATTAGGTCTTCGACTCGCCTTATCCATCTCATTAAACGCGACTTTATGATTTTATTGTTCTGATATTTACGAGTTACTGGTTTTATTGTTTAAGCAGCGTTATCGATGGCCCCATTGCTATGCCAGAATTGTTACATTACGCTGAATGAAAATGTATTATCAATTAAACCTGCTCCTACCTGGACTTGTTTAGCCCGCTGCGAGACTGCAATTACAAGAGTGAAATGCGTAGCTGGATGCATGCAACGTTTCAGGAAAACTGAATTAAAGTTCAGGAGAACTAAATTAAAGTAGTCGCCTTTGGAAAAGGGGTTACTCGATCGATGTATTAAATATTTACATTCGTTTACGTTGCATAACTAGAACTCTTATTCCTGTAGAAAGCAATCGATAAATATTCAAATTAATAAAGATCGTATTAATTGTTGATAAAATGCATAATATATTGTATATATATCAGACGACGGCATTTAAATATACAATGAAAATATTCATTTTAATATCGGAGATCAGTTCAGATGGAATGTTTATACTATAAAAGTTTCCAATCTATTGTAATTTTATCTCTACTTTGTGTTCTTTTGATATAAATAGTTCCCTATTTTCGTCGCTTATACTCTTTTTTTATTTCACTCGATTATATATTGGAAATTACATACCTCGAAGCTACGACTTTATATTTAAAATTTTCCACGTATGCACTTAATAGAAATTCCCTCTTGCAAGTTTCGCGCTCTTTGTTATTTTTTAAAAACTCACTTTTTTATTCTTCGCATAAATCATTCAACGAACGTTTATGCATTTAACATAAGAAAATACACGAAAAAAGATGTAATAAAAATTGCAATAAAAAGTTTTTATCCTGGGATATACGATGGAAAACATATTTTTATTTACAAATTTTATTTTTCTATTTTAAAGGAATACTTTTTTTTGTATTTTAAAGGGATGATTGTAATTATTTGAATATTTGAATATGTTATATAAAGCAAATTTCATTAGTATTTCATGAATAAAAACAAAATTTTACAATCTGTATACGGTTGTTTTTTTTTTTACAAATTGTTTCGTGAAAATTTTATGCTTATGTGTAAGATACTGAAAATTGCAATATTAATATAGTAATATTTTAATCGTTAACATTGTAAAATGTTGTAAACTACTGTATATACATACTGTATATACATTGTAAGTTTATACAATGTTTGTACAGTGTAAAATACTTGCATAACTTCCTCTAACGTGCGTTAATTTTTACTGACACTCCAAGTAAAAAATGCACATAATAAATTATCAATTTTCGTGTAATAAATACAATAATATTACCATATCTCAAATTTTTATGATAAATATTCTAAAAGAATAAAAAAATATTTTTATGATAAATATTCTAAAAGAATAAAAAAGTATTACAGAAAGGAAATATATCTTTTGTAATTTGTGACAAAATAATTTTTACAATATTTTCTCCATGTAGATTAAGATAAGATTTCGAATTCCCACACGTTTCATGCTGATGTAAAAGACAGATTCCCGAGGCGCGCAATGGGAATCTGTAATCCCGCATTACAGCTTGTAAAGATGCAATCGCACGGGAGATATCTCGCCGCGCTAATTCGTTGACCCCGCGCAACTCGGCGCATTTCAACGGCGAGTTACGAACGTATGTATGTGTATGTCGTCGCGCAGGCACGCGTTTCCGGATGCGCGGCACACGAAGCACGTCTCTTTCCGCGTTTTCACGTTGCGCGTTGCGATTACTTGAATGGCTTCGCAAGGTCCGGAGTCCCCCAGCCGAGAGTTCACTTTGCCGGCGACGCCGCGCCGACGACGGCGACGACGTTTGCGGGAACGCAATTTGCGAGCGACTATTTTGATTCCGTGCCACCATCGCGCGTCGATGCTGTCTGATTGGCCGCAGTAATCTTCGCATCCGTCACTTTCCAATCTCTTCATGTAGGTAATTTGTCAACGGCTGACCTTTGTAGCGTGATTAAACGTGAATTTGAAGTTTCGCAGTTTGTTCCGCTTCGCGCTGCAAAGTGTCGTTTCACCGCATTGCCGTTTTTCTACCTCTCGTATCGTACAATTCAACGAGGATTAGTATGGTATTGTAACGTAATAATACCGTCGCGATCCTGAAATTTGCGAATCCATCAAGCGGAATATTTTCACGTACGATTGAGTAATTTCATGGCTGTTGCAATTGGTACGTTCTTAATCGTTGTTGGTGAGGTATTCAGACTTATAAATTCGCTAAATGCTATTTATATATACGTTATTATATTTAGCGCAAATTGTTTCACAATTGTAAAAAGTTTAGCATTTATCCTTCTCTAAAGAAAATTTATAGAATATTATCAAGCTTTATTTAATTCTAAATCATCAACAATAAAAATGGAGATATAATGTTGGAATGTCAGAAATACGCGAGTTACATTTGAAAAAATCGCACGAGCAATAAAGGGTTAATTATTCGAATTTAATCCTTCAGTCAAGAATGTATTTTCGCTTTATTTATGAATAATATTAAATAAATAGTTTGTGAATAATATTGAATAAACTGTTTCATGTACAGAGAGGAGAATACATTCTGCGAAAAGTTGTAACTTACTACTATTATACTTCCAAAAGGTGCGCGATATACATCGATTGATAAACGTTGAGAATTTCGCATCGCATAACAACAAGAAACTTGGCTAGTTTACAGGAGATGAAAGTATTTGATACGATATAATTTCCTTTGTTTGTTAAAAAAAAGAACGTTTTCAACGTTGTCGTAAACAATCGGTCTTTTTTTTTAATTTTTTGCGCCGGAGAATAAATAGACGCGCGAAGTCTACGTCGACGCGCCACAGTCTCGACAATTTCGCACCGGCGATTATTCCATAACACCGAGGAAAAAATAAAAGGGAAGAAAAAGGGAAAGAGTTTCGTCGCGGCGCGAGACGTTCATAATGTCACCGAGTCTGCGCAGGACGGAACGGCGTGGAAACCACCTTCGTTCGAACGCCGGTATCTGAAATCCGACGATAAATAACACCAGCGAATTTCCCTTGCTCGCGATAAAATCGGCCGGGGTGGATTAGGGGTGCGGGAGAGACCGGGGGGGGGGGGTGGCAGGGATACTCTTGTTACGCGACGCGAAATAACGCGAGTGCGTAATGTAAACGCGACACCCCGACTGGTTTTGACGTGGGTTGACGACTGCGGATGTCGGACAAAATCGATAGTACTTGGCGAGTCGCCGCCGCCTCGTTGGTCCAGGCCATCTCCCCGACGCCGAAGCGCGTAGGCGTCCAGAAATACATGTATACGTATAAAATATATATATATATATATATTCTGTGACGCCGCGTCGCGTCGCGTCGCGCCGCTTCTCGGTGTACACCGGGTGTTCCCGACTTTGTGACGCTTGGCGACCAAGAGAGCCAACTCCGCCAACTTCTTTCCGAGTCTCGCAGAGCAATTCAATCCGCTGATGTACTTTCTAGTGATTTGCTGCTGAAATGAATAATTGCGTTTCTATTTCGTTTCCACTGGTATCTAATACGGAACTTAATTGTTTCGTGAAGAGTCATTTCGTAAATCTAATGATACATCGAGGGAGAAGTATCAAAAAGAAACGATTCTTTCTCATTTTCGGATAATTTTCCAGCGCAAAAACACGTTGTTAGAGAGTTCGCAAGTCACTATGAGAAAAATATTTCTCTGATATTCTGCAGAAAAATGGTTTACTTTTTAATTTAGGCAAGTAGCACGTACCGGAAAAGATGTTCCAGACGCGTTGGAGTCGAAATAAGTTAATATCAACATATTGCTTCACATTCCGTCATACATATTTCATATGAAAAGCCAAGTGGCGATTTAATTCTACAAAAGTTTCTCGGTATTTCAATTTATTGCGTAGGTATAGAACGTATAAGTCTTTTTTACAATTCCAGGGGGATCCGACGAAGATTTACGCGTTTTTGCAAAATGAAATCGATTTCAATTTAACCGCAAAATAAATATTCGTTAGTCGAATAAAAGGAAAAGATTCTGTTATGTTTTCACCACCTTAAGGTTCAATTCATCGTGACTGATCCTAGCTTTCCATACAATTCCCCAACCATTAATTTCTAACTACTGATACGCTCAATACCTCTGGGACACCCTATATTCAAGAGAAAGGGTGAGGGCGAGGGGAAGAGAGAGCCAAATCGAACCTACCCTCACGAACTACGCTCTTCATTCAGAGCCGCCCCCACAATCTTTCGTGTGACGTCATAGAAAGCATTGGAGCATTCACTATCTTGCGCGCGCGCGCGCGCAATAGGCGAAGTAGAGAGGAATAAGAAAGACAGAGACGAAGTGATCGAGGATGCGCACATACGATCTACGTCTATGGTCCAGGATTACGTCTACTAATGGTAGCAGGCGATGATGGTGGTGGTGGTAGCGGTGGTGGCATCAGTAATAGCGATAGTAGAGGGCTTCGTACTGGCTTGCCCTCCCACATCCCCCGAGTATTGCTGCTGCTGCTGCTGCTGCTGCTGTTGCTGCTGCTGCTGCTGCTGATGCTGATGCTGCTTCTTCTGCTGCTGCTGCTGCTGCTGCTGATGCTGATGCTGCGGTTGCGGTTGCTGTTGCTGCCGTTGCTGCCGCTGCTGTGCCACCACCAGTTCTAGCCGCTCCTCCGCCTTTCACTTGCGCGAGCCTCAGTTCGCTGGTGTACCTCATCAGCTGCGGGTCTCTTCGAACGACGCAACCAGTCCGACGTTGTACTACCTGTTTAGTCCGACGTATAATCTTTTTTTTTTAGGTAGATATACCCCGCGTCTCTTTGTTGCATCTTCCCTGGTAATTCTCAACGAGCTTCTGCGTTTATATGTTTACTCGGCCTTCCGCGGCCTTCTGGGAAAAACGCGTTTGTTTGCGTCGCACCTGTGGATCCGTGGGTACCAGTTTCTTCATCATTATTGCGTCTTACGCAGCCCGCTGAAGAGCGTCGATCTGAGAAATCGCGCACCGCTCATTTAACTCGCTTCGTAGTATAATAAATAGTTTTGGATGTCTATTTTCTCGGATGTGAAGTGCCGGAAAAGTGATTTGTCACAGTTCTGATTTATGTGAGAGACTTCTTTTATGAAGTTATCTATTTTTACGTTATCGTGTACCAACATTAAGGGAATACTATGCGGTGGCGATAGCATGTCCAAATCGCTACAGGTGGTGCTTTCTCTTTATTGTTCATATTATCATGTTAAAGTTTGAAAAGAAGCTGCGTGCTGGTTGAAGATTCGCTTGTTCGTTTTCTTTTCGCGGGTCATACGAGAATAATCAATTAATAATAACGTTCGAGAATACGACGATTTATGTGAGTAACATTTTTGCTTATAATTGAGCTTTTGCTCATATTTGACAAACGTGTGAATTTGTCTCGTTGAAATTATCTCCAGACGAATTAGGACTACTAAATTGTTAGCATAATGAGCTCGTTTAAAAGTATAATACGTAAAACAATGGCATTTTAAATTAATGAACAAGAAGCTTGATCTATTATCAATATTCGTTTCTGTACAAGAAAGAACAGTTTGGTTAAAGTACCTAGAAATTTAGCTACAGATGTGAAAATAATTTTGTTAAATCATTAAAATAATATTATGACGCTCAGCTAATTGCTAGAATGTCAAAACTTTTTATGTGATGTTATATTTAAGCCATCCTACAAAATAATTTTTATGCTCAACAAAATTATTTTCAGATCTGCCTAAATTTTTAGATACTTTAAAAATTTCTTTCCGTGTAGATTGCGATACAAAATTTTCATGATGAACGTGATGTAAATAATTTAATTTAAGACTAATGACATGGCATTATGAAAAATGTTGGCTCAGAACATTTTTTTGTATCGACGAATAGTCGTGACGAAAATATTACGACGACAGATATATTTCGAAAACGCCCGTTTTTCTTCCTGTCAATAAGTGGTAATAGCGATTTACTTTATGCGCGTCAAAGGTACATCCATGATCTTGATTGTGCGTAGTATCTGACAGAGATAATAGATCGCTTTGTTATTTCGAAATGTTGTCAGTCGTGAGGAATAAAGGAGACCGTAGTTTGAGAATGTATATTAACATTTTTTTATATATCCGTAAAATGACGCTCGTTTATTGGCAATTGTCGATTAATTCTTCGCAAATGATACGGAAATAGCACGTCGGAAGTACATTTTATCATCGTTACTTTAGCCAATTATTTCCCGCCTGTGACATTCAATCAGGACTAATTTTAACAGTTTAATTGTTTAATACGAGACCAAAGTATAGTTCGGACTTCTCAGTTCATCCCGAGACCTTCGCTAAATCGACGCCAGCTTTCTCAATATAATATAGGACATTCTAGAACTCTCGCAGCGTTTCCTTTCGTCTCCGTTGACTCCTTTCATTCGCTGAGCTTCGATCAGCTGCGATTCGAGATAGATAGATACTTGTAATAAAGTTGAGGGTCATCTTTTTTTTTTCACAATCTATTAACCTTCCGGAGATGACGTCAAAATGTATAAGACAGTTATTGACAGCAGCTCTGTAAAATCCATTTCATTTATATTAATTAAAAGACACTAAGTTAATTTCAAGAAACCAGAATTAATAGCAAATATTATTTTGTTTTAGTAACTAAATATTGTATTTTAGTAAGAATAATTTGCAGATGTAACATAAAGAAAATGGAATTGTTTGACATTTTTGACAAAAGGATTTAATTGAATAGGTCCGATCCACAGTCAGCTGCGGAAGGTTAACATTCGATATTTATCGAATTCGAATGATTAGCGTATCTAAACTTTACGCTATGTTTCTAAAAGCTGTTTAAGATTACAGACTAAATTTCTGATCACATATCTTTCGTGACGTCTTACTACGAATCTGGTTCGTGACATAATTGCTTTCAAAGAGGTATACCTATTATCGCAGAAACACGTACGGTGCACAAACAAGCAAGTCTGATAATAACTAATAGGCTGATTTCTGGCGACAGGTTGACGCCGCGTAAAGTTCTGCACGGCAATCCAAACTTAAATGCCGGATACGAACTAGAAATTCATTACGAATAACGTCATTCCTCGTTATCGGCATTTTTATCGAGAGAAAACATCGGCTTTGATCTCACGCCGAAAGATTAATTTAAAGTATATCTCTAGATTGCCGATTAGATTACGTATATTCGCGCTTTTGATAAGAAAGCGCGTGCTCCAGTATTTGCGTATTGAAATTGAAATTTCAACAGTCAAAAAGGATATATCGCATTATTCCGGAATATCGCATCGACTTGTTGCGCTTTTCTGAACGGCACGAACCGCATACGAAAGCCAATAGCCGAGGGCTTTATATACGCGTTGGTTGACTTGCTCGCGTACGTCGCACACCCGGACGTAACCTCGTGGCATTTTCTCGCCATGTACCCATACACTTTATGCACCATGACATAGATACTCGTCGAAGGGCGCGCTCGATGATGCACTCGTCGTCGGAAATTCGCGGGAGAGATGTTAGAAACCTTTTTTTTTTTTTTTTTCACCTTTACCGACCTTTAGTCTTGTGTGGGTCAGAGTGTGACATTGTACAACATCACGCAAGTTTTGCGAAAGCATTAGCATACGAAGACCTTTATTATCGTGATTCTACATTTATCAGAAAGATACAATTTTCCGTATTAATGTAACATATTTGCATATCTTATTTGCATATTCATACATTTTTTTATAGGATATGAATATAGTTTAGAAACAAAATTATGCGCGTTTAATTATTGTACATTATGCGAATAATATGATAAGAAATCGTTTAAAAATAATGTCGAGAATTTTATGGAAATAATAATCTGCTTATAAAAATAGAAAAATTAGAAAAATTATTTAAAAAAATTTTATTTAGAAGTCATATAAGAACTTTTGTGTTTATTGGCTCTTTACAAATATTTCGTAAAATCCTTTACAACAAAAAATAGAAAGTTTTGATTTTGTTTTCTCATCGAAAGATCTATAATTAAACGAATAAAAATCATAACATTTACAATATTCGTTTACGTACGTAATTCTACCGTTTGCAAGAGAGTCACGTAAAAATCTCGTCTTTTGTATTTGTTGCAGTGTGGCTCTCTGGAGATCGGCGAGGAACGCCAGCGTCGGGTCGCTATGATGGAGTCGCTCTGCCAGGTGAACGGCAGTAAGACCAACGCCATCGGCAATGGAGACCTTAACAATGAGACCAACAATAACAACACGAACAATAATAATAATACCCACAATAACAATAACCACAACAATAATAACAATAATAACAACAATAACAGCAATGCTACCGATTGTCCGGATCCTCAGCAGAGGTTAGCGGTGCTGAGTTTCGAGCAGGTCCGCCGCCTGAACGATGTGATGAACGAAGTCGTCAGCATTCACGGCCGAGGGAACTTCCCCACCTTGGAGGTCCGATTGAGGGATCTCGTGACGGTGGTGCGCAGCAAGCTAGAAACCGATCCGAGCAACGGGGGTGCCGGCATGAGGGTACGCGATATCCGACTGAACGGAGGTGCCGCTTCCCACGTGCTGGCCACCGAGTCCCAGCCGTACAACGACCTGGACCTTATCTTCGCGGTCGAGCTGTCCAGCGGCCGTAATTACGACAAGGTCAAGGCCGCAGTGCTTGGCTCCCTGTTTGACCTGCTGCCGGAAGGCGTGAGCCGCAAACGCATCACTACCTGCAGTCTGAAGGAGGCTTACGTAAGCAAAATGGTGAAAGTGAACAACGATGGCGATCGGTGGTCCCTGATCTCCCTCGGCAACTCCCGGGGCCATCGAAATGTCGAGCTCAAGTTCGTCGACTCGATGAGACGGCAATTTGAATTCTCCGTTGACTCCTTTCAAATCGTTCTCGATTCCTTGCTGCTTTTCTACGAGTGCAGCAAGCTCCCAATCGCCGAGAACTTTTACCCGACCGTGGTTGGCGAGTCAGTCTACGGTGATTTTCAAGAAGCACTCTATCATCTGCACAAAAAGCTCATCTCGACGAGGCATCCTGAAGAGATACGCGGCGGCGGCCTACTCAAATATTGCAATCTATTGGTGAAGATGTACAAACCGTCTCAGCCGGATTACATCAAGACCCTCGAACGATATATGTGTTCGAGATTCTTCATTGATTTCCCGGATATAGGACAACAACGCTCCAAACTTGAGAACTACTTGTGGAATCACTTTGTCGGGCCTGAGGAGGAGGCCCTCAAGTATCAGTACCTGATGCTGCTGCACAGCGTTGTCGAGGAATCTACCGTGTGCCTGATGGGCCATGAGCGACGGCAAACCCTCGCATTGATTCAGAACCTTGCCTACCAAGTGCTCTGCCAGGAGCAGCAGCAGCGGTTGACGAGTCATCAACAGGCGCCGCAAGGTCCGCCTGCTACCTACGTCTACGCCAACGGTTATTACTACGCGCCCGTGATACCCACGACGGCATGCTACACGTGCACCTGCAACTGGATGGCGTGCTCCTCGTGATGCGACGATATCGGCGATAACGTCGTATCTGTAGACGTCGCCACCGCTACCACCGACATCTCCACCATCACTACCACAACCACCACTACCACCACCACCACCACCACCACCACCACCACCACCACCACAACCACTACCACCACCACGATCACTGATTGTTGCTGCTTTAACCGACTTACAATCAGTCACGTCGATTCTTACAATCATTGGTATCAAAGATATCAATTGAGAGAGTGCGATTTCTGTTATCTCTGCTTTTACGGCCTCTACTGTCCTTTCGAAGATCCTGGAGACTTTTGTTGCGCTTGTAGTCCTTGCGAAGTGTCCAAAAATGTGGAGGCAGATATTGATCGTTCCGTGTCCGATGTCAAAGAATCTAAGCTCCTTAGTTGACGTTCGTCGGGGTGATACGAGCTTGGGTGCAAGAACGGTATACGGAAGAAGTCATCTCTTCGGCATCGAGGATGATCATTTGAAAATAGCAGTAACAATAGAATCGTGGATCGAAAGGCGGCGTATAAAATTCGGACGATGAACGTATGATATCGTCGACGATGTGAGAAACGGTAGGCAAGTACGAGACACGAAGCATTTCTTATCGTGAGTCTTCGGCCTTCCGTCGCGAGTGCTGCTCTTTCTAAGCATTCGTAAAGATATTTCGGTGGCGATCGTTGCAGCAAAGTTAGGACCGACGCTGGTACCGGCTACAGTTGCGGTGTAAAACAACCAAAAGACTATAAAGACTCCAGAAACGATGTGTTGTGCCTAAAAATAAAAATATAAAAAGAAATCGGAGAAGACTAGAAAAAGATACGACGGGAAAAAACGTTCCTCCGATGAGTTATAAAAAAAAAAAAGACAGACATAACCGTAGTAAAAGAGCAAGATGGTCTTAGATTAGTGGAAACGAGCGCCGCTCGTTTATTGACTAAATACGAATATTTCGGAGAATAGATATCGACATCGTCCCGGAACGAGCGTTTGTCGATGAAACGGACGTCGACGTTGCGTACAGCGAATTCTGGACGAGGCCACGTTAAGGAGGAAGCGGAAAACGAAGAAAGAAGAATCGAAGATGGACGCGAGGCGGAATATTCCACGATGGAACTTGTGGATAGGGAGAAGAGGAGAGAGTGTTGGAATGAACAGACGGCTCGAGCGAGGCACGATCCTCCTGTTTTAACCTTTCCTTTGTCTCCTCCCGCCTGATTTTTTTTTTTCTCGCAAAACTGATCGCGTGCCGGATAGCAAGGGCAGGGAGAGACAAGAGATACGTAAGAGATGGAAACGGGCTGTTTTCGGTGAGGGAGGAAACACGTCGCGAACTACGGAAAAATATATAAATATATATAAATATAAATATATTTAAATATATACAGATATATGTATAAATTTATGTATAAATAATTAATGTGTGGCTGTGAACACATTTCATTTAGATACTGTGTATAACGTGATAAGATTTAATTCGGGAAGATGATGTTAGCGGGGCGGCACGGCTGGGGGAACGAGAAGGGAAATGAGTATGAAATCGAAAGGGAAACGCTTCCGAGCCGCATTTCTTTCATTTCTGCGAGAACTCGAGCGAGTGTAAATACAAAACACACACACACACACAACATACATACGTATACATATACTCGCAGGGATGTACATTTACATATCCATGTACACCGGACATGTCTGATCGACCGTGGGTTTTCTTAGGCGATAAATACTACATGAGTGCTGAGACACAACGCTAAAAAGGAAATTATGGCTTTTTAATGGGGGATGATTAGATCTGTCTCCCCGTGAGAGTCGGATGGATATGAACCCCACGAAGAAAAATCTTGCAATATAATAATTCGAGTTACGGCGAGATATATCAAGAGATATATCAATGAGCGCGGAGAAGAGTTATTTAGAAAAAATATTTTTCGAAATGTTTGCAAAGCAGTCCGAGAGTAGAGGGTAATTTCGAGAGCATGTCAAAATACCGTGATACGTTATATCCAATGCCAAATTGTTTCGACAAATCGCGCCGTAGCTCGCCCGAAATTCCGTCTCACATTCTCGTACGCGCGAAGCGAAGATTTTGATCCATTCCATCTGAAAACTACTACATCTATCACGTTCACTTTTTTTTCTATCTCTCTCTTTATTTACTCACATATTATCGTTGAAGGAAACTGCGGTTTGTCGGCGCGACAGTAATCCCGCGCGCAGTAAAATAATCACAGGTCCCGGACATTCGTTTGGAAGGTGGCACGTTTCTGAAAACCGTAGCCTGAAACTCGCGGCGCGCAAACGTTCGAGAAAAAGAAGTAAACAGGGCGACGATTGGAGATAGGACGGGGCACAGGCAGAGAGATTCGAGCGAAAGAAAAAGAGGATGAGAGATAGAAGTGAGGACGAAGTGAATACGAGGGAGCATAAAACTACCTATTCCTCTGTGTACGTTGATTTGAACGGAACGCGACTTGTGTTGAACAAAGGGAGGTAATGTCACGAATCACGGCTGATCGGCACGACGTAACAGACCCGGTCTCTCTCTCTTTCTCTCGGCGGCTTCTTTCTAGCGGCGATTGGGGCCCGCATTTTCTTTACTAGACATCGTAAACATTCAGTGTATCGCGCGCGCGCGCGTGCATCCGCGTGTGTATACGCGCGTTATACATACGCGGAGGTAGCGACGACGTGGCGCTCCGGGGTCTTACATGCGTGTAAGTGGATGCATAAGATATACATACGCATATAGCGTACTTTTATATGCGTACACTTCTCTATCTTCTCCTCTTTTCCTCATCTCTTTCTTCGTGCACATTCGCGCGCGATTATGTATCCGTCTCCGCGTATATGTGCGTACGTGTGTGTGTGTGTGCGTGCGTGTGTGTGTGTGTGTGCGTGTCTCCGTTTACGTGCGTATCCGTATCGACTGGTGACCCCGTTAGTTAGCTCGCTCGCTAACAGGCCTCGTTTGCCTCGCTCGCTCGCTCGCTCACTCTTACTTTCAGTTCGCGAGCGAAAGTAAAGGCCTAATAAAAAGCCCGCAAACTGGTTTTTCAGGTATATCGCGTGTTAATGCTAAAGAGATCCAGCCGCCGGCGCGGCCGGAGTGCCTCTATTGCCGGCCTATCGCCTATCGCTCTACTACCACCACTGTCCCTTCTCTCTCTTCCCAGACACTCGTATATATCTCGCGTACATCTCGCGTATATCTCGAGCGTCGCTCCGCGGTTGCTCGATTTACTTCGCGCCGCCTCTCATGTATTTCGTCCCCGAATGTATTTCCGCAAATGCGAGCTTCCGGAAGCAGCATCCTTCCGGCATAAACGGAACTTGATTATCTATCGATCGGACGTTTGGAAAAATCGCCGTTTGGAACTACTCGACACGCCGCGTGGCGGATTCTCACTCGGTTCAATTCTAAAAATTCTTGACGAAATCCTATATGTAGGATATTGTGCAATGTAAAATAAGAAACATTAATGGATATATATATATATAGTATAGAAATGTTGGGTGTTATATATAGTCAGATATTGTACATGTTCGAGGTATGATAAATTTAATAAATTGGAAAGATGAGAGACATAAATCTAAATTACGTTATGACCGTATTCTAATTTACATGATTATGATTATCGAAACCTATCGCGAATTATTGTTCCTTAATCTTTTTTATCGCATCTTAATTACGATGAACAGAGAGAATACTCGTTATATTAACTTAACGGTTCGGCGTTCTTCACGCTGGAAAATATCTTCATGCCGACTCAGCTTCGCGTCGTGCAAATTCCATTTACAATCGAGCTTTAATAATACTCTTAAGTGGAAGTCGAACGTCATACTCTCCGTGTCTCTCCCTTCACGTCGCATCCAAGCCACTCGCGGCGCTCATCGATCGACAAATTAATCTACCAGAGATGAGCCAGAAATGAATCGACCATCGGCGGAATTAAGCCTTCCGTTATCTATAAAAGACAGCGATCTCATTCCGCTTTCCTCCTCGTCGCTTTCCACCATTTTTACTTAAATGGCGACGCGAACGAACTCCGAACAAGGAATTCAACGAATACAGGCTTTTCCTTCTTTTTAATAGGCTATGCTTTTCTTTCGAATTAACGTTTATTTTATGTGTAACAAATATCGATTTGTACGGTGACTTGTTTCAGAATTTCGACTTTATAACATCTTGTAAATGATTTTTATGCTTCACCCGTGTTATTTTGGCGTCAAAATATCAGTATTGCTTTAAAAACAAAAAAAGAGATAAATAACGTAGCGATCGAAGGACACTTAGGAGCCAATTTTTATAATTTGTTCACGAGTAATAACCGTAGGGTTATAGTCGTTAAGAAGTTACAGAATAAGTCTCTCGGACTTAGTTCCACAATTCACTGTTAACTCTTAACCGGGATTTAACTCATTTCTCATCTCTTTCCGATTCTAGAATTAAAAAGAGATGACGGATGAGTTGAGTGAGTTATGAAATTGGACCTTAATGTGATAGAACTACAATTCGCAACTGGCAGCCCGCCGAAATATCCAGAAGCGTGGTGGTAGTAAGAAGCAAGGCTGATAGTAATCGAAATTACAAAATCGGAACTATCGTATATTTTTAGCATCAATATGTGCATTGTTTAAATTTTGTTGATTATTACGTTGTTTTCTTTTATATGTCATTTGTGTGTAACCGTCGAAGAAAAATGAGCGAAAAAAACAATTATTTGTCTATCGCGCGCGTGCGCCTTCGCCTTGCGAATTGGAGATTTAGAGTAGGGAATCTTGTATATCGGAAGTGCGTTTATTAATCATTGTATTTATGTAGGTTTAAACACAAACGCCTAATTGCGAAAGAAAAAATTCACGCGGATGGCCGGAACACGTGCCAACTTACTGAAATAATTATGTGTGTCTATGTTAAGTCTCGGAATTAGTTGCCATTATCAAGGACACGTTGATTACAACGTTGATTACGTTGTTTACTCGGCGATAAACGAACGTTAATTGCAACTTGTATAGATCGTCGATTACGTCTGAAATAGTAAAGATAATAATATACGAATTTACATAATACATACGTTTTATATATATATATATCTCGGGAATAATCTCGACGAACTTGCAGTTTATCAATGTGAAAACTTATTTGTTTATAGATTGTGCGTTAAATCAAAATTTATGTACTAGCATGAGGGGAAGAAAGAAGGGTAAATGATACGAGAAATGTGAGTCGAACGAATTTTTTTTGCTTCCAAGTCGGCAACATTTTATAATAACTCGTATGTTAAATTAAATGAAAATTGAAAATGATATAAAATTCGGATATATTGAAATTAATATATACATATATATATATTTACATAACTGTATATATGTATAATATAATATAGATAAATATATATATATATATATATATATATATATACATTTTGCGTAAATGTATGGGGTGGAAATTTTTGTTGAGTATGTAATAACTAAAAGGCCGTGCCGCGATCTTCAGGCTACATATTGTTATCTCATTATCTTCGTAAGAACGGAAGAGGCGCTAATCGGCATAATGTTCGGAAAACCGAACAATGTAAATGTACTTTCATACACACATCAATGGAGATGCATCTACATTAAGATGCGCGTGATGATGAATTTATGAACTGCGAGCAAGGGAAAGGATCAAAACGGAAATGTTGCATGTATTTTCAAAATACATGATACATAATGAAAGGGTTTCGATCTTTTCATTGATTTCGTTGATTTCGTTGTAACATCAAAATAACCGAGATGTGTAAAATTTATTTTGCAATGCGAGAGAAAATTGCGCAGCAGTATTTACGAATTTTACGAGTTTTAAAAAATGTCACGTATTAAAATATTGTACATTACGTAAGATTGTTATAAGAAAATCCATTAGTGATAAAGAACAAATCCGGATCTAATTTGTAAAATGATACATCAGTTCCTCTTAAAATATAAACTTCAACGATATTTGCATTTGCGCGATTGATCCTTCCTCTCGGATTCCACGAATCGAATTCAAACACAGAAGCTCAAAGGAGCCGAGTCCTTCGCCCTCACAAGATCCCGATCGTCGATTAATAATATTATTCTCTCGTAGGAATTTGTTTTTCGTCTTTAGTCGATCGAGACAGCCCCTGATTTTTCACTAAGCGCTTTAAGGTCCAGGGTTGATACGTAACTATGTACTATACATATATATACATATATCTCTTGCGGAAAGATATTGGAGGACACACACGATCATGTTACATTACCGTTTATATATTTTACTACAGGAAATACGACACTAATGAATTTATCTTTCTATTAATATGTGTAACTCCTAATGGAACGTTATAATGTAATTACATGGTATAATTAAAGGAAACATAGCACACAGACGCAGAAAGGAGAGAAAGATATGTATTTAAAGAACGTTATATATTATCGTTCTTAGTGTTTACTAGATTACCCGTTACGATTTTTAATTCTTTAGTAAGTCCTATTATGCGCGAGCGAGCGAGAAAGAAAGAGAGAAAAAGACAGAATGACAATCGGAGGGTGCCGAGGAACTAGAAACGACAGAATGATCGCGGAAAACGGATATATATGTACATACATACATATTTCACGTACATGTTGATAGAAATAAAGATATATATGTATATGTATAATTACGTCCAGAGACGAGTTAAGAGTAGCGGGCCCATGCCCGGGGAAATCTCAAGTCGTCCTAAGGAAAAGGGGTGAAGGGTGAGGGAAATGACGGGCCCAAAACAATCGAGAGAAATCATGGGTCAGTCCGCCTTTCCCATAATGAACGTTCCCTAATTTCGTTCATTGCAAACGTGTGCGTTTTGTATGTGCGTTCCTTTTTTTTCTTTTTTCTTTTTTTTTTTCTTTTTTGAGGCACGAAACTCAGACTCGCCGCTGGACTCGTCCGCACGTCATGCATGTGTGCGTACGTGCGTGCGTGCGTGCGTGTGCGTGTGTATGTGTGTGTGTGTGTGTGTGTGTGTGTGTGTGTGCGTGCGTGTGTGTGCGTGTGTGCGTGCCCACGCATCCTCATATATTACTAAGGTAAACGTGTTGCCCCGTTTACATGCGAATCCGCTGCGAAAAAAAAAAAGAAAGAAAAAGAGAGAGAACAGTACAGGCTCTTTTGCGTCTTTATTAGGATAATCCCAGCGAAGTGTGCGTCCAAACAAAAAAAAATTGCGCGTGCATCATATGTGTTTGTGTAAATGTATATATATGTATATATAATATATGTATGTATATATATATATATATATGTATATATATATATGTATGTATATATATTTATGTATGTAAATGTATATATATATATATATATATATATTTAAAATACACACATACATACATACACACACATTTTCGAGGATCTTTCGAATCGACGTCGCTTGAAAACTTATGAGAGATAAAATCGACGTTCGCTTTTGCGAGCTCGTGCTTTATGTAAGAACTTAGATCACAGATATACATATATATATATATATATATATATATATATATATATATATATATGTGTATAAAGATAAAAATTAAGATAGAACATTTAAATCGGAAACTGAAATGATGTTATTGCAGTTATTGATAAGGTCGATCTAACTACAAAACGATTTTAAGATAAGGCTTCGAAATAATTTTTAAATTGGTTGTGATTGTATATAGTGTTAGCCTCTGACTGTGTTAATTATCATCGGATAAATTATATACCACACATACACACCCAGCCACACATACACACACCCACAAACACACATACATACATACACACACACACACACACACACATACATACATCGTAAGCAAATAAATATAGATTAAACGGATAAAAAATTGAAAATTTATTAAAATTACAAATATAAAAATTGATGTCGATTTTCTTAACGTTAGACTCATGTAATAAGGATAAGATAATAAATTAGCGATTAAGATGCTGAAACAGCGACGTCGACTTGACTGGATTCGCGACAGATAAATAATAATAATAAATAACAATAATAATAAGGCCTCGACATAAATAACATTCTTGCCTCGTCCGTTAACCGGAAGCCTGTGAAGTTTTCTGGTTTCGGACGGTGAACGCGTCTGGACCCAGATACTTCGTGAAAATCATAAGACTCGTATAAAATAAAATATGTGTATAATAAAGGCAACGCTATTTTTTGTGGCTAGATTAGGGCGTAAAGTAAATGGAAGAAAAGTTTTACGAAAACTAAATTCTATCGGTCTACGTACAGTCGAAAGTAGTTGATATAAATATTAAAATGTAATTATTAAATTTTTTGCGAAGAAAATTCTATATATCTATAAATCTATATCGTTTTTTCTCTTGTATGGCGTCGCCGCTCTACGATCGTGATAAAAACAGTGATCAGCTAATATGATTCTAACCGGACCGATCGTGGTGAACACTTAAATAACGTTTCATGAATACACGCAAAGGAAAAAATTCGCACATCGTGAATTTATATATATATATATATATATATATATATATATATATATATAACGATTCATAGTTAGCTGTTAACTTTTAGACAGCCATCGTGTGAGCGGCGAACGAATCGAGATTGCCTTGCAAATGAAACGCTTTAATTTGACAGGTTACAGGATGAAAACCCCAGTGAGTCGTTATGTAGCATACGTTATTTAGCGCGAAGCCGCACGCATAGCTAATTAGATAATTGCTATGGCAAATTGTCGAGGAAAATTCGCGCGCGAACGCACCTCGACCGATCGGTTTTAATCATTCGCGCTAATTGGTCCACTGAGCATTCAGGTCGAGATGGCGAATGATTGAATGAACTGAAATTTATTTAGTTATTTATTTCTCGGCAAAAAGTTAACGCATTGTTGAAATAAATTGGTTAGTTCTCATAAATCATCTCTGGTTTTAAAGTTCTTCAAAAAATAAATATGCAATAGTTTCCGATTAAAACAATTTAATTTGCGAAAATCCCGAGGGAATTAGTTTATATTAATAATTTACTAATAATTTAATTAATTTACAAATTTGTTCATTAAACAATTATTTTTATGGATCAGTTATCACCTCCAATGCGGGGGAAGAAAATCCACTTATTCATGATGTGCACTGATTAATGTTTTATGATCAACTTATATATTTATTTTTCATATTTTTCTCTAATTTTTGTTGGCTTTGATATTTGATATTTCGTATGAAGCGTTACTCGCTTCCTGAATGCTCATACGGATCTTATCAAGTAAGATTAATTATCAAGTTGCATTGCGCGCTTGATCCTCTCATGCCCGATCGATCGAATTCTATAATCACACGCCGATTGTGACAGAAAGATGATTGTGATTCTGAACGTCGTTGCGATTTTATTTGCTCGCTCGAGATTTTGAAATACTCGAAAATCATGCTGTAAATGTCCGTCAAATTTGTTAATAACAACGATACAATATAATTTGTTTAAAGTCAAATTAAGTCTCTTCGATGGCGTGGTATCGCAGTTCTCGTCAAAACGATTAAGCGATAGCGTTCATATCGACTTCAGTAATTTGCATTAACGTCCGATGCAGTATTCAAACTTCGCATTATCAAGAAATGATTACGTAACATGTAGAAGCGATAACCAAAATGTTAATATTGTTTGTGGAACGCGACCTAATAAATACGCAATAAAGTGAGAATTTTAACGAGCTGGTATTCTTAAAGCTACACCTGTCACAAAAATATTAAAAATCGATATTCTTGAAGTCTGTCAGAGACTTAATCCTTTTACGTTTATTGTGCAGTCGCAAAAATATTTTAATTGTATGAGACTTCAATTAATTAATCTTTAGCAAAATTAATTAATTAATTAATTAATTTTTTGAGTATTTTTGCTCAATAATTGTTTACACGCGTAAGAGAATTTACACAGTGTTTTGTCATTCTTTTTCTCGAGCTTGCGTCGGTGATTGTCGATTGTCATTGTTCAACTTTGATAATAACACGGATTACGATAAGACTGCCCAGATGATTGTTTCTTTATCTTTGATTGCTGATCGAATTTCACACGGATTACATTGTCTTTTATTGGGATAATGAGAGATATCTCTGGCGTACTGATCGGATTAAAAACGCAATTCTGAACTCTGAAGCATCGTATACGATACCGAGTCTTCGAAGAAAATTATTAGATAACAAATCGAACTTCTAAAATGACAATAAGAAAGAAGAAAAATCCTTAATGCTTATTACTTATTAAAAAAATCAATGTGGCATGAGAGGCGTGTGACACGTGTCACGATAGCAGAAATGTCGATATGATGATTTTCTGTTCGTCACGTATCCTCAGTGATGCCAGATGCCTTCAGAGATTTCTTTTTTTACAAGTCAAATCAAAAATCTCTCACGCGAATCCAAGAGGAAGAGTTTTCACCAAGAGAATAAAAAAAAAAAAGAAAAAAAATATGTGAATGAAGAAAAAAAAAATAATAAAAAAAAATGTGAAAAATCGAATAATTTGCGAAGGGAACGGAACTGTGTGCGGAAAAGGATGTTTTTCTCGGATGTTTACACGATAGATCGATCTTCCGTCTTCTATAATTCTTCTTAAAAAAAAAAAAAAAAAACGAGGATAATGGCGTGCCTCCTGATCTGGCATCACTAACGAGGAAGTTAAGCGGCCTGATCCTGCGGAAGTGCACGCTATTTCCGGTTGCTCCGAGACAATCGACTCGGAAATTATTAGACCTTCGTGTTCTCATTATTCCTGCTTGGCGTTGCGACTCTGAAACAATCAAATAAAACTCGGTGCATTGCTGTGTGCGATTCTATCGGATTGTACTACAAGGTAAGGTGATACAATTTCGAACATTGTATAATGCTGAACAAAATAAAATTTGAATTCAGTTTTCCGAAATTCAAATTTAGTAACCTTTTTCTCATTGTACGGAGGATACTAATAAAGAGATAAACAGGGAAAAGGCTAAACTTGAACTTCAAATAGAAATGAAATAATCTTTCCTAAATCTTATTTTTTTCAAAATTATTTAATTACCACATACCTATTCGAAATTGTACCATCTTACTCTCTATCTTGAAATCACTTTTTCTTCATTTTCTATTTATTCTCTACAAGTTATCTTCGTTATATAATATGTTGAAAATTTTCTGATTGAGATCGTTGAATCGTTTTGCCCGAACCCGATTAAACGTCGATCGGCAGTAGAACTTCTCGCGGGGAGTAGGAAGGATGATTAACGAATGGTCTGTGAAGAGATCACGCGAAAGCCGCTCTTCCGCCTTTCCATCTTGTATACGGGAGGAAGATCGCGATACGTCGATCGCATCATCATATTAATAATTCAAACGTTCAGTATTATGAACGACACGATGAGAATTTTGGCTACAACGATATTTCATAATTGTCCGCGGCGCGCCAAAAAGAGATCTCGTCCCTTCGACCATCCATTACAATTAAGTTATTACACTGATTAATGGCTGTAGTAGCTATTACTCTCTAGTAGCGATTAAATGAGTATAGTGACCGCGTTATAACCATGTATGTGCGTGCGCGCGTGTGTATGTGTGTGTGTGTGTGTGTGTGTGTGTGTGTGAAAGCCCACGGTTGCTACGATAGTGACACAGCAATATCATAATGGTAGGACGCGCAGAGGAAGAATGTTATACGACATTGTAGCGAAAAAATATCGTTGTAGCCCTTCGCCGCCATTTTTCATTCGAGTTCGTAAGAAGCGTTGCACATATGTGTCACGTTTCCTCCCGATTGCACGATCTTCTCGCCATTCAACCCGGAAGATCGTTCCCGCACGGACGAAGATCACCCTCGCGTGATTTCGAGCGCAGATGTCGACAAATGCCGGAAGTTCCGCTGGTCGCTCTCTCAGATCGAGATCGAGCCGTCTCGATTTCCGGCGACCGATTAGAACGATCGCGAAGCCACCGTGTTAGGAGGATCGCGCTTTCCTATTCCTTTCTTTCTCTTTTTTTTTTTTCGCTTACTCTCGCGCTTTCCCTTTTCCCGTCTGTGGTGTCCTCTTTACTCAAATGTTCCTCTTCAAGTCGTTTAATTGTCAATTCTCGCCATCTTCCTCTATTCGAATTCTTCTCACGATGAGCGGGTCGAAGCTCGATCTTAAGTTCCACATACACGTATACATACACGCGTGCATGCGTGCTTGCGATAGACACGATCGAACGCACCTTGCGTATACGCATATATATATATATATATATATATATATATATATAAGATAACAATATCTTTATAAACTGACACTCTCCTATACATATGTACAAGGATAGAACGATTTTGTTGAAGCGTATAAAAATTAGGTCAGACACGGATCTGAAACTAATTATATTGGACCATGAAAATAATTATGTATAAGGACGTAAGCATGACCATAATGCTGCAAAAAGTTTTAACATTCTGGCAATCAGCTTGAACGTTACTACGTAATTATTTTAATAATCTGACATAAGTATTTTCAGATCTGTATCTGAATAAGTTTTTTAATACTTCAGCAAAACCGGTATATGCGAAAAAAAAACTTAAAAACAACGACGCACGCATATCGCGTGTACGGAATTTATGATGATTACTGTTAATGAATGATTTATTACTGGTAATAATAATTATAATAATAAAGTTAACGTTATGTCCGTTTGTATTTTAATATGGAGAAGATGAAATGGATGGAGTTAATGAAAGTGAAAGAAAGAGAGAGAGAGAGAGAGAATGCGAAAAAAATAAGTGAAAGAAAGAGAGAGAGAGAGAGAGAGAGAGAGAGAGGAGAGAGCTATCTATTTCGTACGATTTCCGAGCGCATAAGTGGGCGCCAATCTGAATAAACTTCTTTTTTTTATTTCTCTGACCTTGACTTGCCCTTGATTATATATTCTCATATATAAAAATGTTATAAGAATACTTATATAAAACTGAAAATAAATATCATGTAAACACCGAGAATACAAATCAGACTGACGTCATTTTTTACCCTTTTCTCTTTCCTATCTTTATATACATCTTTTTTTTTTATAGTATGCATCTAGAATATGTCATTCATTTTTTTTATTCTCTTTCATATTCGTATTTTATAAAATACAAAAAATAATTCAAACAAAAATATATTGCGAAACAGGATTAAAACAATATTTAATTCATACTTTCATTTGTTTCCAACAGGTATTTAAAGGTTATGTATAATTTAATTTCTCGTAACAGCAGAATTTTTTATATTTATATAGGTTGAAAAAGTAAAAGTTGTACGGAGATCGATATCTATAAAATTACATATGAGAGAATTATACAGAGCATATAAGATTATTTTCACTTCAAAAAGTGTATCATAGAATAAATATTTACCGAATCAAGCTTCGATTACGAGAATAAATTTAAAAAATTTTCTTTTTCTCTTCTTATGTAAAGTAAATTATATTTTACGCATTTAATACATTTTTAATTTAATTATTAAAATATCTAAAAATTTTAAGTTTGAAATTTAGAAATTAAATGTAGATAAATTAAATTTCTATTAAAGGTCTTTTTATAAATCGGTGAATTTTTTATTTTTTTGCTTTCTCGAGGGAAAACTTATAAAAATATTTTTTTAAATCAAAGTTCATCTTAATTAGAAAGTAATTTATTTGTACAATATACATCAAATATATTTACGAGTACAATAATAATAATTCAACTCAGAATATTGTAAAATTGACATTGTCTGAAAAATTGCGATAAAATGTTCGGTTGAGAGTAGAAACCCTCTAATAAGAGTCTGAACAAAGAAAGCCATTTTTGATTGATCGGCCATGTTTTAACAATTCCTGAGAAAGAGAAATAGATAAGAAAAAGATAGAACGAAATGAAAAATAGATAGAATAGTAAATATATGTTCTTCTCTCGTAGATTTTTATTAAAATTACTACTCTGCATACAAAACTACGGTTCGTGTTTTTTCAACTAGAGACCCCCTAATCTGGTTTCAGACTCTTATTGGAGGGTCTCTCTAATAAAAAGCAGTAAAATAACTTTGCAGCTATCATCGTCCAACATTGTAACGACTATCCTTTTTTTTATTCGGCCGACGGTATCTCCATGATATAGTTAGCAGAATATCTGGTTTAGATGGATCTAAAATTTGCATGTAAAATTTTCATTATATATTGAATAAATTTTACGTGACGATTTGCATATAAAATTGTCATTATATATATTGAATAATTTTATGATTTGAAAGAACGAACGAATCGACGTGATATAATATTCCATTAAAATCGTTGAGGAAGCAGACACGAATTTTACACGCTTCCACGGAGCTCCACAAATATCTGTCAATTCCCATACAGCACACTTTTTATCCCATAGAACCTTCCTGGGAACATTTTTAGAACGTTCGGACGTTCTTAGAATGCTTTTCAGAACGTCTCTTGAAGATCTATGTGCTATATATGTAAGAATGTCGATGTCGGGTCTCTGGCCCTCGGATTTTCGAAATTCTAGCGAGAGAAAATTGCACGTCCCTATCAAATTTTGTTTGATTGATCATGACCACTTTCGATGACGATATTCGACGTACGTGTCGTTTTCATTTTTAGCCGCGAACTCGCGCGGCTTCTGTGGCGCGTATTTCGCACGTTACAGCTGCATGAGGCTAGTGCAGCTGTATGAGGTAAGCCGACTACTAAACCGGTATTCGAAAACGAAATCTCATTTTATCATAACCCGTTACGGTAGCGTGTAATTAAACTCGTTTCTCGTGCGGCGGCGGCGGCGGCGGCGGCGGCGGCGGCGGCGGCGGCGGCGGCGACGGCGATGGCAATTATGAATTCAGATCGATCGAAAGTACAATCGTGTCATGACATTCACTCGCGACAGTTTCGTAATAGTGGCGTTTTGCGGCAATTAATTGCAATATGAATTGTCATGTCCGCTCCGCAACGCCCCTGTGCGCCCGCGCGTAGTGTACATATGTAGTGTGCGTACATACGTGCGTGTGCGTGGCGTGTACGCGTGTCCTAGAGGCCATCCGATAGAATAAAACCTCGCGGTCGTGTGCCGTGACGCAATGCCGTCGAATAAATTTCTCCTTTGCACCCACGATTTCCCGAACGCCACGCCGCGCTCATGCCGGTTATATTGCATAAGCGCGCCGCAAAATTTCGAATGCAATCGTGTCGAAACGAGACGTTAGATCGCTTTGCTTGTTTACTTTCGTTTTCTCTTAGAAACGTAAATTCCTCGAAAAACCATCATTGTTTCAAATCCTTCAAGTATCCACGTGCCATGGTTAATTGCGAGCTGCGCTTTATCCGGAGATTCGCTTATCGCAACAAGCGATTTTCTGTTTCGAATACGAAGCACTCGCGGTTAAAAATGCAAATTAATTTATTTAGATTTGGTAGCTATATTTATATGTTACACATCGGCACGGAGATTTATCTTTCGGAGAAAAAAAATTGTTATGTACGTACAGATTATACAGATATACATATATTATGCAAAAAATTTTTGCACACATATATACGTCTGTCGTTTTTATTTATTAAAAAAATATATTTATACGGAGTGTGACTTGGTCGTTAAAAATAGAAATCAATATTTCAATCACAAACCAGTTTTTAAGCACAAATATATTTTTTGTACAGGTTACAATCGCAACAACGTTACATCGCTCGAGGAATTCCACACTCGATTAATAATAGACTCCTAGATTGAAGACCGATAAACTGAACGATCGAACGATCTATCGAATCTCTCTATCGGATTGATTAGCATTTATATTTTATTAAACATTTCGTATTTTGAATTATTTTTTTAAACGTCTATCGCATTCTTGCAAAATTCTCGGATTTTAACTTATCATGCGAATTAACAACCGAATGCATAAATTTCGTATGGTAATCATGTTCGAGTATGTTAATGGACCCAAAAATATTCTCAAATTATTATATATGTTTTTTGTCTCGTCTTAAAAACACGGATGTAAATTTAGCAACGCTAATCGGCAGCTTTGGAAAGATCTATCGATACGTACTTCAAAACGTGATTGGCATTCCACGATAAAAAGCGTTTCGACGAGAGAGAACTCGTAATCGCTGAAATCCTTGTAATTTATGATCGTGTATTTCGCGACTCTTGCTATCCCTCGTTCGGTTAATTACTCCGAATTCCTCGTTTAAAAGTACAGATTAACAATCTTCGCGAATATTTTTTGCGCGACACGTTTCAAGAGGCCTTTTTCCGATTTATACTTTATATCCGAAAACACTCGAAAATATTTTGGAAATTGTATTACGGAAATTTTATAAAGTATTGTTTGTTAAATTGCACACGTGCAAATATTATGTGCGCTAAACACAAATCCTCCATTTATTTACAATGCAAGCTTATCTTTTTTTTTTTACAAAGTAAATAAACACGAAAATTGTTTTTGCACAAATAGCCAATTTACAAAAAGCATTCTAAATAAGCATGTTATCAGCTTGCTATGTATCAAAAAGTATTTGACATATACATTAAAAAACATTAGAGTTAATAAAGATCAAGTTCAATAGATGTCAAGTTCTTGAGTTACTTATCTTAATATTTTTAGTGTATAGGTTAATTACATGCTTGCTTAGATATTTTTTGTAAACTGACTATTGTGCAAAAATACGTCAAAATATTTCACGTTTATTTACAATATTTTATGAGAAAGAGATAAGTTTACGTTGCCAATCCTGGCTAACGTTTAGATCAGCATGCATTATGGAGATTTCATTCAAAACCAGCTTTACTACGTTATTTTGCTGCAAAATATTAAGTAAAAAAAAAAAACATTTTCTTCTCTCATACATAAAAGCAAAAAGACTTCTGTTTAATAAAATTTATTTCTTTTACATTTGTTTTAAAATAAATCATTATAAATCACAGTAGATTAATCAGAAATTGGATGTATTTTGTTCGTTTTGGCACTTAAAATATTTTAACTTTGTTCTTTGATTGGTTACCGGATAGAATTCTTTAGAAAATTATTTGATGGCCATAATTAATATACTCAAAATGTTTGTCATGTGACAGAAATGCAACAATGAAATATCAAGCCTAATGTCTTTAGCATAAAAATGAATAAAATGAGCGCAGTCAGAGAGTGCAAATAAAAAATAGATTTTAGTGGAGTACGGTTGCTATTTTACTGTCACCTTTTATTTTTAAATTTTAGAATATCTTCGCGTGCCACTAACAGCACGCGTGCCAGGATCAGTTGGCCATCCTTGATCAAATTCATTGTTTTTCCATTAATCCGTTTTGCATTAAATAAATTCGGAGAAGTAAAGCATTTAAAAAAAAAAAAAAAAGAATTTGAAAAATTTCTCTCTAGACGAAAAAAAGAATATAAAACCAGCAATAATTTTACCTCGATTTTATTGAAATTCTGTTTTCAATTTTATTTCACGAATTCGATAGAACTTCCACATCGATCTGACCAAATCAGATAATTGATTGACCACTGATTAATTCTGCGGCTGTGTTGAAAAATACATTCACATAACATAAGTTTCAAGTTTGTCGTTTCTTTCATTAATCAACTTTGTATTAAATAGAATGGAAAACTTGAGAAAGAAATAGTTGGAAAGATTATTCTCTATAAGTGAAAAAAGAATATGTCGAAACTCGTGGCGGTAATTTCGCCTCGATTTTTTAAAATTCTGTTTTATATTTTATTTGGCGAACATGGCAGATCTAATAATTTTATTTGAAAAAATCGCGCATTGCGAATTGATTAAATTAGGTCGATTATCCGGTCGATCGCCGATGAATTCGGCTGCGCGGAACGCGTGACCGCGATTACGCAAGGTCGACGAAAAGTTTCAGCCGGTGTTGCGAGATCGCAATAGGCTGAATTCTTCTCGGTCGTCGCGGTCAGTTGACCCACGGAATGCATCTACGCGCGATCGTGTGCTCCGATTGGAAGTATTGGAATTATTTGGGAATCGTAAAATACACTTTTCACACGCATCCATGAATAAATAACGAGCGTCGTTGTTACGGGTGACGAGTAGCTTTCACATGGTCATCAAAAGAATTTGCGGTGACCGCACTATCGTGAAAAAAAGCCTGATAAAACCGTTATCGACGTTAAAGGCGCCTGTTAAAGTAGTCCCACGCTGCCACTGCGTGAGAAAAAAATATTTGCACGTCTGCTGTACTATGTATATAATTTTGTAATATATTATATTTCATTTTTTTATACTATATTTTGTTTTGTTATAATGTCCGATAAAAAGAAATTATAAATATTGTTTGTTAATTCAATTTGCTAAACTAGGAACCCGGACCGAACCGAAATCAGAACCGAAAATCGTTCCAGAATCCTTTTTTTTTTAATGAAACCGAAACCGTACTCAAATTTTGTATAATTTATAATATCGCAACCGTAACCAAATTGGTAAAATTTTATGGTTTTTTTTCGGTTCTTTTTCGATTCTTTTTTCAGTTCTTAATTTTTAATCTTTATCCTTGTTCTTAGTCTTTGTTCTGCCCGTTCCTTCGTTCAAATCACCAATATTCAATTCAGTATTCCATCGCCAGCTCTCTTAATAATTAGAATGTAAATATCTCCAACACCTCATATGATATAAGAAATCTGGTGGGATCGCCAGACATATTTAATGTAAACTTTTTTTACTAATATTTCTTTTATTTAAATCTTCCTCACCAACATGTTGCAAGAATTTATTCTAAATTATGAAATTCAAGAATACATGTAGACTTTATATAATAAATAAGGTCTATCCATAAGAATCAAATAAGTTGTAAGAAAGGATTGAGAGAAATATGCTTAAAATAATGTTTACGTAATTTTTGTTCAGAGTCACGCGATTAATTGACGCCTCTTTTCGACTACGCTCTTTTCTCTCTCTTTCTCTCTCTCTCTCTCTCTCTCTCTCTCTCTCTTTCTCCCCCCCCTTCTTTTTCTTAATAGAACAAATTTAAAGAATAAATCAAATAAAACAAGTGAGTAGAAAAAACCAAAAAAAATAATTTACGATTATTAATTTTTATGGTTTCGGTTTTCTTTATTGGTAAAAAAAACCGAAACTGAAACTGGAACATTTTTATTTTATTAAATCGGAACCGGAACCGAAAAAATCAAAAAAACTTTTCGGTCCGAATCCCTAAACTAAAAATCTATGTATGGATTCGTGATTTTGCCGATTTCGTTATAAAAATAAGAAATATAAAATTAAATTGTTAATTACTTATAAAATTATTATACCAATATTATTATACACTTTTACTATATATATATATATATATATATATAGTAAAAAGGCATAAAATTATTCTAAGATTCTTTCTGTAAAGAATAACAAGGAAAAATAAAGGAGTTAGTGCGATAATTTGTGCTAAAAAATGTTTAATGTATAAAAAATTGAATAAGTGTGTACATCAGTCGTAGACAAATCATACAAAAAGTCATACGTGTTTCGTATATTCAATTGTGTGCAGTAAACATTACCAATCCAAAAAGACAATATCAAAACGATCAAAACTTATTAATTAACAATTATCTGACTTAGTAAGCTGAATGGATCAAATAGGAAAGTAACAGCATTATTTTGACCAAAGCAACTCACATATTCGCAATAAAGTTAAGCGTAGTCAGATAAATAAAATTAAATAAAATAAATATGAAAAAACAATGATAAAAATGAAAATAGACAAGAGAATAAAATACAAATAAATTAAATGTAAGTATAAAAAAATTGAAGAATTAAAGCAGAGTGTAAATTGTAAACTGTAAACTGTTAAAAGACAAAAAGACTAAGGTACGTTTTTTTCTGTAAAGAATTAAGTATGCGTATTATATAATAATTATATAATAATCAAAATAATTTGAATCTACTAATAAAGACACAGATCTGGAAAAACCCACGCGTTCGAACAAATCATCGTTATCGCATACTGATATCAAAAGAATGCGTAATACAAAGACTCTCTTAACAAGAAGTTAAGAGAAATGATTAATTGTCCGAGAAAACAATCTAAAATCAGTTCAAAAGTGATAGATTTATTAACGTCTCTTGCGTTTGTGAAGTATCAATGATTGGTATCAATCGGTTTTAATTTTTGTCAAATTACGTCGATGTCCAATAATACAAAATACGCATTTGTTTATTCCCATTCGGATTACGTGCGGCATGTCGTATCAATCAACCCACATTTTTTTCCGGATTAGATAAGCAATCGCATTATGCGATTTTTATTTAAATCCTTTATCCAATTCCTTATAATTTATGAAGGATTTTTAGCACTGACATATTCTAGCTGTTCCATAAAGATGTCCCGAGACTTAATTTGGCAAACTCCTCGAATATTTTCTGTTAGCGTGAATTAAGTACCAGCGTTTTTTTCTGCCTTAAAATCTGCTTTTGTGCGAAAGATTTAATGATGTTGAACCAGCGCAGGGCGCTGTTTTTCCCGAACATTGTACATATCGATCTTCGAAATATTCAACTCGGAAAAAAATCTAAGACAGATTTTTAACTGTTGTACCATAATCGACTGTTATATAATTATACATCCTTTATGTATGAATCTAATAATAAAATAATTTTCCAGTTATAAACAATCCTTTTAATTACTATTATAAATGTTTCTGTAAAAAATGTCGTGGAAATAAAAGTCTAATTAACATTTGTTAAGATGTTTAAAGATTCCTCTAGATCCTTGCGCAAAAGCCGGCAAAGCCATTTCCTGCTACATACATTTTTTGTTGTTCCTGCATTAAGATATTATTACTGTAATTAATTTCGATACAATCTTATACCTTCGAGTACCCACGAGAGAGATCGTTTTCTCACATTCTTGAATTCATGTCGAGATAAAAGCGGCTTATGCATACATATACATATGCGAAACCTCCTGTCTCCCATTCCGGGGAAAATATTGCATATAACTGTGCGATATGCGTTAGATAATGCACAAGTATACGCAGGTCGATGCTTCGAGAGTGCATCGCTTTTGCCGGTTACTCTTACCGGTATCTTCGCAACGCTTACTTTTACTATCACTCTCCTGCCTTTCTCTGATCTCCGTTTTTTTCTTCTCTCTCTCTCTCTCTCTCTCTCTCTCTCTCTATATATATATATATATATATATATATATATATATATATATATACCGCATCAAGATAAATAAAGTGGATTTACGATCGATATCTCTTTGAAATTTCTAACCGCCGCATATAATCGGATCGCCGATCGGCAGATGCACCTGGAGCGAATTTCGCTTCTATCAATGCGCCTGGTCGATTTTTACATCCTCATTCTGTTTCCGTCAGAGATAGGCCGATTGCTTTTATTTATGATTTTATAGAATTTTTCCCATTAATTTCTAACCACAGGATATATGATTACCAGTCATGTAATCTTCAATCAGCTATTTTCTGTTTCTTCGTTATTATTTAATTTCCTAATGTAATATACAGTGCATTCAATTTTTGCAGGATTAACTCATTGATAGGTTTCTTAAGAAAATTTTAAGGGTAATTTTTTTTTCTCACATATTAGATTCTAACAAAATATCGAAATATACTCTTTTAATTAACATCAATTAAATACAAAAACTTTTTGAAATTAAATAAACGAACTTTATTCTTTATTGGATTTATTAATTTTAAAGGAATTAATTACTAAAAATAAAAAAATTATATTATAAATGAAAGTATAAATAAAAGAATTACTTATTTGGCAAAATCGAAATTAGAAATGTATGCGATATTTTTTTACATGCAACTATAAGGAATAATAAGCTTCTGTTGGTGAAGACAAGAGGATTCGTCGTTCGATTTCTTCTCATAATTTATCTTTATAATTCACTTTTATATTTCTTTTTTATATAATCTATTTAATTCACTTTCATTTTACAATTACGTCTGTTATATATTTATTTTAAATTTAATGCTCTAACTCGTTAATATCAAGAAAGTATATACTTCCCTTTGCTGACCGATTCCACCGCTGCGTGATTCCATTAGTTACTCCCCTCTCTTTCTTTTTTTTTCTCTTTTTCTCTTGCTCTCTTTCTGCTTCCTACCTTTATACTTCCACCTCCATAATTCGTCCGGATGATCTCTCCAGCAGCAATTTCTCCACGCTCGTAAAGGTTTCCCTCGCATCTGTAACGTGCGCACGTACACATTCACACGCATACACACACAAATATACACATTTTGTTACTGTATTACATTGATAAATCAGACGAAGGGAGTCGGATTCTTTCCGATTTCAGATTTAAAAGTTCGATCCTCAAGCAAGAATCGCAATTTCCCGCTCGTGAGTAAAGCAACCCCCGTCGCTGCGAACGTGGAATGCATCATCTGCTGTTTAGATGGATCCTGACACTTTTCTCGAATAACTCTCCTCTTCTTCTGCGATTTTATTATGTGCTTCGTGGTCGGATGCACTCGCGCATTCGAGAGATCCATCGGGCGCCTTTGCGCTCTTTCGTCCTTCTCCTTTTCTTTCGAATAGCACTCGCATTGATATTCCCGGCAGGCGGTTGCACATGTAAGTTGCCGCTCTGATAGCTCTGCGGTCTGAACTTTCGACGCGGATTTCGTATTTTTTTCGACAAGAGAGTCACGCTTGCACAGCAGACACGAAAAAAATCGCGCATTTCGCCGAAGTTGCGGTAATCGCGTTTTTTTGTGTTCCGGCTGCACCGATGCGTAGCGGAAGTCGCAAGTTGAAATACAGGTAATCGTTCTTACCCTAAAAAAAATTATTTTTGTTCGTGTTTTTTAGAGTATTAACGACTTTCTTTACAATCTACTTTGATTACGATAAAATTCAGTTGCGCAATTATCATCGGAGATGATGTCTGTGCGACTTCGAAAAAATTTTACAAGGAGATCTAATAAATTAAACTTGCAATCTTTACTTTAATTCAATTGTGATAGAGTTTATCCAATAATCATAAGATTATTAGTACTTATATAGATAACTTGATAATTAAGATTAAAAATTGATACTGTTTAATTAAAAAAATTTGTTAAACCATTTGTTGAAATAAAGACTTGATAAAAGAACTTAAAAAAGACGTTTTATTATCTGTTTTCACGCTCGAAGATTAATGTAACTAAACATTATGCCTATACTATTTCATTTCTTCAAAATACTTATGATTTAAAAACTATTGACATATTTAATATTAATGTTATATTTTATTATATATTTCTGAGCTTTCATAAAATAAAGAATAAACTTATATTCAAATCAGTAAAATACTAGTTTGATTATTGAGCGAATCACGGATCCTTCGATATAATTCATGAATTGAGAAGTCAACGAACGGAGTAGCGCAATGAATTAAATTGATCGAGCACATAATGGAGATAAATTGAAGGCGCATGGAAGAAAGAGAGAGAAAAGGAGGAGGGAGAAAGGGAAAAAGAAAAAGAGAGAATAAAATCGCGGTGCGCCCCACAAATGCGCACATTTTGGTAAATTCATTAATATCATCGCACGAACTGAAAATATAAATTTAAATTAAAAGCATCTCAATTCCTAAATCAATATTAAATTGCACTTTACAGCAATTAATTGTAAATGACATTCGAATATCGTCATACGGCTAATGGAGAAAAGTAGCTTATTACTGACAAATATAATCACGAAATAATCGTGAAAATTCGATAAAAAATATATTTATGGTTTAAAATTTATTGAACTAATTTTGATCCTTTTTCAGTTTCGTGGAGATTTATCGTGTTAATATACGTGCAATTCCTTTATCTGTTCCATATTAATATTTAACTTTTTATTTGGTTTTATATTTTTATAATAACGTTCTATATGAATTTTAATCCCCTTAAGACTTCCAATAATTCTCTATAACTTTGCCACACTCATTCATTATTCATACGTTTCATTATTAATACTAGAAGCACCAACTCTTTCTTATTCAAAGGACTAAGTAAATTAATTACTTTAAAAATAAGCGATAGAAGCTATAAAAAGCTAAATATTTTATCAGAATAAAAGAAATTATTGATCAGACTTTTTACATAAGAAATAGGATATTAATCTTAAAAATAGAAACAATCAATAATAGCCGTTCAATATTTCTACCGTTAAACGTCTTTATAATTTTATCTATTTATTTTTACTTTCAAAATTTTCTACCTTTCCAGTTCCATTTAAACGCAGTGATCAAGAATCGGTTTCCATATTTCACGCAGGTCAAAGTATCCTGCCAACGTTCCTACGCGTTCGCTTCAAGTCGGTCGCCCTGACAATCAATCCGTTGAGGCATAAAAGTGTGAATACCCGAAGCGGATGCAAGCGACAATGCGCGTTATAAGTGAGCGCAAGGACGTAGTAACGTTGCGACAGCCATAAGTGTATCGATTATTCAAACGGAACTCGGCAGGCTCGGCTACCTCCGGGCGGAGCGCCGCAAAGCTGCGCTGGGAAAATCCATGAATCCTCGATCCGCGCACCGGATCTATTAATATTTATAGAGGCATCGAATTGATTTTACACTGACGCGGAATTATTCCTACGACCGTCCTTGCCGCACGCGCGCACGCGGGGGTTACGTAAAACGCGCGGGTAACTGCACGAGCGAACTATAACGCTCGGCATGACAGGTCGTCGTTGAATTTTTTACTATTTCCAGCGAAAATAAAATCTCACTTGAACCATGATTAATGTATTTCGTTTTGCTTTACCTGTCTTCGATCGACCTTGCGTCTCCAAGTTAATCGTTTATGTTTTTTTGACAGCGAGTTTTCGAACGACAGCGTCAATGCTAAGGTGCCTTTCTCTACTTTATTTATATATTAGGTGTTGGAATTAATTCGTAGCGTTTTTTAATAAAAGAATGTTATTTATTTCACATGAGCATTAAAAAATACATTAATGAAAGTACTTCCCATCACTTGTAAAACGCTACGAATTAATTCCAACACCTAATATTATTTATATGTATTATTCTTTTCTTAACCCAGGAAAAACGTTTCATATTTAATTATATATAATTATATAATATGTATAAAATATGTCTATATATATAAAACATTTTTTCCTGGGAACGTATGAAATAGTCTTCCTCTCTCCGAATTTGTTTAAATAATAATATTATATAAATATTAATATTAATACAATTATAAGTAATTATAAATAATAAATAATATACTAAATAATAAATTGTATGTAATAAATACAATTATTAATTATAATAACGCAGTTTTAAATAAATTTAAATACATTAACGACATCTAAATTTAAATACCCTAGAAACATTCGATCAATATTGCGAATAAAGTGTGTATAATAATTGGTATTTGTTTTAATTTAGTCTGTTATCAATTGTTCACAATGCTCGAATAATGATTTGTCGAGAAAAAATACACGTTCCGCACGAAGACAGATTTAAAGACCGAATGAAACTTTTCTCGATCTAACGTGATATAATTCGTTTGATTGACGCCCGTTTTGCTACAAGTACAGTTTCGAACTTCGCGCAAAAGTGAAAGCGCTTACACCGCGTGCGCGCCGCGTCCTTGATAAAAAAAATTTTAGATTAAAGATTTCTCTAGCCAGGGCATGTCACATCACTCAAGATTACGTTTAATGGGCCTCCATTAAATTAAGATAAGTTGGGGACGCGTGTGGACCAGCGTCTTGCACAATTTTACAGTTTCTCATCTTGCAAGAGCGATGGCGCGCGTGCAAGCTAATCGAATCAAACGCTGACTCGCGAACTGACTCATTTATTACGAAATCGTTTCTGTATTTACTTTATCATCGGTATATATACCGTATATACCGGTTCATCATTCATCATAGATTCATCTCGCGTCGCGCGACAGTGATTGGATCCAGCTGAATTAAATAGCGCGACGAATAGTTACGAAGCGGATTACGGATCTAATTCCACGTGTGCGTAAACAGATATCTTTGCAATTATATAACTTACTAGATCATGCAGGATGCCCCAGAAATACTGTTCCACTTTGCCACTATGGGATCTTTGATTAGCCTAAGGCGTTAAGTCATCGTTTCTCGCGTTTTTTTAATGTAACAACATTTTGTTGAAATTCTTTAAGTTTTAATATAAAATACTTCTTCCGAGACACAAAATATCTTTACATGAAAAGTTTGTTTTTAAAAACTAGTCTCAAAGAAAATTTATAAATAAAAATTTACACATAAAGGTACAGTGAAAAAAATTTTATAAATACCTGTTTAAAGAGTAGAAAAAATTTATTATACTTATATTAGATAAAAAATAAATAAAACATTTATTTAAAACGAATTAATAATTTTTACATCAAATAAATATATATCTATATATAATAAACATTTAGTTAATTATTATTCAAGTGTTTATTAAAATTTAGCAGACAGATTTTTTTCAGTGTGGACATTTCACATCAAAACTTAAAAATTATACAAATAAAAATAACGTACCGATTACATATATCAATTACATATATATATATATATATAAAATTTATATATAAATTTATATTTCTACATCTACATATATATTATATGTAACATTGTATATATTATAGCATACAAATTCATATATTGTATTTCATATTTATCATTATTAACGGAGCTTGTGGAATCCGCGCCGTAACGATGCGATCTGTAAATGTGCTTGAGTCACGACATCCGCGAACGTAAACACTGAACAGCTGATCAGAAGCAGTTCCGTTAGCGCGTAATCATTCGACATGAAATTTATTTTGAACCCGGATCGCGTCGGCGTTACTATTGTGAACGTAAGTCGACTAGAACTAGACAGCAGAATATCGAGACAGAAATGAATAGATTGAAGCGAGAATAACGAGCGAGGAAAAAAGACGTAGCGAAGGACGGAGGCAGTGTAGTCAGGTACCCAGTAAAGAAAGAAACTGGCGATGATGATGGGAGAAAAAGAGAGAAGGAGAGAGAGAGAGAGAGAGAGAGAGAGAGAGAGAGAGAGAGGTTAATCCGCAAATGAGATCGTTGATAGAGTTACGACGCAAGCAGAATGGAATCGAAGTCAAAGGTGTGGAAGACAAAGCGGATCTCATTTATTGTTATTATTTATTGTTATCATAGTGTGTTAGAATTCGTCAGCGCAGGTCGACGGTATTGTGACCTGGATGTTTTAATAATCCAGGAGAATGTGAGTCGAATTATTTCTTTTGTTAGAAGTCAACTCGCGCATGAGGAAGAGATGTCAGTTTTTTTAAATTAGCAATATAATAGAAGAAAGCTCAGGTCTATATTATAGACGATATGAGATCGATTATTTTCGTCACTAAAATAACACGCAATACTTAAGAAGGAAAATTGTTATTTGTACAAGATATAATTGCAAAATTGTGGTATATATACTGGAGAGGGGGGTTATTTATAAATAAGAATTTTTTGTCATATATTTTTTATTTAAAATATATGACATATAATGAAAGTATGATGTTACGAATATTTCAGGTAAGGTTTGCATAATAATTATAAATAATAATAATTATAAATAATTGCGTTCCCCATTCTCACTTTCTTGCATAACAAAAATATAAGCCATTTATTGTAACGCGGGAAATGCGCTTTGCCGGACGCATAGCGGAGTCCAATCGGGAGATTACGAAACGAGAGAAGCAACGAGTTGTTAAATCAATCACAGAGTAATAATAGGTGTAATATTTCACAGTGCTCGATATGGAGCTTATAATTATTGTTCGGCGCTGGAACGATCCCGGAGAAAAGTATCACGCGGCGTGCAATAGTAAAAGAGAGAGAGAGAGAGAGAGAGAAAAAAGGAGCAATCGTAAAATCGTGGAATAAAGCGTGGAGCCAAAATCCGGCGCGTGCACTTTCCCTATCCGTAATGAATTTCTTCCGTCATTATCGATTATTACCCATTATTTGGAAATATTAAAAAGTATTTCACGATACATCGCGCGGCGACGTGTCGTAATACGTTATAAGCGGGAATAACGAAGTGTATAATTCTACGTGCACGCTCCGACACGCTGTAATTACAAACGCATCTACGTATTCGCACCTGGCCTCTTACCAACTTAATAAAAACGCTCGCGCCGCTTTGCGACAAGTATATACAATTATTCGACGGTATTAATTACAGTATTTGCGGGCCGGTAATCATCGGTTACTTATGATTACGATAAACGCGCTATTTGAGAAAAAAATACACGCACTTACTCCAGTTGTCGCGAAAAACTTCCCGCTCCGAAAAACTCGATCCGTTTATCGCATATGTACAGGGTGGGCCATCTATTGGTACGTTTTTAAAAATGCGATCAAATGAGCATACATTGATATTTTTTATTAATTTTTTTTTTGTTGTGAAGCTAAAAGTATCCGCGTCAAGAATGAAAAACGATTTCGTTCATGTGGCTCCCTCTACTGGCCTTACAGTATGCCATTCGGTCACCCCAATTATTAATGACATTTTGGACTATTGTTTTTCAAAGCTGGAATTGTCTCACACTTTGGGCCACAGCCTCAATATTCTCGGGTGTGCGCACTGTCCGAGCTCTGGGACCACTTCTGTCATCCACTAACATCCCTTTCTCACGAACTTTCCTCACCAATTTGCGTATAGCTCCTTCGGTGCTCCATATTTCTTTTCAAAATTCGTACAGTTTCGGCGACACAGCACTGACTTTGAAAATAAGTTTTTAAAATTTCAAAACGCTCTTCAAGAGAAAACATGTTGTTTCGTGCCGCGGACGGTATGACTAATAAACTGTCAAAATTTCGGGTCTGTAGCTCGTTCGGTGTTGCCATACGACGAAATTCAAAAACGTACCAATAGATGGCCCACCCTATATGTATAAAGTTACGACATTTCAATCAATGATATGTGAGAGATAAAAAATCGTTATAAAAAAAAGGATCTCGCATTAATTATATGGAAAATAGAGTCCTGAAATATGTCGATTTTCTCATTAACTTACAATGTGGCGAACAAAAAATCACGTATATATGACTGGAATAACGAATAGTTCTTGAGCTATGATATATTAAATAAAAGTATAAAATTTGTGCTCACGCAAAGTATACTTTTGATACATCACAACACAAAAATTATCCACTATTATGTTTATGACATCTTTTGTTCACCACATTATAAACTATTATATTATATTATATGTGAACATTAACTTATTTCACCAAAACTCAATTTTCCATCATATAATTAGTGCGAGATTTTTTTCTTATTATCAAGCGCACAATGGAGAACCAGCTTTATCAACTTGTCATGTTAACTTGAGCAACTCTTTAAGTTATTTGAATATCTTCGAGAGACATGTGATATTTATCCCTCTTACTTGAATTTAAAAAATTATATGACTTTATTTCGATATGCCGATGAGATTGAGTTTTAATAATAACTTAAACCTGCTCGATCGAACACGCTATTTATTGAGACCAGTCTCGCCACTGTCAAGAAATTTGTTTTAATCACTTTTCAATGAAATCCGTGCGTGAGATCATTGAATATTACTCCGTAAATAAGTGCAATATAAAAATCTTTTCGCAGCTGCAGTAACATAAATAAATGAACGCGCGCCGGTTGCATCAATCACTACTTGAAGATCCAGCTTCCTATCTCGCGCACACATCGGTTTCTCGTTTCTTCGTCTTCGAAGCATTCCTGAGCAGGGCAAGTTCATTAAAACTCTAACATCGTAACTAGAGAATATGGTCAATCTCTCGGAATTTCCTCTGTCTAACAGATGCATGAGAGAAGTCCACTTCGACATAAAGAAGTCAGCGACGAGTGGCGAAAGTAATAGAAGCACAGTTCCACGTACTCGGTAAAGAACAGTTCGAGTCTTCGCATCCGCGTGTCAGAAGAAAGCCCGCGAGGTCAGGCACGGGAGAGACCGCGGAGATCCGGGATTCCTGGAAATCGCAGGTTGGTCCCCGCCTTGGTCCCCGAGATCGGTTGTAACATGGCAGCTTAAGCGATTGCGGCGCGACGCGCAGACTGGTTTAGCAAGGTCTGCCGGCAAAGGAAACGCGCCGCGAGTACTCGTTCGCGAATTGGGACCTTTCTTCCTTCGACCTTCAAGTCCTAGCTGATTCCTCTTTTTTTCAAGAATGGTAGATAAAATCGTAGAGAGTTAATCGTATCGAGATAAAGGCGTGACAAGATTGTTGACTACCGTTCACTTGACTATCATTGACTTTCACGATATATAAATTAAATATTTATAAAAGATATATATATAATTATGTAACAATGTTGTTTTGATATGAATATATTATTTAGAACATATATTGAATTATATTTATATGTATAGAAAAAAGCGATTTTGTGACACGGAAAAGTGCTTGATACTTGCTTTTTCTTAACTTTTGAAATAATATACGTAGATTTTTAATATTGGTAAAATTTTAATAGACCGTTTAAAATTACTGTATTTTGTTTCATAAAAATAATTATGTTAATAATAAATATTCCAATACTATTCTAATCAATTTTAAAACTCGTAATTATCTATTCCAATATTACTCAAATAAATTAAGCAATATCTTTTTTATATAGAGTTACATAATAGATTTTTTAATAATTTACTTATTAATTACTGTTTTAACAAATACTGTAATAATTATTATTTGTTTAATTGGTTTTATGCCTTTATTTCGTAAAGGTTTTCGAAAATTTAAATCTCAATTAAATGAAAAATACAAGTAAAAAGAATTATAAATATTTAATATTTTTTTAATAACAAATCTAATGAAGTTAATACTTTTTCTTGTTTATTACTGTTGAATTCCAGAAATCAAATCAAAGACCATATGCAAACATACAAGTAATCAATTTCCAGTCAATTATTGAATAGGTTAAAGTTTAATAAAAAATATACTGCATTTTTTTATTTAACAAAAAAAATATTTAAAAAAATATTTTAGTGAAGAAATTGTATTTTCTCAGTAGTATTTTTTGCCCGATCATTCAGTCCTCGCCTGACGGTTCTATTATAGCGACAAGCATTTCGGGAGCTGCAAAGGCCCGAAGGTCGAGAAAGTACTTAATCCTATTACGTTTGGAAAGCACGTATGATTGTAAGCACCGTAAGATTATCAGCCACAGCAGTATCAAAATTGAACTTGAAACAGCCGAGACAAACCTGTTGCTAACCCGACGAAATCTTTCCGTGCGAGCGATCGATCGCAGAGGAGCGAACCTTGTCACATGCGAAATATTGCTGAAATATTTACTCGGTATAATTGCCGATAAATCACACGCCGCTTCTTTGTCGCGACACGCACCGCGGCAGCGGCGGCGGCGACCGATCGAAGATAAATTGATCACGAGCCTATTGGCTCGAAGAGATTACAGATAACAAGCTGATGCATTTCGTCGCTGACATCGGGATAATTTCTCAACGCAACGCGGTGGGCGCCAATCGGCATAATGTGCGATAATCGGCATTTTTAGTGACGCACACTTCTTTTCGTTGTGCTCGGTCAGTTACAACGACTGGAGTCACTCAGTTACAACGGACTGTATCCTCAATCGAGGACGTCCAGTTGTGTTAATTGATAAACGTCTATCCTATCAAAATATCGCCAACAAAACATTCTTCTCTTCTTTTCTTCCTTGATCAGCTTTTACATGATTTAAATATACGACAAATGTTGTACATCCTAATGAACAACAATTCTATTAGTTATTCCATTAGCGCAAAAAAAACTTTACAGTTGATTGATAGATCGTAATCATTTAATGCGATTAGCAATGGCTTAATGACTCAAGACTTGAAGTTTACATTACTAATTATAGTTTATAGCGAGCAATAGGAAATGTAAAATAATAATCATAATATGTAATTAAATTGATTAAATGTTTTCAAATCTTATCTCCTATTTCTAATTATATAATTATTGCCCTTTCTCTTCTGAAAGCATTTAAATGGAGAAAAGTGTATGCAACATATTTTTTATTATATGTCTTATTCATATCATTTTACATGTACCTATATATATATATAAGTAATTTAGTAGTATTTAACAAATATAAATAATAAATGATTATATATATAATATTTATATCGTATATAAGTTTAACATGGAAGTTTAACATTTTTATAGATAATATAGATCTTTCTGATATTGTAATTAATATTGATAAATAAAATTTTACACTACTTGAGTTTTTCGAAAAATTTTTAATATAAGAATATTAACGTTTTCTCTCTCTCTCTCTCTCTCTCTCTCTCTCCCTTATTATCAAATTTTACTTGCATCTAATTGAAAGTTCTAAGTTATGCAAAACAGATTAAGAGAGTTAACTCAGTTTTTTTATTTATAAAAAACGTCGCAAAATATATTTTACAATTAATTATGTTCGATTGGTATTATGACATTAAAACGCATAACGCGACGTAGCGTGTATAATTTATCCAATTAATTGCGTTAATAAGCGAGCGCTGATTATTGATCAGTTCTCGATTCGTTGAATTCGATACCGCGAGTTGTCGCAAGATTGGCGACTATCATTAGCAAACCGATGGCCAATCACAGTGCACTAGCAGGACATTGCAAGGTTGAAAACGTGAAAAGCACAAAAGTCGAAAAAGTTATTATAATTATTCCGATGACAATAACGACGATCATTTGTGTATTTCATGTCACGAGAATAGCACCAAAGTGAACGGATGACAACGTTGATGCAATTTTGCTACACGCTATTCCGAGTAAAAAAACAAAAGACAAGAGTTGAAAAACTTTTTCCTGAAAAATTGCGAGCGAAATTCTACACAATTGTATTGAAATCTCGAGATGATGATTAAGATACGTAAGCCTTTTGTGACAAACATACTAAGAGTGTAATATTATGGAATAAATAAAATATTAATTCCTCGTCAATAAATATTTCTTCCAAGTAAAGTAACATAACATTATAATTACTCAACAACGTATCTGTTATGTAGCATCATATATTACATCATTAGATTTATATCGTTGAGAGCAAAATTATAATTGATGTATATTACTTTTAGTTTGTATCGACAGGATTATTAAACATAATATCATTACACGATTACTCGATTGCTTGAATGAAGATATTGTTTTTGTCACGTCCCTCATCTCGTCAGACATTAAACGAGGCTTTAGTTTTCGAATACTCTTAGCGTGAAAGCTACATCGTTTAAGATTGATGGCAAACGAAGAACGTTAAGGTGACGACGTTGTTATTGCATAACGATACCAAGCAACGAATCACGGTGTTGATTTATGATTAAAAATTAACGGGTCATCATCGGTGGGCGATCGTTCATGGGCCCGCCTACCCTGGCGGTGAATCACAAGAAAATATCGAAATAATTGATTCGTGTTCTTACAGCAACCTCCTCCTTTCGCCCCGGTATTCAGAAAGACATATTTCAACAGCGTACATTGACGAATGGGAAGAGCGACTGAAGAGATTTGCATCGCAGATCAGCGTGTAATTAATAGCGCGACCGGAGAAATTCCGTCGCTCTACCGACGCGCGACGCGATAAAAACAGTCAACGGCTGAGAGCAGATTCTTTAGACTTTGCGATATCGGTGTGATACCCGCATTCATAATGAAACTGTATTGTTCTTACACAAGGAGATCAAAGCAGAAGAGACAATTAAGAAATAATAAGCTGCGCCACGTCACATCTCTATTGCTGATCAATTTTGTTACAAGAGAGAAGCCCCAATGAAAGAGAACGAAAATAAAAATACTTGCTGCGTACGCGATTTAGTTCCATGGACGAGAAAAGAGATTTCGCATAGTCATTCCACACGTGATATGCTTATCCTTATTGATAGAACGTCATTAACGCCTTCGACATCCTTCACCTTCGATATTAAGAAAGAAAACAGGAAATCTGCACTAAAAGTCTGAAGAATCTGTAGCTAAAAACATCCGATAGTTCAAGGATATTGATGGAAATTCTGCTTGTTACTTGTTGAATAAATTCATTTACAAGTATAATACCATCACGACATAATTCTGGTCTCGTATTATATAAGGTAAAAAAAACATTTGTGCCGTCAAGCGTTATAATTATTTTTGTCGTTTTGAAGAAAATATTATTCGAGCCACGTAATGATCCCGATAAACGTGTGAGGCGGTGTTTTTTAAGGAATTACATTTCATTCTTTTTATGAATTGCATATTTATATAGCAAAATAATTCAATGATTCTATTCCGTTGCTTTACGAGAAAAACAAAGAAAATTTGTCACGTTTATAAAAAAAAAAATTATATCTGAAAGTTATATTTATCCAACAATTAAATTTGCCCCCACCGTCCACTAGTAGTTTATCCTTCTGTACATATGTCGGTTCGGATAAAAAGAACGCGAGGAGTTTAATTGGATTTTCGCTTTCGTTTCGGATTCATCTGGGTTTTTACTCTTGTAACGGAATTGACCGACGATAAAAATGTTACATTGCACGGCTTATTATTCCTTGCCTTTTCTGGATACTTTTACATTGCCCTTGTACAAAATGTCGGCCTTAATTAAATGCATGCTTACTCGCCCGTTTGTATTTTCGAGCAATTATGTGCCAGTTAAGAAAATCCACTGGAGAAAAAAACATACCTTTTATGGGCCGTACCACTACACGGATGTAGGGATACGAAATTAATCTACTGCACGTGGTACTAATTACTGTATTTAAAAAGCCGAGAAAATGGGCGGAACAGTCAGCTATTAAAGTACACGAACTTTTCACTTAATATTTATTTCGTAGATATCGCGGAGAACAGAATAAAGGGGACCGTGATTACGTTTTGTTAGGTTTACCTTGGAAAGAGAGAGTCATTATTCCTTCCTGATTTGCACTGACAACGTTTCGTTAATTACAGTATATCAACGCTAAAATCATTGTGCGACAATACACGATTTATAATAATGTCCTTTTTAATTATACATTAATTATTATTCGTACAATCTGATTGCAAAACAAATATACAATAACAAAAGAAGATGCTTATGCATATCAAAAGTTTTAAAAAAAAAGAATTGATATAATGGTAATAAATATTGTATACAAAAAGGAATAAGCAGAAATTATACAACTACATGTATACGTATATTATAATAAAATTAATGTGCATATATATATATATATATATATATATATATATTATATAAGCTAATATTAATTTATTATTATCGGTATAATTAGATTGAGTTAATTATAATTTCATTTATTTGTAACAATTGAATTAATTACACTTAATAATAATAAGAGTTATATATTATTATAAGTAAAATTAATAATATAATTAATAATGAAATTAATTAAAACAAGACTTTTATATTCTTTTTTCAAACACAGCTCGCATATCCAATGAGAAATGACAATGAAATCGATATCGAATCGACGTCGAATCGACATCGATTCCATTATCATTTCTCACTGGGATATTGCAATAATACGAAAAAATAGTTTTTGTGAGAGTACTGTTTATTTTTCTGTGACTAAAACTCGTAGCAGCTTTACTATCTAAAGTTGTACCACTGTTGCAGGTGTTCCGTCTGATCTTTGTTTTTTAGATGCCGGCGTGAAGGATCGAATCAAATCGCATTTATCAAATAATGGATTTATCTGCTCCATTGCTTAAATTACCAGCAATTATAATGATGGTGCAATGGAAAACGTTCTAATGAAGATGAAAACAAAGATGCCCGTACACAGATCATTTCAGCAATATTACAATAACATTGTAATGTTCCAGCAATATTGCAATAACAATACAAACATTACAGCAATGTTGTTGCAAATTTTTATATGAATGACGAAGACGAATGAACCCGAGCTATTCAAACTTAAGTGTTCCTAGAAGAATCTGACCAATCAAGTCCTATTTTTAATTGGTTTCATGAAAAATGGCGGAATCAGAATGATGACTGAGTATGTGGAAAAATTGAAAAATAGATATGTGAAATATCTTATACTATTGTGTAAGTGTATGTTCCTATATGTACACCATTTTTAATCAAACTTGAAGATTGACCAGATTCTTATTACTTCTAGGAACTCTTCAGAAGGCAACAAGATCACTCCCACGACTGCACTTTTATTCTATATATCATAGAATAAAATTGCAGTTATAAATCAAATATTGTTTACTGACCCGAGGCTATCATCGCTATATTCCAATTGTGCAGTCGTCGCAAATTTGCGTGGAGGGAAAGGAGAAGAGAAATGGCGCGCAATAATAGACGCTCCCTTTCATCCTTTTATCCTAAATGTTATACGTTTCGACGCAAATATTTGCGCTTTTCGACGCCAGTACAATTTAGGTGAAAATTTCAACGACATTGATAAAACATGCAAACGAGAATTGTCGTTACACACCCGAACCTTTCCATTGATTTTCATTACTACGAGCAAATACGAAGATCGCTCCTCCAGCGATATTTGATTTTATGGCGTAATAAATATGCCGACTTCGACCTCTGACATCTGTCGCAGACTGACGGGAGGAAAAAAGAGAGAAAAAGAGGTATAGAGAGAGAGAGAGAGAGAGAGACAAATAAAATGCAAATGAGTGCGTTAATTATACACATAATATTAATTATACACATTAAAAATTTTATATTTTAACGATATTTCCCTGAGTGTTACGCGACAAAACTCAATGCTGCACAATAACTATTACTTAATCGCAACAAATTAATAATATATTAATGTCAACTTTGCTGTTTTCAATATTAACATGACATTGATACGTTCATTAAAAATTTTATATCCTAATATTTCTTTGCATGTTACATCGCAAAGATTAACGCGATAATTTACTTGATTGCTATAAAATTATGTATAATATATTAACACTAACACCTTTTTATCTTCAGCATCAATCTAATATCAACCTAATGACACAAGTTACATATTTTATATCCTAATGATTTTTTCCTGCTTATTATGTATATAACAAAGATCAACACGTTGTCCGATGACTTATGACAAAATAATACCTACATTGAAAAAATGATGTATTAACAATATTATTTTAAGTGAAAATAATTTCGGTAATTCAACATAACACCATGAATGAAACAAATACTTATGCTCTTGTTTTAATAAAATTTTATTTGTTTCATTAATATTGTTAAATCAACAAGATTATTTTTAATTAAAATAATGCTATTGAAACAACATCATTTTTTTCAATAATTATTGACATCAACTTCTTCATCATCAACTTAACGTCACTACGCATGTTGAAAAATTTATATCTTAATTATATTCTTTTGAGTATTAAGCGGCAAAGGCGCTGTGCGATACTTAATTGCGACAAAATGATGCATAATGTACATTAATGTCAAACTCTTTTTAGTATTAACATATATACGTATTGAAAATCTAATATTTCAATGATATTCTCGTGCGTGTTATACGGCAAAAATCAAAACGTGATAATTGCTACTTAATCGCAACAAATTGATTTATAATATAGGCGTCAATCTTCACTATCTTTTTTTTTTTTAATTATTAACGTAATATTAATACACGCGTTGAAAATTTTGTATCTCAACTGTTCCTTTGGATATTACGCGGCAATGTAATCGCTATTTAATTGTGATGAATTTATATATAATATATTGATATCAACTTCACTATCTTCAGCATGCATTCTCAGAGAAACTAAAATATGAAATCGTCGATATTCTCAAGGCAGATCTTATCCGCCGTATTATTATGATGGCAGATTATGAATTATTATAGGTACGCGCATTATATAAGCGCAGTTATAGGGAAGATCGAGCGGATTTTAATGATCCGTTCTATAAAGCATTACTCCGCCATATACTCGCTTATCTGGCCACCGATCTCAAAAGGAGTCGGTGAAAACGTTAGGAGAGTCTTTGTTCATTGGCACAGTGGACTTCCTCGAGGAGTGTAACTTCGAAAGCGGAGGCAGCCAGATATACACCTGCACGCAGACGTTTCGCGTTTCGTGACACGTCGATCAAGAGTTTGTGCTTACTTAAAGCATAATATAATTTGCAACAAAAAGGAATGAAAGGTCGCGTGTAATTCATTTCATAAAAGGAGAATAAATGAAGATTTGATAAATGGAGATCTATTAATCGTCCGATTTAACATATTATACGCTCGCTTCTTTTCATGTCATGGAGAAAATAGAAGCAAGCAAAACGATATAGGCCTAATTGCAAAATATTGAAATATATCTACGCAGAGATTGTGGAAATTTAAAGGGATAAAATAGAAATGTATGTCCATTGTTGATGTAATTATATATACGTGTACAACGCTATTTCTTATTGTAATTAAATACATTTTATTAATGTGTTCTATGTTGTGTTTGGGAGAGAGAGATAATATTAAAATAAATATCAATATGTTAGATGATACACAAAGAAAAAACAAATTAAGTAATAAGAGAAAATATAATTAATTAAAAATATAATATATAGTATAAGATATATATGAAAACAATCGTCTTTATGTAAAAATTTAGAAGGTAATTCGCTGTTTCGTTATAATGTTACAAACGACAGAATTGTACGCATAGTAAAACTTATGATAAAAGATTATTATCCAATAAGAGTCTGGACATATGAGAAAGCCATCTTTTATTGGCCTGTTATGTTTTAATAATTTTTGAGAGAGAAAGAGAGAAAGAATTAAAAATAGATAAGAAAAAGATAGAGCAGAGTGAGAAAAAAAAAGAAATAGTAAATATATGTCCTTCTATATATCTTGCAGATTTTTGTTAAATTAAGCTATTACTCTGCATACAAAACTGTGGCTCGTGTCCAAACTCTTATTAGAGAGTCTCTAATGATAATCCAGCCGTATGTCACGCAATGATACTGCACGTGCACATGTAGTGATCAATAACTGATAAAAATATTCCAAGTAGTGTTTCTTGTGATAAGAGAGTATACCCAAACAGAACAACAAGTCATTATGATATCAAAATGATGTCAAAATGATTCCAAAATGATCATTAAAAGTCATTTTTCAATTATTTCCGATTCATTTTGATATCATTTTTACTTTTTTTTATTATGACTTGTTGTTCTGCTTGGGTACATAATAATGAAGTGTGTTTACGTGCAAATATGCACATAAGATACTTTTCAGAACGAAATATTCTCTAAATATGCTTTTAGCAAATTTCTTACGCCTGTAATGTAATCAAATCTCATTTTGTGCATAGAAAAACTCTCAAGAGACACTGTTATTGCACTCGCAAAAACACATGTACGTCCAAACGAATACTCTTCGTAGATTTTTGACTGATTTTAAATAAATATAATTTCGAGGTAAACGTCGCATCTTTTTAAGCTGCACAAACAAATGAACGATATATTCGAACTAGAGATGTTCGATCTTGATTCAATTTTTGAGAAGATCCATATTTTAAATATAAAAGATCAGATTTTTAAATTGATCCCCATCTTTGCGATTTTGTTGTGAACCATTTGTTTTAGCAGTGAATTGATCTCCAATTTTTTTTTATAGAGGTGCATTCGAAAACACTATCCAAATACCTAATTACGCAATAAAATATAAGTATATATTAATTTGTGATAATCCGTATACTCCTTACTATTTTATAACAACAACTTTCTTTTCTTATTAGTTTTTTGTAAATTACGTTCATTCTGTATGCCCGAAAACTATCTATACCAGAATTAATATCACTCTATGGCTAACAAACTTGTACTAAAAGTAATTACGTTACATGAATATTTATTGTTATAGCACAAAATGATATTCCATATAACTTCTTTCCCCTGGCAAAAAAAAATTTTTACGAAGAAGTATAGAAAAACTAGATTGAGACAAGATCTTAGAAATCCTTACTTTTTTGTAAATATTTATAGTGGAACGTAGAGTGAGGTTTGTTTCTCTTAGAAATTCTTAATTTTTCGTAGATATTCATATTAGAGACGTAGAGTGACGTTGTTTGAGGGCGAAGGTTCTTCAAAGAAACAACGTCGCTCTACATTCCATTACAAATATCTATGAAAAATTAATAATTTCTAAGATCTTGTCTCAATCTGTGTAGTTTTTCTTAAAAGTTTTTCCGCCAGGGTTCCTCTATTAAATTATGTATCAATTTAATAATATATTAAACTATATTTTCTCAGTTTTAACATAAAATTGTATCAAACTCAAATAATAATTGGCGAATAGTAATAAAAAATATAAAAGCAAAATATAAATATAAATTTCACAAAAATTATTATTACTTAAACAGAACAGCAAGTCACGATAACGAAATGACATTAAAATGAATCGAAGATGATTGAAAAATGATTTTTAATAATTTTGGAATCATTTTGACATCATTTTGATATCATAATGACTTTTGTTCTGCTGACTTGTTGTTCTGCTTGGGTAGATATAAGATTTCATTCGAAAATGTTAATAGTTTATTCTGTGTTTTATATATATATAATAAATAACTTTTATAAAATATATATGATCGCAGAAATATACATAATGTGTATTTATATGCAAATGTATCCAAATGTGTTTTTTAATTTCCATTTATAGTATATATAGCTAGGAGACACTGTTTTATATCATTGCAGTCAAGCAAAATGTTATCGCGTGATGTTGCGGGTGTTCTCGTAATAAATTTCGTAGATATACGAGACGCAGGTCCTGTTTGCACGTACGCGAGGGAAGGGAGAAAATGCTGCTCCTCCTTGTTGTCGTCGTCGTCGTCGAATAGAACGAGACGATATAACCTGTTGCTGTCGAGAGTACCGACATAGGGAAGGAGGGAAAAAGATTGTAGTTTATATCCATCCATCTCGTAAAACCTAATGGTTTAGTGCGATGCAGATACGATCCGTACGAAGTACGAGAAAATGGGAAAAAACATCGACATGTCACACCCATATAAGAGGATGATCGTATGCGGTTGGATTTTTTCTTCTTTTTCTTTAGGACTCTCGTTACACATCTGCGAATCCACAAACGACATACTCCGCCGACTCCGCGATGTTATTTCCATCCTTTGATGAAAGACTGTTACCAAATGCTGAGGTCTTTGGACGGAAGAGTGTTTGCAAGATCTGTTTTCCACTTTCTTTGACTGTTTTTCAATAGAGAACAAGTTGTATAAATCAAGATTTATATATGCTTGAATATTTCATGTACAGGGTGCGTCACCAAAATCCGGAAAAACCCAACAATTTAAAAAAAATGTTTTTAATGAAAAATTAAATATTACAAAAAATCCTTTTACATGGCATTTGGGGGATCCCTGTAGAGCACAATTACTCAATATATCCCCCATTAGCTTGAATGACGGCCTCTATTCTCAGTCTGAAGCGTTCGCACGCTGTAATGTAGCGCTGTCCATGCCGAATGCTGCCTCAATAGCGGTCCTTAATGACGTCACATTGGAATGCCGAGACTTGTTTGTGACCCTTTCAACTACGCTCCATACGTAGTCGTCCAAGGGATTTAAATCTGGACTGTTGGGAGGCCAGAATGGGAGCCGAGGTGAGCAACTCGGCTTGTCCTGGCAGCCTCAGAGAGTATCTGTCGTATTTTTAATGTGTACGATTTGTATCGAAGGTCCTCCTCGGCAATTCGATGCATTGTTAACTCGCTTACACCAATCGATGCTAATTTTCGCAACGATTGCCCTAGGTCATCCAAAATCAGCACTTGAGCCCTTTCAATGACTACGGAAGTCCTCGCGGTGCGTTCTTTCGAGTGGCACTTCCTCGCTGGCATACTGGAGCCTTCGTTGGACTGTTCTAAAGCCGTATATTTTGCTACAACGTCATAAACGTTGATCTCGGATATCCAAAGAATCGAATTATTTCCGTTGCTGAGCGTCCAGCGCGAAGGCCTTCGATGATCGCGGCTCTTCGATTATACTCCGCATTTGCTTTTAACATCGCGGCCATTTTGAGAATATGACTGTTTACTAGAAGCATCAAACGTCCCTTTCTGGGACGCCAACAACAACCTCTGACGGAGGCACAATATAGCGGAAAATTTAAATTGAAATTGTCTGGATTTTGGTGACGCACTCCGTATATATATAAAACATATTGTATATCATTTATTATTTTACAATTTATTGTAGCAAAATATCATTGATTATTCTACAATTTATTAGACCTTCAATTATGTATACAATTATAGTGACTTTTAATTGGGCTGTAAAAAACATTTCAGGTACGAGTATCATTTATGCAATAAAACTACCCAATAGCAAAAATAGTCAAAATGATGACAACGCGAGCTTGCTACTTGACTACTTCGGGATTAACAACGCGACTTCTGTCGATAAGGAGATTTCATCCACGAGCGTTGAGAGTTTCCGTTGGTCGAACTCACTCTCGTAAAATTCTCGGCGCAGCACTGATTTCCACTCGTTGCGTGATACACTAATATTGCACAATGCTTTTAATTCCCATTCTAAAATCATATGCCTTGCTTTAACACGTCGGAAGACTTTGAGGGCTATAACTCCGTCATGGTCGTTAGTCATGTTATGACACCTTATGAATCTTATTAACGTCTTGACCTGTAGTCATAACCATGCAATTATACGAATAGTTGAAGACAATAATAGACGTATAATTGTAATAGCAAACGTAAGAAAAGATATTTCCATTAATGAAATCGAATTTTCAAGCGGGAAGAAAGGATAGGAAATGGAAAAAGCTAGTTGTTGTGTAAAGTAACTTCTTTCTTTATATCGCTTTCTTCCTCAACACGCTAAAATGTAGATTTTCTCTCTTATTTCGTAGAATAAGAATGAGGCATAGGATAGGTTCATCCCGAAGACGGGCTCTCCGTGGACGCGGGAGGATTTGAACGAGATCGTGCAGAGATACATCTATGCAGTTTCCGTCTGACAAAGAATACATCCTTGCGGTTCACTCCCGCGTAGAAGATAGACCTGGACTAGATAGACCTAGAACTTTTCCTCCGTTGGTTCGTGAGCCGCTAATAATAGTAGATCAAGAGAGTGCACAATGACGATTCGTGAAAGGCCCCTCCGCGTTTGCCTTAAATGCTATGTATTAAGCGCAAGCCGATCACAAAGAATGTAGAGAAACGCGCTCGTATGCTCGTATCTCTCGACAGCTGACGGGCGGATGACGAATGCGCCTCTCCGAGAATCGCCTCGTTAACGATTTCGCGTACGGTCGGCCGTTCTTCTTTTAGACATATAGGTCGTCGCAACGACGAGGACAACGCGCAATCGTGTGCCAAGAATTTAGAGAATCGTAGTGGACCGCGGGAGGAAGGGAGTGGGAAATATTTACACGTAAACAATGCATGATTCACGCAACAACGTACGTTTTTATATTCTTACAAAGTACTCTACGACGGTCTGGATATTTATATTATCGCTTAATTGTGCATTATGCAATTCGGTGTCTCTTTTGGAACGAAGAAATTTCGATATATCGATCTGTCGCTCATTTATGGAGTTATCAGCTGCTTTTAACTTGTAAGTTTGACACAACTCGCCACCAACTTTGCTCCAAGTCTCCAAGACTCTAAAGGACCTTTGGAATCGCTTATGAAAGTCGTGTCCAACAGACAGATTAGATGATTTCGCGCTATTCATGTATCGACGTCCACATTTGTACTTTTATGTTTAGCGCGAAATGGGATATGAAAACACACACATATTTTATTGAAAACATAAATCATCTTATGCCGTTTTTCAAGTAATTATGATAACGAGGGACAAAAGGGTACCTCGTGGGTTGACGCATTATCATCGTGAATGTCAAGTGCAAAGGAACCGGTGGCGTTAATGAAAGGGACATAAGCAGGGAAAAAGACACGAGATAGGGAATTATGAAAATGAGTCCCTCACAAGAGGAATAAAATAGAGGAAAGAAAAAAACTCGGCCTTAACCGTAATTCGTAAAGCTGGGTGGAACATAATCATCAGAATATCCAGAAGGGAAAACTCTTCTTTAATGAAGGCGGCTCTTCTTCAGGTTATCAAATGGATTTTTGGTCTTGACTCCTAGTTACGAGGGAACGATAGAGACGAGGAGATTGTGCAAGAATGCACCACTTACTGTACTTGTTTCGTCATTTCGCGATGGCTTTGAACAAGCTTGACGGTGTTGTTTGAGCTCTGATCAGCTCACATTACTTTCGCCAATCAAACTCGAATCGCCAATGAATCGCGAATATGCGGTTCCAGGATTGTTTAGGATTCTTTAAGATAAACAGAACAGCTTCGGGAATAGACGAAGATATTCATCTGCAGTTACGAAGATGGCATCACAATATCCCCAGGTATATTATGAGATAATTATAGTATGTTAAGATATTGATGATAAGAAGATATAATATCAATAATATCAATTAAAAATTTAATAAAATGATCTGAGAATGTATTTGTGTGTTTTACGGCAATAAACGAAATCCTTTTGCCATTCATCCTGATATATATATTTAGGCCCATTTCTACCATAGACAGATTAATTTTAATCTTGATTTAATTTACTCTCATTTTTCTAATTGTTAAAAGAAGAATAAGGTAAAAATAAGTCAAACCAAGATTACTTATATTGATAGAAATAGATGTATAAATATAATAGGTTTTTACGATCAATTTTAAATAATGCTAACAACAGTGTATTTAAATTTCTGCGTCCAATTATCTTGCCATTAGTACAGTTGACCAATCTGTATTTTAAAAAATTATATAACAATTCGCTGTTAGACAATTAACTATACGCTCGCAGTTAGATAATTAACTATATTTTTAGTTTAATTGAAAATTGATACTAAAAAAGTGCATATTTATTATATTGCATGCTATTTTCATCAAAATCACTAAAGCACCGGAATAATTTATGAGCTTTATGGAGTTGGATAGCAATTAATATTGTCAAAATTGATTTAAAAGATTTTGATGTGAACGATAAATCGCGCTATGAAGCATTTTTCGCCGCGGATCAGCATGCTGCCTAAAAGATGATGTCCAAAAAATGATTGATTCAAAAGACAAATACTTTACTCAAAATGTTTGTACTGTTTTTTTTATTAATAGATATTTTTAAAAAACACGGGGAAAGTTAGAAAAAGTGCACGATAAATGATAATACGGAAAAATCAAGGAACTAGGAATTCATATAAGATAAAATACATAATTACTGGCAGTATCTTAAATACTGGCAATTTGATTTTAAATGTTTTTTTATATATATAAATTATATTATAAGTAATTGTATTTAATTTTACTTATAAGTAGACATTTTAAAAATTTATAGAATTAAATACACAATTACTTATAATATAATTTATATATTCAAAATAGCATTTAAAATCAGATTACCGATATTTGGGACACCGTCAATAATTGCATAAGCAATTGAAAACAGTTTAAATAGTAAAAGTGAGGCATATAATGCATATAATGCATGGCGAACGAAATCGCATATAATTCGCAAAACAAATGATATGTAATGAGTGGGAAAACCAATAATGATTATAATGATCCAAGTACTGATCACTACTGACGAGTACATACTAACGAATTGCATAGATTATGGAGACGATTTTGGACTAATAACAGGATAAAATGAAAAGGTCGCAATAAACAATTTTAATAAATAAAATCAATAAACGAGTATCTCAATAAAAGTTACGCATGATTCGAAGTTATGCAAAGTTTGTACTTCTCAGATTTCCGAATACATTCTTGGCAAAGATATTTACAGGTATTAAGTACCCAAATAAAAAAAAATAAAAAATAAAAGAATAAGAAAAAAAGATATACAATTAAAAAAAAATTGATTCTTTTTTTCTTTTCAAAAATCTACAACCTTAACTAAAGCGAAGAATTAAATTAAAGTAAAAATTGAACAATATATTATATAATTTATATTATTCATACAGAGTATTCCAAAATTTGGGACTCATAATACTATAATAAGAAAGTTTAAGTAAAAAAAATTAAGTAAGAAAATTATTTATAAATTTTTATTTTAAGCAGCAATGTTTGAGTTAAGTTTAAATGTGGCTAATTAATGGATTACGTTTAGATGATCACTTGTCCATAAGTCGCAAATATTAAGGTAAGTGCTCACTTCAGCGCGTTCACTAATACAACCGTCACCACTGTTTTTTCGTTATTGAATCAGAAGCAACCATGGCTAAGATTATCTTCATCTTCTGATTCCTAAAGACGAAGATAGTCTTAACTGTGATCGCTTCTGACTGGATAATAAAAAAACGTCTCATCTAAACATAATCTGAAATTGGCTATATTTAAATCCTTATATCTGAAAAATTATTGTTTAATATACAAATTTACAAATAACTTCTTTTACTTAATTTTTCTTTTACTATTTTAAGTCGCGAATTTGGGTATACCATATGGCATCCATAAATAAAATTAACTGCATTGAAAAAAGAATATGCAATCTATTTTCTATTTTGTTACACTTTATGATGTTTTTGTTACACTTTATGATGTTTATGATAACTTTTGACAAATATTTGACATGACCACTATCATAAAGGTTAAATACGTTGGTATGAAATCATTATCTTCTTAAATAGGTCATATTATAATATTATAATTATAATTTCAGAATATTTATCAAATGGCGATGACGCTGAAGTCACAGCTGTAGATAGAGAGATGTTGGTGAATATAAATTGTCCAATTAGAACGATACTCAATTATATAAGAAAAGTCGCACGTGTGAATGGTATATGTAAATGAAAATAAAATAAAAATTTTTAAATAATATGAAATAATTAATTACGTTTTAACAATAACTTTGCCGATATATTATACAATTTCGATTTGGAAAAAAAATTATAAAGTGTTTTTATTACTTAAATTAAATTACTTTATATAATTAAATTATAAAGTATTTTAATTACTTTTAATTATTAAAATGAACATAAAAATCAATATTTCATAGAAAACAATTTTTTCCAGGCGAGTTCGATTTGTGGGATGAAATAAATTGTCATCTGAAGAATACACCTTTTTATGAACCTTGTACACGTGGAACAGATATTCTTCAACCAGATTTAACATATTTTATCATTACTTTCCAACGTAAATAATAATATTATAACTTTATTATTGAAGTTATAAGAGATATTTTTTAGGAGATGAAAATGGACAAATGATAAACCTTACCCCCCTTTTAAATGAAAAAACAGCCAAGAAATGTTGCGATATTTTCTCAAAAATCTAAAGACCATCACAAAAAACTACCGTTAATTCTATGTTCAAAAAGTATAATAATGCACAATAAATCTAATAAGTAAAGAATGTTACTTTACAATCACGATTGTACTAAAGTGCATGTATTTAGATAGTGTTAATCTATGAAAAAATAGATATGTGAATGTCATGTATCAAATATGTAATATGAATAAAGGGGTAAAAGTTATAGTAAGTTACTTAATTATGTATGATTTCAAGAAACAAAAAATTTTTTTCAACATATTTGTTTCAATAACTAATTCAAGTCAAGACTTTAAATCGATTTAAATAAATTTAAAAAAATGACTTAAAACGAGTAAATAATGTATAGCACTACCATTTTTAGCTTTCCATACATACACAATCAATTTGTCACACACCAATGAAAATATATTATGAAAATTGAGAAATTTATTACACATATTTAGAGAGCTATACTAAAAATATGTACATCATTATATATATAATTATATACATATGCGCAGAAGTTCTTATAATAAATTTTCATCTAGTTCTCGAATGCTCTCATCTTGCGTCGTGATATTATAAAACTTCCCATGCCTTCCAATTCCATGATCGACAAATTTTTTGGCGCCTGGAACACCTTCCTCCAATATCAAATGCGAAGAATTGTCTTTCTCGAATTGCAGTGATTCTTCTATTTGCTTTGGTGAAAACGTAGCAAAATATGCTGAAGCGCGATCTGCTAACAAACTTTTCTGCGGGAATTTTACAAGAGAATTTGCTAAGGTCACCGCTGCACCTAAAGCTAGAAAAAATATACTTAAAGATAAACACTTACATATCATGAATGATTTTATGTAATAAAATGGCTTGAAATAATATCTATAAGTACAATAAAATTCTGTTTATCTGCATTCCACTTATATGAACAAGTTCATGCTCAGTTTCAAATATCCGAACTCACAGTTGAACTCCTTTTATCCAAATGATGATGCTATTCAGATAATAGAAGCTTCAATTGTTTGACTTCAGTTTTCTGAACATCAGCTTCTATTATTGGAACTAATAAATAGAGAGGACAGTTAAACCGATTCATAGTCCATTTTTATTTCAATTTTACATAATATCTTAAACTGCTTTTAGTTTTGTAATTAATTTGTGATAACTTGTTTTAAGATCTTTAAATATAAGAACTATGAATACCAGCCTTAATGAAGCTCTAATATCCAAACTATTATCAGAACTGTCTTATCCTTCGATATTCAAATAAATGGAGTTCTACTATATATAAGTGAAAATATTGCACAATATTGTCTCAATAATTATAATTTATTCTATAAATTAAGAATTGGATTCTATGCAACATAATATATTTTTCTTATAAAATTTAAAATAAATCCAAAAAAACATACCTGCACCACAACTTGTATATTTATGTGCAATTCCCCAATTGAATATTTCCTGTGCAGTAGCTAGTCTTCCAGTTAATATCAGATCCATAGCTCTAGAATACCCAATCATGGCAGGTAAACGGACAGTACCTCCACATGAAATTGGAATGCCAAAACGTCGATTTAAGAAGCCTACCATCGCTGTTTCCTCTATAACTCTCAAGTCGCACATTAAAGCAAGCTCGAATCCTATTCCAACAGCATATCCATTCAAAGCTGCTACCAATGGCTTCTTGGATAATTCAGTTCTATTTGCCTATAAAGAACCAAAGAGACTTTTAATATCCTAACAAATTCATAGCTTCATATATAATGTAAATATATACCAGTGGTCCAAAATGTGGTATGCTTTCCTCGTTTTCACCATCATAATCTGCAATCTCTTTGAGATCGTAACCAGCGCAGAAATTGCCTCCTACTCCATATAATATTCCTACTAATGATTCTTCATTATTTTCAAATTCATCTAGTGTTTCTGATAACAACTGTGCAGTCGTTACATCGAGGCAATTCCTCTTTTCGGGACGGTTAATACCAATTGTAGTGATTTTATCCATCTGTTTCACCAATATTGTTTTCTCTGAAATAAAACACGCGTTATCAAAATGATTGTTTGCAACATTCTTCATAACATTTCGAATACATACCTTTATCTTTGCCAACATCCGCATTCGCAGCAGGTTGAGAGGTTAAGGTGCGTCGTATGTTATTTCTTAATATACGACTAAATGAAAAGGACAATTTTTTTAAAGAATGCATTCTTCGTGCTTTAATATTTCCCGTGACAATTTATCTCTTACTGCTTTTATTAAAATGTCAGATTTTATTAAATTCGAAATACGTCATGTAATAATAACCTCTTCGATAAATAATAATGTACAAAAATACATTATACAAAACAAGACGTTATAAGCTTCTTTCAATTTTTGACAAGAAACAAACAAATTTGCGTTTAAAAACGAATTCCACAAAATTACAAGTTATAATTCAACAAATCAACCACAGCGAAAAGCACAAGCACTGACCACCATAGGTTTCTTTTTTGACCGGTGCTTCTTCGGAAACAGTTGCCAACCTCAAGACGTATAGGTCCGTAAAGTCGTTACGACTGAAAATTAATTTTTATAAGCTTAATTACATTTACAATTAAAAACTTTCTCGGAATTAAAATAAAATGTTATATTTTGTATAATAAATTTGTGTAATAGATGTTTTTTTTATATATTAGGTGTTGGAATTAATTCGTAGCGTTTTTTAATGAAAGAATGTTATTTATTTCACATGAGCATTAAAAAATACATTAATGAAAGTACTTCCCATCACTTGTAAAACGCTACGAATTAATTCCAACACCTAATATTATAGAGGACACTGATGATAAATATACAAAATTAATGATTGTGGAATAATAGCAAATTAGCAAGCCGTGCACAATTTACGATTGAAAACATCCGAAGTTTCATCTGTATCGAATATCGATACAATGTAAATTCAGCATATCGATATTTCAAAATATTGACGTCTAGCTGAAATATCGATACGAAATATCGATATCTCAATTCAAAAATATCGATAATATTACGAAAGATCCATACTGTATCGTCATCCCTAATTTGGTATCATTATATATTTATTTTATTTATATATCATATTTACACATGTTTTGTAAATCATATCTAGAATAAATTTGGCAATTATTATTCTGATGCATCATGCATTTTATAGAACGCATGATGTATCATTTTATTTTTGTTATTCACCGAACGTTAAACAAGGATAAAAGATACATATTATGCGCATTATGGAACTAAAAGATTATATCCTCGTCCGAGCTCCAAATATTGAACCATTTAGAATTTGCTCACGTAAGAATACATCCGTCTATTTATTCTCCTCATGTATAATTCCTTTTGGGATACACTTCAATCCCATCATGCTTCAATCCAATCCTTCATGATCGATAGTTTTTGACAGTAGCAATCGACGAAATTCAATGAAATCAAGAAAATAAAACGACCAACAGTAATTTAGGCCAACGATCGCTTAGAAGAGATGAGGACGAGCCAAATTGAAGCCAGGAGATGTGGGATCAGCTACCTGAGCTGATATTGACGCAGATATTCGACTACCTTGATCGCACTGATCGCGCCAGCGTCAGCCAAGTCTGTCAATCATGGAATCGCACGTTGTCTTCACCTGTGCTCTGGCGATCCGTAACAGTTCTCATCGATCGCGATTTACGCGGCGATTTCCCTCTAGCAGGAGAACTGGCCGTAAGAGACTTTTCTGCCATTCGATGAAATTATTTTCGGCGACTTTAATTAAATCTAGAATTTTTAAATTCGAGTTGTGTGAAATCAAGATCGTGAATTTGAAGAAGAAAGTATAATTCGAGAAAAAGCCGATCTACTTTGAAAAATAGGCAAAAAAAGAGATGAAAATAAAGATTGCAATAGTAAGAATTAGAAGCTCACTATTGTATTATATTTTTGTAAATTTAAGTTCTTCCGAAATTTTCTTGAAAAATCTTCATCGATTTCTGATTCTATCGCTTCAATCATTTTAAGGCAATCTTGAAAATTTGCTACATTATATTATGTCATTACATGTTACGTTCAATATAGCTGGTATTGATAATATAAACGATATAATGTTATTGATAGGCAAAATATGGACAGCATATGCGCAGCCTGGAGCTCGCTTTTTCACGACCATACATCTCACCGAGACAAATTAGGATCAGACGCAACATTCAGGCCGAGGCGGGCGCAGATTTTCTTGCGATCGTCCGTGCCAAAGACGTACAATTGCGACAATTAACATTAACGAACTGGGTGTTCGGTTACAAATGGGGCAATAGGGGAATACTGCTCTCTGCTCTGGCTAATTTTCTGCGGTAATCAAATTGTTTTTGTATTGATTTTAATTGATAAGCAAGAGCTTATCTCAAGATCCCTTTTTCGTTTTGTATAGCAGTCAACGCAGCCTGGAAATTCTAAGCTTGTTAAATGCCGACTTTGCCGTGACTGACGTTTTGCGATTGCTTGGAACAGTTGCCAAAGGATCTGGCGAACATTTAGTCTCCCTGGACCTCCGCGGTGCTTTCAGAGAGTGGCAAGCTCCTCATGACAACCCAAAGCACGTAAAAATATTAGAAAATATTTTATATACATATGAATATATAAATGAGAATTAAATGAAAATCTTAAGAGCATTTTCATGACTTGAGGATTTATTCATTTCAACAATTTTATATAAATTGTGATGATTGACACAATGTGTTTGAATTATTTTTTAGATACTTACGCTTATTAGGTCGTTTTCACGCGCTAACTCTGTTGAAATTGGACTATCCGGCTTTATCGAATGACGCTCTTGATGCTCTTGCAAGCGGAGCATCGAAAACACTGAAATACCTGTATATATCCGTGAGAGATTCGGATTCTAGGCAACACATGGTAGCAGATGCTGCTTGGCGCAACTTGGTGTTAGCTTGCCCTGACTTGACAGTATCTTATACTATAGGTATAACATTGTTGCTATATATATTCTACGATTGCCTTAACTTTTGTTAAAGATTTCATCTTTATAACTGTTTTTTTTTTACTTCCAGAATTATTATATGATCATTTTTCAAGCTTATTTTTTATTATAAAAATTTTCTAAAAATGCAGAAATTTAATTTAATACGAATAGACTTATAATATTAAGATTATTTATTTGTATTTGATTAATATTGATTGATTATTATTTGATTTAGATGTTTAAATTGAAAATTATATAAATTCACAAAAAATATTAGGCACGAAGATCCGCCTTGTCCAAATACGTTTTCCACTCATTTGTGTTTAAAAATAGATTTAATTTTCATTCATATATATATATATTATTTACGGACTTACTCAGAATTATTGCATCATTCAGCTTTTCAAGTCTGATTTTCAGTGAACATCTCACATTATGAAGATATGTGCTACTTGCTACTGCCTAGTGTCCCTTTAGCCAAGTTTCATATGTTCAGCGGACATGTATGGGATCAGAGTAGATCCCGTAACTTCAGAAACACAATTGGTCTGATAATTACTCAATATACGAATACCCTAGGTATTTTACAAGCTATACTTGCTAATCAATTTAAGATTTAATTAACGATATAAAGTAAAATATTTATCAGTACTGCCGCACTTGTTATACAAACCTTATAAATTATAAATTGAATTTTTTTCCATTTTGAATAAAAATTCTGAATAAAAATATCTATTATATATCTATTATCAGAATAGAATGAGGAAAAATATCTTCTCTTGTAGTTGAAGTTATGCTGCAGCTTAGGAACAATCGTGAATCACTCGACGATTTGTTAGTGTCCATGCTGATACGTTGCAAGCGTTTGACGAGATTGCAATATGATGGAATTATAAGGAGCCTCGAGACTTTACGCGAGATATGTCAACTTCAAGCCGAACGTAAAACCCGTAAGTAGCCATAAGTAAAATTTTATTTTTTACGGCGTCAATAAACATGATTATATGAATATGATCGCAGATTTCAGGACGATACATGTAAAACCTCGGAATGTCAATATACAAAATCGGGCTATACTGAACGATATTAATTATCGATACGATCGCAAAATGCACGAACAAGGAGTCGATTTTCGGATTGAAGATATCACTTCGATCTTATTCTTCTATTGATAATTTATTCACCGTTAATAACTTTGGGTGATTTAGAAAAAAATTCTGTATCTATTTTAATGTTTTGCGACTACATAATATCAAATATGTTTTCTTTTTTATTAAATAACGTGATAAAATAATAAAATTCTTAGAAATGAAATAATATATAATTGTATTGTAATAGAGCAACAAGCAGTGTAATATATAAAATTGTAAAAATATTAAAACTGATTAACAACTTATTTCAATTTAAGTCTTAAATGATTAATATATATGTATATATGTTTTGACATAATAGCACATATACGAGTAAGTTATTACAAAGTTATTATAAAGATTATTATTTATTTAATATATATATATATATATATATATAATAATTATTAATTTATATAAAATCATTAAATTACATTTTTTTTCTATATTTTCTTATTCACAAATAAATAAATAGCAGTTATATAAAATAGCAGTAACTATTTGTATAGAAAATAATAAATCAAAATAGTATTATTAATTATGAAAATCTAATTGCACTTTACACAACAAATGCTAATATTCATGTATAATAAACAACACATATATCACAATCAAGAATATTTTTTATAAAAAACAAGAAAAAATGTATTTAAAAAATACTTTTAAATTGCATTGGAAAATGTATCTCTTATTAATATTCAAATGCTTTTAAGTATTTTTATCTTTTTTTCCTCAAATCTAGTAAACTAATATAAAAAACATTTCTTTAGATATTTTAAATTTGTCTATTTTTTACTTTATATAGTAGTATACGCATTATTATATCACTTTTATTAATAATAGATATAGTACATTGTACATATAAAAAAGGGATCTTTTTTATTAGAATGGACGGTTTCTTCGTCACAAAATATGTATATCTATCATCCTGAGATAAAAAAAGTTTAATTTTTAATCTCTTACTTATAATATTTTCAGAACTTTAATAGTGTAAAATATTTACCATCTAGTAGATCTTCTTTATCGAGATAAATAACGCAAAGAATTATTTAAAGAGGTCTCTATTTAAGAGTTTGAATGGGTGATTTTACCATTTTTAAGAATCTTTTCTTTTTTAAAATGAAAACACTTAGAATATTGATGCGCGCGCGCGCATGTGTATGTGTGTGTATGAGAAGAGGAAAGAAGAGAGAATGCCAATTGCGCTAAAATTTTCTATCTGTAATAACATCAATCGTTATAATACCGATAAATTGTTCGAATTTTGTGAATTTGCTTTGTAGAAAAATGTTCTTGAGATTATGAAGATTAAAAAAATTGTAAGAAAAAAAATCGATGTTTTCCGATACTCTAAATTCAAAAATCGATTATTCCGAATATTCTCAAACATGTAGGTTCCTTCGCATTGACTCAACAAATCGTATGAAGATAAGTTAGTATCAACGACAAGACTTCATATGAGTATTAAGGACAGTTCGTGTGATGAAACCCTTATTGCACCGAGGACAAATGTATGGTCGTTCGCCCGTGTGATATCGCTTGTGAACAACTAGAGTAGATCTCTGCGTGAAAGCTTTGCCGCACTGGTCACACGAATACTTCCGTTCTCCAGTATGTGTGACATTGTGGGTTCTCAACATGGTGTCACAGGCAAAACATTTGCCGCACACTTCACAGGTATACGGTTTTTCACCGGTGTGCGATCTATTGTGAATTTCGAGGCCCTTCGCGGTCTTCAGCTCCTTGCCGCACAGTGCGCAAAGGTACTTGCGCCTCTCGCAGTTCGATGGGACACCATGAGTCCTGACCTTGTGTTGCTTCAGCATCGACCTATACTTATAAATCTTGCCGCAAACGTCGCATTTGTGCTCGGACTCGTTCTCGCTAGATTCCTCAAACTTCTCGTCCGATGCAGGATCATAATGATAGAGACGATTGTGTTCCTTCAAACTGTACAACATGCTCTTATAAAATATATCAATGTCATCTTGATATTGTAAATTAATTGATTTAAAAAAATGTAATAGTATTTTTAATCTCAAAAAGAAAACAAAGTTTCATATTTTATTTTCTAAAGCAAGTCGAAGATAGGCTTTCGATAATAAATTAAACAAAAAAGGATGATTGTTTTAACATGAGACAATCAAGAAACGCAGAGTCAGAATTAAATTTCCTCCGAACATAAAGAATTTAGAAAATTTTAAACACATGGATTTTGATTGAAAAACGCTATAAATAAATTCAACAATAACAGTAGATTCAATGATTAAGAAAATATACCTGTACATGTCATTGAAGATGCTATCGCAAGTGTTGCAACGCTGCAGAAAATCGTGCGTCGACGCGTGTGCGATTAGAGCATCCTTGTCGACAAAATCTTGACTGCAAATCTCACACGTGAATTCTGAGGCTCGGTGACGTCGCCGTTTGTGTTTTTCCACATCTGTCACACTAACACCCATAAAGTTACACTGGGTGCACGGCACAGTCTTCGGCGTATGCGATTTCTTCACGTGAGCGTTAAGCATGAATTGCTGGGGATAATTCTTCCCACAGGTAACACACTTGAAAGGACGATGGATGCCATGCGCTATTCTGAGATGCGCAACCAGTCTGGTAACGAAGTGAAATTTTGCCTGGCACAATTCGCAGATCTTCTCACCATCTTCAAATCTGCAACCAAAACAGCAAGCGTTTGAATGATTATTATAGATAGAGCTTATTGTTATAGATCAACAATTTACTTACAATTTACTTACTAAAAAAATTACATTTACTTACTAAAACAATTTACTTACTAAAATAAATTACATCAGATCTATATAATTATTTTTATAACACAAATTGCTGTTATACACAAATAGAATATAATTTGAATTAATAAATAAATATCTACAAAGATATTTCATTAAAATATCGGAATTTCCGATTGAGAATCTAAAAAAATTTTAGAAATAAAAATTCAAAATTTATCCTTCTACACCAAATTAAATTAAATTTTTTAATTAAATTTTTGACACTTATTAGCTATATTTTTTAAATAGCACTGAAAAAAATAGTTAATTTTAAATCTTTTATCTAAAACCTAAATATACTATAATTTCTTACATTTTCTCGTGGGAATTATAAATTGAATTTCTCAAAATAAATTTTGAAATAAACTTGAACTTCTGCGATATTTGTAAATTCATTATCCTCTGTGAACTTGAAATGCACGCAAGAGATATATATTAACATACATTATGCAACTCACTTCTGTCCAAGATCAAACAAGTCCCCATTCTTCATCTTCAAATCGTGATTATTCGTCCACTGGCTGCAATGATCGATACACATTTACGTAAAGCGTTGTAGAAAGGTAACTGTAATTCTACTAACATTCATTCGTTACCTATAAAATCGATGCTTTTATAAAATGCGTTTCCGCAGCTGAAAAAAACTCACACAGATCGTAGAAAGTCACAAGTGACGAATGAGATTCAATCACAAATTTTAGAAACAAAATATCATTTCTAGTTCCAAAATTATTTATGTTACATTTATTACAAAATATTACAATCGCAGTCAACAAGTCAGTTCTAACTAGAGAGATCGAAATGTATCGGATTCGTCGTAAGTTTTCCATTTCATAGCTTAGGTTGCGTGATCTTCTCATGCATTTTGCGATGTCTCTTGAGCAAGGTATTGGACACAAATCCCTTACCACAATCTGGACATTGGTAAGGCCTTTGACCTGAGTGATATCGCAGATGAAAAACCAAGGATGTCCTCTGCGTGAAACCGCGGCCACACTGTGGACATATATGCGGTTTATCACCTGTATGCGTCCGTTTATGAATATTCAGATTCTCCTTACTGGCGAACCTCTTATCGCACATGTCGCATTCAAAAATTTTCTCGCCTGTGTGGCTGCATTTGTGCACTATCAGTCGTCTCATCGATGACAATTCTGCACCACACAGGTCGCACAGGTGCTTCGCCGGAACGTTCGTGAAGCCGTGCTGATTTTTCATGTGCCTGTCCAACAGTCTTTTATACACAAATCTCTCCGGACAAAACTTACACGCGTGCCTCGTCCTCGCGTTTCTCACAGTTACGGCGGTTTGTTTGCCAGTATGATGCATCCCTAGATGTACTAATAAATTCTTCTTGTATTTGTAATGCTTACAACAGTGTTCACAGCGATACGGATTCTTGTTGGTGTGCGTATTCTGGTGCTCTATATACTCGGTCCTGTAATAAAAGCCCTTGCCACACGTCTCGCACTTAAAGCTATAGTCCTTCGCATGTCGACGACGATGGCACTCCAGATTGGACTTCTGGTTAGTGCTATACTCGCAGAGATCGCAATTGAACACTTTCAGCCCTGTGTGAATTAGTTTGTGGCGAGCTATATTCATCGGGCTGCGAAATGTCTTGCTGCATTCATCACAGCTAAATGCCCGGTCGATGTTGTGCAGATTCTTCAGATGCTCCACGAGCTTCCGCGTATGACGGAAGCGAGCCCCACATTTGACGCATTGGTGAACGTCGCGCGATCTACCCCGTCTTTGCCTGAAAGGAGAGGAGAATAATGAAATATACGTTTCACGATGGAATTTTATAAAAATATAAAAAAAAAATTAATTGAAACAATTTTCCACTGAAAAATTAAGCTACATTTTTGTAATAGATTTGTAATAAAAATCTTAAACAATTTACTTTTACTTCCTCAATTTGTGTAAGCGTTACCTACCCTTTTCATCACTTTGTCTTCAACAAATAGATATGATAACATAAAAAAAAACCTTAACAATATATTAAGAAGGTACTGACGTAATAATTCTGAAAAGTTTAGCAGTTTTTCTATAAAATTGAAATAGAAACTGTAAATAAGAATAAATTATTTACGTCTTGTTATTAAATCGGCATAATATTTTTACGTTCGATTAAATTATTTAAGATTACAAAATTACAAGATTAAGTTTTGAAGATTACAAAATTACAAAATTTTGTAAATAAATTTAAAATATTTTATTTAAGATATTTTCAGGCAAATTTCAAAAACTAATTTTTAAATAGCTTTTATGAAATGATTTTTAAAAAGAAATTATTCTCTATAAATATATATATATATATATACATATATATATATATGTTAATTACAACTATTACAATATAATAAATACGCATCAGGCTTGTAAAATAAATATTGCAAAAACGAAAACATTGCATCTAGTTCGTTATTTTTAAATAATGGTTTTTTCATAAATTTCAAAACATAATGTTAAGATTATTGGATATCTTCTTTTTATTTTATTCGTTTAAAAGAAGTAAATACATAATTATTTATATATATTACATTATATATCGTAACCTTGTAAATAAAATAATTTTGAAATTTTGAGAAAATGTCGCGTGTATAAAAAATTTATATAACAATTAATTGGAATGATACATCTCCTAATATAAAAATCATTAATTCTGTGCGTTCCAGGTTTAATCCCGACTCTCTCATGCGCATGCTTGATTTTATAAAAGTTTCTAAAAAAGTTTTAAGTTTTGTGAATGAAGTAGTATGAAATGAATTTTAATCCGAGAATAAATTGATACGTACATAACAATTATAATTATATGTATATATAATGTACAAAATTCTCCTCTGTCTAAAATCTCATTTTTTTAAATACACGTCAATTAGTTTGATAATACATCTAACTAAAAATTATATTATTTAGAATTAACTTAATCGCGACATACAGAAGCAGACGTTGAGTAGACAGTAAAAATTTAGAATTCAGAAAATAAAATTAAACTTTCTTTTTAATTTTAAATTTTGAAATTTATGATATTAATGTTATTATTTTAGAAATTTTGCATTAATTATTTAAAAATATATTTCGAAGCTTTTAAGAATCAGTTGTTCCCTTAAAATAATCTTTGATATTCAGAGAAATAAATTAATATTAGAATAAAGAGAATAAATTGAAATTCATAAATTTATCACAATAATACGTCTTCGCGCGGGGTCATGTTCATTTTGGGATTAATGTAAACAAATTTAATGAATCTACGTTGGGGTAATTTTTCAAATATTTAGCTATCTACTTTATCTTGTTGCGTAGAAGAGACTAATTCCTGTGTAAATTCCATGATTATTTTCTTAATGGATACCACAGGCAAGGGCGGTAACGGTCCAGGATGCCGTTTCCTGTGACAAATAAGTCCGGGTTTCTGTGCAAAGGTATGTCCACATATGTCGCAGATATACGGTTTTTTGCCGGTGTGAATTAATATGTGTTGTTCTTGTGCAGTCTTTCGGGGAAAGGTTTTGCCGCAGACTGGACAAGAGAACGGTCGGATACCCTGATGAATCCTCAAATGAAGGTCCAAGTCCCTCTTTTGACCAAAGGTTTTGCCGCAGGTGGGACAGATGACCTTCTCTTTTCTTTCATGCCAGATCAAGTGTTGGTCGAGATACTCTTGAGTGGTAAGACCACGCTTGCATATTTTGCATTCATAAGCCGGTTTGTAATGTCGATACTTCATGTGCGCCTTGATAGCGGGAACGTTCTTGCAGGCATGTCCGCAGATGCTGCAGATAATGGGCGGTTCACCACTATGAACTTGATTCATGTGTTGTTTCAGGTCGTTTTTTATTTTGAACTGCTTATTGCAGACCGTACAAGAATGCTGAAAACCGCTAGTGTGTTTCCGTATAAAGTGATCCTTCAAGGTGCATTTGTTGTTGCTCTTGTAGTCACAGATGCTGCATGGATACAGGAGAGGTCCGTGAACGTTCATGATATGGCGCTTCAATTCTCGCTTCAGGCCAAAGCTCTGGCAACAAGTTTGGCATTGATATTTGTGCAAGCTCATGTGTTTTATCATGGTAGCTTTCTGGCTAAAACATTGGCCGCATGTGGCACATTCGAAGGAAAGTTTAGGTTTCTTTTTGTCGATTTTGTTTTGACTGATTTTGCTCTGTTTTCTCGTATCCTCTTTTATTTTTCTTTCTCTCCTAGCGATGTATCGTTTGATTTTATTTGGTAATAAATCGTACTCGGGTAAGCATTCTATGGTTTCGGACAAGTGTTCCACATTATTGGCGTCCATGACCAGAGGATCCACAGGTGAATCACTAAAACATAAATTACGAACAAATTAAATTTGATTACACACGATGCAAGACTTATCTCTGGATATTGAGCTTACTTACTTGAGATATTAAGAGTGTTGAATGATTTCCAGTATTTTTTTTTACACGAAAATATTTTTAATCTACAAAGAGAATGTAAAAAATATGAAGATATCATAAAATCAAATTCCAAGTAGATCATAATTTACGTAATGTAAATTATTTTTAAATATGATTCAATATTAATAAAAAATATAATTAGTGATTTAAAAAATGACTACTTAATAATAAATTTTATGATAAATTTTTTAATAATAAAATAAAAAATATTTAATCCAAAATCTTATCACTGACTGTCAAAAATACTTTCAAATGAAAGAAAGTAATATACTGTACATGATTGAATATTATGATTTATACAAAGACTAATTAATTACATGTTATACTTGAATACAATATTGATATCATGCATATATACACACACATATGTAAGATATATGTATGATATATATGTATACATAAATATATATATATATATGTATATAATAAATAAAAAATTATGTATTCTTCAATTTCTTTCATGCTATATTCGTTATTGCACATAGGAAATTAATAATGTACAAAATTTATAAAAATCGTAATTTTTATTGCAAACTACATACAAAATACAATAGAAAATTGCAAAAAGGTATTCATACTTCAAAACTTGACATAAAAAAAATGTGCATATGTATTGCACATACACGCGCACACGCGCATATATTACGCACACACATATTCGTAGATGAGTCAATAAATAACTTTAATTTTTATCATCTTGAGTGTTACAAGCAAAATTAAGGTTGCGTACTGCCTGACCTATTTTATATATATTATATTATATGTATATATAATTATATATTTGTTCAAAAAGTGTATCTTTATTATACGTCATAGTCAAAATATCTCGGTAGATGTATACACTTATTGTATCTATTGTAATGTATACATTTACCAAAGTTACTTTGACTGTGACATATACATATATCAAAACCAATGTAAAAAGCAATTTTTATAAGCATGTAAAATATCTATATAAATATCATATTTATATCTACAAAATATATAAAAGTTATATGTAGCTCTTCTGTATAAATAAAAAATATTGTTTAAATAATAACTTTTTCAAATTCTTATTTTATCATCGCGATCTTTTTTATGCCAAATTTACTACCGATGTAATCACGAAATATTTAACATCCACAATTCATTTCATCATGTTGTACTAGAAATACTACAAATACATCTTATTCATATACATCTTATTCAATCTTTATGACCGCGTTTTTCATCGCGTATTCCTTCGTGAATTCGGTGACAATGTTCTTGATAGAGACTACAGGTAGCGGAGGCAGTGGGCCAGGATGCCTCTTTCTGTGACAGATCAAGCCGGGCTTTTGGGCGAACGTCTGACCACAAATATCGCAAATGTAAGGTCTTTTTCCGGTATGGATCAACACATGTTGTTCTTGAGCAGTTTGCCGCCGAAAAGTCTTTCCGCAGACAGGGCAGGGAAATGGCTTCACTCCAGTGTGTACTCTCATGTGTGAGTCCAAATCGCGTCCCCGGAATCTTTTGCCGCAAGTCGGGCAGAGGACCTTCTCCCTAGTTTCGTGCCACATGAGATGTTGCTCTAAGTTCTCCTGCGTGGTCATACCTCGTCGACATATTCGACAGACAAACTCTGGTTTGTAGTGTCTATATTTCATGTGGGCCTTGAGAGCGTGGAGGTTTTTACTGAAATGACCGCATACGTCGCACACAATCGGCGGAGCTTCGCTATGGTTTTGCTTCACATGATGATTCAGAGCCTTTTTTATTTTGAACTGCTTGCCGCACGTATCGCACGCGTAGTCATAGTTGTTCGTGTGTAGCCGGATGTAGTGATTCTTCAAGGTTCCCTTGTTGTTACTCTTATACTTGCACACGCTACACTCATACATCTGCTGTCGATGATTCTTCTCAATATGGGAGGCCAGATAACGCCGCAGGCTGAAGGTTTTCGGGCAGTCGACGCATTTGTGTCTGTGTTGCTTCAGATGTTCGGCGAGGTTACTCTTCTTCAAGAATTTACGGCGACAGTGGTCACACTCTACATACATCTTCTTCTTTCTAATCGGTCGATTCTTTTCAGTTATGATTTGCTGATTAAGTTCTTCTCTCATTAAATTCATATTTATCTCTGACAGTCGTTCTTCACGTTTTATTAACGATTTTTCTCTTTCCGTCCGCTCACATTCAATTCCGACGAATGATTTTTGGATATTGGATTCAACGTTCAACGGATCCACTCTAAAACATAAAAAAGCAAAAATTCGCGTTAACCATTAACTATAAATCAAAGGAAGGATTGCTTATACACCTGTCGAATAAAATCATCGGGTGGAGGAGGAAGTAGCTGGGAACAATTTATAATAATCATTGGAAGCGATTTAATAAACATTCGGATGTTTTATTGTCGTTGTTCTTTAAGTTACCTTCCTAAACGTGATTAGAAGTCTTCGGAGATTTGTGAAAATTAAATATCAGCTTTTCATAATGCAACACAAAACTCTCGGATCACCTAAAAAAAGAGTGCTTATCAGTACCATAATTAATTATTTGGCATAATTAATTAATGGCAAATAGTAACTTACCTGGTAACGAATAAGTAAATTCTACAGATCAATGTATAATTATCGGGAAATATAGAATAATCAGAAACAATTTGGAAAAAAACGATTTGAATTAATTGTTCATATATTTAAAATAAATTCGCTGTACATGTACGAACTAATACATCAAACTGCGTTTCTTACAAAATATAACATCACATAACATCATTAACAGAAATTCGTAATATACTCAAGCAAAAATAAAGACGTCTTATCCTATAATTGCAATTACTGAAGACATTTATAGTAAGATCACGTACTTATATTGAAAATTTATCTTCAAAAAAGTTCTATATCTTAAAAAAAAGTAACGTTTAAATAAATGATTTAGTTAGTACTTTCTAAATTTAATCGTCAGACTTCGAATTAAGTATTTGGTAAGTTTTTCGTTTTGCTAATGTAATTCTTAACAAATTCACTCACGATGCCTATCACGGGTATAACCGGCAGTTTTCCGAGCGGTCCAGGGTGCATTTTTCTGTGCCATAATAGGGCAGCTCTTCGCGAATATCTCAGTCCACATATGTCGCACGCATAAACGTTACTCATGTGCGTCAAAATATGTTGCACTTGATTCGCCCGTTTGTCGAAAGCCTTCTGGCAGACCGGACAGATGTAAGGATTGACGTCGCCATGGATGACCACGTGTTTATTTAAATTATTTTTGGTGAGAAAAGTTTCTCCGCATGTTGTACAAATGTAACTATCCATATTTCGCGTGCCTTCATGCCGTCGTAGGTGCTTCTCCAGGGAATCCATGGTGTGAAGACGTCGCTTACAAATCTCACACTGATAACCAGTCTTCAGGTGAATGAGCTTGGTGTGTGCCTTCAACGCGGTGAAGCTATTGTAGATACGTCTACAGATGGTACATCCTACCGAGAGTTTTGTGTGCTGGCTATACATGTGCCTCTCTATTGCATACTTCGACTGGAATTCCTTATTGCAGGTGGTGCACGTATTGCAGAAAGGGTCTACCAATAAGTGGTTTACGACAAGGTGCTTCTTCATGTCCGCCTTGTTCCATAAAACAGAGTAGCACAGTTTACAGGTATATTTAGGCTCGCCGTGATGCACGACCATGTGATGCTCTAGCTTCTCCGATGTAACGAAAAGCTCGTTACATATTCTACATGTATTCTTGTGAAGATGCATGTGCTTTTTTAAATTTTCCTTCGTACGGCACGGGAACGAGCAAATATCGCAGCAATAACGTAAGCGTTTCATTACACTGCGGTTTTCTTTACTGCTATCCGTGTTGATTATATCGACGATATTCGAAGATGTGTTGATAAAGAATGCGTGAGAATCCCGAATGCCTTCACTCTTGATTTCGTCCATTTCTAGCAAATCAAACCTACGACATAAAAAAATTCTTTGTCAAGAAATATACAAAAATATGAGAAATGTGCCTCACTCGCTTATACTATTTTCCTTTAAAGATTTAAAAATTTCACTTTGACAAAAAATTTCGATTATAGTCAACTTTAACGGAATGAGCTCTCTTAACATTCTATAAAAAATTTCAAAGCTTCAAAAATAAAGATTGTAGAAAATTTTGCAGTGTCTTTTCAACAATTATTAAATTTATTATTTTAGCTAATATTTCAGTATTTTATTATTTTACAATAATACAAAATATTAACAAATCGCATCTTTCTTTAATATAGATATTACGATTGAAGATACTTAGAGAACTATACAGAAGGTTTAGTGAAATAACAAAAATTCATAAGATAGCATTGTTAATATTTTATTATCATTCATTATTTTAACAATTTTAGTACTGTCTTTAGAGAATATGTAAATGTCATGTCAATAACAAAAATACAACGTACATACTTTCTTCAATTAAAATAAAACATCACAATTAGTTTTTAATCTAAAAACTTAAATACAAATATTTTTAATAAAAGAAATAACAATCAATATGAATATACATTTATAAGAGTAGCGCTCATAAATATTTTAATACTGATATGTTGTATTTCACAAAAAGTTAAATATCTCGATGAAAAAAAATCGTAAAGAAATTTTCGATCAAGCATTGTAAAACGCAAAAATAAATCTTTAAATTTGTACTTAAATTTTGTTCTACAATACTTTGTTTCTAAATTACAAAAAATACTTTTATATTATATATAGTCCGATGTTTCATCAAACTGCAGCACTTTAAAATAAGACAAAAATATTGCAAAAAATATTTAATTTTATGTAATTTAGGAACAAAATGTCGTAGAAAAAAATTCAAACATAGATTTAAAGCCCTATTTTTGCAATGCATAGTCAAAAACTTCTCTACGATTTTTTTTATTGAGTATTTAACTTTTCTTAAAGTGTGACAAAAATATTAGTAATATATCAAAATATTTATAAGTGCTATTATATATACACATATACAAATTATATTAATATTATTAAATCGACAATACTTGCATCAAGATGCGTTGTTCTAAAATGTTTTATTTAGCAAAATATTTTTTAACAAAATATTCTAGTACAATAATATAAACTTTTTCTTCTCCTTGCAAAAATTCTCTCTCTACTACGTAAATAAATCCTTTTAAAACTAAGATCTTTTTAATACTCGTATTCATAGTCAAGTTTTGTATTTAAGGCTACTTAAATAGGTTTGATTACAAACACGGACATTTGTCTTAGTTTTAAAAAGATTTATTTACATAGTCTGACACATTGCACGAATTCGTTTTTCTTCTTCTAAGGCATTAATTCCTCTTTTCCATTTTCGTCTTCAGCAGGTTTTTCAATAAGATAATCTATTGATATTGTAGACAATCAAGATAAAGGATGATTCTTCCTATGTATGATCAAACTTCTACTTGAAGCTTTGACTGTAGACGTCGCAGATCTGATGTTGATACACATCAGTAGATGCTGTTATTACTTGTTTTGTTATTACTTGTTCTGGATCTCTTGCCGTGCAGCCACACGTCATGACACCATCGTCGTGATACCTCACGTGCGTCCTTAAGAAGTTTTTGCTGTTCAAGGTCTTACTGCAGTAGACGATAGTCTTTCGGCTATTGTACAACTTGCTGTGCAAGCAACTTTTATGACTTCCTCTTATACGCATGCCAAAAAAAAACCTATTGTAAATGCGACTCATATGCTGTCTTTTAAATAGATACTGGTACTTGCCGTATAGGTCGCATATTGTTTGGCGATTGCATTTATTGCACATGCCTATGGAATCCTTCTTTGGCAGACATTACACACATATATAATTCTAATACTCTCATAGCATCCACTTGTATGTGTAGGCAATATCATAGCGAAATGATATGCATTTATGCATTTCTTCGATAATTCAAAAGAATTTTTAATAATAACAAATTGATAATCTCAACTCAAGAGATGAAATTCAACTTCTTTGCAATGTCCACGGAAATGAAGATAACTCCTTCTATGACTTTTCAAGCTATGCCTTAAGAATAATAAGATGATTGCCATTGTAGATCCAAATTCTCTTGCTCAACTTCTTTTTCCTGACTATATTTCTTGAATGTTTTTTCACTATAGATTTTCACTTTATGCTTAGATAAAATAAAGATAACGAATATGGTTTTCTTGACATATATTTTTTTTTGTATATACAAACTTACTTTTAATTTGGATTTTTCTACTTCTCGGGAAATCGGAACTGCGACAGACCGTTCTTCGTTGTATTTTAAAGAATCCATACCGATTATATTCCTAAAAGTTTCAGAAAAAGATTATTATTTTTATCATTAAACTCTCAACATATCTGATTAATGCAAAGTATACTTACGTATATTGCGACTTTATGAAATGTTTCGTAAAATTTGAATCATTTTCGAAAGTGACATAGATATCCAATAAGCAAATTGTTAGCAAATTGTCGCTAGATTAACATCAAACTTGCAAACAGAATTGATAACAAATTCGGTGTGATTTGTATTAACAAAACTTGTATTTTATTATTTGGTATCTTTTTGTCGATAAAATTTGTAGTAAATACTACAAAATTTGTTTTCACAGACTTGGCTGACTGGGTAAAAGTTTAGTTAAGCATAAGCTATTACAACAGGATCACAATGTTAATACTATTAATATTCTTTAACTGAATATATTATATATGCTAACTAAATTTATTATTATCTAAGTATAATTTACAATCAAAAATTATCAAAAATATTTCTTTAAAAGAGAAATCTATGTTCCTGTGCACATAACTTACTAACTAGTCTAACTTTGTTGAACACACTGGAAAAAATCTGTTTGCATTAATTGGAATTCTGTTTGAAAATGGACAAATCAAAATGTTCTGGTTCAATCTATTGTAACTCTACTAAAGATAATCAAAATTCTGATTGATATGATCAAAATTTTTTGATTTCTGATCTATTTCAGAAATTTGTCTCAGTGCAGTTATATATTAAAAGAAATAATTCTGCTATATGTCTTTCACATATGAAATCAATCAATGTAAAATTATTCAAATTAATATTAATGTATCCTCTAAAGAACATGTATCGTGCAAAAATCGATAATAATTATTTAATTTTATGTAACATAAAACAATATTTAATATATAGGGTTTATTTTAATCCATCCAGTAAAATATTTCAAAATTCTTAAGTTAAGACAAAACTGTTTTAGACAAAAGTTGCTTAGTTACTAGGGGGAAAGAAAATTAACCTTGAAAAGATGTCTCTAAGATAATCTTACTGTCAAGTGAAGATTACTTAAAATTTTTTAAATAGAATTGTATATTTTTTTTTACATTATATGATTTCTCTAATTATTCTGCATATAAAAGTATTAAAGTAGAGATATCGAAAAATCAATGATTTTCGAGTAATATTATAATATTTTATTCTAGCACATTGACATGAAATATTAAATATCTTGTAAACTGTTCATTTTTAATAACCTTAATTCTTTTATGCATAGAATAATGATAAATCAATTGATGTAAAAAAACATAGTTGCTAATAAATAAAATTATGTAATTCTCATAGAGCATAGCAGCACTTGTAAAGCACTAAAAAAGCGATTATATAAGCTTTTTTAGCGCTTTTGTTAATGCTTTGTAAGCACTATGTGCTTTAGGATTATATACTGCAAAATATATAATTTTTTAAATAAACTATGTGTTTTCTTTACACCGATTGATTCATTTCATTATTTTGTACATAAAAGTACTACAATTATCAAAATATGAATAGTTTACAAGATGTTTAATATTTTATGTTAATATGTGCCCCAAAATAAAATATAAAATAGCTCGAAAACTATTAACACATCTACCTTAATACTTTTCAATATATATCTACCTTAATATTTTTATGTAATTAAAGAAATCATATTATGTAAAAAAAACTACATAATTTCAATTAAAAAGTTTTAAATAACTTTCATTTGACTCTAGGGACATCTCAAGGTCACTCAAAATCACTATCTTCTTTCCCTTTAGCAATTTTTTTTTTAAACTTAAGAATTTTTTAAGATAAATTAAGAGATTCTACTGGATAGATTAAAATGGATTCTATATAAATACTGTGCTACATTTAAACAATTAATTCATATTCTTATATAAAAATGAAAATATTTCTCTACATATAACACTATTTCTACGTAATAGAAAATTTTACTATACAATAATATTATAAAATAGTTATAAAAATTTTATTATACAGCAATTATATATATATGTATATATATGTTATCAAATATATTTAATTTTAGCACGATATACTTTTCATTCAAAAAAATTATCATTTTACGAATTCTAAGAGACATTCTCTAAGATAAAAAATAAGAAAAAAAAAATATTAATAATCTGGATACATAATAATGTCTCGGTATATTTTACGGAATTTACTTTTAATTATGACTGAGGGTTCGAAAAGGAAATTTTTAAACTAGATTAAATAAAAAGATATCTTTCAAATAAAATGATATTTTATTTAAAAGATGACAATACAATGTCAAATTTATATAATTTCATTTAATATTATATAATTTTGTTATATTGTTTTTAATTTATCTTCAAAAATATATTTCCTGATCGAACTGTCAGAGTAAATTGAACCCTTTAAAAGAATAAAATATTTATCTTAATGTGGTAAAACAAAAAAAGACATTTCTTATTCGTAAAAAAAGCACTTTTTGAAAATCATTATTGATTTATAAAATCAATTACTAATTTTTCTGTTTAATTTTTAAATCTAATCTTAAATAACAGAATAAATAATTGAGTATCTGTTCATTATCTTATATTCTTTCCAATTGTAAAATTTTTTAATTATCATGCACAGATTGCGAATCCGAATTTATATCAATGAATGAAATAATATATGAAATATTCGTATAAAATATATTTATAATATAAAAGAGAAGAAAAGAAATAAGATTTTTAGTGTAACGATTACATGTTCTTTTTACATTTACCTTCTATTTAAATTTATCTTTTGTAAAATAATGTTACATTGAAGAGAAAACTTACATAACTTTAATTTATCAATTGTACTTACATTACTTTATAATTAATTTGTATTATTGTAGCTATTATTGTACATTGCATTCTTTTTCTACTTACAAAATCATCATTTGCAGCAATAAATAAATTGTATCATTGGTCTTATTTTCCTTTAACCAATAAAATAGCATTAAGAATACACTGTTCAAAAAATGGCATAAAATATTTTGAACATAGATTGGTCAACTTTGCCCAAAATTGCTGACATTATCTGCATTACCAAATATGCACTACGGCGAGGTTGCTGGATGGATTTTGTATATCGTGCTACTGAGTATATACTGTAAACTTCAGTAACTCATGTTGCCTCCGCGTTGATCGATTACTGCTTGCAGTCGACTCCTCATATTAATGCAGGCCCTACTTTCTTTTTGTAATGTCATTCCAGATTTGTACCAGAGCTTGTGACAGTCTCTGAGATTGATAGATTGTCTTGCCAAATTTCTTAACACGCAACATATCCGGTAATATAGATAATATCGCAGTTAATAGTATATGTAAAAAATACGAGAGCTATTTTAAAGTGTTATAACTTTGCAAAAAAAATTGCATCAACTTGTTTTTTTTTTTGGGGATTAAAGGGGAAAGTTCAAACTTTATGTCGTTGCAAATGACATTCCCAAAAAGTTTTACAAAATCCGTACAAATTCCGTCAAACTTTGCAATTTTCAATATGACAAACACATCCTCATATTTTGAGTTATAGTAGTAGAGATGCATTAAATTTAAAATTTGACCGTAGCGTCTTAAAGTAAAGCTTTAATTGGGGAGAAAAAAAACCATTATCTTTCAATGTAATTTTTCACAAAATTATCATCAGTCAAAGTTGGTCAATTTTTATCCAAAATTTTTCTATGCCATAATTTTTTTTAGCAGCATGTATTGAATAATAACCAAATAAAAATTATCGTCGAAATAATGTATAGCTATATTTCTTCAAGTATAGCTATATAATGTATACTATTTAATGTATAGCTATCTAATATATAGCTATATTTCTTCTTAATAAGTCCACAAATATAAATGTTATGACGTTATATAACATTATACAATTCGAAATGTATTTTACTGATTAAAGAAACGTATAGTTTTAATTTTACTGTAACAATAATCATCAGATGCGAAAAGCCGACATAAGTGATAAGATCAGTTCTTCTATTCTTAGAAAGATGTAATTTACAATTGCTAGCTACATATCTACATTTAAACTTATTTATTATATATATATTCAGTATCCTAAACGATTATTCAAACTTTGGAAATAATGAAATAATTATACATTACAAACAATCATATTCTTATCGTTAACGGAATATTTTTATCAGTACATTCTTATTACATTGAGTAATTACTGGTCAAATTTTAAAATTGTAACTATTTTTTGACGTTTATAACTTCTATAACATTATATGTAGATTTATTAGCGATAATTATAAAGAATTTCATAATTCGATAAAACTGGATTTTTAAAGAAATAAAATTAAATAATTACGTGAAGAAATTTGAATAATCGACAACTTGTTTACTGATATTTTTTCTTTCTTTATTTTGAATTTTCAGAATCACGAGTTTTATTGACACTTAACTCTCCATTTTTCTATTGTTCATTGTTTAGATTTTTCTCTTTTGCTTTCACTTTTTACATTTGTCTAAAACGCAAAAACAATATGCCAAAAAAATAAATAATTAATAAAAAACAAATAGAGGAAAGAGTAAACAATATGAAAATTGAAAAGAGTCTAATTGTATTATTAAAATACATGTATAGTAATCGATACATGATCCTGCATGAAAACATAAGACATACAAATAAAAATTCCGCTTGTAATTGTCGCTTAAGCTGTTAATATTTCTGTACTAACAATATGTACATGAAATTTATCAATTCTTATTTTTATTCCGTAATAATCACATGCTTTTGCTGTTTTAGACACTAGTAAAAAAATATATACTTCAACATATATTCACACATGACGAATTAAATGTTCAATACTTCTTCCTCATTGGTCTCCTCTTCGTTTTCTGGCGCGTTCATTTCCTGTACATATCCATCAGTGAATTCTTTAACAAAATCTGCGATTGGCATCACGGGTAACGGCGGATGCTGGCCAGGATGAGTTTTTCTGTGGCAGATCAAGCCTGGCTTTTGCGTGAATGCTTTGCCGCATATATCACATACAAACGGACGCTTGCCGGTATGAATAAGCAGATGCTGACGCAACTGGGATCTTCGCGCGAAGGGTTTGCTACAGATCATACAGGAATGCGGTTTACATCCTGTATGTACCACCATGTGCCTCTTGAATGAGTCTTTCTTTGTAAAAGTTTTACCGCATTCCGCGCAGACTATTTTGTCACGTTTTTCATGCTGCGTCACCAAGTGTTGATCCAGATTTTCTTGTGTTACCATACGTCTTTTGCAGATGTGACACTCGTATTGAGGTTTGTAGTGTGCCCACTTCTGATGGACGTAAAGCGAGCCGGAATTAAGGCACAGTTTACCACATACGTCGCACTTGACCGGCTTCTCTTTATGATGAAATCGTATATGATTCGTTAGATCCCCCTTGACCTTAAACTTTTTTGAGCAGAAATTGCAGTGATGCTCGTACTTGTCCGTATGTTTCCTCGTAAAGTGAGACTGCAAGGAATGCTTCGATCTGCAAATAAAGCCGCAAGCACTACAAGGAAATTTCGTGTTGGTAGACCGTCTCCGGGACTTCCAAGTTTCATGCTTCCTGTCCAGGTGAGCAGCAAACAAACTCTTCTTCTGAGTTTTAAAGCCGCACACAGCGCATATGTAAGCGTCGTTCTCTCTTATGCACATCTTCTTTTTATGATTCCATGCTACGTGTTTTCTAAAGGCTAAAATCGTATCAAATGTGTCCGAGCACAATTTGCACTTCATAGCCTCACTGGAGTTCTTGGCAGTTTTCATACGCGATGCTTTATTGCCAGGGGAGGGAGCAATGCTAGAGGGGAGAGCAATGCTAGGTACATCTAGCATTGCTTCCTCAAGATATTCTATTTCTCCCTCATCATCATTTATATCCTCCATCTGATCTTCGGTTGTTTTCCCATCTGTCTCTGTATTGGACGCAAGTTTCTCGATAGTCACCATACTGCCCTCTACTTTCACCTGATATAAATCTCCAGCAGTTTTGCCATCCACAGCTTCACTGATGCCGTTTAGTATGATCGGTTTTATATCCAGTTCCTCTATTGCCTCAACATTTTCATTAAGAATGCTCCCAACATTGTATGATTTCTGTTCCGTACAAACGTATTCCTCCTCCGAATAATTCCGTTTTATATTATCTATATCAATATTCCCATTTTTTATTATTTCTACTTCCTCCTCTAATGATTCTACTTGATCTAGTATATCCTCGTCCGGTAAAGGCACATCGCCTTCAGGCACAAACGCATAATACGGTTTGCCATCAAATTCCAAAATTTGCCACGTCTTCATTACCAGCGATTCATTACCAAAGATGAAAATGCCACGAGAATTATACGTGTCTTGGTGCCTGAAACATCACGGAATGAAATAATTATTAGAACAATTATATGTGATTTTTATTTTATACCGCAAAAAATTATAAGCTAGAAGTTATCATTTATTCTATAATATAAATTTAATCAGAGATCACAGATCAACGAAGGTACTCACAAACGAGGAGCTAAAACTACCCTTCTTGTTGATCAGCATTACACTCCGTTGCAACCTACATTAGTTACGAAATTATCATAAAATGGGAAAATTCGAAACAAAATATTAAAAAAAAAATAAAGTATTGCACACAAGTACACATCCAGTATAATCAATACAATTTATTTTAACAATTTTAGAAGTATCCAGTTAGAGTTAGCTTATTTCTAAATAATACATCATATTATACTACTAAAAACATTGATGAGAAATGAAAAATGGGTCAAGTAATATTTAGAACATAAATAACAATAAAATACAAACTATAAATGTCTCATAAACAATGTTGTTTATAATTGCAATTGACTTAAAATTCGCATAATTGTGATGCTTAAACTTTAAAAGCAAATTAAAAAAAAAATAAACGTAAGTTTATCACTTTTTTAATTTTTGCGTATTTTTAAATAATGAAATATTTTTATATTTATATATTTTTGAATAATGAAATATTTGTATATTTATATATTTTTATATTCTTTTATTTACATATTTTTTCGAAAAATTAAAAATTTCAAGGTAAAATTTTAAAACTCATATATCATAAAATAAAGTGCATCAAATTAATGAAAATATTAAACTCAATGCAAAAATATTAAATCAAAATAAGAATTAAGAAGCTTTACATATCTCGTAATATTAGAAATCATTCATAACAAGTTTCGTATTACTATTATCTATTGTAAACTTTGTGATTTTCGTAAATTTCATTTTTACAACTGAAACTGATTTTTACAAATTTTGTTTTTACCACAAGTTTTTATAACTTTTTATAAAAATGTGCTAATTCTATTCATTTAAATTTTTCGTATCTTTTCTGTATTAACGCTATCAGTCATAATATATTACAAGCCTCATATTTAATACATTAAATGCCTCGTAATTCGTTTTTGTTTTATATTTCAGCGACCAATAGTATGATTTTATTGCATGTAGACACATGTAATAATTATTTATTTAAAATTATTTAAATTACTTATTTAATCATTTTAATCGTTACGAGAGAGAAAAAAAAAACAAAAGATGAAGATTGCAAAGCACCGATGACGTTTTCAAGTTATGCGATTTTATTTCTTAATGAATTCCTTCAGTATATGGTCGATATGCATCACCGGTAAGGGCGGCAGATCGCCCGAGTGAATTTTCCTGTGACAAATGAGACCAGCCTTTTGAGCAAACGTCTTGCCGCATACGTCGCACGCATAGATACGCTCGCCGGTATGCAGAAGGAGATGCTGACTCAGGCTGCTATGCCTGGCAAACGCTCTGCCGCAGACTGTGCAGTTGTACGGCTTGTCGCCTGTATGAATTCTCATGTGCTTCCTCAAATCGTAATTTTCGAAGAAGGTCTTGCCGCATTGCTCACACACCGACTTTTCCTTCCTCTCATGCTGCGTCAGCAAGTGCTGATCTAGATTCTGCTGCGTTACGAGTCGTCGATGGCACAACGGACATTCATATTTTGCCTTGTAATGCGCATGTTTCTGATGAGTGTACAGACTGTGGCTATTTCGGCAGGTCTTGCCGCAGACACCGCACACCACCGGTGACTCCTGATGATTTAACCGGGTATGGGTGGTGAGATCACCCTTAACTTTGAACCCCTTGCCACAATGCTCACACGAGTAAGCGTAATGTTGAGTATGTTTACGGATGAAATGTGACCTCAGGCTCTCTTTGCGGGTGAACACCAAGCCGCAGACGACGCAGGTAAACTCGCGCTTGTCACCGGCGAATCTGTCATTGTTCGCGATACCGTCGTGCTTCTCGGCGAGATGTGCAATCATCGTGGATCTCTTATTGCAGCGAAAGTCGCATGTTACGCATGGGAGAGGTGCCTGCTTTTGCGGCACCTCGTCAGTGAATGTAGAATTTTCTTTCACGTCCGTTTCGCATCCGCGCATAATCTCCGCCGTGTGCGTGAGCTCATGACGTTTCAGTAAGTACTTGCTCTTGAAGTATTTAAGACAGACGTCACAGACGAACGGATTGCATTTTTCTTCACAATCCTCCTGTGACTTCTTTTCTTGTTTACATGCAAAAGTCGATGTTTTTGCTCCAGTTTTATTCGTCACCGCTTCGCTGGCAAAAATATCCGCTGTCGGCTTCCTACAACATTACAAAGATATATCTTTATTACGGTTCTACAGCTGGCAAGTATACAGATCTTGGACTACTTACATTCAAATCTAAATTTGCGAAGACACATTGGTACGAGCAGAATTAAATTTATTCTCACCCCTCTACTCGGGGTTTAAAAACAAAAATTTTGTTGATGTGGGAAGCTTATAGGATAACAATGGCATTTTTTCGTTATGTAATCACAGCTAAAGCTATTTTTTTTTCGTCTTCTGATATTTGAAGACAAAGGTAGCCTTAGCTGTGATAGCTTCTGGTTGGATAACGAAAAAACGCACCAGATTAATCGTAATGGATCACAGAAAGATTGCAACATTTTTTTAGATGAGTTTCGGAATGCACTTTGCTCAACTGGAGCGATTGGTTTTTATCAATTTTACTCATATGGATTTAACCAGTTACGTTTAATTGCTCTATGAGCTTTAGCTCCGAAACCTATTAAAAAAAAAGTGTTGCAACCTTTCTATGACTCACTATACATAATATTAAACTATTAAATATATTAGCATACTATAATTTTATAATATATATTCATATAATATTAGAAAATAGAATAAAACTGTTACAGCAGAATTGTAAATTAAAGTGCAAATTTATAACTCGATGAATTTGTAATAATTGTTTATCATTTCAGATTTCATACATAATTCTTAATCCTGAATGTTTCATATCGTGAAAATTAATAATAAAAGAATTGGAAAGTTATAAGAATGAATTATTTCATAAGAGTTACTTGTGATTATTTTCAATCTATAAATTTGTAAACTTCTACAAAATTAAAAAAGAATGCTATAATTTAAAAATTAATATTTAATAATTATATGTTCTAAAAATATTTTTAGTCATCTATCAAAATTAATAGAAATCGAAAAAAATATTCTTATAGTAAGATCTCATAATCATAGATTTTTCTTCAAGACAGAAACAAAAATTATTCCAAAAGCACTATAATTGACCTTCCTGTAATAAAAATAAAAAATAAATATTAATATAATGTTTCCATAAAGATATTTGATAAATTCTACGTTATTTATGTCAATTTGAAAAATTAAAATAGGACATATATTTTGCTATTATTTTATGAAAATAAGGATTGAAACACATCTACCTTCAATTTCTGTAAATACAGAAATTCTGTAAGTTCCTGAAATTCTCTTAATATGTAAATCTTTTATTTAAAAAAAATTGTGAATAAATATGTATGATAAAGTCTCTTCTTGACATGTGAACTGAAGTAAATAAATTATTCTATTCTATATAATTTGTTATACTTACATATAATTGTTAATTACTATTTATGTATCATATAAAACAAATTTATGAAAGTATTTTATTATGATTTATTTCTCATAGTATAAATTGTATTTATAAAAAATTTTGTAAGATTTTATGAAAAAATATGCGATATTAAATTGCAAATAAATTTTCTCCATTATTCACAGAGATTATTTTTATTGACATACTACTGTTTATCACACTATAACATTTATAACTTTATATCTCATTATTATGCGATATTCACGTAACAATTATAACGATCATAAAACTTATATTTATTTGAAGATTATATAGATATTATTTTTAATCATGTTTATAAAGTAAACAAAATGATCTACTATATCTTACATACATATACACACATACATACTATAATATGAATATTAAAGATAACCAATGAAAAGTACTAGATAATAAAATGATAAATGTATATTTTGGATTACACCTCACCGATGTGAAGGTTTCCTCTATTGTACCTCCCCCCTTCCTAGAGTCGTCCGACTTTTCACGTGAAACTAGATTCACCCCACCTCCCCTTTCTGTCTAGAGAAATAACTTCTTGTCATGCATAATATCAATGTCGTTCTCTACATATTATGGAACTTTAATTTATTATGTCTCCTAAACGATTCAACCGTCTCTCACTTAATTCTTGTGGAAAATTACTCAGAATACTCTTCCCTGAGCAACATACCTGAGCTGCGTTCGAAAATGTTACCCGAGTGTTTCCATATATCGTTTTATTCTTATTGCTCACTTAATGTTAAACAAGAATAATATGATACATGGGAACACCCTGGTAATGTTTTCGAACCCTGGAGGACGTTAAAATCGGAAGTGTAATTTAAAGTATACATTTATCAATAAAATTACAAATTAAATTTTTAAAACATAATCTGAAATTGTTAATATATATAGTGACGAAGTTCTATACTATTTTTTTTTAAATGAGTGTCTTGGTGAAATTATTCCACGTTTGGAATACTTTTTCACTTCTTCATAAAATCGTTAAGAATGTGATCGATATGCACCACTGGTAAAGGAGGATGCTCTCCAGGATGACATTTTCGATGACATATTAATCCAGGTTTTTGCGCAAAAGCTTTCCCACAAATATCACAAATATACGGTCGTTTTCCCGTATGAAGTAACAGATGCTGCCTGTAAGCAGTTCTACGCGCAAAAGCTTTGCCACAGATATGACAGTCATACGGTCGGTCACCGGTGTGGGTCATCATATGCTGTTTCAATCGGTGATTGTCATTGAAAGATTTACCGCACTCTTCGCATGTGAAACTCTTTCTGGACTCGTGCTGTAGAAAGATATGTTGATCCAAATTCTCCTGCGTGACCAAACGCCTATTGCAGATTTCGCATTTATATTTGGGCTTGAAATGCGCCCACTTTTTGTGCACATACAGTGAATTAGTGTTGGAGCAGGTCTTATTGCAGATATCGCATACTACTGGGTCCTCCATGTGCTTGAAACGTACATGCAATCTCATATCGCTTTTCACTTTAAATTTCTTGCCGCAATGCTCACAGTCATATTTATACTCGGATCCGTGTTTGCGATCGAGGTGCTCTTTTAACCGTCGTCGATTTGGGGATTCAAATCCGCAAAAGTTACACAAGTATTCCTGCGGCTTTTTTCTTCGTTTAATTACACGATTCGTGGAATGTTTCCTATTAATATGAGAATAAAAGGTCGATTTGTTGGTACTTTCAAAGGTACAAAAACTGCAGGTGAACGTAACAATATCTTTATCCTGTTTATGCATTAGATCCCAATGAAACTTTAACATCTTCATCATGGGAAAGGAAATATTGCACTTATCACAAGTATAGACCTTGGTCTCCTTCTTATTATCAAGTTGATCTTCATCCGAATCTAACTCGTCTGCCGACAAGACTTTCTTGTTTTCCGTATTTATTGTATAGACATCGTTCGATACGTCTGTATAAATTACACTGTTATCGTCTGTAATTTCTAAGTTTACCATATTATCAGTCCCGATTTTCAATATTTCAACAATCTGTTTCTGATTGTATTGATTCTCTTCTGTTTTTTTTGATATGTGATTTACTGGAAGAAAGGCATAACAGAGACATCCTTCTAAATCAACTACTTTCCACAGTTGCATTGGAATAGATTCTTTGCCATATAGAAAACATCCATTTCCATTTATGACCCTGAAAATAATACAATATGTTAGTTAGAAATTTTATTATCGAATAAAAATAGTTTTAGTTTTATTTCATAATTTTGTTTCTTTTATTTTTCTAAATAAATTTAATATTTGAAATTGAGAATAAAGGTTTTTATATAAATAGATGAGGTACACATTTCAGATAAAATATAAGTTATGATTTTGTTAATTATTTATATATCATTTTCCAATTATTTCTTCTATCTCTCAAAAATTACAATCAACAGCTAAGTCAATAGTTACACTTATTTCTAGTGTAAGCAAAAATTTGTTTTATATTAATTTATATATTCTGTAACGCTAAACAGTTAAATTACATTCGATTACAGCTAATCATACACACACACACACACACACACACACACACACACACACACACACACACACACACACACACACACACACACATATAGGGTATTTGGAAAATAATGATAAATCTTTCACATAGAGGCAGAATGGACTAAACTGAGAAGAAAAGTCCTCTTTTCTTTTCTTTTCATAGAGGTCTAAAAATTTTTTTTAGACTTTTTCAGAATTTTTTAGTACCGTATTTTTTTCAAGTTATTAAAAATGAAAAAATGCTATATTAAAAAGTTGATAAAAAATTCTAAAAAAATTCGTAGACTTCTATGAGAAGAAAATAAACAATTTTTGTCTCTTGCAGATTTTCTGTAAAGTTGACAGTATTGTATTTGAATAAAAAATTATTAAAGTCCAATTTTCGGCAATGTTTAGCAATTAATATCTTGTTAACTATTGCGAAAATTGCAAAATGGTAAAGGACTCCCTTCTCAGTTTAATCCATTCTACCCCTATGCGAAAGATTTATTATTTTCCAAACACCTTGTGTGTGTGTATGTATATATATATATATGAAGGTAATATTAAATCTAGAATATATTGTGCTATACATAAAAAAATATATACCATTCAAATATTAAGATGTAATTTAAATATCCTTTCAAATAAATTCATCGTACTTACAAGCGGGAATAATTGTACAATGATTTTACGCATACATACATTTAGAATATGAATGTTTCTAAAAAAAAAAGATAACAAATAAATTACCAGGAATAACTAATAAGATTCAATAATCAATTGTTTTGAAAACAATTTTAAAACACTATATTATATAATAATATAATATAATTTTATTTAAAAAAATTTCAAATCCTAATTTTTCTTTAATTAACGGAATAAACAAGTTAAATGACAATAATATAACATAACAAAACAAATTAATAAGTTTTAGAAAGAGATTTCATTTAAAAAAATTGACTTAATGCATACAATTGATATTTCATTCTAATATAAAAAATACGTGTAAGATTCATTTACATATACATATGACAATTAAAATTTTTTTGTAAATAATATATTGAGTTGTCTTATGTGATAATTGTTATATATACCATTACCTCTAGATATCACTCGATAAAAAACTCGTATAATGAAAGTATCTCATTAGCATAGTATATGAATATTAATAACACAAGGATATTTTTCTTTAATACACCAGCTACATATGTTTCAAAATTCACTACCAGTATACTAAAAATCTATAGCTTACATTATGTACACTGTAAGATATCAGCACTGGCAGTGAATTTTGGAATACAGTTGTCGTCCTATGAAAGTACGATCAGTTGTATGAAAAGTACACTCATTGGAATCTTACATAGACACTTTATATCAATCAAGCACTATGTCAACCGTTCATAACATCGTTCAAAATATGATCGATAAGGACGCGCGGCAGAGGTGGGTGAGAACCTGGATGCGACTTCCTGTGACTGATTAGACCTGGCTTCTGAGTGAAGGCTTTGCCGCAAATATCGCAAACATATGGCCTGATGCCGGTGTGGATAAGCAGATGTTGCTTGAGAGCTGTCCTACGAGCGAAGGATTTATTGCAGATGGTGCAACTGTATGGTTTATCCCCGGTGTGAATCCTCATATGCACCTTCAATCTGCTGTTCCGCGAGAACGTCTTGCCGCACTCTTCGCATACCACGTTTTCTCTGCGTTCATGCTGCCTGAGCATGTGCTCGTTGAGATTCTCCTGGCTGACCATTCGTCTCTTGCATATCTGACACTCGTACTTGGCCTTGTAGTGTGCAAACTTCTGGTGCACGTACAAAGAGTTGCTATTAAGACAAGTCTTGCCGCAAACATCGCAAATCACCGGTTGCTCCCGGTGGCTGAAACGTATATGGTTCGTCAGATCACCTTTGACCTTGAACTTTTTACCGCAAGTTTCGCAGGAAAACTTGAAGTCATCTGTGTGCTTGCGCGCGACGTGTATCTTCAATTCATACTTGTTCTTGTTCTTGTATTCGCACTGGTTGCAATAAAATAATTCTGGCTGCGCGTCGCCGTCGCAGGACTGTGGCTGTTTGTGTTTTCGCTTGATATGAGAGTATAGCGACGACTTCTTAGCAGTTTTAAATCCACATTCATTGCACGTGTACACCTTATTAACATCCTCCACTTTATGCCGGCGTTTATGAGAGTATAGTGTGCTCTTTTTTGCGCACGTAAAATCGCAAAGATCGCAATGTTCTTCAACGGATGACTTCTTCTGATTAGATGTCTTTGGAACGGCGATCGCCGATGTTTCACTGTTAGCTTCAACTTCTGTTTTAATTATTAAGTTAGGATTCTCGGATGAGATTAACACAGTAGTCTTAGCTGTTCCGCGGCTGTACGAGCAAGCTGTTTGACTAGTCTTCTTGAGAGACGTGTAGTTACATTTCGTTATTCTACGTTTTTTTTTCGTACAACTTGCTTCTAAATTTTTCTTAACCCTCTTATGATTTTGTGCCAAGTGAGATGCTAGAGTAGTACTTCTTTTACATTCAAAATCACACATGTTGCAAACAAAACTCATTGTATTCTTGTTCCTGTGTTTGCGCATGTGCATGTTCAGATTCGTTTCACTCAAACATTCATAACTGCAAATCGTACAATTGAATTTCTTAGGATTTGTTTTAGCCACTTCTTTCTTATGTTTCTTCTTTACATGCGCATCTAAAGTTGCTAATCTATTACAATCAAAATCACAAAAGGTGCAAACATAAAATACGTATTTGCTCCCGTATTTTGCTTCCTGTAAACGCAACTTTAATTGTTTGGATGGTCTTCGAATGTTCGTCTTTAAATATAGCATGTACTTTTCTTTCAGACGTCCTTCTCGAAGCCATGAATGCATATTATGTGTTATTTTGTGGCGACTTAGCATAGACTGCATGGGAAATTTCATATTGCACTTATCACAAGTGTAACTATCGATGACTACGTTGTACAAACGCATCAAGGAATCCATGCAATGACTGACGCTACATTCGCTGATTTTCTGATTGCTCTGTTGATCCTTGATTTCTTGGACTTTGACAGGAGCCAACGATAATACATTAAATATCTTTGTGGTTTCTTCAGCTTTATGGACATCTTTTAACATCGGTACTAACGAATAGTGCAGTTTATCATTAGCATCAACGTGCTGCCACAATTCTTTCATCGGTATTGAATCCTTTGCGGTAATAAAGCAACCAGAAGCGTCCATCTGCAAGATCTTCTCGCTGCAGTTTTGTTCTCTAAAACATATAAAATACAGCGGTTAGTTTCAGTAATGTTGTTAGAATTTGAACATCTCAATCACTACTTACTCCAGGTCTAAAAGATGTTTCTACAAAAGTTTTGGATACAATTGAATCGTGGAACTATTATATAATTCGCAAGCCACGAATTCATTCATATTTTTTTTATATTCAATAATACGTTATAAAATATGTTTTTCCAGGATATGAAAAGGATATAAAATTAATTTATTAAAACTGTGTAACAATTCAAATTTATACTTATATATAAATTAGAAATTGGTAGAAAATAACATAACATAAATTTCAGATATTATAATTTAATATGTATAAATTACTTAATAAATATAACTGTTTCAAGTAAATAGGTTTATAATTAATTTAAGCTCTATTTTTTATTTATCCCTCATCAATTAACATTTTTTCTTATAATATTTAGAGTAGATTTATTAATTATGTATTAGGTGTTGGAATTAATTCGTAGCGTTTTACAAGTGATGGGAAGTACTTTCATTAATGTATTTTTTAATGCTCATGTGAAATAAATAACATTCTTTCATTGAAAAACGCTACGAATTAATTCCAACACCTAATATATGTATACAAAACTAAATACAGCATTACAAGTAAAATAACTGCTTGCTTTCTAAAAGACATAGATAATGTCAGTAAGTGTGCATCTGATACTTCTTACGCACAGTTACATCTCCTCTTGATAACTTGTACGCGTAAATCATAAATATACAGCGATAACTTGATTAAGTGATTAAATCTCTTCAAGTTAAACACTGCAATTTTGATAATTGTAAATCTTATCGTGTTGTCATATGGCTGTCGAGATCCTCTTGTTTTAAAAATTATAATCTTGTTGCATATGACATAGTGAAATTTATACTTTGAATGCATTCATTGCATGTCTTTTTATGTAACAAAAAATTGATCCTGTATTATAAATCTTCCGTAAATATTGCTTCTTCAGCTTCTGCAAATATTAGTTGCAATTTCTTTGAATTTTTTCCAATTTAAATTTTCACTATATATTTTTAATGTTAGATTCAATTTGTCCTTTTAATTTTCTTCTCCACAAATTCGTCGGTAGCTTCTACTTTTATTAATGATGAAAGACATGATGATTCTACGATCTCTCTTTTATCTTCATCTTTAACAAATTCATAAGGATCTTATATCGGCACAAAAGAAAATTGATGGTTGCTTTAAACCTTAAGAAAATTTTGTTCAAGAAGATCACATGGTATAGACCTAAAAGCAAGAAAAATAAATCAGTGGCGCAAAACAAATATTTGTATACACAGAAATTGTCTAGTGACTGTAAAAACATCCCCTTTGCACAATACATTAGACACTATATATTTATTTAACATATAACAAGGTATATAACATTATAATACAATGCAATGTAAAATTGTAAATTGTTAAAAAAAAATTTTCTTCATATTAAGAGCATCTTTACAACTTTTATTGCATTATATTTAAGTAATTCTAAGAACAAAATGGGAAATATGTACATTTGTCATTATTTCATACTGTTTTATTTAAAAATGTATGTTTATCAATTTTGTGTTAACAATATCTGAATATGTACTATTTAAAAGTAATGTATTCTTCTTAAATTTTCAGTTAATTTAATATTATTAATAAAATTCATATTCGTTGACGAAGCATGTTAACTTTATTATATGATATCCCCATTCGCACTCATTTTTTAAAAAAGATTCTTTCACATTAGTATAATTTACAATTACTAATAATTAAAGATATTTAAATAATTGTTTTTTTAAATATCTTTAAATATTTTTAAAAACATTCATCACAGCAACAAAAAAGTTGTTTTCTATTACTGAAAATATGACTATTATTTAATAATCATAGTGCAGGCTGATTGATAATTAATGATTACCTTCTCACATATCGACAGAATCGACCAAAGTAGAAAAGTCCTTTACCATTTTGTAATTTTCACGATGGTTGATAAGATATTAATTTTTAAAGATCACCAAATGTGTCCGCCCAACAGCGAAGAAATTGCAAAATAGTAGAGGACTTTTCGATTCAGTTTAATTTTGCCTCTATATAAGAATTTAATCATTAATTGTCAAACACCCTGTATATTATATTTTCTTATGTTGTTTCTTATGTTATTATATTTAAGTTTTTTTTTTTAAAAAGATTCATCAATGTATATTTCAATCGTAGAAAGTGTGAATACATTCATTTACTAAAAACATATGTATTTATTTAGTATTTTACATCAATTTATACTGTACATTGCATCATCCCATATGATAAAAGTTCACTATCAAAAGCGAGGATTATTATCATAAAATCATATTTTCGATAACTTTTTCAAAATAAATTTCCATTAAAAAAAACTGAATAGAAGATAACATTCTCATCACCAATTTAAATTACATACACGGATGAATTTATTAAATGATGTCAAAAGATATAGTGTATGCCTTCATGCTACAGTGAATATAAAAAACAAAATTATTATTCTATAAAAAATAGAATTTATTGTTAACGAAAATATATCGCAATCTTACTTGTTAGTCAAAATATAAAAAATAGAGAATACAAAAATTATAGTAAAGAAATATCAAAAGATATTGAATATGATATTGCAAAGATGGTGACATATTTTTCATTAAACTCAATTCATAAACAAAATTGGAAGACTTCGATATAAAAATGAAATGTAATTACACGATGAATGAGTTCAAGATACAGTATAACATAAGAAAAGAATTATATCTAATATTAGATTAATATAGGCATCACTTTTTCTGTACTATATTATGTATTTATATTGCCAACAGGTTTATAATCATAATATGAATATATTAAAAGTTTCAAAAAAATAAAAAATAAAAAATAACAGAATAATTTTGCAATTCCATAAGATGAGTACAATCTTCGAATATTCTAAATTTAATTAGAGAATAAATAAACACTTAAATGCAGAAAGTTAGAATTTAATCATAAATCTAATAAATCTGATATAGTCATTTATAACTTATATTCAAATAAATTTAACAAATTTAAATATAAAATCAACATACCAATATAGTAGCATGTACTATCAAAAAAAGGATCCTCCGATTTAAAAATTCACAAGACAATAATATATCGCCTTTGATGTAAACGAGATTGTCCAAACTGCGTTACATTACAAATGTATCGTCACTGAGATAATAATTAAAAATCATCTGTTTGCACATCACGCGCTTTTAGAGATTATATATGTATATTAGAGAACCATAAGGTCATTCTCTTTATATCACAAATTCATCTGTTGTTTATACACACGAATCACTTGGCACTTTTATTTACAACAATTTTGTCTTGCACGCCGTGCAGGAGATTCGTAATTTTAATAGGTGGAGGCGGTGGATGTACGCCAGGATGCTTTTTACGATGCAACATCATTGGCGATCGCTGAGTGAAGCTCTGACCGCAAATGTCGCAAACGTAAGGTCGCTCGCCAACGTGAGTCAACAGATGAATCTTTTGTGAACTGAGACAGCCAAAGGTTTTGCCGCATATTGCACAGAGATACGACTTTTCTCCCGAGTGCGTTCTGAGGTGCTTTGTGAGACCATATTTGAACTTGAACTCCATACCACACTGCTCGCAGACGTACTTCATTTTATGCAGCTCAGCGTGACTGTCAAGATTTTTCTGGGTCTTGAAGCGCTTTCTGCAAACTTGGCACTCAAATTCCTTAATCTTCGTCTTGTGCTTGTAATGCTTGTGGAAGTACAAAGAACTCTTGCTGGGATAAGACGTGCCGCATATGTCACAAACGCAGGATTCTGTATCGTGATCTTTCATATGCGTTGTATAGTCGGATTGTACCTTGAACATCTTGCCGCATTGTTCGCAGCTGTAGTTGTAGTCCTCGGTGTGCTTGCGAATGTAATGTATCTTCAAATACGGTTTCGTACGCGCCTTAAATTCGCACAGAGTACACGCGTGAAGCTGCGCGGGCTCGTCGTGGATTTCCATATGCCTAGAAAGATACGCACTGGTCTTGAAGCCCTTGGAACAGATCGTGCATTTGTGCGGACGGGAATTGCTATGTTTGAACATATGACTGGTGAGCTTGCTCTTGCGGTCGAACGTAATATAACAAATCTGGCATATATGCGACTTTTTCTTTGGACTAGTCGTGTGTTTACCGGATCGCGTTTTCGAGAGTTCATCTTTACGCCGTTTCCTAAAGTCCAAAGGAGTGTCATCCAAATCGTCCAAATCATCCAAATCCTCGACGACTATCTTATTTTTCTTTCTAGTCTTAACGCGTTCTTGATCTTTCTCTTCAGGATTACCCTTCTCTGTTTTTACTTCATCTTCTTTAGATTCAGCTTTAAAATTATTTTCTTCGCTAGGCGGAGGTTCTTTCATCATAAACACGCTCAATGACTTTGGGATGCGAAAATAATCGTCTTCCAGTTTTACTATCAGAAAAGTTGACGAGAGTGGATCTAGCTGATTGGACCTAAAAAAATTATAAAAATCAGTCAGTCGATTTTTATTCGTTAGTACAATGAGCATATGGACGTGCTGGTTGCACGCGAGCATGCATGGTGCAACTTCAGAATTAAAAGTTTCAATAAAGCAAAGCTGAATTCTATAAAAATTATTTTTTTCTATTGCTTATAGAAATACTTTCTTAGGAATAAATATTCGTTATTATTCTAATACTTGTTTTAACATCTATTTATAAGAATAAATAGTAACTGACAAATTAACTTACATTTTAAAAAACGCAAAACGTTGAACTATACATTAATATATTAAATAAGCTATAATACACGATGTATAATATATATAATATTTATTTAGATTATTTATTGCATTTAATTTATATTAAAAAATTAAATTTTTTTCTATATAATTAAAACTGAATATGTATTGTTAATTTTATCATGCATTGCATTATAAAAATTAAAATAGGCACAACAATCTTGATATTAAATAAACAGAAATCATTATTAAAACATTTTTCAAAATAATCACAATATGTAACACATTACTTTAATTAGCTTTCCCTTTAAAATCCAGATATTGTAATGAAATAATCAATATGTACCAAAAGTCCAACATATGCATTTTTGTACATTTATTCCTGTATCAACAATTAAAAAAAAAACAAAATTAAACTAAAGAATCATAAAACATTCTAAATAAAATACACTTTCAAAACAGATGGCAATAAGAATCTATGAAGATTCTTTCCATGTCTCGTGAGAGATATAGATCGCTGCATAAAATTTACATCACAAATGTCATAACATGAGTCGATTTGCAAGAGATAAAGTCATATTGCTTTATATCCTGCATTCCATATTATAACGTTTGTGACGCTTCATCAAATCTTTACATTTTTTAGTACAATTCTAATGATAGATCAACAAATAATTATCCATCAACTTCAAGTTTGTTTCAACAAAATAAATTTTGCACTTTTGACAGTTCATCTTCTTGAGCAATTTCAATCTTATGAATTGATCACGTAGAAACAATAAATATGTTAATCAACCGATTACACGCATAAGGATACCATATCCCATCTTAGACTACAATCGTGATTAAAACTTTGTTAAAATGCTCGAGCAAATTTTATTCGTTATGATAAGCATAAAGATTCTTAACATCTCAATCTGTAAAATATATATTGATAAATTGTTTAATATTCGATGAATTCGGTCCATTCTCATGCGTTACAGTTTAATCCTTGTTTTTTAAATATTCTCCAAGAAAATTACTTAACATTATACAGACGTATATATTATATATATGTCTGTATAAACTTTATATATATAACTGTATTAAAACTCTATATATAGAGTTTATTTTATATAACTGTAATATATATATATATAATTTTAATACAGTTATATAAAGTTTTAACATATGATTAAATAAAAAAATAATTTTCTTTTATTTAAGCGTCCGTTGAAACTTTAGTCTTCCTAATTTTGAAGACTTGGACTCCTTTTGTAATATAATGCTTCACCTTTGATATACATATATAATCATTTAATACAATAATTCGTTGACTTCTGAAACATTTATTTTAATGAGTAAAAGAAAGTATAATTTAATGTATTGCTATATTTAACAAATCACGATTGTTATAAAATTACATAAATATAAATTTGTACATATACTTATAAAGAAAAATTCTTTTTTGTACAAAATATTCCGTATTCGAAATCATTCTTAAAAAATTTATTCTTCGAAATTAATTCAAAACTACAATATTTTTACTAGAAAATACTAAATACTTATAAAAGTAAAGCTTACCTATATGGTAAAAATAAAAATCTAAGGAAAAATAAAAAAAATATAAATTATTCACAAATTACAAATCTTTTGTATAATCAATATAATTATTAAACATAAAAATTCAAATTTTAAGTATTTATTAAACAGATTCAATTATATATAGTTTGTATGTGTTTCTTTTCTATTATATAAAGTAATGCATTCAGTATTTTTGTACGTATAATTAATAATTAATTCTATGATTTATTATTTTACGGCAATAATATGTATTTAAATAAAAATTATAATTTAAATCAACATAAATACTCCGTGTTCTGAAATTTCAAATATAATTAAGTAAAAAACATTTTTTAATATAATTTTATTTGTATATTAAATCGTTGCGTTTATTTCATAGTTTATATCAAATTTTATAATTTGATAATATTCACATAAAATAGAAATTTTTATTGATTATTTTTAATGTTCACTGTTTTGCAAAATTTTTATTTTGCACAGTACATAAATAATAATATAGAGATTTCTTTCTGACATAGTAACACTTCAATTAATGTACACGAAAACATACAGGGTCCGATCGAATAACATGTAAAAACAAGCACATAATTCCTTATAAAAAAATAAAAAATATATAGAGAATAAAATTTTTCGATTTTCTGTTTAGTTTTCGAAAAAATTGAAAAATTTTATTCTATATATATTTTTTATTTTTTTATAGAGAATCACGTCGTGCTCGCTTTTACATATTCAACCAGATCCTGTATATCAAACATATATCAAATACTGTTTTCTAAAAGAAAACAATAGTATTAAGAATATATATTTTTTTATAAGTGTGCATAAATGTATCAGTCTTTTTCTTTAGAAAAGGCAAAAATATCATCATGTATACGCTTTGTTCGTACACAAGATACAATCGAAAAAACTTATCTGTATGAATCGTATATTCTAATATATAGTTCATATGTTTTATACATTCCTTAATAACTTCAAGTTATTATTTTATAATCCTTTAACATCAATCGTCAATCGATTGTGAATCCAATACAAAATTCTTATCCATATTGTCATTTTTTATCTTTTCAAGATAATTCCTGGCAAGCTCGGCTATTTGCGGATGGGACGATGATAACAGCGGTAACGGTCCAGGATGATGTTTTCTATGTCTCAGTAGACTGGAACGTTGCGTAAAGTCCTTTTCACAGACATCGCATTTATATGGCCGTATGCTGGCATGAGTGAGCACATGCTGATAAAAATTGCTAATGGACAGAAACGTTTTTTGGCACAGAATACAAGTGGAAATGTTTGTCTGGCTGTGCTTAAAACGTTTATGGCTTGTGAGTTCGCGAGTACCACTGTACTCTTTTCCACAAATCTCACATTTAAAACCTTTTTTATGCAACATCAAATGGTTGTCCAATCTACTTCTATGATGGAACTTTTTACGGCACAGGTGACACGGATATTCATACTTGATCTCACGATTTCGTTTCTGATGCCGCCACTCGTGGCCTTTGACATCCTTGACCTTCTTGCCGCAAAAGCGGCAGATTTGTAGATCCGATACATGAGTTCTTTTCATATGATGCGTTAGATCGATCTTCAGCTTATAACTGCGGCCACAATGTTCACAAATGTATCTTGATTCATAATCGCTATGAGCGCGAATGTAATGTCTTTTTAGTCCATCTTCACTTTTGTACTTCACATGACAGATTTCGCACTCAAAGAAATAATCCGGCCGATGTATTTTTTTATGAGTCTCCAGCGCCCTTGGCGTGTAACAAGTTCTTTTGCACCTGTCGCATTGATATGGTTTACGATGTGCATATTTTACATGTTGCTCAACTTGCTTTGCATTGTTAAAATGTCTCTCACAAAATGGACATGTGTTTTTTATTTCTTCCATGACTTCATCTACTTCGGTGATTTCTTTGTGTGAATTCGAAGAATCGAAGACTTGTGATGATTTCGCATTCAACAAAGATTGAACATTGTTAATTGAAATGTTGGTGCCTTTGACAGTTATTATAGATGAATTTTGTGAATCTAATGACAAACAATCTACATTAATCGATTCATTTGACACATTTTGACACTGTATCGTAACGGATTTAAGTTTTTCACTTGTAGAATTAGTTTCACTTTGAACAGGTTTCCACGAGTCCAACAAAATGGAGACAAAACGAACAGGCCCTTTTTGGTATTGTCTTCCTGTCTGCCTGATGATAGGCTTTTCCCTGAAACAGGGATAAATCGTGTCAGTGTATAAAGTATCAATACTTGTTTTAATTATATATTCAAATAGCTAAGTGCGACATAAAAAATTTCCTTAGCTATTTTATATATAATAAAATAAATCTCACTGTGTTGTTACATTGTGGATGTCACCATCAATTTCATCAATTACTAGAAAATGTTCATAGGAATAGTATTAGAAAATTACGCATATTTTTATCAAATTTTTTACATCAAATTTTTACACGCACTTGTATTCCGTTATATCCAGAGAGATGCAATGAGTCTGAAATAAATGCAAGAAAGTAAATTTACTTCAAAAAATGTAAAAAATTGTGGAAAATATTTTTTTCTTGCACAAAATAAAGTTAGCTATTACACAATAAGAATATTATCCATAAAACAAATGAAAAAAATTATGTATAACAGCATTAGTCTTTAATAAAGTAAGTATGTATTTATTCCATTAATACTGTTTTTAAATTTAAGATTATTTTCAAATGAAATGTAATGTGCTGTTACTACATCATCTTTTTCCGTGCACAATATTATTTAATATTATGCTCATAATAATATTAACGTATTTAATTGAATATACAAATAAACCTTACAAAAATACAATCTTTTTTATTTATCAGTGTTTGTTTAGTTATCCAAATGATTATCTAAATGATTATTCATAATACGAAATTTTATATATATGTATACACTTATACATGTATACACTTATTATTAATTAAGCATTATTAACACATATATATTTCAGTTATTTCAGATAAATATTTAGCTATGCTAAATACTTATATTTTGTATTCATAAAAGATGTTTATATAGAAAACGTATGTCCCGAATAATTTAAATAATTGAAAGTAATAGTGTATAAAATCAGTCTTTCATCTTATAATTTATCATGATAAAGACTCATCAATTTTTTTTAATATATCGCAATTGTCATTTTGTACGTATCCTTTCCATAATTTCAAACTTTTAACTTTTTAACTTTTTCCTTTACACATACAAATAACAAAACATACATCTAGAATGAAATATTTTTCACATTTATTAAAAACTAAAATTAAACTAAAATTTTTTATTAAACTAAAAATAGAACTAAACGCACTTGCAACAAAGAAAAATCGTCAAAAGGTTTTAATTATGATATACGGATACCGGATATTTTCTGGATATCCGATATAAATTTCCCAAAATTCTAAAAAAAGAAAGCAAGGAAAAAAATAGCGACAATTTTAGGTTTGTTCATTTTAATAATAAGCGCGCTATCAACGTCATTGCATCATTCTATATCCTATTCTTGTTTTACGTCAAATGAATAATAAAGACAAAATGATACAACAGCTGTTGATATCGCGTTCGTCAAATGCAGTTTTAACTGAACTTCTTGCACAGTTTATCTTTTTTCTTTATCTCCCCAACGTAAAAAGAAAAAGAGAAAAGCTGAACTGTGCAAAAAGTTTAGTTAAAAAGAATAGAATTCTGCATCAAACTTTTAATATAAAATTTCAGACGTATATTTTATATATATATATATATATATATATATATATATATATATTGCCAGCTATAAGATAATAAAAAAGTATTGAATATTTTCGATACTTTTTTATTATCGGATATCCAGTGCATCTGTAATAATTTAACAGTATTTTTATATTCTCACAAATTATCAAACATATTTTTTGAAAAATATTTTTCAAACATTGTTATTATACATTTATAGATTAAATGACTTTTGTATAAATAACAATATATTAAAACATCGTCTAATAAGCCGTTCAATTAGTTTCATTATAGTTTCTCGAATTTCTATAAAACATTTTTAACTAAACCAGCAATGGAAACGTGCGACGTGTAGAGTGAAAACAGACCGGGATGATTTTTTTCTGTGCCGAGACTGGATCATTGAGTCTTCACGGTAAATATATGGCCTGATGAGCATGCGTAAAAACATGCTCATAGAATATATTACCTCTTGTCGACACTTTCAATACTTTCTTACAAATCGAACAAGTTCTACTTAATTTGTGTATCCGATTCTTGTTCTATAATTGTCTTAATTATCTGCTCTCTTTGTCCATTTCTTTTTCTATTTGAAGTTCTTCTTTTTCATCGTTCGTTGTAATCTTTTCTTTCTGTCTCCTTTTGCTGGGCTATATTATTTCCTCACACTTTCTTTAGAAGTAATTTCTCATCACGTCATAATACATTCCGACATATATCATTATCCCACACTGTCATCTACCGTCCCCTAAAACATCCATTAATTTCAATCAGTACAAACACAAAATATACATTGTCACAACTGCCAAAATCAAGAATCTTCCATAATCAATAGTAATGTTCAATAAAATTTCAGTAAAATCATTTAACTAATATGTTTGATATTATTGCTATTATACAATTTCTAAAGATTAAGCGATTAAATATTTAAGTATATTAGGATAGAAACAAAATTATAAGCTTTGTTTGACTTAAAATTTCTAAATTTACATATAATTTTTTAAATACCATACAGTATCTACACGTTAAAAATAATTATTTCAGCAATTACCATTCTAACAAATTCGTAAGTATGTTGTACCATCTACTTATAGCAAATTCGGTTGAGCGCACAAATGTACATTACATACATATTACAATCGTTGTACACTGATTTAATCTGGTGTAAAAATGAAATGTAAATATTTCGAATTATAAAACGCATATTTTACTTGACAGCATAATAAAAGTATTGAAGATTTCACGATTTAATCTATTTTATATTTATATTAAATACACATGTTTACGTCAATTTATGTATGACTTTAATATGCATCAATGCACACTGGATGTGTCTAATCAAATTCTCTAGTAATTTGGCTTTCAAATCAATTCAAGTCGACTGAGCAGCAACAGGATGGTCGATAACCCGGGTTGGAACGTTGATGTCGGAATGTAGTTTGCGATGATGTGCCGTCATGCTGTTATATTGCGTGAAATATTGTAGGCAGATATCACATTTGTATTGTTTTTTGCTTGTGTGAATAAGCTTATGCATCTTGACACGTGCGTATTTCGCGAAATTTTCGGACATAACATGCACTGGTAGGGTCGTTCGGTATATATACGTTCATGTCGCTCTAATGTTTAATTCGACGCTAATATTTTATCGCATTGGGTGCACAAGAACTTCGACAAGTGCAGGCTCATGTGACTGCGAAGGCTGAGATAAAATTTTTCTATTATTTCGGCGCGGATTTTTGAATTCCATGAATGATCACACGTTTGTATGTAAGGTATGATTTCTGTAAGCTGTAATAATCATGAATGAAGTTTTTAATATCAAGTTCTTCGCTAACTCACCTTATAACAGTTGTGATCCTCGAGATTATAATTCGACATAAATCTTTAGACGCAGCACTGTTCGCAACGTTGAAAGTCGCGCTTGTGTACCCGTCAAATATGAGCATCAAATAAAACTTTCAAAATCAAGCCATATAGATCACAAATATGTGTGACGTCACTGTGAATCTGCATGTGATTATTCATATGCGACTTGCGTTTTCTCGCAAATCGTGCAAGGATGTACATTGGTATGCTTCACTGTTTTTTTTATATTTACAAAGCAGAAGATAAGTCACATGGCATATAGAATATATCGCACGCACTTTTCTTTTTCGTTTTCAGTATTAATCATAGTATTTCTACGTTTTCATCATATGCTTTTTGCAATATTGTTTCCTTTTTCTTCTTTTGTTCGATTATTAAGTTTCCTATCGTTGAATTCGATTCTATTTCTAGCGAATAATTGTACACCTCGGATTTTTACTCGCTAAACTCATTCTTGAAATGTTTTCCCATCTCTCCGAATTCGAGAATTCTGTAAGCAACAACAATAATTTTTCAGCATTCATATTTAAACGCAGTCATATCATCAAGACATTGATACATACACATGACATGGATACTTTCTCTTCTTCCAAAGTTTCATACGAGAATGACCCAAGGACTAATTTGGCAATTTATATAAACGTTGGAAATAATGACGTTCTCTTACTTCAAAATCAAGGAACAATCGACAAAGATAAGATAATTTCAAAGTTACAAACACTATTTTATGTATGAGTTATTTTATTAAACGTATAATAACGAATATCAATGATAACATAAATTTATCGATGCATTTATCCACATTCATACGAGTAAGTCTGAGGTCTTGCCTTAGAAAGAAAGAGAAAAGAGAAAAATAAGGAAAAGAAAACGAATTCGTCGTTCAACAACATTGGCATTATTCGGCTTACAAGTTATCCTTATCTACACTGAAAAAATAGAACAACAATATTCGTAACGAAACACTTTGAGCACGATAGTACAAATATCGTATAATTCATGAAAAACCGAACGGACAAATATCACGCGTTGTTTTGTCTCTTGAGCGTCGCACGGTTTACGCAAACGTTACAACAACCAGTATACAAAAGATATTGTAGAAATTTATCGAGAAGTATCGGGATCAATATCGTGAGTATATCGCTCCGTCAACATTGTCCAACATCAACATAGTGATAGATAATATAATCTATAATAATTCAAAACTTCTTTGAATTTTTGTCTGCTCTGTTGTTACGATATATAAGCAACAACAACGTGTAAGCACGTACTATCGCACTGTTATTATCGTTTAATGTAATCGTCAACGAAAATCGCGTCATCAACAAGAAGTCATTCATAAAACAAGTCAAAGTTCTTAAACACACGTAGACTTCTGATGGGCCGTTAAGTTGCCCTGGCAAGAGAATCCACGATTGCATATCTGGCACACATAAGGTCGTTCCCCGGTGTGTCCGCGTTTGTGAATAGTCAACGTCGATCTCTGTGAGAATGCTTTCGGACACTGGTCACATTTATACGGCTTCTCCCCCGTATGTACTCTTCTGTGCATCCTCAGATTTTCGGAATCGGTAAAACCCTTTCCACAGATGTCGCAAACGTAAGGTTTTTCTCCGGTATGGATCCGCCTATGCTTCTTTAAGTGCTCAGCGCTACTGAGACTCTTTCCGCAGTAATCGCAAAGATACAGCTTTGTCGGATTGTGGCTTTCCTTGTGTCGGAAGAGCGACCTCTTCGTGGCAAGTACGCGGCCACAAATATCACAAGCGGTGCTAGTCACTTTGTTGGCCTTCAGCTCGGGATGCGTGCGTCTGCAGTGTGCGGAAAGCTGTCGTCTCAAGTAGAAGGCATTGTTACAAAGCTGACAGACAAACGGCTTCTCGCCCGAGTGAATGTTATAGTGTTCCTGAAGATCGAGCTTCTTACGAAAACGTTTGTCGCATTCATTGCATTTGAATGGCAGATCCGCTTTGTCCATGTGTCGCGTCATGTGAATGCTCAGAGCCGCCAAAACAGTAGTTTCGTAATCACACTCCTTGCACATGTAACTCGGTAGGAAATGCGTCTTCTCGTGCCTCGTTAAATCACGAAACAACCGAAATTTTTTGGGGCAATGTTTGCAGGGGAGATCACCTACTGTGTGGCGCAATAAATGTTTCTGATAGTTGCTCTTGTGTCGGAAAACTTTGTTACAAGTTTTGCAAAGAAACTCTAGCTCAGGCTTTTCTTTCTTCACCTTTTTCAATGATGCGATACGATCGCTCACTCCTGAAGAGTTGCTTTTGCGACTGCTTTTACGTACCGAATGCGTCTTCATGTGTTTGCGAAGACTAATACCAGTTCTGAAGATTCGGCCGCATTGGGCACATGTATTCTTCCGCTTACCTTTGTGCTCGATCTCATGATTATCCAACAAAGACTGCGAGGCAAAGAAAACACCGCAGAGTTTACAGTGATACGCCAAAGGAAGATCTTCCTCGTCATCCTCACTGTACTTTACTTCCTGCTTTATGACGTCTTGTTCGGGATTTGTTGAAACTGCTGTCTCGTCAGTGGCATCCACCGGATCCAGGCATTTCGACGAGGACTTCGCAGGTTCGCCATTCTTCTTCACCAGATCAAGTTTAGAGAACATCGGGTAATAGTCTTCAGGAAACTGTAGCTGGTTGTACCTGAAATGGAAAAATTCAGGGGGATATCAGTATCGAATATCCTTGTTATATGGCAACGATCTTTCTTTCATTGTCTGGTCTCGTTGTCTAGCAAATTATTTCTACTCCTGTAAGTAAAATTTCTAAACTTGCGCAAATTTGCAGCTTTATTATGTGATAAATTACGATAATTTGGTTAAAAAATAATCAAAATCGTCATATTACATCTATATATTTATCATATTATATCTAACGATAGAGACATTTAAATATGAAAAAAGTGATGAAACATTTGATAGAGTCATAACTCTGAGTAGCACTTTTTTTATATTAATAATACATTTTTATTTATATTAATAATATATAATGCAGGAATATATATTCAATATAAAAAAAATAATTATAGCTCTTACTATAATCCGTATAAAATAAACAATGTTACATACATCTTTTTTGATATTTCTGTTTGTTATTCTATCGACATTTGCTATATTTACGATTTTGTTCAATCATTTTTTATGTAAATATATTAACTTCTTATAATAATAATCTACTTTATAATACACACACACACATACACACGCGCGCGCGCGCACGCACGCATGCACGCACGTTGCCTGTCAAAGATAAAGAGAAAACTTCATGTCAAAATCATAGAAAAACTTTGCAATACAATTTTTAATGAAATTAATTTGTTTAAGGTTCCTAATCATGAATAATAAATCTTTAGAATTCAATCAATGATATCAGAAGCGAGAAAACATAATAAAAATTCAGTCATTCATTTTTTAATAAAATCAAATTTAAATATCATATACTTACAAAATATTCGAAAAACTCCTTTTATTTTGAAATAAAATCATATTTATGTGAATTGATATCAATTCGACATACAGCTTGTTTTATTTTTTTACATAATTCAATTGCAAATATATAGTTATTTATTAATTACTAAAACACAAGTTTTCGGTCTGTTTTATAAATCTGTTCTATCAATTGCGAATGTTGTTTTATTAAAAAATACGTTTTAATATAATTTACAAAAGTTTTTGTTTGATATTTTATCGCTTTTCTGACGCCACAATCCAAGATGGCTGCAATGAGTAGATACAAGCTTTAATACATTGTAAATAGTACTTCAATAAATCAATAAAATAAAAAATAAAAATAAGAGATCAATATATCAAAATATGTCAGATATCACATGATAATATCATATTATGATTCCCGCAAAAAGTATTAACATTAAAAAATTGTATCATATAGCACTGTGGACGAGCATCGTCAAAATAAATGTAGAATAACGGCGTTTATTAATATCGTTGCACTTTATTTCATCGCTTGAATCCATAAGTCTGATAATATCACTACACAATAATGTTTTAAACACGAGATGCAATGACAATTGACACAGTATATAATAGAAACAGATATAAATTATATGACTATGTCGATTGCATCATCATTTCATTAACCATGTGTACTTTATTATGAGCATTAAGCAATCCCCTAGACACAAATGATTTGCTGCAATAACTACATTGATATGGTCTCTCACCGGTGTGATATCGTTTATGTATAACGAGAGTCGAATGTTGCGTGAAAGATTTTCCGCAAGCATCACACGAGTACGGTTTCTCGCCGGTATGAGTTCTTTTATGCACGACCAATGTCGTTCTTTTGTGAAAAGCCTTGCCACAAACATCGCAGACAAGAGACTTCTCCCCGCCATGAAGACGCAAATGGTCCTGAAGGGATCCTTTAGATGAGACGGATTTACCACACAAATGACAGTCGTATTTGTTCTCGCCGGTGTGTGACTTGACGTGGACTACCAACGAGTTCTTGTAAGCGAATATCTTGCCGCAGAACTCACATTGATGCTTCACCGGTTTGAAGTTCGGATCATGAATTTTCAAGTGCCGCGCCAAGGTGTGATTATTGGGAAAAGACTTGTTGCAAGCAGTACATACGTGTTCCTTGGCGCCATGCTTCACATTCATGTGTCCGTGGAGCTCGGCGTTCGTGAAGAAGCCCTTGTTACAAATCTCACAGTGTGTCGTATACTTTTCGAAGTGACGCTTGTAATGAGTAGCTAACTGAGAAGCTTGTATAAACGCGTGACCGCACACATCGCACACAAAATTTTTCTCGTGAGTGTGAATTCGCTTGTGCACAGCTAAAGTATTGGTTCTCTTGAAACACTTGCCACAGACGTCACATTGATAGGGTCGAGCGTCACTATGTGCCACTAAATGACCTTCAAATAAGTTCTTCGATCTAAAAAGCTTCGTACATATGCTACATTCATAAAACGTTTGTCTGTTGAATTGTTTTTTCATGCCTGAATAATTCTGATGAGTAATTCCTCCGTTTGCAGCTTTTTCAGATTCTTTTTGCGTCAGTGGATCTTCGGAAAGCTCATGTCTCAAATTTATATTTTTGTATTGAACACTGCAATCTTCTTGCTTTATATATTTTTCTTCTTTAACGAAAATTGAAACCAACGTAGAATCCGTACATTCATCTATAGACAGTTCATTTTTTACGCACGTCTGTGCTGGTTTTTCATTTCTGAAAAGAAAATGAAATAATAACTATTATAATATTAACTGATTTAAACTGATTACTAATAAAATGAATTCAGGAAGGATTATAATTTTATTTGCACTTATTTATATCTTTCTTCGTTAGAAGTTTGTATATTGATGTAATTTTTAGATATCAAATATATATTTTAAAAAAGCAATGTTTCTTACCTTAAAAAATTTTTATTGCATATTTATAATATGTATATACATATATACATATATCTGTGTGTGTGTGTGTATGTGTGTGTGTAAGAATTATAAAACAAACGTATCATAAATATAAAAAAGTATGTACTTTATTATATTGGTCATATAATGTGTGTAATTAATACTCGTACTATATAACTGTTAGGTAATCAAAATTAGTTTCCTAGTATTGTTTAGAATTAAACAGTAACACAATTTTGTGTGTGTGTGTGTGTGTGTGTGTGTGTGTGTGTGTGTGTGTGTGTGTACAGTGTCCCATAATTTTTTGCCAAGCGCTTTTGTGTAAATAGAACGGACTAAACTAAATCGAAAAGTTCTCTACCAGTCCATTTTTCCAATTTTCACAATAATTAACAAAATTACTAAAAATCGTTAAATATTGGTTTTCAATAATTGTTTATTCAAATATTATCAACTTTACAAAAAAAAAACTGCAAGAGACAAAAACTGCATATTTTCTTTTTATGAAATTCTGAAAATTTTTTCAAAAATTTTTAATATCGTGTTTTCTCATGTTGGTAAAAATAGTTGCCAATATAAGAAAATGCAATATTAAAAATCGATAAAAAAATTTTGAAAAAATTCTTAGAGCTTTATGAGAAGAAAATAAATTTTTATTTCTTGCTGATTTTCTGTAAAGTATATAAGTTAATAGTATTTCAGCAAAAAATTATTGAAAACCAATATTCGATAATTTTTACTAATTAATACTCGATTAACCTTTTTAATGAGATACCCAACTTTTTATTCCAGTATCTAATAACTCAGTATCTAATAATGTCGAGAGCTTTTCAAAACACTATAATAAAGTTCTTTTTCATTGAGTATTTTTCGAGTTACAAGGCTCGAAAGCTACAGTATTACCAATATTAGCATTATGCAAGGTATTCGATCAATGGCTGAAACCTCTTGAATTGTTCAGGATTATGTCCTAAATAACATTTGTCAAGCTCAAGGTCACTAGAGATTATTCCTGTTATTTTCATCTTTACACTAAGAATTAATTTTTATGTGTAATGCCGGCGATACTATAACTTATCAAGCCTTCTAAAATACTAAAAAAAAAATAACTTATAATGTTTTGGAAAGCTCTCGACATAGGCTATTAGAAATAAAAAAACTCTGAAATAAAAAATAGGATGTTCCATTAAAAAAAATCGGCGTAATCTTATCTTGACCTTGATGCCAAAATTAAACTGACAAGATCAGTAAATATTTTAGTAATAGATTTTTTAAACTCCACAACTTTTGTTTGAACACTTTTACGATTGGAATATTTTTACGCAGGACTTATCCTGCGAAGATAAAAGGATGATACAGGTGATCTGAAACACCCAGTATATACTATATATATATATATATATATATATATATATATATATATATATATATATATATATATATACACACACACACGCGCGCGCGCGTTTTTTTTTATTATAAACACACAAATATATATTTAATTATTTTTGACAAAGTATCAAGCATTTTTTTCCATAATATATGCATATCCATTAAATTTGTGAATTTGCAGCTTTATCATGCAATAAATTGGATATTTTGATTAAAAAATAATCAAAATTGTCTTATTATATCTATATGTACATAATTTGTCATATTGTATCTAACAATGGAAACATTTGAAATATGAAAAAAGCGACATGATGAAACAGCTTTTGATAATTGTAACTCTCTGAGAGTAATACTTGTATTTATTGGTCCGGACCAATATATTAATAATGCAGAAATATATTCAATATAAAACAATTAATTATAAATATTTATAAAATATTCAGAAAACTTTTTGTATTTCGGAATAAAATCATATTTATCTAAATTGATATCAATTCGACATATAGTTTGTTTCATTTTTTTTTTACATAATTCAATTGCAAGTATATGATTTTTTATCAATTACTAGAACACAAATTTTCAATCTATTTTATAAATCTATTCTATCAATTACGAATGTTATTTTATTAAAAAATACTTTTAATATAAAAAATAATTTTAATATTAGGTGTTGGAATTAATTCGTAGCGTTTTACAAGTGATGGGAAGTACTTTCATTAATGTATTTTTTAATGCTCATGTGAAATAAATAACATTCTTTCATTAAAAACGCTACGAATTAATTCCAACACCTAATATAATTTACAAAATATATATTTTTTTCAGATATTTTTTTCGCTTCTCTGACGCCACAATCCAAGATAACTGCAATGAATAGATTTTGAAAATTTTTAATACATTATAAATAGCATTTCAATAAATCAAAAAAAAATTAAAGTAAATGATCAATATATCAAAATTAGAGTGGATATAAAGAGATATGCGAATTAGTGTCGCCATTTTATTAGATTAGTGTCCTATCTGAGATATCTATATGATGCAATTCCTCGTCTTAACCTCTTCTTTCTTTAATGCTGTCTTCTTTCTAATTAACAGTAAGGACACTTAATGGCGGACCCAATCAGCATTAGGCATTGGCGCCACTCTCTTTATATCCATTCTAATCAAAATATGTCAGATATATGATAACATCAAATTGCGATTCCTGCAAAAAGTATTAATATCAAATATTTTAATCGTATAACAATGTGGACAAGCATCGTCAAAATAAATACGGCATTTATTAAACATCGTACCTCTTTATATCACCACATCGTACTGCTTGAATCCACGTAAGTCTGATAATGTCACTATACAATGTTGTAAACACGAGATGTAACTGACACAGTACAATGGAAACAGATACAAATTATATAACTATGTCGATTGCATCACTATTTCCTTAAAAATGTGTATTTTATTATTAAGCACTCCACTAAGCACAAATCACTTGCTGCAATAACTACACTGATACAGTCTCTCATACGGTATGACATCGTTTATGTATAATGAGTCGAACGATGCATATAAGACTTTCCGCAAATGTCGCATGAGTATGATTTCTCGGTAAATAATATTTTGATTTAGTTCTTTTATGCTCGATTAATGTTTTTTCTGTGAAAAGCCGCAAACATCGCAGATGTTTTTCACGGGCAGGCTCCCTCCGCCATGATGACGCAAATGGTCCCGAAAGAAGCCTCAGAGACGGATCTCCCACATAAATGACAGTATTCTATATTGTTCGTCGGTGTGCGACTTGACGTGGAATACCAACGAGCTCTTGGAGGCGAATATCTTTCCGCAGAACTCACATTGGTGCTTCACTGGTTTCAGATCATAAATTTTCATATGGCGCGCCAAGATGTCATTAGTGGCGAAAGACTCGTTGCAAACAGTACATACGTGTTCCTTCGCGAAGGCATGCTTCGCTCGCTGTGCTTGTGGAACTCAACGTGAAGAAGCCCTTGTTGCAAATTTCATAGTGTATCTTATACATTTCGAAATGACGCTTGTACCGGTTAACTGGGTAGCTTGTAGAAACGCGTGACCGCACATAGCGCACACAAAGTTTTTCTTCTAAGCATGAACTGATCGCTTGTGTCGCGCTAAAGTATTGGTTCTCTTGAAATATTTGCCGCAGACGTCGCAAGCATAGAGTCGAGCGTCGCTATGTGCCACTAAATGACCTTCAAAACAAATTTTTCGATCTAAGAAGCTTCGTATACATATACTACACTCACAAAACGTTTGTCTGATAAATTGTTTTTTCATACCTGAATAATTCTGATGAGTAATTCCTCCGTTTGTAGTTTTTTTCAGATTCTTTTTGCGTGAATTCTCGGAAACCTCATGTCTCAAACGTACATCTTCATATTGAACACTGCAATTTTCTTTATATATAAAGAAGAGACATATGCCTCTTCTTTAACGAAAACTGAAACCAACGTAGAATCCATACATTCATCTATAGACAGTTCATTTTTTTACACACGTCTGTGCTGGTTTTTCATTTCTGAAAAGAAAATGAAATAATAACTATACGTATAATGTCAACTGATTTAAATTGCTTTACTTATTAAAAATTACTTATTTAAAAAGAATATGCATGATGTGCAGAAATTCAACCGATAACTCGTGGGCAGGTAGAGCGGACTAAACCGAGTTGAAAAGTTCTATACCATTTACAATTTTCACAATAGTTAATAAGATATTATTTACCAAATATTGAATATTCGTTTTCAATAACTTTTTAATCAAATACTATCAACTTTACAGAAAAACAGAGACAAAAATTGTTAATTTTTTTCTCATAGAACTCTGAAAATTTTTTCAGAATTTTTTAACACCATATTTTTTCATGTTGATAAAAATAGTTTCTAATATAAGAAAATGCAGTACTAAAAAGTTAACAAAAAATTCTGAAAAAATTCTTAGAATGCTATATGAGAAGAAAATAAACAATTTTTTGTTTCTTGATTCTTTTTCTGTAAAGTTGATAATATTTAAGAAAAAAATTATTGAAGACTAATATTCAGCAATTTTTAGTAATTAATATCTTGTAAACTATTGCGAAAATTGCAAAATACTACGGGACTTTTCAACTCAGTTTAGTCCGCTCTACCTGCCCACGAGCGTTATCGCTTAAATTTCCGAACACTCCGTATATGTATGTGTGTATATATATATATATACACATACATATACATATATATACATACATACATACATACATACACGCACGCACACACACGCGCGCGCGCGTTTTTTTAAATATACACACATATATATATTTAATTATTCTTCAAACATTTTTTTTCATAATATATGCTTCATTATAACAAATCTGCAAATAAAATATATTAGGTGTTGGAATTAATTCGTAGCGTTTTTTAATGAAAGAATGTTATTTATTTCACATGAGCATTAAAAAATACATTAATGAAAGTACTTCCCATCACTTGTAAAACGCTACGAATTAATTCCAACACCTAATAATTACCATTTACTATAAAATAATAATATATTTTTTTTAATTAAACCAATCTCGTGCTATAAAATAATGCATACTTTTAAAAATGTCTAATAAATATTTATAATATTTGTAATCTTGATATTTTCATATTGACGGTTGTTCCATTGTTTGCTTTCCGTATCCAATTATTATGACGCAGAAAATCTTCATTCTATTAGTATATTTAATATAACTACTGCGAGAGATTCAGAGAGACATATAACTCGTAGTTATCGATGACAATGTATAACAACGAATAAATTTTTAATACATTTTTTATTTTTAATGTTGATGACATTAAAGATTACACATAAATATATATAGCAGAAAATAATGTACGTAAAATATTTACAATAATACATTTAGTAATAATCGATAGTTTAATACATATTTATTACATTATTAAAATATATATAAAATATATTTTTTAACTAAAAAATCAAAGTTTAAATAAATTTTAAAAAATTTAAAAAAAACTTAAAAAGAAAGAAATTATTAATAAAAATTTTCTGATAAATTTCTAGACTGAAATATTCATTGTTGTTAGATAACGGAACAGATAAATACGTTCTTCTGTATGAAGAAAGAGCTATATTTTCAAATTTAAAATATTTTAAAATTTATATCAAGTAAAATAAATTAAATTGAAAAAAAATGCAATTGTACAATATGCATGTCTACTTAATAGTCTATTAGTTCAAGACGCATTTAGCAAAATATAAATATATTAGTAATCTATAAAATAAATCTTAAGTTTTTAACTGCATTATGTATTTCTTTTTTCATGATGATTATCAGTCTCATATCTCTAACAAGAAATTAAATTTTTTTTATACATATTTTGTTCAGTTTTGTTTACTCTGTATTATTTTTCTCCCCACAAACGAATATGTAATTATTCACATTTAAAAATTACAAGATTCAATAATTATGGAAAGGTATACAACTATTATTTATATAATTTAATCATTAAATCTAATACATATAGATATCGTATTTATATCTTTTTAAGTTATGATTACAATGAATGTATATTCTGATGAATATATCAGAACAAACTGAGTTTTTTTACGAGAATATTTACACTGCATACAGTTCACCAGGTGTCCTTTAAACGAATTTGTTTATTTGTTTGATTTTCTGAAATATATATTGAAAAACTAGTCGGTTTATTGAATTAATTTTAAAAATAATTTATATAGAATATAGGGGAAAAATTTATCTTAATTGAGATTTATCTAATAAAAAGTGCAAGATTGGTCAGAAATAGTATTGTGATTTCTTTCTTTATAGTGAACATTTCATTATGCATTCATTTGTTCCATTTGAGATTATAAGATTACATTTCGTCAGAATACGCATTTACTATAACCACCTATTTCTAACATTTTAGATAAATTCATTTTGAATAAATTCATTAAAATTAAAATAAAACAAGTTTGTTAGAACATCCAGTGTATCCGTAGTCTTAATGGCATAATCATCTATTATTCTCACTTTATATTAATATCTTTCAATATATTGATCGTGTATAGTAAGAGAGTACAGATCAAAGTAAAAATTAAAAAGTTCACATTTAACACTAAACGCAGCATCACATGGCAGTGAATGTACGAGCTTCGAAAATGTTTTGTTCACTTGCTTTCATTATGAGATTTCATATGCGAGTTTAATGAGCCCTGTTGCGTAAATCTCTTCTGACACACCTTACATTCATAAGGTTTCTCGCCGGTATGCGTTCTTAAATGTACGGTTAGATATTTCCGTACGCTAAACGCCTTGCCACATACCTCGCAAACGTGTGGCTTCTCGCCTGAATGTATACGCATATGAATTTGCAGATACGTTTTGCTGCTGACAGATTTCCCACACACTTCACATGTAATTTGATTTTCGCCAGTATGTATCTTAAGATGCACTTTTAATGCGGCCTTCCAGTAGCTTTCGAAGTCGCAGATATTGCACTTGTGCTTCTCCCTCTCGCCATGGGATCTCATATGCATATTGAGATATGCAGCGCTCGCATACGGGGTGTTACATATCTTACATATAAATGGCTTCTCGCCGGTGTGAGTGAGCAAGTGCCGCTCCAATGTTTGATTCGTGTAAAAACCTTTGTTGCAAGTCTCACAATGAATCACATATTCTTGATTGTGTTTCTTTTTGTGCAGACGCAAATCATATCCGGAAACTTTTGATACACCACATATGTCACAGGTGAAACGTTTATTATGCTGCTTCAGATGAGTCTTCAAGAACTCCTCGGTCTTGAAACACTTGCCACACATAACGCATTGAAAAGGCTTCTCCTTTTGGTGTGCTTTGATCCTATGTTTTTGCAGTTTCTCGTGATTATCAAAGATTTTATCGCACTCTTCGCAAC